>NC_134234.1:11004309-12402309 GCF_965152275.1 Natator depressus | reverse complement strand
GTGAGCCAGAGGCAGGCCCTGCTCACAGAAGCTGGCAAGGAAAAGGCTGATATTGCATAAAGATATGCAGCCGACTGTTATCACCGAACATGAGCAGAGCACCACACAGGTACCTTCTGACAACATTACTTACAGTCAAAGGTTAGGGTTTTTTTTTGTTTGTTTAAAGTTACCCTCCCACTTTATCCACACAGTCATTCAGGAACCCATTTCCTTCTAAGGTGAAGGACTAACTCTGACCAAGTACCACAGGAAAGGATCCCCAAATAATTCCTTTTCTTAGCTCAAGGTTCTCCCAAAGGGATTAAATTAGGGAATTCACAGCAAAGTAGACCAAGAACATCTTTCTCTGGATTTTTATTTAAATTGCAAGTTCCTGGGGCAGGGGTCTTTTCATTATAAGTTTGTGCTGTGATTAATACAACAGGGTCCCAGTCTGTGACTGGGGCATCTAGACAACCACAACACAAATATTGCATCATTTCCCTACAACATATTCATAACAGGATGCGGTCTTTTCTGGATAGAGAGGGAAATGTCTTGGGACTTTTCATTTAGTAGAGTGGACTGGTCTGCTACTTCACATTTTCTGAGTGCTCTTATGGGCTCAGCAGCCCTCTCTCAAGTGTAGAGATAGATTAGATCATCCACCAATGGAGAAAGTAGGCAGAAACTGGTAGGAAACAAGCCTTGCATTCCACCTGGTGCTCCCTTAAAAAAAAAAAGCCCATCCTCCTCTAGATCATGTGGGGTTTATATGGCAACTAAAATAGGGAGAAGCCAGGATGGAGCAATAATTGCCAGGGAAGACATGATCTGAAGTGAAAGGCACTAGAGATGGTTGTCTGGCAGAAGAGGCAAAATTGGGATTAAAGGAAGCTGAGACAGTTTTACGAGTAATGGAAACCAAGGGAGCTGGAGGAGTACAGACAGTTAAGGCATGCACATGAAGTACTGATTGCAGGAGCCGGTTCTGAAAGCTGAGGCTGTTGGATGTAGAGCTGTGGGAATATGAGTTGACGGGTTGGTCCAGAAATGAGAGCAGCTGGAAAGAGCCTGCCCTGAGAAAGCTCTATGCAAGGCATTCAAGAGGTCAGAGATGAAAGCTCTGGGTCTGCCTGAGGCTCTGTGCCAAATTCACTTGGGGCTATCAGTCTGTTCCGCCTTTTTAATTGGGGCCTCCTTTTGCTGCACAGCCTGCCTGAGGTAGCCACAGATGTGCAGGGATGGTCTGCTGTAGCAGGGCACTGTTTAAGTAAAGCTATCCTGGAAGTCTGCAGAGTAGTTCTGCAGAATGAAGCATTTACTTTAGTTTGAGTTTCAGCCATTTTGAGTGAGCTGTGGACATACTGTATTTAAAAGCTGCTGCTGCAAACTCAAAGGTGAAGCCAGAAGAACAAGCTGGTGACAGCAGCTCTCAGGAGGGACCAAAAGAAGGCACCAAACCTCCAGCATTGGGACTTGCCAGCTGATGTCCATTACAACAAGGAGGAATTAGAGTCTGCTGTGGACTAGGTGCTACAGACACAGCCAAATCATGCAGCTAAAAACAAACAAAAATTGAACAACCCTGTTCATTTCCTCAGAAGTGACTGTGCACCAGGGACTAAGTTACTGTAACAGGTGGCGTTCTCCAGTACCTGTGTTTCTAATGCCCTCTACCGAATTCGAAGCTCCAGCTGCTCTCGCTGAGATTCAATCCTCGCGCACGGTGCGCTTTTGCTCTTCACATTTACAATAAATTATATTCTCTCATTCCCCCTCCAACCCAGACATCCACTGGATTTTCTCCCAGCCACTTTTTTTTTTGGGCTGGGGGCAGAGGGGGTGGGTAAGGAACCAATACCACCAACTTTTCCAGAATTTAACACTTCATTAAAAGAAATTAAGTACTTCCGCAAAGAAAGTTTTCCAAGAGTGGACTGAGGCAGCACTGTCTTCCCATGACTGCAGACTGCTCTCCACTGCCTACCTGGCTCAGAGCTTTCCCAACCTACAGATATGAAAACTGACCAGAGTTGTCAGTTTCCACAGCAGCTATCCAGAACCTTGTTGGCAGCAGTGAAACTGATAAGGATCACATCAATTTCATTCTGCTACTGACTGCTTTCTCTGTGCTCACAGCTTTGCCAATGAGGCTCTTCCCTGAGGAGGCCTCATCTCCCTTTCATCTAACCTAGACTATAGTTTCCACTACTTTCCTAGCATTTGAGAGAGATCAAGAACTGTAAGAAAGTAAATTGGCTTCAACTCAAACCTAATCGGATGCTAACTGTGCTTGCTGACAAGAGGAAACATTTAGAGAAATGAGCCTAGGTGGCCTCTATGCTAACTACTGAGTAAGTTGCCCTATCTTTTGATACAATGGTTCAGTCAGTTAACTGTGGAATTCAGTCCCACAAAATACATTGCTAAAGAAGAACAGTAACATCTGAAGTTAAAACAGCAAGACTTTAAAAGGCTGGAAAGGATCTGAACCCACATGTTTCAGAGTGTAAGCCAACCTCTAAATGAATGGAGGTTAGAAGAAGCTCTCTTTGTGAGGTGGGTTATTCCATCGCTTCCAACTGCAGAGTTTCTTGCACATGTCTCTGAAGCAGCTGATTCTGCCCATTGAGGAAGACAAGATATCGGACTGCTCAGCTAATCTGGCATGTGTTGGAATTCTCTCAGAGCTCTTTTCCACACAGGTTATCCAGAACACCTCGGCCAGTTCTGGGAAAACACTTTATCCAGTTCTCTGGAATCCAACAAATCAGTTCAGCCCCAGACTCATCACTGAGGTTTCTTTACTGGCATACAATCAAGCTACACGTCATCAGACTCAAGTTGGGGGGGGGGGGGGGGGAGGGCAGGGGGTTTACAGGGCATACCACACATCCAATGTACATAATCACAAATCAATAGTATTAAGTGTATCATGTACTTTATGACTGATCTAATTTATGATTAGTCTACTAATTTTTGTAACCAATCCCTGTACAGATCGAACTATCCACGAGCTACAAAGTATGCTAGTGAGCAAAGCTGCAGCTGCAAGCTTGTCACACAACTCTTTACTTTTTTTTTTTTAATCTAACTATGTTATTTAGAAGGCCACTTGCGAGTTTATGCTTTGTCCATTGCTAACCTTGGTTGCATTGCTTCTTTTTGCATTGTTTATGCAAGCCCTACAGCATGTCAACCTTCATGTTATGTTTCAGCCTTGGGAATAGCTTACTGAATCTATCAAAGTTCCTAAATACTTGGGTATCAGTAGCCCTTAGCGCTCTTTAATTCAGACCTGGCCAGGAAGCTCCAACTGCTCCTCTCTGGTACGAACCTTGTAATAGGCATCCATTTCTGACACTTCCAGGAGAGGCTGTCAAGCACTCTACTAAGAGCTATTTCTTGAAGGCTATCCTGAGACTTTGTGCAGTAACAGGTAACTGCCATGAGCATGGAACATTAGTGCTCAGAGCTTTGCAATTGCCTCCTAGTCAGTTACAGGTGAATTTCAAGTTACTTCTCATCTCTGTTGCCCTCAATGGTCAGGGAGATACACTTCAACCTATGCCCGATATGGCAGTAGAGATCGACTGAGATCCTCTTGCTGTGTGGGTTGCTGGGTTAACTCTCTGGATTCCCTCCCCTTCATGGTACAACAGACCCTGAACTTGGGACGTTTGGATTGGTACCGACTATGTTTTGTTGACTGACTATTTTTAAAATCTGACCTATGCAAGCAGGATGGTGAGCGAGCAGCAGTTCTGGTAGTAGCAGTTTAGTGACATGATTTGGGGAGAGCTGCATATGTAACTTGGGGGGTGTTAAATTGTAATTTGTTGCCATGGCAGTAGAGTGGTCAGGTACGGGGGAAGGGGACGGACTTTGGGGCAAGTACTGGTTTTAGTTGGGGCTGGTGTCTACTGGCAGTTGGTCGGTTAAGGACTGTATCTCTGTCTTTGTGAAAATGCTAGAAAGAAAATAAAATTCCAAAACAAGCATTGAACAACAGTTTGATCTTCAACCTCCTTTGTGCAACCACTATTTTTTTTTTCTTTGGGAGGGGATGGGGGGGGTATACTTTCCCAAGGCCAATTTATATGAATGTAATCTAAGACTGGGCATTCTAGAGGGATAAGAAATAAGCTTTGAAAAGATTTAACTGTTTGGCAGCTCAATGCAGCCCAGCCTGGACTTCTGGCTACAGCAGTGATTTGTCAGGGTGCAGAGTGGGCCAGCAGTGAAGAAGAATTCAGAATGGTACGCAGAACAAAACAGAGATCATACACTTTACATTCCCCTCAAGGAGACAGCTGAGACAATCAGAGTATTCGAAGAATTCACCACTTGTTCACATAAGTTAAACATGGGTCACTACCATGGTGAAGAGCTGGATTAGAGCTACAGTCAAAATAGTTTTTCGTCCTAGTTTAGAAGCATTTCACTGAGCCAGTAAGAGTCACTTAGGAAGAGTGAGCTCCAGGTCTGCTTGTGCACATAAACAGGTCTGCATGGGGCTCAAGGAAGTCAGTGGGGCTCAAATAATAAAATGAGTGCAGGTATTTACTTGGAATTTCACTAGGCTCATTCATAGTAGGCAAGATGTTTTCAAAAAGAAAAGGAGTACTTGTGGCACCTTAGAGACTAACCAATTTATTTGAGCATGAGCTTTCGTGAGCTACAGCTCACTTCATCGGATGTAGATACTTGCTACAGCAACAGAAAAGTTTCCCCATCACTGTATAGTTAATCCACCCCCTCAAGAGGCAGTAGCTAGGTCGATGGGAGAATTATTCCTTCAGCCTGTGTCTACACTAGGGTTTAGGGCAGCTTAACTAAATCTTTTTCACTCTCTTGAGTGATGTAGCTAGGTTGACTTAAGTGTTAAGTGTAGACCATGCCTTGATGTATAATCGTCACCACACATCTGTAGGGTAGGGAAGTACTATTATCCCATTTGACAGATGGGGAACTGAGACCGAAGAGGTTTAAGTGACTTGCCTAAAGTCACACGGGAAGTCTGTGAAAGAACAAGGAATTGAACCCAGGTCTCCTGAATCCCAGGCTGCAGCCCTCACCATTGGACCACCCTTCCTCAATAACAATAGCCCAAATACAATGGAACAAGGAGTAAACATGAGAGAGAGAAGGATACAAGATATTAATCTTTGGCGGGCAAGCTCAATGCTTCTTCAGAGACTGGTCTTCACTGGAAGTTTAATCATACTTAAAGAATCAAGTTACATGGTGATGCTGTCCTCAGCTGCTGGTGACCAAGCTGTGATCACCATTGTGTCAGGTAGTCACACGAAAGCTTCTGGTCCCATGGCTAGCTGACATGGAAACCATGACTTGGTCTGCTCTACGCTGGTCAGCATTGTATTAACTAACCCAATTGTTAAGTCATTTCAAAACACAGTTAAATATATTCCCTAGTGAAGACAGGGCCTTAGCTGTTGCACAACACTTAGCTACCATGGTGATCAAGTGTTTTAGAAGATAGATACAGATTAACATAGTTGATTTTTCTGGTCATCCATTGCAGGGAAGCATCCACAGCCTGGGGAAAAGGCAGACAGACAGACTGACATTCTTTCCCCACCCCTACCTGACATACCAAAGCAAGTGATTTCTTGCTTCGCATTTGATGTCCCTGTATAGATGCCCTCCAGGTTTCCTTTCTAATAAAGCTCACGGTATAAACATATCCAATGAAATCAGGAAGAGTAATACTTCTATTACCTGCCACTGGCATACACTTCTTCCTGCCTGCTCAGGCAGGGAACTGGCCACGTGTACCCAGAATGAAAGGGGGAGCACACATGCCAGACAACAATGAAGAGGACAAGACTGCTGAACATTTTCTACAGTTTTCAAGCACACAGCAATTGTATTTGAAAACTACTTTAATAAGGGTGGTTTGTGCCACTCTAGCTGATAATCTGACCCTGAAATAGCAATTAAATATTAACCTGGGACATTTAGGCTACCAGAAATCACCTGAAAGAAAACAAGATCAAAAGGTACTAAGAGGACTGATTTTTATATATCATAGATTTTACTCTAGCTGCATCTAAATCCTCAGCACAAAGCTCCGTCTTTTCAGGGAAGATTAACATATTTAACACTACTAAACTATGTAATCTGCAATCATAGAAATAGTAATTCAATCAAGGCTAGCACCAGTTAAATTTTACCCATTGCTAGCCTAAGAAGTGTCTTTATACCACAGTCAAAAAATGCGAGGTTCAAACAGAGCTCTTTTGGGCCAGAGAAGGAACAAGCCGCAGGCTGGTGAGGAATCCACAGCAAGTATCGCTAATCTAGTTTGGAAATAAAAATGTACTTCAGCTGAGAACCAGCAACTCGCAGTAAATCCTGAAAGAAGCTGCAAGTGATTTTAGGTCATCCAGCCAACACACCCCCACGGACTGATCGGCACTGGCAGAAGACTGCAGCAGTCTGTCAGTTTTCCTTCTCCAGCATGGAGAGCTCTCAAGGTATTGATTCAACTAAAGCATGAATGGCAGGCAATATAAGTAATTGAGGAGACACCAGCTGAGGAGACACCCGGAAGTGGGGAGAAGGTGGAAGTTTATAATCTAAAAAATAATAATCAGCATGTTAGTACAGCAAGACAACCTGCAGCAGATAACAAGGAACAGCATAATCAGGAAGAATCACTGCAGTCCAAGTAAATATGCCTAGGGAGAAGGCTGCTGTAATATGGCTTAATACAATAGACGTGATCTGCATCTTTTACTGTTAACTTGGTTTTCTGTGTCTTATTTAAAACTGACATCTCCACAAACATATCCAGTTTCACATGGCAAGATATTATCCTTGATCACATTACTACATCGCCTGTGCAAGCTATTAAAAACTTTAACAAACTCCAATTAAGAATCACAGAACAGTAACACATACATTTATTGAAAAGACTGAATGCAGCCAACACAAGAGGCCTGATCTTAGCCCTGGCATGCATCTCCCTCCAGCTAATCAGCAGCAGAGCACACTATAACATTTCACTTGCCATTCTGAAGTGACTGAAAGAAAACAATGCAAAAGCAGCATTCTGTTCTCCTCTCAGCAGCAGGATACCTTTAATTATGGCCTTCCAACAAGGCAGACAACGATTTAGCGAAACAGGAAGTGAAAAAGATATTCCAGCTGCAGTGTTTTTTAAACAGATGCTTGATTTGTAAATGCTGCTATTCTACAAGGGTTCGTTTGTTTCTAGATTTCTCTGCATCCTCGTTCACCAACCCTGAAAGGACAAGGGGAATGAGCTAAAAGGTGGCAAAATCCAATATTAAAATTTACAGCACTAAGGCTACTAAAAAAAATAATTCATACACAATTACCTCAAGATGGCGTGGAGCTGCCTAAACCTCACTTTGACAGCATGGAAAAAGTAGTGATTTTTCCACTGTACATGAGGACCTCGTTTAATCATGTACGTCAGGAGTGTGGGTTCGTTGGTAGCATTCTGCTACATTGTACCCATGATCATCTCCTCTCCCCCCTACCCCCAAAATATACATCTGGTATTATCAATGGGAATCATGTAAACCTTTCTGGTACAAATATGATTAGCTCAAGCACAAAAATGAACAGGATTGGAAGATTTAGACACTAGGTGGTCTGCAATATGTTGGATAGAACTGAAATATGTGAGAAATTCATTTGTCAACTAAGGAAGCTACCTACCAAGATGTATTAAGCAGTACTAGAAGCTAAAAATCTTCCTTTGAGACCCATACTAAAAGGCTTCCTCCAAACTAAATATCAGCAACACAATAAAACAGGCAGCAGCAGAATCCCAGGGGTGTGTAGCAAGCACTTTAAACTCATTTTATCAATATTTACTTGAACAGTGTCTTTACACATGACCCTCTCCTGAAATTCTCATAAAATGGCTGTCCAGGCAGCACCTCACTTTCTGTATGACGCTACTTACCCAAAAAGATATACAAGTTGGGCATACAGTAATATGGAAAGGAGCTCTCTCCCAACAAAGGAAAGAGGCAGAGAACTGCCCGTGTATATGGCTTGATTTGCTAACAGCAGTCTCCCACCACCAAGACAGTTTAAAGTAAACTGAAGCGACACCAAAATGTAAGTCATTCCAGAGAAGGTAGAAGGGATCCTTTATGGATTAGCATCCCTTTCCAGGCAGATTTCAAAACACATTAGTGCTGGCTGTGGCAGCAGATACCAATTCCACCCCACCCAGGGACAGAAGAGACTAAATATTTTTGCTCACCCCTCATCAAAGTGTCTCATCATAGTACATCTTACAACTGCAGACAACATTATTTCAATAAAGCAATCCACTCCCGAGGAATGAAATCAGGGTTTTGTACTGCACTGGTGAGATACCAAGGGCCTTTTGCTGAGGAGGAAGAGGGAATTCAGATTTCTTCCATCAAAGAGGGGGAGGGTATTCTCATTTGCTATATTAAATATTTAAGGTGTTCAAAACACTTTGCTGGAATGTAATTCACAGTTTCCTAAAAAAAAAAATCCACTATTTAGTAGAATTACCAGTCTCGGTTTCCACCCTCCCCAGGAAACCAACCAAACCCAGATCATATGAAATCAGCAGCTGCTTCTACCACAACTGCACTATTTGAAATCTCTTCCTCCCATTACCAAATAGACAGTGATTAAAATACATTCAGAGAAGTACTGGCCCTTTCATTTCCCCCTCTTGCCCCCACTGGAGCAAACACCAGTTGGTTCTTCGTGGGGGGGGGGGCTGAATTTACGACATTATAAAGGTAAAGATCACAGTCAAGCATCCTCCAGCTGCAACCGGAGAGAGCAACACCATTTCCGCGGGGAGGGGGGAACCGATGCACAGGAAGGTGGCGGCAGAGGGCGGCTTCCCGAAGCAGGTTCCCAGCCCGTCGCTCTCCGCACAAGACGACACTCATGCCGGGGGGGGGGGGGGGGGAGGAGACACTCGCCCCGGGGGGGGACCCTTCCCCATCGGGCGGGGCCCGGCTCCGGCCCCCACCAAACCCCACACCGGGCGGGCTGCATCAGCCGGTGGGGCGAGGGGCTGCGGCTCCCGGGCAGGGGCAGCTCAGCTCCGCCGGGGGCGAGGACAGAGCCCGGGGGGCCTGGCGGGCGCTCCAAGGCCGGGGCCCGTGGGAGGCTCAGCGGGGTCCCCATGGGGCCGGGTTTCCTGCTCTGGGGTGGGGGAGGGGGCCGAGTCCCGCTCAGCCGTTGGGCGTGGGGGGGGGTCACAGGGGTCGCGGCCGGGGCCGGGTCACTCACCGCTCTGCTCGCCCAGGAAAACCAGCTTGAATTTCCGCAGCGGGTTGCCGAAGTCGCCGCCCGTCGACATGATGGAGCCGCCGCCGCCCCGCGCTGGCTCCGCTCCCCGCGGCGGGACTCGCGCTCTCGGCGGCCGGCTGGCAGGGAGGGAGGCTGGAGCCGGGCAGGGGCCCCGGGGCTGCTGGCAGCGGCAGACAGTCCCCGCCTCCCGCAACTCCGGTTACCAAGGGAGAGAGCGCGGCGCAACCGCTCGCAACGCGCAGCGCAACCGACCCCGCGGCTCTAGCGTCGGGACTCAGCGCGCGCCGCGCCCGCCCCGCCCACACAGGGGCGGGCGCGCGCCCGCCCGAACGCACCGCCCAATCAGGGGGCCGGGCGCGGCGCGCGTCGGGGGCCATGCGGAGTGTGGCCGCGCGGGCAGAGGGCGGGGCCGGAGGGAAGAGGGGCGGGGCGGAGAGGCCTGGGGCCGCAGGCGGGGCGGAGCGCTGGACGGTCTGGGGGCCGGCAGCTCCCTCCTGCCCTTCGGCGAGGCGTTAACCCTGAAACCTAACGAGGGCAGACCCCAGTTAAGGCTGTTAAGGAATTCACTGCTGACCAACTCAGCTGCTGCTGCCAGCTGCAGCGGTTGTTCCTGGGCAGGGATGTGGGAGCTGGGCAGCTGGCTGCTGTCAAAGCTTCCTGGGTTGGGGAGCTCTGCTCCCGAAAATCTTTTGAGTCCTCTGGTGCTATGCCCTTGAGAAGGAAGAGCTGTATCTTCCTCATCACTAATAAGAATAGCCCCTCAGCAGTAGAGAGAGGCACGTTTTTCTGACAAATAGGTTATTTGTTAATAGTGAATTTAGAGCCGTACAGTTTAAGGCCAGAAAGGCACAGCAGAGCATCAGGTCTGACCGCCTATACATCACAGGCTACCAGCCAGCACCTGCACACTAAACCCATCAACTGAAATAAGACCAAAGTATTACAGCCCACAGGAGACTAGAGTGTCATGTGCTACAGGGAGAGACTAGGAAGGATGGAGATGCACCCAAGCCTGAAGCTCCCACAGTAAATTTGACATGAATTTGCCTGGTCATATCAACTTGTAATTTTTATACACCATTTACAACACAGCCAGACAAAGACATGCAGCTGTTACCAACCTTGTAACTTTTAGCCCATGGGACATGGGAGACACAAGCTTCATTCCCCTCGCTGCCTGATATGAAGAAACGATTTGAATTTGAGTCGCTCATATTTGCAGGAAAGTGTCCTAGGCACTGGGATATAGACTATTCTGGGGTGGGTTTTCCTTAGGGTATGTGTACACTGAAAATGTTGCAGTGCTGGACCATGTCAACATAAACACTCACTACAACAACATGACAGGTTTCAGAGTAACAGCCGTGTTAGTCTGTATTCGCAAAAAGAAAAGGAGTACTTGTGGCACCTTAGAGACTAACCAATTTATTTGAGCGTAAGCTTTCGTGAGCTACAGCTCACTTCATCATGAGGGTTCTCCCATTCCTGCAGTTAATCCACCACCCTAAGAGGCAGTAGCTAGGTCAATGGAAAAATTCTTCTGTCAACCTAGCACTGTCTACACCAGGGTTAGGTCAGCATGGATTAGGTCAGACCTCACTCTCTCTGTGCAGCATCTCTCAGGCATGTGGATTTTTCACACCCTGAGAGACGTCACTATCCCAATGTAAGTTTTCAGTGTAGACCAGTCCTTAGTCTCTCCTGTTGAAGCTGTTCCACTCTGTATAAATAATTTGATAGTCATTAGAGCAGGATATGAATTTGAGTCTCCCACCTCCCAGATGAATGCCCTTGCCACCAAGCTATAGGGTAATTCTCACTCTCTCTCTGGCCCAATGACGAGTCAAGTAGTTTATATAAAAATGGCATGGAACAACTTTAACAGGAGAGAATGTGAGACCACTAGTCTAGGCATTAGGGCACACTCCTGCAATGTGGAAAAGCCAAGGTCAAATCCCTCCTCCAGCTGTGACAGTACCCAGGTTTGTGAGGCACCTTACTGCTACCTCCCCTTAGTGTGAAACAGCCTTGTTTCTGCCTGCTGTAGTTCAGCTCCCTGAAACCATCAGCCTCTGGCCACACAAGCGCTGCCTTCCAGGTCTCTTCAGACCTCACTCTCTCTGTGCAGGCTAGTGATAGATATACACCAGCCCGCTTGAAGTGGTCCGCTGTGTCTAGCCACTGGACACTCACAGAATTCGCCAGGTTTGTGGTCTCTAAAGGAACAGTTTAAACCCAGGTTGGCTGGTACAGCCCAGGATCAGGTCCTTTATAACATCACAGCACTGAGATACATCTATAGTGAAAATCAAGTTTAGTACAAAAGGCTAAGATCTAAGAGATAGTGAGCAAGGATAAGAAGTGGGAACAGAAATGGTTACAAATAAAACAAAAGTAGAACACCCTTCTTATAGTCTAAACAAGCAGTTTCTCACCTAAAGCAATCTCCCAGCATCACCAGCCAGCACTGGTTGGGATTTCTTTTTCATGAATGCAAAAAGCCTTAAACTGGCATCAGAAGCTTTCTTTGGGTCACTTTTAACTCCTTTATTTCCCAGCTCAACCTTTCTTGCCTGACACAACTGGCGGCTCTAACCATTGGGATATTTTGCTCACTGAGATCCAATCTAGTGAGTAAATACCACCAGTGTCCCTTCAACCTACCAAAAGCACATTCAACAGTCATTCTGCACCTGCTGAAGCTTTCATTGGTACTGTCAAGGTAGCCAATGTACGGCTTCATGAACCGGGGAGCAAAGGATACTCTGGGTCCCCCAGAATCACTTGGCATTTCTACATTGCCAATGGTAATCCACTGGTCAGGAAAGAATGTTCCTACTTGCATCTTTCTGAGCAGTCCTGGGTTCTTAAAGATGTGAGCATCATGCGCCTTCCCGGACCAGCCCACACTGATGTCAATGAAGTATCCCTGTTGATCCACCATAGAAAAGTAGCTCTTTCTGTTGATGTACTTTGTGGCAAGGTGCCCTAGTATCAGAACAGGTACATACATGCTGCCAAAATAGGGATATGCAACAGGGCCCCATTGCTGCAAATCCATCCACTATGTCCTACACATTGCAGAGAATCAGCAGATGACAATTAATGTCCTGGCACAAGTGGATGACAACAGCCAACACTGTGGATTTTCCATCTCCAAAATGATTTCTCACTAACCAGTAGCAATCTGGTGTTGCAAGGTTCCAGAGTGCGATTGCCATTTGCTTCTGTCAATGCAGCTCTCATTCTGATGTCCCTGTCGTGAAGTGTTGGGGTGAGCAAGCGTGGCACACAGATCCACAGAATGTGGCCTTTTGCATCCAAAAGTTCTGTATCCACTGCTTGTTGTCCCACACCTGCATTACGATGCAATCCCACCTGTCAGTGCTTGTTTGTCAGGCCCAGATGTGGCACTCCTCCACCATCTGCAGCTGCTCAGGGAATGTCACCAACGACCTGGAATAGCTTTTCGCTGTATCCCTCAGCAAACTGTCCTCCAAGAAATCATCATGACCCCCATTACTGCAATACTTCCTGTGGATCTGCAAATACAGAAGAATTGTGAGTCCTGTATTTGCAACATTAGTCACAACAGCACAGAGCTCTGCAGGCTCCGTGCTTCTGTCAGGGATGGCGGACACTGAAAAGTGCCATGCAGGTTTGTGGGATTTTTAAAAAGAGGTGTGAAATGATGGGATACGGATGGCATTATGGGATGGAGAAAGGTGCATGCTGGGAACTTGACCCTTAGATCTCACAGATCCCTGGGAGAGCCATTTCTATTCCACAACACATTGCAAAAATTTCCCAAAAGGCCTTGCACCAGATGGTAGCATATGGCACACTGGGATACCTACCCATGGCGCACCGCAATTTGCATCAGCACCAGCACTCCTGGTGACTACGTGCAGCCCCGATGCAAGCAGTCAAGTATGTGTGTGCCTTGTCGATACACAAACTTTGGCAGCTGTATGGCAATGTAATTTGCATCAACCAAAGTTTGTAGTGCAGTCCTGGCCTCAGTGACTCAGTGTAAGAGCTTGGAGGATTAGGATCCAGGAGTTCCTGGCTCCCACTCCTGTGCTTCAAACACACTTTTTTTCTCTGACAATGACTATGTCAAATGATCCCCCTCCCCCTTTATGCTACAAGGGAACTCCAGCTCTTCAAGCCTCCTGTTCCTCTTGCACCCAAAAAGCTGCAGCAGCAATTTCACACTCCTATCTGCCTATTGGAGGCTCACTGGCATTCGTTGTCTCTCATCCCGCTGATGATGAAAGCACTGGCAACGAGTCTCAATGAGCCATTTAACAAACTGAGTCATGAATGATTTAAATCTCTCACATTGTCACAGGTTGGCAGCCCCCCTTCCCCTTCCCCCCCCACAGGAAACCTAAAGAAAAAGGTACAGCCTATCAAAACTCCTGCTGTTAAAAACAAATTCCCGATGGCACTCAAACCGAGCAGTGGGTATACTTTTTTCTCCTGAAAGGTGTTCATTTGTATTGTACTCTCAGAAATAGCCATCGAGGTGGATCTGGACTTTGGAACTATAATTACTCTGACTAGCTCCAGATTCTTATAAAACAATCTGTCACTGCTGCTTTGGCTTCTACAGGCTTTTAGACAGCTGCTGCTGCTCCTGGTAAAGATAAGGCATTTGCAGTGCTGTCTTCTCATACAGCTTTTTCCTCTGCCATCCTCCCCTCCCCAAGCTCCAGCTCCAGACCTGCAAAATCTCACCCATTTTGGCTTCAGTGCAATCTGTTTTAACAAGACATTTAAAATCTTGTCCTTCCATCTTTCTTTTAACCCTGGAGGGAATTAGAATTTTCCAGACTGCCAGCCAAACCGATCCTTTGAAGGATGCAGGGTGTATAGTCCAGAAGGACAAGCTGTACTTGGTACAGATCAGCAAGGGTATGCACAAATGTGGCTTTCAGCGACCTTTGTGTTCCCTTGATCCAGAGGGAAATCCAGCCACAGAGTTGGTCCCTGCCTAAATTAGAGCAAGGGGCCATTCCAACAGCCAGAGAATAGAGACCACTGGGTCATGCTCTCTTTTCCCTGGCCACATCCCTATGCTAGATGATGTGAAGGCCACCAAGCCATCCAAGGATGTCCCCATGCATGGGGAATTCTCCAGGGGCCATGTAAAACAGCTGTATGGCTGTTTCATGCTGGTGGGTGATGCAAAGCAGGGCCAAAAATCAGGATCCATTTTTTTGCACCCCCTGCAAAGGTTTATATCTTCCTTATCCATTAATGCTTGCAACCCTTGGTCAGCCAGAGTCTATCAAACAAGTGGCTTTCTTTGAAGCTGTGATCTACCATGGTGGATTTATTTAGCCTGAGAAAATGTACCACTTTCATTACTATCCCTTATTTACTGAGCACCAGCAGTGCACAAACGTGGCAGAAAATGATCAGCGAAGGCTGGAAATAACAAACCTGCCCTCAGAAACACAGGCAAAAGTCCCAGCAAAATCAATGGCATTCACAGTATGGCCTGGATAGAGCACTGGACTGGGACTCAAAATACCTTCCTTCTATTCCTGGCTCTGTCACTGGCCAGCTGGGTGACCTTGGGCAAACCATTGCCCCTCTTTGTGCCTCATCTGAAAAATGGGATAATGACACTACTAATGAAAAACACTCAATAAAAGCTAGGTATTATTCCTATTGCTTGTTAATTATTATTATTATATCCACAAATGTAAGGGCAGAATTGGGCCCTTGTCATCTAGATTAGATACAGGAGCAAATTCAGTCACACTCAGCCTGTAGTCAGTAAGTGCAAATCCCCCAAATCTCCTCCAGAAATTGAGCAGTAACATAAACTGATGTAAGTTACACGTCAGGAGTAAATTGCCAACAGGTGTAGGCGGGCGTAAGTGTGACTTCCTGGGAATTCAGGGAGTGTGCAAAATGAGTGTGATTTACATGCTGAGAGGGAGGAAAATGGGATGTTGGCGGGAAACAATTGGCAGGAGGGTGTAATATAAAGCAGTCCCCCTATTTTAACTTACTTCTGCACCTCCCGCAAATCCCCAGGCAGCAAACAGAGGCCTGGCAGAGGCAGACGCAATTTCCATTAACTTCAGTGGGAGCTGCATCCCCTTATGTTAGGGCTGCATTTGGTTTTCACAGAATGCCAATAAGGGGGGTATGATTTATGCTTGTGTTGCACACCTAGTAAATGCCAGACTGGTGCACATAAGGGGTGGCTAGTCAGCTCTGATTAGAGAATGAGGCTTGCCTGGGAGAGAGCGGGGGAGTGCCCAAGACAGAGCAGCAGGATGCTGTAAGGAAGCTCAGGAAATGGTAGTCAGTGGAGAGCGTGGAAGGCTCCTGCTGGGAAGGCCCTGAGATGAAGAGATTGGTGAGGAAGAGGAGCTGCAGTGAGCTGGGGGCTCCTGCTAGAGACATAAGAACAAACGAACGACCATACTGGATCAGACCAAAGGTGCATCTAGAGCCGTATCCTGTCTTCTGACAGTGGCCAGTGCCAGATTCCCCAGAGGGAATGAATAAAACAAGTAATCATCAAGTGATCCATCCCGTCGCTCATTCCCAGCTTCTGGCAAACAGAGGCTAGGGACACCATCCCTGCCCATCCTGGCTAATAGCCATTGATGGACCTATCCGCCATTAATTTATCTAGTTCTTTTTTGAACCCTGTCATAGTCTTGATCTTCACAACATCCTCTGGCAAAGAGTTCCACAGGTTTACTGTGCGTTGTGTGAAGAAATACTTCCCTTTGTTTGTTTTAAACCTCCTGTCTATTAATTTCATTTGGTGACCCCTAGTTCGTGTGTTATGAGAAGGAGTAAATAACACTTTCTGATTTACTTTCTCCACACCAGTCATGATTTTATGGACCTCTATCATATCCCCCCTTAGTCGTCTCTTTTCCAAGCTCAAAAGTCCCAATTTTATTAATCCCTCCTCATACGGAAGCTGTTCCATGCCCCGGATCATTTTTGTTGCCCTTTTCTGAACCTTTTCCAAGTCCAATATATCTTTTTTGAGATGGGGCAACCACATCTGCACGTTCAAGATGTGGGCGTACCATGGATTTATAGAGAAGCAATATGATATTCTCTGTCTTATTATCTATCCCTTCCTTAATGATTCCCAACATTCTGTTTGCTTTTTTGACTGCCGCTGCAGTGTGAGTGGATGTTTTCAGAGAACTATCCACAATGACTCCAAGATCTCTCTCGAGTGGTAACAGCTAATTTAGACCCCATCATTTTACATGTATAGTTTGAGATTGATTGAGATAAGGGTTTGGGCCTGGCAGCTGGAACCAGATGGCTGAGCTTCAGCCAGGTAAAGCTGGAGAGACACTTATGGGGACCCAGCTCTGAGAAGAAGGGGAGAGAGTGACTGAACTGGCGTTTGGAGGGCCAGTGTGTAAGGACTCATTAAATGGCACCGAAGGAATGTTGTAATGGACTGTGAATTGTGAGTTATTAAGGGGCCCTGATGAGGGGGGACATTGGTAGCAGGGCACCACAGATTGATGTGACTTCTGCCACACGGGGGCGCTCTGGAGGCAGCCGGCCCCACTACGGCACAAGTTACATGACCTTGAAGTCACATTTCCTGACCAATTGACATGCCTGTTTACATAATGGCTGTATTAGAACCTGAGGGCTGGATTTGCTTTTCCGAGTGCTGGAGGATACAGATTGTGCCAAAAGGTAGCTTTTCACTGCAACTGTGGGGACAACTTTAAGTTCCACTGGGGGCTCCATAGGATTCTCGGTAGCAGAAGCTGCTGCGGGACTGCCCTGAATCAGCACGTCCCCTGCCTCTGTTTGGTCATGCCTCCTTGCAAGCCAGCATCACCAGCTGCAGGCCTCCCAGTGGAGGAGAGGCTAGAGCCTCTTTGCACCACTGCAGCCTCCAACCTCTTCCTGCCGCGGTGGGGACGGCACAACATTTCCTGGAGAGCTCGCAGGGTGCCTGATCTCAGTATCACTAAAGATGGATGATGCCAAATCTCTGCTTCTCTACAGAGGCCCACAGCATCTGGCTGCAATGGCTCAGTGCTTCCCCTGAACCTACTTACCTCAATTGCCATTGACAAAATACAATGTGATTCGACAGCAGTGGAAAGAAACTCTTTTTCCATAGAAACAAAGGCCGAAGAAGCTATGCAAGCCCTTCATGCCTCTCAGTGCGGAGAGACGGGCCCAGGACATCATTTACTTTTCTGAGCAGAGTTCGTTTGTTCTTGTACTGCTGCCCATCAGCATCGTCTCTTAGCCCCTCCCCTGGAAAATCAATAGTAATAGCAGAGTCCCTGGTAGACTTCATGGAATCCCTGGCACTTCTCCCTTGTGGGGGCCAAAATTCTGCATGGGGTGGGGTGTTTGGTTTATTTATTTAGCTGTTATGAATGTCCTGTTTTGGTTGGTTGGGGTTTAGGCTGGGAGGGTGGGGGTTAGTGGTCAGTGTTCTGTAATTCTGATGGTGGAAAGGCTTTTTCAAAGAGGAAGGTTTTGCAGCATTTCCTGAAGACTGTCAGACTCTAGATTTGCCTGGCTGTCTCTGGAAGTTTGTTCCATAGCTGGATTCCCTAGATCCAGAATATTTTGTCTCCAGCTCTCTCGTGCTTCGTCCTGGGCTTTGCTATCTGTGTTGTCCCAGAGAAGCACAGCTGTCCCAGTGATTCATAGATTGAAATGCAGTTGGGACTTGATCCATAAATTCCTTTAGAAATGAGGACCAAGCCTTAAATTGGCATCAGAAGCTTTCTTTGGGTCACTTTTATCTCCTTTATTTCCCAGCTCAATCTTTCTTCCCTGATTATGCCTTGTTTCTCTGCTCTTCCTGGGGGACTTGCTGCTCTCACTACACCACCTTCTGAGTCTTCCTTTTGCTCACTCCCTTCTGCCTGATTGCTATCATTCCCAGTCACCAGCTGCCTACTTCCAACTCCCTGTTCTCAGGTGTTATTCCAGTCAGCCCCATAACCATTCCAGCCCTTTTCCCCATCCTATGCCCTGCACCCTTGTGTACATTCAAATCAGCTGATATGCTGTTGATAGCATTATCTAGCTTTGAAATCTCTACGGGCTCCTGGAAGGAAATTTTCAGTGGAGGGCCCTCTAACTCTGGAGTCTCCCCTAGTTTGCTGAGCCCACGTTGTGTTGACCTTTCAGGCTTGATGCAAAGACTGTGTCCTCTGTGGCCAACACTGTTGAAATTAGAAAAGGAGGACTTGTGGCACCTTAGAGACTAACAAATTTATCTGAGCCCACCTTGATTATCACTACAGAAGGTTTTCTCCCTCCCCCTTCCACCCCCGCTCTCCTGCTGGTAATAGCTCATCTTAAGTGATCACTCTCCTTACAGTGTGTATGGTAACACCTATTGTTTCATGTTCTCTGTGTATATAAATCTCCCCACTGTATTTTCCACTGAATGCATCCGATGAAGTGAGCTGTAGCTCAGGAAAGCTTATGCTCAAATAAATTGGTGCCACAAGTACTCCTGTTCTTTTTGCGAATACAGACTAACACGGCTGCTACTCTGAAAACTGTTGAAATTGTCCACCAGTTTGAGGTACCTCCAGTTTTGGGGGCCCAACATGAGACAGCTTGAGCTTGATTTTTCAAGGGTGCCAAGCAACTGTACCTCCTACTGGTGTCAGCTAGAAAAGTGAGCCCTCAGCATCTCTGCTAATGAGGAGTCTCGAGCTGGCCATCAGGTACATGTGGCACCCAAAATCTGAGAGCACTTTTAGGCACTACAGCTTTTATGTCTGAGGTGTCCCCATTTTTGAGCAAATCTCTCTAAGGGCTTGTCCGCACGTACAGTGCTGCATAGCTGTACCTGCAGCATTGTAGTGAAGACACTGCTATGCCAATGGGAGAGCATCTTAATACAGCTCCCCGACAGGCAGCAGCGATATCAATGGGAGAGGCTTTCCCGTTGCGCTATGTATGTAACACTGACAGACCCCGGTCGTTGGAGGGAGGGATCGAACCTGGGACCTCTGGAGCTAAATACATGAGCTTCAAGCCACATGGCCGTTAGCTAAGGCTGTAGCAGACTCATTGATCTCAGTTTCGGTGCCACTAGAGGGGACAGAACACCACACCCAGGAGGTGAGTGGGTTACATCTACACCAAGGGGTAGGTCAGTATAACGACGTCACTCACGCCCCTGAGAGATGTAACTTTACTGATGTACGTTTGTAGTGTAGACCTGGCCTTAATCTAGTTGACATGTCTCAACAAATATTGCAATCAGTGTGTGGTGTGTCTTTTTTTTTTAGTATTATTTTTAAAGAACTCTATTCATGCCCCCAGAGAAGACTGTTTGATGGGAGCACTTAAATAATACATACACCAAACAGACTGGCATTCCTAACTCCCAACTGCCACCATCATTCCCAACGGTCATTCTGAGCCACCACTCCCAATCCAGGAGCCAACTCACACTCCCAGCCAGCCCCTCCCAATTCTCTTATCCACCAGCCGCTTCTCAACTACCCATCCCCAAAGGTCATCCCCTCTTCAGCTGCCTCCTCCCTGCCACTGCTTTCAGGTGCCCCAGAACCGTATGAGCCCAGCATCCCATCCTTTCTCCTCTTAAAGGGACATCATCCAAAACCACTTCACTTGCTCTCTGACTAGCAACATAGAGAAAAATCCTATCTCTTCCTGTGCCCACGACTAGACCCACTGAGTTTGTAAATCACTTGGGTTGTCTGCGTGGTCAGCTGTCTGACTCCTGGGCAGACACTGTTTTCCCCCCCTTCAAGTGGGTCAGCAGCAATTGTGAATGTTGTTTGAGCTTCATCATTCTGTTTCCTCTCTTTCCTGTCATATGCTTGATGAGCGAGAAGGGTACAATGAACCTTTCCGCTCTGAGCGTTTTCTCAGTCAGATCTCACCACTACCAAAGCCCATCATTTAGGAGCAGTATTAGAAGATATTCTGAAGACTGTAGATCCTCATCCTATTTCTGATTATTTGAATCGTACGCCCCTGACATAGAATCATAGAATCATAGAATATCAGGGTTGGAAGGGACCCCAGAAGGTCATCTAGTCCAACCCCCTGCTCGAAGCAGGACCAATTCCCAGTTAAATCATCCCAGCCAGGGCTTTGTCAAGCCTGACCTTAAAAACCTCTAAGGAAGGTGTCAAGGTTCCTCCCCCACTCTGAACTCTAGGGTACAGATGTGGGGACCTGCATGAAAAACCTCCTAAGCTTATCTTTACCAGCTTAGGTCAAAACTTCCCCAAGGTACAAAATATTCCACCCTTTTGTCCTTGGATTGGCCGCTACCACCACCAAACAAATACTGGTTACTGGGGAAGAGCTGTTTGGACACGTCTTTCCCCCCAAAATACTTCCCAAAACCTTGCACCCCACTTCCTGGACAAGGTTTGGTAAAAAGCCTCACCAATTTGCCTAGGTGACTACAGACCCAGACCCTTGGATCTTAAGAACAATGAACAATCCTCCCAACACTTGCACCCTCCCTTTCCTGGGAAATGTTGGATAAAAAGCCTCACCAATTTGCATGGGTGACCACAGACCCAAACCCCTGGATCTGAGAACAATGAAAAAGCATTCAGTTTTCTTACAAGAAGACTTTTAATAAAAATAGAAGTAATTAGAAATAAGAAATCCCCCCTGTAAAATCAGGATGGTAAATACCTTACAGGGTAATTAGATTCAAAACATAGAGAACCCCTCTAGGCAAAAACCTTAAGTTACAAAAAAGATACACAGACAGAAATAGTTATTCTATTCAGCACAATTCTTTTCTCAGCCATTTAAAGAAATCATAATCTAACACATACCTAGCTAGATTACTTACTAAAAGTTCTAAGGCTTCATTCCTGGTCTATCTCCGGCAAAGACAAAATGTAGACAGACACACAAACCCTTTGTTTCTCTCCCTCCTCCCAGCTTTTGAAAGTATCTTGTCTCCTCATTGGTCATTTTGGTCAGGTGCCAGCGAGGTTACCTTTAGCTTCTTAACCCTTTACAGGTGAGAGGAGATTTCCTCTGGCCAGGAGGGATTTTAAAGGGGTTTACCCTTCCCTTTCTATTTATGACACGCCCCCCAAATCTCAGCTAGGGTGAAACACTGGCTGGGATTTCTTCCTGGAGCTCTAGGAAAACAGAGTTAATAAGACACATGCATCTCTAAATATGCTACCAAGTACATAAAGACTAACAATATTTTCCACATCTCAAGGACGATTTTAACCAGTTGAGTCTGGGAAACTTTCACGTGAGAGTGCATCAGCCACTTTGTTAGAAGCTCCTGAGATGTGTTGGATGTCGAAATCAAAATCTTGGAGAGCTAAACTCCACCGAAGAAGTTTTTTGTTATTTTCTTTGACGGTGTGAAGCCACTTCAGTGCAGCATGGTCGGTTTGCAGGTGGAAACGCCGTCCCCAAACATATGGGCGTAGCTTTTCCAGAGCGTAGACAATGGCGTAACATTCTTTTTCAGTGATTGACCAGTTGCTTTCCCTCTCAGACAGTTTTTTGCTGAGAAACACTACAGGGTGGAATTCTTGATCAGGTCCTTTCTGCATTAAAACTGCTCCCACACCACGCTCGGACGCATCTGTGGTTACTAGGAACGGTTTGTCAAAGTCTGGGGCCCTTAGTACAGGGTCAGACATGAGTGTCGCTTTAAGCTTGTTAAAGGCCTTCTGACACTTTTCGGTCCACTGCACAGCATTTGGCTGTTTCTTTTTGGTTAGGTCTGTCAGTGGGGCGGCGATTTGGCTGTAGTGCGGTACAAATCGTCTGTAATAACCGGCCAAGCCTAAAAAGGATTGAACCTGTTTCTTTGACTTTGGGACAGGCCACTTTTGGATAGCATCCACTTTGGCCTGTAGGGGGCTGATAGTTCCTTGACCCCCCTGGTGTCCAAGGTAAGTCACTTTGTTTAGGCCTATTTGACACTTCTTAGCCTTAACAGTTAGTCCTGCCTCCCTTATGCGCTCAAGGACTTTTTGTAGATGTTCCAGGTGGTCTGCCCAGGAATCCGAAAATATGGCCACATCATCAAGGTAGGCGACTGCATATTCTCCTAATCCCGCTAGGAGACCATCTACAAGTCTTTGGAAGGTGGCGGGTGCATTTCGCAGCCCGAAAGGGAGTACATTAAATTCATACAGCCCGAGATGTGTGGTGAAGGCTGACCTTTCCTTGGCAGATTCATCTAGCGGTACCTGCCAGTACCCCTTGGTTAAGTCCAAGGTAGAGATGAACTGGGCCCGTCCCAGTTTCTCTAATAGTTCATCTGTGCGTGGCATTGGATAGTTGTCTGGGCGAGTTACAGCATTTAGCTTACGGTAGTCCACGCAAAAACGTATTTCCCCATCTGGTTTGGGAACTAGAACCACTGGAGATGCCCATGCACTTTCAGAGGGGCGGATTACACCCATCTGTAACATATCCTGGATCTCCCGTTCTATAGCAGTTTTAGCTTGAGGAGACACTCGGTAAGGTTGGACTCTAATTGGGCGAGCATTACCTGTGTCAATGGAGTGGTATGCCCGTTCAGTCAGTCCTGGGGTGGCTGAGAACGTTGGCGCGTAGCTAGTGCACAGCTCCTGGATCTGCTGTCGCTGCATACGCCCAAGGGTCATGGAGAGGTTCACCTCTTCCACACCACCAGCACATTTCCCTTCGTAGTAGATACCTTCAGGCCACTCAGCGTCGTCTCCTCCCTGGGCTGTAAACTGACAAACCTTTAATTCTCTGGAATAAAAGGGCTTTAGAGAATTAATATGGTACACCTTAGGCTTTCGGTTGAAGGTGGGGAATGCTATGAGATAATTAACAGCTCCCAGGCGCTCCTGGACCGTGAATGGCCCTTCCCACGATGCTTCCATTTTATGGGCCTGGAGCGCCTTTAAGACCATGACCTGGTCCCCTACTTTGAAGGAACGCTCTCTGGCATGTTTATCATACCAGGCTTTTTGCTCTTTTTGAGCATCCTGTAAGTTTTCTTTAGCAAGGGCTAAAGAGGTTCGGAGGGTGTTTTGTAGGTTGGTTACAAAGTCCAGAATGTTAGTTCCTGGAGAAGGTGTAAATCCCTCCCATTGCTGCTTCACCAACTGCAATGGCCCCTTAACCTCACGGCCATATACAAGTTCAAATGGGGAAAACCCTAAACTGGGGTGTGGTACAGCTCTGTAGGCAAAGAGCAACTGCTGCAACACTAGGTCCCAATCATTGGAGTGCTCATTTACGAATTTACGTATCATGGCCCCCAAAGTTCCATTAAACTTCTCCACCATGCCATTTGTTTGATGGTGGTAAGGAGTGGCAACCAAGTGATTTACCCCATGAGCTTCCCAAAGGTTTTTCATAGTTCCTGCCAGGAAATTAGTCCCTGCATCTGTGAGGATGTCGGAGGGCCAACCTACCCTGGCAAAAATGTCTGCTAGTGCCTGGCACACACTGTTAGCCCTGGTGTTGCTTAGAGCTACTGCTTCCGGCCATCGGGTGGCAAAATCCATGAAAGTCAGTATGTACCGCTTTCCTCTGGGTGTCTTTTTCGGAAAAGGACCCAGAATATCCACAGCTACTCGCTGAAATGGAACTTCAATGATGGGGAGTGGCTGGAGAGGGGCTTTGACCTGGTCTTGGGGCTTTCCCACTCTTTGGCACACCTCACAAGACTGGACATAGGTAGAAACATCCTTGCCCATTCCCTCCCAGTGGAATGACCCCCCCAAACGGTCTTTGGTCCGGTTCACCCCAGCATGACCACTAGGGTGGTCATGGGCTAAGCTCAAGAGCTTGGCCCGGTATTTAGTTGGAACTACCAACTGTCTCTGAGGATGCCAGTCTTCCTGGTGTCCACCAGAAAGAGTTTCCTTGTATAAAAGTCCTCTTTCTACAACAAACCTGGATCGATTAGAAGAGCTGAGAGGCGGTGGGTTGCTCCGTGCCGCCGTCCAAGCTCTCTGGAGGCTTTCATCTGCTTCCTGTTCGGTCTGGAACTGTTCCCTCGATGCTGGAGACATCAGTTCCTCATTGGATTGTGGACCTAGGCTTGGTCCCTCTGGAAGCGATATAGGGGATGGAGCTGTTTCTGTTGACTGTGAACCGCTCTCCGCTGGTGCACTATGTTGGGGTTCAGGCTCCGGCTGAGCCTCTTGTGTCGGGTTATCGGCTGCTGCCAGTTCAGGGTCGGTGGGGCCCTCTGGTGTTGAGGTTGCAAGTACTGGATTCAGTGCTGGCAATGGGTCTGGTGTTGGTTGTTCGGCTGGTTCCGGTTCTGGGACTGGTTCCATCTGGGTCTCTGGGACTGGATCCACTACTGCTGTTGCAGACATTGGCCTGGGGTCCGGGTCCATCACCTCTGACCGGGTCCTGATAGAAGTTTCCGGAACAGAGCTAGGCCTCACGGCTTGTTTAGCCTGGCTGCGGGTGACCGTTCCCACCCTCTTGGCCTGCTTCACATGATTGGCCAAGTCTTCCCCCAACAGCATGGGGATGGGATAATCATCATAGACTGCAAAAGTCCACATTCCTGACCAGCCCTTGTACTGGACAGGCAACTTGGCTGTAGGCAAATCGAAAGAGTTGGACTTGAAGGGTTGAATCGTCACTTGGATCTCTGGGTTGATTAACTTGGGGTCCACTAAGGAAGCATGGATAGCTGACACTTGTGCTCCGGTGTCCCTCCACGCGGTGACCTTCTTCCCGCCCACACTCACAGTTTCCCTCCGCTCCAAGGGTATCTGGGAGGTATCTGGGCCTGTGGACCTCTGGTGCGATTCCGGTGCAATGAACTGTAATCTGTTGGGGTTCTTGGGGCAGTTGGCCTTTACATGCCCCAGCTCGTTACATTTAAAACATCGTCCAGCTGACGGGTCACTGGGGCGAGGAGGGTTGCTGGAGAACGGGGTGGTGGGACGATAAGGGGTCTGGAGGGTTCTTTGGGAGGTAGGTGGGGCTTTGGGCGGCCCCCGGTAATAGGGTGTGGCCTGGGGTTGTCCCTTCTGGTCTCCGCTCCAACTGCGACCAGTTTTTTTCTTCTCTGCCACCTCCACCCATCTGGCTCCAATCTCTCCTGCCTCGATTACAGTTTTGGGCTTCCCATCTAGGATGTACCTTTCTATTTCTTCAGGAACACCCTCTAAGAATTGTTCCATTTGCATTAGGAAGGGCAAATTTACTGGAGATTCAACACTTGCTCCGGATATCCAGGCATCCCAATGTTTCACAATGTGGTAGGCATGTCGGGTAAATGACACGTCTGGTTTCCACCTTAGGGCTCTGAACCTCCGACGAGACTGCTCGGGTGTTATCCCCATTCTGACTCTCGCCTTGGATTTAAACAGTTCATACTTGTTCATGTGTTCTTTAGGCATTTCAGCTGCCACCTCAGCTAAGGGTCCACTGAGCTGCGGCCTCAGCTCTACCATGTATTGGTCAGTAGAGATGTTGTACCCAAGGCAGGCCCTTTCGAAGTTTTCTAAGAAGGCCTCAGTATCATCACCTGCCTTGTAGGTGGGGAACTTTCTGGGATGGGGAGTGGTACCTGGAGAAGGATTGCTAGGGTTTGTTGGTATATTCTGCTGAGCCTTTACCTTCTCCATCTCCAGTGCATGCTTCCTCTCTTTTTCCTTCTCCTCCTCCACATGCTTCCTCTCTTTTTCCTTCTCCTCCTCCACATGCTTCCTCTCTTTTTCCTTCTCCTCCTCCACATGCTTCCTTGCCTCCATTTCCCTCCTGTGGGCAGCCTCCTGTACCTCCTTTTCCAGCCGCATGAGTTCTATCTGTCTTTCATGTTCCTTTTGTTTTTCCTCAGCCTGAAATCTGGCTAATTCCATCTTTTGTTGTGCTGTGGATTCTGTCATCCTAACCTCTCTGTTTTTAACTAACTTTACACCCGAGGTTTAGAAATAAACAAACAAAACTTGGCTGTAAAATTTTGCTGTGCTGGAATAGAATACCTATTCTCTGATAGTGATTGTCAGCCTACAGAAAAAGACAATTCCCTTGTCTCTGCTCTGGGCCCAAATCAAAGCAAAAACTTCCAACTACTTTGAAACCTGTTTACCCAGCCCAAAGAAAAAACAAGTTTCCTTTTTAAACTTGTGCTCCTTGTAAAAAATCAAAATCCAAAAAAAAAAAAACCCTGCCACTTTTGTCTCCAGGCAAATGGGTAGAACACCCCTCCTTCTATTTACTTTTAGGGAAACAAAAAACTCTGGGTTGGAAGACTGTGAATTTCCCTGCAGGAGTTAAGTACCCTGCCTCCAGGCAAAGAAAACCTGCAATTCACAAAGATAATCCTCTTTTGTCTCTGCTTGGCCACAAAGCAGAGAAAAACAAGCTGCTTTCAGTTTCAGCTGCTTCTGGACTTCCTTTTTTTTAAAATCTGTATTTCTAGTTCAAAAAAATCTCAACTGGATCTCAAAATGATTTCAGGTTAATCCCACCACTCTGCCACCATGTCAAGGTTCCTCCCCCACTCTGAACTCTAGGGTACAGATGTGGGGACCTGCATGAAAAACCTCCTAAGCTTATCTTTACCAGCTTAGGTCAAAACTTCCCCAAGGTACAAAATATTCCACCCTTTTGTCCTTGGATTGGCCGCTACCACCACCAAACAAATACTGGTTACTGGGGAAGAGCTGTTTGGACACGTCTTTCCCCCCAAAATACTTCCCAAAACCTTGCACCCCACTTCCTGGACAAGGTTTGGTAAAAAGCCTCACCAATTTGCCTAGGTGACTACAGACCCAGACCCTTGGATCTTAAGAACAATGAACAATCCTCCCAACACTTGCACCCTCCCTTTCCTGGGAAATGTTGGATAAAAAGCCTCACCAATTTGCATGGGTGACCACAGACCCAAACCCCTGGATCTGAGAACAATGAAAAAGCATTCAGTTTTCTTACAAGAAGACTTTTAATAAAAATAGAAGTAATTAGAAATAAGAAATCCCCCCTGTAAAATCAGGATGGTAAATACCTTACAGGGTAATTAGATTCAAAACATAGAGAACCCCTCTAGGCAAAAACCTTAAGTTACAAAAAAGATACACAGACAGAAATAGTTATTCTATTCAGCACAATTCTTTTCTCAGCCATTTAAAGAAATCATAATCTAACACATACCTAGCTAGATTACTTACTAAAAGTTCTAAGGCTTCATTCCTGGTCTATCTCCGGCAAAGACAAAATGTAGACAGACACACAAACCCTTTGTTTCTCTCCCTCCTCCCAGCTTTTGAAAGTATCTTGTCTCCTCATTGGTCATTTTGGTCAGGTGCCAGCGAGGTTACCTTTAGCTTCTTAACCCTTTACAGGTGAGAGGAGATTTCCTCTGGCCAGGAGGGATTTTAAAGGGGTTTACCCTTCCCTTTCTATTTATGACAGAAGGAGATTCTACCACCTCCCTAGGTAACGCATTCCAGTGTTTCACCACCCTCTTAGTGAAAAAGTTTTTCCTAATATCCAATCTAAACCTCCCCCATTGCAACTTGAGACCATTACTCCTCGTTCTGTCATCTGCTACCATTGAGAACAGTCTAGAGCCATCCTCTTTGGAACCCCCTTTCAGGTAGTTGAAAGCAGCTATCAAATCCCCCCTCATTCTTCTCTTCTGCAGACTAAACAATCCCAGCTCCCTCAGCCTCTCGTCATAAGTCATGTGCTCTAGACCCCTAATCATTTTTGTTGCCCTTCGCTGGACTCTCTCCAATTTATCCACATCCTTCTTGTAGTGTGGGGCCCAAAACTGGACACAGTACTCCAGATGAGGCCTCACCAGTGTCGAATAGAGGGGAACGATCACGTCCCTCGATCTGCTCGCTATGCCCCTACTTATACATCCCAAAATGCCATTGGCCTTCTTGGCAACAAGGGCACACTGTTGACTCATATCCAGCTTCTCATCCACTGTCACCCCTAGGTCCTTTTCTGCAGAACTGCTGCCTAGCCATTCGGTCCCTAGTCTGTAGCGGTGCATTGGATTCTTCCATCCTAAGTGCAGGACCCTGCACTTATCCTTATTGAACCTCATCAGATTTCTTTTGGCCCAATCCTCCAATTTGTCTAGGTCCTTCTGTATCCTATCCCTCCCCTCCAGCGTATCTACCACTCCTCCCAGTTTAGTATCATCCGCAAATTTGCTGAGAGTGCAATCCACACCATCCTCCAGATCATTTATGAAGATATTGAACAAAACCGGCCCCAGGACCGACCCCTGGGGCACACCACTTGACACCGGCTGCCAACTAGACATGGAGCCATTGATCACTACCCGTTGAGCCCGACAATCTAGCCAGCTTTCTACCCACCTTATAGTGCATTCATCCAGCCCATACTTCCTTAACTTGCTGACAAGAATACTGTGGGAGACCGTGTCAAAAGCTTTGCTAAAGTCAAGAAACATGACTAACTACCTCTCTGAGGGGCTCTTTCAGGCCTTGAGCTGCTAGTGAACTGAGGGGGAAATGGAACTTTATTAAAGAGATTAATCTTAAATAAGTTTTAATAGGACAGGAGCCAGTGTTCTCATTTTCCTTTGTACTTGGCACTGGTGGAGTGCCTTCATCTCTCCCAGCTTGTGCAATATCTTAATGACATTTGTCTTGTGTACTTTACTGCTCTGATGGGGGCTGGAGAATCCGGGCAGCTAAAAGACTGTTTTCAATGGATTTAACATCATTTTAAGTGAACAGATTTTCTTTATTTTTAATTTGCTTATTTGCTGATATTGACCCTGATTCTTCACTCATTGGATCCCTGTAACTTCCATTCACTTCAGAGCAAGTTTTGTGTCTTATATTGGGAGAACTGGGACCAGTGTGTTTTTTTTATTAATAATGATTGATTGATTGATTGATTGTTGTGCCCAAGGGTCTTGATAAGGATCAGCATCCCATTGTGCTGGGTACTCTACAAATAAATAGGAAGATCCATTGCCTGCCCCAAAGAGCTTTCAACACATAGGAGCCTGACCCAAACCCCTTTAAGTCAATTGGAGTCTTTCCATTAACTTCAGTTGACTTTCAATAACCCCTAATCCAATGACATTTGAAGGGTGGGAGAGAACAATGCCAGCAAAGCTATACTGTTTTATGCACATGTATTTGTGTGTTCGCTGGCTTTTATTTTGGTTTGTAATGAGACAAATCAATAAGGAAATTATAGACTTCCCCAACTGCATCTCAGCCCAAACATCATATGCTGGCTGTTTTTTTATGGCACCCTAGTAGAGGTGGCTCTCAAAAGGACTGGCAGGGTAGCAGCCTTATGGATCAGTTCAGGCAGGGTGGGCGCAGTGGGTGACTGCCCAGGATGGTGTGTTCAGGGGGGTGATGTGTTTCAAGCTGGGCATTCAAAAAGTGAGACCTCAACAATGAATGGCCACTCTTGAACATTTTGGCCTGTGCTCCAATCAGCTATAACCTCTTACAGGGTCCATCCATTAGAGAGAGACAAAGATTCCCCCATGCACTAATGTGGTTTACAGTTGCAAACCCACCAACATCAAGGGGAGTGGGAGGGTGCAGATCCATTCAGAGTTTAATTTAATCTGCAGAACTCTTATTAGTAACTAAAGTTAGCAAATGCACTTAGTACATCCAGGGATCCAGTCTGTTGAGAAAGAAGGTGACATATTCCCTGTCCTTTTTCAGACTAGAACTTCACTTTAAGGGTTGACTGGGAACCTGAAATACAGGCTGCAGCATCTCCCACTAAAACACTAAATGTTCATGTTGTTGGGTCATAGAAGTGCCCTCTTTGGTTGCTTTTTACTTAAGCCATTGTCAGAAATTGACCTTCACAGGAGCAGGATTGTATCCAAAGAGCTCACAAGTACAAATCTAGTTGTTAGAGGTATATTATAATACTGTCAGATGGATTATAATTGAAAGAAGAGTTTGGTTCAGCTAACTTAGTGGGTAAAATCTCTAGAAATAATGGCAACGTATCCCTTTGCAGGGGTTGGAAGTAGCAAGTAGCATCATGCTATGAGGCTTATCCCCTCCCCCCACCCTCCATTTAATAAAGAGGCCACACACAGTAGACCACATGTCCGGGTGAGAATGACTGATCTGGTAATGGCTAGGAGTTCCATGGTTATTTATTCAGGGGCAAATCCTGCCTCTGCCTCTGTACCACTGGAGGCTCCCTTGGCAGGCAAACTGCTGTGGCTCTGATGCACCATAAGGCAGACAAGGCTGCAGAGTGCCCACCACTACACAGTGAGGAGCTGAATGCTGCAGGGGAGGACACCTTGTGCAGCAGCATCCAGAAGAGGGCAGGGAATGTGAAGACAAGGTGCAGCCCAGAGGGAGGTCACCTCCAGCAAAGCTTCCACCCCATCCACCAACACTGGAAAGAGAACAGCTTTCATGACTGTTGTGTTTCATTTTGTCCTGAACTCACTCACTTCTGCAGCACCCCCTGATTTGGACACTCCAGGAACAGCAACAGCTTCTCAACATCTAAGGAAGACTATTAAAAGGCATGAAGAAGACAATGGTCCTGACTTCTCAAAAGCCTGCCGTCTAGGAGGAGGGGAACCTGTCAGAATTGGGGTGAGTCTTGCATTACTTGGCACAACTGATCAATGGCTGGCGGCAGTTGTGAATGGGGACACATGGTTCACTGGGATCAGTCAAGGGAAACTAATGGTACTTACCATCATCATCTCTCTCTCTAATGTAAATAAGGCCTGGGTATAAGAGAAATAATTGGGAATTGGGCGATGCACTGGGCAGATTTGCCCCTATGGACATGGTTCTGCAGAGCACTCAAAAATCCCCTTGATTTCGCTCATGATCAACAGGTGATAACTCTACACTGTTATGACACTGTGATAGAGCCATATGTTAAAAGATGGCAACACCAGTCACAGTGTAACCAGCTGGCATCACAATATGTAGCTGCTGATGGCTGCCAGCCATCTGACTGTATCTGATGGGACACACGTGTGGGTCAGTCACTGCCTCTCAGCACATCATAGGACTGGCAGGGACCTCTTGGGTCACCAAGTCCAGTCCCTAGGGTTGCCAACTTTCTAATTGCACAAAACGAAACATCCCTTCCCTGCCCCTTTTCTGAGGCCCAGCCCCCGCTTGCTCTGTTCCCCATCCCTTGGTCGTTCACTCTCTCCCACCCTCGCTCACTTTCATTGGACTGGGGCAGGGGGTTGGGGTGTGAGAGGGGAGATGAGGGCTCCGACTGGCAGTGCGAGCTCTGGGCTGGGGCTAGGGCTGAGGGGTTTGGGGTGGGGGAGAGCGCTACAGGCTGGAGTGGGAGGGAGGGGGCGGGTATGGGCTCTGGGCTGAGGGTGTTGGCTCCAGGTGGGGCCAGAAATGAGGGATTCAGGATGCAGGAGAGGGCTCTGGGCCAGGGGTAGAGGATTGGGGTTTGGAGGGGTGAGTGAGGACTCTGGCTGTGGGGGTGCAGACTCTGGGGTGGGACTGGGGATGAGGGGTTTGGGGTGCAGGAGGGGGCTCAGGGCTGGGGCAGGGAGTTGGGGGGGGGCAGAGTGCGGGCTCCAGGAGAGTTTGGGTGTGGAAGGGAACTCTGGGCTGTGGCAGGGGTTGGGGTTTCAGGAAGGGGTTTGGGGTGCGGGGTCCCAGCAGCGCTTCTAGGAGCCGGGCAGAGCTAGGGCAGACAGGGAGCCTGCCTTAGTCCCAGGCCCCCGCTGCGCCACTAACCAGACTTTTAATGGCCTGGTCGGCAGTGCTGACTGGAGCCGCCAGGGTTCCTTTTCGGCCGGGCATTCCATTTGAAACCTGGACGCCTGGCAACCCTACCAGTCCCTGCTACCGCCAGCAACCCCCTCCCTAAAATCCTGTTCATAAACCTACCAAGCGCCATCTTATAATTACTGCAGTTTGATTGTTTACCCGCAATTGCTCCTACAGGGAGGCTGCTCCAGAGCCTCACTTCTCTTCTAACTTCCAGCTTGGATTTACTCCTGGCCAGTGTATACCCCTCATGCGTCACTTATCACATCCTGAGGCAACGTGCTGATGTAAATCACCTCGCCTTGGACACGCCCGTCCTGCCACGCCATGACCGTGTGCCGCCGGGTCACACCCCGCGGTCGGGGAGGTGGGGTCGACAGATCACTGGACGTGGCAGCTCTCTGGGGAAGGGACTGCCCCTGTGGGTCTGGTTTGTACAGCACCTAGCCCAGCGGGGTCCCGGCCCAGGGTGCGGGGTCCCGGCCCAGGGTGCGGGGGCCCCTTGGCATTATGGTACTACAAATAATAGGGTCCCAGTTAGGGCGACCAGACAGCAAGTGTGAAAAATCGGGACAGGGGGTGAGGGGGGGTAATAGGAGCCCATATAAAAAAAAAAAAGCCCCAAATATCGGGGCCATCCCTATAAAATCGGGACATCTGGTCACCCTAGTCCCAGAGGAGGGGCAGAGTGGTGGTGGGGGTCCCTGGCCTCTGGTGACTGAGGGGCTCCCCCATTGTGGGGATGCCCCAGGAGAACGGGGGCTGGGTGGTGACCCCGATTCCTCCCTTAGGGGCACCAAGAGCTGCCCGGCTGCCGCTCCCATGGGCCGCTCCAGCCCAGCCCAGCCCAGCCCTGAGTCAGCAGGCGGCTGGGATCGGCCACGCGCACCCTGTCATCCCAGCCTCCCCCGCCCCCCCGGGGGCCTTGGCCACACTCAACATGGCCGCCCGGGCGGGCCGGCCCAGCCCGGAGCCGGCGGCTGGGGCGGCCTCCTCCGGCCCCGCTGGACTTGACTGACGCTGCAACCGTCCAATGACCGAGGACGGTCCTTGGGCCAATCAGGGCGAGAGCGGGGCGTGGGGGGCCGTGGAAAGCTGCCAGGTTAGGGTGCCTCTGCTGCCTGGGGAGTGTGGTTGCGCTGTGCAGCGGCTGCCACGTTTCCCGTCTAGTTCTGCCCCGGCCTGATCTTTGCTCCCGGCGGCGCCACCGTCAGCACGCGGGGGTTGAACTCCACTGGGGGGGGGCGAGGCCTCCGGCTGCAGAGCGTCCCCCCCAGGCAGCAGCCAGCCCTGCGGCCGCTGAGTCACTGATGCCAGGGCCACCCTAGGGCGCCCAGGGGCTGCTTGGGCCAGGGGTGCTGAGAGCCACTGAACGGGGCTGTGAACCCTGTATGTGATGGAAACCCCTGCAGCCACCCCTAGTTCCAGCCCCTATGCCCAGGGCTGCCCTGGCCTAAAAGGGAGCAGGGGCCAGGCCCTCAGTCTGGCTTAGATTGGTGGCTTGCTAGGTGCGATGGCACCCCTGTGATCTTCTGGCCTGACCTCCTGGGTCACAGAGGTCTGGAGGTAAGCCGCCTGTGGAGAAAGCTGCTGCAGCCAGCTGTATTATTGTTATTATTTTTGTGGTAGCATGTGGTGCTCCGTTTCCATGTGAACAGGACCCTCCCCGCACCCCGAGACAACCCCTTGCAAACGGCAGTGGTCTGTCTTGGTCCTGATGGTGCAGAGAGACAACAGGTCGGTGCTGCACAGTTAGTCCAGCTCCATCCCAGCAGCCTCCACTGAATCCAGAGGGCGCTTTGAATGAAGGGATTTGTCGTCTCCGCAGGCTGCATCTCTGTGTCAGGGCTGCCTTTGACCTGCAGGCTGCTTTTGGACCAATGCTGGGTTGGACGAAATGAAGCAGTCCGTGTAACTTCATGTCACAGCAACTTAATCCTGGTGCTGCATCACATAAGAACGGCCAGACTGGATCAGACCAAGGGTCCATCTAGCCTAGTATCCAATCTTCTGAGAGTGGCCAATGCCAGGTGCCCCAGAGGGAATGAACAGAACAGGTAATCATCAAGTGATCCATCCCCTGTTGCCCATTCCCAGCTTCTGGCAAACAGAGGCTAGGGACACCATCCCTGCCCATCCTGGCTAATAGCCACTGATGGACCTAACCTTCGAATTTATCCAGTTTTTTTTTTAACCCTGTTATACTCTTGGCCTTCAAAACATCCTCTGGCAAGGAGTTCCACAAGTTGACTGTGCGTTGTGTGAAAAAATACTTCCTTTTGTTTGTTTTAAACCTGCTGCCTATTAATTTCATTTGGTGACCCCCCAGTTCTTGTGTTATGAGAAGGAGTAAATAACACTTACTTATTTACTTTCTCCACATCAGTCATGATTTTATAGACCTTTATCATATCCCCCCTTAGTTGTCTCTTTTCCAAGCTCAAAAGTTCCAGTCTTATTAATCTCACCTCATACGGCAGCTGTTCCATACCCCTAATCATTTTTGTTGCCCTTTTCTGAACCTTTTCCAAGTCCAATATATCTTTTTTGAGATGGGGCAACCACATCTGCACGTTCAAGATGTGGGCGTACCATGGATTTATAGAGAAGCAATATGATATTCTCTGTCTTATTATCTATCCCTTTCTTAATGATTCCCAACATTCTGTTCGTTTTTTTGACTGCCGCTGCAGTGTGAGTGGATGTTTTCAGAGAACTATCCACAATGACTCCAAGATCTCTTTCCACATTATTTTTATATGAAGTGATCTAATGCCTTAATATTGCAAATGCAGGCTGCAGATAGGAAAGCAACAGCATCCAACTCCTGACAAAATAATTTCTGGGCATTCTGTAAAATAAGGATTTTTTAAAAGTGCTTAAATAGAACTGGCTCATCTTTCTGCCTAGAAATGGGACCCTGCATAACAGAAGGTTTCTGCCAGTTACAAAGATAGCTTGGAAAATGTCATTGTGGTTTAGATTATAGAAAGAGCCTGGAGATCAGCATCCCTGTATTATGACTTGCTTAATGGTAAATCATTAAAATCATTTCATGTTCTTGTCCAAATCCTCTGTGGCTTTAAAGATGTCATTGGTTCAGGGCCTGACGTTCAAAGGTGACTTTAATGGGAATTGTAGATGATGAGCAGCTCTGTGCTGTCAAGGCTTGAGTGACTGTTGAAGATATAGAATAGACTTTTGAAAATATTGTTAGTTCAGTCTGTCTCCATGGCAGAATTGGTGTTATGCAGAGAAGCATTGTCTCTCTCCCTGCCCCCAGACATATAAACTGTGTGTGTGTCATTACGCTCCACTGGATGGAATCAGAATTGTTTGTCTTAGCCTCTATACTGCAAACAGCTACTAGAGAGTCTCCTTTAGCTAACATTGTAGGATTCCGCTTTCTGGAGGCTGAGGATCTGGGTTCTCTTGCTGTTGCTGTGAAATTCCAAATATTCACAAGCTGCAGCTCTGCGACAGGCAGCCATGAAATCCTAGATTTTTTACAGTATTTCCTGTTAGCGACATTAAAAGAACAGGAGTACTTGTGGCACCTTAGAGACTAACAAATTTATTTGAGCATAAGCTTTCATGTGCATAGAATGGAATATATAGTAAGAAGATTATATATACACACATACAGAGAACATGAAAAGGTGGACTAACAATTGTTGCTGCCAAAGTCATCCCAGACAAGCCATAAAGAAGAGCGAGTTTGTTCGTCTCCTTTGATGCCAGCCAAGCAATAAACTACAGCAGTGTTTCCCAAACTTTTTTGGCCACGGTACACCTGGTATATATTTATGGAACACTTATAATATTATTTGGTAGTCGTTTGGTTTTCAAATAAAAAATTGTGTTATTTATGCTCAAATATATTTTATTTTATAAAACAAAATTTAAAATAACTTGAACTAACAATTTCTAACAGGAAAGTGCGTATAAAGTAGTACAAAAATCAAGTGCAAGACCCTTTTTTTTAATTACGATTTGTTCATGGAACACCTAGTCACATCGTGCAGAACACAGTTTGGGAAACGCTGAACTACAGGGTTTTTATTGAATAATGGGTCTGTCGCTGGACAAATCATGCATCAAACATCACACAGGAGAGGGGTGTTAGTGTCAGGAGTAAGGGAAGGACCCACAGCTAGCCTGCTTACCTGCTGCTAGCTTAACCTCCTGATGAACACAGCTGGGCCTAAATTGAGCTGCCTGATTGGCTGGGGATCAGCAGACCTGTGCTTAAGACCAGCAGCAGAAGCAGCCTGCTGGCTGCTCAGAGCATTTGCACCTGCTCATCCTAGCCTTGGACCCACTCGCCTCGCCTCGCCTCGCTCTGAGTAACCTGGTTCCAACCCTGGACTCTGACCCTTGGCTCTGACTCTGATTCCTGGCTACTGATTCCTGCTCCAACCTCTAGGCATGCTTGCCCACGTCCTAATAGTTAGTCCAAGTATCCTGCCCAAATTCCAAAGGAGTAAATTACATTCTATATCCTTACACTCCTAGGGCAGCTTCAATTGGAAAATGTTCTTTGTTTCCTGGGGTGTAGCATTGCTGTGTGCTGTCAGAGAACATCCCAGCTAAAATCCACCCCAGAGGCCGCTGCATTTCACCGGCTGACAAAGTGATTCCTGTGTGTATGTAAGGCCCAATCCTGCAAGGCACTAAGCATCTTGTGTCTGTGTCTCTGTGGCATTTCCGAGGTGCCTATCACTTTAGTATCTAAGAGGGCCTGCAAGCCCTCAGCTCCCACTGACTTTAAGACAAGGGAGTTGAGGGCCTCGGGACTTGCAAGAGGCTCTCAGCAGCCTGCTGAGTCAAGCTCTATAGTCCTTTAAAACAACTGGGGATCCTGTGAGATGAAAGCCGCCACGTCAACGTAATGCTATGGCCCCTGGGTGGGTCACCGGCAGTGAGGCTCAACCAGGGACCTTTGGATCACAAAGCATAAGAAGGCACTACTGCCTGACTTTAAAAGACCCATCTCTGATAGCCAAAGCTGCAATAGGCCCGGCCACCACTTGAGGAGGACAGACCTAGGGTGACCAGGTGGCCCGATTTTAAAGGGACAGTCCTGATTTTGGGGTCTTTTTCTTATATAGCCTCCTATTACCTCCCACCCCTGTCCCAATTTTTCACACCTGCTGTCTGGTCACCCTACACAGACCGCTACACTGAGTGGGTATGGGTTATCCAAATGTACTTCATTGCTGTAGTTGTTAGCCAAAGGGCCAGTGTGGCTCCTCGGACTAGCCTTGCTGGTCATCTTCTGAACAGATTCATCTGCTCCCCCGAATCTCTGGGGTGGAATTTTTTTACCCAGATCCCAGTCCTGCCTGTACAACACATCCAGTACATTACACAAAACTCATGGCAATTCTAATGCTACCAAACATCAGTTCCAGTGCACGTTTTGAAAATCTTCCCAATTCAATGAGCTTCCTCCACCTGGATGTGAAAACGCCTTACAAACTTTACTGACTGCCCAAACTATTCAGAGGGTGGAGGAATCACTTTGCCCAACACTGTAATGCGGCCACCTCTGAGGTGGAACGCAGCATCTGCTTAACAGCAACACTGCCCAAAAGTTTTAAGTAGGAAGTGAAAAAATACAGCCTCCAAATGAAACGGCAGGCTGGAGGCAGACTGTAATGATTCTAATTGGAATCTGGCCAGGACACCAGGGCTCATAACCTCATTCTGGCAAAAATCTTCGTTAATCACAATAGGTCAGGGCCTCGAGTTTGTCTCATTTGACAAAAGACACCTCCAGCAGCCTGGTGCTCCCAGCACAATGCTGGGGAGCTGGGAGTCAGTTCGCTAGCAATGCAGAAAGAGAGCGGGATGTGATGTACTAGCCTGATGTGAGTAGCAGGCTGGGATTCCTGAGATATAATCCCGGTTTTGACACTGACTTGCTTTGTAGCTTTTGTTAAGTCGCTTAACAGTTCTGTCGCCATTTCCCCACCTGCCAATTGGGAGAACAGCCTGGGACGCTGTGGATTAGTTAATGTTATAAATGACTTGCCACCACATTTCAGAAGTATTAAGTATCACTGGCCCCCTGGCTGGTTTCACGTCGGTACAGGTGAAGAAAATCATTCAGAGATTTTCCTTTCAGTATAAAGAATTTTAGCTTCCTAGTTACTTTTGGGGGGAATTGCAGAAGTGGAATGACTAAGATGGTATGGTTGGCTCCATGAGGTTAAGTATGGAAAGTCATCTTCCTGAAAGGAAATAATACATACCTTGGGCTTTTCATCCCTCGATCTCAAAGCAATTTACAAAGGTGGTTCAGTATCATTATCCCCATTTTACAGATGGGGAAACTGAGGCCCAGAGTTAGTGACTGAGCAGAGCATAGAGCCCAGTTCTCCTGTGTCCTAGTCCTGTGCTAGACTCCCAAGTCGGTGGATTCAGCAGGCCAGACAGATAGAAGACACTTTGGGGTCCCTGCCAAACAATTCCATGTTAAATACTGGTTCTGTTTCACAGAATTGTTCCAGGGTGATTTTTTTTCCTAATGGGAACTGAGGCTTCAAAATAAAGTATGGAAACAATGTGGAGAAACTTCAGATTGTAGCTACAAGCCGGATCCAATAACCTGCTTTTGTAAAGAAACCTTTCCACAGAAAATCTGAGCAACGTCCTCAGAGGTATTGGCCTTCCTAGATTCTCCCCCAACCCCTTTTTTTCCTATAAAACAAAACAGACTAGAAACTTTTAGGATAATCCTTGGCACTTCTGTAGCAATACCTCACTGAGCATCTCAAAGCTTCTTACATCATTAATGGACAAGCTTAGCAATTGCCCTGTCAGTAGGACAATATTATATGGATCTTGTGGATAGCTCAGCTGACACGAAGAGAGATTCAGGGCCACATCCTCACAGGTATTTAGGTGCCTGATCCCATTGAAATCAATGGACGGTAGGAGCCTAAACACCTTTGAGGATCTGGACTTAAGTGACTTGCTTAAGGCCACACAGTACATCACCGGCAGAGCCAGGAATGAAACCCAGCTCCTCAGCTTCCCAGTCCTGGGCTGTAACCATTAGACAATGTTCTCTTCTTTAGAATATACCTAGTGGTTAGAGTATGGGACTGTGAGTGATAAACTTTCTCTCCCCCTTTGGTCCCAGTAAAAGGGATTGGACCATGAGTTTCTTACCTCTCAAAATCTGCTGTTGGATAGGAGAAATGGGGCCTGGTGGTGAGTTCCTGAATCAGGCCAGGACCACAGTGTTCCCCGTGGCTGCTTATATCCAAGGCCAGACCAGCACAGTGGAGAACAAAGTTTTTTAAAAGTACCTATACAAATCAATTAATCTGATAATGAAGAAGAGAAATCCAGATGTTGGTGGCCCTTCTGACTACAGTCAGTTCATTCCAGCGGCAGGAAAAGGCACCCACACATTCATGCCATGGGGGAGTAACTGCTTTGCAAGCTTTCTACCAAATCTTGATGCTCAGTGAGGACAAAGCTATCTGCAGATCAATTCCTCCCTCAATTCCTGAACCAGGGGAGGAGGCATATCCATCTCAGCCACTCTCTAGAACCTCATGAACCCAATCCAGATGTTCACAAGGCTAGCCAATGTCCCCGGACCCTGCTTTTCATTGGAGAGCATAAAGAAAGCTGAGCTCAGTGGGGCATGTTACTATTACTTAGTTGTATTACTGTAGTGTCTACACTCAGTAGGCTCTGACAGAGATCAGGATCCCATGGGGCTGGGTGCTGTACAAAGACCACGAGAGGCAGTCCCTGCCCTGAAGAGATTAGTCCAAACAGACAAGACAGACCAAGGGTGTGGGGTATCAGGAAGCGAAGTGACTTGCCCACTATCACACTGCAGGTCAGCAGCAGAGCTGGTTGGGCCCCTGACCTCCAGTCCAGTGCCCTATCCCTGCACCATACTGCAGTTCTCTATGACCATGTACGCATGATGGCTTGTTTCATAACTTACAGTGGTTGGTGGTGTGACAATCTAGTCCAGCCATAGGTGGGAGCATCCACACACGGCCAGGAGACCGAGACAGTCTGCAGGCTGACCCCACTCTCCCTAGGGAACAAAGAGAAATCCCATTAAATATGACAGCAAGTGCCCAAGGCTGGTAAAGTTACTTGGGAAAAATAATTACTATAAAGTGCTGGCTCAGAATAGCCATGAGCTCCAGATGCTGTTGCTGATGACTTTCTCCTAACAAGAGACAGGTTAATCATCTGAAAAGAGGGGATGGGTTGACTTGAGGCTGTGGCAAGATACAGGTAGCAGGCCCCTTAGAAAGACTAAGACTGATAGGTAGGTAGATAGAGAGACAAAGTGGGTGAGGTAATATCTTTTAGTGGACCAACCTCTGTTTGGTTTTACCGACCCAACCCCTTGGGTGGACAGCACTATGTCGACGGGTTCTCCCATCAGCTTAGGAGCATCTTCACTAAGCGCTACAGTGACGCACCTGTGCCAATGCAGCATTTCAAGTATAGACCTGCCCTCTGAGTGTCACAGCTAAATACAAGGTGGAACAGATTGTCTAGCATAAGTAGTTAACACACATTTCAAGGGACCATTCAAAGTGAAGTGGCCCATAACACTCCTCCCGACATAGGGAGGAAAGGAAGGAGGGGGGAAGCAACTGCGGGGGTTCTTAGTGTGTTTATAGATTACGGTTACAGATCTAGATAATAGGTTATAGATACAGGTAGATAAACAAAAGGGTCTGATTCTCCTCTCACTTATATCACACTGGTATAAATCCATTGCTCTCGGTGGAGTAACTCCTGATTTATACCAGAATCGGGTGCAAGATTGGGGTTCTATGCCCAAGCCAACTTTCTGTGTGAATAGCCTGACTGTCCACTGCCTTAATACCCTGCATAGTCATTTACCTCTGGGCAAAGTGGGTGTAGAATGCTTGTAGCTCAAAATGGTAATATTTTGCAGCCATATTGCATTCCCCTTGGACCATGTAAATGACTATGCAAGGATAGAATCAGACCCTCGGTGCTTCAGTTTCCTTACCCATAAAGTGGGAGTTTCATTACTTACATACCTCATGGGGGCTGGGAGGGCTAATTCACGAATGCCTGTAAAGGGCTTTGATATCCTCGGATAACCGAGGTATACAAAGTATTGTTAAGGCAGTAGTCACCCAATAGTGCTGTTACATATAGATGTACAAGTTCTTCTTCTTAGCATGCAAGTGATGTATAGTTTTTGAAGAAATTATAGAATGTAGGACTGGAAGGGTCTTGAGGGGTCATCTAGTCCACCTCCCTGTGCTGAGGCAGGACCAGATAAACTTAGACAATCCCTGACAGGTGTTTGTCCAACTTGTTCTTAAAAACCTCCAATGACGGGGTTTCTACAGCCTCCTTTGGAAGTCTGTTCCAGTGCTTAGCTACCCTTATAGTTTAGAAAGTTTTTTCTAATATCTAAGTCAAATCTCCCTTGCTGCAGATTGAGCCCATTACTACTTCTCCTACCTTCAGTGGACATGGAGAACAATTGGTTAGCATCCTCTTCATAACAACCCTTAACATATTTGAAAACTATCAGGTCCCCTCTCAGTCCTCTTTCCTCAAGACTAAAGATATCCAGTTGCTTATGCTTTCTTCATAGGTCAGGTTTTCTAAATCTTTGATAATTTTTGTTGCTCTCCTCTGGACTCTCTCCAATTTAGCCACGTCTTTCCTAAAGTGTGGTGGCCAGAACTGAACACAGTACTCCAGATAAGACCTCCCCAGGGCCGATTACGGTGGGACAATTACCTCCCATGTCTTACATATAACACTCTTGTTAATACACCCCATAACATTAGCCTTTTTCACAGCTGCATCACATTGGTGGCTCATATGCAATTTATGATCCACTCTAACCCCCAAAATCTTTTCTGCAGTACTGCTGTATAGCCAGAATGCAGAACAGACCCCAGCAGGACCCCACTAGATATGGTCTCCCATGTTGACAGTGGACCATTGATAACGACTTTTTCAGTATGATCTTTTAACCAGTCTTGGACCCACTGTGACACCCTGGCAACTCAATATTCACCACTGTCATGTAATTAGGATATGTTTTGCACAAAGTATGCTTTGTGAAGTATCATTCTAAAAGTCTTGATCTGTTAAGACATTAATATCTTGTTGGATTGTATGTGCTATCACTGTATGTGAAGTTATGAAGTTTGGCTATGTATGTGTTACTGAAACATGTTGTGAAAACCCCCGCAAGCAGCCTTTCAGGTACAACAATAAAAAGGCCAAACAATGTTAATGGCTTATTGAGGAAATGCACACAAGAACAAGGATTACCACAGGAACTGTGTATAATTGAAACCTCTCAGAGATAGCACTACACCCTGGGACCTCTCTGACCCAGGTCACAGTAAAAGAGCTTTCCAGCAAGTGGGAAGAATATATAAAAGGGGGAAAATGACATCATGATGGTACCTCACTCTCCCTACAACAACTCACCTGGAAACACCTGAGGAATAAAGACTGAACCGGGGGACGTGATGGTCCCAGGCTAAGGGATTGCTAACCTGTGTATGAAAACCTGGGAAACCCAAGCTGCAAAGCAAAGGTAGCTTATGCCTTAAGAATCTGCCAGTCTGTTTATCACTCAGGGTGAGAATTTGCTAATTCATATCCTACCTATCTAGTGTATTAAGCTTAGCTTGTGTGTTTTGTTTATTTACTAGGTAATCTGCTTTGATCCGTTTGCTATCACTTATGATCATTTAAAATCTACCCTTTTGTAGTTAATACACTTATTTTATGTTTTAATCCAAACCAGTGTGCATTGAGAAGGCAGGGGTTCTCAAACTGGGGGTCGTGACTCCTCGGGGGGCTCACAAGATTATTACATGAGGGGTCATGAGCTGTCAGCCTCCACCCCCAAGCCCCGCTTTGCCTCCAGCATTTATAATAGTGTTAAATACAAAAAAAGTATTTGTAATTTATAAGGATGGGGTGGGGGTGGGGTCGCACTCATAGGTTTGCTGTGTGAAAGGGGTCACCAATACAAAAGTTTGAGAAACACTGGACTAAGGTATCTGGGGAAAATCTCAGTTTGATTACCACAAGTGTGCATGGCCCTCTTCACATTGTGGGAGAGGCAGACCGGGTGTTAAACTAGGGCAGGTTTGACCAGGGCGGAACGGTACTGCTTTGAGATCCTAGGTTGGTGGTTAGAGAGACTGCATGTGACTGCCAGCTGGGTGTGTCCATACCTGTGTGAATGCTGGTGAAAGTGCAAGCTTGGAGGACTTTGCAACTTGTCACAGCAGCACAGTGTGAGAGGGAGCCCAGGCTGGTGGGTCAGAGGGCTCAGTGGTACCCCAGTTCCAGGTGGCACCCCAGGGGAAGCAAGTCACACTCACCTTATAATAGTTTAATCTAGCCCACACTTCCCTAGTTTGCTTTTGAGATGTCATGTGGGACTGTGTCAAAAGCCTTATTAAAATCAAGATATATCACGTCTACTGCTTCCTCCCATCTACTATGTACCAAATGTGAGCTACTTGGCAGGGCTGGTATTAATTTCCTTCTATATGTGTTACTAATATAACACATTATTCATAGAACCATTGAAGTTGGATGGATTTGTTACATCACCTCGTCTATACCCTGTTCATCTTTCAATTAACAACATTAGAAGATTATCAAAATTCAGGAGGTCACTTCCTGGTTCTTATGCACTAGACTAGGATAAGGCTGTTGCATTAGGGGTTCCAGTGCTGCAGGAGGAAAAAACATGAAATTGAAAATGCAACACAGTTGATGATGTGCTTTACAAGCAAGGCTGACTGCAGAGGAATTGCATGATTTTAATCAGTTTTCCTCCGCAACTGATTCTGCTTATTTAGCACTTTTATGCTTGAGCTTAGCGCTATTCCTTGGCTGCTGGCGACCTTGCAAAAAGCAGGGGAGGGAGAGACAAAAAATAATAATTATGATAAAGGACTGTGGGAGCTGCATCAGCAGTTCTAACGATCACAATAATAAATTAACAAAACAGATGTTAAGAACACCTTAAAAGACCAGAACATATATGAGTGGGTATAGAAAACCCACATGTTGTTTAAAGGACTTGCCAACACAACACATGCACATCAGTGTGGACACATGCAGACATAGATACATGGATATAGGGAAACATGGACATATATGCATCTCTTAGGTCACGGGGGGCAACCTGAGAAGGAGCCAGAATTTACCAATGTACATTGCCAAAGAGCCACAGTAATACGTCATCAGCCCGCCATCAGCTCCCCCCGCCCCGGCACCTCCCGCCCACCAGCAGCCCTACTGATCAGCACCTTGCCGCACCTCCTGATCAACTGTTTTGTGGCGTGCAGGAAACTCGGGGAGGGGGAGGAGCGAGGGCACGGCAGGCTTAGGGGAGGGAGTGGGAAGGGGTGGAGTGGGGGCAGGGCCTGTGGCAGAGCCAAGGGTTGAGCAGTGAGCACCCCCTAGCACACTGGAAAGTTGGCACCTGTAGCTCCAGCCCCGGAGTCGGTGCCTGTACAAGGAGCCGCATATTAACTTCTGAAGAGCCGCATGTGGCTCCAGAGCCCCAGGTTGCCCCCCCGTCTTAGGTAGCCATGTGGACCCTGGCACCTCAGTATGTGAGCACTTCCCCATGGGTAATGCATTTATCCTCAAAACACCCCTCCACGCAGGAAGTCGGGTGGGGGGAGGGAGGGGAAGCAGGGACCTGAACCTGCTCCTGCTTCTCTGAAGCCCCCGGCTAATACCTCAGTGATGGAATTTTTCCTTCACCTAATATTGTGCAGAGGAAATAATTGGACACGCTCCAACACTGAGGTAGCTCTGCACTCCGGGCACTGCCGGCTGCTGTGGCACACCACCTCCCTGCATGCCTCCTGCAAGGGAACCAGCCTCCGGCCCAGAGCAAGAGCCACGCGGGGTCCAGGCTGGCCTGACCAAGCCCTGCCCGGCTCAGGGCACCTGGGGGTCGGTATCCTCCCTGCGGCCCGGGGCGGGGACGGGGGAACCGAGTTGCTGCGGAACTGCAGGTGTGAGACTCAGGAAGCGTAGGGGGATGCACGTGCTGCCGGACCTGGAGCGCGGGGGACGCGTTTGCCTGCCGGGGGCGCCCCGTTCTTCCGGCCGGGCGGCGGGCGGGGATGCGCGCGGCGCTGGGGAAGGTATTGGCGCCGGCGGTCGGGCGCGGGGCAGGAGGGCGCCGGGGCGGGCGTTTCCCAGGGGCGGGGGAGGTATTGGCGGCGGGCCATGAGGGGTCATTAGCCCCGGTCCTGGCCACTCCGCCAGGAGCCGCCCCGCTGCCGGGTTTGCTGGTAAGTGATGGGGGGCCCAAGCGCGGCGCTCCTGGAGGTACGGCCAGCGAGTCCGCCGGGGTCGCCTGGTCCGGCCTCCTGCACCTGGGAGCCCCCAGGGCCTCGCTAGCCCAGCCCTGTAGCGGAGGGGTAGCCGTGTTCGTCTGCCTCCACAGAACCCCCCCCCCGTAAGAGACCCCCAGCCTCTGACTGAGTTACTAAAACAGCCTCAAATCATGATTCAAAGGACGGAAAACCCACCACTTGCTCAAATTCAGTCTAGCCAGTGACCCGTGCCCCACAGCGCAGAGAGAACCCGTCCCTGGGGTCTCCGCCCCGCTGAGCTGGAAGAAAATTCCTTCCCAGCCCCGAATGGTGTGCGGTCAGTTAGACCCTGAGCATGTGAACGAGACCTGCCGGCCAGACACCTGGGAAATAATTCTCTGTCGTAACTCGGAGCCCTCCCACTCCAGTGTCCCATCTCTAGCTGTTAGACATGTTTGCTGATAGCAGTTGCAGATGGGCCGTATGCCAGGGTAGGCAGTCTCATCATACCATCTCCTCCATAAACTGATCAAGCTCAGTCTTGAAGCCAGTTGGGTTTTTTTCCCCACTGCTTCCCTTGCAAGGCTGTTCCAGATTTTTCACTCCTCTGATGGTTGGAAACCTTTGCCTAATTTCAAGCCTAAACTTATTGAGAGCCAGTTAAAATCCATTGTTCTTTTGTCAACACCGGCACTTAACTTAAATAATTCCTCTCCCTCCCTGGTGTTTATCTTTGTGATGTATTTATAGAGAGCAATCATATCTTCTCTTCTCGTTCGTTTGGTTAGGCTAAATGAGACAAACTCCTTAAGTCTCCTCTCATAAGGTAGGTTTCAGAGTAGCAGCCATGTTAGTCTGTATTCGCAAAAAGAAAAGGAGTACTTGTGGCACCTTAGAGACTAACAAATTTATTTGAGCATAAGCTTTCGTAAATTTGTTAGTCTCTAAGGCGCCACAAGTACTCCTTTTCTTTTTTCTCATAAGGTAGGTTCTCCATTTCTCTGATCATCCTAGTAGCCCTTCTCTGCAGCTCTTCCAGACTGAATTAATCTTTCTTAACATGGGAGACTCTTAGCCGATGTCTACACAACAACTGCTAGTGTGGCACAGTAGCATAGGCACTTGTTATGGTGATGAAAGAGGTTTTTCCATTGCTATAATAAATCCACCTCTCTGAGAGGTGGTAGCTAAGTTGACGGTACAGTATTTCCATTGACATAGCAGTGTCTATATCAGGGCTTAGATTGACTTAACTATGTCTCTTGGCTGTGAAATTTTCACACCCCTGAGCACCATAAAGTCAACCTAAGTTTTGGGTGTAGGCCAGGCCTTATTTATTATGAAAAGGAGTTGAATATAGTCACCCTTCTCCTTCATATGGAAAGTCCCATGTTCCTGTGCCAATTACAAATCCTCTGCTTGCATCAGGAGAGACCATGCAAGGACCTGTGAGCTGCACTATTGAACTCTGTGGGTCATGCTTTGGCCACCCCTTCTTTCCTCAAAGGCCAGTGGGAGATTGTTTCCAATAGTGCATTTTGTATCAGAAAGCACTACTGCTCACTATTTAGAGCAGGATAGTGGGAGTCAGGAGAACTTGGTTCTGTTCTGTGTGACCTCAGCAAGTCACTTATTCTCTCTGTGCCTCAGTTTCTTCATCTGTAAAATGGAGGGATCTGAAGATGTGTCTACATTGACAACTTTATGGAAATATCCCAAGTGGTGCACTAAAACCAGTGCAAATCCCCCAGTGTTAGCAATGGCAAACAGTGTGAGCAGTAGGGTGAGCTGGTCACCAGCCTTACCACCGTGTGGTCTTCCCCTACACTAGGGAAGGTATGGTAAAAGTTAGTGCCTTATCTATGCTACCACTCCAAATGTGGCTATAATCAGAGGAGCCGTTTGGAGATATTCCGAAAATGTCTAGTGTAGACGAGGCTTAAATACTGAGCTCTTGATGGATATTTAGAGCACTTTAGTCTGTCTTATCTTTCTTTTGATATTTTTCCTCCTATCATAAATTATGTCAGATATTTTGGGTGGACGCTAGATATTGTCGCAGAGAAGAGGAATTGTATCTTTACCAAACCAGATACAGCTGGAGTAAATGGGAAGGTAATTAATATAGTTAGTTTAAGTTGAAGTCAATGGAGTGACACCAGGGATGAATTTGGTTAGTAGTGGGTCCCTTAATATCAAGTTACTGGAATACACATGTACAAGTGATAGAGTGTATGAAAGAGAAATTACAGTAATCTATCTTCCTGTTATTCTGTGCCCTTTTGTGTTGTGGCAGTGTACTGAGAAGTGATGCTTTGCTTTAGGCATGTGACAACTGGTTGGGAAGTTTATTGGTACATTATGAACTTATCGAATTTTGTTAGGGAAGATGCATTCCAAGATGAATAAGCTAACAACTGACTGCTTTGCAAGTCTTCTTCATGCTTTTCTTACATGTTTGTTTGTGTTCTAACAATGTTGGTTTGTTGTAGGTTCTATGCCTGGGGAAGGAAATGTTTCTAAAACAGGCATTTGCTCTTAGCAGGTAAGGATTCTGAAATCTGACCGAGTAAATGTAAGATTCAAGATAACATTTTAAAATCCTGTCTCTTTTGCAAACTGGCCCGGAAAACTTGTATATATATTTAAAAAAAAAATCACTATACAGTTGAAAAATGATATCGGAGAAAGGTAAAACATTGAGATATAGTGAAAGGAATGTTTCATTGACATCTAGAAGCTGATGGAATAGCAGGATCTGTAGAAGAGATGGTTCCTTGCACCATCAGTGTAGGAAGAATGATCTAGTGCGTGGGTGTCAAAACTCAAAACCCATGGACCAGATCAAGTGTGCATGATGTATTTGTGGCTCACATGCCATACTCAGACTGTGCGAAATTTAAACTTTGTTTTTAAAATGAAAGTTCTAGACATCATGGCTGCAGCCATAATCTTCCAAATGTAATGGATGGGGGGGGGTGTGTAAACCAATGTCATGATGTCTGTCTGAATTTGCAGAGAACTGAAAAAATGAGTCGGGGTGACCTACTCCTTATTAATTTGATCAGTGTATCATCTCTAAAGCCCACTAATGGTGTTGTAATGTCAGCATTAATGGATCACTGTAGCAGATGGAAAGGTTGGAGGGGTGGGAGTGAAGTCCTCAAGGGGTGGGAATTGGGAGTTGCTGCAGAGAAAGAAATACAAGGATAGATAAACGTTTTAGTTACTATGTAAAAGCTATGTCTCCTCTATCTTTGTGTACTCCTCCCACTGACGTCAGTGGAGTCTCCAATGGGGATCAAGCAGAGTATGCCATCCTGAATTCCCACCCTAGCTCCCAACATAATGAAACATGGAATCTGGCTCTCTTTCCCTCAAATGAGTTTGACACTCTGGATCTAGTGAATTGTGACTTGGGATACCTGGGGTTGATTCCCAGCTTAACCCCAGACTTGCCCTAGGTCCGTGTGACCTTGGGCAAGCCATTTAATCTGTCCTGTGCCAATTAATCTGTCCTGTGGGGATAATGCTACCCTACCTAACAGCGGTGGTGTGAGGGTAACATCCATTAATGGGTGTGAGGTGCGCAGATAATGCAGGAACGAGGGCTGCAGTTCTGTAAAGATATAATCCATTTTCCACACTCTCTGTCTGTAATACCTGTCACTCAAGAATAATGACTCTCCATTTCGAGACTGAAAATCTATATAGTACTTTTATAAATGAAACAACAATAGCTTTTAACTTTCATCCTGGCTTTTCCTTTAGAGTAACAGCAGCCAGAGAGAGCCCCATCTGTGCTGTAGGTAAGAACTCGCTGTAGATTTTGAATACAATACACTAAAAACCTTCTTGTACCTGAAACAAATATTCACACTTGAGCCCTCATGTCACCTTGCTGTTTAATTCTTTAAACCAAATTTGAGCTGATTGATGGTGTTATAATAAATAATTCAGATGGGCACTGGGCCAGCATTCAATCACACCTTTGATCTGACTGAAAATCCTCCTCTTGTTCCATTCCTAGGACTCTGCTAAGCAGAGAGTCCTAGTCAGACTGACTTTATGTTGTGGAGAAACATCTGCTAGAGACTATGGGCTGTATTTACAAAGAAATGTAGTGTCACCACACTTAACTTTTAGGTGCCTAGAAAATTCCTGGGATTCACAGAGTTTATTGTGGCATCTCAGCTTCTTGTACAATGAATATGGGGGAAGGTGCCTCAGAATGGGATTCACAGAAGCCAGCACACTAGGTCGCTCTCCGCCTTAGATCGCCAATGGGAGATGCCAAGGAGAGGGATGTGTTCTAAGCCCTGCCCCTCTTCCTGAACCTAAATCCAGACTGCAGGGAGGTACTGTCCTCTGCTTGGGATTCTTATCTGCAAACCTTCTCTTGGGGTTAGGTGTCTGCCCCATTTTTGGAAAAAGCTGGATGGAGGAGGGGAGAGGAGGAGGACCTCCCTCATAACTTTTAGCCCAGTGGTTAGGTTATCACCTGGGATGTGGGAGACTCCTGGTTCAATTCTGCCTGATGAGAAGGGATTTGAACAGGGATCTGCTACTTAGCTGAGTGCCCTCGCCATTGGGCTATGGGATGTTCTGATATGGGGCTCTCCTGTTGAAGCTGTTCCACTGTGGGTAAATAATTTAAAATTTTATTGGAGCAGGGGGACTGGACTCTGTGTCTCCCACTTCCCAAGTGAGTGTTTCAGCCACCAGGCTAGGAAGTCATTCTCACGCTTGTGCTTGCTCTCTCTCTCTGTCCCAATGATTTTTTCATTATTTATTGCCAGAGGAACAACTTCAAACAAAGAGGGTGAGGGAGCCCTATATCAGAATATCCAATAGACCAGTGGCTAAGGCACTCACCTGAGAGGTGGCAGATCCCTGTTCAGATCCCTTTTCCTCATCAGGTGGAGGGGGAAGTTGAATGGGGGGTCTCCTACATCCCAGGTGAGTATCCTAACCACTGGGCTAAAAGTTATGAAGGAATCTTCTTCCTCCTGTTCTCCCCTTTCCTGCCTTCTCCTGGCAGCCATTTGATGTAAGCTTGCCTACAGGCACCTGATCCAGTAGGTAAGCTCTGGACATTACCTGATTGGATCCCACAGGCGAGTAGTTAGGGGGAGGAACACCGGTCCTTCCTCCAGATTGTGCATCGCTTTGGGGCTTAGGTGTCTGGATGCCTGGAGTGGGGCTGCAGTGCACATGCTCAGAAGCTGAACTGTAGATGTCCACAGAACTTTTACTGCAAAAATGTAGGTGCCAGGCAAATTTACCCCACAGTGTTTGTCAGCAGCTGAAGGTTTTTTTGTGAATCCCAGTGGGGCCTGATTCTGAGATTTAGGTGCCTAACATGGCAGTCAGTCCCCTAAGTCCTTTTGTGAATCTAGCCCAGGGGTCTGAAACTCAAATGACCACGAGGGCCACATGAGGACTAGTACATCGGCCTGAAGGCTGCACCACTGACCACCCTGGCCCCGCCCCCACTCCACCCCTTCCATGAGGCCCCGCCCTGCCCCGCCTCTTCCCACCCCTTCCCCGCCGCCATTCCAACCCCTTCCCCAAAATCCCCACCCCAACTCCGCCCCCTCCCTGTCCCCGGGGGGGCAGGGTGTGTCAGGGGGCTCAGGGCACGGGGTTGGGCTGCAGTTGGGGTGCAGCAGGGGGCTCAGGGCAAGGGGTTTGGCTGCAGGAGGGGTTCAGGGGGGTGGGTCCAGCCCGGCACGCACTGGGGGCAGGGCAGGCTCCCTCCCTGTCTGCTTGCCTTACCCCTGCGCTGCTCCAGGAAGCGGCCGGGACCTGGGGGGGCACAGGGGTCTGTGTGTTGCCCTGGCTGTGCCTCCAGGTACCTCCCCCAAAGCTCCGCAGGGAGCTGGCGAGCCGCGTGTTTGAGACCTCTGGTCTAGCCCAATACTCCCTGTCTACACTGGATCAGGAACTCTTAGTGGAACCAGTTTTAAACCCAATTTAAGTTTCCATCTACACTTCAGTATCTACTGTGCTGGTGGATTCTGTTACAACACAGTAGTCCTCTGACGTGATTAAAACACAGTTTGGTCTTGAAGTGTAGACAGGAACTAGTGTGTTCTTGAACCGTGCTGGTTCAAGGTATTGTGTTTCAGTCTAAAAAATTGCCTGACTCTGGGGTGCACTTATTAAAGTTAAGGCTGTAGGGACAGCACTTTGCCCCAGAGTAATGAGAAGAAACAAGGGCTTGTCTTTTCTTTGGATACATGAATATTTGAAGCGGGACTGGATTTAAGGATAACTGGGATCCTGGATCCATCACAGTTTCACCGCTACCATCATGCTCCAGCCCTTTCCATGCTGAACTCCTTGAATGTCCTCCTTTTAGGGATCCCTTCCCTTTCTCCCAGTCTATTGTGGTCTGCCAAGTCACTACCCTTGCCTCATTTATATCTCACCTGAGAACTTGACCAGAGACAATGGGACATGCCCTCCAACCCTCCTTATGTGCAACAAATATTTACTTCTCCCCCAATACTTAACTGAACCACTGTGGTGTGTTGGGTACATGACTAACCCTGAGTAACCTCCAGTGTAGACTAGGGCAGGGACATGTCTTCTGTGTGAAGCATCTTGCCCACCTCTGGCCACTCTAAAGCAGTGGTTCTCAACCAGGGGTATGCATATGCTTGAAATATTATTTATATAATATATAATATATATTTGTTATATAATATAAATAGCAATATTGCGTTTACAGCAACTCATCTAGGTATTTACCTAGTTTTACAACAGGCTACATAAAAAGCAAGTGGAAAGTAAAATTTCATACAATGACTGGTTTATACTGCTCTATATACTATACACTGAAATGTAAGTACAATATTTATATTCCAATTGATTTATTTTATAATTACATGATAAAAATGAGAGTAAGCAATTGTTCAGTAACAGTGTGGCTGTGACACTTTTATGTCTTTAGGTCTGATTTTGTAAGCATGTAGTTTTTAAGTAAGGTGAAACTTGGGGTACGTAAGACAAATCAGACTCCTGAAAGGGGTACAGTAGTCTGGAAAGGTTGAGAACCACTGCTCTAAAACACCTCATTACAGACAGAAAGACTCTTCTTCCAGGTTTCTGCCGCTGCCAGCCCCACCTCTCCTCAGTAGATTCCTGGAGAACTCCTAGTTTCCATACTGTTACTGTTTTGTCAGGAGAGGAGTTGTCTGACCTTTAACTTGAAACGTATGTGTTCTGTCTTCCTCTTTAAAGGCAGCACGTTGCTGAGCTGCAACAGACACTACAGGTCCCAGCCTACGCATGGCATTGGGAGGTTCAGACACCTGCTTCCACTGGAGGTAGGCATTTCAGTGCTCTGACACTGTTGACTTTCAATCGATTCGGATACATTTACAGACTAATTAAAATGTTGATGCTGCTAATTCTGCGAGCTTCTGAGTATCCAAGTGAAGATTATGCTGCTTTCCTGCCTCCTCTCCCAGCAGAGATTGTTGTACAGTGAGAAATATCCTATTCAAAGCACTGCACAAATATTTTCTTGCATTCATTACTTCCTTATTTAAGTCTCTAAATGGTTCGGCTAATGGAAACTATTAATTATGTTGAACTTAACCAAACCAATCACAAGCCATTGCTGAATATTAGCGAGTAAAGTCTTGGTCCATTTTGAACTTTTTACTTTACCTGGAATTTGGAAAAGAGACATTTCTGGAAAAATGAAACAATAATTCGTCTAGACAGGTGCCTCGAAGGCAGAGGCCAAAATAGGAGCAGTTTGTTCCAACTCCTTAGTTCCTTCTGGAAGAAGTAGTTTTTCATGCTAAGCATACATTGTCCAGGTGAGTGTGGTGCTTCTAGAGGGCCTGTCATCCCAGGACCTCAACCAACTAAGCCTCAGAACACTTCTGTAAATTAGGTGTTATCCTGATTTTACAACTGGGACAATGAACACAGAGAAGCCTTGACTTGCTTAAGATTATTCAGCAAATCAGCGTTAGAGGTGGGTATAGACTCCAGGCTACCAGTCCTCTGCTCTAACCACTACTGGGCATAAATCTTATATAGTTAGACATTTCCAAGAATGCTGAAGGGTATTTCACTTTCTTATAGCTTTCAAAGAGGAAAAGGGACAGGATACGGATGAAGGAGATTAGTGCTGGATCAGATCATGCATATGGAGACCTGAACATACAGATGACTGCGTACGACATGTGCCTGGTGGAGCATTTTGCTCAATATGTACATAAACTCTGCAACCGATTCTCCATTAGAGTGATCGAAAGGTATAAAGGCCACCCCTGCATGTGATCTCTGTGTGTTTAAATGACATGCCATATGTACTTTGGTCTTGCTGGGATACAGTACAAAAATGAGAGCCTTGCAGGTGAAGGTGTTACACCAGGGATGGGCAAACTTTTTGGCCTGAGGGCCACATCTGGATATGGAAATTATATGGCGGGCCATGAATGCTCATGAAATTGGGGTTGGGGTGTGGGAGGGAGTGAGGGCTCTGGCTGGGGGTGTGGGCTCCGGGGTGAGGCCAGAAATGAGTTCAGGGTGCACGAGGGGGCTCCCCCCTGGGGCAGGGGGTTGGGGTGCAGTGGGGTGAAGGCTCTGGCTGGGGGTGCAGGCTCTGGGGTGGGGCTGGGGGTGAGGGGTTTGGTGTGCAGGAAGGTGCTCCGGGCTGGGACCAAGGGGTTCGGATGGCGGGAGAGGGATCAGGGCTGAGCCGGGGGTTGGGGCGTGGGAGGAGGTCAGGGGTGCAGGCTCCGGGCAGCGCTTACTTCTGCGTACTGCACCATCTGCAGACGCTGCCCTTGCAGCTCCCATTGGCCGCGGTTCCCGGCCAATGGGAGCTGCAGGGGTGGCGCTTGGGGCGGGGGCAGTGTGCGGAGCCTCCTGGCTGCCGCTACACATAGGAGCTGGAGCGGGGGACATGCTGCTGCTTCTGGGAGCCACGCAGAGTCACGGCACGTGCGGAACGGGGCAAGCCCCAGACCCCACTCCCCGGTGGGAGCTTGGGGGCAGGATTAAAATGTCTGACGGGCCATAGTTTTCCCACCCCTGTGACATTTGTGTGTGTCTGAATTTTTCTCTCTGATCTGTATAATGATTCTCTTGAATTTATTCTGTTCTTTCAGTCTCCATGGGCTCTTGACTGACCTCACTGAGAGCTCTGTTCAAGTAGGAAAAGCCACAGGATGGGTATCAATAGACTGGCTGTGCACATCACAATGAAGAATTTAGCTCTCAGTTTTCAGTCAGTGGAGAAAGGGGCATTAGCCAGTGGTCTGAGCACAGGAATGGGAAAGGGGAATTTCTGAGTTCTCAGTCCTGGCTACTCCATGGACTTGCCACCTCTCTGCCCAAGCTTTTCCATCTGCAAAATGTGTTGACTAATGCCTGCTTACCTCACAGGTCTTGAGGATGGCTGGACGTGGGTAGAGTTCTTTGAAGATGAAAAGTGCCACAAATCTAATTAGAGTCCTCGCACTCCATGTGTCTTTTCCACATGTTGTGAGGTGTTAAAATGCCCTGTCAGTTGCGCTGGATTCTTTTCCTCTTGACACATTTCACTTTTGTCTGTGTCTCAGAAAAGAAATGGGGCATGTAATGCAGACAGAGCTTCTGCTGATTTGAGTCAGATTTTGTTCCCGTACATCTGTTGCGTGGATGAATCTCTCCTCACTGCCCCACATTTAGAGACAAGGTCGCTTTTCACACACTCTGTCTTGATCTTTTTCTCCTCTAAAAGCTCTGATAATTACAGTAGCACCATGGAGCTTGGTTCAGGCAGAACAGTGACTTGTGGGCTTTGTCCTACAAATTCTTTGTTCCACCACAGCTCTAATTTCCCTAAAAATAGGACAAGAGACCCTTCAAAGCCTGTATTTTAATTTGCTTTCCAAAGACATGGAAAGGCTTGTCACAAGGCAGCTTTCGTGAAGGGGCTGGACTGCACTTTTTCAGTTTATAAATAGCAGAGATGAGATTGAACTAGTTGTGGGGGGAGAGTTGGAATAGCTCTTTTCCAGGGACCCCAATATTGTTGCCAGGATTTATGCTTTCACTTTGTTTCACATTAGAGATGTGAAGGATCTGACCTGCTGCACCATTGTCTGCCTGAGTCTGCAGATCACTTGTAACAACAGTTCTATGATGTGTGAATTATTCCTGTTCATCTCGATACGATATTAACTCTGGATGCTAATGATGACATTTAACATGTCAACATTAACCATTTCCCTGCTGTCCTGCAGTGGGCATCTGCAGAGAGGGTTTCATTAAGAAAATGTTCTTTGAATGTATTTTCTTGTCAGATCCATACTAACCCCACCCCTCTCTTCTAGGTTAGAGTCGTGGTGCTCTCCTCGAGGTAGAGTGGGGGGGTCTCTTATAACCATGGTTCCAATATTAGATCTGAGAAGCGAATTATGCTGTTCTGAATGGTTCTGTGGATAATGTGGCAGGGCGTGTGACTCCTGCAGTGTCTTTGCAGAGCAATAATTGTGGGACGAAACCATGCCATCTGTTTCACTTCAGTGAGGGTTATGCACAAAGCTTATCTGTAAAAGTGTGCAGCCGTGACCATCCCTTGTGATAAGTGCTGATTCCTTTGGGGCCTTCATGATGTTGTCCAAGGGACCTGTCATAACTACTGTGAAAGGATGTTAGCACATATGGGAATCTGTGCCCGTATGCATGGTGCGTAATGCTCACTGTTTAAACCCTATTTAAAAATGTAAAGAAGGTGAATTGACTTTTTTAGACTCTTGTACAGTGGTTCTCAAACTTTTGTACCAGTGACCCCTTTCACGTAGCAAGCCTCTCAGTGCGACCCCCCACTCCCCTTTATAAATTAAAAACACTTTTTAATATATTTAACACCATTATAAATGCTGGAGGCAAAGCGGGATCTGGGGTGGGGGCTGATAGCTCATGACCCCCCATGTAATAACCTCGTGACCCCTGGAGGGGTCCCAACCCCCAGTTTGAGAACCCCTACTCTTGTATGGGGTGCTGCATCAACAGCCGTGGAATTGAAAGTCCTGCATGCATAGACCAGTTGTGATGGTCTCTTTCTGCAATGTGGATGCTCTAGACAAACTGGGACCACTCACAAATGTCATATAATTCAGTGAACAGCTGTCAAATGGCAGAGACTTAAATTAAAAGGCTCTTGGATCCGATTTGGATATCCCACTGAGATCAGACTAGATGATCTTATGGTCCCGTCTGCCCTCAAACTCTATGGATCACCAATCCCTCGAGTCCTCCAGCCCCCTGTTAAACATTTAAGAACAAGACCCACAGATGCTTGGAAATTAATATGCCTTCTGCTCGGTGCCTATGAATAGTTACAGGAAGAGCCCACAACCAAGATGACTGCTTCATACCCTAGGCTGTGGATCTTACATAGATTGTTACTTGTATTGCAGTAATGCCTGCATGCCTCAACTGAGGGCAAGACCCCATTGTGCTAGGGGCTGTACATATAGTACAGACAAAGTAGGGGAGAAAAGAAGTATTAGCAACCTTTGACTGAGGCCAGAGATATTAAATGATTTGGCCAGGGTCACACAGGAAGTCTGTGGCTGACCTGACCATTGAACCCAGACCTCCTGAGTGAGAGTCCAGTGCCTTTAGCCGCCAGATCATCCCTCCTCGCTAATTGAATTGCAGTACAAGCGGTTTGCACAGTGGGCCAAATTCTATTCTCATTTACACCATTGTAAATCCAGAGTAACACCACTGAAATCTGTAGATTTACACTGATATAAATGTGAACAGAATTTGGTCAAGTATCTCTCCTTTGTACATACTAGGCCCATTTTGGTGAAAATAAAGTCTCTCTAACTGGCATGTTACACCAGCCGTTTCTTACTCTTCTTAATAACCATTGTGAAAGACACAAGTCAGTTACTGCGAATGAAAATTAAACCAGGTACTTTAACTATGTACTAGATGTTTGCTTTAAATCTCTCTTTCAACAACAAAGGCACTGAATAAAGTTATCTCCTCTTGTGTTAGCATTTGTGCCCAAAGAGCTTCTGGGCAGCAGGAATGCTGTAGACTTATCTCTGTCCTGTCACACAAGTGATTATACAGCCCTGCTTGTGTCAGCCCCTAATGCAGTCTACCTTGTTTGCATAGTTAATTTCTCATGAATGTTTCATCTCATCCCATGTTCTCTTCTGCTGAAAGTTCACTCATTCCTGCCAGGGGCTGTCAGCATTTCCCCGATTGCTGATAGCTGAATTGTTGTTTCTACAGCTATGCGATGCCCACTAAAACCACGGAGGTAATGCTTGTGCAGGAGCAAGGGTCCAGGCTGTACCTAGATGCTATTCTTACAACCCACCAGCGAGTTGTACAGGTATGAAATTTTGTTTGCCTATAATGAAGCTCTGCTCTTGCATAGCACTTTACATCTGAGGATCTCAAAGCACCGAACTAACTCTCTAACCACTTGTATGTGGAAACTGAGGCACGAAGAAATTAACTAACTAAAAGTCACACAATGAGCCGCTTGCAGAGTGGAGAGCCCAGAAGGCTTGTCTCCCAGCTCTAATTATTAGAGGTACTATCTCTTTTACACTAAATGGTCGACAGTACGGATGGAAAAGTCATAACGAGATATTTGTCCAAACGCCTCTTTACTGGCTCCATCACCGTGAAGTGATTTGTAATAATTTTTTTAAGCTCACTGGTTATATTGACCCTTAGCAGTTTTTAAAGTAGAATCTGTTTCCTCAGTGATGCTTTCCCCCTCATCTTATAGCTACATACACTCAGACTTGTGGTTAAATCTTTTCTGGGTTAAACTTTCGAAGCTTTAAAAGGTAGAAGTTTTCCACGGCACAGAGCTGATGCTGAGAACTTTCAGAGTTGACACTGATGTCCCAAGTTTTCCATGGCAGGTTCTGTGGTAGGGATCCAGACATTAGCAACAATTTAACCTGAATTAAAAAAACTATGCTGTGCATGAATGTGTCTCTGTACCTACAGTGCGTGCACACGCCAACACATACATCTGTATGTCAATCTTTCTGCTTCTCAGTAGCAGAGTTAAAGAAGTTAAGTGGTATAGGAAAGGGCCAGGAGGTGTATTTTCAACTGAGTCAGAAAAACAGTGAGCTGGAGAGATACAAAATGCATGCTCCAGACAGCAGCAGCTGCAGTGGAGGTTCTCGCACAGAGGGTGGGGATACTGTGGGCAGAATGTGGGGTGGTTCATGTCAAAACTGGGCATGTTGGTTTACAGTGTGCATGGAAGATGCCCTGCAAACTAAAGTTACGCACATTGGCCTGGAGTGATTGGACTGCAAGGGTCTTGTTTGGGCTCCACCTTGGGCTTGCATTGAAATCGACTCCTTTGCCGTGCCATTAATGTAACAGGTCCGCTCGGTGTTTGGCTTTTCTCGTGCAGCATTTCCTTTCTTCTTTCAGATCAGTGGTTTGAGTTCAACGTTTGCTCCTGTACTCTTGGAGGTTATTCAGAGTAACCAGCCCGAAGGGGTCCATCTGTTGGTGAAAGAGGTACTTTTAAGTTTACTGACGTGTTCACATTTAGAAAGTGTGTACTATGTATGTGGTGAAATCTGCCTCACAACAGCACAGAACAAGGTCTTGATCCTGAGAAGACCCGCCTCTCCCATTGACATGTGGGTGCCCAACGCGCCTCAGACTCAGACCCCCACTTGGTCAGTTGGCCTACGTGAGACTGTCACCTCTGCTCGTTGACCAATGCCCTGGATAGCATTTGGACTTCTGTATCCTGTGACATGCCTTCCCTGCCACCAACACCTTTCCAACCAACTCCCATTACCACCCATGAGGAGCGTGGATTGTAAATGGCTTTGCACCTGTAGAAAATCCCCAGGGTTCAGAGTAGGATACTTTCCTTTCAGTACTACGCAGTGCTTATATTGCACCTTTCATCCAAGGATCACAAAGCCCTTTATGGAGCAGGGAAATACCGTCCCTCTTTTACAGGTGAAGAAACAGATTGATAATTGACTTATGCAAGATTAATGAGTTGAGTCGGTGGTAGACTAGGAATGGAACCCAGAAGCCAAATGCCCTCCTGTAACTATTAGATCACACTTCCTCCTGGGAAGGGGGTTTGTTTGCTTTCTGCAGAAGCTCATTCTTATATTCTGTTTCACCAGAGCATTGAGGCGAGCCAGAGTTCCCACTCCTTGGCTGGGCTCTGGGTAGAGAGAAACTTTGCTGCACCGGGGTGGGGTGAGGAAAATTTAAGCCCTCAAGCCACTATACATTGTATGTCCTTGTATTACAAAAGCAAATCAGCTCTGGGAGGCCCTGTTTCCTCAAGGTAGTTTTTGTGGACCAAAAAATATGCAATGTCAGTGATGCTTTCTGCATCCGTGGACTACATTAGCCTTTGGTAACCCACAAGAGAGGTGTGGAACTCCGGATGGTCTTGTGAAGTTCTGAAGAGATGGCAGCTCTACAATAGTGCCTAGATACTAAGAGGATGGGAACTATAGTAATAAGTAAAGGACTGAATCAAAGGGCTTTGGTGAGCTTTGGATCGGGCCCTAAGATAGGTAGATCTTCCATTTCCCCCTCCTTCCAATAAAATAAACTGTATCTGCCTCTGAAAATGAACTTCTACAATTTACATTGATAGCTGCACTTAACCATCTCCATATGTTTAATGGTTTGCCCAGTTTTGTTTACTCTTAACTTATGCATCCACATTAGCTCATGATCTGTAAACCTCAGAAGGTAACTCACCAAGCAGGACAGCTACAGGTAGTTGGTGTGGAAACCTAGGGAAGGGATACATTTCACAGGGCAGTGTGTAAGCTGCCCCAGTCTGTGTGTGCTATTTAGGGTGAATGTATGTGTCTGTATTGCTTGTTCACTGAGTCAAGACTTCTGCACTTGTGTACTGATTCTCTTCACTTACACCCATGCAACTCCATTGACTTCAGTGGAGTTACTCCTGATTTAGACCATCTTCAGGGGGCGGAGAATCAGTCAGTCAGTCACCAGCTTCAGTTAAGTCCCTGTTAAGATTCCTTTTATAACACATTTTGTTGAAGAAATAAATTCTTGGCTCTCGGAAAGACTTCTCCTCACAGTTCTGTATGAGTCACTCGCTGCACAAACAAATACTGATACCCAACTATGCAATGGATGCTGAAGAGTGTGTGGTTCAGGGCAAGGTACTGAGAATTAGAGCCCTTGAAGTCTATTCCTGGCTCTGCCACTGATTCACTATGTCCTTGGGTGAGTCTCTTAACCTCTCTCTGACTTCATATCCCCATCTGTAAAACACTGATTCTGAGCCTGCCTTAGAGGAGTGATGTAATGCTTGATTTGTGAATGGATGTAAAGTGCTTTGGAATCCTTGGATGAAAGATACTACAGATTAGTTCAAAATAGAGCTGTCGATTAAACACCGTTAACTCACGTGATTAACTCAAAAAGTTAATCACAATTTAAAAAATTAATCATGATTAATCAGTTTTAATCGCACTGCTAAAATATAGAATACCAATTGAAATTTATTAAATATTTTTGGATGTTTTTCTATATTTTCAAATATAGTGATTTCAGTTACAACACAGAATACAAAGTATATAGTGCTCACTTTATATTGTTTTGATTACAAATATTTGCTCTGTAAAAGTGATAAAAGAAATAGTATTTTTTAATTCACCTTATACAAATACTGTAGTGCAAACTCTTTATCCTGAAAGTGCAATTTACAAATGTAGATTTATTTTTTGTTACATAACTGCAACACAAAAACAAAACCATGTAAAACTTCAGAGCCTACAAGTCCATTCAGTTGTGCGTCCGCACTGCTTTGGATCGTTGTTGAGCAGAACCCGTCAGCATGGACGCATGTCCTCTGGAATGGTGGTTGACGCATGAAGGGACTTATGAATCTTTAGCGCATCTGGCATGTAAATATCTTGCGACCCCAGCTACAACAGTGCCATGCGAATGCCTGTTTTCACTTTCAGGTGACATTGTAAACAAGAAGCGGGCAGCATTATCTCCTGTAAATATAAACTTGTTTGAGCGATTGGCTGAAGTAGGACTGAGTGGACTTGTAGGCTCTAAAGTTTTACCTTGTTTTGGTTTTGAGTGCAGATATTTTTGTACATAATTCTACATTTATAAGTTGCACTTTCATGATAAAGAGATTGCACTACAGTACTTGTGTGAGGTGAACTGAAAAATACTATTTCTTTTGCTTTTACAGTGCAAATATTTGTAATAAACATATAAAGTGAACACTGTACACTTTGTATTCTGTGTTGTAATCGAAATATATTTATTTGAAAATGTAGAAAACATCCAAAAATATTTAAATAGCATTCTGTTATTTTTAACAGTACAATTAATCGTGCAATTAATTTTTTTAATCACTTGACAGCCCAAGTTCAAAATATTATTTTAGAAATTAAAACATACTGAGTTCCTGAGTTATGATAGTGCCACATGTCAAGTTCTGTTTTCATGGAGGATAGGTCCATCAATGGCTATTAGCCAGGAAGGGCAGGGATGGTGTCCCTCGCCTCTGTTTGCCAGAAGCAGGAAATGGGCGACAGGGGACTGATCACTTGTTCTGTTGATTCCCTCTGGGGCACCTGGCATTGGCCACTGTCGGAAGATAGAATACTGGGCTAGATGGACCTTTGGTCTGACCCAGTATGGCCGTTCTTATGACAATGTTCCAGCACTGCTTGGCTCAGTAGAACTGCGAACACTTACTTACCACCAAGCCCTTGGTATAGTACAGAACATTGGCACGGCCGATATGAGGAGATAATTGTCTTGCTGTTACCTTGGAACATGATCAAGACTAATTCCTATTTCCTCCATTTCTCCTCCCCACAGCATACAGAGGCAGACTTCAAGGTTCGATTAAAGGCTCGACCGGAACTTGAAGAGCTGATGGCGCAAATGAGCTGAGCTAGTGTCCAGCTAAAACTATCCAATCCATTTCAAAGCCATCTTTGTGAAGCCATAGCGTCCCTTAATTGGCTCCTGGTAGCCTTCAAAGGCAACTCTTAATACGGTCTTATTGATATGTTTGTTGCTTGGAAGATGTTTCCACTGCCCTGTTCAGGAGCTTATTTTAATGAAATCAAATGTACCCATTGTGTATCTGACCAACTGGTGCTTTTTCCTAGAGAGATTTGCAGCCGTGTGGTGATGAAAAGGCTGGATCGCATGTCTGATTCCTTCACCCTCGTTCCTGTTTGTTCTGCCTTGGGTGCCTTTTCTACACATTGGTTTAAAAATAGAGGGCCCAATCTGCAGTCTTTTCTCAGTCAAAATTCCCACCGCGGTCTAGAATTGCAGGCTTGTGCCCAAAGGTCCTGCTCTAGTTCTTGCTGGAGGAAATAGGATTCTTTCCATACACTGCTGCGGGAGCTGAGTCAGGCCCAGATCGAGGGAAGATAGACAGAGCTAAGATGGGAGGCAGTGATGGACCTCGGTTGTTACCAGCTGCCCTCACTGTGGAGGTGGTGTCTGTCTATTCTCAATGAGCCGGATAAAGGTGAATGTGACTGTCAGGCGGCAGGGAAAAATCCCGTCCAAACTTCAGATGTGATGCTCAATTTAATCCTGTTCCAGAAACACTATAGGTAACATTTGATCCAGAATATACCCCCAAATGCTACTGGTTTTAACGCAGTTGTCTAGTTAATTTCCTACAGCGAAGGCTATAATAATTTCTTGCACTTGTATAGCCCCTTTCATGGGAGGTTCTCAAAGCATTTTGCCAACCTGGATGGAGCCTCCACATCCCTGTGAGGGGTGGAAAGTACTAATCACAAACGAGAGATCCTGATTCACAAGTGGCTGAATAATCATGAGATGAGTCAGCAACAGAAAATGACCTCGTCAAAGGCCAATAACAGTGATGGTTGGACCACTGTCAACCAATCAGATTACACAGGAAAATTACTCGACTGGGCTTGTTTCTGACTCTTATTCTCCATCTCTGGTGAAGAATAATTTTCCCCTGGATCTGCCCTTGACAACAGGCATATATGATTTTTTTTTGTAGTTTCCAAAAACATTCAGAACCTACATAACAATACATAGCTGGGACCTGGTTCTCCACTGCCCTGGAGCTTTGTAGTCACTTTCACTTGTGCAAAGTCAGTGTAAAACTAGAGGTGAGAGTGGAGAATTCTGATTGGTAACTGTGGCAAAGTACCTTGTTCTCCTCAGCCGACTCAGTCCTTTTTGCCTTGGAGTCACTGGCTTAGGCAAGGCAAATCCTTACAGGTAGCACAGGGTCCAGTTATTCCTTTCCCTGATTAGCCCCTCGTGTTTGTTTTCTTTCCCTTCCCTCGGGGCAGGGGAGTGCAGCCTCCCTTCCTCGAAGGGTTCGGTGTCTTGCTGCCCTGAGCCTACTGGCAGCTTCTCTCCTCCCCCCTCTCCTTCCAGCCTGGGAGGGTTTAAAAAGGTCTCCACCAGTTGGAGCCAGCTGAACCTAATTAGCTCCCTAGCAACCCCTTTTCCAGCTGAACCTTATTTCCCCCTTGTTATATCCTCAGTGGAGGGGCCTTTTAATCTCCTGGGACTAATTATTACCCCTCCCTTTTTTGTAGCTGTTTGTCCTGAGTTTACCACATAACATTTTACACAGGGGCTGCACATGTGTTACAGACTAGGTAAGTGACAAAAGAATTTGGCCCACTGACTTCCTGTTTCAGTGGTTAGCAGAATGTAAATCTCTTACTACAGTGGAGTTACTCCATATTTACACTGGTTAAAAGAGAGGAGAATCAGGTCTCTGTTGATCTTGGAGGTAAATATTGATACTCCTCTTAACCAGCAATAAGAAATATAACTGGGCTTTCTCACATGGCAGTTGTTGCCAAGACCGTTTTTAAGGTCCCTGCTGGTTGTCCTTTTGACTTTAATTGTAAATGGGGTGTAGTAGCCACAGAAAGGTTGACTGTGGAAAAAGTAGCTTTCCCAATCCCCTCAGTGCACAGTCGGCCAATGAGAGTTGATTCGGAGAGAATGCTTCTTGCTGTTTCGTTGGTTGCATGTGTTGTCTCCTGACAGCCTGCTGAGGAGTTTGGGGGATGAGGGAGTGAGTCTGGTGGAATAGTTCAGAACGTTGTCCCTTGCTGTGCCGTTCTGTTAAGCTCTTGTTAAATCCAAGTTGTTTTTCTGATTTATCTGCAGGTTTTTAGGCTGAGATTTTCAAAATCAGATGCCTAGAGTCCGGCTCCTGTGCTCTTATTTAGACCCCTTGATATGTGGCCAGATTTTCAAACGGGCTGAGCAGCCAGTAGCGCCAATTAACTGCCGCGGAAGCGGCTGGGGCACTCGGCGGGTTAGAGTGTCCGCACTGCAGCGGTGTCCAGCCTGGCTAGACGGGCTGCCGCTGCTCAAGCGAGCAGGCTAAAAATAGCAGTGCGGCTGGGGCAGTGCAGGCGGAGGCTCAGGGTAGCCACCTGAGCTCAGACCCCGGGGGTCGGGCGGCCTTGGACTTGGGCAGCTACCCCAGCCGTTGCCGGAGCCGCAGCATGCACGCTGCTATTTTTAGCTCGCTAGCTCCAACCTGCTTCCAGCTGCACCCTCCGAAAAATCAGGCCGCGTATTTAGGTTCCTCAGTCCTTATTTAGGCACCTGTTTTTGAACATCTGGACTTAAAACCCACTAGAAAAGTGGGGGATTTGTTCTGGTGCATTTGCCTGGGCCTCGCACCAGGCAGATCGCTCTCTTGCTGCCCTCAATTACTAAAGTAATACAGCAGCCAACAAGCTAGTTGTGTCCAAAAAGCCCTGACGCCTGCATTACACAAAAGCTATGACCGGAGGCTGGAATCTCACAGCTCTGCACTCACCCAGGAATACTGAGGAGCTGTGACAAGCTGCCAGTATCTTAACAGGGGGCTCCCACAGATGTTTTCTTCCTTGGCCTATGAAAAACCCTGTATCTCCAGTATGCATGTATTCGCAGAGGGGATGAAGAACAAGAGACTCCATTCATCTGTTGTTCTATTTAACCAATTCCCTCCCTCGCTCCCCCCAACCACATCAGTAAAGGGAGATAGATAGCACCGCCTGGAAAATGCATTTCTGTTAAGTTCCAGATGCTCGATCTGTTCCTAGTTTGGGCCTGAGGAATACAGAGGGCATTGGTCCAACAGCAGAGCCTTTGGCTTGTGTGATTTGACACACATTTTGGATTGAACTGACAGTGGCACTGACGGTCCTTTTTTATTCCTCATTATCTTGGTTTTTCCAGCTCCGTGACTTGAGTCCCCATATTCTACCAGGTGAGCATTTGCTTTTGAGTTTGAGCTGACTCTGAGTTGGAACCATCCCACCTGCTGCTTAATTACCCCACTTTTAGTTCTATTAGGAGAAAAGCCAATGTCCCAGTTTTAAAATCTGAGTGCTGCTTTCATGGGGGAAGGATCCGAACACTATGTTAGATGTAGATTAAGTAGAGAAGATAGAGTTGACCCTCTCAGGGATGGCTCTTGTGAGGAGGGGTTGGGAAAGAGGTGCTGTTTGCTTCCCTGCATCCATGTCTTTCAAGTCTAAGCCCTACCTGTGGATCCACACAATAGCATTTTAGGGGTTAGTGGAGTAATAGGGTGAAATTCTGGCTCCGTTGAAAGTAACAGCAAAACCCCTATTGACTTAGCAGGGCAAAGATTTCACCCAGAACGGTTTAGAACTGGGCCATAACCTGTTGTGTGTGTTGGGGCTAGACTATCATGTGTCATTCCTGATTATACCCTGGTTTTTCACCAGTCTGCAACTGGGCCCCACCATTCTGCTGTGTTGGAGCCAACCTGGGGCTGGAAACATCTTGTCTCGTTGCAAATGACCCCCATTCTCCAGCACTTACTTTATAAAGAGAATCAGTCCCCTCGGTTTTAAAATCCGAGCCCTGGTTTAATCAGTTCAGGAGCGTAGCAGTAGATTTAGCATGGAGGTGACGCGCTCAGGGATGAATGAAGGTGGGTCAAGAAGTACTGCTTTATACAGAGCACTCATATAGCTACCATGCTGTGTCCCACCAGGGGGAGCTATACAAAGATGGGGCAGGGGAATGGAATAATTGTTTATATCTGGGCCCCAACTTTCTACCTCATTAGCCTGCTTTTTCACACCTTTGTAACTGGGGCCCTGTATGCTGATTAGCCGGCTGGATGCAGGGGAGTCAGAAGCTATGGGGTGTATCATCAATACAGAAGACCACCAGGAAGCCACCCAGCAGAAAGAAGGCAGCAATACACCTAGCAGGAACACAACGAGGCAATGGCACCTGCGTTCAAAGACCAGCATATTTATGAGCCTGCAGTGAGCTGGTGGAAAAGGCCCTGTTCCTGCACAGGCTCTGTGTGCTAGTGGCCTCTGGCCCAAACCTCTGGTTTATTTAAAGGAAAGACAGACATGCCAACTCATAAATTGATCAGGAAAGACACGATTTGTGAGGAAAATGAAGCCTCGCTCGTGATCTTGCGATTCAACTCTCAAATGTCAGGATTTTAAAATTTTTTTCCAGCCCTGGCACAAATGTGTTTCCAGTCAGACAGGAATTACCCCACCCTAAACAAAGGAATGTGGTTTCTCCACCAGGCAGGTAATTCCAAAGTAGCACTCTGAAACTTGAAAGACAATGAAAATTCATTTACATATTAGAAACAAGGCTCTCCAGCTAACCAGTGTGGGGGCAAGAGACCGTGTGGCTACAACCCAGCAGGGAAGAGAAACTTCATCTGAGAGAGAAGGAGGAGGGCCTACCCTCAAATGAGCAGTTGAATAAACTGAAAAGAAAAGGAAAAAAACAAAAAACCCAGACATTTGAGAATTCTAAAAGTGTGGCTTAATTTTACTTAGAAATCCTGTCATCTGCCCCAGGGCTTTAGCTGCCAGCCTGGGAAATGGGAGAGGGGACCCTACTGCTGGGCACCCTCCCCCCCACCTCTAGCTTGGGGAGGGTGAAGAACCTTAAGAGGAACAGAGGTGAGGCTGGGAGGGCTGCAGGGAGGCTGAAGTGAGTCGGGTGGGGGCTGATGGGGTGAGTGATGGGAGGGTGAACTGAGGCCAGCGGAGGTCAATGGGGTAGGGGGGCTGAACTGAGGGGAGTGGGGTGGGGAGAGAACTGGTGGGGGATTGGGGGACAGAATTAATCACTGGGCAGGAGATGGGCAGATGTGGGGGTGAGAGCTCCTGCAGCAGGGGCCAGAAATCACCTTAGACAGTACCTGTGGAATAGTGGGCAACTCTATTGTCACATCCACACACCCTGGGGACTGGCAAGGAGAGTTCAAACATCAAGAGACGGACCTAAAAAACACAATCTAATCTTTTTTTAAAAAAGAAAGTCTTGATTTTTGGGCCAATCTCATGATTTTGGGGGGTCTGACTCATGATTTGTGATCTCTTGAAGTTGGCAATACTGGAAAGATGGAGCAGATATCATGGAGTGTGGCAGGAAGAGCACGTGCTGCAGGATGGAGGTGTTTGGAGGAGGCACTAGGCAGGCCATTCGTCCAGTTTTAAGCTGGGACAGTTCTGCTTTTCTAAGTTGTGCCCCCTGTCATAGATGTGGTTTTGTCTGGCATTGGATGGGGGACGCCATGTTGAAGAGTACGCCACTCCAGACTCCACCCTCGCTGGCGTGACCTCACTGCTTTTCAAATTGATGTCCTCTGGGCAGCGTAGGTCACGTCAGCAGGAGTGGGGTCATGCAGGTCCGGGCAGGGCAGCCCATGCCTGTAGGCCCACACCATTCCCAGAAGCACTGCAATGTCCAGTAGTCTGGGGATGCATGAGCGGCCACCCTAGGAGGCTGTAAGAAGTCAGTCTGTGTGCGCGTGGCTGGAATAGCTTGGTAAATAGTTGCTGTAATAAAGAGCCATTTAGTTTAACAAGCATGGAGTCCTCCCCTGTTGTTACCTAGAACGGGGCACATAAAGCAAGTGACACCATGGTTCCTCCACCTCCTGCTGACTGTGCTGAATGCATGGGGCACTCCTGGCTGAATCCCTCCTGGGGCTGTGGGAGGGGGCACGCTGCAGCCTTGTAAGGGCTCTTCCTGCTGCGGCGTACACTTCCTCCAACAGCTCCAGTGTGGCTGGGTTTGCCAGGCCTCTCCCAGGGTCTGCCGCTGCCCACCGCCCACAGGGCTCCAAGCCAATTCCTGCCCCACAGCAACCGACATTGTCAGTACAAACCAGCCCAGACATGGAGCTTTTGAATCTGTGTCAGTGCACAGTAGTGCCAGCAGAGGGCAGCGCTCGTGCAAGAGTAGGTCAGCCAGTGGCACCTCAGCCTCAGGGTTTGCACCTCAAGGTACAAAGGGGGCCAGATCAGCGGTTCAGACTCTATCCAAGTGAGGCCCCTGGCCACTCTGAACTGAGGCTCACCAGCAGGAACGTTGCAGGGCCGGTGGGGAGGTTTCTGCTGCTACTGTTCCTATTGCACCTGACGACAGAGAGAGCAGATGGGTCTGCAGGGGTCTGGCTCGCTCCAGACTGCCCTGAGCACTAAATGTGCCCCTGTACAATGACATTAGAAGACTGGCCTGGAGGAGGCTGCCAGGGACCCCCCTCTGAACAAGTGCCTTTGTCCCTTGTCCGTCAGCAAAGGCATCTTAGGGGACATTTATTTTCAGCGCTCCCACCACGCATGTGCACACACTTCTCACTGGCCGTGACTGTTTGGGCCTTGTGAGGGATGGAGCCTCCAGAGGAGGATTAGGAAGCCTGAGTCCCCCCCTCATGTAGGGGGCTGAGAAGGTGCCCAATGCCCCAGCCCCATTCCTCCTCAGGGGCGGGAGAGCTCTCCCCTATAGCCCAACTGGGCTGGAAAGGGGTGAGGCATTTAAACCCTCTTGGCCAGCCTCTTCCAGCAGGAGTGTGGTTAGGGACAGCTGCTCCCTTCAATTTCCTCCTTTCCCACTGTCCACAAAGGCTGGCCAGTCTGCTCGTAGGAGTTTAGTGCCTGATCCCAGCAGCCCCCCCATCCTCTCCCCTTCTAGCCAGAGAAGCTTTCTAAAGCCTTAGTCTCTGTCCCACCTGCCCCCCGTGCATGCACATGGCTCCCCACCGATCCTCTGCTGTCACGAGGCCCTTCCAGCTTCCATTCTGCAGGCTCTAGAGTTGCCGAGTTTCCCTTTCACTCACCCCCTCAGCCCTTTATAGAAGATACCTGACCCCTTCTCAGCTGGGTCTGAAATAGGGAACAGAGTTGGCAGGCCCCAGGCCCTTCAAGGCACAGGCCACCCTGTTATTCAATGCACAAGGAGGCTGAATTAAGATTTCACAGACAACCTTAATTCTGGTGTCTCCTAACGTTTTGAGTGCTTGACTTTGCAACCTGAATCATGTTCTTCAAATGTAATTAACGTTTGTAGTACACAGTACACAAACTCCTTGGAATAGCAGATTCAAACCTCAGTGCATTTGATTCTACCCTTCATCCTCAGTAAAATACATAGAACTCACTTTGTTTATGCAGAGCCTTTCAGATGACTGGTTTCAGAGTAGCAGCCGTGTTAGTCTGTATTTGCAAAAAGAAAAGGAGTACTTGTGGCACCTTAGAGACTAACCAATTTATTTGAGCATAAGCTTTCGTGAGCTACAGCTCACTTCATTGGATGCATCCGATGAAGTGAGCTGTAGCTCACGAAAGCTTATGCTCAAATAAATTTTTGTCTCTAAGGTGCCACAAGTACTCCTTTTCTTTTTTCAGATGACAGTTTACAAACCAAAACTGTGTGCGCTCTGCACAGATGATATAGAAAGTACCATTGGATCTTCAAGAGTAGGACATTGTGTATGGCCTCGGGGATTGTTTATACTTTAAACCCTACAGCAGCACAGCTATAAGTGCTGACAGGAGGGGTTCTCCCATTCTTGTAGTTAATCATAGAATATCAGGCTTGGAAGTGACCTCAGGAGATCTAGTCCAACTCCCTGCTCAAAGCAGGGCCAATCCCCAATTTTTGCCCCAGATCCCTAAATGGCCCCCTCAAGGATTGAACTAACAACCCAGGCCAATGCTCAACCCATTGAGCTATCCCTCCCCCGCCCCCCGATCCACCTCACCAAGAGGCAGTAGCGAGGTGGATGGAAGAATTCTTCCATCAACCAACACTGTCTACGCTGGGGGGTAGGTCAGCTCTACCACATTGCTCAAGGGTGTGGATTTTTCACACTCCTGAGCAACGTAGCTGGGTCAACCTAACTTTTTAGTATAGACCAGGCCTTAGGCAAAATTCCGCCTTAGCAAGGGTGTGCAGCAGCGGGTGTGTCCGTTTGCTGATCCTCCACCCTAGAGGTGACTGGGTGAAGGGAGTCCTGTAGGTATACAGGTTTCAGAGTAGCAGCCGTGTTAGTCTGTATCCGCAAAAAGAAAAGGAGGACTTGTGGCACCTTAGAGACTAACATGCTCAAATAAATTTGTTAGTCTCTAAGGTGCCACAAGTCCTCCTTTTCTTTCTGTAGGTATACAGTTTGTGAAATGCTTTGGACCTGTCAGCCTGAAAGGTTTGGTATAAATTTGATGTCCCAGCAATTACCCAGCCTGTCAACATGGGGTTAGTTGAACTAAACCTATACAAGCAGTGCCACCCAAATAATCCTTTTTTATTTCTTACATAGCATGAGTGCATTGAATGGAGAATGTACCTGTGGCTGCCCTGGGTACAATGTTAAATCATCCTCAGCTCCTGTATTACAGCGATGGGCGCTATAGAACAACATGAGACAGAACAGGAATGACAGGATTGCCCAAAGTAGGAACAATAAATCCATTTATTTTTTCACCTGAAAATTTAAAATAAATTTTTACCTGATATTTGTACTGTAAAAAAATATTCAGTGACACATCATCAGCGAAGCCACCCCCATCCTAATTACTGTGATCAGTCCCCTTAATACACGTGCCAGGTCCCGAGAGAGAAGGTTTTATCCCTCTGATTCAGCAGGATATTTCTCAGGAGTTAAATTCTCCATGCTCTGGCTGAGTTGGACTCTTGGATCCTTTGAGCTTCAAGCTTGAGTCTTTTCTGTCAGCTCTTGGCCTGGGCTAACCTTTGCTTCTTCTGCAGTTCCTCTGTTCGTTGCTTCTGATGTTCCTTCATGCAGTCCTTGAAGGCCTGAACCTGCTGCTGACACTTCCTCCAGTCCTGGTGTTCGGCCATGCACTCCTGCACTGCATAATGGAAAGTGGCGCAGCCAGTGCGCAAGATCATTTGATCCAAGGGATCCTCCTCGTCTTCGGACTTCTGGCTCCAGTTGTGACCTTGAGGGCTGGGACCAGACATCTTGTTGGATCTAAGGAGTAACCGATCAGAGGAGAGTAGCAGAGGGGGGAGGAAAATGTCATTAGAAAACTCTGTCACAAAAACTCAATCACAGGGCTTGTGCCACTGGGGAATCACAAACAAGAAATGATAGGGTAGGAGGGGAGAAGAGCCAGTGGAGATACTGTACTCCCAGCCTTCACTCTGCATATCCATGTTCCCAGCATTCCCTACTGCCACCCCCACCTTGGCGGGACCTCCCATACTCCTTGTGAATATTTTGCCCTTCTATAGCATCTTCTAGGGAACTCAAAGAATTTTACAAACATTAAAGATTTAATGACAGGTTTCAGAGTAGCAGCCGTGTTAGTCTGTATCCGCAAAAAGAAAAGGAGGACTTGTGGCACCTCAGAGACTAACAAATTTATTTGAGCATAAGCTTTCGTGAGCTACAGCTCACTTCATCGGATGCATCCATTGATGGACCTATCCTCCATGAACTATCAAGTTCTTTTTCAAACCCTCTTAGAGTCTTGGCCTTCACAACATCCTCCGGCAAAGAGTTCCACAGGTTGACTGTGAATTGTGTGAAGAAATACTTCCTTTTGTTTGTTTTAAACCTGCTGCCTATTCATTTCATTTGGTGACCCCTTACTTCTTGTGTTTTGAGAAGTAGTAAATAACACTTCCTTATTTACTTTCTCCACACCAGTTATAATTTTATAGACCTTCAATAACATCCCCCCCCCTTAGTCATCTCTTTTCCAAGCTGAAAAGTCCCAGTCTTATTAATCTCTCCTCATATGGAAGACATTCCATACCCCTAATTATTTTTGTTGCCCTTTTCTGAACCTTTTTCAATTCCAATATATCCTTTTTGAGATGGGGCAACCACATCTGCATGCAGCATTCAAGATGTGGGCGTACCATGGATTTATATAGAGGCAGTATGATATTTTGTCTTACCTATCCCTTTCTCAATGATTCCCAACATTCTGTTTGCTTTTTTGACTGCCGCTGCACACTGAGTGGATGTGTTCAGAGAACTATTCACAATGATTCCAAGATCTCTTTCCTGAGCCGTAAAAGCTAATTTAGACCCCATAATTTTATATGTATAGTTGGGATTATGTTTTCCAATGTGCATTACTTTGCATTTATCAACACTGAATTTCATCTGCCATTTTTGTTGCCCAGTCACCCAGTTTTGAGAGATCCCTTTGTAGCTCTTCGCAGTCTGCCTGGAACTAACTATCTTGAGTAGTTTTGTATCATCTGCAAATGTTGCCCCTTCACTGTTTACCCCTTTTCCCAGATCATTTATGAATATGTTGAATAGGACTGGACCAGTACAGACCTGCGGGGACACACCACTATTTACCTCTCTCCATTCTGAAAACTGACCTTTTATTCCTACCCTTTGGGCTGGTCTACACTCTGAGGTTGTTTCCAACCTTTTAACCAGTTATCAATCCATGAGAGCACCTTCCCTCTTATTCCATGACAGCTTACTTTGCTTAAGAGCCTTGGTGAGGAACATTGTCATAGGCTTTCTGAAAATCTAAGTACACTATATCCACTGGATCCCCCTTGTCCGCATGCTTGTTGACCCCCTCAAAGAATTCGAGTAGATTGGTGAGACATGATTTCCCTTTACAAAAACCATGTTGACTCTTCCCCAACAAATTATGCTCCCCTGCGTGTCTGACAATTTAGTTCTTTACTATAGTTTCAACCAGTTTGCCCGGTCCTGAAGTCAGGCTCACCGAACCCCAGGCGCGCACGCGGCCATGGCTGGGGTGAGACGTGGCCGCTGGTTAACAGCGCACGGTGGCATCTCACAGCAGCTTAGGACCGAAAGGGAGGATTCATTTGCTGCCTCATTGAAATCCCAGGGGAGGGAGATTTGGGGAGCCAGAGCCCAGCTGGCCGAGTAGAAACTGAACCAGGAGAGCCCGGCTTAAAACTCCCCCCCGCCCGCACCCCCAAGAGGCCCCCAGCACAGCCCCCCCGCGGCCAGCACTGAGGGCTCCCCCCGGCACCGCTCCCCTCCCCCGGGGGCGGCCCCGCCCAGCACAGGCCCGAGCCCCCTGCGCCAGCCCAGAGCGGCGCCCCCCACAGCAACCCCCGGGCCAGGTCACGGGCACGCACCGGGCGGGGGAGGGGTGCGAGCAGCCACCTCTGACCTGAGCCCGACAGCAGCCTCAGGACCAGGCACCTTCGCCGCCGCCGCCGCCTCGCGGCCCCTTTAAGGATTCGGTGGGGAGGGAAGGGGGGGAGGCGCGTTCCTATTGGGTGAGCCTCCCCCAGCGCTTCCGGGTCAGGAGGTGGCGTTTCCGGTGCCGAGGGAAGATGGCGGCGACGATGCGGATCCAGAGTGACTGGAACCAGGTGCTGAGGTGGGAGCTGGCCCCTCCCCCCGGAATGACTCCCGCGGTACCCTCCCCAGAGACCCCTTCCGGGGAGCGACCCCTCCCGCCCCAGATATCCCCCCCGCTCCCGGGCGGCGACCCCCAACTCTCCCCCGCCCCAGAGACACCCCCCCCCGCCAGCGACACTTCCTACGCCGGAGCCCGTCTGTCCTGGGGGCGGCATCCCGTTCCGCCGCCCTACAGCCGCCCCCCTCTCCTTATCCTCCCTCTGTGCTTCCTGGCTGCCCTGTCCCCTCCCCGGTGCTGCTGGTCCTGTGCGTAGCTAACGGGCCCTTTGTGCCTCTCTGCAGGAGGAACGAAGGTGAAGCCTGGCTGAGCTGCAGGAGCCCAGGTGAGTGGCGACTCCCCGGCTTCAGCATCCCTCTCCTGCCACTGGAAGAGACTTCCTGGCTCTGAGCTGGGTGATGCACGTAACATGATGCATCATACATGGAGTTGGGGGGCCATGTAGGGGTGTGTCTTCTCTCTGTGAAGCACTTTACCTGACCAGGAAAATGGGAATGTGTGGGTGGTGAGATCTCCATCCTGGTATGAAACCCCCACCAAGCTCTCTGCAGCCAGATTTCACCTCTTGCCCTGCCCAATTGTTCTGTGTTCCGGGAGAGTGGCCCCAAAGGAAGACTGTATAAACACCTGGAGTCCTGTCCTGACCCAAGAAACTCAGAGCTGGGTGTCTGGATGCACACATGAAGCCCTCCTGCTCTCCTTCAAGGGAGTTGGAGCTGGGGTGAACCACAGCATGTTTCTGCTGAGCTCTTAAGAATAAATCTTAGAGAGGGGAAAAGCCCTGTTACATCAGAGTTTGCAGCCATAGTGTAGTCCTTTTGGTTCGTTCAAGGTACAAACTTACAATTGGTCAGTTGAGTCTGTAGTTTAGGTGTGTACCTGGATTTCTCTTCATTGCTTACCTCACACAGCAGCATCCGCAAGTAATGCTATCTAGTGGCAATAACTTGACCTCCATTATACATGCCTTTGTCATCTCTCATTTGATCTACAGTAGTGCAATATACCTGGACATGAAGCCATCAACCCTTAGAAAACTTCAAGTAGTACAGAAGGCTTCAGGACACTTCCTCATCAACAGGGGCAACTGCAAGCCCATTGCATCTGTCCTCCACTCTTTGCATTTTCTGTCTATAGAATGTGGGATCAAGTACAAGATCTTGGTCCATATCTTCAAGGTCTAGGCCTTGGATATCTAAAAGCCTAAAGTTCAGGGATGAAGAGAGTAGTCAACAACTCTTCTTTTCTGACACAATGGAACTTTCTACTATAAGAGTGAAGCTCATCTGTGTATGGGACTGTGCTTTCCCAGGGGCTGGTCTCAGATTGTGGAATAAACTCCCCCAGAAACTAAGGACTATTACAGACCTGCCCACCTTCTATTTCAAGTGTCGTGTATGCTGCTTTGATCTGCCATCTCTAACATAAACACATAGCAGCATGTATGATTTATAAGTAAAAAGTCCTAATAAACCACAGCCCTGTACTGCACATGCTTCTTTTCCTGGTGAAAGGAAGTGAGAGAGAATGAATCACATGTAATAGGTGTTAGTTACATCACTTCATGCAGTCTGGAGAGTGCTCAGCTATGACGGTGAGAGGAGGGTAATATAAGAACTTACTTTAGAATGGGACCCTTAAGAATGTTTCTCCCTCCCACCCCATGTTCATATTGCTCTTCCATAGCACCCTCCAATTTGTCAATATCTTAGTTGGAAGATACCCAGAACTGATCATGGTGTTCCAGGTGTGGTCATATTGTGTCTTTATAGAGAACAGCTATTGCCTTTTGTGATATGATGTGATGCTGCTTTGTATGCAGCCTGAACTCATAACCTTCTCCTTGTTGCCACACTTGTCTTATTTGCTGTCAGGCTTCACTCTTGCATCTCTGATCATTATCTGTTTTGTGGGGTTTTCCCCAGTTTTCCAAGCAGAATCCTGTTTTATTTTTTGCCTGTGTCCAGGCCCTTTTTGTTAGGTCAGTGTTTACTCTTGTGTCCAGCTCCTCCTTTTTTAATGTCATCTGCAGACTTCAGACCATATGACATGGTTCCTATCTAAGCTAAAGTGAATTAATTTTTCAAGTAAGTGTTCCTGACATACTATCAACTGCTTTAGTTAAATTAAAATATATCTACTGCATTCTTTTAATCTACTAACTTTGTGATTCAAAAAAGCATTTAAGCTTGTCTGGTCAAATTTATTCTTTACTAACCCGTCAGACCATTTGAGTTAAGCAAAAGCTCCCATTCTTACCCTCCTTGTTCGCCTGTTATGATCCGTGAATTCTAAACCTTCCTCTCTGCCTGATAGACAGAGAATATCAATCATATTCATGAATTTTCTCCCAGATATATTCAGTGCCTTTGTCCAAATTGAATCTCACTTGGTGATTGAATGTTTAATTAAAAAAAAAAAAAAAACCTCGTAAAGGAAGATTAGATTTTGTATCTGAATAGGCTGCCTGTGTGTCACTGAAATTGCTGAAGGCCAAAAATAAACACAGGGTTATAGTTACATGTGAAGTGTGTAAAATGCTAAATCACCATTTTCTCTGATCTTTAATATGTCTTTGTACTGCAGGGAAACCTACTTTGTATGGCAGCCTGACATGCCAGGGAGTAGGCTCAGATGGGATTCCAGAGATCTCAGCCTCTGAAGGATTTGTTGTAAATGAAATAACCAAGGTACTCTTATTTCAGTGTATTTGTATGTTTGAAGGGTCAGCAAGTAGCTACTACTCAAAATTAAAACGCTACAGTCATTCACTAGTGTGATGCCAGCAATACAGTGTGCTGTTCCATGTACTGCCTTATTATCTGAACCTTCGCATAGAAAGTGCTTAACAATTTGTCCTGATTAGACATAGTAACTGCACCAGTTGAATTTAGTTGCACGTGGTGGGTTTTGGACCAATAACTTCTAGACATGAAAAGAGGCCATCAAACTTTTTTTCATTTAAAATCTTTAATCTTAAAATATGATCTGAAAAGTGAAAGGCCAAGTACTTTGTCCACTGAGGTGTACTGGCACTTAGCTACTACTATGAGGAATGCTCTCTAAATATACTGAAGTTTGGTGGTGTGTGACCAGGCTGTGGATTATATATCTTCTGTGGCTTGATGGATCTTGATCCCTGGCTGTGCTTGCTGCTATCCTCCAGTCAGATTAATCTGTATTTGAAGCATGCATGGAAAGAAAACCGTTTGCTGAAAATGCAACTTCAAGCTTTAGTAAGAGTCATTCTTCAGGTTTTCCTATAGACTGAAGTCACTTGCACTTTATGCACAAATCATGACTGTCCTTAAATCAGAGCCTTTTGTATCTTCATATGTCAGCAATTGCTTTGCAAAGCCACCTACATGGCTTTATCTGCAATTTTACTGTAAATATGGATTGGTTAGATACATAACTGCATAAAAACAAAATCTGGAGGCTTTCTCTTATTTCACTGATCCAGATCCAATGTCCGATATTGAGAGGTGCTAGTTGAGGATACTCAATGCCTTTCATGATCAAGATTCTAAATGTACTAGGTTTTACTAATCAAGAAATATTTTTGTCCGCCAGTTCCACAGATTAAGCTAGGAATCTGAAAATCCAGATGTTTTTTCTGCTTTTTATGTCATTGATGACAAAAATCCTCCAACTGGAAGTCAGCTGATGTTTCTGGTGCATAAAGCAGAACAAAAAGTCATAGTGGTTGCCAGACTGGCTCAGGCCAGTGGTCCATCTAGCCCCATATTTTGGCTCCAACAGTAGCCAGTATTGGCTGTTTCAGAGGAAGGTGCAAGAAACCCTGCAGTAGGCAGTGATGAGGTAAATTGATCACATCAGGCGTGTTCTCCTATAACTGACTTGCCTCTGCAATACTAATGGGAACAAGCACGTTTTTGAGTCAGTAAAATGAGCAGATAGGCGGTAAAGGGATAGTAAAGATTGTTTTCCATCTGTACATGAATGTAAGATGACTGTAAATGTTATAGTTCTGTACAATTAATTCTAACAATATTGTAATGTTTTTCCGTCCCCTCCTTTAGAAAAGCATACTTGTTTCTTGCCCTCATGAAAATGTTTCCACAAAATTTTTGGCACCATACACAAGCTTTTGCAGAGTTCATCAAAAAAGCGTAAGTAATCTTGCTGAGTGATTAGAGATACACGGAGCTGAATGTTAATAACATTCTTTGTCTGTCTGTAATTGTTGCAGACCAGTTAAGCAAATGGAGTAAAACATGCCTTTGCATAGAAACTTAGCAACAAACTATTCTAATCAGGTTGGAATTAAGTTAGTATTTCCACTTTCTAGCTTTAAACTTGGTCTCTCCAGTTCATTAAAGGGGTGGTGTATGAAAACAATCCAAAGTAAATTCTGCAATCCTTTGGGCAGCTTAAAATAGAGATTCCCTTTAGTTACATGGAAGAATAGGGTGCTGTTGCATTTTGCTGTTTTTTGGGTCACCTGTAAATCTAATCTAATTGTGGTTAAATTCCATCCAACACCCCTAAAAAATACATGAAGCAGTCACATATGATACAGAGAGGCATTTGGTTTTCTTGGTAAAAGTCTCTGGAAACTTTGGTCCCTGGAATCCTTCTCGAGATCCAATTCTACTGTGACAGCTACAAGGAACTGGCCAGTTATAATGAAGAAGGAAAAAACAAACTTTCCAGTGACGTAGAACCGTCAAGTATCAGAGGGGTAGCTGTGTTAGTCTGGATCTGTGAAAGCTGCAGATAGTGCTGTGGCACCTTATAGACTAATAGACATATTGGAGCATAAGCTTTCGTGGGTGAATACCCACTTCTTCAGATGCATTTAGTGGAAATTTCCAGAGGCAGGCATACATATATTTATTTATTTATGCCTTCCTCTGGAAATTTCCACTACATGCATCTGAAGAAAAGCTTATACTCCAATACATCTGTTAGTCTATAAGGTGCTAAGGGACTCTTTGCCGCTTTCGTAGAACCATCAGATTTTCACTTTCCCTATTGTTACATTACATTAATATGCAACAAAACTCAAATAATGTCATCAGGGCAGGGGCCATGTCTTCCTGTATGCTTGTTTGTACAGTGCTTCGCACAAAGGGGCTCTGGTCCTAACAGCGGCCTCTGAGTACAACTACAGTACCTATCATAAATAATAGGAAAGCATTGCTCTTTGACAGCTGGATCCTTCACCTCTTTGACAGGAGCAGTTCTGTGGATCAGCAGAGTGCCACTGGATTTACTGCAATGATTCCTGAAGTAACTACAACGATGGCACTATATTCGCCCTACACAGTGACCATGCTACTCCATATCCCTTCCTTCAATAACTGGGGTCCAAAAATATCACTTTTGGCCTACTTTCCCATGGAGGCAGCATGGTCTAGTGGTTAAAGGACAAGACTGAATCAGGCAACAAGCATTTGGTTTTTGACTGGGCCACAGTTCCTGTGTGACCATGGGGAAAGTCACTTCACCTCGGTGCCTTGTTTTGCATGTCAGTAAAAGGGGAGATTGAGATGCTTTATTTGTTCTAGTAGCACTCAGAGACCCCAGTGAGAACAGGGGACCAATGTGACAGGCCCTGTACAAACATACGGGGTGACATGGTACCTGCCCAAAATGTGGGAAGGATGCCCTTCTCCCACAGTCTCCTCTGGCTGGCTCTTGTTTTCTCTGTTTTCCTCTATCCTGCACTTTAACTCCAGTCTCTGCTCACTCCAGTCCCCCAGCAGGTTCCATCATAAAGGGAAAAGATGGGTGAATTACAGCAGAAATCATTACAACACTAGAGAGCATGACAGGCTGGGCTAGGGGGCTAGTAATGGTATGGAGCTCTTCAACTCTAGGTCTCTAATTCAAGGCCAGACCAAGTTTGTCGTGGCAAAGCTGCTGAATTGGTGGCTGTTTGTCCTAGAGAAAATGAACTTGGCCTTTCTAGTGCCCATGGTGTAACAGCTGTACTTAATCCCCTTGTTGGCAGACTCAGCAGAGAGGCTAGGGTTGAATAGTTTATGAATAATGAGTTACTTTCACCCCTTAAAGTGTACCCTCCAGTTCCGGGGCGAGGCGTGAGGGCAGGGCAGTTTGGGTAAGGTCACACTACTGCTGCCTGCTCTGCTGTGTCTGCTCTGTGGATAAACAGAGGACTCCTCACTTTCCTGGGCTTCCAGTCCATCTCCTTGCCCCAGCTTTGTTCTTTATTTAAACATAATTCTTATTTTTGTGGGATATTTCTGCTTTTTAATTTGCTCCTCCCCCTCCTCTACTCCCATATAGTACCTGCACCTCCCTGTTCTGCAGTCTCTATTTTGGGGAGCTGCTCACATTCTTAAGTGACATGGCAAAGCTGAATTTCATCTGGGACTTGCCTTTTGGCATTGGAAAGGAGCACATGGCTGGGAACATCAGCCTTTGATTTGGCTGACTTTCTAACTGTACATAAAGCTTACCCAAAGAAACTAAAAAACCTATGTATCCCAAATGAAACCTGTTCTGCCACAGAAGGGAGAAGAGCAGAAACCTGTACAGTCTGCGAGGGACTTGGCTATACAGATCTAACTTACTTGTGAGGTACTTAGATACTATGATAATGGGTGCTATAGAAAATGCTATAGTAGAAGCTGAAAAATAAATGTTCTCCATCTTTGTGAAAATACATCTTGATGCACAGTATGTTTGGGTAAAGTAGCATTTTCACATCTCTACAACGGTGTATTAAAAGAAAGTGAGGTTGTGTTAAGAGATAATCAGATTAGTAATGTCAGCTACATAAGCAGAGGGGAATTGCTTTTCCTGATTTCCATGAATACATAAGTATCTCCAGAAGCCCTTCATCCTTTCGCAATGTAAATGGGATTGCCTGATGTTTTGTCCCACTGTACTTTGAATGTTACTGAATGAGGGTGATGAGCTGCAGATTGCTGGCTCTGGAAAACAGACTGAGGTAAATGTCTATTATTAGGTAGGTGAGTTTCAAGCAGATACACTATAAGCTACAGTTATCACTTCTACCTCTGCATCTGGGTCTGAGTTAACACACATTACCTCAGCCTGCTTGTTGATCCCTTGTTAGTTTCTGAATTAGTCAAACATTAACACTGTGCCTTTTAGTGTCTGCTGAGAGTGCTTTGCAATTTCTAATCCTTTCATTGTGAGGCAGTGTATTACTGCTGAGAGGATTGGAATTATCTGTGAAGTTATTCTGTTGTCGTCTTACATTTCTGTGATCAAATCGTGCTAAATTATTGTCTGATTTGACTTGTGCTTTCAGTGAATAGCCCCAGCCAGCAGAGCTCTTATATGAGTTTTAAATAGTTTTAAACACAAAAGCAATCCACAAATTCACTTTTTTCTTTAAAATGGGTAATGGAGTACTGTTGGTGTGCAGCCATGTCACCCCTAGCTGTGGTCTTGCTTGTCAGAGCTCATGAGCTAAACAGAGTTTGACCTGGTCATTGCTTGGATAGGAAACCAGGGAAAACTTGGTGGCAAATCATTAGGTGGCATTCTTCATTCTGAGTTGGTATCGAACTGATGCCTCAGTATGATGCCACTAGATGAGCTTTTATTTTAGATAAGACATAAAACCTGAGTGCTGACCACTTGTGAGTAGTAAGGATCCCATATCCTTTTCTACTGGGATGCTAGAGCGAAGGCCTTACTCTATCAGAGTTTCAGGTTGAGTAATTATGTTCTGTTTTCCTTCAGCTGAAGACTGTTCTTACAGTTTTGTCCTTAACTGTTCACTGTTGATACAATCTGTTACCCAGCTGTCATATTCCACCCCAGGAGTAGCTGTACTTTATAAGTGGGTGAAGTGATATGATTACACAATGCCTTACAAAATTACTTCATCCACAACTAAAATGCAGCCCCCTTCAGAGTAGAAGAAATCTATTTACCAGATCACAGCAGTGATGCACAATATTTTGGGGAAAGAGAAATTTGTGAAAGGATATAAGGCAAATGTTTGCTGTCACAAAAAGTGGTAAATTGTGTGGGAGTCAGTTTATCTACTTAATGAGGATGAAGTCAGCCCTACTGGAATTTAAGGCTGTGGCTGCTGGGTGTCTGAGTATTTCAAACCTGATGTTTTGCAGGTTTGGATCTGTTTTCCTATGCTCGCAAACACAATGCCCTTTCATGGCACTGGGAGTTGAGCAGAAGAGGCTACACTTAGGTACCGTATAGTGTAAGGAAGGGAATATTGTCTAGTAATTAGAGCAAAGGTCTGCGTCAGGGTTCTAGTCTAAGCTCTGCTACTGACTGTTATTTTGGGCCAGTTGTGTAACCTCATTACTTCAGTTTCTTATTTGCAAAAAGGGGCTTATGCCTACAGTCTAGAAAAATTCTGGCCCCTGTTCAACCCAGGGCAACCAAAAACTTGGTCTGGCCAATTGAAATGTAATTATTGCTATCTATAGATGCTGCTGACCTGCCCTTCAAAATCCACTCCATCTCCTTGCCCATGCAGAATTCTGAGCTGAGCCAGAGGAAAAATTTAGCAAAGTCTCTGCTTGTAAATGCCACCAAATTGTAAGAAATCGAGGTGATTCAAGTCAGATAATCCAGTCAGTCAACATGTCTGAATCCTGGGTTCACGTCAGATCATACCAACAGCTTGTCCTTGAGGGAGAGACACAGAATGTCTGTCTGTATAATACAACTTAATCAGAAAACACTCATTTAAGCTACCTACTCCCTTCTGTCAAGCCCCCTTCCCTCCCAAAAGGGAGACAACCCTTTTTTCTGGTTAGACTAAATGAGAAAGCCAAGACCTTGTTAAACATATTCTTAACATTTCTCGATGAGTGCCTCCTAACATCTCTGAGACCAATGTCTGTAAAAGGTCTTGAGGTCCTCAAATGAAAGGTGCTTTGTATGTGGAGAGTATTATCAGACCAAAATTGTTCAGTTATGCATGTGAAGTGATTGACTATGATTGCTCAGGTGCTATGGTGAAATCTGCAATATCTATCTCTATATAGGTGTTATTACTGAATGCTTTGGTTAGCAGGTCTCCTTCAATGCAAAATTCCCTTGCAGGAGTGAGCAAAATAAGCATGTGTTCGTAGGGTCACGTAAAATGCTCAAACTATTTGGTGCTGTCTTTCCAAACAGATACTCTGCATTGATATTTCCAGTGGCGGGGGCCTTGGCGTCTCTTCGAGCACCGATGGAACCATGAAAGTCTGGCAGGCGGCTAATGGAGAAATAAGAGTAAGAACTTTGGCTCTATCTTTGGGTTCTTATACGTTTCTTTGTCTCAAGTTCATAGATTATAGTGTCCCGGCCCTAGCTTTGGCTCCTAACTAATAGTGACTGTGCACTGAGGTCCAGTGTGGTTACGGTGTTCTCCTTTGAGTGAGACATTAGCGTAAATTTCACTTCTGAGGTCAAAGATCTAATAGACTGTGGCATAATCTCCCAAGGGAAGTGATGCTCAGAGGATATGGTGATGAGTGCCAATATTAAAACATGGAGGGATAGTTAAAAGTGATGGTAGCTACGGCGCAGTTGTTCGCTGTCTGCTTTTGAACTTATCCCACTGTAGAAGATTGGCTGTGTTCGTGGGGGATTTGACCATGTCCACGATTTAGGTAGAAACACTGTGTGCTTTCCTAGTACTGAATAACTTCATACAGGATGGCATCGGGGTGATAACAGTGGAACTAGCATGCAGTTCTTTGTTTTTCCAGAGACTATTGGAAGGCCATGTGTATGATGTGAATTGTTGCAGGTTTTTCCCGTCGGGCCTTGTGGTTCTGAGTGGGGGAATGGATGCCCAGCTAAAGATCTGGTCAGCAGAAGATGCCAGCTGTGTAGTAACATTTAAAGGTCACAAAGGAGGTACACAAACTAGCCTTTAAAATGCTTAATCCGCTGCCTATATAATTACATCACAGCAGAGGGCTAAAGTTCAAGCATCAACCTATTACGTTTTTGTGCTGTGCGTTAACATTAGATGCTTCAAATCTCTTCTTCAGACTTCCCAGCATTTGTATATAAAACACAGACAAAAACAGCTGCTATTCTAAACACCTGAAGTTGTTCCTGTCGGGTAGCATTTTATTCCTTCTCTGTATAGTTGACTGTCGAACTCCTTGCTGTCCTAAATAGGCTGATATCCCCTGGTTATATGGATTACACTGAAAATTCCTTCCATTATAAATGGTTATTCAGCATTAATCAAGACATTCAGATAATAAAGGTTGTACTGCTGTTGCTTCAGATGATTTGTTATTTTTTCAAATGTCCAGCAATGTTGTAGGTGCCTCATAAAACAAGTAAAGACACTGTTCGTGCCTCAGAGCACAAAGTCTGTTGGATCGTGCTGAATTTAGGGGAGGGTGATTACCTGACAAGAGGGCAGGGGACAGGAATAGCAAAATAAAACCACCTCCGTGAGCCATGGTAGCTATGTGGGTGGGAGAAGCTCTCCCTCCAACATAGCGCTGTGCACACTAGTGCTTATGTCACTTGTAGGGCTGGTTTATTCACGCCTCCGAGTGACTTCAGTTAGGCTGACTCAAGCTGTAGTGTAGACATAGCCTAAGTGGCATCTGTCGAAATAGTTGAGCAAAATATTAATGCAGTATCTTTCTGGACTCCTGCAGTGAACCTACCGTAATTTTCACTTGACCTTTTTTTGGATTTTTAAAACGTGTAAAAGGCTTTGTGGATGTATTGCAACAATGTTGTAAATTAATCTGACAGGAAATGTAGGAGAGCTTCAGTGAGAGGAAATCTAGCAGATTTCTGTTGTCTCCAAAATTGACTTAATCCGTTGTGTACATAATTGGATCGCAAGGAGTCTCAGTAGCAGCAGTCAGCTAGAATAATTAAATTTGGTTTTGTCTGGTTGCAGTTGACTTTTGTTTGAAAAACAGCCCTGGCATTTGAACTTTGTTTCTGTATGCAGACTGTTAATTAAACCTTGTAACTATTCAAATATACCTCTTTAAATGTTAGAAACAACAGTGATATAAAATTGTAAGGTTTCAGAGTAGGTTTTCTCTCCCCCCACCCCACTCTCCTGCTGGTAATAGCTCATCTTAAGTGATCACTCTCCTTACAATGTGTATGATAAACACCCATTTTTTCATGGTCTGTGTGTATATAAATCTCCTCACTGTATTTTCCACTTTATGCATCCGATGAAGTGAGCTGTAGCTCACGGAAGCTTATGCTCAAATAAATTGGTTAGTCTCTAAGGTGCCACAAGTACTCCTTTTCTTTTTATAAAATTGTAAGGGAATGTTAACAGCTGGTAAGAAACATGCTTTCCAGGTTGTTGTTTCTGGAATACACAAGTATCACTGACCTGTCCAAATTCATGATGGGGTTATCTAGCTCAGGGGCCAGATTCAGTTCTGGTGTAAGCAGATGTAACTCCAGTGGGATTTCACCCAACTGGCCTAGTGCCTGTGAGATTCTGGTGCTTGCCTTCCAGCTTTTTAAAGCAAGATAGGTGCTTTTTCCAACCTTGCTGTAACTTCCTCGCTTCTACCCTTCTGAGAAGTTTCTTTGCTTTGGTGTAGGTATCCTGGACACAGCCATTGTGGATCGGGGAAGAAATGTCATTTCCAGTTCTAGAGATGGCACTGCCCGCCTCTGGGATTGTGGGAAATCTGCATGCCTAGGCGTTGTTGCAGATTGTGGTTCTCCTGTGAATGGCATTGCTCTGGGCGTTGCTGACAATACAATAAATCTGGGCTCACCTGAAAAAGCACCTAGTAAGTAATATAGAGAGGTTTTCTTTTTCCCTTAAAAAGATGTACCATGTGCAGACTCTAGGGAAAATACGTAACTGCTGTTATGAGAGGGGAATCCGTCATCGCTAGGGCAGCAGTTCCATCCTCAGTGGTCTCTTCTGACAGCATAAACTCTCAGGAGGAAGGGAAGCGGGCCATCAGGGTTGCTCACTGGAGTCCTGAGAGAAGCTGAAGAATACAGTTCCTTTTCAGAGGATGATATAGACTAAAAGGTGTAGCCAATTATTTGACTACACTCCTAGTTCATTATTAAAAATGTCTGAGACCAAATAACTGAACTTAGCCAAATTTATTGTCTAAAGACAAAGCAGTACAGTATGAAAAGCAAACATACATATCCTCCTTCTGGGAAGGAATTCTTATCTCACAGTATGACCTTTATGTTTACACAGAAGTGTGCTTCAAAGACAGGCATTTCAGCTAGCAGTATTTCTAGTATGATTTTACAAGTTACAAAAGTCTGTACTAAAATCCAGCCCATCAGTTCACAACAGTTGTTGTTTTGTTCTATACTTTTCTTATCTCTGTTCTAGATACTACACTCCAAATCAGTTGGGTGTAGAGCGACATCCCAGCCTATGCTAGGACACAACATTCATGTCTCTTAGCTTTGACAGGCTTCCCATTTTTTAATGCCAGAGCTGACTTCAGCTTTGCAAAGTGCAGTGGGATTTTTGACATGGATGAACGGAACTATAGGGAGAACGTAATACATTTAGTTAACATAATTTCCCAACACTTATTTATTTGTGGGTGCATATTGTGACAGGGTCAGGCCAGATGGCTACAGGAGAGTGATTCTATTGGGATCCGGGAAGCGCTTCGCCTGCCCACTGCTAAAGGATCCCCCCCCCCGAGCTTAAGAGGAGGATCCACAGGACCTGGACACAAATGATTACGGGGGACAACTAATGAAATAACAGGGACAGGAGTGTGGTCAAAGGGTCAAACGAAGGGAACCGGACGGGGACACCGAGCAGAGAACCCCGGACAGCGCCCACTGCTCCTCAAAGGCATCAAGGGAGTCAGTGGACGCCGCCCAGAGGAACTCTGCCCGGATACGTGAACGGACGGAGGATCGGAAATAGGCCCCACAGTCACAGGAGATTCCATCGGCCAACCTCCTCACCCTGGTTTTATAGATAGCCATTTTAGCCAGGGCCAGGAGGAGGTTGACCAGGAGGTCCCGTGATTTTGTGGGGCTGCGGATAGGGAGTGCATAAATAAAAAGGGGAAAAGTGTAACCAAAAGCGCAACAAAATATTTGTTAGGAGCTGGAATAGGGGCTGCAGCCTGGCACACTCCAAGTATATGTGTGCCAGGGTTTCCCTCACGCCACAAAAGGGGTAGGTGTCTGGAATGGGGTGAACCGCGCCAAGTACACGCCCGTGCTCACTGCTCCATGAAGGAGTCACCAACTGATATCCCCGGCGGGCCTCGGGACCAAGGTGGAGTATAGGCTGGCCCATCGGGGCTCCTCACCCTCCAGAAGTGGCAGGAGGTCCCACCATTTTGTATGGGGGCGGGACGCAAGGGTGAAGGGTGTGGAGCACGAGCGTGTATAGATGTTTCCTTGGCTACAGGAGAGTGATAGAAGGCAGATATATTAGCCCCAGGTTGAGTAGGTCCCTTTCCCTGGGTAAGGCAACAGGGAAGGTTTTTTTTTTTTTTTTTTTTTTTTGAAACAGAAAAGAAATTTATTCGTAACAGTTACAAAGATTACAAAAAGATAAGGAAAAACTTAGCAACAAAACAACGCAATCAGAAGGTATAACACAACAGCTTTCAGGAGGGAGAGGTGTTCAGGCTAGCCCAGGCCCAGAGCGGGGGGGCTTCCTCGACACTCGTGGTCTTCCACCCTCCTGAGTTACCTGGTGGCCTAGAGCGGGGGGGCTTCCTCGACACTCGTGGTCTTCCACCCCCTCGAGTTACCTAGTGCCGCGCCCAGGGTCACCGACCCTCCCTCTCCTGAGAGTGCCCGACAAGATGGGCACGGCTGCGGGGTGGGTGGCTGGGAGGGAGGGGGGCACATCCATGTATTATAAGATCCCTCCTAAATAACAATAATGATGGTATTCACAGCAACTAACGGCTGTGGCTGGCGTCTCTCGCTCTGTCCCTCAATCAGAGGGTCAGACGGAGGGAACCGGACGGGGTCACCGAGCAGAGAACCCCGGACAGCGCCCACCGCTCCTCGAAGGTGTCAAGGGAGTCGGTGGACGCCGCCCAGAGGAACTCCGCCCGGATGCGTGAATGTACTGAGGATCGGAAAACGGCCCTACAATCGCAGGACGCCTCATGAGCCAACCTCCGCTCTCTGGTCTTATAAATGGCTGTCTTAGCCAAGGCTAGGAGGAGGCTAACCAGGAGATCCCGCGACTTGGTGGGGCCACGGATGGGGAGTGTATAGATAAAGAGGTGAGGGGAGAAATGAAGCCAAAAGCGCAAAAGAATATTTGTGAGGAGCCGAAAAAGAGGCTGCAATCTGGCACACTCTAAATAGACGTGCGCCAGGGTTTCCCTCACATTACAGAAGGGGCAAGTCTCCGGAACGGAGGTAAAACGTGTCAAAAACACGCCCGTGCTCACGGCCCCGTGAAGGAGCCGCCAACTGATGTCCCCGACGGGCCTCGGGACCAAGGTGGAGTATAGGCTGGCCCATCGGGGCTCCTCACCCTCCAGAAGTGGCAGGAGGTCCCACCATTTTGTATGGGGGCGGGACGCAAGGGTGAAGGGTGTGGAGCACGAGCGTGTATAGATGTTTTCTTGGCTACAGGAGAGTGATAGAAGGCAGATATATTAGCCCCAGGTTGAGTAGGTCCCTTTCCCTGGGTAAGGCAACAGGGAAGGTTTTTTTTTTTTTTTTTTGAAACAGAAAAGAAATTTATTTGTAACAGTTACAGAGATTACAAAAAGATAAAGAAAAACTTAGCAACAAAACAACGCAATCAGAAGGTATAACACAACAGCTTTCAGGAGGGAGAGGTGTTCAGGCTAGCCCAGGCCCAGAGCGGGGGGGCTTCCTCGACACTCGTGGTCTTCCACCCTCCTGAGTTACCTGGTGGCCTAGAGCGGGGGGGCTTCCTCGACACTCGTGGTCTTCCACCCCCTCGAGTTACCTAGTGCCGCGCCCAGGGTCACCGACCCTCCCTCTCCTGAGAGTGCCCGACAAGATGGGCACGGCTGCGGGGTGGGTGGCTGGGAGGGAGGGGGGCACATCCATGTATTATAAGACCCCTCCTAAATAACAATAATGATGGTATTCACAGCAGCTAACGGCTGTGGCTGGCGTCTCTCGCTCTGTCCCTCAATCAGAGGGTCAGACGGAGGGAACCGGACGGGGTCACCGAGCAGAGAACCCCGGACAGCGCCCACCGTTCCTCGAAGGTGTCAAGGGAGTCGGTGGACGCCGCCCAGAGGAACTCCGCCCGGATGCGTGAATGTACTGAGGATCGGAAAACGGCCCTACAATCGCAGGACGCCTCATGAGCCAACCTCCGCTCTCTGGTCTTATAAATGGCTGTCTTAGCCAAGGCTAGGAGGAGGCTAACCAGGAGATCCCGCGACTTGGTGGGGCCACGGATGGGGAGTGTATAGATAAAGAGGTGAGGGGAAAAATGAAGCCAAAAGCGCAAAAGAATATTTGTGAGGAGCCGAAAAAGAGGCTGCAATCTGGCACACTCTAAATAGACGTGCGCCAGGGTTTCCCTCACATTACAGAAGGGGCAAGTCTCTGGAACGGAGGTAAAACGTGTCAAAAACACGCCCGTGCTCACGGCCCCGTGAAGGAGCCGCCAACTGATGTCCCCGACGGGCCTCGGGACCAAGGTGGAGTATAGGCTGGCCCATCGGGGCTCCTCACCCTCCAGAAGTGGCAGGAGGTCCCACCATTTTGTATGGGGGCGGGACGCAAGGGTGAAGGGTGTGGAGCACGAGCGTGTATAGATGTTTCCTTGGCTACAGGAGAGTGATAGAAGGCAGATATATTAGCCCCAGGTTGAGTAGGTCCCTTTCCCTGGGTAAGGCAACAGGGAAGGTTCCAGAACAATCAGGAACTTTCTGAAAACAATTAAGACAGTCAGGCTGATTAGAACACCTGCAGCCAATCAAGAAGCTGTTAGAATCAATTAAGGCTGGCTAATCAGGGCACCTGAGTTTAAAAAGGACCTCACTTCAGTTTGTGGCGTGTGTGTGAAGAGCTGGGAGCTAGAGGCACTAGTAGCTGAGAATGAGAACATGTACTGCTGGAGGCCTGAGGAGTACAAGCATTATCAGACACCAGGAGGAAGGTCCAATGGTGAGGATAAAGAAGGTGTTGGGAGGAGGCCATGGGGAAGTAGCCCAGGGAGTTGTTGCTGTCGCACAGCTGTTCCAGGAGGCACTCTAGACAGCTGCATTCCACAGGGCCCTGGGCTGGAACCCGGAGTAGAGGGAGGGCCCGGGTTCCCCCCAAACCTCCCAACTCCTGGTCAGACACAGGAGGAGTTGACCTGGACTGTGGGTTCATGAAAACGGCCAAACTGAGGGCTGCCGTGAATCTCTAAGGTAAGCAAATCTGCCAATAAGCGCAAGACCCACCAAGGCAGAGGAGGAACTTCGTCACAATATCTATATATCTATAACGGGTATTATATTCATACCATGTGCATAATACTCATTTAATGTGGTGTATATTACATCTAACATGTATGTATTGGCTAAAATTAGCAGGAGGTTCCACTGGCTCTAGGATCTGTGTGATTATTGGTCCACCCTGCCATTCTTGGTGTTTAGGGGTATGCTTCTGCTCCACAGGGAGCTTTGTCGTGGGTTTCAGCAGGAGTAAGATTAGGCCCTATATAATTGAGGCCTTTGGAAATAAGTATATTGTCTGTTGGTACATGAATCTCCTTGCCTTTCCCTCCCTAGTTAAAAGGGTGTTTTCTTCCCCTTTCCCACCCCAAAAGCATTAGACATTTTGCCACACCAAGTCCTGGTCTGAACCTCAAAGGGACCTGCTGGATTTCCATGTAGAAAGAGGTATGTCCTATGAGCGTCTGGTAGAGATTTTGGTACCATCAGCATAAGCATCCCCAATTCTGTTGCCAAGATGCCTTGCATCACTGCCAATGATGATAACAATTAGAATTTTAACAGGTGAACGTGAAATTGGGACAGAAGGGAAAATCCTGCTGTTGGCTCGGGAAGACAAAAGGCTTCAAGGTGTGGGATTACAGAGCAGGCAGCCGGTAAGGATCTCATGAGACGCATTCACTACTGTCCATTCCAAACCTCTTAGCACCTTTTGACCTATAAGATGAAATGTTAACAAGCATCTGGAACTCATTTAATGTCTGTTTGCAATACACTTTTTCTCCTGACTTCATAACATACAGGTGTGCAATGCACCAGTTCAGTATTGGAGCATGCATATCGGGAGTGTGATGCGTTGAAACCAATGCAGTGATTACACATTGAAATGAGGATATGTAGCAAATTCCATTCAGTGTATAATCATTTCTTTTTCTAAAGGAAATTAAATGCAAAGACTGCTAGTAGAAGTTTGCAATTTTTAACTACAAAATTCAGAAAATGTGGCTATTACACCTGTAAATTAAGACATAAATTTAACACTAAAGGGGCAGAGGTGTGGTAGGAGCTATAACTTTGCATTTTCTCCCTTTCATATATTGTGTTCTAGATTTTAATGCAGAGATTCAAAATGGTCTTTTTATCATGTGTCTAATCCCAAAATGCTTTGCAAATTATACAGACAGCACCATTGAAATACAGCCTTCTCTGGGAAAGTGTCACTGACACAGTATATAAGTAGGGGAGGTGTGGGGAGCGGTAGTGGAATTTTGGCCAAGGACACCACAGCAAACCCTAGTTTTACGAAAAGCACCCTGGAATTCTTAATGTCCACACACATTTTCCCTTGGATTTTAAGGCCTCCCCTTTCAACTGCATGGTGATGTTTGGTTTTGTGTTGTAATACTAGAAAAAGAAAAACATGGGTACAATCTCTCTAAAAACTGTTGTTCCATTTGAAAGCCCAGTGTAAAATCAGCCTAGCATAATCTTGTTAATTTGCAACCATCTCTTACATTTAATAAAAAAAAAAATCCTTCATAAAAGGATTACATTATTTTCAAAAATTCGTTGGAAAAATGTATTCGATCTGACTCACCCTCCATACAATCTATATGAGATCACTCCAAGCGATGGCTTCTTCTCTGGTCAGCAACAACGAATTTGTAGTAGGTCTCATTTTTACAATAACGCCGCCTTCCCCAAAATGTCCTTACTAGAGCTGCCTTATCGAGCACTTGTGCCATCTTACCAGATGGAGACCTGTGGTCTACCAACCAGTACCTTCTGCCTTCCTGTCAACTGTGGGTGGTCTGGTCTAACCAGCTGGGAGCCTGGGATTCTCTCTCACTTGCGAGACAGGCTTGGAGCAGCCCAAACTGGAATAGGAATGGGAAGTGTGTAGTAATGGCATAGCAGGGCCTATGATAGAGCCTCAAGAAGGTGGGGGCCTAGAATATGCTTGTGCCAAAAGCCAGACATACCAGTAATGACATGTGGAGAAGCAAGTGGGAGTAGCTGTGCAAGACTTCTTCATAATAGCTCCATCTATGGAGTGAACAAATCTCAGACTGCATCTCCCTTAATGAACTCAGTAGTTATAATCCAAATTTTAACTCTTCTTTCCAAGGTTTAAACAGTGGTCAGAATATATCCATAAACCAAGTACTGCTGCCACAGAGCAAACGCTGCCTTGACAACTCCTCTAGTTCTGTCTAGAGAGTGATGAATGTAAGCAGCAAAGGGCTAAAATACCAGTGTACTCCATAAAGCATCAAGAATGGGTTTATAAGGTCTGATGATCTTACTTGGCTTTAAATATTTGTTCTCTTACACGCCAGTGACTAAATTGAGGCAGTGGATCCTCTGCACAAAGTGTTAAGACTGGTAGCAATGATCTTATACAAGTATAGTCTCTGGTATTGGGACAGATGTTTGCCTTACACAGTACAGGTTCCTTTCTTGTATAGTATCTCCTGTACACACACTTCCAAAACATGGGCCAGATTTAAATCCTCTTATAGAGTTTAAATAGAGGACAGAGACTGAAGAGGTAGAGTCATGGGAGAACATCTGAGTTTGGAAAAGTAATGGAGAGATGGCAAATGCTGCATTGGAGAAGACTCTTCCACCAACTGTAACACAGTTGTGCCTGAAACAGAGGGAGGTTGCTGCAAGATTAGCAGGGAGAGAAGTGAGATTTCTAGGCCCTGCAATGAAGGCTGGAGGAAGACCATGGAGGGTATTATATGCCCAGTATTGTCCCTGCTGTCTCTGTATAATGTGCTACCTTATCTCTCCAGGGGAATCCCAGCAGTGTTAACTACATATATTGCCAATGCTAGTGTGACAGGCTCATTCCTGGAGGCTTTCTTTGCATTATTGCCTCTGGATGTCTTGGGATGGAGCAAAGAGCTGTTAGCCCCATGTTGCCTCTGACAGGTTGTGTATAATTGTCTGTGATAACTCACGGAAGTGACCGTATCCATGACTTCCTAAATAAATCACTCATTCCCTTTTTCCTGGGACTCCTATTAAGAATAAAGCTGGTGGGTTTTGTCTTTCACGCTATCTGTGAATAAACTGATATTTAAAGTCTTCTCTCCTTTCATTCCCAGGTGTTTCTCTTTGTTGGATCTGATGCATTTAACTGCTGTACCTTCCTCTCAAGCATCTATCTCCTAGCAGGGACTCAGGATGGAAATATATATCAGCTGGATGTGAGAAATACAAAGTGAGTGGCAAGTGTGGTGAAGTGTTTAAAGCAGTGAATTCAGCGTTGGTGAAAGGAGCTAAATTGACAGCCATGGTGACTGTAGAGCAGGTACAACACAAGCGCCAGTAGTGCAGGTATCCCTGGCTCCTATATTTAGCCACAGAACAGGTGTATCAGAGTCAGTTACAGTTCAGTCTTTTTCTTCGTGCCCTACCTCTGTGCTTCAGGCCTGATCTGAAGGGACTCCTGCTAGACGTGAGAGAATAACTTGGTCTCTCTGGCCTATTCAGCCCTTGGCATCTCTACAGAGATGACCAATGAGGATGCCACTTGTGTTTTGTGGTGGTTTTGTTGTAGACTCTCTTCCACTAGGAACTGGACTGAGACTACAACACGGATTCATTTTCTATAGACTGCTGAGATACTGAAGAATGGAATTTGTCTTGCTTTATATAGATTTTGGTTGTATGCTGTGTGCGTGCCCATCCAGAGCTTTGGATGCTCTGGACATGCACTGAAAATCACAATAATGTAGGAGTTAAATATAAACCAGCACTTTTTCCTACCACATCATTTTATCAGCTGTTCTACAACCAGTACAGCTTAAAACACCTTCCACCAGACGGAAATCCCATCCCCCACTGCCTCTGACAATGAGCTTAATTCTTTAGGCCTTCGATATAACATGCCTTATAAGTGGCGAATTCCTCTTGCAATATGATTCTCCGTTCCAATTTAGTATTTCTGAATTGATCTGCCCACTGCCAAGTGTTTCCTTTTTCTGAAAGCTCTTCATCAAGCTCGTACGTACAATGCAATGATTAACTTTGTTTATATTCGTGCCAAATGCACATTCCACTTGGGAGGTTGTCAAGATGGTACTTTCAGATGATGACACGAGAATTTAGCATTCAATTTCTGAAAATTCCTTTTCTGTTATTGGAAAATCTCCAAGCTTTCATCTGTTTCATTAAGGATAATCTCTTTAAATTCTGTACAGAGGGAATCATGGTGCATGCCCACAAACTAACTAGAATTTAGATCCCTTTATATCTTCTGGAATTGCCTTTGGAGAAATCATTGCCCTGATCTATCCACTGAAGGATAAAATATTGAGCTTTACAGACTGGATGCATCTCTATCTTTCCAGTTTTATCCCTTGTCCATGGTGACTAACCACCAGCTTTCCAATCTCACTCTGTATAATTCATGTGACTGTAATGACTTTAATCTTTAAATAACTTTCTTGCTCTGTTCTGTTTGCTTGTTCTTTATTATATTGCATATGGGCATTGTTCTGACAGTTGGGCCTATACCTTTTTGCCTGCTTGGGAATTAACTGTGAAAAATAGATCAAGTTTATTTTTAGTAAAGAATGTTATAAACAGGTGCAAGAAAACCAGACACAAAAACTGAATTAGTTCAACAAAAAAGCCTACTGGTATAACTCAAGGACTGTGTTGAAGTCAGGGTTTGTAAACAAGAAAATGTGGGTCTGCAAATTAATGAACCAAAATTGGTGTTTCAGAAACTAGGCCTAATTGGTAGACAAAATGAGGGGTTGGTCTGTTCTACCCACCACTCCCTTTTTGGATCCTTGAAGAAAGAAACTTTTTGGGGGAAATGAGAGAACAGGGTACTGAAGCAAGCTTCACCATCATGGCTGCCACCCTCGCCGTGTCCTGGGGCCCTGGGTCTTTGTTATGCTAACCTCGAGAGATGTCCTGTCCTGACCAGACCAAGGCAGAGAGAGGGACCCAGATGACATCACTATCACCATCAGCTCCAGCTGAATCGCAATCATCACGTGGGATGAAACGGGATCAGAGCTTAACAACAACACCTCTAGCCCATCTCAGCTAACGTCTCTTTTCCCCAAAGGACAGTTGTTGCCGTCTTTCATATAATCTAAGAGACTGTCAAACACAAGGAGTTTTCCTTTTACAAACTCTCTTCAGCTAAAGAGAAAGGGAACAAGGGATGTTGTTAAAATGAAAGTCTTATTTAATAATTTACCTTTCAAATGCGTTGACTGTGTTTCCTTCTTTTCTTTATCTTTAATAAGAGGTTAAAAGGATATTTAATGGTGTGTCTGCCCTGGTACTAAGAAAGCTGAGGTCTATACCGAGCCTTGTTTAACACTATTTAATGTTAAACAGTGACCGGGTTATGTTAACACCTTTGGCCCATATATTCCATCTAAATTAGTACAACAGTGTGGTCTTTGATTATAATACTTTGACCTTGTTTCTGCTGGTTTTTCTAGGGCTCCAGTTCAGATCATTCATAGATCAGGAGCACCAGTGCTTTGTCTACTCCCTTATAGAGACGGATTTATTGCCAGCCAAGGTAGTACAAGAGTTCCTGAGGCAACAGTGTTTACTTTGCAATGTGGTTACCTTAATCATCATCCTCGTAAGACACTTCTGCACATTTCTCTGCAGCGTGTGGACACGTCAGCTTCTGCTTGCGGTTCCCTGAAGCGGAGAAGAACTGTTAAAGGCACTTTATAAAACAAGGGCCTGATTCTCCATTTCCTTGCTCCTCATGGAGTCTCTTACGGCTCTGCAAAATGGGTGTGTAATGCTACTGTTCTGAGTTGGGAGCGTTTCCCACCCACTTTGCAGAGGTATAAATCACTATACCAGGCTGTTCAGAAGCAGGCCCCCAGTGAATTAAGAGGATGTGATGAGTATGTTCTGACCAAAGACCAGAGCTTTTAGATCGTATCTATTTTTTTTTTTTTTTTTAACCTCTTGACCTGTTTCCAGTCTGGTGCTGGAGGGGAGCTTCCAAAGGGCTAGCTGGAGTTGCTCTTGTCTCTCCTCTTGGTTATGTTCACATCCCTCCATATGATCAGTCAACGTCTCACTGCGATCATGCAGCTCTGCTTTCTCTGTGAATTCCTGGGTTGTGGTGCAAGGTGATAGCTGGCTGTCCAAGTGACGTTTTGGTCTACGCAGGAGCTGGAGATGTAATTTCCAGCTCGAGGAGATATATCTGCACTGGCTTACTAGAAATAGGAGTGTAGCTGCAGGGGTGCAAGCGGTGGGATCATAACCAGGTGGCTAATCCCTACCGCTGTTCACATCCCCGTGGCTATGTTTCTGTTTTTAGCGCAGTAGCTCGATCAGAGCTAGCGTGGACATATCTGCTCAAGGTGGAAATTACATCTTCCAGCTCAAGAGTAGACATACCCTTTGAGAACATATCCACTGCAAATGGATGACAAGTGACACAATGGGAACAGTGTTAATCAGTGTTTCATTAACTTCCTAACATCTCATGTTCTTCTGTCATCATTCCGCAGTGGTCTCCCAAAACAACTAACTCTTCCATGAAGTACCCCAATCTTCTGAGCGTCTGTCTGGCCAAACTGGCAGCCCACAACCCCTATTCAAAGGACTCTGTTGGCTTTGTGTAACAAGTGCAGTTCTTCTGCAATCTTATGATTTAAAGCAATGATTGGGCTCTGATACAAAATGGTGCCTGTATTATGCCAATCTGCATCTGTTTGTAGTTGTGAGACTGTCTTATCTTGCAAGCAGTTCTGTGTTCCTTACCTGTTTTGTTTTTTCTAGGTGATGGAACCTGCTTTATTATTCAGCAAGATCTTGATCACGTAATTGACCTCACAGAAGCAGACTGTGACCCTGTATACAAGGTAATGGCTAAGTCTGCTCACTATTGTCCTGAGTAACAGCGAGGGGGAATGAAGGTGCCACTCTGCAATGGCTGCCATTGTCTGGTGATTTGGCAACCGGCAGAGCTGGCACCTTTTTGAAAAGTGAATTTTTAAATTTACTTTTTTATTCGAATAGTTTTAACACTTTACAAAAACAATTCCTCCTGTCATGTGTCTGAGGAACAATAGCGTAATTTCTCCTCTCTCAGATGGGGAAACTGAGGCAGAGAGGTTAAGTAACTTGTCCATTGTCAGAGAGAGCTCTGATTAGAACTTAGGGGCTCCTGCCTCTGCATTCAAGCCTGTTTATTTTAAAGGGCAATTCTGTTTAGAAAAGTGACTGTAAAAATGGCATCGTTCTTACCCAGCTGAGCTGCCCACTGCGCATCTTCTGAATCACATCTGTTGATTTCAGAAATCAGAGTAAGTTTTTGCTACTCTTTATTCCCATAAACCCTGCTGAGTCAACACAGCTCTGGGGGAGAGCACTGGATTAGGATCCAGCTCCGTACAGCCACAGTGTTGATGATGATGATGCTTAGCGCTCCTTGTAACCAGGTTCCAGTTGCAAAGTATGGCTGTCAAGCGATTAAAAAAATTAATTGCTCGATTAATCGCAGTGTTAATAATAGAATACCATTTATTTAAATATTTTTGGTTGTTTTTCAATATATTTGAAAATGTAGATTTCAATTACAACACAGAATACAAAGTGTAAAGTGCTCACTTTATATTTATTTTTGACCACAAATATTTGCACTGTAAGAAAAAAAGAAATAGTATTTTTCAGTTCACCTCATACAAGTACTGTAGTGCAATCTCTTTATCATGAAAGTTGAACTTACAAATGTAGAATTATGTACAAAAAAAACTGCCTTCAAAAATAAAACAATGTAAAACTTTAGAGCCTACAAGTCCACTCAGTCCTTTTTTCTTGTTCAGCCAAACGCTCAGAGGAAAAACAATTTGTTTACATTTTCAGGAGATAATGCTACCTGCTTCTTGTTCAGAGTGTCACCTGAAAGTGAGAACAGGTGTTCGCATGGCACTGTTGTAGCCATCGTCGCAAGATATTTACATGCTAGATGCGCTAAAGATTCATATGTCCTTCATACTTCAACCACCATGCCAGAGGACATGTACATGCTGATGACGGGTTCTGCTCGATAACAATCCAAAGCAGTGCAGACCGACGCATTTTCATTTTCATCATCTGAGTCAGATGCTACCAGCAGAAGGTTGATTTTCTTTTTTGGTGGTTTGGGTTCTGTATTTTCTGCATCACAGTGTGGCTCTTTTAAGATTTTTGAAAGCATACTCCACACCTCATCCCTCTCAGATTTTGGAAGGCACTTCAGATTCTTTAATCTTGGGTTGAGTGCTGTAGCTATCTTTAGAAATCTCACATTGGTACCTTCTTTGCGTTTTGTGAAATCTGCAGCAAAAGTGTTCTTAAAATGAACAACATGTGCTGAGTCGTCATCTGAGACTGCTACAGCATGAAATATATGGCAGAATGCAGGTAAAATAGAGCCGGAGACATGCAATTCTTCCGCAAGGAGTTCAGTCACAAATTTAATTAACGCATCATTTTTTTTAGCGAGCATTATCAGCATGGAAGCATGTCCTCTGGAATGGCGGCCAAAGCATGAAGGGGCATATGAATGTTTAGCATATGTAGCACATAAATACCTTGCATTGCCGGCTACAGAAGTCCCATGCGAAAACCTGTTCTCACTTTCTGGTGACGTTGTAAATAAGAAGAGGGGAGCATTATCTCCTGTAAATGTAAACAAACTAGTTTGTCTTAGTGATTGGCTGAACGAAAAGTAGGACTGAGTGGACTTGCAGACTCTAAAGTTTTGCTTTTGTTTTGTTTTTGAGTGCAGTTATGTAACAAAGAAAATCTATATTTGTAAATTGCACTTTCATGATAAAGAGATTGCATTACAGTATTTGTATGAGGTGAATTGAAAAATAGTTTCTTTTGTTTACATATATTTGCACTGTAAAAATGATAATCAAAAATAATATAAAGTGAGCAGTGTACATTTTGTATTCTGTGTTGTAATTGAAATCAATATATTTGAAAATGTATAAAAACATCCAAAAATATTTAATAAATTTCAGTTGGTATTCTGTTTAACAGTGCGATTAAAACTGGGATGAATTGTGATTAATTTTTTTAATCGCGATTAAATTTTTGATCTAGTCACATGAGTTAACTGAGATTAATTGACAGCCCTATTGCAAAGTCATATCTTGCCATCTGTTCCAACAGTATACCCCCTGAAGGCAGCATAGGCCAGCATACCCAAGGGCAGAGTTTGGCCTGCAGACTTTTAACTGGTGGTGATCCGTGAGCAAAAGAAATCCATCTTTTCTCTCAGATCTGACAGAAAAGCCCATCTTGTAAACGGAGTTCATTTGATCGGTCATCTTTGAAACAATTCAAAATCCCCCCAAAAAACTTGTTTCTAAGAGTCGTTGCTGAATAACTATAAAGCATTTAGCTGTCACATTATAAACCCCAAGCGCTGGTACAAAGTCATCTTTATAATGGCAAATCTGAAGAAAAATGGACATACCTAGTGGACCAGGAAACATGCCCAACAGTGCTGTTCAACAGGACCGCTCACCATTTACTAATGTGTCTTCTTCCCTCTTTCTCCAGTTTTCCTTCAGGGAAACTGCTGCATTTTCAAATGTTCCCATTTCTCTTCAGGCTTTTGCTGAGTTCAGAATCCACTATAATATAGCATTTGGGGAAGTACATGAGCTTCTGTCAGTAGCAAACTGCCCTATCCATGGCGGTACCAATAGGATTTCCAATTGTTAACACAGAGATACCAGATTTATTTGAGCATAAGCTTTCGTGGGCTACAGCCCACTTCATCGGATGCATAGAATGGAACATACTCCAGTTTTTCATTTTCTCTGTAAGAGGCTAATTAATTAAGATGAGCTAGCTTAATATGGATATGTTTCTATTGTGAGTTGTCAAGCAGCCGCAGCTGGTCTTTCACCTTGCCAGTGGCCAGTTATTGTGATTTGTCGGCCTCATGGGAGAGGTGTGTTTTTAAGGATGGATTTAAGAGGATGGGAGTTTTTCACTACTCATATGGGGTTGCATAGGAGAAAGCACTAAGGCGCTTGTGGGAAAAGCAGATGAGGACGATGTTCATATAAGAGGTTTTATTTTTAAATAATATTTTCATTTCCCTCTTCTAGGTAGCGACATGGGAGAAACAAGTCTATACATGTTGCAGAGATGGGATGGTGAGGAGATACCAGCTTTCTGACCTCTGACCACTTGTGGTGTGTGGAAAACAGATGAACTAAGAACCAAGGCTAAAGTCTAGCTAGGTTTGGAACCTAGGCTATGTAGCACTTCCCAATAAAAGCAAAGCTACCTTTCTAGGACTGTACAGTATGTATGAAGTGTATATATAAGCTTTGAGAACATTGTTGTGATAAAGTCTAAGAACAAGGCTGTACATAGAATTCTTGATCTTGTGCTGCTTATTACAACCAAAGTTTAGACCATTCTCTTCCAGTAAGCAGCTTATAGAAGATGTTAATGCAAGACCCTTTGTATCTGCAATATATTTACAGAACTGTTTTCAGCATTCAGTGGACATTTTTGGTATTTCTAACAAGACTATGATCTTGGGGCTGGAGAGACAAGAGACAGGGAGGTGACCATACTGCAGAATTGATTGAAATAAAGGGATTGACTTTTGATCACCTCTGTCTAGAGAAGTTTGTGTATTTTCAAGACAGTTAATTTAAAAGCAAAACGACTCTGATATGTCCATGTCACATTCAATGCCTCATAATCTTTCTTGTGACTATTCTACAACAAAGTGTGACTATTTTGTGAATTTAGTGAGCAGCCATGATTTGATCTCAGACTAAATTTGAGATTTCAGTTTGATCTCCACTTGAATGAAATACATATGTTGTTGTGCAGTTTAAAAATATAGCCATTGTAGTGAAGGCCACATTAAAATTCCACCAGTTTTTGTTAAATCAGTAATTATATAGCTCTTAGGGTATGGTGAAAAGCATCTTTTTGCCATAGGATTCGAATAATAATGGCAGACTGTCATTTTCATCTAAATGTTAAGTTTAAGGGACAAATGTTCAGTCATGTGGACTCTGATCTACCCCCATAATTTGTGTGCGTGTGTTTGTAAATTCCTGTGCTGTCACATGGTATTAGAGTGAACAGCGGGATAAGATTTAGGAACTCCAGAGAGCTAATTCAGCTCTGACACTGATTCACTATGTGACCTTGAGCAAATCACTTAATCTCTCTATGCCTTGTTTCCCCATCTGTAAAAAGGGGGTGATCCGTAACTACCTTTTAGCAAATCAAAATTGTCATAAGAATTAAGCCCATGTACAAAATCTACTCTCCCACCTTTTACTCCTGAAAATCTGCTAATAAAAACCACCAGCCCCAGCAGAATTTCTGATGGCTGAGTTAACATGTGTAAAGTACTCTGAAGACAAGTAACCATTTACTCTTAAATAACTATCACAGTGCATGCCATAGTGTCAGGGAGCATTTAGGAATATAGGATTGGCTTATCAGAATGCAACAAGGCTCCATCCATACCAGTTCCCTGTTCACCTGTAAGACTTTTGTCCTCCCTCCCGATATTTGTGAAAATGAAATACCATCATACCCCAATACTGCTAATGGGGATGATGGCACAGTGGGTGCTAAGCTGTGCATTGTTGGTAAATGAATGCACACGGGGAAGTGCGCTCGGCACTCCCTAATGCAAGGAATACCCCACAGCGCAGACATTCACACATCCGCTTCAGTAGGCCAGGCGTTTGGCAGGGCTCATGGGTGAAGGCTCTGCAGAAGAAATGGAGAGGGGAAGTGAGACAAGAGAAGGTGGGGCAGGGCGGAGGTAGGGTTGCCAACCCTCCAGGATTGGCCTGGAGTCTCCAGGAATTCAAGATAAATTTTAAATTAAAAATTGTCATGTGATGAAACCTCCAGGAATCCCTCCAACCACCTGTGGCACCCCTGGGTGGGGAAAGGAGTGGGGTCGAGCTGGTGGGGGGATGGGGGCCCTGGGGCTGCAGTGTCTACCCGAGGGGGCTCCCAAACCATACTGAGCCAGCTGGGCCACTGCCCCAGGAGCTGGGGGGGGGGTGCGCAGAGGCCTGCCGTGGGTGAGGGCGGTGTCTCTTACCCCCTCCCCTAAACACACCCACACGGTGGGGCAGGGAACGGCCAGGCCCCGGAGGGGGGGGGAGGGGCGTGTAGTCCGGAAGTGGTGTGTGGGTGAAAAGAACTACAACTCCCACACTGCCCCGCGCGGCGGCGTCCATAGCAACGGGCGAGCGGGGCCGAGCGGGCCGGGTGCCATGGGGCAGGATTACTACGCGGTGCTGGAGCTCCGCCGCAGCGCCAGGGACGCCGACATCAAACAAGCGTGAGCGGGGGTCGGGGGGTGCGCCCCGCCGGGTCCCGGGTGCCCCGCCCCGGCCGCAGCTCCCCCAGGGGCCCGTCGGCCTCGGGGGGTGCCTAACTCCCTTAGAAACCAATGGGAATTAGATGCCCACAGACCTTGTAGGCTCTGCGCCTTGAGTGGCGCGGCGAGAGTGCGGACACACCCTCCACTCCCTCTGAATGGCCAGCACTTTGGGGGGGCAGGCCGCAAAGCAATGCAAACAGAGCAGGAGGACTTGTGGCACCCTCGAGACTAACCAATTTATCTGAGCATAAGCTTTCCTGAGCGACAGCTCGCTTCATCGGATGCATGCAGTGGAAAATATAGTGGGGAGATTTATATACACAGAGAACATGCCGCAATGGGCGTTACCATACACCCTGTAACCAGAGTGATCCGGTACGGTGAGCCGTTACCAGTTGTGTTTAGGTGCTACTGATTTCCTCAGCCACAGCAGGGCAGACACCCAGCCTTGGAACCAGACCTTGCAATGTGCCAGAGAGGAACTCAGGAGGGCAGGGTCGGGCCCCAATCCCACACATCCACTCCACTGGTGTTTTGGGATCTTAAACATCAGACAAATGCACTTAGTTGAAAAGCGCTTCAGATTGCATGTCAGAACAGGATCTAACTGTGCCCACCGTGGGGCTGGACCTCCCTGGCTTCTCTTTTGCAGCTACCGGAAACTAGCCTTGAAGAACCATCCTTTAAAAAATAAAGAACCTTGGGCGCTGGATAAATTCAGGCAGCTCGCAGAAGCCTATGAAGTGTTAAGTGATCGTAAGTAGGAACACGTTTCTCTTCCCACAGATAAACTGTGCAGTTCAGGGATAAGGTCTGGAAAGTCATATCCAAGTACAGAGTGTACTTTCTGCAGGGGGATTTCATTAGGCACATCATATCGTCTGCTTTGCTGCCATGCTGGTTAGCTGGCGTATCCTCTGTCTGGCTATTAACGTCAGTTACTTAATTACAAAAGGAGTACTTGTGGCACCTTCGAGACTAACCCATTTATTTGAGCATAAGCTTTCGTGAGCTACAGCTCACTTCATCGGATGCATCCGATGAAGTGAGCTGTAGCTCACGAAAGCTTATGCTCAAATAAATGGGTTAGTCTCGAAGGTGCCACACGTACTCCTTTTCTTTTTGCGGATACAGGCTAACACGGCTGCTACTCTGAAACCAGTTACTTAATTGTTTATCTATTGCATGCAGCACTGATCCCTGCTCCTGCAGTCTGATCCAGGCTGGGGAAGGTCTGTGTGTGTTTGGAGCCCCACTGACATCGCTAGCATGGGTGTAAGGGTCACGGTGACCTGTGCCAGTCGGATTGCAGGAGCAGGGAGCCAATGCAATGCTGTGGCCAAGAGAACTAGCATGATCCTTGGATATATAAGCAGGGGAATATTAAATAGAAGTAGGGAGGTTATATTACCTCTGTTTACAGCATCGGAGAGACCATTCCTGGAAAACCACCTCCAGGTCTGGTGTCCACGCTTCAAAAAGCATGTTGAAAAATTGGAGAGAGTGCAGAAAAGAACTATAAGAACAATTCAAGGTCTGAAAAATATGCCTTACGGTGAGAGTAAATATATTTTAATCGGTTTAGATTTATCAAAGAGAGGGTTAAGAGGTGACTTGATCATGGTGTATAACAGTGTCTCTCAACCTTTCCAGACTACTGTACCCCTTTCAAGAGTCTGATTCGTCTTGCGTACCCCAAGTTTCACCTCACTTAACAACCACTTGCTTAGTATAGTACTCAACATCAGACATAAAAATACAGAAGTGTCACAGCACACTATTACTGAAAAATTGCCGACTTTCTCATTTTTACCATATAATTATAAAATAAACCAATTGGAATATAAATATTGTACTTACATTTCAGTGTATAGTATATAGAGCAGTATAAACAAGTCATTGTCTGTGTGAAATTTTAGTTTGTACTGACTTCGCTGTGCTTTTTTTGTAGCCTGTGGTAAAACTAGGCAAACATCTAGATGAGTTGATGTACCCCTTGGAATACCTCTGTGTACCCCAGGGGGACGTGTGCCCCTGGTTGAGGACCACTGATCTATAAGTACTTACATGTGAAGAAAATATTTCTCTTTAATATAGCATAAGAGTCTTAGATTATAAAAACCAGATGGGACCACTGTGATCGTCTAGTCAGACCCTCTGTAGAACACAAGTCCTTGGACTCCTTTGAATTAATTCCTGTTTGAATTGGACATAGGTTTCAGAACAACACCCAATCTTGATTTAAAAATATACAGTGAAGGAGAATCCACCACAATGCACAGGCACAAGAAAATCTAATGGCTGAAAGTTGTAGTTCTCTTTCTCTCTGCTTTTGTTGGCAGATTGCACCTATAGACATCTAAATCAGACCTTCCATGACCCCGCCCCCCAGTCTTCCTTGTGGGTTGCTGTATGTTTGTAATCTCTCTGGGATCTCTCTAGACTGTAAAGACTGGAGATAGAGAAGATCGTAGTCTTTGTGGGAATATAGTCCCACATCAGGCCTAAGCAAACTATGGTGTTAAATTGAGTTTGGATTTTAGCATGAGTGATAGGCCCGAAGCATGTAAAAGGATGGGTTGAAGAGAAACAAAAGTTGTTTGTGTTAAACTCGTGGTGACACTTAAATATCAGTGTCATCTTATGTAAAGTTTGGGTTGAGATCACAGAAATAAAGACAACTTGGATAATTGGGTACCAGGTGCTGTATATATTTGGTTTGTTTAGTTTATTATTTAAAAAATGTGTAGTTTAGTAGTTAGAAACAAATATGGCCAAATGAGATAAGAAGAAAGCCTTGAAGAAAGAGGCCCAGTCATTAATCTTGTCTTGACTGGGGCAGAAGACATTGTTCAGCCCTAGCTGCTTTATCTGTCCTTAGCTCAGGTCCCACACTACCTGTTTATTACAGTGTATAAAAAAGAAAAGTTTTCGAGGGGTTCTTTGTCAGAGCTTTTCCTCTGGAGTCATGCTATGATGGCAAGGTACCTCCCAGGTACTTGATCTTGTTGTGAGCATTTTGACCAGTGCTTGTAACTATTGGCATTGGGATATAGAATATAGGCATGTATATGCTTAAGTTTGTATTTTGGATGTAACTAACACCAGGTGGCTTTTGGGACTAATAAAGGAATCCTTGTGTGGAAACTGAGTCATGGGAAACCTTAATGAGCTTATTAGGAAAATGATTTGTAACAGTCTTCTCTGTGGTTTCCATTCTGTGTATTGGATGACTGGCTGGGTAGGGACAGGAGGGGATCAGCCACCTTCCCCTGGATCACTCAGTGTATCACCTTCCCCAGCTGGAAGGGTGAGCCTTTGGGATTGCTTCTAAGTATGAGACTCCTATAGATAGTTGCTACCAGACTGATGCAGTAGCATCCTTTCTACTACTTCAGATTTTCTTATGGCAAGGAGAATGCTTAATGACAGCTTTGGGTGACACATCCCAGGATCAAGCAAAGACCTGGGTTTAGAACTATATACTTTCATCTGACACACAAATGATCGAAGCATATGCACATCTACTGATGCCTCTTTCTCCCTTAGCTGTGAAGAGGGGCATCTATGATAAATTTGGAGAAGAGGGTCTCAAAGGTGGGATCCCCCTGGAATTTGGGAGTGAAAACCCCTGGTCTGTTGGCTATGTGTTTCATGGCAATGCTGATAAAGTCTTCAAGGAGTTCTTTGGAGGCGATAATCCCTTTGCTGGTAGGTATAATTCCTTCCTGTGATGCTTCTTGTTTTGTTTTTATGGTGATTGCCCCAAGCATAGTCTCTTCAACAGAACCAACCCTGTGGTTGGCAGGAAGTAGGTTAAAGTTTTGTACAGTCACCTGAAAACCAGACCCTGCCTTTGTGCCTTTGCCACCATCAGCCCTCGAACCCCAGTTTGAGGGTTGTTTCTCCTGCAATTGGCTTTGGTTTACCTGACCTGTCACCCCACCCCATGTCTCCATGGGAGCGTTGCTGGGCAGTGCTTTAAACCACACACATGGGACAGAACAGTCGCTCCAGGCTGGGCTTGTAGTGTCTTCCCCTGAGCCTGTCACTTTCTCCTCTTGAAAATCCCCTGGCTCAAATAATGGCAACTGCACCAGAACCTGGAGACCCAAAGAGCAGGCAGCCTTCACTGAGATTTTAATGCCATGCTGCAGTCAGCCATTAGGTGGTGGTGAAGAGTGATACAACCTGCCTCGTCTATTTCTCCAGAGACTGGGACCATCAGCACTGAGACATTCCTAGCACCAGGTTACTCTGGACCTGTGTCCCTGGATATCTGGGAGCACATTGTGCTCTGAGTGGAGCTCAGGACACTCACAAAATCTGATTGAAAGGTTTCTTCCCAATCTGGACGCTTGGTGAAGTTTTCAAACTAATTAAAGGCTTAATATTGTAAGTCTGCAGGAGTGAATTTACATTCTGTTTGGGGAGATCACAGGATCAGGTCCCAAAGAACTTGCAACAAACTACCATGTTGGAAACAAGAAGGGTGGTCTTAGGGGCACGGCACATGTCTGGCAGTCAGGTGACCTAGGCTCTATTTCCTAGTCTGCCACTGACTCACTTGACAGCCTTGGACAAGTTACTTAACTTCTTTATGGCTCAGTTTCTCTGTCTGTAAAATGAGGTTAATAATTATTAGTGTGCCACCTCATAGCAGGGTTGGGAGGCTTACTTCATAAATGTCTTCGGTCCTTGGATGGAAGGCACCAGAGGAGAGCAAAGTCCAATTATTGATTTTAGAGTTTAGGAGGTAGAATGGAAACTTTTTATGTTTATGTTGGTTAAAAAAAGGGGGAGTAAAAAACTCCTTCAAACAAAGATAGTGACAACAACTTCAGGGATTCCTGGAGGAAAGCAGGAATTCCTTTAGCGTGGTAATAAACACGTAATAAATAAATAATAATTCATGCTTTTCATGGTCAGAACATTTTGCAAACATTCACAAAGTTATCCCAGCTGGTAGAGTGGTGAGATCACCCCCATTTTACAAATGGGGAAACTGAGGCACAAGGAGGCCTTTTTGGAAATTGCCAAAAGCTGTCAGTGTCTTGGAATGTCTCACTTGCTGGGTGGCTGATGTGAGCCATCTTGATCCTGATTTTCAGAGGCACCGAGCACCCACAACAGCTGTTGAAATCAGCAAGAACTGGGCAGGGGGAAGGTTTGTGAGTGCCCATGTTCAGCCCAGCATGTCTCAAGCGGGGCATTGAAAAACTGACACACTTCTGACCTGAGTGACTTGCCAAGGACAGAGAGGGGAGTCAGTGTCAGAGCTGGGACTAGAACTAGGAATGCCTGGTTCCCAGACCTGTGCTCAGGCCACTAGTTCATGCCACTCTCAGCTGATGGTGTGATTGCATCTAACCTTTTTCTGGGTCATTGAACATAAGAATGGCCATACTGAGTCAGAGCAGTGGTCCATTTAGCCCAGTATCCTGTCGTCCGACAGTGGCCAATGCCAGAGCTTCCAAAGGAATGAACAGAACAGGGCAATCATCAAGACACCATTCCCTGTCATGCAGTCCCAGCCTCTGGCAGTCAGAGGCTTAGGGATACCCAGAGCATGGGGTTGCATCTGTGACCATCTTGGCTAATAGACACTGATGGACTTATCCTCCAAGAACTTCTCTAATTCTTTTTTGAACCCAGTTATAGTCTTGGCCTTCACAACATCCTCAGGCAAGGAGTTCCACAGGTTGACTGCGTTGTGTGAAGAAATACTTCCTTTTGTTTGTTTTAAACCTGCTGCCTATTAATTTCATTGGGTGACCCCTGGTTCTGGTGTTATGAGAAGGGGTAAATAACACTTCCTTATTCACTTTCTCTACACCAGTCATGATTTTATAGACCTCTATCATATTCCCCTTTAATCATCTCTTTTCCAAGCTGACCAGTCCCAGCCTGTTTAATCTGTCCTTGTATAAAAGCTGTTCCATACCCCTAATCATTTTTGTTGCCCTTCTCTGTCCCTTTTCCTTTTCGAATATATCTTTTTTGAGGTGGGGCGACCAGAACTGCATGCAGAAGTCAAGATGCGGGCGCACCATGGATTTATATAGTGTCATTATGATATTTACTGTTTTATTATCTATCCCTTTCCTAATTGTTCCGAATGTTCTGTTCGTTCTTTTGACTGCTGCTGCACATTGAGTGGACGTTGTCAAAGAGCTATGCCTGATGACCCCTAGAGCTCTCTCTTGAGCGGTAACAGCTAATTTAGACCCCATCATTTTATATGCACAGCTGGGATTCTGTTTTTTGATATGCACAGAGTTCTTTGCCCCAGATGGGTCTGAGGTGAACATGGCATTCGGGGGGCTGCGGGGAAAAGGGGTGGCGAAGCAGGACCCGCCAATTGAGCGAGATCTCTACCTGTCACTGGAGGACCTGTTCTACGGATGCACCAAGAAAATTAAGATTTCTCGCAGGGTAAGGAAAGAGGGGGACTGAATTAGGAGTGGTGAGACGTGAGCCCGAATCGGTGGCGTTTGGAGCGGGACAGCTGCCCGAAGGGAGCCTGTCATGGAAGAGCTGTTGGGTTGGGCTGGGTTGTATGTTTCACTAGGAGGGCACTGGAAGTTTCACTGAAATTAGTGGATGTGACTGATCACTATATTCTGTGATAGCATCTCCCGAGTCCCAGCCGATAGGGGAATGGACAGGTGGGGAGTAACCTGCTCCAGGCAGTGGGGCAGGGCAGTTGAGAAGAGTAGGGTGGGGTGAAAGTGCATGGCCCCAACCCCACTCCATCTCCATGGCAACTGTGCTCCTGTGGCTGTGCAGAGAGCAGCCAGGGATCCATTCTTGCTCCTGCAGTGGCCTCTCTTTCACAGCCAGCCACAGCAGCAGCTCACGTGTGCTGGACAGAGCAACAAGTTCGGGCAGGACCCCGACAGCCAAAGTTTCCGTGCTCTCTCTGGTGCCATGGGACCCAGCCCCGCTGCCAGAGCACAGGAGGCCCTGCTGGAAGTTGACACTGTCTTACACAGCATTGAGCAGGGTGCAGGAAAAGCTTGGCCTTCTATAGTGTTAACGTAACAGGTTCGGGTCTCTTTGCCTGCCTTGATCTTAGCTATGTGGCCTCTGCCATCAGCAGGGCTCTGGGGGGTTGGTGGGTTGTGCTGGCAATCAGACTGTCTTGAAATGAACAAAATACAATCCTCAAACATTAAGCCAAATATATAGGGCCAGTGACCCCATGGCTACCCCACTAAAGTCAGACGGAAATTAAATGCAAATATTAATCTCCCTGGCAGACTCCAGTGAGGTAGAACAGGGGTAACTAGGAGCCGCATTTGTCTCCAGGTGGCCTGATTTTTCCATCCCATTGTTCCCTCTGTGTGTTTTGCCCCTTTCCCCCACCCTTTGTTTGTCTTGGGGCCCAATCTTGGTTGGTCCCTAGGCACTCCTGTAATAACCATGGTTTGCAGAGCTGCCTGGGCACAGAAGCTCTGCAATTCAAGCCAGAACTGATTTCGTTTCCTAAAGGCAGTTGCCCACAAGGCTGGTGCAGTATCACTGGCATCCTAGCCAATCAAAGGCCCAGGTATCTCTCCTAGATACAGACCAAACCCGACTGCCCCAATCAGCTGTTTCAAACCCCAGGTGATGAATGAAGACGGTCACACGTCCACCATCAGAGATAAGATCTTAACAATCGATGTGCAGCCCGGGTGGAAGCCAGGCACCAGGATTACCTTTCAAAAAGAAGGCGACCAGGTAAGTTTCTCCTGCAATTGGCTTTGGTTTACCTGACCTGTCACCACACACATGGGACAGAACAGTTGCTCCAGGCTGGGCTTGTAGTGACTGTCGCCCAGCAAGATTTCACCAGTACTGACTGGCTCATTCATTGTTTGCTGTAATGGGATCTTGTGTTTCTGTTGCGCCTTCCATCTGAAGATCTCAAAGTGCTTGACAGACACTAATCAACAAGCCACACAAAACGTGCCTGAGTAATGATGCATATTTTAAGATGAGGCACAGAGAGGCTAAGGGGGAGATTTTCTACATTGCCTAAGGGATTTAGGAGCACAAGTCTTAGCTCTGACAGGGACTCCTGCCATGGCATTGAGCAAATCATATAACTTCCCTGCCTCAGTTTCCCCATCTGATAACCCTCCACTTCCTCTGCAGGGCATTGTGATGATTAACTAGTTAATGTTTGTAGAGTGCTTTGAAGATGAGGGGCCTGATTCTCCACTGCGATCCAGCTCGGGGCTCTGCTCAGGCAGTATCGAGGGCCCAGAATTCAATCGTACGTAGCCAGCCAGGCTCCCCTGGCAGTGGAGAATCACAGAACTAAAACCGCTGGCAAACAGCTGACGGAGGTGGCCCCTGCATCCCCTGCCCCCAGCACAGGAGATAGGGGAGCCATGCCGGTGGGACAGATTAGAGCAGTCTCTTGGCTGCTGTCACTCCCGCTGGGGTTGGGGCCGGCGCAGATCAGCCCTCAGGATCAGAGAGCCGTAACTGAGAATCAGGCCCCAAATATGCAGAATGTTAATATTGTCAGGTGAAATTCACTCCTGTGCACAGGGCGAGTACCAGGCCGAGGCATTGCTTTACACCCTATTTGAGGGCTTAAGTGGGACTTAGCTAGAGCATGTGCCTTGTGCTGGCCCTCAGCACAGGGGTGAATTTTACGCCCGAGGGAGCGCACGCAGCAGTGCTCAGTACCAAAGTTACACCCAAAAAGCTCCGTTAAAAGAACATTCTTAAGGTTGCAAAATCAAGCTATTAGCCAAGATGATCAGGGATGCAACCGCATGCTCTGAGTGTCCCTAGCCTCTGATTGCCAGAAGCTGGGCGTGGATAACAGGGGATGGATCACTTGGTGATTACCTGTTCTGTTCATTCCCTCTGGGGCACCTGGTATTGGCCACTGTGGGAAGACAGGATACTGAGCCAGATGGACCGTTGGTCTGACCCAGGATGGCCGTTCTTATGTTAAGCACTCAGTAGCTCGGCAATTCCACAGTTAAAGTTGCCTGTGCAAGAATGTTCTTTTGGCGGCTCGAATAATTGGCTTTTTGCTTTCTGTGATCTCTCGTGTAACTAGTACTGGGGAAGTGCCCAGTTCTCCTATAGCTGAAGCGGTCGTCTTACTTTATGATATTTAGAAATATTTTAAAGAGTCCTGCAACAAGGGAAAACAAAAGGGTTCTTATCTCACTTTGCTTCTTTGGGATGCACAACGGAGGTTTGGGAGGGTTTTTTTAGGGCTGTCAGTTAATTGCAGTTAACTCACGTGATTAACTCAAAAATATGAATTGCGATTAATAGCACTATTAAACAACAGTACACCAATTGAAATTTATTAAATATTTTGGATGTTTTTATACATTTTCAAATATATCGATTTCTATTACAATACAGAATACAAAGTGCACAGTGCTCACTTTAAATTATTATTTTTGATTTCAAATATTTGCACTGTAAAAATGATAAACAAAAGAAATAGTATTTTTCAACTCACCTCATACAAGTAGTGTAGTGCAATCTCTTTATTGTGAAAGTGCAATTTACGAATGTAGATTTTTTTTTTGTTATGTAACTGCACTCAAAAAATCACAACAATGTAAAACTTTAGAGCCAAACTCTTCCCTTGGGTATGCTGGCCTACGCTGCCTTCAGGGGGTATACTGTTGGAACAGATGGCAAGGCATGACTTTGCAATAGGGCTGTCAATTAATCGCAGTTAACTCATGCGACTAGATCAAAAAAATTAATCACGATTAAAAAAGTTAATCACAGTTCATCGCAGTTTTAATCTCACTGTTAAACAACAGAATACCAACTGAAATTTATTAAATATTTTTGGATGTTTTTATACATTTTCAAATATATTGATTTCAGTTACAACACAGAATACAAAATGTACACTGCTCACTTTATATTATTTTTGATTATCATTTTTACAGTGCAAATATATGTAAACAAAAGAAACTATTTTTCAGTTCACCTCATACAAATACTGTAGTGCAATCTCTTTATCGTGAAAGTGCAATTTACAAATATAGATTTTCTTTGTTACATAACTGCACTCAAAAACAAAACAAAAGCAAAACTTTAGAGTCTACAAGTCCACTCAGTCCTACTTCTTGTTCAGCTAAGACAAACAAGTTTGTTTACATTTACGGGAGATAATGCTGCCTGCTTCTTGTTTATGTCACCTGAAAGTGAGAACAGGCGTTTGCAGGGCACTTTTGTAGCTGGCGTTGCAAGGTATTTACGTGCCAGATATGTTAAACATTTGTGTACCCCTTCATGCTTCGGCCACCAATCCAGAGGACATGCTTCCTTGTGATGACGCTCGTTTAAAAAAATAATGAGTTAATTAAATTTGTGACTCCTTGGTGGAGAGAATTGAATGTCTCCTGCTCTGTTTTACCTGCATTCTGCCGTATATTTCATGTCGTAGCAGTCTCGGATGATGACCCAGCACATGTTCGTTTTAAGTACACTTTCACCACAGATTTGACAAAATGCAAAGAAGGTACCAATGTGAGATTTCTAAAAATAGCTACAGCACTCGGCCCAAGGTTTAAGAATCTGAAGTGCCTTCAAAAATCTGAGAGAGATGAGGTGTGGAGCATGGTTTCAGAAGTCTTAAAAGAACAACACTCAGATGCAAAAACTACAGAACCCGAACCACCAAAAAAGAAAAATAACTTTCTGCTGGTGGCATCTGACTCAGATGATGAAAATCAACATGCGTCGGACCGCTCCACTTTGGATCATTATCAAGCAGAACCTGTCATGAGCATGGACACATGTCCATTAGAATGGTGGTTGAAGCTTGAAGGGACATATGAATCTTTAGCGCATCTGGCATGTAAATACCTTGCGACGCCAGCTGCAATAGTGCCATGCAAACGCCTGTTCTCATGTTCAGGTGACACTGTAAACAAGAAGAGGGCACAAATGTAAACAAACTTGTTTGTCTGAGCGATTGGCTGAAGTAGGACTGAGTGGACTTGTAGGCTCTAAAGTTTTCCATTGTTTTATTTTTGAATGCAGTTATTTTTTTTTTACATAATTCTACATTTGTAAGTTCAACTTTAATGATAAAGAGATTGCACTACAGTATGTGTATTAGGTGAACTTAAAAATACTATTTCTTCTGTTTTTTTACAGTGCAAATATTTGTAATAAAAAATAAATATAAAGTGAGCACTGTAGACTTTGTATTCTCTGTTGTAATTGAAATCAACAGATTTGAAAATGTAGACAACATCAGAAAATATTTAAATAAAGGGTATTCTATTATTGTTTAACAGTGCAATTAATCGCAAGTAATTTTTTTAATCGCTTGACAGCCCTAGTTTTTTTTCTATTTGTTTTTACCGCAAGAATCCCAGGAATGTCAAATCTGGTCTAGCAGGAGGACTCGCTGAAGGGCTCAGTGGGGACTTTCTTAGCCTTTAATGGAGGGGGGAGTATTAGTCATAGAGCTTAAGGCAAGCAGGGACCACCAGATCATCTAGTCTGACCTCCTGTATCGCACAAGCCACCAATATCCCCCAATACCCACACGCTAACCCAACAACTGAAATGAGACCAAAGTATTCCAGCCCACTGGACTAAACTATGATGTGCCACAGGCAAAGAATAGGAGGGACCGAGGTGCACCAGTGCCCAAGGCTCCTGCAATGGCAGGGAATTGATTAAATGAAATAATCCCAGCAAGTGACCCACCTACCACATTGCAGGGAAAGGTGAAAAACCCCCAAGGTCATTGCCCATCTGACCTGGGGGAAAATTATTTCCTGATCCCACATATGCCAATCAGACCCTGAGCATGTGAGCAAGAACCAGCCAGCCAAGAACCCGGGGCTTTAACAAAGACCGCTTTTGTCCCAAATGTGTGTCTGATGTTTGAGTTTAAAAGGCATGAATATAAACAAAGAAAAAGCATTTTAAACAATCTGATTAAAATCCTTTCCCATTCTCTGTTGCTGAGGTTTCACTTCCTTGGGAGTTGTAATGTCATGACCTTACTACTTCTATCTTCCAGGAAATACAGCATGCTAAGAACCTGAGCATCCAGTGTAAAGGCAATCAGGGAAAAAATATTTTGTTAAAAAACACACTTCCCAGGCCTTCTGGAGACATCAGAAAGAAGCAAAAAAACCCAAAAAAACAAAAAAAAAATGGCAAAGACCTGATTATCTTTCCCTGTAAACAGTGCCTGTCTCTGCTAGATACTGACTCATTCCCTGGTTTATTTCTTGTACTTTAGGGCCCGAACATTATCCCAGCTGATATTATCTTCATTGTACGAGAGAAACTCCACCCAAGGTTTAAAAGGGAGGATGATGACCTGCTCTATGTAGCCACCATCCCCCTAGGGAAGGTAAGGATGTTGATTATTTCACTAGGACGGTGTTGAAGCACTGGAATGGGTTCCCTAGGGAGGTGGTGGAATCTCCATCCTTAGAGGTTTTTAAGGCCCAGCTTGGCAAAGCCCTGGCTGGGATGATTTAGTTGGGGATTGGTCCTGCTTTGAGCAGGGGTTTGGACTAGATGACCTCCTGAGGTCCCCACCAAGCCTGATATTCTATGATTAGTGCACTTGGGGCCTGATCCAACCTGCATGCAGGAAAAGGAAGAGATGCACATTGACTTCAGTGGAGTTGGACGGTGTCTTCTCCTTTCTTACCTTCCCATAAGGCAGCGAGGTTTTGCAGCATGACAACAAACTGCATTGGGGATGAAAGGAATTGCCAGTTTATAATTGAACCAAACAGAGTCTGGGCCAGCCAGTCAGACTGCTGGGAGGCTGCCTATTATTTATCATCTTAATCCTCAGTATTTATGGATTAGCCGCTCTTGAATTGGCTGACTTCATTCCGCTGAAAACAGAAGAGCTGTGGGCCTGATTTTAATGCGTTTGAGGTATGGAATTTTGCATCTGTAGATATGACCATCATGCCTGCAAATGCACCTACTTATCCCTCTGTGCACGCAGTTACCTGGTGTGTGTCTGTGTGAATGCACACACCCCGTCATGGTAACTGTGCATACCAGTTAGATGTGCAATCACACGTCTCAACTGTATAAAAACCAGGCCCCAAGAATTCAACATCTCCAGTAGTTTTTATTTATTTAGTGCCCCAAAGTGTGCTCGGCTCTTTTCAGAACAAAGACTTGGTCCTTGTCCTAAGACAGGTGGGCAAACCATATGCGGCCCACGGGACCATCCTGCCCGGCCCTTGAGCTCCCGGCTGGGGAGGCTAGCCCCCGGCCCCTCCCCTGTTGTCCCCCCTCCCCCACAGCTTCAACTTGCTGCGCCGCCAGCGCTCTGGCCCGCTGCTCCTTCTGGGCAGCGCGGTGGTGTGGCTGGTTCCAGCCGGCCGGCGAGGCTGCGAGCTCCTGCTGCTCTGAGTGGCATGGTAAGGGGTGGGGGGTTGTATAAGGGCAGGGGGTCTTGGGGGCAGTCAGGGGACAGGTAGCAGGGGGCGGTTGGATGGAGCGGAGGTTCTTCAGGGGGCGATCAGGGGACGGGGAGCAGGGGGGTTGGATAGGCGTGGGAGTCCTGGGAGGGGAGCTGTCAGGGGGTGGGGATGTGGATAGGGGTCGGGGCAGTCAGGGGACAGGGAGTGGGGGGGTTGGATAGGGGGGTGGGGTCCCAGGAGGGGGCGGTCAGGGGACAAGGAGCAGGGGGGGTTGGATGGGTTGGAGGTTCAGAGGGGAGCAGTCAGGGGGCGGGAAGTGGGAGGGCGCGGATAGGGGGTGGGGGCCAGGCTGTTTGGGGAGGCACAGCCTTCCCTACAGTTTTGCAACCCCGATGTGGCCCTCGGGCCAAAAAGTTTGCCCACCCCTGTCCTAAGAGCTAACCATCAAATTGATTATCAATTTATGGCTAATGCCTTTTGCTTCTGAATTGGCACTGCCCACACCAACCCGAAACAGGGCACCTCACCAGTTTTGCAATGTCATACATGGTAGGTGGAGGGAGAATTCCTTCCTGACCCTTACCATTGTCCGTTCATGCCCTGAAGCATGGTCTTAGGTGACCCTGATCTCAGCTGAAAGTATGATTACTGGTGGTGTTATTGGTCATAATGTTACCCAGCGCTCTTAAAACTCCAGTTACAATGTCCTATGGATTGGTCAGTCTGCAACAAGCCAGAACAACAACACAAGGAGCAACTGTAATTCTACTGTGCTGCCAACCAGTATCCAGTTTCTATAAGGAAACAGGTCCTTACAGCTAGAATTCCACTCAGGGTGTCAGGTGCTAGAGTTAGCTCAGACATTAACTATAATTTTTCCAAAAAGTTCCTTATTTAAAATATCCACTGCTAGGTAGTCTTGAACGTGGTGTTCATTAATGACACGGGTGGCAATGTTGCCTAGTGGCTAGAACACTGGACCAGGACTCAGGAGCTTTGGGTTCTGTTCCCAGCCCTGCCACTGGTTTGTTGGGTGATCTTGAGCAAGTCACTTCACGTCTCTCTGCCTCAGTTTTCCATCTGTAAAATGGGGAGAATGACACTGCCCTTTGTCGAGCGCTTCGAGAGCTACAGATGAAAAGCACTGTGGAAGAGCTAGGGATTATTGTTAAGTCACAATGCTCTGTTCTTAGGGGTTCCACACTTGCTCTGGCCCCTGCACCCTTTGGGACAAGCTTGTCCCTTCGTGCATTGCATTTCTCTTTGCTCACCAGGCCTTTTAAGGACAATGGCCTCACTACTCTCAGCTTCTTCCTCAGCAAAGGCGGGTGATTTCGAAATTCCTTCAGCTTCTCTCCCCATTGCTCACACGAATGAGCTCACGGGTACTTTGCCACTCTTCACACCAGATCCTCTGATCTGGCCCAGAGGCGTCACAGTGCAACTCGAGGGACGGGGTGTGCAAAGGTGGTGTTAAGCCCCTCAGTTTTAGGTGGGTTGTGGCTTGATCTGATCCCCCCCAGCGTAATGGAGATCAGCTTGGAGGGCTGCACAAATAGCTGGAGGCCACCCGGGGTTACAGCAGTGCCTCAGCCACACCCCACTTTTCTCTGGGCACACCCCCTAGTTGGCAGTTGGACATGTGGGTGCATGTGGCAGAGGAGCCCGTACGCTGGCTCTGCACTGTCAGAACTCAGAAGATCCCTCTACACTGGGATGATCCTCTTGTGCCTGGAGGAACGCTCAGGGTGTAAAGGCCCCTTTGTAGTAGCCTTACCCAGGCTCCCATGGATCACAATTTGCTTCAGCCTGTGCCTGTTATTTGGAATAACAGAATCAACAAACATCTTCGCTCAGTGCCTCGCTCTGTCTTTTGCAGGCTTTGATTGGCTGTACAGTGGATGTGAGAACCCTAGATGACAGACTGCTTAATATTCCCATCAATGACATAGTCCAGTAAGTGCCGGAGCAGAAATAGCCCCGTATGCAATCAGCAAGGCAAACTACCCTGCTTGCCTAGTGTTTGGAAAGGCTGTTTTGTGGCGCTTTTAGTAAAGCGTGGGTCTGCTCTCACAAGGGAAGGCGAACTTTTCAACAGTGATTTGGGATGCTCAAAGGGAAGCACCTCGAGACCATCCGAGGGTGGGGGCTCAGTGCTCTCTGGGAATCAGGCCCCTTTAAGAGGTCTTAGATTGGGTGCCCCAAATCACTAGTCGCTTTTGAAAGTCTTGGCCTGACTGTAAAAATGGCCTCTTCATACTAACCAGCTCTGCTTCTCCTGTGTCTGCAGAGTAAGATCTAGTTACATCACAGACACCCCCAGGGGCTTACTGTTTTATAGTCCTGCCAGCCCTGCAGCGCCCACACAGCTCCAGGAGAGAGACCCGGCTCATTAACAGGACTGTTAGCTCAGTTCCGCTTGCAGAGCTGAATTCTGCCCACACAGACCCCTCCACTGGAGGCAGCTCGCTGCACCCGCACAAACCCCTTGCACTGAGGTCACTCAGGGCAGACTTCAGCTTTGCAGACTCTCTCTGACCAACTGCAGTGCCTGAGCCAGAATGAACCCAGCTGGCCTTTCAGATGCGTTACCTAGGGAGGTGGTAGAATCTCCTTCCTTAGAAGTTTTTAAGGTCAGGCTTGACAAAGCCCTGGCTGGGATGATTGAATTGGGGATTGGTCCTGCTTTGAGCAGGGGGTTGGACTAGATGACCTCCTGAGGTCCCTTCCAACCCTGATATTCTATGATTCTATGATCCCAGGGTGGCCGTTAGAAAAACCAGCTGAGGAAATCCAATCAGGAGTCACTGAGACAAAGGGAAGAGACAGCCCCAAAGCCCATTTTTAGCATCATTTTTCAGAGAACAGCACTTTACAGAAATTGTTACCTGTGTTTTTCCAAGCTCCGTACATCCCTCCCAGCAAGCTCGTTAGGGCCAGCTCCTGCCCTCGGAGGGAGCTGCACAGAGGCACAATTTGCTCCTTAATAGATTATCCCTCCCGTGCACTCCAGGCAGCACTGCCGGGTGTGTTCTCACTGCAGCCTTAGGAAGGTTACTCCCTGCACCCTCCTGCATAATGCTGGCCTTTGCTCTTCCAGCCCCAAGTACTTCAAAATCGTGCCAGGGGAAGGGATGCCTCTGCCTAGTGACCCCACGCGCAAAGGGGATCTCATCATGTATTTTGATGTCCGCTTCCCCGAAAGGCTCACACCGGCCAAGAAGCAGCTCCTGAGACAAGCACTCCTGACTTAAGCATGCTGTGACTTCAGCTCCATGGGACCCAGGGGAATAAAGCTTTCTAGCTATTTGTACAGATTGTGTCACTGGGTGTATGTTATTGGTGTTAGAGATGGCTCCCCCATTGCATGGTGTCTTTGAAACAGTCTCTGTAATGACTGCAGTGAAGGGCAATGAAAGAATCAGCTGGGGTTATTGACTGACCTGAGATCTGTACTGGTTAAAGCTCAGCATGGAACCCTGCTGTCCTGGCCCCATTACATTCCTCCCTGCAGTTCAGCTGGAGGCTGATGTTCCTCACTTCCAGCAGTTTGTAGCAACACTGTGCTCTGCCACAGAGCTGCCGTGTTCCCCCCCCCCCCGGTGGCTGCAGTGCCAGAGGCAATGGGGAAAGCCTTTGGGGATGAAAGAGGCTAGAAAAATGTAATTGACCAGCCTTGTGCAAAATACAGCCACATGTAGAGAAAGAAATACCTTTCATTCCCCTGGCTGGGAGACTTCTGACCTAAGGGGCAGGAGCCCTACTGCCCATCCCTGTGCCTAGTGCTGGCCTGAGCACTGGAAATCCTCCTCACCCACTGTCTCCCTCTGTCCAGCACCAAGCAATGGGCTGATTTCTCATTGCTTAGTTTCCATTCTGTCCCACCTCCCCATGTGTGGCTCTTGGGCATCAGCAGGGATCTGCTAGGGGGTTTTACTCATAGGGGTGAAGATGAAGCAGACATGGTTAGGGGAGAGTTTCCACTTCCTCACAGATACTTAAGAGCAGTTACTGCTGCTGGAAGGGGAAAGTAATACTGCTTAATGGAGGCAATAATGTTTTGCTAGGTCACAGGCCAAAAGTTGGAGGGGGGGGGGCGGGAAGGGACATATACTCAGGGGCCTTTGAGTCAGTGGGAATTCTGCTTAGTGGCAACAGAAGGCTGCTCTCCCCCCCTCCTACCCTACACAGCTCCCACTCTACTTCCTTTGCCCTGGGCCCTGCCAGGTAAAGGGGTAGGGCTAAAGGGATGGTTACTAACAGAATAGAACTTCCTGCCTCTCTCAGAAGGAGACAGTAGAAAAGGGGGCAAAGTCAAAACTGATCAGAAGAAATAAAGGTTTCCACAGACATAGTTAAACTGGAACTCACTGAGACCAAGAACTTGGTCGGATTGCTTGATATAGGAGATGCTATAACCAATGATAGCAACATAATCTCCCTTCCCAAATGTAACCTCATGCTTCATGTTTAAGCCAGTTTCTAACTAGTAGAGAGCAGGATGTTGGGTGGAATTGCACTTCTGCTACCGTGTGGTTTTTAAACCTTCCTCTGAACCATCTGATGTTAGCCACTGTTGGAGCTAGGATACAGAGCTAGCTGGGCCTTAGCTCGGATCTAGTTCCTGACTTCAGCTCCTGTCACTGTTGGATTGTCCTTAAGGACTGAAGAAGTGTCAGCAAGAAGAAAAAACCCACTATCCTCTCCTTTCAAATTGTAACCCTCCCTTTGTGCCCAGAGAGCTAGGCTGGTTGGTAGTGAAAAGGGCTCAGTAGACCAGTTGGTGATTTTAAGATGCCCAGATGGACACCCACCTTCAAGGGGCCCCATTTCAGGAAGTGCTCTGATCAGGCACCCAAAGCCAGAGCTCATTGCAGCCACAAACCAGTGCCAAGGTGTGAAGGCCCATTCAGTTCAAAGCATTATGAGCAAAAAGCAGCAGATCAATCTCCCCCTCAGAAAGCAAGTTCACACAAGGAGCAGGCTATGAGTTTGACTCCAGCTTTATTTTAAGACCTGAACTCACCCCTACCACAAGGTCACTGTTGCTCCTCCACACACCTGCTGTCTCATCAAAACAGTGTTAACAGCAGGAAACTTGGGGGCCAACAACATTCTTTCCACTTAAAATTAAAAAATAAATAGTTACTAGGACTTTAAAAAAATCCCCATCAACCTGCCTGACCCACCCTCAAACTTCCAGCATCACTGTACCAGAATCCTTATTCCTTGACTAGACCTTGGAACAGCTGCTACATAAAGCTCTAGGCCAGCCGTTTAAAGTGTTGGGTGCCTAGAAGTCAGGTCCCCTAATCCATATTAAGGCATGTAAATAAGTGGCTTGGTCTTCAAAAAGGCACCAAGAATCTGCCCCTTCTGCTGAGCTGAGGGGAGTTCAGAGCTCTGCAGCTAGAAAAGTCAAGTCACTGAAATACAGAGTAAGGCAGCCTAATGTTCAGGCCAGGCCTGCCAGTCTGAACACGTAGGCTCTAGTGATTAGCCCTTGGAATGATCCAGCTGAAGGTTGTTTCCCTGTCTTGCCATCAGGGAAGGATCTCACTCCCTGATCGAGGGATTTTACTGCCAGCTACCAGACTGCTGATACAGGGCTTTGCCACGTCCCAGGTGCTAACTCCAATTCCTGTCTCTTACCCTCTGAGCTGTAGTGTCTCATCAGCCTAGGTCCATCAGATCTTGGAACCAGGGGGGGAAATATACATTTGCCCTTCTAATTTGGAAGAAGCAAACTTGCCATTAAAAAACAAAGCCCAATTTAAAGGGTCACATTCCCTACTAGGGCAGAGGCTCCTGCTCCCACTCCCAGGGGACTACAGCTACAGCTCCTCCCTGCAGGCCCAGCTTTGTTCCAGAAGAGGAGCAGAGATCAGAGACTAGAGGCTGACACATTAGTGACTGGAGGCAGCTTGGAAGAGTCTGGAGCCAATCTCAGATCACAGACAGGACAGTCAGTGCTAGCAAGGGCTCACACCACATCTGTAAGCTGCACCCATGGCAGGCTCAAAAAGGGGCCTCCCAGGAACTGCGGGCAGCCATCATGGCACGTTTCAGCTGTTCGTAGGTCACAAACATCACCACATTCCAGGATCCCAGCCGCAGGAACGAGGGCATGAACCTAGAGCCAGCAAGAGGGGAGAAGAGTCACAGCTAGGTCTGTGGGTTGAGACTTCCCATGTCTTTGCCTTTGGTTCACTCCCCCGCACCTGGGACAGCCCCACAAGGAGATAAGCTAGTGAGAGTGAAGCGGATGTGAATTAAAGTGCTTCTTCAGCAGGGAACTGGACAGCTGGATTCAGCCAGATCAGTCTAACCTATGTGTGCAGTTCAGCAGCAAACAGACTAGAACAGGGGATGGGGCTCCACAGATCTTAATTTTCAGGTCAAACAGGTTCAGTTTATAAGCAAGATGGTCTGAGTTTGCCATGCTGACAGCTAGCCTGGAATCAGTCAAGCTGGACCCTTCCCTCCTTATACCTCACCAGCAAGGAGGGCTCTGCAGGGCTGAGTTATTCCCTGTCACACTAGTGGCAGCCCTTTGCCTCCAGGTGTTTGTGGCCCAACCTGGGGCTCTGTTGATGACGTGTGAGGAGACCAGGGCAGCCAGCGCTGCAGGGCTCACACTGCTAGTTTACTCATTTATTACAGAATCAGCAGAGCTGCCCCTGGACCACACAGGAACAGATCCGCAATCAGGAAGGGGCCCTTCCTTTGAAAATACAACTGCCCCATCAACTCAGTCACTGGTGTCCAGATTCACCTCCGAAGGGCTGGTCACTGCTAGGAATGGAGCCATCCAAGGATGGCTCCATCCTCTTCCCTTCCCCCTCCCAGTGCCCCTGTGGGTATCAGTTCAGCCCTGATGTGCTAGCCTGGGCCAGGGAGCCCCACACTTAAGCCATGGGCTTCAGATCCTCCAAGCAGAGCCATTCTGTAGCACAAGGTTTTAAAATCCTCCCCATCACTTGCAGCTTCCTTAGCCTGGGGTATTTTTGCTTGCTGTCTCAGTCCAGAGCTTTGCCATGCACAGATCAGCTGCTGGGGCTCCACCTCAGGGGTGGTTGCATTTCAGTGGCAGGTGCAGGGATGCTAGGACTGTGCTGGGCATACCATGCGAGGTCGCTGGCGTAGAGAATCCTAGCAATAGGAGCTCTACTCACCCCTTGTAGAAAGCCCTGGGCCCCTCCTTCCTCAGCATGGTAAGGGCACAGCTGACGGCACTTCCATAGTGGCCGGGGGCAGAGTTCATGTATCTGGTCTTCACTACATCGACGGGGGAAGCAATGAGCGTGGTGCAGAAGCCGGCCCCGAAGGCAGAGGTGAAGTGACATGGGAGGTTATCTGCCAGACAGGAGAGGGGATGGGTCCCTGAGCATGCAGGTCAGTAACCAGATTCTCAGCTGCTTAGGGGCTAATCTAGCACCGCTATTGCCAGAGTGCTCATGAGGGGACAACATGCAGCGTCAGGCCAGGCAGCAAACCATGCTTGGGGGCAGGGAGGGAGGGTGTGAACCCTGACCCCCTCCCTCCTGGTGCAGGACTTTCTGGGAGCCTGTCCAGGAGACAGCATCCCTACATATCAGATGCAAACCTCTGTGGGATCTCCAGCAGGCTGTCACACAGACCAGGCTAGAGCCAATGGATCTGCTGCTACCTAGATCCACCTGCCATTGCCCCCTGCACGACAGCCAAGGACTGGCTCCACTAGCCCCTCGTGGCCTGGGAATATTTCTTCCCACTCCATCCTCTGAGAGCCAGCAGCAGTCCCTCTATTCTGGCTGTGCAGGGGAGAATAAGCCAGGCAACTCTTCGGGCCAAGGCAATAGGAGATGGGTGGGTCATTCCATCGGTGCAGTATTTACAGTGCCCAAGAAGAGCTGGCTGATCTTCCAGCGATGGCTCAGTGCAGGCAGGAATGCGCTAGCAGGGGTTACTCCGGCGTGACTTCCCAGCTCTCACTTAGGACTGTCACAATCTCACTTTAGGAGTAGGAGCCCACGTTCTCGGTCAGAATTGGGTCTGTATGTATCTAGTCCTGGATGGCCGTTGCCCGCCCACTGCCCTGTGGCATCTGAACTGAAAGCACTCAGCACCTGGCAATAATCAGACACAAGGTCAGCATCCTGCACGGGCAAGCCAGACACCCACCGGTCATGAGGTTGTGTTTGAGCAGCATGTCCTTTATCAGGTCATAGGTCACCAATTCCGTGCAAGTCACAATCGCGTTACGGGCCACGTTGGGGGAAGTTCCTGTAGAACAAGGGAAGAAAGAAGTGGTCAGCAAAATGGATGCTCTGGGTATGTCTACACAGCGGAAGCTAATGACAGCAAGACTCAGAGCCCAGGCTGCCTGACTGGCAACAAGGCTAAAAGCAGGCATGTAAATGCTCCTGCTCAAGCGCCGAAACCCAGAGAATGTCTACACTGCTATTTTTAGCCCTGTAGCACAAGCCTGTCAGTTGACCCAGGCTGAGAGTTGCTGCCCCAGGTTTTTGGCAGTGTAGACGTAACAAGTGTTGCTTTAGAACCGGCCCCTCCCATGCAGGGTTCTGGAACCGCACCAACCTTTCCACAGCCCTTTGAGTCCCTCCTCCTTGGCAATGGTCTTATAGGCATCCAGCGTCCCCTGGTATCGCCTGCCACCCTCCACTCGGGCCTGGGCCTGGAACCTCACTTTCACCACGTCCGTTGGCTGGGCAATGGCCACAGCCATCGCGCCGGTGGTACATCCAGCCAGGAGTCGGCTACTGATGCTGACACCTAGCAAAGAGAGCAGGGAACAGAGTGAGCCAGAAAGAGGAAAGTCAGTTCACCCAGGGGAGCTGTGGACTCTACAGGGTTTTAGCCTCTGTCCTGGGTCCTCACATGCCCCCAGTCAGTGCTTTAGTATCTGAGCCCCTCGCAATCTAGGGTCTCTCCCCCAGCACCCCTGTGGGGCAGGGCAGTTACCCTATGGGTAGATGTCACACCCAGAGCCTGGTGCAGAAGGAGGAACTGAACCCTGGTCTCCCACAGCCCAGGCTAGCCCTCTAACCACTGGGAAGTGCTTCCTCTCCAGCCTTTGCTAGCCTGCTCTACCCCAGGAGTGGAGCCCCTTGCCCATGGAGTATTATCCCCATTAACCGACTCACCCCAATGCCATAGAGAATGGCTCCCAAACCTCCTACTTCCCTGGGCCTTGCCCACAAAGCTGGCCTTCCCCTGGGGATGTCAGATCCAGACCAAACCCTCGGGTTGCGACTGCTGCTGTCACCACAAGCAGCCAGGTGCGCAGTGGAGCCTCTAAAAGGCTCCATTTTTGGCTGTCTAGCACAGGGCCCGGAAATACACAGGCCTCTCTTGGGGATCTCGTCAGGTCCCAACTGCCACCTGACCCCAACAGAAATTAAATTTCAGCCCAGCTAAACTCACTGCAATGGATGCATGGGAGACCCTCCAGGGCACATCACGGGGACTGAACCCGCAACCTTTGGATGGAAGAGCATGAGCCTTTATTGCGTGAGCTGGAGGACCCAGGCCATTAGCTTGGAAGCCATAGCAGCTGCAAACCTTTACCCACTCCAGCCACAAGAGGGAGTCAAAGGCCCACATAACAGGCACTCACGCTCTGATCCCCTGGTGTAGAACTGCTTCACGGAGTCGTACAGCCCGATACGGACGGACGCGAAGCTCATCTGACGCTGGAGCCCAGCCACCAGGCCATTGTACAGGCTGGTGGGACCCTCCGTCTTCACCATGGTGGCAATGGTGCCAAAGACACCTTTGTACTGAGCAGCTTTTGTGTTAGCTGCCGACTTGGTCTCTCCTTGGATCTGTACAGGAGAGAATGGGATGAAGAGGCTTGACAGTGATTTGGGGCCCTGGCCCAACTCACTACTCCAGCCCACGAGTGGCCTGCATTGAAGTGTAATCTGGATTCCCATCCTGGAGACTGGGGGCTTTACTGCCCCTTCGGGTCCTTTGTTTGCAATTTGTGTTTTAACAACGAAGAGCTGTGAGTCAGGGTGGCACCAGCTGCCTAAAGCATCAGACGGCAGCACAAACTTACAGCCAGAATGGGCTGTGTCCCAGCACCCTGGGTCTGGGCCAATTTCCAGTGCCCCATACAAAGGGGCTGAGGGTTAAATTTAAATGAACTCTGAAAAGTCTGGGGGAGCAACACCCCCATTGCTGGCCTTAAATTATGAACAAAACCCCATCACCCCAAATCTGGGCCAAGTGTAAAAGCCAGTCTCACAGCCACACTGACCCAAGCCAGGTTTGCATGAAGAGCTGCCGAAGGAAGGGCTGCATGGACCTCTTGGGTGTCCATGAAAGCTGGCTCAGGCTTTCGATGCATCACAGCTGCTTCCGTTTCCCCCTCTGCCAATCCAAGGGCTGCGTTTGGAGAGGCGCGGCGCTCCCCCCACTCCCTGGTGGCGGAGTTTGTGAGTGTGCTCAGCGCTCCACAAGAAGCGGTCAGCCCCTTGCAGGATCAGCCCCATGGCTGGAGGGAAGAGCTGCAGGGCTAGAGATGCCCAGCTTAGCTATGCAATGGCTAAGGGGTGGGGAGTGGACGGGGTGAGTCTACCCATTGTTAGAGGGACGCACCAAGGAGGGGGCAGTACAAAGGTGTGTAACTAGGAGCAATGGGAAGAAATAAAGGAAAAATCGAGGAGAGGCCTGGGATCTACACTGAAGTGTATTTGACTGTGGAAGTACTAGCTAAGGAAAGTGGTGGCAGCATCATTGGTTGGGCCCACACTAGCACGCTCACTGGACCGGCCGGGGGCTGGCTGAGAATGCACGTCATTGAAGATTAAATATGAAGGCACGTCTGCCATTGCTCAGCATCATGCAGCAACAGCAGCTCAAGCCACAAGGATGCTGAGCTCAGCGTGGACCCCGAGACCCCTGTCCACGTGCCTGCAGAAGTTCTCACCTGCAGTCTGACTTTCGCCGTGTCCAGGGGGAAGGTGATCAGATCAGCTATGCACGCGGCTGTCCCAGCCCCTAGGAACTTCACCATGGCTGTCGGGGGGACATCGGTGGGCTTGAATCCAACCATTTTGCAAGCTTCTGAGCGGCTCTGGAGAAGCCAAGTGCGCCCGAGGAGCGGAAAGGAAGCGAGTTGCGTTCTGATGTAGCAAAGGGCAAGACAAATGGACTCAATCCCAGTCTAGATGGGACAGAAACAAGAGAGTGGTAAACAGAGCTCTAAAATCTGGGCCACACCCTACCACTTTCTACATTACATCAGGCAAGGATCACCACACACATTAAGCAACACTCCATCCCTGGCATCTGGTTCTCCATCACGGGATACAAGCAACACCCATGTATTCCAAGAGGAGATGCTTCTATCCGCAGGCAGGGGGCTTTTGCCATTCATAACACTCATTTTTCAGATGGGCAAATTGAGTCAGACTATGGCAGAGGCTAGGAGAGAGAGGAAACCTGGCTACACATTCCCTGCTCTAACCACTAGACCACACTGCCTTCTCAATTCAGCTTCCATGCTAAACTTGGATTAAACACATTTAAATGTCTGGCATGGAGAAGTGTTAAGGCATTGCTGCTTAAATAGGTGACTAGCCGGCTAGTTAAATTTAACCTATCCTGTGTGCATTTCCCACCTCTTGGGGTGGGGGTGAGAGACACACAGACCCTCACCAAATACTGTTCCTTAGAGATTAGGCAGTACTGAAATAGGTAGTACTCAGCATTTGGTACATTTGTGTTTATTGTCTGGGCCATGCAAAACCTGCCCTGAGCGGTCCATTTCCCCACTTGGAGCAGGAGTTTTAGAAATGCTGCAAATAGGGAAGTTGTCACTAGGCAACCACCATGTGTTTAACACCACAAGTTTGAGGGAGTTGGAGGATTAGCAGGCAATTTCATCACTAACCCAACCCGCATTCTGGGTCGCTCTGGTCAGGTTTTCATTCAACGGTAATGACATTTTTAGTTCCTTAAAAAACAGGAGGCGAGTTCTTCCAACTTTGTTTTTATGAAGCCCCTGGATGCATGACTGAGGTGCACAGCCTCAGCGCAAAACCAGCTGCGGAGGAGACAGATGTGCTGGTAGGGCACCATTCAGGATTCGGTGTAAGTCAAGCCCGGTAACCCCCACACGCTGAAAGCTGGAGATGAAGGCGATGTGTTTCACCAGTTGGGGGTAACATCACTAACCACCACCCCGCCATCCCCAGCTAGATTCTAAAGGCTTGTTTTGTTCAGCTGAAAGACTGTTGTCCTAGTGACTGACGGGGGTAGATACAACATGCCTCAGCCAAGCATGGAGCTCAGATCTGACTGGGTGCACCTGTTGCTAGGCTGTGACCAGCAAAGAAACCTAGCTGCCATTGTCCAGGATGTGGTTGCCACGTGGTGGACAGACAGCTTTAAAGCATGCAGCCCCTCCCTTGTGGGACAGCAATCAATATAAGGAATCAAAATTCCACAGCTTGACTTTGCACAGATCCAAGTCATTTTAAGAAGCACAGATAGATGAATAATGAGCCTGGAAACTTCAGAGGGGTGTAGGGAGAACTCCCACAAAACAAGCATACACCAATGTGAGCCTTCATAAAAATCCAGGAGCACCGAAGACTGGATTAACTGTGACCATGGGAGAACTGCTCCCCACAGGGATCTGGAGGAGAAAGCAGCCCTACTCCATGATGGAGTGATCCCGTCATTAAAGTTTGACTGCAGGGAGTCTGCTCGCAAAGCAGCCTGCTACAAGAGGTGGTAGAAGATTCCTATCCAGCAAGGGAAGGATGATCGTGGGGTTAAAGTTAAGGCCAGAAATCTCACAGTCTGGGCTCTAGTCTCAGTTCTGCCAGAGAAGTCCCTTGGGAGGTGTCTACACTATAGCTGGTGCAGTGCTCAAGGGCAGCACCATGCTGCTCAACCTAGCGCATTGAAAATAGCCTGGCCCCATCTGATGCTAGCCACCCTCGCTGCTATTTTTAGCACGCTGACACCAATGGAGCTAGCGCCTGTGCTGGGAAGCAGGCTTGCAGCTGCAGTGTAGACGTACCCCCAGCCACCCTGCGGATGGGGAAACCAAGGTGCAGAACTGGAACAACTTCTCATGGGTGCTGTAAAGAACAGTTCAGTCTAAAGTGCCCCTAAACAGGCATCGAAACAGATCCAGATTGAGGCACCTAGATAGAGCTGTAGTATTTAGACACAGATTTGAATGTTGTGGCCTGTGAAGTGCTTTGAGAGCCTTAGATGGAAAATGAAAAGGAGTACTTGTGGCACCTTAGAGACTAACCACTTTATTTGAGCATGAGCTTTCGTGAGCTACAGCTCACTTCATCGGATGCAAGTGAGCTGTAGCTCACGAAAGCTCATGCTCAAATAAAGTGGTTAGTCTCTAAGGTGCCACAAGTACTCCTTTTCATTTTGTGAATACAGACTAACACGGCTGCTACTCTGAAACCTGTCATTAGATGGAAAATGTTACAGTTTGTTAATACTGACAGGAATGTCACAGTTATTGTCCATTATCAGGTTTTTGTATCTTGCTCCAGAGCACTGGATGCTGATCTATAAACAAGTGTCTGGGTCCAGTAAGTGGACCCAATACTGGCCCACCCTGCTATGGCAATTCTGTGTCCCTAAAAGAAAACCCTCCAATGTTGCATACACACATAGGCATTTCTGGCTGTAGGGCTCTGTAGTCCAATACACACTGACATCAGGATAACATCTGTATTTGAGTACAGTTTCTGCTGGCTGCGTTTCCATGACTAATGCACTTTCTGTCCCAGAACCAAGCTGTAGACTCTCTCCCCTAGACAGAAACTGATGTAGATGGGACCAGTGGCTACGCAGCTGGGAGGCCAGCAACAGATATAGGAATCCCCCATGATGGATAAAACCTGTCTTTATCTTTATCTGAGCAGATAGCAACAAACTGCATTTCAACAGTGTTTCTGAAGGGACTTAGGCAGAGCTGGGACAAGATCGCAGTAAGTTTGGTCCCATGCACTCTGGAAGATCAAGCCGCCAGGTGACTGTTCCTGGCATGGGAGGAATTTTAGTGTTAACTATGAGTGGCAGTTTTCCAAATCCCTCAGCACTGGCCTCTCTCTGCTCCTGTAGCAAGGCTCCCGGGACTAATGGGAGCAGAACTAGGGCAACAGTGAATGCTGTCTTTAAAAAAAGAACAAATCACAGCCACACGTGTAGTTTTATAAAACTGTTTCAAAGGAGGTTCTCAGACAAGCCAGTCCAGTGGAGAAAGCTGCAGTAACAGCCTGCTAGTAGCCACCATGCTTGAGCACAGTCATAGCTAGGGTAGGCCATTTCTGGTCCCAGTGTGGACAGGATCTGCATTGGACTTCACTAAGCTTTTCCTACATGGGTGGGGTTCCCAATTGTAACCCTGTCACGGCTGGAGAGGCAGCGACAGGAAAGGAGAACTGTTACCCTGTTTAGGAGAGATCTCTCCTAAACAGGGTAACTACCGCCCTAAATTAATATTTCCACCAGTTAGAAGGGTGAGAGAAGGGCACTGCTTTACGGCCTTCTGAAGTCGCTCTAGAAACACGGCTGCTGGTCAAGCTAGGATAGACCATGGGGTCCAAGATCTTGCAGAAGGACCATTTCTCAGAGTTACAGACACATACAGCCATCTAGTCACTGGAGGAGATTAGACTTTGGATTTATGGACTTCACGTATTAAAGAGATTTACAGTGTAACAACTTAGAGACCAGTAATGCAGCCCTCATTTTGTGATCAGCAAGGGCAATCAGACCACCAACCTCAAACCCGGTTAGGCTGCTCTTTGGGGAGTTAATTTCAGCAGGTGACTCCATTTAACAATCCCACCTGGAAGAGGATCCCTTTAACAGATCAGCACCTAGCACCGATCTGCCAAGCCAGAATTAGGTCTTGGCCCAATTCGTTTTATGAAACCAATGCTCAGGCTTCAGTCCCAGAGGCAAGAGCGCCGCCAAACCTGATCGATGCAACCGAAGAGCATTAGGGAAGACGGTACATTGAAGCGTTACCTTAGTCAAGTATTTCAGGGCGACTGCGCTTCGATCAGGGTTCTCTGAAGGTATCCCGCTCGTCAAATTTGCTTACGGCAAGGACTATCTGATCCCCCTGGTTTTCCATAGACGGTCGTTTAGAAGCGAGACACCTGATAATCATACTCCCTAGCCTGCGGGGAGAGGGGGGGCACATGGGAGCAGAGTACGTGTTACAGGCGGAGTTTTTGCCCGTAGTCAAGGTGGCCTAGTGACGCAGGAGCGGGAGCCGAACTGCGGCCCCCGCGCAAAGGCAGCGCATCCAGCCGCTCTGCGGAGCCGCTGCGTGCTGATCTGCGCGGAGACACCGACCTGGGTCTACAGCTCGGGCGGCCCCCGGGGCCGGAGTCCGGCCGGGAATCCGAAAGCGCTTTTCGGGCAGCATGAAAAAGCCAAGCCAGGAGCAAGGAAAGGGCCCCCCCGCCCCGTGCCCAGTGTGGACCAGGGGTAGCGGCTCAGCCCCTGGCCCGTCTCTACCGTGGGAGCAGGGGTTTGGAGCGCAAGGCCAGTCGCTTCGAGCCACAACCGGCCATCCTTGGGCACGCTGGGGGCGGGGGGGGATCGTCTCTCCCGCAGACGGCCCTGCTTTGAGAGCCAGGACTTGGGCTAGTCCCCTGGAGGCGTGCGGGGAGATTTAGGGTCGAGGGGTATGGATGCTCCTAAACCCTCTCGGCGCGCGGGGAAGTCTCTCCCCCCAGCAGCTACCCGCAGGCAGAGGCCGGAACCCCGCGGGGCGGCGCGCTGCAGATGTGAAGCTGCGCCCCGGAAAACGCCCTGCGGGGAGCCCCCCGCGCCCCTCCCGGAGCCCCCCCCGCAGCAAGACACGACAGCGAATGGGGCCCGGGGGCAACTCGCCGCCCCCCGGGTCTCGGGTCACCAGGGCAGAGGCAGCGAAGCGCTGCAGAGGCCGGAGCCCCCCAGCGGTGCCGGCTCCCAGGGGGGATCTGCGGGGACTGACCTGAGTCCGGGGAAGAGACGCGGGGGCAGCGGCACCGGTCGCAGGAGGAGGAACACGCCGGTCGCTGCCGCTTTATAGCGCCCGGGAGCCGGCATCAGCCGCCCCGCCCCGCCCCGGCGGCCGCACCCGCGGGGGGGTCGCGGCAGCTCCGTCCCGACCGAGCTGGCGCAACCCCCCCCCCCGACAGGGGATCCCCCCATGAGCCTGGTCCCCGTGGGCGGGGCCTCAGGGACTAACCCCCCCCCATAAGAGGCGGCGAAGGGGCCGGTGAGAAACCCCCTTCCACGCGGGGTGTGTGCGGGGGGAGCGGGGTGCCCCGCCCCAGGGCTGCAAGTCCCCCACGTGCGCCGCAAGAGGCCGTCTGACCCCCAGCGCCCCACTCCCTGCCCTCGCGTTACCCCCACCCCACCGATCGCCCCACTCCCTGCCCTCGCGTTACCCCCACCCCACGGATCGCCCCTCTCCCTGCCCTCGCGTTACCCCCACCCCACGGATCGCCCCACTCCCTGCCCTCGCGTTACCCCCACCCCACCGATCGCCCCTCTCCCTGCCCTCGCGTTACCCCCACCCCACCGATCGCCCCATTCCCTGCCCTCGGGTTACCCCCACCCCACGGATCGCCCCTCTCCCTGCCCTCGGGTTACCCCCACCCCACCGGTCGCCCCGTTCCCTGCCCTCGCGTTACCCCCACCCCACCGATCGCCCCGTTCCCTGTCCTCGGGTTACCCCCACCCCACCGGTCGCCCCGTTCCCTGCCCTCGCGTTACCCCCACCCCACGGATCGCCCCGTTCCCTGCCCTCGCGTTACCCCCACCCCACGGATCGCCCCGTTCCCTGCCCTCGCGTTACCCCCACCCCACCGATCGCCCCGTTCCCTGCCCTCGCGTTACTCCCACCCCACCGGTCGCCCCTCTCCCTGCCCTGCATTACCCCCACCCCACCGATCGCCCCTCTCCCTGCCCTCGCGTTACCCCCACCCCACCGGTCGCCCCGTTCCCTGCCCTCGCGTTACCCCCACCCCACCGATCGCCCCACTCCCTGCCCTCGCGTTACCCCCACCCACTGCCCTAGCCAATGGGGGAGCAGTGCTAGGAAGGGATTCCCCCCCCACCCTTGCTGGGAGCAGCAGGGGCTCTGATGAAGGTTAGGAGGCTGATGGCCCCTCCCTGGTGCGAGGTGGGGCGAGTGTTATCTGTCAGCACAGCTGAGTTGGCGATCAAAGGTTGCAGAGGGCAACCGGTCCGTGAGGCAAACAGGTGAACCAGCGGGAAGCAGTAAGTCCCTGGCAGGGAAAGGCCCTGCTCAGCTGCTCCCCTGGGCCCCGCAGTGCTGCGGCTGAAGTCAGAAACTAACTGACCCTGACACGGAGTGTGGCCTCTCTCTCTTTCTCGGTTCCTCATAGTCAGCGGGAGAGTTCAACCAACCAAGCAAAAATGAAAACATCCCACAAAGAACAACAAAACAATGGTCAGGAACTTTTTGCCCTGAGGCTTGGCTGGCTCAGGGGGCTGCTAGTGGGACAATAAGTCTTTTGCCCTACAGCACTGGTGCAGATTTGGTGTAGATTGGTAGGCCCCCAAAGTTGCCACCATCTGATGGCTACTCAGTGGCCTATGCAGTGGACAAAGAACCCAAGGGACCATGAGAGGTCAACTAGTCCAGTCCCTTGTAATGAGACAGGCCCAAGTAAACCTAGACCTCACAGGTGTTTGTCCAAGCTATTCTTAAAAACCCCCAGTGATCGGAACTATTCAACTTCAGCTGGAGGCCCCAGCGAGATGGTGATACTAACCAAAAGGCTGAACAGACATGGGGGATAGATGCTCCTTTGAACCCTGGAAATGGTCCTTTCAAAGTCAGCTGTGGAGGTGGGAGGTGATGCTTCTGCAGATGAAGCCTGCACTGCTGCTTCCCTTGGTCTATTGTTCAGTAGGGGACCCAGCACTTTTCAGGAACATGAAATTCACTTGAAACCCCAAACAAAATGAAAAGGGAGGGGACAGAATGGAGATAAGGGACTGTGTAGCCGGCAGCCTCTAAATTCTTATTTCTGCTGTTATTCCAGATCCTCAGAGTACACTTCTGTTTCCTTGTGGATTGTCTCCTTGATACAAATGTGGCACCATAAACCAATGTCAACTAGAGTTCTGTGTGTAAAACGGGCACCAGAGGCAAAAAGACTAAAAATGACTAATAGTCTATGCTATGGAGACTTCCCAAATGTACCCACCTTTCTATACAATTCATCCTTATGGGATAAGATCTCTCTGTTTTCCGTCAGTCTCTTCAATTATAAAACGCACCCACGCTGTTCTTATTTCTAGACTGTGCTTTTGGCTGAGCTTCTGTGGCTCAAATAACCCTTGGTCAAAACACAGTCCTAATCGGGTATCTTCCAAGTGGAGAGGATTTATTTGCTCACACACTTTCCCTGTTTAAGAGATCTGGGAAAGATTGGTTTCCAGGGGATTGCTGTTACAGAATTGCCTGAAAATGGAGGTAAGATTCCATTAGCCATTTAAAATGATTTGTTTCACGCTACATGAGACACAGGCAAGAAGTGGAGGCTTATGTTCAACTAACTGCAACTTTCTAATCACCAGAAACAACCCCTGCTAAGACCAGTCCCCGAAAAACAAAATGATTTTGAGACATCTGTGAACCTTTTCATTGAGCTTGGACCAAAATCAGCCCTGACATAAAGGTGGAAGACAATATGAACTGCATGCGTTCAGCACCTGGTTCCTTTTTTAGATGCCTAAGTATGGATTTGGGTGCCTCACTTTAGATGCCTCGCCCTGCTCTACATCCAGAAATGGCATCAGTTTAACTAAATTGGTTTCTACATTCATTCAGTTAAATCCATGCCAGTGTGGACACTCTTTAATCAGTTCGAGTGCCTTAGCTGCATTCACAAATTTGAGACTATTGGCCTTTCCACCCAGTCGTTAAGAACAATAGCAATTGTTTTAATTAACTGAATCCTCAAAGGAATATTCAATCATTTGCATATTCCAATCTAGTCCTATGAAATAGCCTGTCAAACGACTGCACCATCAGGACACGATAATGGGATAAAACGAGCTGGAGTTTCCCGGTCCATGGATCAGCATTGTCAAGGTGAACAAGGGCTCATGAAGTCTGAGGCTTGACAATGAACAGCCCTTTGGGTTGAATAAGGAGTGTTCTCATTTCTTTGTGCTGTTTCATTCTCTTTCCTGATCCCCTAAAAGGCAGTGGTTGCATTTGAAGGTTCCCTTTACAACCAGAAGGGCTGGACAATGTATAAGGTTTGATGCCGTAGAAACCAGGAGATTGGAACCCCTCTTGAGTATTCTGGCTTCTTTTGCCTTTTCCTTTGAACTCAGGACTTTAGTAGCCTCTCTGCTGGGATTCGTTGAGGAATACTGGATTGGAAGGTTACTTCATCGTGCCTCAGCGCAGGCAAAGGACTAGCTGACCTCCTGACATCCTTTCCAGCCCCGCATTTCTCTGGTTCTGTGAAAGTTGGGCCTAAGCAGAGCTGGAATAAATTGCACAAAGGAGCTTTGTGTTTTAAAAAGGGTGAATTAAAGAATGTGCATTGAAACACACCCAGCAGAGTGCAGCGGAGTGAGGGATTTCAAAAAACAGGCGACACTTTAAAAAACGAGGGAATCTTATTCCACTTGAATTCCACAAATGGAGAAACTGAGGCACAGAGCAGGTGATTTGTCCAAAGTAATAGCATAGCACACTTGGGACTTTAACCCTTGCTGACCAGACTCTGGTTCCAGTCTCTGACCCAACCTCTGCCTCAGAATTAGAGTTCTGATTGGCTGGTTGGCTCCAACACCCAGAGGCTCACATCTGGGGACTGATCACTGAAAAGGGCCACAAATGAGCTGGGACTCACTAGCGCTTTGTTTAGTTTCAGCCAAAATATCCCCCCACTGCTACATTTTGAAGAAACCTTCTAAAAAGCATCACTTTGCTCCACAAGGAAAAGGGACCAGATCCCATCACATCTGTTAACTCCTCAATGCTTCTTTGAATGGTTTGATGCTATCTGTTATACTGCTTCCCACCGCTGCAGAAGAGGGCACCAATAAAAGACACACTCTGGTGTGGCTTAATTCTTTAATGCTATAATCATAGTCCAGTTAGAAGTAGAATTGAATGTTGATGTATCTGTCTTAAAGTTTTCTATTGTGCCCATCACTGTCGTATCTAAGGTAGTGGTTCTCAACCAGGGGTACGCAGAGGTCTTCCAGGAGGTACATCAACTCATCTACATATTTGCCTAGTTTTAGACCATGCTAGGTAAAAAGCACTAGCAAAGTCAGTACCAAGTAAAATTTCATACAGACAATGACTTATATATGATACACTGAAATGTAAGCACAATGTTTATATTCCAATTGATTTAGTTTATAATTATATGGTAAAAATGCGAAAGTCGGCAATCGTTCAGTAACAGTGTGGCTGTGACACTTCTGTATTTTTATGTCTGATTTTGTAAGCAAGTAGTTTTTAAGTGAGGTGAAACTTGGGGGTACGCAAGACAAATCAGACTCTTGAAAGGGGTACAGTAGTCTGGAAAGGTTGAGAGCCACTGATCTAAGGCATGGTCTGCCCTTGAAAGTTATATCAGCAGAGTTACATCAGTCAGGGGTATGAAGAAAACACCCCGACTGATGCCCACCTAACCCCCAGGGTCGATGCAGCTATGTCAACAGAAGAATGCTTCTGTTGACATAGCTAATGTCATGGTGGGAGGTGGTGTTCCTGCACCGACAGAAAAACTCCATCCGTTGGTTAGGCTGCGTCTGCACCAGTGGGCTGTGCTGGGCTAATCTTTATGTGTTATGAATTTCAGTGCTTGCAAAGAGCATGGGGCTGTGGCTACAGAGCAGCTGTGCACGGAGGGCGAAATTCACCTCTGCGCAGCAAATCACCGCAGGGTACGCAGCACGTATCCCACTTGGCTGGAGGGTGCATCCATCCCAGATGAGTGCTGCATAAACCTTGTACTGACTGCACAGGGATGCCCTGCTCTGGCTGCAAGCTCTGAGATAGCATTGCTATTAGGTGTAGCTCAAGCTGGTGATTCTGCTCTGCAAAGCCCTGTATCATTTGGGATGCCATTAACTGCTCCACCGGGACAGTTAAAGGCGACCTGTGAAGGGTGTTTTTAAAAGACAGACCGTGTATCCCTTGTTGATCCTTTAGGATGTGAACCAAGGAAACTGGAAAGGGGCCGGTGCTGCTGGATGAGACTTCCCCAAATCACTCCTGTGAGCTCAGCACTGAAGGGGAAATTCAGCACAAGGTTTCTGCACCTGGACCGGGGTGAATTCCACTCCATTGCTCGGGAGTGCTGTAGTTGCCATTGTCGTTCACTGACCAGAGCGATGCCGTTGCTTTTGTCTCAGATTAGTGCTTTCGGTGAAGCACGGGGGCTCATTCGTCCAGCTCAGAAAGATGCAGGGTGAGCTGATCCCACTCGGATTCAAGCACTGGGATCATTCTAGGTATTTCTAACCCGATGCTTAGATCCTTCCGCCGTCCCCTCTGGGTTTGCACCACAGACCTTTCAGCATGGGCCAGGTCGGGAGAAGAGAGAAAGAACTAAATCTGCCAAGGAAAAGACAGAAGACCTGCAACGAGATCCCCTGGGGGCTGTCTGAGTCCTTTTATTAGCAATGGCTGCAAGGCAGCAATAACCATGACACAGTTTAATGGCCACTCGTCCCCTGTGACACAAGTGATCCAGGTGAGGCGGGCAATGCTCCTCCAATAATTCCCTCTCAGTGCAGCTCCAGAACACTGACTAGTATGCACCGCAGGCAGCTCGGGCCGGTGTCCTGCTGCAGATCCATCTGTGGGCGGTCGGCTCTGTGGGAGGGAGAGAGGATCTAAAGTTACCTGTGTCTTGGTAGGCGTTTCTTTTGCATTATTTATCCCACTTCTGCTTCCCGGCACATCAGCTGGGCTGTCTGAATCATACAGAGACCAGAGATGGAAAAGACCTGGCAGGTCCCAGCTGGTTGGTCCTTTCACTGGGCTTGTTCCCTAAAGTCTATTCATCAGTGAATAATCCAGCCTAAGGCCTTGGCTACACTGCAAAGGGTTTGCCAGCAGAGCTATGCCGGTAGACCAGCAAGAGAGTTCTTTTCCCAGTACACCTGATACCTATTCTCCAAAGAAAATCAACTATACGAGCAACAGGACTTTTTTGGCTGGTAAAACTGTATCTGCGCTGGGGCTTTTCCTGGCCAGTGATTTAGCTGGGAGGAGAGCTGGGGGCACTGGAGTAAGCTACGCTGCCAAGGCATAATTTTGCTGCCTCCACCCTAAGAGCGCTTTGCTGATCTAGTACGCTGGTATACCTGTGCCGGTAAAGCCTTCCAGGCGTTGACTTGTGTCATAACTATAAAGGGAAGGGTAACCACCTTTCTGTCCACAGGGCTATAAAATCCCTCCTGGCCAGAGGCAAAACCCCTTCACCTGTAAAGGGTTAAGAAGCTAGAATAACCTCGCTGGCACCTGACCAAAATGACCAATGAGGAGACAAGTTACTTTGAAAGTGGGGGGGACAAAGGGTCTGTCTGTCTGTGTGATGCTTTTGCTGGGAACAGATCAGAAATGCAAGCCTTCCAACTCCTGTTAAGTTAGTAAGTAATCTAGCTAGAAAATGCGTTAGATTTCCTTTTGTTTAATGGCTGGTAAAATAAGCTGTGCTGGAGGGAATGTATATTCCTGATTTTGTGTCTTTTTGTAACTTTAGGTTTTGCCTAGAGGGATTCTCTATGTTTTGAATCTGATTACCCTGTAAGGTATTTACCATCCTGATTTTACAGAGGTGATTCTTTTACCTTTTCTTTAATTAAAATTCATCTTTTAAGAACCTGATTGATTTTTCATTGTTCTTAAGATCCAAGGGTTTGGGTCTGTGTTCATGTGTACCAATTGATGAGGATTATTATCAAGCCTTCCCCAGGAAAGGGGGTGTAGGGCTTGGGGGGTATTTTGGGGGGAAGAAGTCTCCAAGTGGGCTCTTCCCCTGTTCTTTGTTTAAAACGCTTGGTGGTGGCAGCATACTGTTCAAGGACAAGGCAAAGTTTGTACCTTGGGGAAGTTTTTAACCTAAGCTAGTAAGAATAAGCTGAGGGTGTCTTTCATGCAGGTCCCCACATCTGTACCTTAGAGTTCAGAATGGGGAAGGAACCTTGACAACTTGGCTCTATTCAATATAATTAGGCTAGCACTATTTCTACGTGTAGACCAAGCCTACCTTTAAACAACTTGAAGGACGGGGCTTCCACCACTTGGGAGCCAATCTTGACCCTCACTGTTAGGAAACCTTTCCTGATTTTCCTCCTACGTTTTCCTGGGTTTAATTTCATCCCCTCACTCAGTTACCTACTCCTCTCAGACCACCCTTACCAAATCATCCCCTCGATGGTGTTATCCAGCTCCCGGCCCCCAGCACAGTAACATCTCACCACACCCCTGTGAGGCTCAGGAAGAATTATCCCCGCATCCGCAGCAGACCAGGGAATTGAACCCACCTTGAATCTCATTGGGGTATTTCTTTCTAGAGCTGTCAGGAAATGACTTTTTTCCACTAGAAGATTTTTAAGGTTTTTTCCCAAAAAAACTATTGTTTTGATAAAACCCACAATTTTTTTTCACAAAAACAATTGGTTTTTTTGCAAAAATTTCCATTTCTTCAAAAAGTTTGGATGAATATTTTTTGACTATTTATTTCTTCCCATGTCCCAAGTGTCTCTAAGTTCCTTTGAGTTATTGCTCTGACCTTGTGGCTTGCCAGAAAACTTAAAAGAAATAAGCATAAAATGTTCTAAAAACCAGCCCAACTGGTGGGGGGCCAGGGCTAGAGAGCAGCATGGGGCAGGGTTTGTGTCATCAGGCTGGGCAGGGGGCAGAGCATAGACCATGCCGCGTGCGCCATGAAAATAAAAAGCCCAGAGAAAAAGTGGCACCTAGAGTTAAGCAGAAAAACCCACTTGGGTAAAGAACCCACCAATCTGTAAAAAGCTAAACCCCAGATCACTTTCTTTAACTACATTGGCAATTTCCTCCCTATTTGCTATCACTCATGAAGGCTGTTTACTCCTTCTGAAGATAGTTAATAAGACTAAACCTAATCCTGACCCCTGTGCTTCCCCATCAAACTGCTCTCCCATGCCTCAGAGTGTACCTGGCCCTCTATCATCACCCTTGGATTATGCTCCAGTTTCCTGTCCACATGGCAGCACCTGGATCCAAGATGGTTCGAAGAGCTCAGAGGCCGTATCGAAAGCTTTACTAAAGTTTGGCTTCATTGATGGTTTTGTTTTTTCAAGTCCTTTTTCGTCACTTCAATATCGTGCATCCCTTGGGCATGTTTAAATAAGGTAATTTACGTTGGCATCTCACCAATTGTGACAAGTGGGTTTTGAAAAGCCAGCTGTCTCCTGACAGTCCATCCAAAGCTGCATGCCCCCACCTCAGTGGCTGGGAGCGTATGTCCCAGTCAAAGTTCAGCAGCAAGAGCCAGCTCTGCAAGCTTTGCCTGGGAGAGGAGAATCCATGGGAGCCCCCATGCTGTCCTCTGTCGTCTCATCCCAGAGACCTCCCTGGGGCTTAGGATGGAGACGCCCATGTCTCCTGGGCCAGCATCATGGCGCGTTTCAGCTGCTCGTAGGTCACAAACATCACCACGTTCCAGGATCCCAGCCGCAGGAACGAGGGCATGAACCTGAGGGAGGGGACAATAGATATTAAGAGATCCAATAGCACAGAGGCTAAGGAATTTCCCCTTCATCCCCAGCCAGGGTACTCCATGCCCCTGGCAACCAACAACAAGCTGTATCTCTTCCTGCCCTTGGCTGGTGGATCCCCCATCCATTAGCTCCCTCATGATCCCTGCTATCCATGGGTTCCCCTCTGTTCTCTCCTGCCTGGCATCACACACCCTCAGACAGCTCCCCCTGCCACTCCTATTCTTTAACAGTAGCCTTGATTCCTGCCTGACCTGACATTGCACCCACCCCTGGCTAGAGACACCTTACCAGTTGCTCTGCGCACATATGGTGCTCTGTAAATAATGAGACCGAGTCAGGTGGGCTCGACTCTTTCCCGTGTTTTGCAAGCACAGCAGAATATGAAACCAGACTAATCTGTAATACTTAGCCCTGGTCTAGGCCCAGATTCGCAAAGGCACCGAACTCCCACCGATGTCAATGGAAGTCAGGCGCCTCTCTATACCTGTGAGCATCTGGGCCCTTGCGCTCATCAGCTGCAGATCTCAAAGCACCTTACGGAGGTGGGTAGGTATAATTCTCCCCATTTTATACACAGGGAAGTGGAGGTGCAGAGAGCTCCAGGCTCCCATGTTGTAAAGGCTTCTGGGCGTCTTGTGTTTCAGATGCCCGTGGTGAGAGTCTCACGCCTGCTCTGCAAAGGTACTAAGCATCCACCACAAGCCAGCTGAAGCCAACAGGTGCTTATGGGACAGACTGACAATGTCCTGGACCAACCTTGTGGAATGAAGATAAGTGTATAGCAGACTGGATGAGGGTTAATGCCTTTGGGGGCATTGTGTTAAAAAGGCAATGGTGTCTGGCACTGTGTGGTGCTCCTCGAGGAGGAGGAGGATGCTAACGTCATTCCTCCAGCTGGGTGTTTGGAGCTACCCCGGGGAAGTGGAGTTCAGACGGGATTCCCCAGGGACCCACAGACAAAGGAAGGGTTTGGGGATAAATAGCCTGTTACAAACCGGCTCAGGGCCGTCTTCCTGATCCAGCAAGCGGAGGCCCCAATCCTTTGGGGAGGGTTGGGCCTATTGGGCGCTTGTTCTGAGGTAAAGCTGTGATGAACTTGAAACCCCAAGGAAACCCCACAGGTGGGGTGTTGCAGGACTGCTCCTGCCCGAGCCCAAGCAAGGGCTGGGGTGATCTCTGATGAGCTTCTTAGCATGTGTGCAGGTTGTTCCCTTGTTTTTAATGTGTTTTCTCTGTAGTGCTTTTACCTTAAGAATAAAATAGACATGCACAGAAAGAGCGGTGGGATATCTGTAATGGGGCCGTCACACTGTTAAGCATCTCTGAAGAGAAAGCAAGCAGGCCTGTTTGGGCAGGCTGGGAATAACACAGTGAAGGCAGGGAACAGCTCCGCCTGGCAGAAGGGAAAGAGATGCATCTCCACCCAAGAGAGGGGACAGCCAGGGGAGCTGGAAGCCTGTGAGCGGGCCCTTGCGGGATGACTGAGGGGAACTAGAGGTGGAGTTGCCCTGCCCTGTGCTGCTTATCACCTTTGAAAATCGCAGGCTGAGGGGCCACAGACCAAGCCACCCATTAGAGGCTGCTTTGGAAAAACTGGCCCAAAGTGACTTGCCCACGGTCACACGAGCTGGTAGTAGAGTGAGGACGAGAACCCAGGTCTCCTGACTCTCAGCCCAGTGCTCTGTCACTGTCAGTCTCCTCTGTAGACTTGTTACAGGAACACCTGCGCTGCTCCTTGAGTAGGCTTTGGGCATGGTACAGGCCTGGATACAGATTTGTAGCTGTCTCAGTGCTTAAGCGCCGCTTACCCCTTGTAAAATGCTGTGGGTCCTTCCAGGATCACCATGGTGAGCATACAGTTCAAGGCATTTCTGTATTGGCCAGGGGTGGAATTCATGTATCTCGTCTTCACGACGTCGACAGGAGAAGCCACCACAGTGGCGCAGAAGCCAGCTCCGAAAGCAGCGACGAAATGGCAAGGAAAAGTGTCTGGGGGTGGAATGTGGGTAATGGGTTTTGGGGTAGTGGAATTTTCCATTGCCAACGGGATGATTTCGCCTTTACGAGCCACTTGCAATTAGTCATCAGTGCCATGCCCAGCTAGAGCGCATGCCACCCAAGGACCTCAGTTCAATTTACAGACATCAATAAACTGATCCTCTCCCCGAGAGAGTGGTAAGTATCTCCATTCCCCACATGGGGAAAACTGAGCCATGGGAGGTTTGCTACTAACTTTGGGACACATACCTTGAGACTCTTTGGGCTTGATTTTCAAAGCTACAGAGCCAGTTGTAATGCCAGCTGAAGTCCATGAGAGCTGCGAGGTCTCCGCACCCCTGAAAATCAGGCCCAAGATGCCCCAAGCTGGATGCCCCCAAACTGAAGTACGTAAAATCAATGAGCACTTCTGAAAATATGGGCCTAAGTGCCAGGTTCCCAAAGGGATTTAGGCATGTAGTGGGATTGCCTAAAGCGTGTAGGCACCTAACTCCCAATGGGGGTTTTTGGAAATCCAACTAGGTGCCCATCTGCACCCCAGGTGCCTGAATCCCTTTGAAAATCTGGCCCTAAGTGACTTGCCCAAGGTCATGCAGGGAGTCTGTGGCAGAGCTGCGAATAGGTCTTAGGTCTTCTAAGGTCTAGTGCTCTGTACTAGACCATCCTTACCACCATGCTGCTGAAACCTCCACCTGATGTCTGAAGCAGCATTGGTAGCTGGCTCCAGCCCTCTTTGCCAGAGTGAGCATGACCCATTGTGGAAGGCCATCAGGGAAGGAGAAGCAATGGAGAGGGCTCAGTGAGACAGAGCTCTAACCACCAGGCTCCCCAGACGGAAAGGACGAAGGAAGGACACCCTCACTCACTCAAGGCTTTGGTCCCCTCCTCACCTGTCATTAGATGATATTTCAGCAGCATCTCCTTGAGGAGGTCATAGGTAACCATCTCTCCGCAGTTCACGATGGCGTTGCGGGTGATGTTGGGTAACGTCCCTGAGGCAGAAGACACAAAGGATGAATGGTTTAGAGAGTGACTCTGACCATATGAGATCACACTGCTCTTCTGAAAGCAGAGTAGGGCAGGTGATGACCATGTCTGTATTATTATTAATCGTGTTTATTACACCTGTGCCTAAAGGAGCTCTGCTAGGTAACAGGAGTTCTATGATACCAGGATTTTAAGGGATAATAAGAATAATACTTGCCATTGCGTGGCATTATTTATCCACAGCGGTCAAAGCACTTTACAAAAATGGCCAAGACTCATTATCCCCATTATACAGCTGGGGAGAGAGAAGTCCAGAGTTGCACAGCAATTCAATGGCAGAGCAAACAATGGAACCTGAGAGCCCTTGACTCAGTGCTGGGCTCGGATAGTTGGATCACCGTTCCATCTCCAGAACACAAGGAAATGGGGAGAGAGTAAGTGACGAGGCAAACCTGTTTATTGCAGGTCTGTGGGCTCGCCACGAACCTTACTTCTGTGATGCAAGAGGAAAAAGGACATTTGCCCTTGCCCTGGATGGGATGTGTCCCCCATCCATCGCAGGTGAGTGGTGACGCTAATGATGATTTTATGTCAACATTGTTTATGATTTAATCTCTGATCATTTGGGCAGAAGCATCCCACTATTCTGGGGTCGGGGTGGAGTCGGGGGTTGTGAGCAGGGCCTGAATAGAGCACCTCAATTTCCTTTTTCTGACCAACCAGCCCCCACATTTGGGAGGGGGGGTGGCATTTTGGTTTGGTTTGCTCTGGTCCGTGATTGGTTGTGATCTGCCCTTTTGGGTCTAATAGTCAGTGCGTTTGTTGTGGCTTATGCTGGGATGAGCCAGTCTGGGAAATGCATCCCTCTCTCTTGTCTCACCTTAAAAATACTACACAGTGGATTATACATGAAAGTCCCAGCCTGTGCCGAGCCAGGATGAGGGTTAGGTACCACTCAGGTCCTATTTTAAGCCCTTTAGGGCTGCCCTAACCTGCACAGGGGCAGCCAGCCCCAGGATAGAGGAGCAGGCCTCCTCCCCACTGTGCTGGAGCAGAAATGAAGATCTGGGAAGCAGGGAAGGGAATGCTGTCTGGTCACATGGACCTGCTGCCAGAGCTGTCGCATGGCCACTTTAAACCAGCTGGCCCTGTCCTCCAGGGATATCTGCAGAACCCGAGGGGCCAGAGCTGAATTCTGTTAGCTGGGCTTGCTCTGTTCACTAAGGGCCATGGGAATTAGGGGCCTAAACACTTTTGAGGCACTGGGCCCAGATTCTTAACTGGTGTAATTTGGCTCAGCTCCATTGACTTCCAGAGACTGACCTCAGTGGAGCCACCCCGCTTTACACCAGCGGGCGATTGGTCTGGAAGGCTCTCTCGCTCCACACATATAAATCCTGTACCTTTCCAGAGGCCTCTGACCCCTTCCTCCTTGGCGATGGTTTTGTAGGCATCCACAGTCCCGCTGTATTTCTTGGTTCCCTCTGTCAGCCTCACTTGGGCTTGGAATCGCACCTTGACCACGTCGGTCGGCTGGGCACATGTGACTGCCATAGCTCCGGTGGTGCAGCCAGCCAGCAACCGGGTGAGAATACCAGCATCTGAATGGGAGCGAATAAACTGGGTAGCAATCTCTGGTTTGTCTCTAGGATCGAAAGCTAAGTAGCAACGCACAGAGCTGAGTTTTTCTCAGCCTCCCCACTAAACCAGAGTGCCTTTCATCCGCCTCGCTAGGACTGGGTGTGAGCATGTCCCCTCTATCCAGCACTGAGGCCATAGGCGAAGGCCGACTCCCTGCATGGCCTCAGGGAAGTCACTTAGCCTAACTTTTCAGGTGGCCTCTAATTTGGGGGTTGGCCTCAGTTTTCTGGATACCCAACTTTAAACTCTCCTGGTCTGGTTTTTAGAGGTGCTGAGCAGCACCAGAAATAGCAAGCATCAGGAGGTTGTGAGTAGGGTAAGAGAAGGCTCTGCTCACCTTGTCCCACTACACCGTCCCTTTGCACCCTGAGAACACTGACCTAGGCCTCCCGCCCCCGCGCTGATCCAGCTGCAGACTCTGGCTCCAAAGGGAGGGAACTGCTTGTCACACATTTGGTTCTAATAAGTAGTTTTTAAATTGGAAGGACCATGCTCTCTAAACCTGGCCTGGATTTTTGGGCCTGCCATTGTTTGACGGGGCAGTGGCTGTCAACTAGACATTGAGGTTTCTGATCATGCCCCAAAGCAAGTGCTCAAACATCTAGGTTAGCTGTGCTCAGGGCACTGCAGGACCTGGATGAGACTGGGATCCTACGTGTAGCATGTTTACCCCATTTGTCATTTGGGATCTCAGGTTATTCAGCTCACTCTAGAGACTGGTTGCCTGTAATTTTTTTTTTTTAAGTGGCAACATCTAGGACAATGGGCCAGAGCCTCAGCTGGTGTGAATCAGCGTAGCTCCATTCGTGTAGTTCATCGACTTCCATGAGCTGATTCACGCCAGCTGAGGATGCGGCTCGACGTTCTGAAATAGAGGCTGAGAACACCGCCCCTGGAAGCATGTGGTGCCGACACTCACTCTCCGATCCCGTGGAGGTGTAGAATTGTTTCACGGAGTCGTACAGCCCGATACGAATGGAAGCAAAGCTCATCTGACGCTGGAGCCCAGCCACCAGGCCATTGTAAAGGCTCTTGGGACCTTCCGTCTTCACCATGGTGGTGATTGTGCCAAAGACACCCTTATAGTGGATGGTCTTCATGCTCTTGGTAGGCTTGGACTCTCCCTGGATCTTCAAGACGGACAGACAGACATCATTATTAGCAGATGGCAATTCACCTCTAGTGCAGCCAGCTAGATCCTGCTCCTGAAACCTTTATTCATGTGAGTAGTTCAAGTAAAGTCATCCATGAGTAAGGGTTTGCAGAGATGGGCCCATTATCTAGGAGAGTTCATAAGCTGTAAGCTCAGTTCATGGTAGTTTGGGGCATGTACTGAACTAGGAAGGTATTAAATTGTCATTTATATATGCATTCAACCTGCAGTTGCGTTTTTGATCAGTGAACTAGTTGCAAGGCTATAATTGTCATACATTTACACATCAGATTCCATCCAGCTGGATACCAAAGCACTTTGCAAAAGGACTGTGCAATACCGTCGTTATCTCTTTGCTCACCACTGAAATGCAGCCACCTCTGGGGTAGAGTGTGGCAGCTGTTTATCAGTCTACAGCAACGTTACAGGCCAAATCAAGTCAGGAACTGAAGAGGCCTACCGTATCCAGCTGAAAATGGTGGAGCACATAAGTAGCCTAGATGTAATTATCAATGATGGAATTTGGCCAGAATGCCAGAGTGATGGTGGGAGGCTAAATTAATTCATGTTCGTAAAGTGCTTTGAGATCAGATAGAAAATGTTCTCCAGTATCAATGCAAAGAGGGTGAAATTCACCCTGGTGCAGGGGGACAACACAAGGCCTGGGTACCATTTCAGATCCACTTTGAGGGCTCGGGGCAGATCCTCAGCTGGGGTAAACTCTCACAGGCTCATTGGCTTCCAAGTGACAGTCTACCCCGGCCGAGGTTCTGCTCTCTTAAGTGGTCCCTAGCTCTTGTGCTGGGGCCTCTGCATGGGGTGGATTTCACTCAGAACTATAATCAAGTCGTGTCTGTAAAAAAAGTTATCCCTGGTTTCTGTTAATCACATTACAGCAGAAAAACAACCTGGACTTGCTGAGAAGAATACTACTGAGATGTCTCTAGGCACCCACAGATCTTCAGGGTACACAACAAACATCATCTGAAATCAAACCAGATATGTTAGAGCCTGATCCAACTCCCACTGATGTCTTTACATTAACTTTTAATGGGAATTGGATTGACCCTTAAAGGTAACAGATGGGAGGAAAAAAGACCTAGTCTGTTTCTCAGCAAGCGCTGGATTTGTCCAATGATTTAATATAAAATGCCTTTCACTCAATTTGAGAGACCACATGGGTCAGAGGATTGGGACTTGGATTGGGACTTGGGAGCGCTCGATTCTGTGCCCAGCTCTGCTGCTGACCTGCTATATGACTCAGAACAAATCTCTTTGTCTTGACTATTTCGACTGTTGTCTCTTTGGAGCAGGAACTGTCTCCCACTACGCATCTATACACTGTGCCTGACACAGCTGAGTCCCAGTATCCTTGTACTATAGTAATACCAACAAGAACGTTTACCTGCAGTCTGACTTTCGCAGTGTCCAGAGGGAAGGTGCAGAGATCTGCTATGCATGCTGCTGTCCCAGCACCCAGGAACTTAACAGTAGCAGTTGGAGGGATTTCTGTGGGCTTCAGTCCGACCATTGCTTCCCTGGGTTAGCAGGAATCACAGTTCAGCAAATAGATGCTCCTCTGGAAGCAGCGTTCAATCAGCAAGCGATGGACCAGCAGTGATATTCTCCTTGGAAGATATGAATGAAGCTGTAAATATATTAGGGCTGTCAAACGATTAATTGCAGTTTTAATCGCCCTGTTAAACAATAATAGGATACCATTTATTTAAATATTTTTGGATGTTTTCTACATTTTCAAATATCTTGATTTCAATTACAACGCAGAATACAAAATGTACAGAATGGCATGGTGGCCGAAGCTTGAGAGGCGTACAAATGTTTAGCATATCTGGCACGTAAATATTTTGCAATGCCAGCTACAAAAGTGCCATGTGAACATCTGTTTTCATTTTTAGGTGACATTGTAAATAAGACATGGGCAGTATTATCTCCTGCAAATGTAAACAAACCTCTGTGTCTTAGCAATTGGCTGAACAAGAAGTAGGACTGGGTGGACTTGTAGGCTCTGAAGTTTGACATTTTTTTTTTGAGTGCAGTTATATAACAAAGAAAATTCCTACATTTGTAAGTTGCACTTCCACAATACAGAGATTGTACTACAGTACTGGTATGAGGTGAACTGAGAAATATTATTTCTTTTGTTTATCTTTTTTACAGTGTAAATATTTGTAATTAAAAATAATATAAAGTGAGCACTGTACCCTTTGTATTCTGTGTTGTAACGGAAATCAATATATTTGAAAATGTAGAAAAACAACCAAAAATATTTATCAAAAATTTAAGTTGGTATTCTATTATTATTTAACAGTGGGATTAAAACTGATTAATCATGATGAATGTTTTTAATCATCATTAATTTTTTTAATCAAGTTAATTTCTTTTGAGTTAATTGCTTGAGTTAACTGCAGTTAATTTACAGCCCCAAAATATATATAATGCCTCTCTGGATCTCAGTCAAATGGATAATAATAGATGGATAAGGAGAGAAAATATTTTACACCCATTTATTTATTTAACAACAATGATTGATCGTCGCTTAACTCTGCATTTAGGGGGAGCATCCTTTGGAGTTTTCTATCTCAGCTACCTACACACTGGATGGATTTGGACAAATTACTACTGTCCCAGATACTATTGAGCTTAGGGATGTTTGTGGCCCCCATCACTATGGCATCTGAGCACCTCACAATCTTGATTGTATTTATCCTCACAGCCCAACATACCTGTGAGGCGAGGCAGGGCCGGGCTATTAACCCCATCGTGCTAACAGGGAACTGAGGCACAGAGAGGCTAGGTGACATACCCAAGATCAGACAAGAAGTCTGTTGCAGAGCAGAGGATTGCACCCACGTCTCCCCAAACCACAGCTAGTGTCCTAAGCTCTGGACCATCCTTTTCCCTTCCTATGGTGCTCATTGAAGAATGGCGTGAAGAAAGTAAATAAGGAGTGTTATTTACCCCTTCATGTATTACAAGAACCAGTGGTCACCCAATGAAATTAATAGGCAGCAGGTTAAAACAAACATAAGGAAATACTTCACACAATGCCCAGTCAACCTGTGGCACTTGTTGCCCGGGGATGATGTGAAGACCAGAAGTACAACGGGGTTTTAAAAAGAATTAGAGAAGTTCCTGGAGGATAGGTCAGTCAATGGCTATAAGCCAAGATGGTCAGGGATGTAATCGCATGCTTTGGGTATCCCTAAGCCTCTGACTGCCAGAGGCTGGGACTAGACAACGGAGGATGAATCACTCAATCACTCAATAATTTCTCTGTTCTGTTCATTCCCGCTAAAGCACCTGGTATTGGCCACAGTTGGAAGACTGGATGCTGAGCTAGATGGACCATTGGTCTGATCCAGTGTGGCTGCTCTTATGTTCTTATGAAGCCAATGGGATTGCTCGTGAGAACAGATCCCCATCCACACTAGCAGTACCAGCTTGTTTTTATAACCACCCGGGCTATGAGACCCTCATCTGACCTGGTTACTGCAACTACTCTTGCTCTTAGCCCTCTGGAGAGCCAGAGAAATCCTGCTCCAGATTCCCCACTGGTGGAAGCAGATGCAGCATTGGTGACTCTCGGCGGCAGGCTGGAGCAGTGAGATGTGAAGACTAATGTGGGTGTGGCCAAAGCCAGTGATGCACTCACTCCAAACGGGACAGACAGCATGAGGCTTCTCACACCTGGGTGCTCGGAGGGACGAGGTGCCGTGTTTGGGGATGACAGAAAGGGAGCTGCATGCAGCACAAACACTAAGCCAGCCTCTGCCCTGCACGGTCACTCTTAGGACCTGGTCAAAAGCTCCTTCAAATCAATGGGCTCCTTCAAATCTCCATTGCCTTCAGGGGGCTTTGGAGCCGGCCCTTTCTGCAGTGGGGCTGCTGAGATGTAAATGGGGGCACTTATTTAGTCAGCCTTCACATAGGCAACGCTCTCACGGGACCGAGAGCAGCACCCGCACCTAGGTAGATAGATCCTGGTGGCAATGGGTGAGGAATGAGGACGCAGAGCAAGACCTGCAGGGTTCGGCCCACTCCTAATAACCCACAGCAACTGTGAACGCTTAGCCTTACCTTAGAGATGCAGCAGGCTGAGTGCACTCCGCTTCTTGCCATCCTCTGTGAGCCGATTGTCTTGGCTCCTGATTTATATATCCCTCGTGGGCTGCACTCTTCGCTGAATGGCAAAGGATAAGGACAGAGATCATTTACCATCAGCAAGTTCACAAGTACCAGCCTCCCTCCCGAGGTTTAAAATAGATCAGAGAAGAAAAGTCATGAGACCCTGGTGTTTTTCAAAAAGCCTCAGGCTGGACAGTGCCGCTCCACCGCTGGGAGGCAGCAACGGTGGTAGTCCTGGTGTGCGAGTGCAGGGCTAAAGTGAGAGACGTGATGGGGAAAGTGATCTGGAGGGGCCACAAGCAAGTGAAGAGAGCAGCACATTAGAGATATATGGTATATTTTTAAAAGCTCATGTACTCACTTGCTGCCCAGCCATCTCGTGTTGTGTTAAGGTGGGCTGCCTAGCTTACACGGTCTTTCCCAAGGATGATTTTGTGGTGAAAATCCTGGGCTGGGCCTCAGAAAATTGGCATTCAATTCTGCTTCATCACAGCCTGTGTGTGTGTGAGACCTTGGGCAAGTCACTGCAGTCCAGACCCACAAAGGTATTTAGGCTTCTTTCCATTGAAATTAGGGGAACTGGGAGCCTAAATACCTTTGTGGATCTTGGCGTTAGCCTCTCTGTGCCTCACTTCCCCTATCTGTATAATGGGGATAATAACTTCCCTTTCCTTGCAGCGAAGCATGGCTCCGCCTCGCTCTCAGGGGTGGGTAAGCAGCACTCGCCCTGCTGCTGGGCTGGTGCAGTCACAGCTCCCCTGCCTGTGTCAGTCTACTGTAACCGCACTGTGCAACGGTGTTGTGAATACAAGCTTGTCACTGTCTGTGAGGTGCTCAGGCACTAAGGTGTGGGCTATATAAGAACACATCCAAGCAATTCAGTGTAATTAGCTCCATTGGGAAGCTGAGTTAGCGGAATAGGCAGGGTGTATGGATCTAATTTATACCCCCTTATGCATCACTACTGAATTTGGCCTCTTGTCTTTTCCTGGCCAGAGAGCACCTCACGAGCTAGTTGTGCTAAGCAGAATACAATGTCACTGCCATTTAAAAATATCAGGAAAACGTTTCCACAACTTTAGGTTTTGGACCTCTAGATTTGGGGCCCAAAGTGAGTCACAAGTGCCTGCTGTCCGGCAGCACAGTTAACCTCAAGCATTCAAAAATCACGAGTAAGGCCCCAGAAATCATGAGATTGTTTTAAATCTCAGGATTTTTAAACCTAAAATAATGTGGTGTGGTTTTTATTTTCCCTCTGGTTTTCAACCCTTTAGGATGCATTTGTGTCACATTTCCAAGTTCTCTCTGCAAGCATCAGGGCTAGAACATTGCCTTTTCTTTTAAATGATGGCTGAGGTTTTCATACAATCACATGATTCCAGGAGTTGGGGCTTTAAAGAAAACACTAAATAGTGTGAGATTCATGATAAAATCATGAGTTAGCAACACTCTTTAGGCTACAAATTCTGGTTTTGTGTATAATGCCCAATCACCCCTTCTTGCCCCCAAAAGTGAGGTTTTTAGCCAAACCTAAAATTATTAGACATCTGATGCCATTAAAAAAACAACAATAAAACATTTTTGTTTTGGTTTAAACTTTCTGCTGCTATCTTCGCAGCAGAAACATTGCAGCCTTGTGGTAGTGCATGAAACCCAGGAAGGGAAACTAACAGCCAAAGGGAAACTGACCTGCCTCAGTTCTCTGCGTGAGGTCAATGAAACACACAAGGTAGACAAACAGCACAGCTTCTGATGCTGACAAACCTGAAGATTCAGCAGGGAACTGATTGCTCTCTATAAATACATGGGGGGGGGGCAACACCAGGGGGGGAGAAGAGCTATTGAGGCTAAAGGATAATGTTAGCACAAGAACAAATGGGGATAAACTGGCCACAAATAAATTGAGGTTGTCAATTAGAAGGTTCCTAACCATCAGAGGAATCAGGGTATGGAACAGCCCCCCCTTCCCCCCCCGAAAGTAGCAGGAGGGAAGGGGCAAACAACCAAACTAGTTTTAAGATGGAACTTGATCAGTATATGAATTGGATGATATAATGGGATTGCCTGCAATAGCTGAGATTGGACTCAGTGACCCAAGCGGCCCCTTCCAGTCGTAGGTTCCTATGTAAAGCAGGGTAGTACATAGTCTCTGGTGGAACTAGCGTACAGTGCAGCTGTTTCGGCTTTGCAAACCTTGGTGGGTTTGGGTTTACGTGAACCCTTGTGAATTTAACTCTCTGGTGACGACAGCTGGCTCGGAGCCTGAGTTGGAATGTCTACGTTGCATCTCTCCGTCTGCAGCTTGAAACCAGAGCGGCCTGACTGGGCTGGGGTAGCCTCTAGTTGTATGAAAATAGATACTTTCATAGCAAGTGAGCCTGGAGTTAAGCAAGGACTCACCCCAGCAACTGTTTCAGCTATTTGCAGAAGCTGTTTCTGTAAAGTGAGCTAAGAAGCCTACGGATGATGTACTATTCAAAATGGATCAAGTGACCCCAACTCACAAGGGAGGGGAGAGAAACTGCAAAGGGCTACAAGTGTCAACAGGGCCATGTGTGAACATTCACACCAGTCACCTGCTCTCCTGGCCTGGGGAGGGGACAGCTGGGGACACTTGAGCTTCCAACTAAAACACTGCAGGTAACTTAAAGGAACATAAATACTGCATCCCAGGGGCCGGCCAGCGTTCCATGTAATGCTAATGCAGCTCAGCTGCCCCTGCCTCAGTTTCCACATCTGTAAAATGGGAACATGCTTTGAGGTCTGCTGCTGAAAAGTGCTATATGAGAGCTAGGTGTTGTTATTATTACCCTATGGGTGCTGTGAAATTAACCGAAGCACATGTGGATGCTGATGTGGCATGCGAGCACACAGTACAGGGGAAAGGTGGTCTTGTGCCTAAAGCACAGAGGAGAGGATCAGGAGAGCTGAGTTCTAATCCTGACTCTGCTGCTGACTTGCTATGTGATGTTGGGTGAGTTGTGGTTGTCCATCTGTGCCTCAGTTTCCCCATTTTTAAATTCAGGAGAATAATACTTGCCCACCTCACAGTGTGAGACTAAATTCACTGATGTTTGTAAAGCACTTTGATGGAAGTTGCTCTAGACGAATGGGCTAGGGTACATCTGTACCACTGCCCTCAGATGGATTTATTATATGTTGCTCATCACTACAATATGAGAAGGAAAGTCACTCTCTGCCCCAAGAACTTACAGTCCAGAAGACAGACACATAGTATTCTAAATAGAAAAATGGCCTCTATGTTCTGGGGCAGGGACAGTTCTTTTATGTTTGTACAGCACTTAGCACTCTCTGGCCACTATCAATTACAAATACTAAAGTAACAGATATTTTACTGGGAAATCCAAGGGTGAAGATAACGTGGAGTTTGATTTCTCCCTCTTTCCTGAAATGGTAATAAATTCACCACCTCTGATTACTGGAGAGAATCAGAATTGCATAACTGTGAGTCAATGCCCATATACTGCTAATGGAGATTCTCCTTTATGTCAAGTGGTAGGGGCCTAAGCTTTAGGAGGAGGAACTGGGTTCCATCCCTGCTGTCACTGCAACACACCAATTGGGGGTGTAGCTTAAGGACAATGATGAAGCTCATAGGTGACAACTAATTTCTTAGGATGTTGTTAGCAGCTAACCAGGCAGTCACGCACCTGTTTGCTCCTTTCATTGGTGCAAGAGGTTGAGGGATGTGTGATGTTGCACTCCATAATGCTTTATAAAAATATGCTTATGAGTGTAAATATGACATAACTGGAATATGTTTTATGCTAGATATGCCATGTAACATATATTTGCAAAGGTTATGATCTACTGAATATATTCATCCTATTTGTATGCATGTATCATTTTAATATTTGAAGTTATGAGCATTGGCTCTATACTTATATTAAAAGTGTTTGCTGTAGGAAGCACATAAGGCTAATTTGGTCAACACAGCATGAAGGGGTATTCAAGTAATTGGGAGTACTTAACTAACAATGGACATTGAGAGACTCCAATCCACATCTGAGCTTTCCTGGGAACATTCAAACTAACATGTAAACAATGGCGTTGGCCTGCAAAAAACTGAATCATTCATAGAATGTGACTTGCCCAGGTGGCTAGAGACTCCTGCTTGTGGCTGTGATGTTGCACCAGAGAAAGACTATATAAGGCCCTGGGAAATTCCTCCATTTTGTCTTTAGCTGGCTCAAAAGGTAATCTCTCCACCCCAAAGAGATGCCTGAAAGAAACTGGAACAAAGGACAGTAACTACAGGGGTGTGAGTGATTGCTGGACCCAGACTAGGAGGAAGTATAGTCTGTAAAAGAAGCTTATTGGAACATCTCTGAGGGTGAGATTTACCTGCATTTAGTTTCCTACTGTATTAGGCTTAGACTTGCATATTTTATTTTATTTTGCATGGTAACTTAATTCTGTCTGTTATTACTTGGAACCACTTAAACCCTACTTTTTAATATTTAATAAAATCACTTTTTACTTATTAATTAACCCAGAGCAATTAATTAATTCCTGGGGGAGCAAACAGCTGTGTATATCTCTCTATCAGTGTTATAGAAGGCGAACAATTTATGAGTTTACCCTGTATAAACTTTATATAGAATAAAATGGATTTATTTGGGTTTGGATCCCACTGGGAGCTGGGCATCTGGGTGGTGGAGACAGGAACAGTTCTTAAGCTGTTTTCAGTTAAGCCTGCAGCTTTAGGGGGAATGTGGTTCGGACCTGGGTCTGTGTTTGTAGCAGGCTAGTGCGTCTGGCTTCACAAGGTAAGGTACTGAAGTCCCAAGCTGCCAGGGAAAATGGACTCAGAGGTAGTCCCAGCACATCAGGTAGCAGTCCCAAGGGGGTTTCTCTGACCCAACCCATCACAGGATGGAGCTGTTAGGGGGCTTATTCCTTCACCCACTTACTTCCCTGGTCCTTCTCGCATGAACAGAGAGCAACAATACCCGAAGTCCAAAGGTGCAAACAATTCAATGTTTATTGGGGTGAACTTCCAGCAAGCATGATTCCAGTTTCCTTCCTTAGTATCCTCCTTCCCAGCTCTGACACCACAGAGCCTTACACCTGTGTCCCTGTTCCCATTCCTGCCCTTAGCCAAACATTATTCCAATTTCCTTACTCCCATTCCCTGTTCCTATTTCCCCCTTTAGCAAAACATGATTGCAATTTCTTTACCCCATTCCCTGTTCCCATCTCCCCCCCGCACACACACCCATCCCCTCCCACCCACGCCCACTCACTGCCTCATTGACTACAGATTATATAGTAAAACTTGAGTTCAGCTTAGCTATACCTTAACCAATCATTTTCCTGAAATTTAACTAACCAATCCTAACATATTGTAACATGATTATGTAACCAATTATATCCCACCACCTTAATTAGTTTACATCCAGCAAAATTAATTATACAGCAGACAGGAACAATCACAGAACCAGAGAGAGATTATACAGACAAACAATAGCAAAGTGGGAACTATAATGACAAAACAATACAGAAGTGAGGATTTCACATCCCAGTATTGATAAGTGAGTTCTTGCCAGACAGGATGCTGTTTCCTTTTACATTTTCTAGGCACTTCCCTTTCTCTGGAGGGGATAGGCATTATCAGGACAGGATTGTATTCCTAACAGCCCAATAGCACCTTCTTTCAATGTGACTAGTTTGGAATGTGAGGATGTGACCGGTCGCTTCCTAGCTTATGGCTGCCTCTGCTGCTTAGCCAAAGGCCTTAGCCTAAGAACAGGGCCTCAGACTGTCACAGTAAGAGAAGGCCCTTACACCAGCAGACAGTGATTTTGATTCTTTTATACCTCTAGAACTAGCCAAGTGATAAGAATACACCTAAATTCTTAGAGTACAGGCCTTTGCAGACAGGCCTGAATATCTATATCCTAACACTCCACCCCTTTTTTTTTCTTTTTCTTTTGGGATCCTCCTGCCCAGGTATCCCTGCAAAAGCTTAGGACATATAGCAACACATTTCCTGATAGGGCCAGGCATCAAGGTGGAAGGTGTCGATGCTCCATCTGTCCCACTGCCCCTTGTGTAGTACAGTGCCCTGCACCTTCTCTCGTACGGGCATACCACACCTATTCCAATTAGTGTTCCAGACTTCCCATTACAGTGGGCCCGAGAAGGTTGGGTCCGGGTTGTCTAGTACACTGCAGGGTTTGGAGGGCTTATTACATTACTTATAGGTTATCTCCATGTGCAACGTAACACAAGTACAGTTAACAATACAAAATCCACAGCAACACCGAGTCCTGACCACTGCAGTATGGTCCAACATTCGAGACACCCCCAAAACACTGCCTCTCCTCCTTCGACAGGGTCACGATCTTGTGTCCAGTTGCTGGCAGTTGCAACAAGCTGCCCCTGGAGGTTTTGCTTGCTTTTGTCCATATCATAAATCCATTGAATGTTCACAGAGAAATGGGATATTGTCCAAACCAGCTTGACCACTTGGCATGGAATCAGGCAGTATGCCCTGGCTTATTCACAGCATTCACAGCATTTGTGCACCAAAGTCCAGATAGCAGCATATAGATGGGTGTAGTTTGGTTATGGACTGGTGTAATTGTGCCCCCAGTAATATGTACATTCACAGCAAAACACCTTATACACAGTACACCCAATTGTCCACCCCTTGCATAGGCTCCTCTATAGTCACAGGAGAGGGGCACATCCAAACATCTTCTGTTGATTTATACTATTTTACACACCCCTCCATTGATTCCCAGTGAGCTCCTCCCCTTCTCATTAGTTCCATAGGGCTTGTGGGGGCCACCTTAGTTGCCGTTCCATTTCCAGGTACCATGGTAGCTATTACACAGATGCTGGCCTCCTAGTTGAGCATTTTGCATTCCCATACACATCTTCCCCCGCCAAGGTCAGCCTTTTGAAGCCATCCCCCACCCAAGTCATGAGGTTTTCTGTTCATTAAAACACTACAATGCTAGCAACAAGACAAACACCACAGACAAACACAAAACACAGATCCATGGTATTGTGGGTTATTTTTCCCGCTGGCGCCAGGTTGCTTGTAGAGTGTCTGAAAAACAAAAGAAACAATTTCCGTCCCCATGGTGGGGACAGACTGTTGCTTAATAATAATACCACTTTCTTTTAGAAATTTCCTTGCTAATTGCAGGAAAAACAGAAGAATTACCTCCAGGCTGTCCTTATTTTGTTCTATAGTCAGGCTAGTGAATTACCCCACTCACTGGTCATTTATGAAATTCATGAGGTGGTGTACCTCAGTTTCCCCTCTTGTACAACAGACCAAGTTTGCAATAGTTTCTCTGCTGTACCAAGCTTTAAGTTTATTCTCAGGTAATAGCTGAGACACAGCTTCAGATTTTAGCACTGTACACACACACACACACACACCCCCCCCTTAAGGTTAACCTGTCCCCCTTATTTTCAGGCTTGACTTGTTTTTTTTTCACCTCCCTTTCCTGGAGGGCCAAAATCTGAGTCTTCTAGTAGCTTGTTTGCTGATCAGATGTATTCATTATTTGCAGCTCCTTTGTGCCCATCAGCTAGGTAATTTGCATTTACACAGAGGCTTACTAGCTTGCTTCTGGATCCAAAGCTGTTAGCAGCTCAGATACTGTCTTAAAAGGGAAACATTTTACTTCCACCAGAGTTCTGATTACTTTCCACTTTCATCTTCTGCTCCAAAACACAAAGAGATCTGAAAAAGAAAGCACAACCTATTGTGGCCCCCTTTGGAGCCCTAATAGGATTTTAATGAAGTACCATGTTTTATTTGCATTTCTTTTACCCCATCTCCAATATACACTGCACACGTCCTGGGAATATGCACATTCCTTCCATATAGTTTAACCTCCATAACATTATATTAGCCATATTAATTTTACACAAGGTGTAACTGCCTCCCCTATGCCCACAGAGTTTTCATGCACCCACCAAAGCAACAATCTGATCCCCCAGAGCCACCCCAAGGCTCAGTGTTCCCATCGTTCCTCCCCTTTTCCTTTTACCTGTGCGCACACACAAAATTCTCTTTTGCCTAACATCCCTTGCACTGTGATTACTCTTTTACACAACTGTACCCCGATTACCCTTCCATCTTGTACAACTAGACACAACCAGGGGCAGCCAAGTTAAGTTCCAATAGAAACCCCTTCCATCCTTTAGTGATTTTGATTACATTTCCCAAAAGTCAAATAATTTTGATCAGATTCTCTCTCCGCCTGCTGCCTGCAGCAGCCCCTTATAGACCATTTCTGTGGGAAAAGGGCCCATTTTCCTTCAGAATAGCTGTAAAGGCTTCTGTGGACAGAAGCAAAGTGGTGCTAGTAGCCATTCTACCTGACCCCCTTGGATAATTTAATTACCAAGCTTCCATCCAATGTGACTGCACGGAGTTGCACATACAGTTACATTTATATAACTGGGTTTTATCATTAAACAAAAACTTCCTTCTGGACATCTCACATAAGTATCCAAAGTACCCTCCATTAAAACTTCAGAAAAACAAAAGAGTGTGGAAAGGCAGGTTGCACTTTGAAACTTTTTTTTTTTCCCCCCACTCCCCCAGGACCAAGTCCCAGATCCAGTCTCTAAAGGTGGTCTGTTAACTCTGCTTTTGACCATAAACCCTTTTGTGCCAAATCATCTTTCACTACCCCTAACTAATTTACAACCCTTCAGCAGCCCTTGCTGAAGCAGCACCAAACTTGAAAGATTCCTGGCAGCTTCCCATAATGCTGCCCTTACTTCAAACCTCTCACAAGCAGACTGAAGTGCCTCCTTTCCCTGGAAGGCATTCAGTCCCCATGGGCAGGGACCTTCTTCCACTACCCATATACCAAGGAGGGTGGGCTCCTCAGCCACCCCCCATACCTCTGGGTCCCCGAACACTTCCTCCATTTCCTTTTTAATCTCATCCCAGGTTGACCCCTGCACCTGGTATGGGCCCTGGTTCTTCCTTATCCATTTATCCAAAAAATCCTTTACCCTGACTTGCCAGAACCCGCAACTACCATCACGAGAGTTCGCGATACCCCCTCCAAGCAGCTGCGCGGACTGTTGAGGAGGGGGACTTACAGGCTGCCACTCACCTATCCAATGCGATGCATCCGAGTCAGTCACGGCACCAAGATGTTAGGGGGCTTATTCCTTCACCCACTTACTTCCCTGGTCCTTCTCGCATGAACAGAGAGCAACAATACCCGAAGTCCAAAGGTGCAAACAATTCAATGTTTATTGGGGTGAACTTCCAGCAAGCATGATTCCAGTTTCCTTCCTTAGTATCCTCCTTCCCAGCTCTGACACCACAGAGCCTTACACCTGTGTCCCTGTTCCCATTCCTGCCCTTAGCCAAACATTATTCCAATTTCCTTACCCCATTCCCTGTTCCCATCTCCCCCACCCCCACCCCCACCCCTCCTCCCACCCACGCCCACTCACTGCCTCGTTGACTACAGATTATATAGTAAAACTTGAGTTCAGCTTAGCTATACCTTAACCAATCATTTTCCTGAAATTTAACTAACCAATCCTAACATATTGTAACATGATTATGTAACCAATTATATCCCACCACCTTAATTAGTTTACACCCAGCAAAATTAATTATACAGCAGACAGGAACAATCACAGAACCAGAGGGAGATTATACAGACAAACAATAGCAAAGTGGGAACTATAATGACAAAACAATACAGAAGTGAGGATTTCACATCCCAATATTGATAAGTGAGTTCTTGCCAGACAGGATGCTGTTTCCTTTTACATTTTCTAGGCACTTCCCTTTCTCTGGAGGGGATAGGCATTATCAGGACAGGATTGTATTCCTAACAGCCCAATAGCACCTTCTTTCAATGTGACTAGTTTGGAATGTGAGGATGTGACCGGTTGCTTCCTAGCTTATGGCTGCCTCTGCTGCTTAGCCAAAGGCCTTGGCCTAAGAACAGGGCCTCAGACTGTCACAGTAAGAGAAGGCCCTTACACCAGCAGACAGTGATTTTGATTCTTTTATACCTCTAGAACTAGCCAAGTGATAAGAATACACCTAAATTCTTAAAGTACAGGCCTTTGCAGACAGGCCTGAATATCTATATCCTAACAGGAGCTAAGAGCCAAACCCCAGAGAAAGCAGACATGACAGACCACTTTGCCCCCCAGTGGGGAGCAGGGCAGGGACAGCAAAGGAAATAGATGGCAAGACCAAACTGTCAGTGGGCCAGGGCAGCGAAAGGGCACTAGCAGTCTTGTGCCTGTGATGATGCAGACATTCAGCATGAAACCCACATGTCAAAGTCTGGCCACCTGTCCCAGTCCTAGGTTAACCCTGCTGTTTATTTATGGGAGGCTGCTTTGGGAGCTATTTCCCACATGGGCATGTGCACATTTCAGCTCCTGGGTTCACTCCAGGGAAAGAACCACTACGATGTAATGTTCTCTCTGACCCCATGTGTGGCCAGCTGTGCCAATCAGAAGGGGCGGGGGGTGTGAGGGTTTGTCAGGCTATAAGAGCATGCTCCTCTGCTGATTTCCAGCCCTGGTGGTGTATTCTCCCTCGAGCTTCTGTTTGGGAAAAATGAAAGTCTGTCCAAGGGCTCAGCTGGTTGGGGCTCTGTTGGTCACTACTCAGGGGAGGAAGCTGGTTTGAGAGGGAGCCCTCTTCGCTGCTGGGGGCAGGGTGGCAGGCAGTGAGAAGTCCCCGCTGCCCAATCTCTGTTCAAGTGCAGAAGATGGAGAGACAAGAGAACCCTCGCTAGTCTCTAACCTGCCAAGGGCTTGTTGCTGGGAGGATTTAGGCCAGGAAAAACACTCCTCTCCTTCTGCCCATTCAAACAGAGCGGGTTAGAACAAGAATCCAGTTGGGACAGAAGGTCATGCCACTGGAGGCTGGCCCCAGGCTTCCATTCAGGTGAATGAGAGCGGCAGCCTCTTCCTATGGCTTTGCTGCAGACAGCTCACTGCCATGTATCACCTCAGCAATGCACACTGATTTAGTACAATGACAAGCCCTGGAGAATCATCAAGGAAACCAGAGAGATGTCACACAAGTGGAACCTGATTGAGAGGAGCGCTTTTTATTCAGACAGCTTAACGTTTACGCAGCGATGCTGTTAACACCTACCTCTCACATGCAGGAGAAGCATTAGGGAGAAAAGATGTCATTGTTAAAGATTCAACACCCCAAAAAAACTAGCAGGGGAAAACCCCCCCACTTGTGTGCATATGGTGGGAAATGGACTTTCTGGCTCTTTTTATACCCCTCAAGGGGCATTAACCCATTTATTCCCCTTTGCAGCTCACATTTAATAGGGGTTAGTCTACTTTTGTAGTGCAGAGAGCCTGGATCGCATTTGTGCCTGACGCCCCCGTCTCAGCCTGATGAGCACACGCAGAGCTTTTCCTCACAAACGCTGCACGCACTGCAGCCCTCGGCCTCTCCAAGAGTAGCACATGCACCTGCCGTCAAGCAATTACCGGCTGCCCCCTGCGCTCGGTCCTGCTGCATGTATTTCCGCGAATTTAGCTCAGGCAAGCAACAGGAACCGCTTGCTCTACAGGTTACAGCTGATGATATAAAGAGGAGGAACGTTTGTAACAGTGGCTACGGCAACACAGCCGTCCTTGCACACACTGTCAACCTTCCTCTGGTCCTTTGCTCAGTGACGGTGCTCCTGTTCCAACTGGTATTTAGCAGCCTCTCAGGACACACACAGCCAACATTTGTCCAGCCAGCAGCTATTGAGTTGCTAGGTTCAGGACATTTAGTTCAGGGTAAGGAAAGTCACCGGTTTACAGAACTCCACAATACTCCATCTGGATTATTCACCTGTGTCCACAACAGCACCAAAGACATCCAAAAATGTAAACACAATTGCACCAAGCATGTTGTGTGAATGGGATGCAGAGGCTCAGATCTCTGTGCACAACGTAGCCAGGTTTTCCTGGTGCTGCCCAGTGTTACAGGAGCTGAGCAAGAAGCTGTTGCATGGCTGTTGCTCTCATGGAGGAGGAGGAGGAGGAGGAGAGGGTTGTGCGTATCAGATATTTACACAGCTATGCTCCCTCTCGACCTCCTACCCATTCATTGTGGCTGGTAATCTGGAAAACGGAAGTGTGTGTAGGACAGGGGATTGGAATGGTTGGGACTTGGAATTCATTTTACAAAGGACCAGGGCAAGGTTGGCTCAGAGTAGAAAGGCCAACCTGATGCACTGTGAAATAGGCATTTAGATTCCTCTCTGTGCTTGTTCTATGCATTGAACTCAGTGCTGATAAGAAGCGCTCGCCTTGAAGATTAAATGTCCGGACATTTCTCCATCGGAACAGGTACTATGTAGGCAGCAGCAATGCCAGCTCCCTACGCGCTCCCTTGCACATTGTGCCTAAACCACATCCTGCTAGGGTGCCTCCACACGGGCCAAAATCGTTACACCTGTAACCATCCCCCAGTGGAAGAAGTAATGCAAACAGGCCACAGGTCACTAGTGACCGCTTACAGGGGTGCTGGAACAACTTTTATAATGGGGGTGCTGAGAGCCATTGAACCAAACTGTAAACCCTGTATGTAACGGAAACCACTTCAAGCCAAGGGGTTTGGCAGCGCCCCTAGTTCCAGCACCTATGACCGCTTGGGATAAACCAGAGCAAACCTCAGCTGTAGACAAGAAAAAACACCATTTGACTGGGGAAAGCTTGTCCCTGTGTGTAACCTGGGTAAGTGTCACCAGTGCAAAACACGGCAGGTTTGCAGTAGTGCAGTTCCACTGGTTGCTAGCTGGCGATTGCAGAAATAGGGACTAAGTCCCAATAGAGCCGTGGCCTATTATCTAACCTGGAGACCTGAAACAGTGATGAATTACACAGCTGATTTTTTCTGGTGTAGACAAAGTGCTAGAGGTGAGGAGAGGGGATTCCTGCCTTTTTGGCCCATTCAGTCCTTGGCCTCCTTACTGAGACTGCCAACAAGGGGGTCCTTCGTGGCAGTTCAGATTAGTTTGGAGACCTGGACATGTGTCCACTGGGAACTCTGAGGGTCACAGACTCATTCCTTGTAGACACCCAAACTTCATCATATAGTAGCTTTTGAATACTATGGACCTAAATTAGACTTCAAAGGAGTCGTCATTGCTTGTTTCCAAGCTAACCAGTTCCCTGGGGCTAAACATTTTCAGGGAAAGGCTCCCACAGACAGATGACTTTTACAAAATCCTCTCCCAGCAAAGTTACTAAGGCCCAGACCCTCAAAGGTATTCAGGCACCTAACTTCCATTGATTTCAATGCCCATGGGACTTAGGTGTCTTTAAGGTTCTGGGCTTAAAGGCACAATCCTGCACCACTGAAGTCAATGGGCGTTTTATCAGTGACTCCACTGGGAGCAGGATCAGGCTCTAACTTTTTAACATGTGACAAATAACATTTCTAAAACAACATCTTAAACAGAGGGAAGGCATAAAAATACAAGTTTTATTTTACTGAAACAAACTTTATCATTCAAAATAAGTTAGCATGGTTTGTGTTTAGGTCAGTTATCCAGAGACACTTGAAACTTGTGATTTTTTTAAAATTAGAAATGACTACATAAATTAATAAAAATAAGAAAAATAATTTGTCCACAAAATTCCATACTTACTAGCAAAACAGTCTTGCGTAGATAATTTATTTTACAGTATCTGTACATTTTACTTACAGTCTACCCAACCCATATAAAAATAAGCCTTACTTCAGCATTCAAGGCAACAGATTTGTCTTACAAATCAACATGTTTTTTAAAAAGGTCATTAGCATACAAAACAGTGACTGCAGCTTCCCAAGTCTGGGTTGTCTGTGCACATTTGCATGGAGACTGCAATTGTGTGTCTTGTTGCAAAGGATTCTAATGCAGTTTCTCTCAGGGAAAAAAAATAAATGGATATTTCATTTTTCTTAAAACTGAAACAGCTTCTAACTTTCCCTCCGTGTGTCAAGAAAAAAGTAGTGTTCCCAAACAATGGGATGTTCCATTATCTAGCAGGCAAAAAAGGGTAATAAGACGAATTTCCCACAGATGAGATGACACTGTTCAGGTTACTAAAGTCTATCAGTGCCTTACTCCAGTGATCTGATCTTGCAAGATGCACAGCACCCTCAACTTCCAACAGACCCAGGGGAATAGAGGATATTCTGCATCTAAGATTCCCTGTTTGACATGGGTAGTTAACTCCCATTTAAATGAGGGGCAATTACACACATTAAATCATTGAGAGTAGAATCTACTTCTCTTTTAGGAGAGTGGTTCTCTGCTGACATGGTGGGGGCAGGTAGGATGACATTTTTCTTTTGAAGTCAGGAGAGTTAAAGTAATTTCCTCTCCCCCTCCTATTGAAAGTGTCATAGTTTCCCCAAAATGTAGAGCATGAGCACTAAAGCAGTTCCTCTCTACACAGTTACTCTGGTTACTTCTGCTGTTCTTTTTTGGACAATTGTGCAGAAAATATCCTGGCGATTCTTTTTGTTTCTTCTTCTGGCAGATCAGTTGATGTCAGGTTTGGTTTGTGACGGTTCTGTCTTCGATAGGGAATTCCCCTGGCTGTGGCACCATCTCCTGTCTAAGGAAAAGACAGTGACATAATATTAGACACCACTTAGAACTTACACTGAAATGCTTTACTGATCATGAGGAAGCACAGCAATGCGTCTGGGAAGTGCATGGCTGATACTTGGGAATCCAAAGAGATTACCTTTCCTGCTCTTCTTGCTTCCATGGAGGATATAACCTACTGGACGTGCTGTATTTTCCATTGATCTCTCATTATCCTTTAAATGATTTTCCTCACATTCCACACACCAACAAGCATAATGGCTCAGTATGGCGGACAGGAGCCCAAGTTATCCATCTTCCTGTAGCTTCTAAAAAAGCTTTTAACACCTCCCTTTCCCCCTCCCCCACAAAAACGATTAACTTTAAAGGGACACTGCTAGGTTAAAAATATATTATAAAGACATTTCCTGACCTTTGTTACTAACATCTTAGATTACAAAATCTGAAAAATTTTTAAAATTATAGTCATATTTTCTCTATTGCTGTTGCTTGCTTACTTTCTGCATTTCTTGATGTTGCACAGTTTAGTCAATGTCACTTTACGGTTCTCACATATTAACACAGTGCTGCACTATCTGGGTTGGAAACCATATCTGAGGAGTGGATAAGGGAATGTATTTGTTTTAAAAATGCTATAGACATTGGGATTAAAAAGAAATGGAAACATGTCTATGATTTCTCAATAGGGGGCCAAATGTGAGCTGTCAGTGGCCCCCTTCAGTGGCTTGAGTTATTAGATTCTTTAGGAAGATGGCTTAGCTCTAGTGTGTGTTAGTATCACATCCAGGTAGTGGTGGACGACTGCTCAGAAAACAAAACACCAAGGATTTTACGGTGGACAGCAACCCTGTAAGTGGGTGGAGGATCCACTATATGGGGGTTTATTAAGTCTTTCCCATCTCTAATTTCTAGGATTCTCAAAAATCCACTTGTTCTCCTTTCAGGGTTGCTGGAACAATTTGTATAGTGGGGATGCTGAGAGCCATTGAACCAAACTATAAATTCTGTATATAATGGAAACCACTTCAAGCCAGGGGGTGCGGCAGCACCCCTAGTTCCAGCATCTATGTCTCCTTTGGAACTAATGCCACCTGTGAGCTGCATTCAAGCTGTCCACTCATGGATCCTAAGAACAAGTGTCCTCTCCAGATCTTGAGCCCTTCTCAAAGTATTTGCTCTCTGAATGTTACACTTACAATAGTTGGTCTCCAAGCGCTACACTTGGTCCTCTCCATTATGAGTAATACACTCTAATAAAACTCCTTACCCATCTTATTCTTTTCTCACTTGGGAAGCAATGGTCCCCCCATGTTTTAAATAGTTAAAACTCAAATGGATAGTTTTTTTGTAAACATCTTCAGCTTATACAGCATCTCCACTTGCCAAATGTCCGCTTATCTCTGTGCATCAGCAACTGTTCATTTAGGTCAGCATAGGGTAACTGTATCTGGCAATTAACTGCTGTGGGATTAGGGAGGACCCTCCGCCAAAGGCATATTTGTTTCTTAACTCAGTTTTTGAAAATTACTTCACAATGGAAGAGCCTATTTCTTCCTGCCCAAAATGATTTAGGGTCGGCAGTATTTCCCCCAACAAAATATTTCAGGAGCTCAAAGCTTGGGCCTAGAACTAGATAAGAGTCTGAGCTACAAAATTCAGATATGGATTTTAACTCTCAGAAGTTTGTGGATGGCACATCTGTGGGTTCCGGTCTCTCTCTATGCAAAACCCTCTGCTACTGAAGTCAGTGGAGTGAGGACAGATGGTCCAGACTGTAAAAACTAGCATTATAATCCCTAGACACACCTGCTATACTTCCTTTCCTGTAGTCAGACCTCTCCACACAGAAATTAGTCTAGTAACAGAGACCCTCGAAGTTTGAAGAAACCCTTTAGACATAACATGCATATTCATTTAAATTATTTTAAAAAGCAGCATACATTAAAACACATGGTTAACATTGACCCCTCTGGGGCCTTCCTCCTTCACTCAGCCCCATTATACACACCGAAAAGCTGAACACTAGCAGAGGGACTTAGGAAAACTTTCTCTCTCCAATAAGTTCAGAACTAGGTCAATTCTGGCAACCACAGAGATATTAAGAGATCAGAGTTTGTCCACTATTGAACATTAGGAATTGGAAGTAAAACTGAGTGCTTTAGGAGCACATAGCTTGGCATAAACTGCACTTCTCTTAACACTGGTTGAAGATAGACTTATCATACTCTAAGCACAGACCAGCCCGTGACCTTTCACCCACATAGCTGGGCTGTCTCTCTTGAGGAAGGTTTTGCAGACTTAGGCTATGTCTACGCTACGAAATTAAGTCGAATTTATAGAAGTCGGTTTTGTAGAAAGCGTTTTTATACAGTTGATTATGTGTGTCTCCACACAAATGCTCTAAGTGCATTTAGTCGGCATTTAGTTGGCGGAGTGGCCCACAGTACCGAGGCAACCGCCGACTTCCAGAGCATTGCACTGTGGGTAGCTATCCCACAGTTCCCGCAGTCTCCGCCGCCCATTTGAATTCTGGGTAGAAATCCCAATTCCTGATGGGACAAAAACATTGTCGCGGGTGGTTCTGGGTACATATCGTCAGGAACCCCCTTCCCTCCCTCCCTCCGTGAAAGCAAGGGCAGACAATCGTTTCGCGCCTTTTTTCCTGGGTTACCCGTGCAGACACCATACCACGGCAAGCATGGAGCCCGCTCAGCTCACCGTATGTCTCCTGGGTGCTGGCAGACGTGGTACTGCATTGCTACACAGTAGCAGCTCATTGCCTTTTGGCAGCGGACAGTGCAGTATGACTGGTAGCCATCGTCGCCGTACTCCACAGTGCTCTTTGAGCCGACCTCGGTGAGGTCGGTCGGGGCGCCTGGGCAAACATGGGAGTGACTCAGCCAGGTCATTTCCCTTTTAAGTTTCATCTCATGGCGATTCAGTCCTGCCAGCAGTCCTAGTGCACCGTCTTCTAATGAACAGCCAGGAGATGATGATGGCCAGCAGTCGTACTGCACCGTCTGCTGCGAGCAAGATGTATAAAGATAGATGAAGTGTATCAAAACAAGAAATAGACCAGATTTGTTTTGTATTCATTTTCTCCTCCTTCCCTCTGTGAAATCAACAGCCTGCTAAACCCAGAGTTTTGAGTTCTATCCTTGAGGCGGCCATTCTGTTTCTCCTTGATGTAAAGCCACCCCCTTCGTTGATTTTAATTCCCTGTAAGCCAACCCTGTAAGCCATGCTGTCAGTCGCCACACCCTCTGTCAGAGCAATGGCAATCATTTCGCGTCTTTTTCCAGCGCAAACGCCATAGCACTGGGAACATGGAGCCCGCTCAGATCACCGCGGCAATTGTGAGCACTATAAACACTGTGCGCATTATCCAGCAGGATATGCAGAACCATAACCTGCAAGAAAAGCGAAACCAGGCGAGGAGGCGGCGACTGCAGCGTGGTGACGAGAGTGATGAGGACATGGACAGACTTCTCACAAAGTACAGTCCCCTGCAATGTGCACATCATGGTGTCAGTTGGGCAGGTTCATGGTGTGGAACGCCGATTCTGGGCCCGGGAAACAAGCACAGAGTGGTGGGACCGCATAGTGTTGCAGGTCTGGGACGATTCCTAGTGGCTGTGAAACTTTCGCATGCGTAAGTGCACTTTCATGGAACTTTGTGACTTGCTTTCCCCTGCCCTGAAGTGCAAGAATACCAAGATAAGAGCAGCCCTCACAGTTGAGAGGCGAGTGGCAATAGCCCTGTGGAAGCTTGCAACGTCAGACAGCTACCGGTCAGTCGGGAATCAATTCGGAGTGGGCAAATCTACTGTGGGGGCTGCTGTGATGCAAGTAGGCAATGCTATCACGGAGCTGCTGATATCAAGGGTAGTGACTCTGAAAAATGTGCAGATCATGGTGGATGGCTTTGCTGCAATGGGATTCCCTCACTGTGGTGGGGCCTCAGACGGAACCCATATCCCTATCTTGGCACCAGAGCACCAAGGCAGCGAGTATATAAACCGAAAGGGGTACCTTTCAATGGTGCTGCAAGCATTGGTGGATCACAAGGGATGTTTCACCAACATCCACGTGAGATGGCCGGGAAAGGTACATGACGCTCACATCTTCAGGAACTCTGGTCTGTTTCAACAGCTGCAGCAAGGGACTTACTTTCCAGACCAGAAAATAACCGTTGGGGATGTTGAAATGCCTATAGCTATCCTTGGGGACCCAGCCTACCCCTTAATGCCATGCTCAGGCACCCTGGACAGTAGTCAGGAGCTGTTCAACTAGGCTGAGCAAGTGCAGAATGGTGGTAGAATGTACATTTGGACGTTTAAAAGTGTGCTAGCACAGTTTACTGACTTGGTAAACTCAGCTAAACCAATATTCCCATTGTTATTACTGCTTGTTGTGCGCTCCATAATATCTGTGAGAGTAAAGGGGAGACGTTTATGGCGGGGTGGCAGGTTGAGGCAAATAGCCTGGCCGCTGATTACGCGCCGCCAGACACCAGGGCTGTTAGAAGAGTACAGGAGGGCGTGGTGCGCATCAGAGAAGCTTTGAAAACCAGTTTCAGGAATGGCCAGGCTATGGTGTGAAAGTTCTGTTTGTTTCTCCTTGATGGAACCCCCCCCTCCCCCCGGCCCAGTTCACTCTATTTTCCTGTAAGCTAAGCACCCTCCCCTCCCTGCTTCAATCACCGATTGCAGAGGCAATAAAGTAATTGTTGCTTCACATTCATGCATTCTTTAGTTGTATGGTAAAAAAAAAAAAAGAAAAAAGCTGTTATGTGAACGCAAACTGAATTCTTTTTCTGCAACCAGTGAACATAACAATGGCCATGCTGGGTCAGACCAATGCTCCATCTAGCCCAGTATCCTGTCTTCCAAGAGTGGCTCGTGCCGGATGATTCGGAGGGAATTAACAGAACAGGGCAATATCGAGTGATGCATCCTCTGTCATCCAGTTCCAGCTTCTGAAAGCAGAAGCTTTAGAAACACCTGGAACATGGGGTTGTGTCCCTGACCATCTTGGCTAATAGTCATTGATGGACTTATCCTCCAGAAATTTATCTAATTCTTTTTTGACACAGTTATACTTTTGGCTTTCATAATATCCCCTAGCAACAAGTTCCAAAGGCTGACGGTGCATTCTCTGAAGAAGTACTTCCTTATGTTTCTTTTAAACCTGCTGCCAATAATTTCATTGGGTGACCCCTTAGTTCTTGTGTTATTGAAGATAAGTGTCAAGACTCAATTATAACATGATTGCACTTAAAGATTAGACATTTACCAAGTTATACTAGACCCTTGTGCCAATCACTATGTCATGGAGGACATGGAAATTGTCAAAATGCCCCCAAACTGTGATCTTTTAAACACTTTAAAAAAAAAAAGGAAAATGTCTACAAAGTCTTGAAATTGAGTAGGTATTTTCTATTAAAGGACAGAATGAATTTTCATTCTGTTTTGACTGTTACTTGTAAAATTAATTCTATGCAAACTCAATGAAATTCAATACTTTGCCATTTACACTGTCAATTTTCTGAAAGAAAATTGTGCTTTATACAGGGCCTTTGTTATAACACTGCAGCTTCCCAACTGTGTTGCACCAGATCAGAACATTTACTCTGAAGGGGACCAGTGTCAGGTAATAATGTTACAGCTCTGCCAAACCTTCAAATGATGTCCTCTTTAAACATACTGAAGAACAAATATTCAAAGGGGTGATAGATTATTTCTGCTAATACCACCCATATACAGCTTCCTGTCTGCTCTATGTCCCTCTCAAGGTTGCTCAAAGACCAAATCAGCAGCTTATTCGCCTAGCTCTCCTCCCCCTGCCAAGTGTCTGTGAAACAGCTGAAACATTAACACTGGCTGGAGAAACCGTAACCAGTTCAAACTGGCTCTGCGCTAACTCTTTTGACCTATGCACACGATTAGTAAGCAAGTTATCCTGAAATGTAAAATGGAAAGCATAAGTGGTGCTGTTGCTCTGACTCCAGATTAATGTCTTACCACAAAAGTTACATATTTGAAAAGTGTTAAGTTTCTTTCTCAAAAATAGCTTGTCAGGATGTCACCCTACCCCACTCCTATGTAAATTAGTTTGATCAGTTCATACAGGTCCTTCAGCTATTATTAAAGAACCCATGGCAATCTGGGGTATTAACCCTACTGTTCTGGCCAAATTCCACCTTGGATAACTATAGTGTGCTTCCCTAAATTTCTTCTGTAGCTTCAAGTGGATGCAATATTGTTCACTTCCTGTTCTAAATTGTAATGTTACTGTGGGCTGTTTGACAATTGGCCTGTTTCTAACCTAGAGGTGCCTGCATTTCAGGGGTGGGTTCCATCATCTTTTATATATAGTTTGTACATCACTTTACATTTTGAAGTGCTTATGGAACCTTAAGAATGAAAGGAACTAAATGTAAGAATATTGAAGAAGTGGATTTACACTATAATAATGGCAATGGGTTTTTCTAGTGAGTTCTCAAGCCAAGGCTATGATTCCACATTACTGAATATGTTGTGTGGTCGGAGATATAGGTAACAAATAAGTAAGATTTGAGTACAGGCTTCATGAGAATATTTCTCTTTAAACCTTCTCAAATCTTACCCCATTTGTTCCTATATCGTCTCTAATTTATATTTATTTTAAGAAGTGTCAGAATGATAACAGTCCCATTTAATACTCTGTCATTCCACTTCTTATAATGAATTCAACATGCGCTATCTGTGGATCTGGTATGTACAGAACTTCTATTTCTATTGCATTTACCTTTCTACTTTGGTATCTCCCCTCCCTTAAAATGCTGTAACTCCTCAGCCAGCATGCCTGCTTCCCAATGTATTCCTTTTATTAACTCCAAAGCTGCAAAAAGGCTGGTAATAACGCAACCAGATTAAGAGGGGATATGATCAGAGTTTACAGAATAATGAATAGTATAAAGAAGGTAGATTGGGAGCTTCTGTTCTCTCAGCAAAAAGAAAAAAAAGCTGCATTCAATGAAACTGAAAGATGGCAAATTCAAAACTGATGTTTCAAATGATGTGTGATTAGACTGTGGAACTCATTGCCACTAGATGTTGAGGCCAAGAATGTAGCAAGATTCAAAGGAGGCCTGGACATTTATATCGATAACAAGAATATCCAGAGCTATAATAGCGCTAACAAAAATTTTGGAAGGGATGTCAAACCTCATGCTTCAGCACTTAAGCCAATCTAATTATTAGGGAACAGGAAGAGACCTTCACGGGGAACATGTTATCGTACATTTGCCTGCTGTAGGGTTTCTGGAGCCTTCTTCTGAAGTATCTGGTGTTGGCCATCACTGGAGACAAGATACTAGACTAGCTGAATTGTGAATTTCTGATCCAGTACAGAAACTCAGAGTCACAAAGTTTAATGTCAGAAGGGACTACCAGATCATCTAGTCTGACCTCCTGCATATCACAGGCCACTAAACACCACCCAGCATCTCTGCACCAAAACTGACAACCAGAATTATACCTAAGTATTGCAGCCCTCAGGAGACTAAACTATTGTGTGCCATAGGCAGAGAACAGGAGGAACCAAGGGACACCAATATCCGAAGACCCTGCAGTGGCAGGGAACGGATTAAATGAGATCTATGCAGATGTTCCCAGCAAGTGACTCGTGCCCCAGGTTGTAGAAGAAGGCAAAAAATCCTATGTTCCCTTCATGTAACCTGGGATCTGGCAGCAGGGGGCTGTGAAAATCTGCCTGTTCAAGAAGTCCTTGCATCCCCACTTAATGGAACATTTCTCCTCCCTACACAAAGACCTCACCTCACTGTGCCCAAGTACGAGGAATCAGCTGAGCTCCCTGCAAAACTCAGTTAATACTGGCGGAACTTCAATGATGGGGAGTGGCTGAAGAGGGACTTTGACCTGGTCTTGGGGTTTTCCCACTTTTTGGCATACCTCACAAGACCGGACATAGGTAGAAACATCCTTGCCCATTCCCTCCCAGTGGAATGACCTCCCCAAATGGTCTTTGGTCCTGTTCACCCCAGCATGGCGACTAGGATGATCATGGGCTAAGCTCAAGAGCTGGACCTGGTACTTAGTTGGAACTACCAACTGTCTCTGAGGATGCCAGTCTTTCTGGTCTCCACCAGAAAGAGTTTCCTTGTATAAAAGTCCTCTTTCGACAACAAACCTGGATCAATTAGAAGAGCTGAGAGATGGTGGGTTGCTCTGTGCCGCCGTCCAAGCTCTCTGGAGGCTTTCATCTGCTTCCTGTTCAGTTTCGAACTGTTCCCTTGATGCTGGAGACATCAGTTCCTCACTGGATTGTGGACCTATGCTTGGTCCCTCTGGAAGCGATGTAGGGGATGGGGCTGTTTCCATTGACTGTGAACTGCTCTCCGCTAGGGCACTATGTTGGGGTTCAGGCTCCAGCTGAGCCTCTTGTGTAGGGTTATCGGCTGCTGCCGGTTCAGGTTCAGTGGGGCTCTCTGGTGTTGGGGTTGCAAGTACTGGATTCAGTTCTGGCAATGGTTCTGGTGCTAGTTGTTCCTCCGGTTCTGGGACTGGCTCTGTCTGGGTCTCTGGGACTGAATCCACTACTGCTGTTGCAGACATTGGCCTGGGGTCCGGGTCCATCACCTCTGACCGGGTCCTGGTAGAAGTTTCCGGAACAGAGCTAGGCCTCACGGCTTGTTTAGCCTGGCTGCGGGTGATCATTCCCACCCTCTTGGCTACCTTCACCTGATTGTCCAAGTCTTCCCCCAACAGCATGGGGATGGGATAATCATCATAGACTGCAAAAGTCCACGTTCCTGACCAGCCCTTGTACTGGACGGGCAACTTGGCTGTAGGCAAATTGAAAGAGTCTGACTTGAAGGGTTGAATCGTCACTTGGATCTCTGGGTTCATTAAATTGGGGTCCACTAAGGAAGCATGGATAGCCGACACTTGTGCTCCGGTGTCCCTCCAAGCGGTGATCTTCTTCCCGCCCACACTCACAGTTTCCCTTCGCTCCGAGGGTATCTGGGCCTGAGGACCTCTGGTGTGATTCTGGTGCAATGAACTGTAATCTGTTGGGGTTCTTGGGGCAGCTGGCCTTCACATGCCCCGTCTCGTTACATTTAAAACATCGTCCAGCTGACGGGTCACTGGGGCGAGGTGGGTTGCTGGAGAACGGTGTGGTGGAACGATAATCTGTCTGGAGGGTTCCTTAGGGCCTTGGGCTGCCCCTGGTAGTAGGGTGTGGTCTGAGGTTGTCCCTTCTGGTATCCGCTCCAACTGCGACCAGCTTTTTCTTTTCTGCCACCTCCACCCATTTGGCTCCAATCTCCCTCGCCTCGATTACAGTTTTGGGCTTCCCATCTAGGATGTATCTTTCTATTTCCTCAGGAACACCCTCTAAGAACTGCTCCATTTGCATTAGAAAGGGCAAATCTTCCGGAGATTTAACACTCACTCCTGATATCCAGGCATCCCAATGTTTCACAATGTGGTAGGCATGTCGGGTAAATGACACGTCTGATTTCCACCTTAGGGCTCTGAACCGCCGAAGGGAATGCTCGGGTGCTAGCCCCATTTTGACTCTCGCCTTGGTTTTAAACAGTTCATACTTGTTCATGTGTTCTTTAGGCATTTCAGCCGCCACCTCAGCTAAGGGTCCACTGAGCTGCGGCCTCAGTTCTACCATGTCTTGGTCTGTATAGATGCTGTACCCAGTGCAGGCCCTTTCGAAGTTTTCTAAGAAGGCCTCAGTATCATTGCCTGGGATGTGAAGCGGTACCTGGAGAAGGATTGCTATTCTGCTGAGCCTTTGCCTTCTCCATCTCCAGTGCATGCTTCCTCTCTTTTTCCTTTTCCTCCAGTTTTTTTCCCTTGCCTCCATAGCTCTCCTGTGAGCAGCCTCTTGGTTCTTTTCTACCTCCATAGCTCTCTGGTGGGCAGCCTCTTGTTTTTTTTCTGCCTCTTTCGCTGCCTCTATTTCTTTGTCCTTTGCCTCCATAGCTCTCCTGTGGGCAGCTTCTAGGGCTTTTTCTGCCTCTTTCACTGCCTCCAGTCTGGTTAACTCCAATTTGTGTTGTATCTTGGTTTCTGTCATGTTTGCCTCTCTGTTTGTAACTAACTTTACAACCGAGAGTTAGAAATAAAACAAACAAAAAACTTGGCTTGTAAAATTTTGCTGTGCTGTAACTGGATACCTATGTTCTCTGATAGTGATTGTCATCCTACAGAAAAATCCTTAAAAAAAACAAACACAAAACCTAACACCTTTGTCTCCAGGCAAATAGACAGAAAACCCCTCTAGTTGCTCTTAGGAAAAAAAAAACTTCTTCAGGTCTGTGAAGACTTGTGAATTTCCCTGCAGGAGGTTAACTACCCTGCCTTTAGGTAGAGAAAACTCCAGCTCACAAAAGGCAATTCCCTTTTGTCTCTGCTCTGGCCCCAAAGCAGAGACAAAAAAAACTCTAACTGCTTTCAGCCGAAAACCTGCTTTCCAGCAGCCCAAAGGAAAAAAAAAATTCCTTTTTAAAATCTGTGCTTCTAACACCTTTGTCTCCAGGTAAATAGCTCTTTATCAACAGAGGCCAATGTAGGACACTGTGAGGCTAACTCCAATTTGCTCCCAGAGCTGAGCCTGCTTCTTAGCATCTGTGGCATTCCCAGTGAGCCATCAACCCATCCCCATGTCAAGTTCCAATGAAACAGTATTACTGTGTAAAAACAACGATTTTCATGATAGTTCTCCCTACAAATGTTAACTCTTGTCCATATTCTCTGTTGATCTAAATGGCAAGGCCTTCAGAAATGCATTCCCTTACTCAGCTTTAGAACCTGTTCTGTAGCTGAAAGAGAACACCAGGTATATAGGCTCGGTCTTAAAAAAATATATATCGAGACTGGCTGCAGAATTTCATCCACTTGGTGTTAAAGGATTTTTAGCTTTCCGCTGCGTTTGCCATTTTTGTGAGTACATTACAACTGACGCAGGTCAGTTTAGTGATCCCAAACATACGAACTCTCATCTTGTACTTAAGCAACAACTACAGCCTGCTCCCACTGAAGCCAAAAGGAATTTTGCCACTGACTCTGCTAAGAGCAGGATCTCACCCTAAGGCAGGATAGTAAACCTTAGGTGATGTTATAAAGGCATAAAAGGATATGATTATCTTGAAATTGTTATCTGGAATGCCTCATTGCTATTATGCAATGGACTTTATACTTTTTAGACCTGTTCATTTCTTGGACATGACAGAAATGGCTGACTCAGAAATCACTAGCTGTGCCCAAAATTCTAAAGTCATTCCATTATTATAGCTTTTATGATAGTGACAATTGTTACAATTACAGGGGGACTTTGTTGAGTATCTGAAAACAGGGTTGTAATCATTCTGAAAAACTCTCCTTTGGGGCTGAAGTTTTCCACGTTAGAGCTTAGCCCCGAAGTAATTTCTTTTTAGAAAGTGAAGCAAGTTTTTTAAATTCTTTGTTAAATTATTAAAGAGTGTAGAGAAAATTATTTAAAGACTTTTTTTGCTTAAAAGTAACCCAAAGACCACTGGAAAAACCTTATTCTGCATGCAAATAGACCTTAAAAGTTACCCTGTTATGCTGGCAGACCACTCATGAATGTGAGTGCCAACCTCAGGGCAGACTGTTACATATCAGCGCACAAATCACTCCAGACAGCCCGACACATGCATCCAACATGTAGCCCAACATGTAACTGTTAGGTTTGCAACATGTGTGTGTCCTGAAGTGAAAGGCATGTCACAAACAGCCGTTTCAACTGACATGTCATCACCTAGGAGAGGTAGCTGCCTCAGCAGAAAAATACAGTACAAGATGCTGCAGGTCTGCTGTTACACATCACAAAAGACTAATATTCTTGGTCACATTTAGGACAAGTCATTAATAGATTAAAATTGCCCAAAAGAGAACACAACTCAGAGCTGAAGAATGATAGAAATCATATGTAGGCTGACCATTCCCTATTGGGCTATGTGGTGAGATTAACTTGTGTGTTTCTGAGAGTATATGGACTATATTATGCTTGTAAAACATGCCACTGATATGTGAATTTCAGAGAGATGTACATAAATTACTGCTGGGTAGGTCATACTATGCCCCTTTTGAGATGTGTCAGATACATGTATCTGTACTAATGCACCTTTTGGAGGGCACACATCCTGCCATAGGTACAGTTGTGGTGCAGAGGTGGCATCTTCTGAGATGAAGAAGTTCCATATTTGTTGCTATACATGTGCAGATCTGACTCAAACCCTGAGAAATGAAGAGCACAGTAAAGATGTTCTCAACTCACATAATATACTAGAAGTTTGAGTATTAGGTTAAGCAGGGTGGTTTAGCTTCATTGTACTTTTGGGGATAAGCATATAGACAAGGTATCTACTTTTATAGCTAGCTCTGCACAAAAATATTTACTGTTTAAAATATGTTAGTGCCTTGCAACGAGTACGCAACTTAGTGAAGCATACTGAACCAATGTGGCATTTTTATGATGCACCTTTGACATCAAAAACCCCCTATAAAAACAATTTTAACCTCCTGCATAGTTTCCAGAGCACACACTTGAAACCACGCTATGTTTACTCCATTCCTGTCCAGAGAAACTGCCTGTGCCAGTTCAGTTCATGGCCTGAATGTTGGTTGACACCTGCTCTGGTTTCCTCTTTCTAGGTCTCTGAGCCAATAAAATCACACATGATCTGTGAATACCTGATGCACAGCCTTATTAGTGTACATCTTTAATCCGCAAAACAGTAAGAGGAAAGAGGCTCATGTATAAAAAGATCATGCTTTGATTTTCCTTTTATAGAAATGACCACGATTTTCCAGGACACTGCAGGAGAACTCAGGATTATGTAATGACGGTGTGCCAGGGATACAAGTAAAGTGAACACCCTTATGAATATTTTATTCAAATCTTGAGGCTCAGGCTGTTTAAATGTCAAAGAAGTCTGGATAACAGAGAGAACTTTAAAAACATTATGTACCTTGGTGCTGTGAGTTTGTTTGGCAGCTGATTTTATTCTTGCATTAGTAAAAGTGTGAAAACAGTTCTAGACTGCACAATTACATGTTCAGAAAAGTGACATTGCACACACTTTTGGTGCCTGTGCAGTAGAAGGTTTGCGTGAAGCTATGAGTCTTGGTGTGTGTTATGCCTTCTGAATTCAGATTGATTACAATCATCTGCATGGACCGTAGCGCAACCCTTTCTACTCTTTCTTTCTGGGCATCCTTTCCTTGGCAACAAGGGAAAGAATGTCAACATTTGTCTCCAATACACTATGATGACAATTTTGACAAGTATAAGTCCCCTAGCCCAGACTCTCTAAATATCTTGAGCATAGGAAAATAAGTCCCTAGTTGTAGAGAAGTGGGGGCAGGAAGTGGTAATTGGTATGGAAGCATTAAACTAGGAATAATCATAAGAGGCAAGAAAGGCTGATTATATTATTGCTAAGGAGTTCCATCCTCGTCATGAATAGGAATATAATATCTTGAGGGTCTGGCAAGAGACACAAGAGGCTGTGTTGCTTTGATGGTAAATGGGTTTAGAATATGAATGGAAAAGATATATCCTGGGTAGAATTCTGCTTTCAGTATAAATTACCTACCCCGTTGGGACATTCTTGGAGGCAAAAACAACAAATCTTGATAGTTTAAAAATAACAAAGCTTATTTAACTGTCCGGCTTTTAAAATATGTTTTCAATAAGGCCTCATACTGATGGGGTGATCAGTTAACTATGAAAGGAAGAGAACTTCAGTTTGCATTTCATAGCTCAGATCCTATTCTGGAATCTCCTTATTTTTTATTATTCTATCACAACAGCATCAAAAAAGCTGCAGTGTGGTAGATGCTGCCCAAGCTTATAGGAATGCATGATTCCTGTCTGGAAGAGTTTCCGATCCAACTTAAGAGAAGATGGAGCAAGCGAATGCAAGAAAGAAAAGGAGGGAAGGGAAGTCAAGAATAAATGTTTATGTGGTTATGCAGACTGGATATGTGCAAAACTTAATGGTTCTGAGTCATTTAAAAAGTAGTTAAATGTTTAAAGTAAACAAATATCAGGCAACACTGGCTGTTGCTCAACTTGCAGGTCATCAGAAATGGTCTTGAGAAAGGATTTGAAGGAGAGCATATGACATAGATCAGTTCATACTATGTTGAGGCAGAGTGGAAGAAGGCATGGAGATGCAGAAGTTGACAAATGGGGGGTCAAAGCTGGCATTGTTGGTAGATCAGAGGGGCAGAGGATGAACTGGTAAGAGAAGACCAGAGAAGCATGGAGGAGAAGACTTGGGAAGGGCCTTGAAGACTGGAAGCTGGAGCCTGATGTGGTGAAAATCTGAATTCAGTGTGTCATAAATATAAAGGGAAGGGTAAACCCCTTTAAAATCCCTCCTGGCCAGAGGAAATCTCCTCTCACCTGTAAAGGGTTAAGAAGCTAAAGGTAACCTCGCTGGCACCTGACCAAAATGACCAATGAGGAGACAAGATACTTTCAAAAGCTGGGAGGAGGGAGAGAAACAAAGGGTATATGTGATCTGTCTATATTTTGTCTTTGCCGGGGATAGACCAGGAATGAAGCCTTAGAACTTTTAGTAAGTAATCTAGCTAGGTACGTGTTAGATTATGATTTCTTTAAATGGCTGAGAAAAGAATTGTGCTGAATAGAATAACTATTTCTGTCTGTGTATCTTTTTTGTAACTTAAGGTTTTTTGCCTAGAGGGGTTCTCTATGTTTTGAATCTAATTACCCTGTAAGGTATTTACCATCCTGATTTTACAGGGGGGATTTTTTTTTCTTATTTCTATTTACTTCTATTTCTATTAAAAGTCTTTTTGTAAGAAAACTGAATGCTTTTTCATTGTTCTCAGATCCAAGGGTTTGGGTCTGTGGTCACCTATGCAAATTGGTGAGGCTTTTTATCCAACATTTCCCTGGAAAGGGGGGGGTGCAAGTGTTGGGAGGATTGTTCATTGTTCTTAAGATCCAAGGGTCTGGGTCTGTAGTCACCTAGGCAAATTGGTGAGGCTTTTTACCAAACCTTGTCCAGGAAGTGGGGTGCAAGGTTTTGGGAAGTATTTTGGGGGGAAAGACGTGTCCAGACAGCTCTTCCCCAGTAACCAGTATTTGTTTGGTGGTGGTAGCGGCCAATCCAAGGACAAAAGGGTGGAATATTTTGTACCTTGGGGAAGTTTTGACCTAAGCTGGTAAAGATAAGCTTAGGAGGTTTTTCATGCAGGTCCCCACATCTGTACCCTAGAGTTCAGAGTGGGGGAGGAACCTTGACACAGTGTTTTTTAAATTTTTTTATATGGCTCAGCAAAATTCAGACACCTGGCCCGTGATGCCAGGCTTCAGGCTGAAATCTGAGCTGCAGCCTCCACTCAGTAAAGATCACCAACCTGTCCTTGGACAGACTCCTCCTATAGTGCCTTTGCCTCCTTCCATATTGACAGTCAAGTCCCTCTACCTGCTCATCTACTCTCTTATATCACCACCACTTTGGGCAGGAAGGCAAAAAGCAGCTCAATCAGGGGAACGGATGGCGGCAGAGGCACTTAAGAGGCTGGGTAGGGGGTGTTTGCCAGCTGCCATGTGAGAGAAGCGGGGGGTGGGGGTGGGGGGGTGTTGATCTTCAGTAGAAAGCCACACCTGCAGCTTATATTTGTGTCTCTGAAGTTTGATGAATTCTGAAAAAAACCTAAAACAAAGCTAGAGTTCAAAACTGACATTCCGAATATCCTAATCAAGACCACACAAAAATGCAGAAACCCCAATGTTTCAAGCTCTGCAGTTCACCTTTATATGAATTCAACCTACATTTAGAAAAGTTTGGTTTTACTCATACTGGTCACAGGTTCTGAACTTGCACTGTAATTCCTATACTGTTAACTGAAAGGACCTTTATGTTTAAGGGCCCAAATTTGCTCCCACTGTAGTAAATGGCAAAGCTTTTGTAAACATTAGGGAGAAGGACTGGGTCAGAACTTTGAAAATCTGAAAAAAATACTAATCTTTTTTTCCCTCTTTATTTACAAATTTCAACCAATATTCTATGGTGTAAAACTGACATCCTCCCTTGTTACAGAAGCTAATTTTGTCATTGGTTTACATACCCTATAGTTACGTTTTCACTCTTGCTAAATTCCAGTGGAGGAAGGAGAGGGATGATCTTGTGGTTAAGGCACTGGACTCAGGATAACTGGGTTCAATTCCCAGCTCCGCCATAGACTTTCTGTGTGACCCCTCTGCAAGTCACTTTCTCTTGGGCTCCATCCCCAATCTATAAAATGGGTACAATGCTTCTTTTCTGCAACCCTTTTGTCTGTCTTGTCTATTTAGATTGGTTTCAGAATAACAGCCGTGTTAGTCTGTATTCGCAAAAAGAAAAGGAGTACTTGTGGCACCTTAGAGACTAACACATTTATTTGAGCATAAGCTTTCGTGAGCTACAGCTGCATCCGATGAAGTGAGCTGTAGCTCACGAAAGCTTATGCTCAAATAAATTGGTTAGTCTCTAAGGTGCCACAAGTACTCCTTTTCTATTTAGATTGTAAGCTCTCTGGGGCAGGGACTTTCTGTTACTAAGTGCTTAGATAGTATAGAGCACAATCGGGTGCAGCCTGCATGCTTACTGTAATATAGAAATACTACTGTTAATGCTAATAATAAAATACCCCTGGAATTAACCTTGTTTAAAGTGAGAAAAATGACTAATTCAACACTATTTGGTTAACACCCTTCCTTATTATTATTAGTCATTTCTAGAACTGTAGTGGCTGAAAGGACTCATTCAGGCTTGAGTTTTTATGTTCTAACTTTAACTACTCATTTAGTAGCTGGATAAAGAGGAGATTCAAACAGTATTTTATTATTTATGAAGCCAAAGTTGTGGATCTCTCTCTATGTATTTGTAAATCACCAAGGGCGTTCCCCTGAGGAATTTACTGCCTAAGGGTCTGATCCTGTGAAGACAGGAATCCCCTAAGCCCTCACTGATTTGCATTGGTGTTGCAGGTATTCAGCACTTCCCAGGGGTGCTCAGCATTAACCACTGATTCTTTCCCAGTGAAATGTGGGAGAACTTGTTTGTCCATCTGGGCACATAGTGGCATTTGTGGGAAGGCACTGGAGAACCACCAGCACTCAAATGATTTAGCCGGCGTCCTTACTGCAAAATGATGGGTTACCAAAAGGAGTGAAAGCTGCATCCCCAGCCGAGCCAGCCAGCCTGAGTTTAAAGCAACATCAAACTGGGATGAGAGATCATGTATGTTGACAGGAGGTGGGTTAGGGGCAACAGCTGAGTAGAGAGCAGTTCTTCAATTTCCATCCCACCATCAACCTCAGCCTGGACCAGTCCACAGAAAAGATCCACTTCCTGGACACTACGGTGCTAATAAGCGATGATCACATAAACACCACCCTATACCGGAAACCTACCAACCGCTATGCCTACCTACATGCCTCCAGCTTTCATCCAGACCACACCACACAATCCATTATCCACAGCCAAGCTCTTTGGTACAACTGCATTTGCTCTAACCCCTCAGACAGAGACAAACACCTACAAGATCTCTATCAAGCATTCTTACAACTACAATACCCACCTGCTGAAGTGAAGAAACAGATTGACAGAGCCAGAAGATTACCCAGAAGTTACCTACTATAGGACAGGCCCAACAAAGAAAATAACAGAACGCCACTAGCCATCACCTTCAGCCCCCAACTAAAACCTCTCCAACGCATCATCAAAGATCTACAACCTATCCTGAAGGATGACCCATCACTCTCACAGATCTTGGGAGACAGTCCTTGCTTACAGACAGCTCCCCAACCTGAAGCAAATACTCACCAGCAACCACACACCACATAACAGAACCACCAACCCTGGAACCTATCCTTGCAACAAAGCCCGTTGCCAACTGTGTCCACATATCTATTCAGGGGACACCATCATAGGGCCTAATCACATCAGCCACACTATCAGAGGCTCGTTCACCTGCACATCTACCAATGGGATATGTGCCAGCAATGCCCCTCTGCCATGTACATTGGTCAAACTGGACAGTCTCTACGTAAAAGAATAAATGGACACAAATCAGATGTCAAGAATTATAACATTCAAAAACCAGTCGGAGAACATTTCAATCTCTTTGGTCACTTGATTACAGACCTAAAAGTTGCAATTCTTCAACAAAAAAAGTTCAAAAACAGACTCCAACGAGAGACTGCTGAATTGGAATTAATTTGCAAACTGGATACAATTAACTTAGGCTTGAATAGAGACTGGGAGTGGATGGGTCATTACACAAAGTAAAACTATTTCCCCATGTTTATTCCCTCCCCCCCCCCTCCAACCCCGACTGTTCCTCAGATGTTCTTGTCAACTGCTGGAAATGGCCCACCTTGATTATCACTACAAAAGGTTCCCCGCCCCCGCTCTCCTGCTGGTAATAGCTCACCTTACAGGATCACTCTCATTACAGCGTGTATCGTAACACCCATTGTATCATGTTCTCTATGTATATAAATCTCCCCACTGTATTTTCCACTGAATGCATCCGATAAAGTGAGCTGTAGCTCAAGAAAGCTTATGCTCAAATAAGTGTGTTAGTCTCTAAGGTGCCACAAGTACTCCTTTTCTTTTTGCAGATACAGACTAACACGGCTGCTACTCTGAAAACTGAATCAGAGATTAGCAACAGAAAGCTAAGTGAAAGAGAGTTTTGGGGATGGATTCTGAGCAGAATATCATTAAGATTCTTCCAGATTTCATCCAGAATATACATAAACAACACAAAAAGTAATCTTGTTAAACAATAAGGGGAAATTCATGCCCGCTCATTACAATCAAACTCTAAGTTTGAGTCCTTGAAGCATCCTATAACTGAGAGGCTTCTTTGATATTTATTTATATTACGATCAGGAATGAGTTACTCTGGAGAGTAAAAAGAGTGCTTAGCTGAATGCAAACAGCTTGCATTCAAGTCATTCATTAATTACAGAAACAGAAAGTCAAATCAAAGGATACCTGACCCTAAAAACTTCTGAAAGCTCCAGAGAAGGAGAATTTTTAATTACTTCAGGGAAACAATGTTTGTAACACTGGTAAATAAAATTTTACTCCTAAAAATAGGCTAATACATAGAGAGCAAAATTCAGAAAAAATAAATACTCAAATCAGCAATCGCAGGTGTAGTGACAATACTGTAAACATGTTTGCCAATTTCAGGTAGTTTATTACTTCAGGGCCATTAGGTTCTGCCTGTTTTTGTTCTGTTTAACTAAGCAAGATGTTCCTTGTTACGTAAACGTTCTGTTCCGCATTGGTTTCAAAGGGAGAGGAATGAACACATTACTTCTGCTGGAAGTGGTAGCAAATAGCCCATCTGTTGCAATACCAAGATCTGCACCAGTGAAACTAACACTGATTTCTTGTGTTCACTGCGAGATGCAAACAATATTTAGTCCCCATAAAAACTGACACCCTAAAAATTTCTGAAAATTATAATGCCCCTATTCCCTAACAAAGCAGAACATCGCAAGCAAATACGTTTTTGTGCATAGAATTTTGAAAACACAGCAAAAGCACCCAATTTTCAGAGCTGGGTATTTAAAGTTAGGCACCTAAATTCATACTAAGACACATAAGTAGGAATGGTCTGATTTTAAGAAGTGCTGAGCACCTGCAGATCTCAAACTTCAATGGAGTTATTTCTGGTTTGCCCCCAGGGGACAGGAGAATCAGATCCAGTGACTACATAGGCAAATACAGCAGCTATGATATATGCTAGACTACCATAACTAACACAGCCTTGAACACTGGAAACTGGTTTCACTGAGAGGGGAAATGTTCATCATGAACAACAAGGTTCGCACCTACCCTTTTTGAAAACTGCTATGGGATCTCTTATGTAAAACCTGAAAGCCAAAGAAGGCGGAAGGAACTTCCATTTAATATCTTCTCTGGGAGGAGGGCAGTCATTTAGATAGGACTGTAAAAGATTAAGAGTTCACCATACTTACTTTATTAGCTGTGGCAGATGGGCAAGAAGAAGAAATATTGAGCATTCTCATGGAGACTTCCAAATGTTGGGGTGGAAGAAAAAAGTTAGGGAGGACAATAGGATCTGGTCTGAACAGAGCTGTTAAGCAATAACATTTTGCAGTGTTTTACAATGATAGAAAACTCCGTAGTTATGCATTTAGATTCAGCATTATCACAAAAGCTGTTCTTAATGGATCCATGATTTTCTAAATAATCCTATTTATTTTTAATCTCTGAACGTTAGATAATTCAGATCACTCAGCTCTGCTGCATAGTTCCACAGAGTACAGAACATTAACGTAATATGACACTCCTGTAGATCCTTATTCTGAAAAATCCAACATGCTTTACAAAAGGTGATATGTGAAATATAGGTATTAGTTTGACCATTACTGAAATGTGGCAATTCTCTTTAATTAATTAAAACAATAAAGTTATCTAAGTCTCTTTTAAAATGGAATCATAGAATCAGGGTTGGTGGGGACCTCAGGAGGTCATCTAGTCCAACCCCCTGCTCAAAGCAGGACCAATCCCCAACTAAATCATCCCAGCCAGGGCTTTGTCAAGCCGGGCCTTAAAAACCTCTAAGGAAGGAGATTCCACCACCTCCTGAGGTAACCCATTCCACTGCTTCACCACCCTCCTAATAAAAACGTTTTTCCTAATATCCAACCTAAACCTCCCACACTTCAACTTGAGACCATTACTCCTCGTTCTGTCATCTGGTACCACTGAGAACAGTTTAGATCCATCCTCTTTGGAACCCCCTTTCAGGTAGTTGAAAACAGCTATCAAATCCCCCCCTCATTCTTCTCTTCTGCAGACTAAATAATCCCAGTTCCCTCAGCCTCTCCTCATAAGTCATGTGCTCCAGCCCTCTCATCCTTTTTGTTGCCCTCCACTGGACTCTTTCCAATTTTTCCACATCGTTTTTGTAATGTGGGGCCCAGAACTGGACAGAGTACTCCAGATGAGGCCTCACCAATGCCGAATAGAGGGGAATGATCATGTCCCTAGATCTGCTGGCAATGCCCCTACATATACAGGCCAAAATGTTGTTAGACTTCTTGGCAACAAGGGCACACTGTTGACTCATATCCAGCTTCTCATCCACTGTAACCCCTAGGTCCTTTTCTGCAGAACTGCTGCCTTTTCTGAAGAACTGCAGAAAGGAAACATGGCAAGCTGCAATAGTGCACACCAACATTACACAATTGTTTTGTTGGCAAGAAGTGAAAAATAGCTTTCAGTTCAAGCTGTTCAGAAAAATGCACGTAGGCAGAATGTAATTAGCCAGACTGAAATGTGATCGAGACACTGTGATTAATACGCCTAATCCCTGCACAAAGTGTCATGGGAATTAATGGCCACAAATGGTCAGGAACCCAATTACAGATCACTTGACTGATAGCAGAACAATGCTTCCTAATACGCTGCTGGGCCATCAATTCTGGTTTAAGAGGGAAGAATGCTACATACTGAATCCCCACTTCCTACAGCCCCTAAGTATTCCCATTCAAATAATGGCCAGGTCCAAATTGTGAAGTCTCCTGGGATCACAACACAAGGTGGTACTGGCTGCAATAAAACTAAATTTGATAATTTTGACACTTCCAAAAGTAATACAAGTTAGGACTAAAACTGTGACCTTAATCCATTCAATTGTGCCCAAGTATTACAACACATGCAGTTTGTAAGATGACCCTTAATTGGGGGACTATTGCTAAACCTATGCACAACAGAGTTGTTCGAGACACAATTTTCCAGTTAAAGAAAGCTGCATCCAGTTTGCTCCATGTAGTGTTTGGGAAGATACCGGTGGGAGGGGGCAGAAAGGGGTGGAATTGATCATGTATTAATTGCCAACTGTAACTGAAAATTAAGTTTTTGATTAAAATGGACTAACCCTCTGGTTAACTAACACTAATTTGCTTACAAGTGACAGACCAACATGGGATCTCAGTGTTCGGGGATCCATCAGTTTCCATCCAGCTTTAACATTAGTTTAAATCAATCAGAAAAAATGGAACAGTTTAAACAAGAAGCATTTTGCCAGACAATGGCTGAAACAAGAGCTTGAAAGTTCACACACAAAAATTGGTAAAACACACAATTCTGGTTAGGTTGAATCCTTGCCTGTTAAGTTTTACACCAGCAGATACTTTTACAATCCCTCCCCCACCCCCCAAAAAGAGAGGTTTAAAAGGAAAATGTAACCCAGTCATAGTGGTGATCACCAATTACGTTCTAACAGAGCCACTCACTATTTCTTAGCATGCAAACTGCACTTGATGAAAAAGACAAAAAAGGATACAACACAATACTAGATTTCACAGACTTTTCTGACTCTTCAGGCAGGTCCTCATGGCTCTCATCAGAGCAGCTCCCGCTATTTCTTGTAGACTCTGACTGCGCAGATAAATTCTGAATATGCATCCCTTCATCAGACTCATTTCCTTCCTCACCTTGATAGTCTGCATCTAAATACTCACTACTTTCCTCCTTTCTTTCTCTGGCAATGGTCTTGACCACACCAAAATCTCCACTGCCTGGTAAATCCAATGGTTCTCCAGATATAGCATGGAACTCTTTGTCTTGTTCTGCTTCTTGGGCTTCAATTGCTCCATTGTGATTGACATTCTCTTTTTCTAATGACCCAACATTTGCTTGATGCATTTTGGGTAAATGTGCAGGCTGAAACCTCTCTGAATCAGTTGCTTCAGTATCGTTATTTGGACCTTCAACGCCTTTTTTCATTACACATGCAGCATTCTCTTCAATATAGGGACTAGCATAGGATCTAGCAGTGCTGGGCATACTTGGGTGGTTGTTCTCTGGTATACTGGACAAAGAGCTACTTCTTATACTCTCTCCTTTTTGTAAATATTCAGTAGCCACTGAGTATTGGTTCTCATTTCTCAAGTCTATTGGCTGTCTGTCAGGGCCCTGCTCCCCTTCAGATACAATGCTGGACCAGGGACTGGTTTTGTCAGTTACAGTAGTTATTTCATTCAGAGTCCTTGGTTCTATGACATCCTCTTCATACTCTTCATCGCTGTTGGACCGGATGACATGTGTATCCTCCTCTGTCTGGATGTGGTCCAATGACACAGGATGCTCATTTTCAGTGACTGCTTGGTCTAGAAATTCATAGAGCATACCTCTTCTAAATGCAGACCTTCCAAGAGAGAATACAGGTGATGTATCTGTGTGGACATTTGGCGATTCCATTCTTGATTGGTCTTGGTGCATCTCAGTTCTCACTGCTCCATCCTTTTGATCCGATGCAACATGAAGGGCATGTTTAGTGCCTGAATTTCTGATATTGTCTTGAAGCACATTTGAAGATTCTTTGGTATTTTTCGTTATAGTCTGTAAATCTGATTGATGGTAAACAGCATCAGTACATACAAGAGATGAAGGCTTCAACTCTGATTGTTACTCTTTATAACTATAGTAGTGCTATAGCTGCACTACTTGTGAATAACCACATATGCAATGAATGATTAAAGGAGCTAAATATGTAAAGCTTGGGTCAAATAAAAATGGGGACAACTGGAAGGGGATGGTGCTTGATAACAGTTCACAAATGTCAGAAGGGCGCAAACACTGAGAAGGGGAAGGAATTTGTTTAGGGTGGTGTAAGGCAGAATAATGAAAAGTACTGTGATGAAATTGAGGAAGAGAAAAGTTGACTATGAGGAAAAGTTTCTATACTTTTTTACTCACTGACTTCGAGACCTTTTAGTGGAACAGTCCCCCAAGAGAAACTGAACAGCCTCCATTGCTGGGACATTTAAAACCAGTCTGGACAAAAACCACGAGCAACAAGGGAACAATCCTACATTGGACAGAAACAGGAGATGGGAACTAGATACTTTTTCTATCAGTAGCTTCGACAATCCTATGGAACAGGGCTAGAGGACATAGCTCTCACTGACACTCTTTAGTTTTGCATATCTGATGGTAATCTGCATGCTTCTATCTATTTCTATATTAAAAATCATATGAGAACCCACTTACATGATTGTCAAATATTTATACCAACTGAAAGGCACTAGAGAACACTGATTTGTTACAGTGCAAAAGTTGCAAAATATATATATTTCAATATTAAAAATGAAGAGTTGCATGTGTCCTCTATATAATGTAGGAAGCAGGGGAAAGGAAAGGTTGATTGCCCTAGGAGTCTAAATATAAATAGCCTCCTGTGATACAGCCATGTCTTGGCCATTTACAATTTATTTTAATAATAAGGAAATCTATTTTTAGTTTCTAGTTTCCAGTCAGATGTACCTTATTTCATCAAAATCTTTCAGGAATTAGGCCATTGGTATTTAGCTGAACTCACCATCAAGGTAAATGTCAAATTAGTGCTCTTGGAGACAAACAACAGGTTTAAAATAAGAGTTAAAGAGGATGCAGTAAGTGGCGGGGGTGGCGGCACTGGGAAAAAGGATAAGAAGAGAGTTTCAGATAGATATGTGGAGGAGAGGGGGCAAGAGAAGCAAAGAAAATAGTACACTGAGGTGAGCAGGACAAAGATGGCAAAGTCTAGAGAACAGGAATAAGTGGCATCAGAATCAAGATGCTAATACTGTATACCAGAAGGAATGGCCCTGTACCACGGGAGATGGTGGCACAGTACGAATCCTAGAGGGTAGACAGAGGTAGATACTGCAGACAGCCTGCTTCATACTGATGACAGTCTCTCTTCTACCCACTACTTTATTATAAAAAGGCACAACAGACACTTGGGATTCCCAGCCAACTTGCTAATCACAATGTACTGGAGCTGGATCAGAATGGTCACAGACGACTAGGCTAATATGAAATTAACTGCAAACAGGCTAGTGCCAAGGAAGGGCAGTAAGTCGATAGGTGGTTTAAGGGGCAGGGTGGAATGAGGAGATGGAGACTTTAAAATCACCATGGGAAGCAAAGATATTTCACTTGATTCACTACTGCTACATATCCACTTCTGTAGATAAATGTGGCACAAAATTTATCAGCACTACTAGTGAAGAACAGATGCACGTGAAATTATGTAGGGAAATTTAGGTAGGCTAGCATATAATTAACAGGACAGAAACCAATCACTAACTACTATTTAATCTCATCTTCCTAATGTTATATTTAAATATATGTTACTTAATGGGCGTGTCAGGTAAGATTCCAACACCACCACTAAAGAACTGGAGCACTCGCCTCAGGGACCAGCACAAATTAGTTGTCTGTTAGAGGTTGGTCTTCTTAAAATTAAAGATTGGGAAAAACTGTCAGGAGTTTTGGGGCTACTTTAAAGAGGGGATTTAAAACAAGGGATTACCTAGTGCCCCTGGCTCTTGGTAAAGTATTCCAAACAAGGTAACTTCTTACCATTGATCAGAGTGCTGACTTGAGAGATCAAGTGACTAGATTTTTCCAAAAGATGGTGTCCATCAGGATCTACCATTCTGGTCCCAAACTCTTGGCAATCCCCATCCTGCTGTTCCAGATTTCTCTTTAATGTGCTGCCATAGCCATTGTCGGGGAACGAGCTGGTTAATTTCTGACTGAAGTATCTCTGAATCTCATCCAGCTCAGTCAAGTTGCTTCTGTAAGCCATGTAAGAGAACATAAAGATTCATAATGTATAAATACCTGACTAATTAACCTTGGTTTTCCTAAGGTTTAGAACTAGGCTAAAAAACTATTATCCAGCCAAAAATTTAATCCATAAGATCCCAGCCTAGAAATGATTCTTTCTGAGCCAAACAGGAAAAAATAAAGGGAACCTCATGTAAATCAGTTAATGCTTTGAATTTTGTGAGAGATCAAAATGATTACAGGGGTTTGTTCAGTTTCCTGTCTTAGCTCAGAGAGGTCTTTTGGTAACAGAGTAAGTTAAGTTACAGGATGACAGAGATGGGTAGTGCTAAGTATTCAGTCTTAATTTGCAATCACTGCTGCTATCCAGTCCTGGGGCTTCTCACAGCTCTGCCAAAGCGGGACAAATCTAACCTGTAGCCACCCTCACTATTCCAGTCTTGTTTTAATACTGCTGTTAAGTTACACTACTATACCACTAACACCCAGTTTCATAAGATTACTATATTAATTTTAGTTTATTTGAAAAGAGGATGCAAGAATTGCAAAATTTCAAGATTTACTTTGTGAACCTAAAGCCATATACCATACTGGTAGCCATGGGTTTGCTTTACCTGAGAGCAGTTAGAAGTGAAGTACGTGATGAATGTGACAGGGAATCTAATCTTCCAGCCCTTTGTGCATTCCCTTCCACCTGCTGCAAGGACTCATGAAATCTGCGGACATTTTGCATGTGCTCTTCATGACGAGGTGTCCATGTTTCTGTGGGACTAATTCTGCTAAAAATGGGTATATATTTATATACATGCACCAGCATATCTATGAAAAGATCTGCCAACATCTGTTAAAAATACTCCCCCTGCATCATTAAAGAAGCATTAATGGATTAAGCCCAAAGCATGCAAAATTTGGCAAGAATGACATTAGTAATTCACAAAAAGCCTGAGAACTGCACCTAATTTGCATCATGATAGAGTATATTGCAGGCATCCTCCTTTTTAACACAGAAGTGCCCACAGATATAGGTGCCAGCGGTTGTTCAGTTGAAGATGGAGCACTATATGCTGGTGCTGGTACTCTTTGCAAATTTCAACAGACAGAGCTAATAAAACCTTGCCTGGCAGGCTGCTTCTAGGGTCTATGTAGAAGGATTGCCTTCCACATACTCTAAACAAGCAAGCCATGAATTAATCCTCTTTCTTACATGTCGCTCACTGTGAGCTGCAGTTACTGCCAGTAACAGCTATGAACAAAAGGGATGTCCCCATAGCATCTGTTTTTAGCAAGAGTAAGCAGAAATTACTGCAGGGTTTCTATAAAAGCTGGTCTCAGGGATGTGCAATATGGGCATGCCTCTTCATCCCTTATTTGGTGACAATGAAAAGAAGTATGACAAAATACATAGAGATGTCACAGACACACATCCCTACCCCACTTCCCACTAAGCAGGGCAGAGGAAAACAATAGCGAGTATTGACAGTGGTACTACATTATATCTAGGGTACAGGGAGTGAAAGAAGCAGCTGGGTGCCTCTTTGGGGAGAGACCATGATGTTGTGGTAAGGAATCGGTATCAGAACATTAGGAGATTGGCATCTCTTGGGACATTCACTCAAAAGTATATTTCGTACAAAATTGATTGACAGTCTTACAATTAAATGCAAGTACCACACACAACTGTTTTAGTCCTTTAAATTGCAGGGCCGTGGATCTGGAGCGAGAGGCGTGGCACAGGTCTATTTCACCCTGGTCAGTAGACTTAGTATTTGGGCTGGTAGGTGTCAGGTAAAATTTTCAAACTCTGGAAACAATAAATATTTACTTTTACTATTATTTTATTCCAAAGATATTCTTTTATCAGTTTTCTTACCGCTCCTGAGTAGTAAAATCAACATCCTTTGATGAAGTATTAAACAATTGTCCAGAGTGTCTTGTAACATAGCTGGGGAATGCAGTATACAAGGCCCTTGCCTGGAATGAAAAAGGACTGTGTGCAGGAATCTGCAACAGCAAGATTAAGGAGAAATAAAATGTGAGACTTCACTGAGCTAACCAATAGCATAAACTTAACTTTATATACTGATTTACATTTTCAAAGCACTTTACAAAGACTGACCAACGGGACAAACCAACTTAAAATCTGGATTGTTTTATAGACTTTAGTTAAAAGTGAGGCAGGTTCTAGCACCAGCAAGTCCTGTGGCCATTTTTTATGGTTTAGAATCATACCTTCAGAGTTAAAAAAAAATGTCTCTCTCCCCTGCTGCTGTGTGAAAAGTTCCACACAAACAATAGGAGAAACTTACTAACCGACTATGCAGGGGAAACTGTGAAACTGACTACATGCAGAGTGCTATCAAATATACCGGTAAAGAAACTGAAAATAGAGAAAAATGATGTTTTTAATTTATAGTCATCTTATATGTTACATGTAATAATTTCATACAGGTGTGTCTCTTCACTTAAATTTCAAGCTCTGTGGGGCAGGGATTCTCTCTGATATATGTTTGTACAACACCTACAATAATGGGGCTCTGGCCTCTAGGTAAATTTATTGTAATATAAATAAATTTTTAAAATTGAGAATTCAGGACTTTCCAGCATTTGTAAAGCCATGCTCAATCCACTACACAATGCTGCCAATCTGCTATATGTACAGTTAACTTTTCACTGTGTGAATCCAGAAGATTCACTGTTGGTTATTAGGAACTAAATCAGACTTGTGAATAGAAAGAAACTGGAGTACATACTGAAGAACCTGGTGTTCTGGTCCGAATCCTTGCCTGTCTTACTTCTTTGAGATGAATTATACTTTCCAGAGGGGAAATAGCTACTTTAATCTGCCCTCTGCATTGTCCACTGAAATCTGTAATATTGTACCACCCACAGACTAACTGGAAGCCAGAAAGAAGGGGCGAGAGATCCACAGATGCAAATCCTATCACTCGTTCAACATCTGTGGGGAAAGAAGAGGGTAAATCATGCAGTTAAAACTAAGGTGTGCAAGCGTAACATCTGCACGTTTTAAAACAATCAGTTACACAGCCCTGAAACTTTACACAGCTTTACAGAGCAAACCTCAAAAAGCATATAGTAAGCAGAGAACACCTAAAAGGCAAAGGACAAGTTCAGGTAAAAAGGAAGTGGGGACTATGGAGTCTGAGAACAAAGTAGAAATGGCACCTGGAAGAAATGGGTTTTTAGGAGGGATTGAAGGAGGAGACAGGACAAGAAGAGGAAAAAGGTTTCAAATGTAGGAGAGAATAGGAGTGTTGACATAAAACCAAGATGGTGAAGGAGGAAAAGACGGAAGCTGTAAAGCAACAATATAGGGATGAATGGAGGGCGAAATGTCAGAGACATATGTGGTAGCAAGATTACATAAAGCCTTAAAGTTGAGGACAAGGAGCCTGAATTTGATGTTCTTAAAAACAGAAGGACAAGGAAGGTGTGTGAGGAAGCAATGATGTGACTGGAGTGGTCAGGGAAAGAAGTAGACTTTTGGATAGAACGCAAGAATGAGCAAATAAGCAGGGTGGTCAGAAAGCAAGTTACAGTAATCAAGAAGAAAGTGACCCAGGCCCAGACAAGTGGTTTTAGTGGTGGGGACAGTGAGGAAAGGGCAGACTATGGTGATGAGGAGTAATGGGACCTAGCAAGAAATCAGTTATAAAGGGGGAGGAGAAGAGAGATGCCAAGATTAAACCAAAGCTGTGGAGCTGGTGACAGTGATAGAGAAGGGAGGCAAAAATCAGGGATTCAGTTCTGGAGAGATTGAGTTTGAGTTGCAGGGGGCACATCCAAGAGGAATAGTCAGAGAGGCATCTGGAGACTATAATAATTCTCTCCTTCTGTCTAGTTTAACATCACGTTAATTATTCTATTAAATATTTCCCTTGTTCAAAATAGCAGCAGTGTTAAAGAAATTAAAACAGACACGGTGAAGGACCCAATGCATTAAGGATTACGTAATAAATGCTATCGCACTCACAAACCCTTTCCCTGCCTGGCAGAAAGTCTAGGTGAGGCTCTAGGGTCTTGCAGATTTAGTCCAAAAGAAAGTCCAGCTTTCCTACTCCATCCCAGGTTTCACTCTGTGGTGGGCTAACAGTGTCACACAGCATGCCACAGTTCCAAAACACCTATAAATGATTTGTTTACATAGAAGTGTATTAAGGCTGCAAGTAACATAGATAGTTAGTGATATGAGAGTTGTAGGCTGTCAAGGTTCCTCCCCCACTCTGAACTCTAGGGTACAGATGTGGGGACCTGCATGAAAACCTCCTAAACTGACTTTCACCAGCTTAGGTTAAAACTTCCCCAAGCTACAAATTAATTTTACCCTTTGCCCTTGGAATTTCCACTGCCACCACCAAACTTTAACTGGGTTTACTGGGAAACGTAGTTTGGACACGTCTTTCCCCCCAAAATCCTCCCAACCCTTGCACCCCACTTCCTGGGAAAGGTTTGGTAAAAATCCTCACCAATTTGCATAGGTGACCACAGACCCAAACCCTTGGATCTTAGAACAATGAAAAAGTATTCAGTTTTCTTACAAGTAGACTTTTAATAGAAGTAAAGGAATCACCTCTGTAAAATCAGGATGGTAGATACCTTACAGGGTAATTAGATTCAAAACATAGAGAATCCCTCTAGGCAAAACCTTAAGTTACAAAAAAGACACACAGACAGGGATAGTCATTCTATTCAGCACAGTTCTTTTCTCAGCCATTTAAAGAAATCATAATCTAACACATACCTAGCTAGATTACTTACTAAAAGTTCTAAGACTCCATTCCTGTTCTGTCCCTGGCAAAAGCAGCATACAGACAGACACAGACCCCTTTGTTTCTCTCCCTCCTCCCAGCTTTTGAAAGTATCTTGTCTCCTCATTGGTCATTTTGGTCAGGTGCCAGCGAGGTTACCTTTAGCTTCTTAACCCTTTACAGGTGAGAGGATTTTTCCTCTGGCCAGGAGGGATTTTAAAGAGGTTTACCCTTCCCTTTATATTTATGACATAGGCCTGTGCATTTCTACTTCACTTCAGGTAGGAACAGTTGGAATGATGCTGTGGGACACCTCAGCAGGCTACCAAGGAATCAGAAGCCAAAAACATAAGGAAATGAGCAGTGGTGGAGGCATAGGTTTGAAATACCAAATAACTATACCCATTAACTTGAGCCCCATTGAAATTATTTTTAAAACAGATGTACCAGAAGCCATTCAAGATCTCTAATCATTAGTTAGAGACATGTTTAGACTTGAAAAATCCCAAATGCATTTTAAAACCAGTTCTTCCCTCTTTTCCTTAGCTGCCAAAACTCATTGTTGCTATTGCAGTTGTTGATATTACCAGCACTTAGATCAGTGTAAGAATTTAAAGTAACTTGAAGGCCCGAACTCACGCTTTGGCAGGTACAATGCCTTCACTTCACCTCTGTTATTACATGAAGGGTTATACACTTATGAACTGAGACACCAGAAAGGCTAGTGATACAAGAGACATGGATAGCTTGAACAGTTGGAGGGAAAAGTAAACACATTTTGAAAAAGACAGGGGAGTAAAGGAAAATGAGAGAGTTGGGAAAAAAAAAAAAAAAAAACTTAAGGCCAATTTGTGTAGCTCCATGACCTCCCTCTAGGATTTCTTTTGTTTCTATTCACCAACTCATATTCCCTTTCCAAAGACCTTTTAAAATGCCTGTGTGTGATTACTGTTACACTGTTATGTTGATTGCAATAACTTGTCTGTTCTCTCCTGCACGTCAGCAGGTACAGAGACAAACAATCCTACCAGTAAACACAAAAGAGAACATTGTTTGGGTTACTCCAGCAGTTCAAGTGTTTTGTTTTGTTTTTTTTTTTGAAGAAAACTTTTAGCAGAAATTGTGTCAATGGCTAATGGAGATTTTTTTTTTTTAACAATAAGACAAAAGTCTATCAGACTTATACACTTATTGTAGACTCAAAATAAAAGTTTCTCTGGCAAAAATCAGCCAGCTAAACTTTAATACATTTTTAAAAATTAGTACTTTGAATCAGCACTGGAGAGAAAAATAATAAAATACAGCTATCTTCCCAACATCACAGCATATTTTGTTAACTTAAATTTGTTTTGTAGCAATTAAACATTGGAGGATCTAGTTTAACAATGACATGAGCAAACAGTAATATGGCGAATGAGTACCTTTACCATTGTAACAACAAACAGGAAGTGTGGATAGGTACGTTGCTAGGCATAAGGCCTATGGCCAAATGCTTCCAACTGTCCCAATAAATGCGAATATTGGCTATAACGTCATTTTTTAAAGTATGTTCATGCTGCTATAAAAGTATTTGGTTACATTTTGGTAATAATGGGCAAAGGAGTCCAGCCCTGAGTAGCTGTGGCAGAGGATCAAAGTAGTTTACCTTCTGACAGAGCTGAAATCTTTATCTGTAAATCAGATTCTATTTTAAATAATGTCTGTAAGAAGTAAACCAGGGGAATCACAGAAACATCTCCTGTTAGAATTGCTTAGACTTGTAAGGATTTGTGGGCTGCTGGGTTAAAGGCTCTCAGCCTGATGAGATGAGCCTGGCACATATGGGAGCTGGTAAGAACCTGGCCTTACATGCTTTCCAAAGGATTAGGGGAAGGCCCATGAAAAAGCCTAAAATGAGGCTCTGGAGAGAAATGGGACTGAGGCCATAAATTAGCAGGATGATACCTGCCTCTGCTGATAGCAGAAGACACTGGAGTTTGTAAGCCATTGCAGAACACTCTTCAGCTAACTCTGGAAGGAACAAATAGAAGGAAAAAGAGAAATAATAATCCATCTCCCCGCCCCAGGAAAATCTGACTTCTAAAATCCTGTCAATTTAAACTTGGTGAGAAGCAAGGTTTTAAACCTAAACTTAACTAAAACTAGCTAAAAGCGTCTCACAGTTGGAGGGACTTTGGCAAGACAGGAAATGAAGGGGACTGCTTAGCTAGTATAGCCCTCTCCTAGGGACAGGCCACTAATGTCGTTGAAATTCCTAACTCCATCTGTTGGAAGGAGCCAAATTACCCACTGTATACACTGAACCAGGGGCTTCTCTGCATTGCATCATGGTGGTTTACCTGCTTTATGCCACACTTTGAAGACCAGGGTTTGTTGTGGATCCAACAGAAGTTCTTTGGATAGCCTATTAAGAATAAAATCATCATAATCTGTTATGCAGAACAATAATATTTGTCAGAAGCTAGCAAGGCAAAGTGTCTCTGGAATTTCAATAACATTTTGTCTACCTTATGAAAAGTATTATCTGAGTAATGGGGAAAAACAACAGTGTAGGTCCTTAAAAGTGCAATGTACATAATTACCACTACATAGGTTTGTTTTCTGCTTTTTTTTTTTCCTTTCTTATTCTAAAATATTTTTAAATTAGGGTAGTGAAAACAGCAGGGAAAAAAGGAGAGAGAGATAACTGTGAAAATACTATCAAGCACTACAGTAACAAACTTTTAATAAAGATTAAGATGGCCACCTGAAACACTGTAACCTAATTTCTGAAAAAACACCTCTCCAAAATAGTGATGAGACAAAATCCTTTACTTCCCCCAAAGCATTTTCAAGTCACTTGGCATATTTCTAGTATTCAAGATTGGCTCTGAGCACAAATAACCTTAGAGAAAAAAACTTGTAACTGCAGCTATCAGTGTCTGAATGATTGGTCTCTGCATTATAAAAACAACTGTCTAGCCGGCAAACCTGTCTCTGTGCAGTTACTGGTATAATTTCCAAGCAGTCTATGACTGACAAGTTAGTGCCGAACATGCTAAATACAGTTTATTTATTGAGAAACAATGTGGGAGAGATAACGTCTTTTATTGGACCAACTTCTGTTGGAGAGAGAGATGAATTTATCCAGAGAGCTCTGTGTAAGCACCAAAGCTTGTCTCTCACACTAACAGAAGTTGGTCCAATACAAGATATTACCTCACCCACCTTCTCTCTCTAATATTTTGGGACCAACTCAGTTACAACAACACTGTGTACAACAATGGAAGATATTTTATTTACTGATTCACAGTGGTCGGTCTCTTTTAGTTTAGAAAATCCTAATGGCAACTGCTTCAGATTTAATTCAAACACCTGACTGCAAAACTTTGCAGAAACCATGAGATCCCCACCACAGACATACTAGTGTAAGTTATTTATTAATTGTATTGTGGACCAAGAACCCCAGCCATGGACCAGGACCCCACTGTTCTGGACACCATACAAACTTAATAAAAAGACATGAAAGTGCAAAGAACTTCGCTAACATTAATGAATTAATCCTCACGACAGCCCTGTGAGGTAGAAAATGTTATCAGCTCCATTTTACAGGTGGGGAAACTGAAGCACAGAGATGTTAAATGTCTTACCTAACATCACCTGAGAAGTCTATGGTATAGCCAGAAATACAATAGAGGTCTGACTCCTGGTCCTGTGTTTTAGCCCAGACCATACCTTCCCTCTTACAACTCAATCCAGACATTATAGGCACTAGAGCTACTGCAAGATATGCAAACACGGATTTTCAGCTGTGACAAGCTTAGCAAGGCTCCTACTGCTTTGGCCGGAGAAAGCCTCTCTCTGTTTACTTGGTTAAAGCTGCTGCTTCTGGACCACAAGGGGACTTGCATAAAACTGTGAGTGGTGATAAAATAACACGTAGGAATCATAACAGAACAGGTCCAATTACTGGAGGACCACTTTGCTAAATGCATCTATTCATTCAGTGTCTGGCCCCTGGCTGCCAGACACCATGGCTATGAAAGTGTCTGCCTCTGAAAGGCATTACATACCTTGTTTGCTGCTGAAAGTCCCAAACTGGTGAGTCAGCGTTTTCTATTATTGCAGTGGCTATTGGAGCATCTGCATCAGCAACCGCAAACGTCACATAGCTACTGGGTGCTGTCACTCCACGTTCAGTGAGAGGACTCCCTAAAATATAATGAATTGTGGTTAGAATAAGGCAGATGATTAATTATTTCATAAAAAAATTAAGTATTGTGTTACAACAGAACAAACCTATTAGCTAGAGATAATAATGGTTTCACCTTGTGACAAAGATAAAACCTGTGTATCATGGCAAAGGCCAGCTCAGCCTGACAGCTGTTGGTTTCCTTAGGGTAGCAGAGCAAGCCCAGGAAGCTGCTGACTTTCACTAGCTCCAGTCAGGATATGAGTGGAGTGCAAAATACTAGCGTGTACCTTTACTATGAAAGTAACTCTAAAAATGACATTGGGGTTCTGTGATTGTTGATTACATATAAAAATTTGCTCAGTTAAGGGTGTTTTTTTTTTTTTTAAATAAATATTATCAGCCTTGCAAATGTATCTCAGGATCCAAAAGTCAAACTGGGTTATTTCTGGCTCATCTCACCAGTAACCAGTATTAAAAATTCCTCCTGACAAATTTTGCTTTCAGTTACACCTGAGCAACACCATTCTCATCAATAGGGTTTTGTAGGTATAACTAGGGGCAGAACTGGTCACATAGTTAGAAATTATACAGCAATTTTGTGGATAATGCACAACCCAAAATAGAACCTAACTCACTCTCCCAGATCTGGAATAGGTCCAGAGAACGGCTGCCAGGATGATCAGAGGAATGGAGAACCTACCGTACGAGAGGAGACTTAAGGAGCCTGTCTTGTTTAGCCTGACTAAATGAAGGCTGAGAGGAGATATGATTGCTTTCTATAAATACATCAGAGGGATAAATACCAGAGAGGGAGAGGAGTTATTTAAATTAAGTTAAGGGCCAATGTTGGCAGAAGAACAAATGTATAAACCGTCCATCGATAAGTTTAGGCTTGAAATTAGACAATGTTTTCTACCCATTAGAGGAGTGAAGATTGGAACAGCCTTCCAAGGGAGTAGTGGGGGCAAAAAACCTAACTTGTTTTAAGACTGAGCTGGGTAAGTTTATGGAGAAGATGGCACAATGAGATTGACTACAACTGCATATGGCCCATTCATGACTGCTGTCTGCAAATATCTCCAATAGACTGAGGGGGAGGGCTGTGACTACAGAGAACTCTTTCCCAGGTGTCTGGCTGGTGGGTCTTGCACATGCTCAGGGTGTAACTGATCACCATATTTGGGTTCAGGAAGAAATTTTCCCCCAGGTCAGACTGGCAGAGACCCTGGCGGTTTTTTCGCCTTCCTCTGCAGAGTGTTGCATGAGTCACTTGCTGGTTTGAACTAGAGTAAATGGTGGATTCTCTGTAACTTGAAGTCTTTAAATCAAGATCTGAGGACTTCAGTAACTCAGCCAGAAGTTGTGGGGGCCTATTGCAGGAGTGGGTGGGCGAGGTTCTGTGGCCTGCAGTGTATCGGGAGGTCAGACTAGATGATCATGATGGTATCTTCTGGCCTTAAATTCTATGAGATGTGTGTTGGCTCTGCAGGGCCCTCATACTGATCGGTGACCGAATACGTTCCTGTACCAAGCACAGCTATTTAGAACGATTACAACACAGGAACCCATCTCCTGTCAGGCTTGAAATAAGGAAATGTGCACTAACTTACAGACAAATGCAAGGTGCCAAAGATGTCCAAGGGTTAGTAAGTTTTTTTTAATGTAATGTCTCACAAACATTACATAACAGGGATTTAGGCTCAGAACATCCCGGTAAGGTATTAACCCCATGTATAGATAAAGAATGGAGGCAGAGAGAGAAATAAGCTCTGTCTACACTATACTCGCCCCCCCAAAAGAAACCTTCCCCCCACTTCTACCACCAGTCAGCTCCCATGGCAGCAATACGTGGGACTTCTTGACCTACTAAGGTGCTGGCAGCCTCTGGGGTTTTTGCCATAGTGTCATCTAGACATTCTCTGAGCAGGGATGAATATGGTGGTTAGAGCACTGGTGGCCACTGGCACCTCACCTGCACTTGTTCTCCCACGGGTCCTATCACTGGTGGAGCAGCACCAGTGGGAAATTTTAGGGGGAAAAAAGTAGTGCATAAAAGGCCTAAGTCATTGGCTCTCAAACCTTTGTATTGATGACTCCTTTCACACAGCAAGCCTCTGAGCGCGACCCCCTCATAAATTGAAAACACATTTTTTTATATTTAACACTATTATAAATGCTGGAGGCGAAGCGAGGCTCGGGGGTGGAGGCTGACAGCTCATGACCCCACATGTAATAACCTCATGACCCCTCGGGGTCACGTCCCGCAGCTTGAGAACCCCTGAGCCAAGTGATTTGCTCGAGGAAACAGTCCACCCCACAGCAAAGAACTACTGATCTCCTGAGGCCCAGTCCCTTTTCTTAACCACAAGGCCATAGATAATGGACTCTGACTGGTCTTCCCTACAGTGGTTGTAAAATCGGATTCTAAAAGCTTTAGGAAACACTGTTTTTAATACAAGTGCAGACAGAGGCTTAATAACAAAGCTGATCTACCACAGACGCCATACATTTTGCAACGTAGAGGAGAAAGCTTTGCAAGGCTTTTGTTAGAAGCCGATTATTATGACTTGTATAAAAACAGTTCGGGACTGGAAACACAAACACTTCCCCCTAATTTTTTGTTTTCTAAAAACCTGGAAGAAGTCTTGTGAGAAAAAAGATAAAGTAATCAGTTAATTGGCTTGACCTAGTTTGGCTCCCCTGGCAGACAATGTGCATTCACAGTAACACAAGGTCATATCTAGGAATCTGGACACTTTCCAAAAACTGGAAGACATGGAATATTAAGTACCTCAGAAAGCATTGGGTGCTATATATTCTGTGGCCATCTGCACTGAATTATATTGGAAAAATGAGGAGCTATGAGTCTGGCCTGATTTGTGCCCTTTGGGAGGGTCCTTCAACAGAGGATTCCCACCCCCCAATTTTCTCTCTGCTTTGCAATTCTTCTTCTTAGGTGGTGTCAACACTAGCAAGCTTTGCAGCCATAATTCACTATGCTATAGTTCTAACAGTGGTAGCAGCTGTAGTAGAAAGAGAATTTTGGTATTTTTACCACTGTGCTGTCTAATTGCCAGCGGAGCTGTTCCGGTGATGAATTACAGCTACGCGATTTTCTGGTAGGTGAGGCTTTAATCAAGGAGGTGGGGTGGATAGGACTCTCTTTGGAACCAAATACCACTCCTCTATCAGCCAGAGAGGTTGCTATTGATCACTTCCTCCAGTATGCTATTGGAGTGCCTCTGTGGGCTGCACTCCATATAAAAAAAATAAGGGTGGTTTAAGCAGCCTGCTGCATTTTACACAAATTAGATGCAGCACTTGGGCTCCTGGCAAGTTCAGCAGGAAAAATACATTCAACTTTTCTTCCAGTGGACTGAACTGAAACCCTTACCACAGGATTCCCAATGAAGGATCAGAAAGAGGGCTGTGTGAGAAGCATCTCATTAGGATCCACTGACTATCATGGTAACAACAAGGTAAGCAGCTACTGCACTATGCCCCTGATTTTAAATCACTTTCTTCACTTTAATAAAATCAGGGGCATAGTGCAGTAGCTGCTTACCTTGTTGTTACCATAATAGTCAGTGGATCCTAATGAGATGCTTCTCACACAGCCCTCTTTCTGATCCTTCATTGGAAATCCTGTGGTAAGGGTTTCAGTTCAGTCCACTGGAAGAAAAGTTGAATGTATTTTTCCTGCTGAACTTGCAAGGAGCTATTATTGTTACAAGTGACACCCAATATTATTGTAACTAAAATGATGTTAGAGAAAAAAAAACTATTTTTTTCCAGTTTACTTTGTGTTTGGTAGCACTTTATGTATAGTCAGTTTAACTGGTTCCCCCATTAAAATGGGAAAATCTGATTGTAAAACCACAAAAATTGCAGGAGGCTCAGAGACAGGGTTACTACCTGCAGCTAGGTTTAGCTAATTTTTTGAAACTGACTAGCTATTAAGTTGACAATGTTTCATTAAAGTTCCAGAAAAAATTGTCATCCTTAATGTACTAGACAGTAACATTCATTCTACCCTTGTTATCTATAGTATCACAATGAACTTTTCCTTATTAAGATAAATATTGTTGCTGAAACAGGCATAAAATAGTTTCTCCAACTCTTTTCCGTTTGCGAGCATCTCTCTCGGTATTCACAAACAATTCCTTACACAAAAGAAACATTGTTTATTGTGTTCCAAAATCCTTTTAGTAGCAAATAGTATTGCATCAAGTTCCTGAACACACACACAGACTACGACCTTCAGAAGATTATAGAATCATTGTTCGTTCAAAAAAACAAGTTGGACTCCGAGTGTACCAGCAGCACTTGTGCTTAAAGCACGGTTGGTGGATGATCATTTTATTCTTGCTTTTGCAATACCTCATGCCAGTAAACTCTGGTGGGCAATCATTTAAATTTATTCATCTACATTGTTACACAGCAGATTGTAACTGGACCATTTCTAGGAAAAACTTCAAAGCTTTAGCTAATCTGGGCCTTCCTGCACAGTCCTTCCTGGCAGTATTGCTTTTATTATTAATATTTATTGTTTGCATTCAGGTATTGCCTAGACCCTAAAGGCTCCAATCAGGACTAAGGGCCCACTGTGCTAAGTGCTAAACACACACATGCGCGTGTGCATGCGCGCACACACAGAGGGGCCAAGATGTGGAGGAGTGAAGGTGCACTGGGATGTATGTGGAAATCTCAAGGGATTGATTCACTTCTTTTTCAACAAAAAGACCTTCATTTAGTACTGACTGCAGGTGGCAGGAATAGCAGACAGCTTAAAAAAAATTAAAAAGCCAGCAAGCGTGTCACCTTAGGAGCACACCAAGTGCTAAGTATAATCTCACTAAAATGGAATATTTTAAAATATGTTCAGAATTAACAGATTGGAAGATATATTAAAAAGTAATTATTGGTGCTCATCATCACGGTAACTGGGCATCTAAATATCATTCTCATTTAACAAAGTGGAAAACTGACACAAAATGACTTCCTCAAGGTTACCGTGAGTTCATTCTAATCTTTATAGATTCTTACATCACCCCTTATCACCACAGATTCTGGCAGTTCCCAGATTTCTAGTTTTGTGTCACTAGCTTAGTTCCAGAAATGAATAAGCTGAAAATTGCTAGTCTGAAAGAATGTCTTCTATTAACATTGCCTAGAATTAAGGATGGGCAAATAGGCCGCTATTCGGATGTGCCTCTGACTCCAGAATTCAGTAGTCATTTCAACAAGTGTATTTTTTTAACATTACGCTGCTTGTTTACATTTTGCCCATGTCCATTTTGCATGGAGAATAGAAATAGAATGGGCAGGTTCACTTTCTGATGCTCATGAACTAACATGATGATGTAGTGGTATGGGGCTGCAACTCTGCAGGGGAATATTTAAATCCAAATGAAAATTGTTCTGATTGAAATTCAAAACATAATGAAAACATTCCTGTTAATATTAAGTTTTGTAAAATCTCTTGGGAATTGCTTTTTTTTAAATTGCTGTAAAATAGCTGACAATATCTTTTAAAAGAACATATATTTTGCAAGAAAATTTCTTACCTTTTAAACTTAAGTGCATTGCTCTTTCCACAAGGATAGTGACAGCAAATGTGTTTTCCAGATCCTTTGCGTTAGTCTCCTCAGATGGTTTCACAACAGGGATTTCTGAGCTTGAGGAATTCAGTTTGTGATTGTGGCTCTTCAAGACTTGCTGGCCTGTGTCAGGAACCTTCTCTGCACCTTCATCTTCACTGTTACTGACATCTTCAGCACAGTCAAATCCATGAGCAGAATTAATATGAGAATGAGTAGAAGCAAGTGTAAGGTGAACTCGTACAGCAGCTCCTGACAGGTTTGAAGCATTGCGCCTGAACACTGGATAGATACCTGTAACAGGGTATTTACAAACAAACAAAAGACAAAATTTAGTATCTTGGAAAGAGCGGTTATATTTCATGAAGACAAAAGTCTGTTTTCAGATCTGTGGGGTGGATCTCAAATCTGGTAATGTCATCTCTACACAAACAGATCCCCCAGGAGTTGTTAGTAACATCAGTCTGTAAAGGAAAAAAGCAATGGGCAGCTCTAGAAAAGTTAATTTTTCATTTTCCCATGGACAGCTGAAATTAAGATATACTGCACTTTTCTCTCAACTTCATATGTGAACTGGAAACGCTGCCTTTGGCATGATTTTGTGACCGTATCCAGGAAACAAAATTCAGATACAGCCTGTGCAGAGTTTTTATTCTGAGGGTTTTTTACCTGCAGTTTCTAGTTTTAACCGCACCAGGTTCAAGCCTGGCCAAATGAGGATCAAATAACTTGTCTAGAACAGGGGTTCTCAACCTCTTTCTTTCTAAGGCCGCCCCCCCCGCAACATGATAAAAAAACTCCCCGGCCCACCTGTGCCACAACAACTGGTTTTCTGCATATGAAAGCCAGGGCTGACATTAGGAGGTAGCAAGCAGGGCAATTGCCTGGGGCCCATGCCACAGGGGTCCCTGCGAATCTAAGTTGCTCAGGCTTTGGCTTCAGCCCCAGGTGGTGGGGCTCAGGGCCCCAGGTTTCAGCCTCATGCAGTGGGGCTTCGGCTTTCTGCCCTGGGCCCTAGCAAGTCTAACGCTGGCCCTGCTTGGAGGACCCCCTGAAACCTGCTCACGGGGGGCCCTGGACCCCTGGTTGAGAACCATTGGTCTAGAAGATCAGACTGCAAGTTGTTGGGTGACCTGGAATTGATATCATAGTGATGTATGAAATATAGAACCAGAACAGAACAGAATAGAAAACTCCAAGGGTTCTTCCAATTTTCTAGTCCTTTACTTTAACTACTAGCAGACAATACAGGTTTCTTGTGTGAACTCTAACCAGTGGCTCCTTTGCTGTGCTATTGTGCCTGATCATCATTAATACTAGTTCAGTGATTCAGATTCTAATGAGGAATCCTTCCTCAAGTCACTAACACTAATTCTTCACCCATTTATTGATCACCATTACCAAATTCTTCACCAGTATAACTCACTAAGCTTTGAACTTTGACGTAAGTGTTTTAACCTTGCTCATCTTTTCAAGAAAACAACATGAGCCAACAACATAGAAAGGACAAAACAAGGCTGCAACTGGTTTGCTTCAGACAACTACATATGGATGAGGTTAAACCAGCTAAAAAGTACATAAAGAAATGGAATAAAAGAAGGAATGAAGTGTAAGAATTTTCTTTATAGACTGACCACTGACTGTGAGCGTTCTCCTTGACTTCTGTCCAAGTGCTGCAAGGTCCACAAAAGCAGAGCCGATAAGGCGATCTGTATCAAGTGGTCTTTCAACGTTGTTTTCTTTCCCATAAGCCCGCCACACTTGGATTTCTAGCTTCTCCTCTCTGAAGTACCACAACAGTGCTTGGCTCCTTGTAAGTTCCATCTCTTTTGTTTTCTTAAACATCACTGTAACATGTTTTTCATCTTCAGTTAATTTTGGCCTCTGAAGTAAAGTCAAAATGGCTTCCTGATCGTACAATTTATATCGGAGATAGCAGTAAGTGCTTTTATTTATGTGCGTCTGGCCTGCAAGTAGCATGCAATGCATCGGTAACCACACTCTGGGGGTAGAAATGGTTACAGTGGCGGGATTTTTGCTCAGATGCCATTCGTCATCATCATCCATACTATCTTCATGGCTTTCCTCATGATTCCAGCCTAAAAGCTTAGCAGCCTCCACAACTCGTTCTCTGTCACCATGATGAGCAAAAGTAATAGAAAGCTCCAGCCCTCCTACTATGTTTTCCATGATGTTTGTGCAATGAGAAAGCACCAAATCCTCAGGTAGGGTTACTGAGTACCATCCTGTAATACCTTCAGCAGAACAACAGAGAGTAATCAGACTCAGTCATTACATTTTTGAGAAATGCAAATAGAAAAAGGGATTTTCTCCCTCCTGGATCACTGTTCCAGAACCAATACTTGGAAAAGTTTATTCCTCTTGAAAGCGTTTGGTTTATATAAGTATTTGCCACCTGCCAAGGTTAAAAATTATCCGGCCTTAAAAATAATAATAATAATAATAATAAAATAAAAAAAAAATCTCATGATCCGGATTACCATTTTACTTTATTTTCCACTTAATTAATGATATGGTTTTACAAGTGAATATCTCATGAAGCTCTAGTCAATAAAGCTGGAATTCTTAGCTTCCAGATGGAATATACAAACCAACTGTTTTTTAAACTCTTAAGGTTTGAGAAAGTGGTTGCTAAAATCATATTCAGACTGAAGTGGAAATAAACAAGATTATAATCAGAATCTCTTGATTTCAAGGCCTGATAGTTTCCAACCTGTCAGTGCCAGAAGTGGTCATTTTACACTATGGAAATCTGGGAATCCAACCTGTTGTTTTCTCATTGTATGAGCGTTTGTTTATAGCTGCTGCATCTCACACATCCCTGACTGAATATTGCAAGTTCTAGATTTCAGGCCAGTGTAGTTTTCAGTCCCTAGAGTGGTTAATACATAGCACTTGCACCAAAAAATTCAGGCAATTAATATTTACTGGGTCAGTTCACTGTGGGTGTGTATTTTTCCATTTTCTTCTTATGTCCTGCACATACTTCTAGATAATAAGGGCTGATAGTGCACGTCTGATGAGAGAGAAGCCAAAGAGCTGTGCAACACATATTCATAGTCTAATATAATAGCTATTCCCAACTTCAAGAATGAATCTCATTTTCACATGGGCTACCTAGCAGATCAGCAGATCATAGCATATCCCAGCAGATGATTTTCAATGAACTTCAGTTAAATGTGATTTTAATAAGGAATCTAATTAAAAAAACCCTAATGCTTATGAGAGAACTTTGGCTTCAGAAAATAGGAAGCAACACATGTAACCCACATAAGCAATACAGTATGTTACTACTGAAGTACTGTTTATATTGATAATGTCAGTAATATGGCATTTCCACTTTACCTGATCTTTTGATCAACAGGTCTTTTGTTGGCACCCTGACTGTTCCAAGCAGGTAGTCTCCTGATGTTTGAGTTTTCATTGAACCAGTGGCTGTAGAATCAAAATCAAAGATATCCAGACACATCGAGCTGGGGTTGATTTAAAACATGCACAAGTAATTCATAAAGCATTAGTCTCCTAGTGAGAGCTATATCATTTTGTTAGAAGAGATCTAAGGTCATAACATTGGCATATACTTCCCTCCATGAAAAAAAGAAATGTGAAAGTCCACCAAGGAGGCACAACACATATTTGGTCAAACTCAGAGTGAAAAACGGTGGAGTAAATAACCACAGTTGTTGGAAATCCACAAGTAGTGCACTCTACTTATAGGATGTGTGCTCCAGCACTGTCGCGTTTTGGGAGCATTCTAGGGAGTACTTCCACTACCAACGTGCTCTAAAATAAGCATCAAAGAGCTATTGTACTGTCCACAGAGTAACTGAGTAGCTTACTCATGCCAACAGTTGAGTTTTTTTGCCTATCACTGAAGACTGATATCTTTAATTAAATTGTATTATTAGAATATTCTACAACATAATGCTATAAAAAGCTTGAAGAGGTCTCCGCTGTCTATGGAGACAACAGGAAAAGTTGCCATCATAAAATTGCATGCTATTTTTGAGATACTAGTGCCTTAATGCAGCCAGAGGAAAACAATCAATTAATCCGTTTAAATAAGATGTAAACAATGACACTTAATACCACTTTCGAAACATATCTTCCACTTTTAGAAATAATCTGTAACCTTCTTTACAAAAAGTTACCATTTCAGGCTGTGATCTCATCACATTTCAATCTAAGCAAGGTCAGGCAATGTCATTAGTTCAGTGGAAGACCTCCAGGGGAAACCCAGGGGGCTGCAGGAAACAATACTGATGTTTCAGGAGGAATGCGGTGTTGTTGTAGCTGTGTTGATCCCAGGATATTAGAGAGACAAGGTGGGGGAGGTAATATCATTGCAGGACTTTAAGCAAGTCACTTAATTTCCTTCTCTTGTTTCCTCATCTATAAAATGCGGGTAACAAGGCTAACGTGCCTTTGTAATGGGTCCTGAAATCCTCATATGAAAGGTGCTATGTAAGTGCAGGCAGCATCACTACTGTATTACCTTCTTTTGGATGAGATGTAAAATTGACATCCCGACCACTTGTGGTCACTGAAAATCCCCTTGAAAACCAGCTGTAGCCCCAAGGGCTTGGCCAAAGTATAAGTGGAATAAATACATTTACCTAAATTTCAGTTACACAGTGAATATTCACTGTGTGTCCTATACCTGAGAAGCTAATGTCAATAACACCATTACCAATAGTCACCTAGGATTCCTACTCATTTGTGTTTTGTTTACCTGACTTGATGCTCTGGTGGTAGATGCAGAAGACTATCTGTGCAGATTGCAAGAGCTCCCCCAGACAACATGCTTCTCCGCTGCTTCTCTGGACGACGAGGTTACAAGGGAACTCAGTGTGGTGATCAAACTCCGGGCAGAAAGTCCGAGCCACAGCTCGGGTAGTGCGCTTCTCCCCCTCAGGTAGGAAGGAGAGGTGCACAGACACATAGGCATTAACTCCCACTTCTGCACTGGATTGAAGTGAAGGGTTCTTTTCTGCCACAGCTCTTCAAGTAATAAGGAAAAAAAAAAGAGAGGGAGACGCACCAGGTAATCTAGTTAGAAGTACATATGTATGCCACCAAAACGAAGGGGTTTTTAACCCCTAGCTGAACAACGATAAGAACAAAACAGTGGATTCAATCTGTGCTCTCAGGTCTTGTTTACACAGAGACTTTTTGGGAATCTCCCATCCTTGATCTAGCACTGTAGCAGCTCCATCAGTGAGAGTAAAGGCAGGAATTCTAGTGTAGACTGGCTGCTGATAATTTTCAGCTCTTTTTTATCTAGACCTACTATGATCAGTAATGAAATGGCGGCCAAAACTGCTGTGGCCTGTCTATACTAGTGCCCCTACCATTGCTCACACCAGTGACTACAGCAGGAATGTGGGTACTCAGTGCCTCTGAAAATCAGGTCCACGAGCGCTACCAGAACATCCCCTTTTGTAAAGGGGGCAGCAGGAACACTCCTCAGAGCAGCTGCTCCAGAAGGAAGCAAAGAGCAAGACCAAAACTCTTTTTAAACTTTGATTAGCTGATCCAAAGCTCACTGAAGTCAAAGGGAGTCTGTCCAATGGCTTTGAATCAGGGCCTGATTGAGGAGCCCATCAGTGCTGCTCAGAGAACAGGCCAAAGGACATTGCTCAGGAATGCTGGGAACCACTCTTGTCCTTAAAGAGCTGACTACTCTGTTTTAACCCTTCCTTATATAATGCACTAAGACTGCTGAGACTAACCTTCAAGCAATTTAGTTCTCTTAAAGTAGCATTCCTTTAAAAAGGAATGTTCAGTTTACTAATTAATTTAGTTTATGTGCTGTAGTGCAAAATCCCAATCAATGAGAAGAGGATCCAAAGCACAAAGGTTGGCACAACCTCTTTTCCCTTTAATACAAAGTCTTTTATACTGGAAAAACCGTGGCTGAATTTAGCTCTGCTCAGTAAAATGAGGGGCCAAAAGGAATGGCTAGAGCCACATCTGTTATAGGCAGGTATTGTACAAGCTTCCTCCCTAGCCGACCTTTGCTAATGCACCACAGTCTTGAACTACACCACTGCCTGTTATTTCAGTTCCAGGCCTCTCTTGAGCAAACTGTACTAAACTCTCCAGTGGTTCGGTGGACAAAAATAGCCACCGATGTTCTTTTCATAGTTATCTTCACTTCTGAACAGAACAAGATTTGAATCTAGATCTCCACAGATGAAAGGTTCACAAGTGACAATTTGTTCCACCACCATGGCACGCTATCCCCCCCACCCCCAAAAGTTATGTTAAGAGAAAATCTTGTCTTAGAATTAGATATTACCTGGCTGCTGCTTGCAAACCAGCTGCTCTGTGTATTTGTACAGAAATAGAAATGGCTCGAGCAGCTATTACTCCCCCTGCTGTTTTTAGTGAATGTCTGTACCTCACACTCACATCAAGCAAGCCTGGATTTAAAAAAAAAAAAAAAGAAAAGAAAAGAAAAGAAAAACATCCATCTATTTTTTTTTTAAATTACAGCCAAGGTTAACCAAGATTTATTCTATTAACATAAATAATTTCATATAAAAAAAAAATCTATGAAAAGGCAGCATTATCGTTGCATAGTTAAGAATTAAAATAAGTCAGGATTGAATGTCTAGATGCACTTTAGTTCAACCACCAGTTATTGCCTTGATACAGGAGTTACCGCATGAAATTCTACGGCCTGTGTTATGCAGGAGGTCCATCTAGATAATCCTAATGGCTCCTTCTGACCTTCAAATGTATGAATCTATAAAATGAAAGTTAAGGTTGCAGCTGCACAACCTTAACTCTGCCCTTTTGTGTGAATTCGTTATGATTCAGTCCTCATTTAGAATCACAGAATATCAGGGTTGGAAGGGACCTCAGGAGATCATCTAGTCCAACCCCTGCTCAAAGCAGGACAAATCCCCAATTTTTGCCCCAGATCCCTAAATGGTCCCCTCAAGGGTTGAACTCGTAACCCTGGGTTTAGCAAGGCAATGCTCAAACCACTGAGCTATCCCTCCCCCACTACTTATATAATACCAAGATGTTGTGATTATATCAGACAGTTGCTTACAAACAGGGGGATGGGAGTAAAATGAAATATAAAATCCTCTGAAGATTTTAACATCTACAATACTCTCAAAGTTATCAGATTCCCTTTTGCCAATGCAAGTATATGTTCTGCAAGAAGCTCACTCCACCATACCAGCAAACCTCTGTTTTTTTTCTCCTTGGTCACTCCCTCCAAGAATCCCTCTCCTTTATTCTTGTGGTTTACTCCTCTCAGACTCCATGTCACAACTGTGACATTGCACTCCATATTCTTTATGGAAATATTCTTATGATGTGGGTATGACATAACTGAGATATACTTTATGCAAGATGGGTCTTGTAAGATATCATTGGAAAGGTTACAATTTACTGAATGTGATTATCCAATTTGTATGCATGTATCATTTCTGTATCTAAAGCTAGGAATCATAGGCGTGTGTATGGGGTGTGCCCCGGCACACCCTAATGCAGGGGTTGGCAAGCTCTTCCTGCCTGAGCTCCTGGCCAGGGAGGCTCCCACCCTCGGCCCCGCCTTCCCCCATCGTCCGCCGCCTCAGTGTGCCACGTCCAGCAGTGGCCCTGGACAGCGCTGCAGCGGCACGGCTCCGGCGGGACCTGAGCTCCTGCCGCTTGGGGCCGTGTGGTAAGGGGGTGGGGCTGCGAGCTCTGGCGGGCCGAGCGGCAGGAGCTCAGGTCCCGCCGGAGCCATGCAGCTGCAGCGCTGTCCAGGGCTGCTCCTGGACGCAGCGTGCCGAGGCTCCAGGAGAGGGGGAGGCGGGGGTAAGCGGCATGGTAACGGGGGCCTGGGCTGGGGGGGTTGGATAAGGGGCAGGGAGCCCCGGGGACAGTCAGGGGACAGGGCGCGGGGGTGGATGGGGCAGAGGTTCGGGGGGGGGGGACGGTCAGGGGACGGGGAATGGGGGATTGGATCGTGGGAGTTCCAGGGGTCTGTCAGGAGGCACGGGGATGGATAGGGGTTGGGGCAGTCAGGGGACGGGGGGGGGGTTGGTGGGGGGTGGCATCCCGACGTGGTGGTTGGGGGGGATCTCGGGGGTGGGGTGGGGTGGGGTCAGGGGACAAGGAGCCGGATGGGTCGGGGATTCTGAGGGGGGCAGTCGGGGGGGCAGGAAGTGGGTGGGGGTCAGATGGGGGCAGGGCCAAACTGTTTGGGGAAGCACAGCCTTCCCTACCTGGCCCTTCATACAATTTTGGAACCTCGATGTGGCCCTCAGGCCAAAAAGTTTGCCCATGCCTGCCCTAATGTCTCAAAAAAAAAAAAAAAAAAAAAAAAAAAAAAAGGTGGCTTTGCGTTTTAATTTAATCACTTGATACGCTCTACATAGAAAGCCCGCGCTCGCTCGCCACATGCATCCCCACTACTGCGGCGCCGCATTACCATTGGTCCTCCCCTCCCATCCCCTCCGACTACTATTCTGGAAAATTCTTTGACCTATATAAGCGACCGCATCAGGTGTGCCCAGCGCAGCGTCTACAGGGTTTGTAATCTTTGTCGCGTGTACTCTACTGAAATAGCATAACAAGCCCGTGGCTTTACGTTTTAATTCAATCGTATGATACCCCCTTTTAAAATATGGATCGGTTCGTTGTTAAGATAAGAAAAGGAGCAGACAAGCTGTTCACGTGAAAGAGCCTTTTCGAAACTAGCATATGTAAAAAACAAACTAAGAAGTACAATGTCCCAACAGCGCCTCGACTCACTCATGATTTTGTACATTGAACGAGAATTGGCTTCGTCAGTTAATTACAATGATGTGATTGAGGAATTTAAGTCCATAACACCTGGTGAGCGACATCTCATTCTCTAGGACAGGAAGATGAAGAAACCTTAATCTGTTTTGGTCAATTTGGGTTAGCTTATTATCTGGTTAAAGATAAAGATCATGAAAATTGACTGTATCTTTGTATATGCCTGGTTATCACTACAGCAAAAATTTGGTATTTTGTGTCTCATTTTTTAAGTAAAGTTTAGTTGTTAATTTAAAAAAAAATTAAGTTTAGTTAAGTTTTAGTTTCTTTAGTTTGATGAAAAAAATAATGTCCTTTATGATTGAGTATTCAATAAATGTTCGCCTTTGAAAAAAAAAAATTCCCTGGGTGCACACCCTAATGAAATGTGCTGCGCACGCCTATGCTAGGAATACAGACTGTGTAACAATCACAACTGGGTGTGTATTGGGAAGACACCCACCAGACGACAGGCCATCAAATTTGATGAGCCATCAGGAAGGGACAACAAAACCATGAAGATCTCTCTCCCCCTTGGGAAGTGTCCGGAGATGTAACTGTGACACTAATAGGTCAGGTGGTCTTGTCACCGGATACTAAACATTATCTGGGACTTCTTGTAACTTCCCGGGGGGGGGGGGGGGGGAGAGGGGAGAGAGAGACAGAGAGAGGAAAAAAAAAAAGTTTGGGAAACAAAGGATTCCCGCCTTATGTAAATCCTATTTAAGGGTGGGGAAGAAGGCAAACAGGACTCCTCCTCTCCATGGCCTGTCTGTCCAAGAAGAAAGACTGCTAAAGGCGAGGGGTCCATACTGAGACAGGTGTCCAGTCTGAAGAGAAATAACTGGAACTCTGAACCACAGAAACTTTGCAACTTGCCTAAAATAACATTTAGGATAAGAAATTACATTTTGTAACCTGTTTCTTAAGTATATTGAGCTTAGCTTGAGTATTCTGTTTTATTTGCTCAGTAATCTGCTTTGTTCTGTCTAGTATCAGAGGGGTAGCTGTGTTAGTCTGTATCCACAAAAACAATGAGGAGTGGTGGCACCTTCAAGACTAACAGATTTATTTGGGCATAAGCTTTCATGGGTAAAAAGCCCATTTTTACCCACGAAATCTTTTGCCCAAATAAATCTGTTGGCCTTTAAGGTGCCACCGGACTCCACGTTGTTTTTGTTCTGTCTGTTATCTCTTATATTCACTTAAAATTCACCTTTAATAGTTAATAAGCTTATTTCTTGTTTATAACATAACCCTGTGTGTTTTATAATTTATAATTGAAGGGGGGGGGATAAGAGGCTGTGCATACCTTCCTCCACAGTGAGGGAGGAGGCGGATTTCACAATAAATCTTTGGGTCTGCACCCCAAGGGAGATGGACAGCTGAGTGTGGGGGCAAGACCCTTAAGCTGAGCCTTCACAGAACTTATCTCAGTGTTTCATTCTGCAGTTTGGTGCGGTCCTGCCTGTGTGCTGGAGGAGGCTTAATAGAATTGCTTGGCTCAGCAAGACAGGTAAAAAGGGTACCCAGGCTGGCATAATAGACAGATTCAGTGGTATCTCAGAACATCAGGTGGAATCCTAAGGGGGGGCAACCCATCACAACAACCACTTTTGTTCTGACTGAAGATTCCTAAAAGGATTTCCCTAAAAGTCTTTTCAGTGCTACTTTTGCATCATCTGGAAGAACCTCTGCAGGGTAGACAGGCTCCTTCCTGCTCCGCAGGCTAAGCATGTTGCTTCAATTCTCTCCTCCCTTCTGGTCTGAGAAGTGGGAGACCAAACTGGAGACTCTCATGTGGCAGTGAGACGTGGTAGGCCCAGGGCTGGCTCATTCAAACAGTTTTCTAGTAAGTAAATAAATACAATATAAGCCCAACCCTACACCCACTGAAGTCAGTGGAAGTTTTTATCATTGATTTCCAACAGTGAGTTTAGACATCTTGGACTGGTAGGACCAACATGCTGGATTATTATTAGGCTTCAATCAAGGTGAGTTTCTCTTGTTCTCCTTGGCAGTGGATACACACACATCACTTTTTAAAAGAAAAGACTGTCTTCACTTACCTGAGGATCGTGGACGAAGTTCTTCTGAGCATTCGGTTCTTGGGACTAAAGGAAGAGTAAAGGTCTGTATCCCTACTTCTTCGCGGTGTTGCATTGTTACCATGGCACACAGGCGTGACAACGGCAAGGTCCCTTTTGCAACCATCTGATCTCTAACATTAGGATAATAGTACCTGCGGAAGACACACAGACACATCAACCATGACGTTTTGGACAAGCTGTAGTGATTACTGGCTCTCAAGATTGAATACTGGTCAGCTTTAATTCACACATCTTCAGATACTTTCCTACATTTATAGAAACCCACACAACGGCAATTTTACAAAAAGGTGAATAGTCTGAATACTCCAGAGATGACAGTTCTACAGCTGTATTGATGTGACAGACACAGAAGGTCACCTATCAATATTGCAACTAAAAACTGGCATCTAAAAGAAAACAAGAGAAGGGACTAGCACAATATAGACCAAACAATAAAATGTATGTAAATTACTAAGACAGCCTGATGCAGGACAATGAAAAAGGATTTAAAAATCAGTAACAATACCATGAAGTTTATTCTCGGAGCACCGGTTTACCAACAATAAAGAAGATTTGAAAATAATGACTAGACAGTTTTTAACTGTGCTCTATAGCTATGAATTACAGTTTTAAAGCCAATGCGTTCCATTTAGTGAATAATGATTAAATCAGGAGAAAGGTAACCACATACACACACGTAACTGTGCTTTCAGTATGAGTAGGGCCTACCAAATTCATGGTCCACTTTGGTCAATTTCACAGTCATAGGATTTTAAAAATTATAAATTTCATGGATTTCAGCTATTTAAATCTGAAATTTCATGGTGTTGTAATTGTAGGGGTCCTTACCAAAAAAGGAGGTGTGTGGGGGTGGGGGAGGAGGGGTGCAAGGTTATTTTAGGGGGGGTTGCGGTACTGCCACCCTTACTTCTGCACTGCTGCTGGCTGGGCACCCAGCAAAGAGCCACCGCTCTCCGGCTGCCTAAACTCTGCAGGCAGTGCAGAAGTAAGGTTGGCAATACTGTGACCCCCTTAAAATAACCTTGTGATCCCCCTGCAACTCCCTTTTGGGTCAGGCCCACCAATTTGAGAAATGCTGGTCTCCCCTGTGAAATCTGTATAGTATAGGGTAAAAGCACACAAAAGACCAGATTTCACTGTCTGTGATGCGTTTTTCATGGCCACGAATTTGGTAGGGCTCTAAGTATGAGTGTCTGAATGAGGCTGGATGAAGTGGTAATTATTATAAATTTGTGCTTCCCTTTACACTTGTGCTAGGTCCTGTCAACTGAAAATTCAGCTGAGGGAGAAAATAACAATCTTGGCGTGGTTAGCAATCCACACTCTCACAGGGACATTATATCTGTTCTTCTGTGCTGGCTTCCCATCTGCTTCTGGATGTATTCTTGAGGTGCTGATTTTATTACAGAAAGACCTATTCTGTCTGGCACCTAGCTGCCTAGCAGTCTCTGTGCCTGAGCACTGCGCCAACAGTGGAGATCTGCTGATAGGTTCTTCTTGACAGTTTCTAGATTTGAAACTTGGAGAAAGGCCACAGGATGCTTGCAGTGAAGGGTCCTTGGCTCTAACACACACTCATTTGGCTCACAAGAGACCTGAGTTTGCTGCAGCAAAGCTTATGTATTAGCCAAGCATTTTCTTCAGACTGTGATGAGCAGTACAGGGTCATACAGCATGTGAGATATACAGAAGACAAAACTCACCATATGCAAACATTCACACCATATTCTCCTAAAAACCAGTGGCTCATAGTGGAAAGAAACAATAAAATAGCAGCATAAAACAACACATACTGCCACTTTATTAAGAAATGGAACCTAAGGACACACGGATTATTTAAACCCAACGAACAGATCATTAAACTAGTTATAAAGCGAAAGTAAAATTTCCCAGTGATGTCAAAGAGAGTCAGGTGATCTGTGTCTCTGGAAAAAAATCAGATCAAAAAATCTCTGTAAACAGGTTTCAGAGGAATAAAATGCATACACCATAGAGACATCACTAACTTACTGCTTGACAAGAGAATTTCACTGTTAGTCACTCCTCTAGTTTGTTTTCTGAGCTGTGAGGAAATGGATCTTTATTCTGTACCTGCACCAGATTTCAAACTGGATTCCTCCTCCTCCTGCTAATCCTTGTGAAGAGAATGCACTGAGCAGGAGCCTCTGTACTGGGACATCAGCAGGTAACAACAGGGAATGATGATGCTCATCATTAAAAATGGGATCAGGGATGCACAAAGTAGTCGCTGAGCGGAAAGGCTTTAACCTAATTCCTACAAAGTCAAACAAAGCCAGTTAAATATTTGATCCTTAAATATTTGATCCCAACTTTATATATCCAAGGAACGAGATGGCAAGCACTCAGATTGTAATCTGAAAACAACCTCAAGTGACTTTGCTTAAAAGCTCATTGTCCAAACTTTCTCCCCATGGAACTCTCAAAAGAAACACCTGGATGCTACAGAATGTAGTGCTGGTGATTCAAAAGTAGCACTGAACTAATTCCACAGCAATTGTTCTTCAGTGTGCTGCAGGAAGTGCTGTCTTTTGGATGAGACAGAAATCAGAGGTACAAAGCACTAATAACCCTAAACCTCTGACTGCCAGAAGCATTAGCCCATGGCTCTTTTAGCAAGAAAAAGAGAGATTAACCCAGGTATCCTGTCCCGATTTCCCCTTCAGGAATTATCTATACTTAAAATTCCCCTGCAGTTTCAACTGCATATATCATTCAGTCCTAAGACTTTGTATAGTGTTCCAGTTAAAGCAAGTGCCATATTTCACTTCTGCAGCAGCTGAAATAAGCCCTATATAGTCTAAAGAAAAGGAGTACTTGTGGCACCTTAGAGACTAACCAATTTATTTGATCATAAGCTTTCGTGAGCTACAGCTCACTTCATCGGATGCATATGCATCCGATGCATATGAGTATGCATCCGATGAAGTGAGCTGTAGCTCACGAAAGCTTATGCTCAAATAAATTGGTTAGTCTCTAAGGTGCCACAAGTACTCCTTTTCTTTTTGCGAATACAGACTAACACGGCTGTTACTCTGAAACCTATATAGTCTGTAAGTAAGTCAGCTTATGAACTGTTTCCTACAAAGTCTTATGCACATGAAGTCTGGATTACTCACAGTGTGTAAAGTTAAGCATATGCTTATATCTTTGCAGGATTGAGGTCAAAGTTTGTAAAGTGCTTTCGGATCTTTAGGTGAAAGGTGCTAAAATCAACGGACATAGGACCCGATACCTTTTATTGAAAATCAATGGGAGTCTTACCATCTACCTCAAAGGGTGCAGCTTTTAGTTTGTTGAGCTGACCCAAAGCTAGCTGTACATTGGCTTTCTGCTGTGTAAAGAAAGCACTAGTCATATCAGGGAAGCACAGAGATACAGACACTGTACCTAGGGAGCTAGAACAGAAATAAACAACACTTAGCTAAAGCAATGCTTTAAACAATGTCCTATCACAAAGCAAACTTACCATTTTCATATAATTCAGTCCCTTGTAACACACTGGAGTCAGGCTCCTGAACTGGAAAATAGTACTGCACATAACAGTCAGCCTCTCCCCAGACTGTGGACTGTAGGGGAGTGAGCCCTTTAACATTCTCCACATGAATCTCAAATACATGCTCCATCAGTCCTTCCACTTCTCTCTCCAACTGCTAAATACGATAAAGGGAATTTTTGTGAACAAGAGCACCTCTGGCAATAGTGTACAAGAGCTACATTCCTAAAGGAATGAGAAGATGAGGTTCATCACCCTGACACTGAAATTGCATTAAGTCATTTCCTCTATAATTTATATAAACATTTAAAACATGGTAGCAACTTTTGTTTAGAAAATGAGAAACACCCCTCCCCCCCCCCAATTCTAACTGTTCATACAAGTCTTTCCCAAACTCGGGGCGAGTCCCCTGGGAGAATACCAGACTTGTGTTAGGTGCACATGGTGCGGAGGGTCAGGGCTTAGACATTATAATGATGGACAATATAGACAATTCTAATCTAGATGGAAGCAGTGGCGATGTAGGAGAGGGTCAGCACTGGTTTGGGGGGAAGCTATATGACCCTGGATCTGCTCTGATTTCATGCTGTTGTGGGCAGCTTCTTTAAGTTCTCCTTCCCTCCCTGCTCCTGAGGCACATGGTCCATAAGACAGCTGGACAAAGCATCATACATAGAGGGCTACAGGCTCAAAATAGCAGTTCACCAGCCCAGGTTGCATGTGTCTCCTCTCAGAACACAGTTCAGCTGCAAGAGTCCATGACCAGGCCTTAGAGAACCACCAATGGACACAAAAATATGGTTTTCTGGTAGTGAGCCTGCTTGGCTTGTTTAGCCTAACTAAAAGAAGGTTGAGGGGAGATATGGATCATAGAATCATAGAATATCAGGGTTGGAAGGGACCTCAGGAGGTCATCTAGTCCAACCCCCTGCTCAAAGCAGGGCCGATCCCCGACTAAATCATCCCAGCCAGGGCTTTGTCAAGCCTGACCTTAAAAACTTCTAGGGAAGGAGATTCCACCACCTCCCTAGGTAACGCATTCCAGTGTTTTACCACCCTCATAGTGAAAAAGTTTTTCCTAATATCCAACCTAAATCTCCCCCACTGCAACTTGAGACCATTACTCCTTGTTCTGTCATCTGCTATCACTGAGAACAGTCTAGAGCCATCCTCTTTGGAACCCCCTTTCAGGTAGTTGAAAGCAGCTATCAAATCCCCCCTCATTCTTCTCTTCTTAAGACTAAACATCCCTAGTTCCCTCAGCCTCTCCTCATAAGTCATGTGTTCCAGTCCCGTAATCATTTTTGTTGCCCTCCACTGGACTCTTTCCAATTTTTCCACATCCTTCTTGTAGTGTGGGGCCCAAAACTGGACACAGTACTCCAGATGAGGCTTCACCAATGTCAAATAGAGGGGAACGATCACATTCCTCGATCTGCTGGCAATGCCCCTACTTATACATCCCAAAATGCCATTGGCCTTCTTGGCAACAAGGGAACACTGTTGACTCATATCCAACTTCTCGTCCACTGTAACCCCTAGGTCCTTTTCTGCAGAACTGCTGCCTAGCCTTTCGGTCCCTAGTCTGTAGCGGTGCATTGGATTCTTCCGTCTTAAGTGCAGGACTCTGCACTTGTCCTTGCTGAACCTCATCAGATTTCTTTTGGCCCAATCCTCCAATTTGTCTAGGTCCCTCTGTATCCTAGCCCTACCCTCCAGTGTACCTACCACTCCTCCCAGTTTAGTGACATCTGCAAACTTGCTGAGGGTGCAATCCACACCATCCTCCAGATCATTTATGAAGATATTGAACAAAACCGGCCCCAGGACCGACCCCTGTGGCACTCCACTTGATACCGGCTGCCAACTAGACATGGAGCCATTGATCACTACCCGTTGAGCCAGACAGACAATCTAGCCAGCTTTCTATTCACGTTATAGTCCATTCATCCAGCCCATACTTCTTTAACTTGCTAGCAAGAATACTGTGGGAGACAGTGTCAAAAGCTTTGCTAAAGTCAAGGAACAACACGTCCACTGCTTTCCCTTCATCCACAGAGCCAGTTATCTCGTCATATGATTGCTCTCTATAAATATATCAGAGGGGTAAATACCGGAGAGGGAGAGGAATTATTTAAGCTCAGTACCAATGTGAACACAAGAACAAATGGATAAAAATATATAATTGGGAAGTTTAGACTTGAAATTAGACGAAGGTTTCTAACCATCAGAGGAGTGAAGTTGAATAGCATTCCAAGGGAAGCAGTGGGGGCAAATGACCTATCTGGCTTCAAGATTAAACTCGATAAGTTTATGGAGGAGAAGGTATGATGGGATAACATGATTTTGGCAATTAATTGACCTTTAAATATTCATGGGAAATAGGCCCAATGGCCTGTGATGGGATGTTAGATGGGGTGGGATCTGAGTTACTACAGAGAATTCTTTCCTGAGTATCTGGCTGGTGAATCTTGCCCATATGCTCAGGGTTCAGCTGATCGCCATATTTGGGGTTGGGAAGGAATTTTCCTCCAGGGCAAATTGGAAGAGGCCCTGGAGGTTTTTCACCTTCCTCTGTAGCGTGGGGCATGGGTCACTAGCTGGAGGATTCTCTGCTCCTTGAAGTTTTTAAACCATGGTTTGAGGACTTCAATAAGCACAGACATAGGTGAGAAGTTTATTGCAGGAGTGGGTGGGTGAGATTCTGTGGCCTGCATTGTGCAGAAGGTCAGACTAGATGATCATAATGGTTCCTTCTGACCTTAATATCTATGTATGTATCTATGTAACAATAAACTAAAACAAAGAAAAAAAAGAGGGAGAAAACAAGAGAATGGGATAAAAGGGAATGGAGACAAAAAGGGGAGGAGGGAAAGGATAGGGAAAAAAAAGTAGAGTATAGACACAGCAATTGTGCCATTGTTTGGAATGAGGGGTGACAACCTACTGTAAGATGGGCTCCGACAAAAAAGAAAGATGAGGGACGCCTGGTTTATCAAAGATAAACTGAACAAGGTGAGATTGGCCCCTGTCGGAAGACAGGGCTAGATGGACCTTTGGTCTGACCCAGTATGGCCGTTCTTATGTTCTTATGTAATGAGTCTCTAAAAGCTAAAACAGTAGTTATGGGAGCATACCATTGAGTGACTCACAGAGGGAGGATCCAGAGAGTGGGGAGGCCGCAGCATGATGGGAGGTACAGTTCCTTCTTCATTTTTTAGTCTCTGCAGGGCCACTATTTGATCAGCTGAACCCATTGCCAGAATGACCCTCAGGCTCCCATTTTTATTGCCTGTAAAAACATCTATCACAGACATATAGCTGTCCACTGCAACCACTGGATACTGAGCTTGAAGTAGCAGGCGAGAAATCTTGGGGTCTCTGGAGATGAAAAAACAGGTATCAGAACAAGCCGCTAGGGTATCACATGTTTAGACAACTCATTTCACCTGAAGCCCTCAATGCAACGAGACAAGCCAATCTATTACCCTTTAAAAAAAAACAAACAACAAAAATCAAAAAACTTTGGTCTTACAATTACCCATCACAGATAAGGAGACCCTGCTTTCCCCCACCCCTCAACCTGTGGACTTCACATCATACTGATACCCCTTCTGGTGGATAGGAGAAACTACCTTCACCAGCTAGTGAGCAGTGGTCTCTGGGAAATGAGGTAAATGCTCCCAGCTACTGCCAGCCCAGCAAATGAACGATGAGAGCTAGGGACCTGTCCAAAGATCCCCATTTGGGAGCACAACATACTGCCACTAGACTACAAAAACAGCCATTGAGTGTATGATTTTACTCGTTAAAAACCATTGAAAAAGAACAAAAAGATGGGTACAATGGAGTGTTCCACAGAAACACCAAGGCCTTTAGTGCTAGTAGTCGGAAGACATAGCAACATGTATTACTTCTTGATAAATCCCAGTGTCTAATGTGCACTGAATTGAATAATAAAGCACCTTCCACCTAACTGAGGCACTAACTGGATTTGCTCCTCTGTTTAATTTGACCGAAATGTCATGAACCAGTAACTTGAATTAAAAATAATATATTTTGTGGCCTTTATTTTGGTCAATTTTAAATCACTTTAGGCAGGCATTGATTGAAAAAAGCTACCATTAAATTAAGGAAGGAAGGAAGGAATCAAAATCCTGAACAAAAGAGGAAAAAAGAAACATTCAGGAAAGACCACCTGATAATGAGACAATTACAACTAAAAGTTGAGCTATTCAGACAATATTTTTATGTAAGAAGCACTAACCTGTGCTATGTAAACTGACAGTTCCATGGTAGTCTTACGGATAAGATCACCTGCTTATTTCAGTCACAGTTTGGGAAAGGACAGATTGAAACAAGTGGAAGGCACCGAATACTGTTTATAATGCACATACCAATTTCTATGCTAATCCAATGTAACTGATGATAACTATGAAACCCATGGCTTGCTATTTGAGAATGGTCAGGTTGATCTGCTACAGATATATTTTCTTACAAACAAGATAAGTTAAGTTGGTTTAGTTGGACAGCACTGCAGCAGTCTTCATTTCTATGGGCTCGTTTCTGCACCACAACAGTGCTGTGCAAATGGTGGATTTAAACTAGTGAAAGTCACACACTTCACATTAGTGAACATCAGTGGGACCACAGTTGCTTGTCTTGTAGATTTTCTTGTTACAAATCTAGGGCCTGACCTTGCAATCATCAGCTATGGCAGACTCCTGCACTCATGTATGGCCCCTTTAAAGTGGGCTCTGCACAGACTTCTGAATCCACCTCCAACGATCTGATTGCAGGATCAGGGACTTAATGCCAATGCTACTTTAGCAAAGTTCCAGTGGAGAATATAGGTTAACAATAATTTGGATCAGACATTTTGCACTGTTGACAAAGCCCTTCCAGTCTGACCAAGGACACGTGTTTTAGAGTCTGGCCCTCAATTCTTGCATCCTACAATGCAGAGCAGACTCTTGCTGTAAGGACATACATTCCCTTTCTTTCCCCTGCCACTGGTCAGCACATACTCCACACTCTGGTCAAAAACAGAACAAAAAGTTCAAGAGCCTGTTTACTTGAATGACATGTAAAACTGATGCAGAGGAAGCTTCACCAGTCCTAGTAGTCTGTCGCATCCAGGGGTTCGCATCTTGTTCCAAGCTTCAATAACCATTACATTGTTCTTGAGTCTCTCCAGATGTTTGGGAGTCAATGAAATAGGTATCACCTAGTATGGGAGAGAGTTTACTGCACAACTAGTAAATGAAGCAAACTGCATTAAAACAGAAGGGGAAGCTGTCTGTCAAATACAGAGTATTCTGTTTTAACAGAGGAAGATTTGCCTAGTGGTCCGAGTACTGTTAGTTGGAGACCCAAATAAAAAATTCAGTTCAGGCTTGTCTACCCAGTTTTGGTAGATTTAGAAAACGTACCATACAAAAAAAAGTGTGATTGAGATGGCAAGTGATTTGTATTTAGATTGTTTTAACCTTTTTTGTTTGGGGGGGGGGGCAGGGGGGAGTAACACCTATTTATCATAAATACCAGTGAAGTGACTTGGGATAAAAATATGTCTTTGATACATCTTTCAGTGGAACAACACCTTCAGTTAAGGCCTGAGGACCCCCACAATTCACATCTCTAAGACTCCCAATGAATCCTGCAATAAAACTGGGGAAAACAGATTTGACATTCTTGATATTTTTAAAGAAAAAAACCCAAGAAAAACAAAACAAAAAATAACAACAACAAAAAAGGGATTTCTGCTATAACAATTTGGTCAAAGTGATGTAAATACAACAGTATGTGAAACATGAATGAGTTTGTGTAACAACAGAAGTCAAAACTTTTGGAATTTCCTGGCTGAGTATTCTTCCCCTTAACATTGCATTAACTAGCTTTTGTGCTGACTAATGACTAATGTGAAGATAAAAAAATACTGGATTATAAAGAAATAAAGTCATCCCTCCAACCATACAACATTGGACACAACATTCTAAGCATCTCTTTCCCTTCCCCGCAAAGAGTAGTTGCCTTCTTTTCCTTGCTTTATTATATACGGGCTTCCCTGCCTACTTTCCTCTGGAATTTTAAAGGTCTTGTTTGGGCAATTCCAGGACCCACTGACCTGCATTTTTCATGGTCTGTGGTATGATCAAAGTAGTAATAAGAGCACTTTAACACATCAAAAAAAGACAGACAGAGAAGTCCTTATGGCTTGTATTAAGATAAAAACTTGGGCTTGGGAAAAAGTTTGCCCTCACAGGAATATGCAATTTAGACAGCATAACAGGAGAGGTGTGTGACTTGCCTGAGAAAAGCTAAAGGCAGGTTGTGTTGTGCCCCACATGACAGCAGATCTTGTTGCCTCCTCTGTGCTGAACAGTTTGCAGTTTAAATACACATTACAGGAACCATGGATTCCAGAGTTTCCAGCAATAAAATCCTTTCCATCAGGCACCATTAACAATACATGCAATAATAATCCATCCTCTTCCGATGCATTGATTTGTGTCATCAAGTTACGGGATGCAGACAATGGAATGGATGGTGGTGACTGCAGCGCCCCTGTGCTGTGTACTTCTGTTCTCTTTGAGGTTTCCTGGTTGCTTTCTTTCAAAAGTCGAGGGCTTTTTGCATGTATAACATTTCTGTCAGCTTCTTGTAACTTAATCCCTGGACTTCTGATGGCATAAACTGGGGCTTGCTGGACAGTACTAGCTGACCTGGCATTGGCACCGCTAAAGTCTTTGTTATCAGCTGCTAGCTCCAATGATACCTGCATTATATAACGAGAAAATATTTAATCAGAATATCTGCCCTCTATGAAGAACAGGCCCAGAAATATCAAGTCAGAAATATATAGCATACTTGGTTTAACAACTACATTAATTTTCCTTCCAGAACCCTAAAAGCTCATTTATGGATATGTGTTGATCATGAATCTCAACCCTTACTGCAAGAAATCCTATAGAAAGATTTGCTAAATAAAGCGATGCCTCTCTAATACGCCCCCCCCCCGCCCAGCCATGAAGAAAACCTGTACAATTTCAAACTTATGCAATAATACAGCTTGAAAAATGTACTTGATACCAACTAGCCAAGGGAAAAAAGATTACCTCTCATTGGGCACTTTTTCTGGACATGTCTATATATTATTTTTGTCCACATTATATAGCATTATTTGATCACAATACTTTGGCATTGAATTCCTCCCTTTCATTTGTACTTCCTTCTCTCTTCCTATCTCTTCCCTTCATTTTTTCCTCTCCTGCTACGGTATTCTTTGTCTTTTCCTTCATCTTTCAATGACTATTCCAGTTTAATTTTTCTGTTTTGTAATATTTCCTTCCCTTTATTTCTTTCCCCCTTCATTTAAGCCACCTCTACACTCCTTCCTTTCCTCCTGTTCTCGGTCTCTTCCTCTTTCACCACTGATTTCCCCATTCATTTTACTTGTCTCCAAATCTCTCCCTCCTCAGGCTCCATTCCCTCTCTTTCTCGTCATTTGCACAATCCACTGCATTCCTCCCCCCCGCCATGCTATTCCTCCTTTCTCATCCATCCCTCCATTCTTCTCCTTTCTCACACTATCCCATTCCATTCTCCCCTGTAACCAACACAGTCATGCTTATCCTTCCATTCACTAACTCAGCCCATACACAATGGTCTCAATCTCTACACTGCTACTGAGTGGCAAGTAGATCAGTTCCCTGGCCACTCTGCTCCATAGCTTCCCCTGCTCTTGGGAGAAGGGAATCTGCCCACTCACCCTGGTCAGTGGGTTTTTCAAGTGTTATAATAGAAGACTTGCCATTCTGGTGGACTACAAAAGTACTGAACCAACCTTTGCTTACATTCCCCAGGGATTCCCCAACTCTACAAGGCTGAAATTCCCAGGTAGACTCCTCCTCCTCCTCCCCCTCCCCTTCACCTGAACTGGATGGTTCTACACTGTACTCAGCGGAACTACAATTAGAACTCCTGATTTTAAGACAGTTACAGGTGTCTCCCCAAAGCCTTTGTAAAATATATATATCAGGGTTCTACTCTACTGTAGCCACAAACCTCCAGCTTTAAGATGTGGCATCAAAGTTAAGAAAAAAGAAAAGAAAAGAAAAGATATTCAGCCACCAAAATATAACCGTAAAAGATGATTTAACTCAAACATTGTATGGGAATTTATTTACCTTAATAGGTCCAAGCTGCATCTGACCTCCCTCTTCCTCCACAGGTAGTTCACAGCTGACAGTGAGCAATTCAGACTGAATAACCTTCTGCAGTGTAAGAGTTGCTGAGCCAATAAGCACTGGCTGAGGACAGAAAAAAAATAAATTAATTCTAAGATTTCTGAAAGATTTTCTCATCAGGAAGAAACCCAGGAGTTATTGTGAAGTGACAACTTCTGAAGGAGCCTTTACACCATTGTTCTCCTTTTCAGCACAAAGTCTCAATGTTATATTAATACAAACCCAGCTTGTATAGAACTAAGGTTTCTATTAGTTCCTCATCCAGGTATCAGCATGGGATGATGGTAAAGGGGAGATCTCAATTTCTGTGAGAATTTTGGATCACTGCAAGATAAGCGTCCCAGATTCCAGGGATAGAATATGATTTTACACTTACCAAGGAGACAAATTATTCATCATTTTCCATTAGAAAATGATTATTAGGGCAAATGGAGAATGATATGTTTAATGTTATTGCCGATTATAACAATATCTGAACTGAGTTAAACCCACTCCCTGACTTTCTGTAGGCAGCAGATTACGTGAATGTGATTACTTACGTGTACTCATTTATCCAAAAGGAATATACATTTTATTTTTTTTCAAATGCACAGGTTACTCTAATGTTTTCCAAGCTTTTGGCAGCTGAGCCCCTCCTTCAGGAAAATGAAACCAACCATGCCCCCTTTCAACCTTGCTGTGTTCTTAAAGGCCTACTCAACTTAATGTATACATCTTCCATGCAGCGGCACCGGGTTATGCTGGATTACTCATGTCTGTTTGATGGTTAATGCTTAAATCCACCCTCTACTCCTTAAACGGCAATATTGTGATTTTAGAGAAGGGTGAAGGAGAAACATATTTGGGCTTTTCAGTCTTGAACTGAGATAGCAAGATGAACACCATATTATTCCCCTAAAAGCAGCTGCACATACCTCAACCCCTTTTAAGTAATAAGTACTGAGATATTTTAAAGCAGCAGCCCATTTGGATGCCATCAATTTTGTCTGTCTTTCTCTTGTGATTGAGATTAGAGCAATTCCAATACAGCACTGTAGATAATGTACAAAGGACATCAGATTGTACAAAAGTATTTGGGTGCCCAAACACATAAAGTTTTGCTTACACAGATTAACTTGTGGCAAGTACCTTTTTCTGTGTGCTTTTTCTCATGTAGATTTTGAAAGCAAGATCAGAGTTCCACCAGTGCTCTATCATCATTCCACCAAAGTGAATAGGGAACACAAACCGCTGTTGAAATTTCACCACTGTAAGGAAGATTGACAGCTATGAGTCAAGTATGAGGGGGTAGCCGTGTTAGTCTGTATCCACAACAACAACCACAAGGAATCCGGTGGCATCTTAAAGACTAACACATTTATTTGGGCATAAGCTTTTGTGGGTTAAAAAAACACTTCTTTTGCATCTGAAGAAGTGGTCTTTTACCCACGAAAGCTTATGCCCAAATAAATCTGTTAGTCTTTAAGGTGCCACCAGACTCCTTGTTGTTTTTGACAGCTATGATGGATGGAGTATGAGGATCAGAGTCAAGGGTTCTTGCTGGAACCTTAAAATAGACTATCTTGAGTTTTTAGCTATTCAATTCTGTTATAACGGAAACTTACCTTACCTTTTAGGAGGAGTAACAAATGCTCAGCCATACCTGTGCGTTAAGAAAGTTTTCCGTTGGGGGAAAGTCTGCTATTGCCATCTCATTTATTCATTCATTCATTTTTAATATTAAACTCAATTATGTTTAGATCCCTTCTCCCTGCAGGAGAGCATTTCATCTCCAAAGCCCCTGTGGTCCTATGCACCGACCACCTATCCTGGGTCAGATGCAACCTATGCAGGTTCACAAGTGAATGTTTTGGGTCTTCCTTCCACAAAGCATAATAAAATATCAGAAAGAGCTAATAAATTTCTAAAAAGTGTAGAATTCAATACAATTAAGATTAAGAAAAAATAAAACTCTTACCTTCACCTGTGATTTTACTTGAAGCTATGCGAATCACTTCTGTTGTTAGGGAAATCTGTCCTGTTCCATTTTTGGAGACTCCCACTGGAAAGTGGTACTCAACAAAGAAAGTGCTACAAATGAAAAAGTGAATTAAAGATCCTAGGCTAACAGTGGTGTAGTGCCCCTAATAAGGCCATACACAACAGGAGTAAACTTTGCAGCCACAGTGTCCACAAGCCCACGTTATTGGGCTCACAGGTCCTTCAATATTAGGGGACCACCGTTTTTTTTTATTGCACGTTTTATCCGAGCGCCGTTGCTACTGTGACTCGGTTAAAGAACTAAAGAGATGAAAAAGAATTTATTCTTCAATGTAATGCAATATTGTTACTTACACAATATCCAAGAACAACATTTCTTAAATTAGAGTTAAGATTGCTTAAATGCATTTTCTATCAAGGAAATAACCAATTAAGACAACTTTATTACCCAGACTAATCTCAATTCATATGCTTTACCCTGCAAACATCAGATTATCCAAATGCCCTCAGAGATTCTTCTTCTCCACAAACTTGCTTTCATTTCCAGGATGCAAACACCCACAATACACACATACAGTTCCTCAAAACCATAGAGAAATACACAACCTGACCTTAAAATATCTTGATCTTGTTGAAGTCTATCAATGAGACAAGGTGGGTGAGGTAACTGAGACGTTTTGTACCTTGGGGGAGCACCCTGTAACCCCCCATATTCCTCATTTGTACATATTTGTGATATTACATATAAAGCATGCCTTGTAAAGTATCAAGGAAAATGTTATGACCTGCTGAAAGTCATTTACCTGTATATATATAGATCATTAATGTATGTGAAGTTATAAGAATTGTGTTGTATGGTTGTTATTAAGGCCTTGTCTACACTGGCAAGTTTCTGCATTGTAACTCCCGAGGTGTACACACTGCCAAGCCACTTAATGCACAGAAACTGCGCAGTTGCAGTGCTGTAAAAAAAACAACCAACCACCCTGACAAGAGCCGTAGAGCTTTCTGCACTGGCCGTGTAAACACCCTGGTCGATTACAGCGCTGCGATTGGCCTCTGGGAGGTGTCCCACAATGCCTGTTCTCGCCTCTCTGGTCATCGGTTTTAACTCTACTTCCCTGCCCTCAGATGAGCAACTGTGAGCCCCACCCCTTAAATTCCTTGGGAATTTTGAAAGTCCCCTTCCTGTTTGCTCAGTGACACATGCAGTGGTCTCGGTGCATCTTTCCAGGTGCCCATGCCTGCTCTATGCACCAGGCGATCCCCTGCTTGGAGCAATGCCAAGCTGCTGGACCTCATCAGCATTTGGGGAGAGGAGGCTGTCCATTCCCAGCTGCGCTCCAGCCGTAAGAATGAGGATACCTACGGACAGATTTCACGATGCATGACAGAAAGGGGCCATGACCAGGATACGCTGCAGTGCAGGGTCAAAGGGAATGAGCTGTGGAATGCCTAACACAAGGGGCGGGAGGGAAACCACTGCTCCAGTGCTGCGACCACAAGCTGCTGGTTCTACAAAGAGCCGGACACGATATTCGGTGGTGACTCCACCTTCACTGCAAAAGCCACTGTGGATACTTTGGTGGCTCGCGATGCCAATCGAGAGTGGACGGAGCCAGGAGGAGGAAATCTTGGATGAGGATATGAGGGGGAGCAGAGGCAGAGGATGACTCGGAGGTCAGAGATGCATGCAGCCAGGAGCTCTTCTCTACCCCGGAGGAGGCTAGCCAGTCACAGCTGTCGGATCTTGGCGAAGCACAAACAGGAGAGGAGGCCCCTGGTAAGTGGCTTTGATTTTGGGAATCACTGAAGTGAGTTGTTGGGGACAGGAGGGTTGCAGAAACCAGGCTTGTATCTGTATGATGCGCATACCCACATGCCTAGTCTGAGCAACGGAACAGGGTGTTGATTGAATCCCTCACTTCACAGGAATCTGCTTTAGAGATCTCCAGGAAACTCTCATGGAGATACTGGGCAATCCGCTGCCGCAGGTTCTTTGGCAGACCTGCTTTGTTTCTTGCCCCATTAAGGGTAACTTCTCCACGCCACTCTGCCATCACTGGGGGGGGGGGGACACCATTGCTGCACACAGACGAGCCGCAGAAGCCACAGGGCAGAAGCCGCAGTCTTGGAGAAGACCCTCCCTTGATTCCCTGCTCACCCTCAGCAGCAAAATATCTTCCATAATGAACACAGTCTGTGGAAAATGTGGGGACAGGAATGATTATAAGGCCCCCTCTACAGCACTGGCTCTTCCCAAGAGCCACGTGCCCAGTGTACAGTATGGTCCTGGAACACTGATTTCCCCTCCCACTGCGATTACTCACCATTTTGGGGGTCTTCTAGCTCATGTGTGCTTGCCTAGGATCAGCCAGTTAGTGACAGGTATGTGAAAAGTGGCTGTGTTTTTTAATCACTGAATCAGTGGTCTGTGTGTTGCAAACAATGCTGCTTCTGTAAAATGTTGCATTTTGGCTTCACATATATGACCTTGGGAGCCCAGCCTCCCTCTTTGTTATCGCCGGCTGAACGGCGGCACAGACTTAGAAAGCGGCCACAAAGAATTAGAGGACTTTCTGAGTGATGCCATGATGCACTCCGCAGCTGAAAAACAAGAATTGAGGGAGTGACGGAACAGTGAGAAGAAGGACCGAAAGGAGAATGCGGCACACCAGAACGAAGCCACAGAGCAGCTCTTAAATCTTATGGAGCGCCAAGCGGACATGGTCCAGGCGCTACTAGCACTGCAAACCAAGCAACTCCATGCCTGCCCTCCCCTGCAGCCACTATCACAAAACTCTTTCCCATGCACTCCCCAGACACCACCAACACACTCTTATCAACCTCCTCACTCCAGTCTGTACCCGCAGCATTCCACTCCTGCCCTGTCACAATCCAGCCCTGCAGACTCCCAGTACCCACTGCACTCAATACACAATGAGCATTTTGACTTCCCCTACGGTGATCTTCTGGTCCGGGAAGAAAGTCCCTGCTTGCAGCTTCCTGAACAGGTAAGTGTTCTGAAAGATGCATGCGTCATGCACCTTTCCGAACCAGCTTGCGTTAATGTCCATGAAACACTCACGGTGATCCGTAAGCTCCTGGAGAACCATTGAGAAATACCCCTTCCGATTAATGTACTCAGTGGCTAGATGGTCTGGTGCCAGAATTGGAACATGCATGCCATCTATCGCCCCTCGGCAGTTAGGGAAGACCATTTGTGCAAAGCCATCTAAACTGTCACGCACGTTGCCCAGAGTCACGGTCTTTCAGAGCAGGATGCGATTAATGGCCCTGCACACTTCTGTCAACATGAGTCCAGCGGTCAACTTTCCCACTCCGAACTGGTTAGCAACCGATTGGTAGCAGTCTGGAGTAGCCAGCTTCCACAGTGCAATAGCCACAAGCTTCTGCAACAACAGGGCAGCTCTCATTCTTGTGTCCTTGCGCCGCATGGCTGGGGTGAGCTCCTCACACAGTTCCATGAATGTGGCTTTCCTCATCCGAAAGTTCTGCAGCCACTCCTTGACATCCCAGACGTGCACGAGGATGTGATCCCACCACTCGGTGCTTGTTTCCCGAGCCCAAAAGTGGTATTCCACTGCGGTCAGCACCTCCGTGAATGCCACAAGCAATCTTGTGTAGTAGCTAGTACACATGGCGAGATCTATGCCGCACTCCTCTTGCCTTTGTAGTTTAAGGAATAACTCCACTACCACGTGTTAGTGAGAGCAAGCAGCATAATGGTCAACAGTGCAAGATCCATCCCTGCAGATGGAAGAGGCAGAGCACGCAGCACACAAACCGTTGAAAGACGGCGCCAAATGCGGACGGAAGCACAGGGATTGCTGGGATGCGAACCAATGCATTATGGGTCATTGAGACAGGACTCAGGATGCCCCGTGACCCCCTCCACCTTCCCACAACTCTTAGCTGCAGAAGAGGAATAGGTGCTCTGTGGGACAGCTGTTCAGAGTGCACCGCTCCAAATACCGCTGCAAGTGTCGCAAGTGTGAACACGCTATTGCACAGGCAGCTGACAGTGTGAACACACAACAGCGGTTTCCCTTCAGCACTCTCTGAGTGGCACTGTAACTGCCAGTGCTGTAACTCTGCCAGTGTAGACATTCCCCAACCTACAGCATGTTTTTGGGTATCAGCCAGCTATTAGCTTCCCAGAGGCAACAGCTAGGAAAGTAACCAATGCCCGGGCAGGGTGTGAAACAACCCATCAACAGTGTATTGTCCAGCAAGGGAGCTACAATTCAATGACTCACCTGCATGAGGCCACACCAGGGAATTGCTCAACCTTGCTTGGAGAGACTCAGCAATACCCCCAGACATGCCTGGACTTGTGTTTTCCAAGCACATGAACTGAGGGTATAAAACAGAGTGGACACATACTCGGCCTTTCTCCTTCACCCACCTACACTGCAAGCAACAAGGATGCTGAAGACTTGAAACTCCAACTGGGGGGACTGGACCAGATTTCAAAGGTGAAATCTGTATACTATGGACTGCAATATCCAGTGGGGTGAGGAAAAACTGCTTCTAGTTGCTGCCCAGTCTAATAGGGTGGAGAGTTTAGACTGCGTGCTTAGATTTTATTTCTTTTGGTAACTAACTCTGACTTTTTGCCTATCACTTAAAATCTATCTTTTATAGTCCATAAATTAATTTAACTGTTTATCTTTACCAGTGAGTTGGTATGAAGTGTGAGGGCAAATCTGCTCAGGTTTGACAAAGGCTGGTGTATATCCCCTTTCTGTTGTTGAAGTGGTAAACCAATTAATAAATTAGACGGTACATTCCTGAAGTACAGCGCCGGGAGCTAGGAGGGGTTGGGCTGGTGCCTTTCTGTGTGATTCCTGAGTGGCTCTGGGAGCATTCATGCAATATAGCCGGGTGTGGGGCTCCACATGCTGTTGTGCTGAGTGATCACAGCGCCTGGAGGGGCTTGCTGCTGGTCACTAGCAAGGCATTGAGAGAGACAGCCCAGGCTGGAGAGAGTTAAGGGGGCACAGCGGTCCCACAGTCTCAGGCTGCACCCCGGGGGGATCCCGTCACAGTAATACCTTTTATTTGACCAACTTCTGTTGGTGAGAGAGACACTATTTTGATCGTACCCAGCACTCCTCAACCATCTTGTCTCTCTAATATCCTGGGACCAACACGGCTACCATGCTGCATATTTTATCATTGTATTTTGTTTAGAAGTCTAAGATGTGTTACTTTTTAAGACAAGGAGAAGAGGAGGAAAGAACCTCAGGACCCTGTTGAGATAAGGTCAATTGAACAAAGCACCAGCATTCAGAGAACCCTGGTTCCAAAATCAAACAAAGGCATCCAAAAAAAAAAATTACAGGAGTACTTGTGGCACCTTAGAGATTAACAAATTTCTTAGAGCATAAGCTTTCATGAGCTACAGCTCACTTCATCGGATGCATAGAATGGAACATATAGTGTGATTATATACATATATATATACACACACACACATAATCATACTATGTACACACACACACACACACACACACACAGATAAGTTAGAAGTTACCATACAAACTGTGAGAGGCTAATTAGTTAAGATGAACTATTATTAGCAGAAGAAAAAAAAAAAACTTTTGTAGTGATAATCAAGATGGCATCCGATGAAGTGAGCTGTAGCTCACGAAAGCTTATGCTCAAATAAATTTGTTAGTCTCTAAGGTGCCACAAGTACTCCTTTTCTTTTTGCGAATACAGACTAACACGGCTGCTACTCTAAAACCTGCCATTTAGACAGTTGACAAGAAGGTGTGAGGATACTTAACTTAAGGAAATAGATTTAATATGTGTAATGACCCAGCCACTCCCAGTCTCTATTCAAACCCAAGTTAATGGTATCTAGTTTGCATATTAATTCAAGCTCAGCAGTTTCTCATTGGAGTCTGTTTAGATGGGCCATCTTGACATCTAGATGTGACATATTGAATCTATTTCCTTAAGTTAAGTATCCTCACACCTTCTTGTCAACTGTCTAAATGGGCCATCTTGATCATCACTACAAAAGTTTTTTTTTCCTGCTGATAATAGCTCATCTTAACTAATTAGCCTCTCACAGTTTGTATGGTAACTTCTAACTTATCTGTATGTATGTATGTATGTATCTCTCTCTTACTATACGTTCCATTCTTTGGATCCGATGAAGTGAGCTGTAGCTCACGAAAGCTTATGCTCTAATAAATTTGTTAGTCTCTAAGGTGCCACAAGTACTCCTGTTCTTTTTGCTGATACAGACTAACACGGCTGCTACTCTGGGGGGAAAAAAAAAAAAATCCTAAAAATAATTCTTACCGCTTTTTAGCTAATGCTGGTCTTGGTGGTTTCCCTGTAAAGCTTTTCTTGCCTGGTGTAGTCTGGGTGCTTTCAGGAGGAATTCTCAAGCTTTCAATTATGACTCTGGCTAAGTGTATTCGACCCAGCAAAGCCAGCCTATCCACATTTAAGGTTATGGCTTGACCTTCCTCTGTGTATTCTGTGGGAGCTTCAGAAAGTGGTAGCGGTCTAGCAGGAGAACAGCTGAAAAGGGTTAAAGCAGAGAATCCAGTTTAGACAAACATTCATTGCAGCAAAACCCTAAGGGAAAACTGTAGGCTGGCAGGGGGGTGGTTGTTTTATTTTTTTTAAATGGTTCATAATACGTGAATACGCACATTTGTTTTTTCACTGTACTGCACTTTTCATCACAAAAGTTTTTTACTCACCCTTTACAGTCAAAGTATGTAAGTTGCAGATAAAGAAGGTGGCTTCTAAATTAAAATGTGTTATTTACTTACAGTAAAGAAGGAAAAGTGCAGACGTTTTCTTTCCATGCAATTCTAACTGCATAAGACAGGATACCCTCCCAACTGAGCTCTGCAACAAGCCGTGGGTTGAGAACCACTGCATGACTATTGCTAATGGCAACTTATGATTGGCGGCTACTGCACAAAGGAGTCTGTAACTGAATTGTTCACCTGGGTTTCATTTCTGTTGCCTTTTCTTTCTGATCACAGATGCTAGAATCCAAAGTTTTTTGTGACCTCTGGTGGTTTTCGTGGTCACCTTTCACAAGCTTTTTTGTCCTGATTACTTTTTTAGATGATATAACATCCTCATCATCACTGAGGAAGTCACTTAAACTGGTATCAGACTTCTAAAAAGAGACATCAGAAAAAATAAAAATTTATTATTATCAACGCCAACAAAAGGTACACAACAGCCACAATAAATGAGGTTGGGAAAAATAGCATGTGATCATGTAATCAGACTATCAAAAAGCATACTCACAAGGGGACAGAATTAACGCTGCATGGGCATTCTTTGTTCTGGCATTTCCCGACGTGAGTGCTTGACTGTCATCTTAATAATGTTCTTTTATCAGTTTTTAATGTAATTTTTAATATATTGGCAAACTTCTATAGGCTACATTACAAAAATGCCTTATAGATACTAAGACATCTATCTTCCTTCTCATCGGATGTCTTGATTTTCTTTTACTATAGCACTGTGGCCTAAGCATCTTCCCCTCGTCCCCCACTTACATGAGCTGTGTAAAACAAATTCTCCAGGAGACTCTGATCATAGTGAGGATCATTCAGCTCACTGTCATACACCTCACTTCCTGCAGAGAGAGATTCTGGAGGGGAACCTGTCCCATCCCAGATATGCACAGGGGATAAATCAGCACTGTGGACACAAGAGGAGGAAAAAATATCCCTCTTAATATAGCAGTTTCATATAAATTCTAATGGCATTGTTTATAGAACAGCCACCTTTATATCCAGATTTGAACTTAGTTGTGATGTTCAAACTAGCAACAGTGAAGATAGTGCTTGACAGTAATGAAGAGTCCAGGTAAGAGATATGGCACAGGCAGAAACAAAACAAGCTTCCCTCACAATGTGTCTCAGACCTGATCTGAATAGAACTCCTAAAGCCTCCTAAAGCAGGCTGAGGCTTGGGAGCCACAAGTGTCTCTTTAATGTGTCTCCTGCAGCTTTTTGCAGCACATGATATTAAAACACTGCGTGATTTAATTATTAACTAATCTAACTTATTAACTAATCAGGATTCATTTGCTATGTTATTAACCAATTACAGAATAGTTGGTCAGTAATTTTGCTGTGAGATAACTCCTGTGGCTCTTTTGGGTAATGTTGATCGCTAATTTGATCCATTGAGGTCTGAGTATCACTGTCCTAAAGGGATTAATGGGTAGCCTGCTTTCCATTGGCCCTGCTTCTAAAACTGTCAAAAGGGGGCAGGACTTAGGAGTGGCAAGTTGAATAAGTCACTGAATAGCTACCAGATAACAACAACAACTTTCAGTTACTACCAACCTGGCTGGCTATCTGCTAGTGACCTACTGTAGAAGTGAAAGGCTTCATACCCCATTACCAATGCCCTGAATTAAAAAGCATCCCTTTTCCCCAAAAAACATTATTAATAACCTACTTTTTAAAAAGTTTTCACAAAGTGGTATTTTAAACCTGCCCCTTTTCTGAGATGAGCTGGTGAATGTCAGTCCAATTCCCATTAGGAAGTTCTCAATTTCAGCACACAGCTTCACCACCACATCTGAACGTCAGGATAGCACTCAGACACCCAGATTTGGATGGGCATGGAGAGCCAACTCTCACATTGTTCATTGGGAACAGGGTAAAGGTACATTAGTGGAACACTTCTTGTGCTCCTAGCTTTGGAACAGAGCAACAACTGCATTTTCCAAGGCTGTCAATATGGTACCATTCACAAGCGTCAATCTAAAAACTGGATATTCCTCCAATACGTTAGACTGTTAAATAAAAAGAAGAGGAGTTTACAAAAAAAGTGAAAAGACAGATTTTCACTGATTTTGCTGGCACCAAAAAAAAATAAAATAAAAAAAAAAATTTTAACTTTCCCTCAAAGCGGGAAAATACAAGAACACAATGGCAAGAAAACCAGAAAGGGAAACTGATTAGGATTCTGAATCTGCAAAGATTTAAGCACATTCTTAACTTTGTGTGTGCAAGTAGCTCCAGTGAAGTCAATGGCACCACTCATGTCTATTAAGTTTTTACTTAATTTAACTTCTAAGTTATTAAATGTACTAAAATATATAAATCTTTGCAGGATGAGGGCCTAACTTGGCTTCACTATTTAACTGAGTGAAATGCAAAAAGGAAGCAATTATAAAGGGGAAAAGTAATTAAAAAAAAAAAGTTAATTTAGGTATCAACAACAGTTAAGGATGGTGTTTTAAAAATATATATATATTGTGTACATGTGAATATACTATCTTGAAAAGCCACTTAAAAGCCACATAAAAATGTAAGCAACTCTTTGGATTAAGAGTGGAGAAGAGGCAAATTAATAATTGGGCAAAGGGTAAATATAACTAGTGCCACTCTCTATTTTGCTTAAAGTCTAGATTGTATATTTTTTGCCTAACATTTGCCTAGTATCTCTGCAGGCAATATATAAGTAATAAGTAACTACAAATCAATTTGCACTAGAAACAGTGCTTAGTCTTCCAATAACATCAGCTATATTGCTTGAACAAAAAACCCTCACAAAAGTGGGCACAAACTCGAAGTGTAAAATATTTTCTCTTACCACCACCCGATAACCCAGTACTCCAAAATATTTCCAGAAATGAGGGAGAGGATGCACTGACTCAACAAGTATCCCATATAATACAAGAAATAGATAACTGGGTCATTTTGGGAATGTTTACGATAACATCTCAATGCATGCCATGGCACTCACCTGCCCAGTAGTAGTTGTATTGCTCTTTTTTCAGCATGGGAGTCAAATTCTTGAACTGTGTATTCAGATGCTAGGAGAAGTGGATCTTCAGCAGTGGATATAACATCAGGGTCCAAGGTTTTAAGGTTCCTGGATAACAGTTATTCCAGTGAAGAGGGATCAGGAGGAGGAATAAGGATAATAAGTGTTTCTGGTTTGTTCTAGATTTTATTCATTTCAGCTATCAAATAAACAGATTTTCTCTCATTTAGCACAAATAAAAACCTATATACAGTGTGTTTCTATTTGCATTTTAACTCCCTAAGTACAAAAAGGACAAATTCTGTTATAAAACACTAGGTAGATTTGACTTAAAGTTAAAAGTTTGGATCAAAAACTGTAAGTATAGTTTATAATGTGCCAAAAGTGCAGCCCAATCCTGCAATATAAACATAGCAGCTGCAGGCTCTCTATGCTTTTTCTCATTCTTTCTCTTTTTATTTTTTTAAAGTGCTCATGAAAGGTGCCTGATCAACATTCCTGGGGAGACTGAAATCCTCTACTTATTTACAAATCAAATATAGCATAGGCAGCAGCGCTGAAACTGTCTCCCTACCAAACATGCCTCAAACTGTGGTACCTCTTTTAGGTCTGACTGGGTATCTCAGCCTCTAAACTCAGGTAACCTTTTGACTCTGCTTAAACTACCAGCAAGGTTGCCAATTGTGGATACCTGTACATCACGAAGAGACCTACTCACTCATATCAGACAGATCACTTAATGACCTTCAGATGGCACTGACGTTAAGTCATTATCAATATGGACTGGAACTGGTGAGGTGAAATATAGGCACTTATTTACAACTGTTTGAATAAGAATTCTGAAAGATGTGAGACAAATCACAGCATTATAGGAAAATATGATAATGCCTTGAAATTTATGGCTTGGAAGTAAAACACACTCCTTCCTTCAAGCTCACTTTGCTGTTGCTTTGAAAGTGTCTCTCTTTACAGAAGGATGCACTTCATTCAACTCAACGTCAGTATCTGGGCTGGATTTCAATGCAGAAACAGCCATGGCATTGCGGAGTTTATTGCCTTGATCCAGAAGAGCTGGAAAATAAAGAATAAAAACTCAAAATTAAAATGTAACTTAAAACAGAAAAGCCATGTGCACACAAAGTAAATATGCCAGATGTAAATTTTATATCTATGTCTGTCATTATAAAGAGCCCTTGACATATTGGAGATTAAACTTGCTATATACCATAAAACATATAACACAACGGGGAGTAAGAGGGAGCCTACTTCAGTCTTGAGCACAGGGCAGTATGAGGCACAACTCACTTGTGCTAGATAGACTGAACCAGATGGTGGGGAGAAGGTATGGTAGGTATGGTAGCCAGATTAACCCATGGAAGGTTGGCTTGACATCCAAAGGTTCCTCACTAGCAGTCCAATTTCAAGATTTCTCAGTAAATACAATGGACGGCTCAGAAAATTGGCAATAGGATATGGGAAGCTTCCATTGCTAGTTTACTCATCTAAATCCAGCTCAGGATGACAGTGAGCTAATAATACTAAAGCCTGACAGCTAATTTGGTGGCCTATAGCAACTAAGTTAGTGATCTAAGTCCAATTCTTATCAAACAAGTGCTGATCGCATAGAAAAAACAAAATCCCACTAACACAGTTTGCACTCTTGATAGCCATCTCAGCAGATAAGATCAAGGATTAAATAGCCTAGGAGACTGATATTCCCTTCTTGTTCCTCCAGGTCAGAGATGAGGCAGTATGAGGTAGGGCAGGATGAGGTAGTTTGAACAGCTGCTGCCCATACTATACCTGTTCTATGGATAATCAGGCCACCTGCCACCAGTCCCGAAGCCTGCCGGGGATATCAGTTGGCTGCTCCTTCACAGGGCCATGAGCACGGGTGTGTACTTGGCGCGGTTTACCCCGTCCCAGACACCTGCCCCTTTCTGCAGCGTGAGGGAGACCCTGGCGCATGTTTACCTGGATTGCGCCAGGCTGCAGCCTCTATTCCAGCTCCTCACAGATATCCTGTTACGTTTCTGGTTGTACTTTTCCCCTCACCTCCTTATCTACGCACTCCCTATCCATGGCCCCACAGTCAAGGGACCATCTGGTCAACCTCCTCCTGGCCTTGGCTAAAGTGGCCATCTATAAAACCAGGGAGAGGAAGTTGGCCAACGGGGCCTCCTGTGACTGTGGGGCCTATTTCCGACCCTCCGTCCGTTCACGCATCTGGGCCAGAGTTCCTCTGGGTGGCGTCCACTGGCTCCCTTGACGCCTTCGAGGAGCAGTGGGCGCTGTCCGGGGTTCTCTGCTCGATGTCCCCGTCAGGTTCCCTTCGTTTTACCCTTTGACCACACTCCTGTCCCTGTTATTTCATTAGTTATTCCCCAGAATCACTTGGCTTCCAGGTCCTGTGGATCCTCCCCTTAAGCTGAGGGGGGTCCTTTAGCAGTGGGTGGGCTTCCGCCCGCCCACTTCCTGGATCCCAATAGGACCAGCACTAAATTAAATCTTTATATATTAAATACAAAAAGTGTTTTGACTGTCAGTTTAAGTTCCAAATACTGTCTCTAGAACATTACAAGAAACACTTATCCTGAAGCCTTGAGTCTTACAAGAGCACCAACTTGTATCACATGCCAGCTAGCTGAAATATTAATGAGCTTGTACAGTTTCAAATGAAACCTAAACCCTGATGGCAAATATTTACAAACCTGAAAGGAGGTCTTTTGTAGTTGGGTTGTGCAAAGACAGCACATGTGCATTACTGTGGCTCCCCACAAGAGTTCCTGCTTGCAATTCAAGATCAGAACTGTTGGGAAATGATGCCTGTTTCTTTGGAGGATTCACTTTTAAATTTTCATCTGGTAAAATCAGACGATGCTGAGACCCAGAGAAACTGTTCTTTATGTTCTCAGAATTCTCTTGAAAGAGCAAGTGGTCTATTCCTCTATTTAAAAAGATAAAGTTTAGTAAAACCCAAAGTTGATTTGTAAATATAGTGCTCCTCAAATTCTTATGCACATTCCTTAATCAGAGTACTGTATCCCCCACCTCAAAGAAAAACATGACATATTTGTATTTGGCTGCACAGAGGAAATCCTGACTTCCGTTCTTACATTCGAACTATGAAATATGCTGACTCAAATTATAATTCAAACATTATGGGCCACATCTTCAGCTTATGTAAACTACATAGCTCCAGTGAAGTCAATGGGGCTTTGCAGATTTATACCAGCTGAGGATCTGGCCCTTTATTCTTTTCTTACATGCCTAATTACAACATGATTTAGACTACACATGGATGTACTTCTTAATCCATGAGTCATATATAAAGCTGTAAAAAAAGTTTTGATTGTTTGGTTCAAAAATAGCAGCTGGTTTGTTAGAGTTGTGGTTGTGGGGTGGTCAGCACAAAAGACACGCCGTGTGTTCCCGCTTCGCTCTTGAAGGTAAGTGTGATGGAGGGTCAGTTGGTCCAAATCTGAGTGAGCGGCGGTGTGACCTGGAGCACGGGGTCACACCACCACTCGAATTTGTGGAAGCTTTATAAAGTTGCTGTTTCCACAACAAAATTGCGGCCCATGATTTTCTTACAGCCTTAGTCATAAACACATTGCTGATGCTTAATAAAACATTTGAAATGAAAAGACATTCCTTTATTTTATCTGGAAAAAAAAAAGCTACCTTGGAGTAGCGGCCCTGCTACTGTTAACAGACTCTCTTCCAGCCATACCAGGTGGTCCATGCAGTTGTGCAGGAGCAAGAAACAGAGTCTTGCTGGATTCAGTCATTCCTCTGGTTCCCTGAGCAGAAGCAGCAATGTCTAAACTCACATCTGTGGCTGGGATGGAGCTGCTACTGTCATAGGTTTCAGACAAGGGCTCTAAGACTAGAGATACCTGAAAGACACAATGTAAGAAGAATGTGCTTTTTAATTAAATGTGCCAAACATTCTACAGTTGTTTTTCTTTCCGTATTACATAGCATGCTGCATTTCCCGTACAAGAGGCTATGTATTTGATACAGTTATGTTAGATACTAGCTTAATCTCTGGAATATTTACAAGCAGTTAGTTCACATTACACATTTTCAATCAAAGGAATCAGTTTCTTCAAGGGAATATAGCCCAGAAGCAGGACTTTCAAAAACAAATACTTAAGGTTAAATACAGGTTTACAAGTCTAATTCTAGGCACCAATTTCTTAAAATCTTGGCTGGCTCAGGTGAGTTGTGGAGAAAGAGATTTCAGTACTACCTGCAGTTCTCCTAGTTTCTCAGATGTTGGTGAAATAACAGTGAAAAATCCACTGATTGGGTGGCTTGGAGATAGTTGTGATAGTCCACTGATTTGAGCTCTACCAATTGGAAGATGGTCAGGTTTGGTCATTACCTCCAACACAAGAACACCCATATCTATAGGAGACAGGAACAGCTAACTTAGATCTGGCATAAGACAACATATTAAAAAACCCTTTGTGAACAACAATAATATTGCAGTTAAAATTAGGGCTGTCAATTAATCGCATTTACCTCATGAGATTAACTCAAAAAAATTAATCGTGATTAAAAAAATTAATTGCAGTTTTAATCGCAAGGCTAAACAACAGAATACCAATTGAAATTTATTAAATATTTTTGGATGCTTTTCTACATTTTCAAATATATTGATTTAAATTACAACACAGAATACAAAGTGTACAGTGCTCACTTTATATTATTACTTTGATTACAAATATTTGCACTGTAAAAATGATAAACAAAAATAGTATTTTACAAGTAGCGTAGTAGTGCAATCTCTTTATCATGAAAGTGCAATTTACAAATATAGATTTTTTGTTACATAACTGCACTCAAAAACAAAACAATACAAAACTTTAGAGTCTACAAGTTCACTCAGTCTTACTTCTTGTTCAGCCAATCGCTCAGACAAACAAGTTTGTTTACATTTACGGGAGATAATGCTGCCTGCTTCTTATTTACGTCACCTGAAAGCGAGAACAGGCATTCCCATGGCACTTTTGTACCTGGCATTGCAAGGTATTTATATGCCAGATATGCTAAATATTTGTGTGCCCCTTCATGCTTTGGCCACCATTCCAGAGGACATGCTTCCATGCTGATGACGCTTGTTAAAAAAATAATGCGTTAATTAAATTTGTGACTGAATTCCTTAGGGGATAATTGTATGTCTCCTACTCTGTTTTACCCGCGTTCTGCCATATATTTCACATTGTAGCAGTCTCGAATGATGTCAAGGTTCCTCCCCCACTCTGAACTCTAGGGTACAGATGTGGGGACCTGCATGAAAAACCTCCTAAGCTTATCTTTACCAGCTTAGGTCAAAACTTCCCCAAGGTACAAAATATTCCACCCTTTGTCCTTGGATTGGCCACTACCACCACCAAACAAATACTGGTTACTGGGGAAGAGCTGTTTGGACACGTCTTTCCCCCCAAAATACTTCCCAAAACCTTGCACCCCACTTTCTGGACAAGGTTTGGTAAAAAGCCTCACCAATTTGCCTAGGTGACTACAGACCCAGACCCTTGGATCCTAAGAACAATGAACAATCCTCCCAACACTTGCACCCCCCCTTTCCTGGCAAATGTTGGATAAAAAGCCTCACCAATTTGCATAGGTGACCACAGACCCAAACCCTTGGATCTGAGAACAATGAAAAAGCATTCAGTTTTCTTACAAGAAGACTTTTAATAAAAATAGAAGTAATTAGAAATAAGAAATCCCCCCTGTAAAATCAGGATGGTAGATACCTTACAGGGTAATTAGATTCAAACATAGAGAACCCCTCTAGGCAAAACCTTAAGTTACAAAAAAGATACACAGACAGAAATAGTTATTCTATTCAGCACAATTCTTTTCTCAGTCATTTAAAGAAATCAATCTAACACGTACCTAGCTAGATTACTTACTAAAAGTTCTAAGACTCCATTCCTGATCTATCCCCGGCAAAGACAGAATATAGACAGACACACAGACCCTTTGTTTCTCTCCCTCCTCCCAGCTTTTGAAAGTATCTTGTCTCCTCATTGGTCATTTTGGTCAGGTGCCAGCGAGGTTACCTTTAGCTTCTTAACCCTTTACAGGTGAGAGGAGATTTCCTCTGGCCAGGAGGGATTTTAAAGGGGTTTACCCTTCCCTTTATATTTATGACAGATGATGACCGAGCACATGTTGTTCGTTTTAAGAACACTTTCACTGCAGATCTGACAAAACGCAAAGAAGGTACCAATGTGAGATTTCTAAAGATAGTTACAGCACTCGACCCAAGGTTTAAGAATCTGAAGTGCCTTCCAAAATCAGAGAGGGACAAGGGGCAGAGCATGCTTTCAGAAGTCTTAAAAGAGCAACACTCTGATGCAGAAACTATAGAACCTGAACCATCAAAAAAGAAAATCAACCGTCTGCTGGTGGCATTTGTCTCAGATGATGAAGATGAACACACATCGGTCTGCACTGCTTTGGATCATTATCGAGCAGAACCATCATCAGCGTGCATGCATGTCCTGTGGAATCATGAAAGCACATATGAATCTTTAGTGCATCTAGCACGTCAATATCTTGCGACACCAGCTCCAACAGTGTATTGTGAATGCCTGCTCTCACTTTCAGATGACCTTGTAATCAGCATTATCTTCTGCAAATGTAAACAAACTTGTTTGTCTGAGTGATTGGCTGAACATGTAGGACTGAGTGGACTTGCAGGCTCTAAAGTTTTACATTGTTTTATTTTTGAATGCAGGTTTTTTTTTGTACATAATTCTGCATTTGTAAGTTCAACTTTCATGATAAAGAGATTGCGCTACAATATGCGTCTGAGGTGAATTGAAAAATACTATTTCTTTTGTTTTTTACAGTGAAAATATTTGTAATAAAAAATAAATATAAAGTGATCATTGTACACTCTGTATTCTGTTGTAATTTAAATATATGTGAAAATGTAGAAAGCATCCAAATATATTTAAATAAATGGTATTCTATTATTAACTGCACGATTAATCACATGATTAATGGCAATTCATTTATTTAATCACACAATTGTGATTGTTTTAATGACTTGATAGCCCTAGTTAAAATATAATTAAAACTTCAAAATTAAAAACCAGAATGAAATGCGAAAAAACAAAACAAAAAAGCATAATTAAAATAGGGAGAGGGGGACTATATGCGAGACAATGAGGTCTAGTGGATGGAGCACTTGATAAGGATTCTGGGGACCTGGATTCAATCCTTGGCTCTGGTTTGATGGGTGACAACAGGCAAGTCACTTTCCCCTGTATGCCTCAGTTTCCCCATCTGTAAAACAGAGATGATACTTGGCCTCCTTTGTAAAGCACTGAGCTCTAGGGATGAAAAGCACTAGATAAAAAGTATTATTACTAGGACATGTAACAGGTAGAGAAATGTTATACTGCTAAGAAATTACTATAAATATGGTTTACATACTTACAAGTAATAATATCACACAGAAGCACTTAAACTACTTAAGACCCCAATCCTCCAATAAAGGTTCATACAAGTGTAAGGTGATACAGAGCTTGCTGGAGGATTGGGGCCTTAAAGTTTTTGTTTTTTTTAAAAGGCACTTGATGGGATCGTTTTGTCTTCATGACATTTCAGCTGCAGAAACACAGGATGCTTATTGTGACAATTCTTTGGCTAGAAGACACAGAGCTCTCACTCTGTCTCTTGAACACTTTTGCCATGATCAGTCTACAAAGTATATTTAAGAACATCTAGTAGTATGGGATAGCTTTTTATTTTGATGATTCTCCTGAGGGTTATAAACATGCAATGCCCTTTGAAATATCAAACATAAGACACTACATAAAACCATCTTTTAGATTCAGTAAAAATAAAATTAAGTTATGTTTTATTACTTATTAATGCACTTCCCAATTCCTGCTAAAGTCTACTGAATAGTTGCCATAATACAAACAATTTCAACTGCAAAATTAATACAGAGGATACAACTATTGTACCTGTCAGGTAGGAGGCAAACTGTTTTGGCCCACAGCGAATTGCATAGCGGGTGGTGGTTTTCATTGCTTTTTGCTCAGTCTGTGAAGTATTCCTGGGATTAAACAGCGTACCATCTGATGTCTCCCCCCACCACCTCACCCGGATGAGAACAGAAGTAGGCGGTTTAGAGACCATCCATAAGATTTTACTGACTGTTAACTTGAGAAAACAACGCAACTGGCCTTCAACAAGAGGTGGTAAACTTGTAGAAGGGGAGATATCACTGACACCTGTGGAGATATAACACAGTATTATTTCTCGAAAATATAAATGCAAGTAGTATATTTGAGATGCAGATCACTTTACAGAGTTAAAAAAATACTTGGTGTTTATTCTGCAGATATGTCTAACATTCTGTGCTATACTTAGGGTTACCCTATAGATATTTAGAACATTATAGCCTACAACATTTGTGCATTGCAGATTCTTGGCATGACTGTAACACACCTGGTGTTCACATACAAAATTTGTTGCAACAATTAACATTCACACCACCACTGACACTATGATTGTTCCGTGCAAACATTAGTGCCAAGGAAGCCGGAAAGTGCTGCTGTTGCAACTGGTCTGTTCAACACTGCCCTGCAATGCCCCCCACCATCCTTCAGTGAATGACCTCCCTGGATGATAGCATGACATCCTCCAGATCCCTTCTGCATCTCCAGGGGGCCCACCGTATGCATGGAGACTGTCTTGACCCAAGCGTGCCCTTAGGGTACCTGTTGCTCCAATAAAGGTACTCCCTATTACCTAAGCCCTGGTCTACACTAGGACTTTAAGTCGAATTTAGCAGCGTTAAATCGATGTAAACCTGCACCCGTCCACACGATGAAGCCCTTTTTTCGACTTAAAGGGCTCTTAAAATCGATTTCCTTACTCCACCCCGACAAGTGGATTAGCTCTTAAATCGGCCTTGCTGGGTCGAATTTGGGGTACTGTGGACACAATTCGACGGCACTGGCCTCCGGGAGCTATCCCAGAGTGCTCCATTGTGACCGCTCTGGACAGCACTCTCAACTAAGATACACTGGCCAGGTAGACTGGAAAAGAACCGTGAACTTTTGAATCTTATTTCCTGTTTGGCCAGCGTGGCAAGCTGCAGGTGACCATGCTGAGCTCATCAGCAGAGGTGACCATGATGGAGTCCCAGAATTGCAAAAGAGCTCCAGCATGGACCGAACGGGAGGTACGGGATCTGATCGCTGTATGGGGAGAGGAATCCGTGCTATCAGAACTCCGTTCCAGTTTTCGAAATGCCAAAACCTTTGTCAAAATCTCCCAGGGCATGAAGGACAGAGGCCATAACAGGGACCTGAAGCAGTGCCGCATGAAACTTAAGGAGCTGAGGCAAGCCTACCAGAAAACCAGAGAGGCGAATGGTCGCTCCAGGTCAGAGCCCCAAACATGCCGCTTCTATGATGAGCTGCATGCCATTTTAGGGGGTTCAGCCACCACTACCCCAGCCGTGTTGTTTGACTCCTTCAATGGAGATGGAGGCAACATGGAAACAGGTTTTAGGGACGAAGAAGAAGATGATGATGATGAGGTTGTAGATAGCTCACAGCAAGCAAGCGGAGAAACCGGTTTTCCCGACAGCCAGGAACTGTTTCTCACCCTGGACCTGGAGCCAGTACCCCCCGAACCCACCCAAGGCTGCCTCCTGGACCCGGCAGGCGGAGAAGGGACCTCCGGTGAGTGTACCTTTTAAAATACTATACATGGTTTAAAAGCAAGCATGTGAAAGGATTAATTTGCCCTGGCATTCGTGGCTCTCCTGGATGTACTCCCAAAGCCTTTGCAAAAGGTTTCTGGGGAGGGCAGCCTTATTGCGTCCTCCATGGTAGGACACTTTACCACTCCAGGCCAGTAGCACGTACTCGGGAATCATTGTACAACAAAGCATTGCAGTGTATGTTTGCTGGCGTTCAAACAACATCTGTTCTTTATCTCTGTGTTATCCTCAGGAGAGTGAGATATCATTCATGGTCACCTGGTTGAAATAGGGTGCTTTTCTTCAGGGGACACTCAGAGATGCCCGTTCCTGCTAGGCTGTTTGCCTGTGGCTGAACAGAAATGTTCCCTGCTGTTAGCCACGGGGAGAGCTGAGGGGGTAGCCACGCGGTGGGGGGAGGCAAAATGCGACCTTGGAACGAAAGCACATGTGCTATGTATGTAATGTTAAGAGCAAGGTTTACCCTGAAAGAGTGTAACCATTGTTTTATAAAATGTGTCTTTTTAAATACCGCTGTCCCTTTTTTTTCTCCACCAGCTGCATGTGTTTCAATGATCACAGGATCTTCTCCTTCCCAGAGGCCAGTGAAGATTAGAAAGAAAAAAAAATGCACTCGTGATGAAATGTTCTCTGAGCTCATGCTGTCCTCCCACACTGACAGAGCACAGATGAATGCGTGGAGGCAAATAATGTCAGAGTGCAGGAAAGCACAAAATGACCGGGAGGAGAGGTGGTGGGCTGAAGATAGGGCTGAAGCTCAAATGTGGCAGCAGTGTGATGAGAGGAGGCAGGATTCAATGCTCAGGCTGCTGGAGGATCAAACCAATATGCTCCAGTGTATGGTTGAGCTGCAGCAAAGGCAGCTAGAGCACAGACTGCCGCTACAGCCCCTGTGTAACCAACCACCCTCCTCCCCAAGTTCCATAGCCTCCTCACCCAGATGCCCAAGAACACAGTAGGGGGGCCTCCGGCCAACCAGCCACTCCACCCCAGAGGATTGCCCAAAAAACAGAAGGCTGGCATTCAATAAATGTTAAAGTTGTAAACTTTTAAAGTGCTGTGTGGCATTTTCCTTCCCTCCTCCACCACCCCTCCTGGGCTACCTTGGTAGTCATCCCCCTGTTTGTGTGATGAATAAATAAAGAATGCATGAATGTGAAGCAACAATGACTTTATTGCCTCTGCAAGCGGTGATCGAAGGGAAGAGGGGAGGGTGGTTAGCTTACAGGGAAGTAGAGTGAACCAAGGGGTGGGGGGTTTCATCAAGGAGAAACAAACAGAACTTTCACACTGTAGCTTGTCCAGTCATGAAACTGGTTTTCAAAGCTTCTCTGATGTGTATCGTGCCCTCCTGTGCTCTTCTAATTGCCCTGATGTCTGGCTGCGTGTAACCAGCAGCCAGGCGATTTGCCTCAACCTCCCACCCAGCCATAAACGTCTCCCCCTTACTCTCACAGATATTGTGGAGTGCACAGCAAGCAGTAATAACAGTGGAAATATTGGTTTCGCTGAGGTCTAAGCGAGTCAGTAAACTGCACCAGCGCACCTTTAAACATCCAAATGCACATTCTACCACCATTCTGCACTTGCTCAGCCTGTAGTTGAAGAGCTCCTGACTACCATCCAGGCTGTCTGTGTACGGCTTCATGAGCCAGGGCATTAAGGGGTAGGCTGGGTCTATAGGCATTTCAACATCCCCAACAGTTATTTTCTGGTCTGGGAATAAAGTCCCTTGCTGCAGCTTTTGAAACAGACCAGAATTCCTGAAGATGCGAGCGTCATGTACCTTTCCCGGCCATCCCACGTTGATGTTGGTGAAATGTCCCTTGTGATCCACCAGAGCTTGCAGCACTATTGAAAAGTACCCCTTGCGGTTTATGTACTCGCCGGCTTGGTGCTCCGGTGCCAAGACAGGGATATGGGTTCCGTCTATGGCCTCACCACAGTTAGGGAATCCCATTGCAGCAAAGCCATCCACTATGACCTGCACATTTCCCAGGGTCACTACCCTTGGTATCAGCAGATCTTTGATTGCGTGGGCTACTTGCATCACAGCAGCCCCCACAGTAGATTTGCCCACTCCAAATTGATTCCCAACTGACCGGTAACTGTCTAGCGTTGCAAGCTTCCACAGGGCTATCGCCACTTGCTTCTCAACTGTGAGGGCTGCTCTCATCTTGGTATTCATGCGCTTCAGGGCAGGGGAAAGCAAGTCACAAAGTTCCATGAAAGTGCCCTTACGCATGCAAAAGTTTCGCAGCCACTGGGAATCGTCCCAGACCTGCAACACTATGCGGTCCCACCAGTCTGTGCTTGTTTCCCGAGCCCAGAATCGGCATTCCACCGCATGAACCTGCCCCATTAGCACCATGATGCATGCATTGGCAGGGCCCATGTTTTCAGAGAAATCTGTGTCCATGTCCTGATCACTCACGTGACCGCGCTGACGTTGCCTCCTCGCCCAGTATCGCTCTGCCAGGTTCTGGTGCTGGATATACTGCTGGATAATGCGTGTGGTGTTTAATGTGCTCCTAATTGCCAAAGTGAGCTGAGCGGCCTCCATGCTTGCCTTGGTATGGCGTCTGCACAGAAAAAAGGCGCAGAACGATTGTCTGCCGTTGCTCTGACGGAGGGAGGGGCGACTGACAACATGGCTTACAGGGTTGGCTTACAGGGAATTAAAATCAGCAAAGGGGGTGACTTTACATCGAGGAGTATTTCAGGCAGGACTTCACGGAGGGTTCCAATAAGAAATGGTGCACCTAAGTAATTGTTCTTATCGGAACAAGCAGGTTGGTCTGGCCTCTGATTGATACATGGCTAGATTTACCTCGCTGCACCTTCTCTGTGAGTGACTGCAGTGTGACTTAGAGGAATGAGTCCTCTAGACCGGGGGGGGGAGGGAAGCAAATGAGTACAAAACAAATCTGGTCTATTTCTTGTTTTGATCCACTTCTTCTATCTTTTACATCTTTGGCTGGCAGCAGACGGTGCAGAAGGACTGCAAGCCATCCACATCTCATGGCTGCTCGGCAGAAGATGGTACAGTAGGACTGCTAGCAATCCGTATCGCCTGCCTGCTCACCATAAGATGGTTCAATAGGACTGACTGCAGGACTAAAGAGAATGACCTGGTCAAGTCACTTCTAATGTAGTCCCTGCACCCACGTCTGGCCAGGCACTCCTGGCCGACGCGGCCAGGAGCACCTCGGACATGACGATGACGGCTGCCAGTCCTATTGTACCGTCTGCTGCCACAAGGCAAGGGGTTGCTGCTGCTGTGTAGCAATGCAGTACCACGTCTGCCAGCACCCAGGAGACGTACGGTGACGGTTACCTGAGCGGGCTCCATGCTTGCCGTGGTATGGCGTCTGCACAGGTAACTCAAGAAAAAAGGCATGAAACGATTGTCTGCTGCTGCTTTCACGGAGGGAGGGAGGGAACGGGGGCCTGACGATACGTAACCAGAACCACCCGCGACAATGTTTTAGCCCCATCAGGCATTGGGATCTCAACCCAGAATTCCAACGGGCAGCGGAGACTGCGGGAACTGTGGGATAGCTACCCACAGTGCAATACTCCAGAAGTCGACGCTTGCCTCGGTACTGTGGAAGCACTCCGCCGAGTTAATGCACTTAATGCACTTAGAGCATTTTCTGTGGGGGGACACACACTCGAATATATAAAAATGATTTCTAAAAAACCGACTTCTATACATTCAACCTAATATCGTAGTGTAGACATACCCTAAGTGTCTTTAAGTAATCACCAAGACCCATACGGGGCTCCCAGCCCTCTGTTGCACCTCAAGGGCACGAGGCACCACATTATAATCCCCAAAGCCACCATACACCTACAGCACCAACACAGGCAACTACCACCTCCCGACAGGGTGCCCAAGGTACTGCCACCCCATTATCCCAATCCCACACAGTGCTTAGGGTGCGAATCATGCTATGGAGGGTGCTACCACCCCACCCCTTCAGATGCCCATCACAGGATCTGCTGCCTCTTATGGGCCCCAGAGCACCCACCACTGCATGCCCTACTGCCACCAACTGCTACCAGATCCCTGCCCCGGGTATCTACGGGGTACCAAGCCCTGCCCCCCCCCCCGCAGCCAGGGTATCTGCCCCATCCCCCGGGTACTCCCGCGCCCCGCGCCCCCCCCCCCCGCAGCCAGGGTATCTGCCCCATCCCCCGGGTACTCCCGCGCCCCCCCCCCCCCCCGCAGCCAGGGTATCTGCCCCGTCCCCCGGGTACTCCCGCCCCCCCCCGGGTACCGCTGGGCGCTCCCCGGGGCTCTCACCTCGCCTCTTGCGGGCGCCGCCGCCCACCTTGGGAGCGGGGCCCTTCGGCCTCTTCTGCTTCATCCCTCCGCCGCTCCCCCGCGCCGGGCCCGGCTCTCAGCCACCGCTGCTGCCCGGCAACCGTCGCCGCCGCCTCAGCTCGCCGCGGGGCCCCCTGGGACACGGCGGGAGAGTCAGCCAGCCCCGGGAGAGCCGCGCACAGCCCGCCGAGATGAACTACAATTCCCAGGGGGCGCTGCGGCCCCGCTTCCGACGAGGGGAGGCTGCGCGAGGGCAGACGCTTCCGGCAGAGGACGCGCTCCCCCGGCCGTGAGTCGGAGTGGGGGTGGACTCTATTTCCCGTGGTGCAGCGCGGCGCGGCAGGGGGTACTTCCGGTGGGGGGTGGGTGCAGTTGCTGCTGGCTCGGCGGGGGCGGTACCTGCCGTTCTGTCTCGGCCTCTCCCCGTCATGTCGACTCTGGAGAAGCACCTGCACCTGGGCCGCCTGCCCCCCAGGCCCGCCGTGCCCGGCGGGGGCGGCCAGTCCGGCTCCAAGATGCGCATGGGGTAGGTGGGGGAGGGGAGCCGGGCATTTTACCGCGGGGACGTTGGGGATCGGCCGAGGGGGCCAGGGCGCCCGGGGCGGGGGGGGATCGACAGGGGAGGCGAGGGCGCCCGGGGCGGGGCGGGGCGGGGGGGGATCGACAGGGGAGGCGAAGGCGCCCGTTGAGGGGCGGGGGGGATCGACAGGGGAGGCGAAGGCGCCCGTTGCGGGGCGGGGCGGGGCGGGGCGGGGGGGGATCGACAGGGGAGGCGAAGGCGCCCGTTGCGGGGCGGGGCGGGGCGGGGGGGGATCGACAGGGGAGGCGAAGGCGCCCGTTGCGGGGCGGGGCGGGGGGGGGATCGACAGGGGAGGCGAAGGCGCCCGTTGCGGGGCGGGGCGGGGGGGGGATCGACAGGGGAGGCGAAGGCGCCCGTTGCGGGGCGGGGCGGGGCGGGGCGGGGCGGGGGGGGGATCGACAGGGGAGGGGAGGCGAAGGCGCCCGTTGCGGGGCGGGGCGGGGCGGGGGGGGATCGACAGGGGAGGGGAGGCGAGGGCGCCCGTTGCGGGGCGGGGGGGGATCGACAGGGGAGGGGAGGCGAGGGCGCCCGTTGGGGGGCGGGGGGGATCGACAGGGGAGGCGAGGGCGCCCGTTGCGGGGCGGGGAAGGGGGGGGGATCGACAGGGGAGGCGAGGGCGCCCGTTGCGGGGCGGGGAAGGGGGGGGGATCGACAGGGGAGGCGAGGGCGCCCGTTGCGGGGCGGGGAAGGGGGGGGGATCGACGGGGGAGGCGAGGGCGCCCGTTGCGGGGCGGGGAAGGGGGGGGGATCGACGGGGGAGGCGAGGGCGCCCGTTGCGGGGCGGGGAAGGGGGGGGGATCGACGGGGGAGGCGAGGGCGCCCGTTGCGGGGCGGGGAAGGGGGGGGGATCGACGGGGGAGGCGAGGGCGCCCGTTGCGGGGCGGGGAAGGGGGGGGATCGACGGGGGAGGCGAGGGCGCCCGTTGCGGGGCGGGGAAGGGGGGGATCGACGGGGGAGGCGAGGGCGCCCGTTGCGGGGCGGGGAAGGGGGGGATCGACGGGGGAGGCGAGGGCGCCCGTTGCGGGGCGGGGAAGGGGGGGATCGACGGGGGAGGCGAGGGCGCCCGTTGCGGGGCGGGGAAGGGGGGGGATCGACGGGGGAGGAGAGGGCGCCCGTTGCGGGGCGGGGAAGGGGGGGGGATCGACGGGGGAGGAGAGGGCGCCCGTTGCGGGGCGGGGAAGGGGGGGGGATCGACGGGGGAGGGGAGGGCGCCCGTTGCGGGGCGGGGCGGGGGGGATCGACGGGGGAGGGGAGGGCGCCCGTTGCGGGGCGGGGCGGGGGGGATCGACGGGGGAGGGGAGGGCGCCCGTTGCGGGGCGGGGGGAGGGATCGACGGGGGAGGCGAGGGCGCCCGTTGCGGGGCGGGGAAGGGGGGGGATCGACGGGGGAGGCGAGGGCGCCCGTTGCGGGGCGGGGAAGGGGGGGGATCGACGGGGGAGGCGAGGGCGCCTGTTGCGGGGCGGGGAAGGGGGGGGATCGACGGGGGAGGCGAGGGCGCCCGTTGCGGGGCGGGGAAGGGGGGGGATCGACGGGGGAGGCGAGGGCGCCCGTTGCGGGGCGGGGGGGGGAGGGATCGACGGGGGAGGCGAGGGCGCCCGTTGCGGGGCGGGGAAGGGGAGGGATCGACGGGGGAGGCGAGGGCGCCCGTTGCGGGGCGGAGGGCGGGGAAGGGGGGGGATCGACGGGGGAGGCGAGGGCGCCCGTTGCGGGGCGGGGAAGGGGGGGGGATCGACGGGGGAGGAGAGGGCGCCCGTTGCGGGGCGGGGAAGGGGGGGGGATCGACGGGGGAGGGGAGGGCGCCCGTTGCGGGGCGGGGCGGGGGGGATCGACGGGGGAGGGGAGGGCGCCCGTTGCGGGGCGGGGCGGGGGGGATCGACGGGGGAGGGGAGGGCGCCCGTTGCGGGGCGGGGGGAGGGATCGACGGGGGAGGCGAGGGCGCCCGTTGCGGGGCGGGGAAGGGGGGGGATCGACGGGGGAGGCGAGGGCGCCCGTTGCGGGGAGGGGGGGGATCGACGGGGGAGGCGAGGGCGCCCGTTGCGGGGCGGGGAAGGGGGGGGATCGACGGGGGAGGCGAGGGCGCCCGTTGCGGGGCGGGGAAGGGGGGGGATCGACGGGGGAGGCGAGGGCGCCCGTTGCGGGGCGGGGGGGGGAGGGATCGACGGGGGAGGCGAGGGCGCCCGTTGCGGGGCGGGGAAGGGGAGGGATCGACGGGGGAGGCGAGGGCGCCCGTTGCGGGGCGGAGGGCGGGGAAGGGGGGGGATCGACGGGGGAGGCGAGGGCGCCCGTTGCGGGGCGGAGGGCGGGGAAGGGGGGGGATCGACGGGGGAGGCGAGGGCGCCCGTTGCGGGGCGGAGGGCGGGGAAGGGGGGGGATCGACGGGGGAGGCGAGGGCGCCCGTTGCGGGGCGGGGGTGTTGGTGGTGGCAATAATAATTGAAATTATTAATATTGATATGGGAAACCACGAAATGCTAATTTAACCATAAATTCCTTTGTTAAATCCAAAGGCCAAATGGTATTTATACCATTGCTTTAAACATGCCTTAAAAGCCTAACTAATAAGCAAGTTACTACATCCAAACAGTAACAAAACATTTGTAAGCATTTGATCGAGATATTTACAAGTGGGCTAAACCCTGGGGTGCTTAGACACCTATTGGTTGGCTCCAAAGTGCTAAAACCTGTCTGACCAATGAACCCTTTTAAGACTTTACTTTTATACTCTTTAACAAACAAGTGATGTCATCACCAATTACTGACTTCAGCTAAAAACCAATTTAAGACAATTCATCCTTATTTCCAATCTTAATCCAGTTAAGATTTACAGCCTCCTTTTTCCCCAAGGCCTTTCTTATCTTCTCCTTTCCCCGCCATCCCTCCCCTCCCCAGCAGAACAGAGGGAAGGTTTGAGCTTGTTTCTTTTAAGACAGTTTTTCTTTGTCTTGTTACTGTAGCTCTTTATTTTATTAGTTAGGTTTGAAACCATACATCCTTCTTGCACTACAAGTAATCCTACTTGTTATTCTCACAGCCTTCTTTAATTTGCTGGCTGGGGCCTTCTTTACAACACACAAACACTTAACCAAACTGAAGCTAACTTTAATTCTTTAATTTTATACTTATCCTGTGGGGGGATTGGCAGAGGAGGCGTGGGTGCTGGTTGTGTGGTGGTGGTAGGGATTAACAGAGGAGGTGAAGGTGCCCATTGCAGGGTGGGTGGGGATTGGCAGGAGAGGCAAGGATGCCGGTTGTGGGCGAGGGGACATCTGGGACATTGGTCTCAGGCATGGGATGGGAATTCTAACATGTTAATTTGAGATGTATTTCAGCAGATTGAATAGTTTCTCTGGAGGGTTACTTTACGCTAATAATTTTGGTGTTTCTTGTGTGTTTTTGTTGCAAATTCAGTTTCGAACCAGGGCGTTCACAAATGCTTATGAGATGTGTCTGGACCTAACTTGTCAGACCATCTGTCTGTCTATATGAAGAGAACTAGACAGATGAACGCCTATTTACGGTAAAGAGCATCTCCTTAGCTTGGCATAGACAGCTGATTTGACTCCTACTCAAAGAGATTCTATTAATTAATGCACATTGTCTAAGTGGGAAGTAGTGTTCCTTCTACCCAACTGACAATGATGACTTGAAATAGTCATCGTTTGAAACTGGGGCCTACCTGCTGCCTTTTCCTTTAACTCACTGGTCTAATTGAATACACTTTATTATTAAGATCCCTCAACATCCTTCTCTCATGGACAGAGCCTGGTGAAGATAAATATTTCAGGGCATCTCTTCATTTTCAACTATGATTCTTCTCTGAAGCTGTGTTTATTTGTGAATGAAGAAATGCTCTTTTAACCGGTGCAAACTCTGTGCAAGTTTAGCTTAAATATTATTACCCAGCAGGAGTCTACGTGAAGCTGGGTGTTGTCGGTAGCTACCAGTGTGGTGCTCTGCTCTTGTTCGATGATAACAGTCGGCTGCATGCGTGTTCCCTCTGCGTGCTGCCCCAGCTCTGCGCAGGTAGCTAACTCAGCAGACCCCGAGAGAACCCCCAAAAACCACAGACTCTAGTAAGGTACAAAGGAACCCAAGCCACGTTTATTGTCAAATGAAGCACAGTAATAGTTCCCTATAGACTCGACAGGGCATACTACGAATTTGTGCTCCCTGGCAATGGACACCGCTCAGTCAGTGGCGGGACACTCCACTGCCCCCTAGGCTGGTCAAAGATACACGCTTCGGGATCTACTTTTATACCATTGCAGGACAGATAATTCATCATAGTTCAAACGAATCTATCCATCATGTTGTCCTTTTGACCCTGTCTTTAAGATGCACCTGCCTGTTCCTTGTTATGTCTATGGAGTGTCTTGCCGCCGTCTTGGCACAATTTCCTCTCATTAGCACTTATGTGTGTGTGTGCACTTGCCTCTAACAACCTTTTCTTGCCAACTTCTGTGAGTGGGACCTGCCTCTGGCTCACAGCCCAGCTTTGCTTATCGCTACCTGGAAGTACTTTGGTTCAGGATTTACTTTGGTTCAGGCTTCAGGCCTTGGACTGGTCCTCTGATACAAGAATTTTTGTTTCAGGCCCTCCTCTTACTACACTGAGCAGTAGGTGAACTCAGCCAGGCGAGTAAGTCCTTGCTCCTGGGAAGTGATAATGTGCCGTCTGGGATGGCAGAACACAGAACAAACAGGTAGTGAGCTTTATAAACCAGTCTAAGTGTATCATTTGAGAGCGAAGGCCTGGTCAACACTTAACATTTAGAGCATCCTGGCTACCTCACTCCTGGGTGTGAAAAATTCACCCCCTGAGCCCTATGGCTAAGCTGACCTAATTCCCAGGGTAGGTACAGTTAGGTTGACAGAAGAATTCTTCTGTCAACTTAGCTGCTGCTCCTTAAGGAGGTGGTTTACCTACATCAATGGAAAAAACCTTCCGTCGACACAAGAAGTGTCTACAGTATGGAGATGCAGCTGTACTGCTGTAGTGTAGATGTGCCCTGAGAGAGAGAAAGATTGGCCAATGTTAATTGTGAGGCTGTTCCAGGTGTAGGAGGAGGGATGAAAGAAAGGAAATGGCCAGGAAAGCAGCTTGGCAGGAGCATAGTGACAGAGGGGGAGGCGATGGGCTGGAGTTAAGGACAGTTTTGAAGGTGAGGAGAAGCAGCTTGAATTTTTATATGGTAGAAAAGGAGGCGTCCAAGGTAAGGAGATGATTATAGCGGTCACAGAGGAACGTGGTCTTGGCAGCGGGGTTCTAGATGACCTGGAGGGGAGAGATTATAGATGTGCAGATTTGGAGAAGGGGAGGTTAGCAGTAATCACACCACTGCGCAGGCTGTATGTGGAGATGTTGTAAAGTAAAGCAGCAGAATTTGGTGAGGACCCAGATATGAAAGGCCAGAGACAAGGTTTGGGCGCTGGGGAGGATGGTGCTGGTAACAGTGACAGACTAATGGAAAAGTAGAGGGCTTATGGAAAGGTAATATGTTTGGGTGTGCACATTACTGTCTCAGATTCACCTCCAAACCAAAGTGGGTGCATGTTGCTTTCACTTAGGCCAAGGATGAATTTAGTTGGAATTTGAAATGATGGCACAAAATCGGGTAGAAAATGATGGTACAGAATGAAACCCAGAGTATGAGAAGTAGTGTTTTGTACTTCTCTACCATCTTTTCTCTAAAAAAAACTGGCAATGCTTTATGCAGATGGAAAGTACCATTATTCCAAGTTTTGCATATGGGGAAACCATAGCAGAGAGTAGTTAAATGGTAGGCCCATAGTCTTATAGTGAGTTAATGACCGTCATAAATATAACACAGAGGTCCTGACAACCCTGGATCTAACCATTTCTTAGTGATCACTCTCAATAACTTCAGCTTCTGCACCCATATTTTCGAATTTAGCTATTAGTCCCATGTTTAAGGTAACATTACATTCTTTAAAAGGATGTTAAATAGTGGTTAACAAGGGGAGTGCAAAGGATCTAATCCTACTTTGGATGTAACTTGTAGTGATTCTTAATCCTGCAGCCTAGGTATTGTGGTGATGGGCTGTTCAAAAGTACAGATAGTGAGACTCTCTACCCTTTTCATACACTAGTCAGATGAACAGAAAGATCATTCACCCTGATGTGCACTAGCTGTTTCTATTGAAACAACTTTTACTAGTCTCAAAAAGTTTAACAGCATAACTGTTGAATGAAACTTGTTAGAAGGTCTATTGCCACTCCTATAAAGTTCTGCCAAAGTCTTGTATATTTTTAGAAGCTTAAACTATGCTATAAAAATGTCCTCTCTGCAGGAGCTGGCATGTATCATCTCAGGGGGAAAAAATTGTTGCTAACTCAAGATTGTTAAATTTGGAGAGAAACAAACCACTGGTTTTTAGGAATGTAAGACTTGCCACACTGAAAGAGATCAGGAGTACTTGTGGCACCTCAGAGACTAACCAATTTATTTGAGCATAAGCTTTCGTGAGCTACAGCTCACTTCATCAGATGCACACTGTGGAAAATACAGAAGATGTTTTTATACACACAGACCATGAAAAAATGGGTGTTTATCACTACAAAAGGCTTTCTCTCCCCCCACCCCACTCTCCTGCTGGTAATAGCTTATCTAAAGTGATCACGCTCCTTACAATGTGTATGATAATCAAGGTGGGCCATTTCCAGCACAAATCCAGGGTTTAACAAGAACGTCTGAGGAACAGTGGGGGGGGGGGGGGAGGAATAAACATGGGGAGATAGGTTACTTTTTATAATGACTCAACCATTCCCAGTCTCTATTCGAGCCCAAGTTAATTGTATCCAATTTGTAAATTAATTCCAATTCAGCAATCTCTCTTTGGAGTCTGTTTCTCAAGTTTTTCTGTTGTAATATCGCAACTTTCATGTCTGTAATCGTGTGACCAGGGAGATTGAAGTGTTCTCCGACTGGTTTATGAATGTTATAATTCTTGACATCTGATTTGTGTCCATTTATTCTTTTACGTAGAGACTGTCCAGTTTGACCAATATACAAGGCAAAGGGGCATTGCTGGCACACGGAGGCACAGTGAGCTGAGGCTGTAGGGGAGGGGGAACAGCAGGGGAGGGGCCGGGGGCTAGCCTCCTGGGCCAGGAGTTCAGGGGTCGGGCAGGAGAGTGCCGCTGGCCGGATGTGGCCTGAGCGCCATAGTTTGCCCACCTCTGTGCTAGCATCATCAACTTGCGTTGACTTCAGTGTGAGTTGAGGGCATAGGTACAATGCCCAAGGCCTGATTCTGTGAGGTTCAATGCCATTTATTGGATGAAATATCTTATCAGACGAGTACAGGAAATCAGCTTTACCCTGAAGCATGAGATCAGATAACTTACAAAATTTAATTTTGTAAGCTGCTCCTCTGTGATATTAACCAAATTCTTTTGGCATCTGCAGGTGGAGGGAATGTTTAAGTGGATAGTTTGTTACTTCTTGAAAATTAGTATTTTTTTTTATTTTTACCTCTGCAGAAACTTTTCACATAGTTTTAAATGGCTCAGTAACTTTCAACTTATTCCATTCGATATAAATGAATGATGTGCAATAAAACTTACTCTAGATCTTAATTACTTTGTTTATTTGAAACTTTTAAAACAATAAGCTATACTCCTTGTTAATATTTTTTCATAATTCTTTTAAAAACTGAATTGCGTTGAAGTGTTTAATGACATGGCTTTGGACCTAAAGCAAGGAATATCAGAGTTAAGAATTGCCTTCTACTTTTCACAGAAGTAGAAATGAGATAATGAAAAAATCTGTGGTATGTTTTGTTTAGTTACTGCGGAGGTCTTAGGACATTGAGCAATATGTGTTTGTATCAAATGTTCTACTGCAGCACAGAAGCACTGTGGAGTAAATTAAAAACTGCCACAACTTTACTAAACAAAAGTCTGAAAATGCAGTCCACCTATTAGAGAAGTGTTTGTATGTATCTGCTGTGAAGTCTTTTTGACAAGAGGTTTTAATAAAATGAGTAGAACTGAGTGACTTATCAGAGGAGGATATCTGTCTGGAGAGTGCACCTGGCTTTGAGAGCTCTCTCTCTCCTAGCTCGTGGTCAGGATTGCTGCGTTCTATTCTCGGACATTCCACGGAGTTGTAAGACTTTTGAGCAAGTCCCTTAACCACCAATTTCCCCATGTATAAAATAGAGCTGCTTACCTACTTCATAGGGATGTTCTGAGGATTAATGTTTATAACACTTAAACCCATTCCCCCATCAACCTTTTATTTAGATTAATTATGGTAATTTGTTTTTTAAAAAAACCCACCCTAACATACACAATTTGCAAAAATGATCTTTCAGCCTTATTTTATGTAAACCTTCCCATTTCTTGTCCATCATCTCTTCTTGTATTTACATTAAATATAACTTGGAGTCTCGTCCTATACAGGACCTTGTATTGGGTCCACGTACTGTAAGCACTTTGGCAGGGAACCTGTCTTAATTATTTCAGTTAAAGCACTGTGCACACCTATGGCACTATAAACAAATGTTAAGTAGTCACTCTGAGATACTCATAAAAACGTGTGTAGTTAGTGCTGTTATCCTACTTTAATATTTAAGTAAAATATTTATACACCAATATTTTTCTGGAGTTAAGTCTGTCTTAAAAGCAGGATGGAAATCAATTTGCAATCCTATGTTGGTCTGTTGTGCTGTCAGTGTCCACTTCTGTCATGTGGTTCCTGAAGACAGGTGGCTCCAAAATGTTTCTTTTTAATGAACATAATATTCAGAAACATTTTCCTTCATACATGGGGTGATATATGCTTGATGTCATGGGACCTTTCAGCCTACAGACCAAAGTGGCTACAATTTCTTTTGATAACAATTTCCTTGAGTTCTTTTGCAAAATACTGGTACATTGTGTGATGTATCCTTTACATCAGTACAACAGATTCCTAAATACCCAACTTACTGACCCCTTTTTAAAAATTTTTGACTTGGAACAATACACAAAATGAAAGCCTAGTAAGTTCTGGTTGCTTCTTATCCTTTAGTTGATGTCATGTTGGCTTTTTTAGTGTTTCTTGCTTCACTTCATTCATCACAGATTAACAGAGATCAAAATTGCAATGAATATATCTAGTAATTTCACATGGATTGAAAATACTTGCTGTTTGTTCCTGGTTAAGTTTTGCAGTTAGATAATATAGATGGAGTGCTTCTTAGTAATAATACTGCTTAGCACTTCTTCCCATCTTCAAAGAGCTTTCAAATCTCCTCTGTATATGCTCTGGCTAGTGGAACAGTAAACATTTTGAAGCTGTAAAATGTGTAGTTACCAACACCCCCTGCCAGTTTTTAAGATTTCACAGTCACAATTTGCTGTTGTGTTTTTCTGTCTCCTGTTGCTGTGTGAAAGGCCCACGCAAACAAGGAGAAAACGACTGACCACACAGGGAAATAGTAAAACTGACTATAAATAAAAATATGCATCAGTGCAAGGGGCTGGATTTGATGACCTCTTGAGGTCCCTTCCAGCCCTATATTTCTATGATTCTATTATAATAGTAAAACTGACTATAAATAAAAATATGCATCAGTGCAAGGGGCTGGATTTGATGACCTCTTGAGGTCCCTTCCAGCCCTATATTTCTATGATTCTATTATATTACCTCACCCATCTTGTCTCTCTAATATCCTGTGGCAGACATGGCAACAACTAAACTGCATAAAGAAAGTGCTGTCAGATGTGCAAAGTAAATCTAAAGAAACATTTTTCTCTAATCTTTTGTTTATAATCATCTTAGATATTACTTGGAACAAAAAATAGACAGGAATGTGTTTTTTTTTTTTTTTTTTTTTAATTCTAAGTTGATATGATACCTTCTTCCATCATGTTCATGCATCTGTTCACCTGGAGAAGAGTTGGGTTTAATTTTTTTCAAACTTGGGAATAGGCCCAATGGAATCTGGTTAGATTTAGTAGCTTAAAATGTTAGCACAGAGGTGGGCAAACTACGGCCCGTGGGCCACATCTGGCCTGCAGAACCCTCCTGCCGGGCCCCTGAGTGCCCGACCCGGGAGGCTAGCCCCCGTCCCCTCCCCTGCTGTCCCTCTCCCCCGTAGCCTCTGCGCCATGCTGCTGGTGTAGTGTATTAAACTGCTCCGTGTGGGAATGTGCAACAATTTACTACACTACACTGGCGCAATGCTCTGGGCAGCGAGGCTGTAGTGCCGTCAGCCACAGGTCCTCTGTGCTGCGCAGTAAGGGGGTGGGGGGGGGGTTGGATAGAGGGCAGGGGCATTCAGGGTGGTGGTCAGGGGGTGGGGGTGTGGATGGGGTCGGGGCTGTCAGGGGGCGGGGGAGTTGTATGGGGGCAGTCAGGAAGGAGGGGGGCTTGGATGGGGTGGTGGGGGCGGTCAGTGGCCAGGGAGCGGGGGGCGTGGATGGGGCAGGGGTCCTGGGGGGACTGTCAGGGAACAGGGGGTTGGATGGGGCAGGAGTCCCGGGGGGGGGGGGGCGCGGCGCATAGGGGGCAGGGGCACAGCCTCCCCTAACCGGCCCTCTATACAATTTCTGAAACCCAATGTGGCACTCAAGCCAAAAAGTTTGCCCGCCCCTGTGTTAGCAGACCGGTTTGCTCCCGCTAGACCTTTGATGAGGGAGTGCTGACTTGCCTATCATCAGTCACCCAGTCTGTCGGGTGTGACTTCTGAGGCGTTGTGGAGCAGATCATGGGAGGTAGAAGTGGAGTGACTTGGATCACTCCAAGCAAATAGAAAAATGATTTACGAGGGAACTGAGATTTCTAAATCAGCCGCCCTTTAAATAGTGGTCGGATGCTTTCTTCGTAACATCTTCCTCTGACTCTGACGTTATCCATCCTGCGAAGGAGTTGTTGCTGCCATTTGTACGGATGATTTCTCAGGCAAGGAGGACAGTAAAGCCTTTTTATGAGGCGTCTCAGTGGGTTGTGTGTAATGTGATGTTACACTGTATCTGAATTCAGGGAGACTAAGAGAACAGTCAGGAAATAGGTTTGCTTGTATTGCTATGCTGTGTTCCAGCATGATGGCGCCCTCGTGTTGCCTAGCACATGATATTCAGAGTGGTAGGGAAAGGAAAACCATGGTGCTGTATCCACATGTGATGCCACATGAGGCTGAATTCTGCTGTGCGACGGAAGTGTAAATCTAACAACTCAGCGGGTGTCGGTGGAGTTACTCCAAATTTACAGCAGTGTCATAAGAACAGTATTTGGCCCTGTGAGACTACAAATGAGCACAGCCCTGTAGCAGGAATGAAATGAATCTTTGATCTGTACTTTAATTTATGAATAATGCTCGTATTAGTATTTTAAATAATAACCTGAGTACTGAAAGGTTAAAATGGCTGCTGCAACATAGTGCTGGCTGGCTTTAACAGAGCTACAAGATGTACATTTGATTTTTCTCACATCTTAGAGTGCGCTGCATCTCTTTCTGCTAACTAGCTCCTTCCAGAGACAGACCCCTTGTTCTAGTTAACCTCCTCCCCCCCACTATTTGTATTTTAAGTATTCACTGAATACTCAGATCCGTTATTTGATAGCAAGTTTAATACTGAAAACAAGGATTTGTCACATGCTTTTTATTAACTGAATCAAACTATTTCCAGGACCATTTATCATCTTTTGTCACAACAGGATTTGACTGTAGGTGGTGCATATTTGACTAGCACACTGTGTTCCTTTTAACATGTATCCTAGGATTTGTCAAAAAGGAGATGGATGCTTCTTGCTGGGGAATGGAGTATTGCATAGGAATAGAAGTAACTCCTGTTATGTCTGCTGCTTCACTCGTGGTACGTGCACATGTTCATTATACAATGGCGAGGATAAGCCACACAGTAGGTTAAAATTAGCTGTCGAAAGTGCCCAGAACTAGTTCTTTGATTCTGATTTAATTCATAGCGTGTGTTAGTTGGCTTGGTTTATTATTTAAGTTCTCAGATCAATCTACAAATGTTATTACATTGGATCCATTTTTATTTACTGTTTTAGTTTGTTGGACCTGTTAAAAAGCAGTAATTAGTTATTCTCCATCACAGTTTAACTATTTGGCCAGAAAAATTCTGTTTCAACATGAAAAGGTGCAAAATCACAGCTGTTGTTGCGCTTGCATCTGATTTTTGGATGCCTGCTTGATATGTCACTAAGGAAAATAGAGAAGGAAAAGACGTATTGGATTCTATCTAGTATATTCTTTCAGAGACCTGTGGAGATTAATTCTCTGCTGCATGTTCTCCGTTGCTTTTGTGCAGTCCATTTTGTAAAATATTTGCTTGTTTGCTCCATCTCGCCGATACATCTTCCTCCTGTGTAATACACAAGTGTTCGCTTGAAATAAGATATTTTTCAGCCTTCTGCAGGCCCCAGCCATCTAGTGAAAAATTTCATACTGCTTCTCACTCCTAGTAAGAGAGCCCAGTATCAGATCTTAATCCTGCTATAATATTGTTTTAACAAATCTTTTTTTTTTAATAAAAGTAAGTAAGCTGCAGATATATATCTTCGTTAGAGATGGAAGGACCCATTAACTCCTAGGACATCTACTCTTTTCTGTCCCATTCCCCCTGCTAATAGAGGATTGCTAGAATATGTTGTCCCATCACATTTTAAATGTCTCAAATGGTGGGGCTTCCACTGCTTCCCTTGGAAAACTCTCTATCTAAACGTTAACATTTTAAAAAGCTCACCTAGTCAGAGGCAGTTGCAAAAGATGAGGTGACCCCCTCCAGTGAGATGCAGGGCAACTTCCTGGCGAAGAGCCCAGTACTAAAGTCAAAGTAATAGGTTTCCTACCATACTGTTCTCCCTGGGTCCTGCTCAGATGTTCAGTCTTTCATATTAGCCTCTGGTTAATAGGCATCTGGAAAAATCTGAAGGCCCACCTCCCTTGATTGTTGGAAGGAAGAAGGAACTTTCTCTTTTGCTAGCTTAAATTGCACTGGTTTCAGAGTAACAGCCGTGTTAGTCTGTATTCGCAAAAAGAAAAGGAGGACTTGTGGCACCTTAGAGACTAACCAATTTATTTGAGCATGAGCTTTCGTGAGCTACAGCTCACTTCATCTTCTGATTGCTGCCTGCAGCAGGTTTGGGGTCGGGAAGGAAGTATTGCTATCCCTTCCTCCTGACCTTGGTTTCTTTGATCCTCTTTTCCTCATGAAAAGCTCCAGTTCTCCCTGCTCATAGTTCAGAACATAAGAGCAGCCATATCGGGTCAGACCAAAGGTCCATCTAGCCCAGTATCCTGTCTTCCAACAGTGGCCAATGCCAGGTGCTTCAGAGGAAATGAACAGAACAGGGTAATCATCAAGTGATCCATCCCTTGTCGCCCATTCTCAGCTTCTGGCGAAGAGGCTAGGGACACCACCATCAGTTTTCCCAAGCAGACACTGAAAATTGGGCTGTTTCAGTGTTATTTGTAGGTTGTAAATAGCAGGCATGAAACTGACTAGAGTTTTTTGTAAATTGCAACCTGGCCCTGCTTGAGAAAGCTCACAGTAGCTGGACAGAGGGTGGTGCTTTTTGTCTGCAGATTCCAGGAGATGGGATTGCATCAGGTCACTCCAGAAGGGTTTTCTTTGCTACCATAATTGTTAGAGATGTCTCTTTTTAAAATTTTATTAAATCCCACAGTTATAAATATTATTTAAAAGGACTGATGGCAGCAGTCACACACAGGATTCTCTATTGACCAAAAATATCCAATCCAGCCAAAGAAAGTGCACAGTAGAAAATGCTATAGAGACAGGGCAAAAAAAAAACAACCAACCATTTTTAGCTAACATTTATCAAAAACCATTTAGGAGTTCTTGGCATGTAAAAAACCCCCACAAATATAAAGTCAACTTCATAAAATTGTCTTACTAGTCAAGAATCAATGATTTATCTGGAATATGTATTTGTAGATATAAGGCCAAAAGGGACTATTCTGATCATCTAGTCTGATCTGCAGTATAACGCACACCAGAGGACTTCTGTGAATTAATTTGAACGAAAGCAGATCTTTTAGAAAAAACATTCAGTCCTGATGTTAAAAATTTCCCGTCATGGAGAATCCACCACAACCTTTGGTAAATTATTCCAGTGGTTAATTATCTGAACTGTTAAACATTTGTGCCTTAATGCTAGACCAGTGGTTCCCAAACTTTAGCAACCTGTGAACCCCTTTCACTAAAATGTCAAGTCTTGCAAACCCCCTCCTAAAAATAAATATTTCCGGGGATGTTTCTCCTTTACCTGAGTATAAATTATAAAAGCAGTGATCTTGGAAATATAAAATTTGTTTTTATGACATGCTTATTAGATACTATTTATTACTAATTTGATCATTACAGTATTTTTATTACATTATGAAAACAGCAACACTCTTCCAAGATCTCACATTCGTAGCTTGTATCACTTTGAATAAGCCTGTTATAAGACAAGGCTCTTATGTTTCATCAAGGAGTATCAGATGTGAAACAGCATATAGGTATTTAAGAAGCCAGCTCCAAGAGTTCCTCCTGCACAAGCATTCAGGTCTTGAACAGTCCAGGCAAACAATGCACGTTACAACAAAGCTTAAACTTGTTCTTCGTAACAATTTTAAAAACAAAACTAGCTGCCTATTTAATTTTAAAAGCAGCAAAAAATATCCACCTCCCTTTCCATTTCTTATGAGGAGTCTTGAAGTTTAAATCTTCCCAATATAATAGATATGCTTGCTTTGATCTGCGTAGCTCTTGGAAGTCCAGGGGCTCTGGGCTGCTGGCCCCGTGCTGCCTGGGGACCTTAGGGACAGCTCTGTCCACCGTTAGGGAATTTTTCCCTGAGAACCCCCTGTAACATTTCACAAACCCCCAGGTTTCTAGTCTGAATTCATCTAGCTTCCACTCGTTGAATCTTCTTATGCCATTGTCTGCTAGATTGACGAGCCGAACCCTCTATTATCAAATTGATGTTGTGTAGATACTTATAGACTATCACCCCTTAACCATCTCTTTGATATCAGATCTTGTCAAGCTAACTTATTTTCCATAAACCCATGTTGATTGACATTCATTATACTATCCTCCTGTAATTCTTTATTAAGAGTTCCATAATGGCTGTTCCATTATTTTGCCCTGGATTGATGGCTGGCTGGCAGACTTATAATTACCCACCTCACCTTGTTTATCCTTTTGAAATATTGGCATAACATTACCTTTCTTCCAGTCTTCTGGAACGTCCCCAGTGTTCCAAGACTTACAGAAAATCAGCATTAATGGTCCAGAGAGCTCCGTGGCCATTTCTTTTAAAACTCTTGAATGCAAGTTATCCAGACTTCCTGGTTTAAAAAACACTTTTATTGAACGCTTCTGTCTTTTTTGCGTTATTGACAATGGCGTAATTTCCATCTAGTAACAGACCAGTATCATTGTTAGGATTCCTTTTGTTCCTAATATACTTTAAAAAAAACTCTTATTCTCTTTAATCTTGGTGACCATAGATTTCTCCTTGTGTCCTTTTTTGCTTTCCTTATCAGTTTTCTACAGTTCCTAGCTTTTGATTTATACTCCTTACTATGAACTTCCAATTCCTTCTGTTTGTTAGCCAGGCTCCTATTATTGGTGTATAAGCAAGTAAATAATTAATTTTCTTCACATCCTTTTGTATCTTGATTGTTTTTGTTCACATCATAATGATTTTGTGCTAAATGAATGCTCATTTGTTCCCTCTTTTCACCCTCTCTTGTTCTTGGTTTAAAGCTCTGACTGGTCTAGCCCTCTAGAAGATTGGTTCCCCTTCCACTGAGATGGAAGCCAGACAAACTGTACAGAAAGTAGACCAGTGTTCCACAAAATCCAAACCACCTTATGCCACTTACCTAGGCAGCAATTCACTTCCAAAATCTTCTGCCTTCTGTTATCTTCACTTGTGGGACAAGAAGGGTTTCTGTGACTATCACTTAGCCATTCTTCTCCTTCAGAGTTCCCTGAAGTCATCTATAATCTGTCAAGTATCCCATAAAGCAATGTCATTAGTGCTGATATGCACTGAGACCAGTGGGTCCTTGTCTGCTTATTGCTTTTGCAGAATTTTCTTTCAAAGCACCAGGGAACTTTTAGCACATAGCAGCAGGGTACACCTAGACTGAGTTAGCACTCCTACATGCTATGAACTGTAGATTTGCACCCTACCTTGCCATGCACTAACTCATCATTTAGACATGCCGTTGGTATAGAGTCCCCAAAAAGGATAGTCTTTCTTCCTTGGATGAATGGAGATCTTTATGGGTTCACCTGACTTTTTTACAGGTTGGGCTGAGCAGTCATCCACAGATGTGTGGTGTGCGCCTCTCTGCTTCATTCAGCCAGCTGGATCCTCAACATCAGCATTCAAATCTTGTTTTTCACATTCAGAAAATGAGAGGAAGCTGAGATAACAGGATTTCACATTATCGTAAAAATAGGTGTGTGATTGTATCCTCTCTTAATTGACGCTTGACAGCGAATAATACTGAAGCCTGGAAATCCAGAGAAATACATCTAGAAATAGAATGGAAAATAGATTTTATTTTTACAAAACCTCAAGCTGCCTCTCCAGGTCTTTTTCATTTAAAAAACAAAACAAAAAGTTAAAATTCTGTAGAAATGTCCCACATTCAACAGGGAAGATTTCCTTCTAAATGTGGGAAGTGGATGTTTCAAGCCCTGTTGTTAATGTTCTCTGCTGATTACCCTTCCCAGAATAGAAGCAGGGGAAAAAAGACAGTTAAAAATGGTTGTCTGGTACTCATCCTCTCTGCTGCTTTTGTCTTTGCAAAAGCAAAGCCTTGTTGGTCCTGTTGAATGAGTTTAACACAGAGAGAGATTTTTGTCCTATGCATCATCAACAGAATTGTCAGCAAAGTTTCCTTTCTAGGTTCTCTTATTCTTAGTGGTGATGTAAGGGTGAGAGAGACCGAGAAAGGCCTTGAGCTCAGCTGAATTTCTAGTTTCGTGGTTGAGTTTTCTGTTATGGCAGTTGGGGGGGGGGGGGGGGAATCCTCTTCAGATTTGTAAACTGGGCATTACTGTGCTGTGTAACGTTCCCGCAGTGTCTCTTTTACAGCTTCATACTCAGAATAGGCTGCATTTTGTGTAGCAGCTCGGCACCTCAGAGTGTATTGTTACCAATTTCAGGTCACAAAGTGTAGTTCTTACTCAGTGCAATTGCTAGTTCTTGCTGCTTGCTATTCCTAGTGATATACCTGTCAATAAGCAGGGCTGGAGGCTAGATCCTTGTTATAAGGGGGGGAAGTAAGTCTGCTTGCTCTAATATTGTGTTATTCCCTCTAGGGAATAAAGGACAATATTCACATTTTGAAAAAGTACAGTACTGCAAAAGAGCAAGCTTTGCTTTATTGCCTGTGTTCAGGCTCCAGTCTCTGGGGCTGTTCAGTGCTGGGTAGGAAGTCACCAACTGGCCACATAAAGTTGCACCAACTGAGAGCCATGATTGAGTGGGCAGCAAAAGGGACTGTGCATGGTGGACAGGAACGAAAATGCATACATTAGAAGGGAGCTGTAGTGCCTCCCAACACCTTTGCCTCTGGAGTGCTATGTGCTGAATGCTCCAGAGAGATGGCGGCATTTCGTATTTAATGTTTTGGTGTGAATATAATGCTGAATAGCCCAAGTGATCAAGTCTTTTCTAGCGACAAAGAGGATTCCACAGAGGCATCAGTAGTACACACTGCCTTGCTGACATGCCTTATCTCCCTCACCAGAGAGAAAACCACCAAAGGAGTCAGTTACTTACATACAAAGTTGACTGGCACTTTAATAATATGTAAGGTCTCTTTGGACCTGATGGAACAGACGATTTCCTGTATACATTATCTGAATCTGTTCAATCCAGCCATTGATGTCTGGGCTTCTGTTCTTAGTCCACTATTAGAGAACAGCTTTCTAAGCCAATAGTGTTAGCATGAAAAGAGACCCTTTCTTGTTCCCTGTACCGATGACCGCTCCCTTATGAATCTCTCAGGTATACGTAGTGCCGGTTACGCAGTACAATGCTCTTTCATGGAGTACTTTCACAGTGATTGCAGATATCTAATTGTGAAACCATCTGTTTTCTGGGCTATATTTCTCCCATGTGTGCTATTAAATACCTAGGAATATTCAGCCAACTGGATCACTCAATTGGCCATTCAATTTTTTGGTGAAGCTAGAACTGTGTTTCTCAAGCAGTGGGTCTTGACCTCCAGGGGATTCACAAAAGGTAATCCAGGGGCTTGCAAGACATTTAAAACTCTATTAAAATCTAAAACAAAAACTTGCTTCGACATTCCCTTGCCCTTCAATGTCAAGTATTCTTTCAGCCTCTCAAAACACACACTAATTATATCGGCTTAGCATTGATACTCTTCCGTATATTTTTTTTATTCTTTTATGTGAGTCATGAAGATTTTTTTTTTACTTCGAATAATCTGAAAAGGTTGAGGAACACTTTTAGAGTAATATCCTTCCTAATGGTATGTTGTATTATGGAATGTTCTATTTGTCAACCAGGGGAAACCAATTATTTGAAAAATAAAGTTTTGGTATTTTCCATTAGTACAGAGTGCCCCTGTAATATCTCTTTGCCTAAACAATCTAGGCAAGATGTTGACAGCTTGATTTTTATCTCACTATTAGTTTCATCTATGCTACTCCTGTGATAACACTCCAATAACAGGCAAAGAAGCAGTTGGGAGAGTACTTACTAACACACTGATCAAATTCTCACAGTCCAAAAGCTCAGCAGGACAATATATAAGTGGAAACATAGACTCTGAATTTGCTGGTTCTTGTGGAGTTAATCATATTTTACTTCAGTATAACTTTTGGTAATGCTGCAGTACATACAGCATTTAGATATTTGACCTGTGTACGTACATGTTTGTTTTATGTGATTATAATAGATTCCAGAGAACTTTTTTTTATTAAAACTCTCTCTTGTGTCATAGGCCGCGACTTTCCCTCTTTTTCTTGTAAGCGCTCGGCCCTCCTCCCCTGAGCGCACCACGTTCCCTCTCCTTCGTGGCCCCCCCCCCCCGAACATGCTAATGCTGCCAAGCGGCGGGGTAAGAGGAGCTTGGCTGCCAGTAGATGCAGTGCACCCACAAATTTTTCACTGTGGGTGCTCCAGCCCCGGAGCACCCACGGAGTCAGCGCCTATGTCTTGTGTAAACTTCCAGCCTGGGATTTAGCTGTTCTATTCCCATTAATGTTAATAGGCATTAAATAGGTAAATCCCCATATACCTCACTATATTTAACTTTTCATTCCATAGTTTCTGCACTATCTTGTCAGCCACAGTGAAATTTGCATCCTCTTTCTAGATTATCTTCATTGGTACTAACTACACTGTATAACAAGAGGAGACTGTTGTTGGCACAATTCTGATCTCATCACAAACGCTGATTTATCAGATGTAGAATATTTTTATTTAGATCAGGGGTTCTCAAGCTGGGGGTCGGGACCCTTCAGGGGTTGAGAGGTTATTACATGGGGGGGTCACGAGCTGTCAGCCACCAACCTAACCCTGCTTTGCATCCAGCATTTATAATGGTGTTAAATATATTAAAAAGTGTTTTTAATTTATAGGGGGGGTTGCACTCAGAGGCTTGTTATTTGAAAGGGGTCACCAATACAAAAGTTTGAGAACCCCTGATTTAGATGCCATGCTAGATTAAAGACCACCCTTGCTAAGTGGCTGACTCTTTACTGTTCAAGCCAAAAGCATCAAGACGGTTTTTGTAGATGGCCAAATTCCATTTTTAATTATGGTCCTTGGGCTGAAGCATAAAATTAGGACTGTATGCCACTCTCGATCAACAGTGGAACTCCTGATGTTAGTGGAACTTTGCACAAAGATCAAGGATAGACTCTGACCTGTCTGTAGTAACCTTTTCATTATCCTAAGAAGTCTTGTTCAGTATCACTTAGTGGGAAAGCATTCTCACCTTCACAGCTTCCCCTATTTCTGTCCTTTGTTTCTCTCTGATTTGCCACAAAGAAACCTAATGGGAGGTAAATGGGATTGGCTAATGACTATAAAACTGTTAATACTGTATGAGGGAACTACGGCAAAGTATCCTTCATTTTCTATCCTGACCCTCTGTCTAGTGTTGCTGTGACATGTATATTGTTAAAACATGCTGTTTCATCAGCTTATGGCAATTTCTAAGTGAAGCATTATAAAATACTTATACTCTTGCAAAAATTTTGTTTTGCAGTCCTGGAAGGAAACGAGACTTTTCCCCAGTCCCTTGGAGCCAGTACTTTGAATCTATGGAAGATGTTGTGGTTGAAAACGAAAATGGCAAGGATATATCCTTTTATTTTGTTCCCAGACTGAATTCTTCCTGATCTCAAGTGACTGGTGGGATTGTGTATCTTGGAGGTTATCAGGGATTCTTTTACATTTTTTTTTTTAACTGTTCCCTCTATTACCCATCTTTTCCTTTGTGCTAATCAATGCTACTGCCCCAGGCAACATCTGTGTGCCAACAATTAGGTTGCAGAGGGAAAATATCTAGAAAAGTTGGCTTCTTGGTATTGCTTTCTCACCTCAGTTAATGTTTGGTCATTCAAAACAGTGTCCGTGGGACCTAGGTAATAGTGTATTAATGCTCTAGCCTTTCTCCTCTGAAGATGTGAGATCAAATTCTAATACACGCGCACACAATGAGTTGACTGTCGGGTTAGTTCAAGTTCCTGGGATGGCCACTCTTCTAGTGCGGGTTTGTCAACATCGCATAAGAACCTTGCAGTTTTTAGTACAATCATCATTCTGTTGAGTCCAGGCCATGACAAGGATAACACGATTAGGTGCAGGTCAGGATTGAGGTGCATTGGCACAGCTGTGTGGGAGAGGTTACAGTATGTATGTGTACTGGGATGAGAGCGAGCCAGGCATCTGGAGACACTGTTTCACTAGCACCAAATTCACCAGGGGAAAACCTCTCTTCTGTAAAAGACGCTTAACTCCTCTTACGCTTCACTATGTTCATCCAGCCTGTGGATGAGTGATGCCCTTTAGCAATGTACTACTGGCTGCATGCTAATTGGGAATGGGGGAGGAACTCACTTTCCATAGAGAGAGGAGATCCGTAGCTAGGTTGAGAGCTTCTCTGGTGCTGCCTCATCCTTCTCCTGGAACGAAGACACCTTTAAATTCTGCCCAGGATTCTGAAAAACCTTGCCAGTAGAGACTGCCTGAGAGATGCTCTGAAACAGTACATTTCCTGAGTGCCTTCTCTTACTCTGCCCACTCTGGTTGTCCATTGGGAGCCAAGTGATGAATCTGTCCAACTGCCAAGGAAATCCCTTGAACCATTCAGTTTCAGGAGCAAGGGGAACAAAAAGAAGGCTAATGCACAGGAATAAGGAGCTCTGAGTTCTTTACCTGGCTCTGCCACAGATGCTCTGAATGACCTTAGCCAAGCTATTTCTCTCTCTACCTCAGGTTCCCCATTTATAAAATGGGAACAACACCTGCCGGTCAGGGCTCTTGTGAACCTTACTTATTGTTCATAAAGTGCTTTGAGATCCTTGAATAAGACGTGCTGGAGACCTGCAAAGTAGCATTTCTATAGGTTAAACTTTGTACAAATTAGTATAACTTAAACAGGTCTCAGCTGCGAAGTGAGACAGGAAAAGTAAATCCTTTCCAGGCTGATAGGAAGTCAAATTACAATCCAAAGCCAAGAGCCATTATTTCTGTAGGTCCGGAAGTGTGTGTGGTGCATGAGATGATTAAAAGAAAAGGAATACTTGTGGCACCTTAGAGACTAACCAATTTATTTGAGCATAAGCTTTCGTGAGCTACAGCTCACTTCATCGGGTGCATAAAAGTGGAAAATGCAGTGAGGATGTTTTTTATACACACAGACCGTGAAAAAATGGGTGTTTATCACTTCAAAAGGTTTTCTTTCCCCCCACCCCACTCTCCTGCTGGTAATAGCTTATCTAAAGTGATCACTCTCCTTACAATGTGTATGATAATCAAGGTGGGCCATTTCCAGCACAAATCCAGGGTGATTAAGGAATATTACTCAGGTTGCTTCCATAGTGACTTTACTTACTTCACTTGTCACTACTGTCCATTGTTTTCTCTTGAATCGTGTTCTGCATAGATTAGGTAGCTCTCCCAGGTTTCAGAGTTCCTACTGACTTATTTGTATTACAGTAGCACCTACAGCCTCTAACCAAAATTGGAGCCCTGTTACGCTAGGCAGTGCACAAAAACATAGTAAACGCAGTCCCTGGCCTGCAGGTGGCGTTCTAAATAGATGAGACATTCAAAGGGTAGAAGGGAAAAGAGCAGAGGTGAAATGTAGAGCTGGCTGGAAATTTTTTGACAGAATATGCCAATTCATTGAAATTGAAACATTCCAGTGGTAATCTCCCCAGCTCCTCAGCAGCTGGGAGTCTGGGAGCCTCTCAAACTGGAGCTCTCACAGTTGTCAGGCTCCCTGCCATGCAGCCAGGTGCCAGGGCTGTCGGATTCTAGCTCCCTGCTCTCTGGCAGGTCCCTGGGAGTCAGGTGCCGCTGGCTGCTCCATTTCATTTTTTATTTCTACTTTTTGTTCCAATCCGCCCCCCCCCCCCCAAAAAAAAAAAAAAAAAACTTTTTCAAAGTGTCAGGATTTCTCTTGAAACAGAAATTTTGTATTTTAGCCAGCTCTGGTGAAGTGACTTGTCCAATCAATCTGGGGCAGAGCTGGGTATTAGAGCCCAGAGCTCCTGACTCCCAGTCCAGTGTCCTATCCCTGGCGCACACTACCTCGAGATCGGTGGGTTTTAACCTTTTTTTCTCCATTTGCGGACCCCTACACAATTTTGAATGGAGGTGTGGATCCCTTTGGAAATCTTAGACGTAGTCTGTGGGACCCCCTGGGATCCGCAGACCACAGGTTGAAAACCACTGCTCTCGTGATTGCTGCTTTTTTAGCTGGCTTTCCAGCATATGCAGATATGCTGTAGGGAGACATCAGCTACCTTAACAAAGACACTATACTAACTCATGGATTCACAAGGGTAATTTTATTGCCCAGAGTGACATGTATAGGTTTGTCTGTTTCCTCTGACAAGTGATGGAAGAGTGTAGTAGACAGAATGCCAGTTTGTGGTCCCCAACAATATCCTGAGCATTCCAAGCTTTTAACTTCATTTTTTCCTGTTGATTTGCTTTCTTTGATACACGTTACGTACAGTTACTATTTTCATGGAGAAGAGGGGGTGTGATGAGGAGGTAAGGAATATAATAGAGTATGGGATGATGGGGAGGTAGGCACTGAAGGTAGGTGGATAGCATGGGCTAAACTTTGCCCCTACTTGTAGCTTGATCTATAGATTATGTATTAATATGATTACTTAAGAATTCCTAGTTATCACTCTGAGATGTGACAGGTTCTTGTCCCAAGATCAGGCCCAGTATTAAAATTACTGTTCAGTTGTGAACCCTGATGTGCACAGTTGCAACACTCGCACTGTAGGAACCCTTCTGTATTTACAGTAGTTTATTAATACATTTAGCAAACATTCTAACCCAGCCAGGTAGATGACGATAACACAGAATGTACATCTGAACATCCATATACTCACACCATCCCTTGTTGAACAACCTGAAATGTTAGCAATTATCTTCCTCATCACCATCACCTTCCTCCTCCTCATCAGTGGCCATCATTCTGTACAAACCTATTGAAGTTGAACCAAGGGCAGAATTGGGGCTTTCTTATGTCCGTGAGTAATAATAAAGTGGTGGCAACCTTGTATGTGCTGTTAACGGTCTAACTCAGTAGTTTGTTTCAGGTAATTTTATTAAGAAACATTGTCCTTAACTGTTCATACACTTTTCGAATTTATAAAAGTGGATCAGAGGGCCCTGTCTTACTTCTGTTGCATGGCGGAGGCCATTCTGCTCTTTCCTGGGCTGTGTTCAATGTAAGTAAGTTGATATATACAAATGTTGCGTCTTCCATCCATGAATGACATGAAAATATGAAGTCCTGCTAAGCATGGGATAGATCATTCAGAAAGGTCCTTTTAATCTGCCTGTCCAACTCATGCATTTGGACTCTTTATCACAAGCAATAAATATATTTTATGAACAAAACGCATCAAAGGCCGAGCATCTGCCAACAATTAGGATCTGGAGCTTCATCAAAGCAACAGCAGTCTCCGTGCCTCTGACCTGTTTTAATCTGAGATGCCAGGATCTTGCTCGTCACAATTAAACCAACCTTTTTTCCCCAGATTGACTTCCCACAGATAACCGGAAGATGATATTGACAACCTTTAATGGAGAGGAATAAGTTTTAAGCTATCTGACTTTTTACCTTGAGAGTACTGGTGTGTCATTGATGACGCCACATTATGACCAGGTTGAATGGTAATTCAGAAAGCCTCAATGCTTGAGAAACACTGAAACCCAACCTGATGTTGTGTCAATGGGAGCAAGTTTCATGGCTTAACTCTTTCCCTTCCAACAAATTTTTTATATATATAAAGCCTACAGGCTATAAACCCAACCAATAGCAGCATGTGTGGCTGTACTTGGGACCCTGACCTTTAACCCAGCAACTCTAGTTGTAGACCTTGGGTCCGGTAGGTGGGTCTCTCTCCATCTCTTGATCTAGTCTGTCTAAGGTTTTTCTAGGGCAACTTTTAGTGAAGTATCTGTGAACTTTATAAAAACCTTAAACAGATCAGATAGAATCATAGAATATCAGGGTTGGAAGGGACCTCAGGAGGTCATCTGGTCCAACCCCCTGCTCAAAGCAGGACCAATCCCCAATCAAATCATCCCAGCCAAGGCTTTGTCAAGCCTGACCTTAAAAACTTCCAAGGAAGGAGATTCTACCACCTCCCTAGGCAACGCATTCCAGTGTTTCACCACCCTCCTAGTGAAAAAGTTTTTCCTAATATCCAACCTAAACCTCCCCCACTGCAACTTGAGACCATTACTCCTTGTCCTGTCCTCTTCTACCACTGAGAACAGTCTAGAACCATCCTCTTTGGAACCACCTCTCAGGTAGTTGAAAGCAGCTATCAAATCCCCCCTCATTCTTCTCTTCTGCAGACTAAACAATCCCAGTTCCCTCAGCCTCTCCTCATAAGTCATGTGTTCCAGACCCCTAATCATTTTTGTTGCCCTTCGCTGGACTCTCTCCAATTTATCCACATCCTTCTTGTAGTGTGGGGCCCAAAACTGGACACAGTACTCCAGATGAGGCCTCACCAATGTCGAATAGAGGGGAACGATCACGTCCCTCGATCTGCTCGCTATGCCCCTACTTATACATCCCAAAATGCCATTGGCCTTCTTGGCAACAAGGGCACACTGCTGACTCATATCCAGCTTCTCGTCCACTGTAACCCAGATACATGCCAGTCACATGCAGTTTTCACCGTGATATTGGTCCTCGTGCAGTTAGGCCGGTACAAAGTGACACTCTAGACACTATGAATAAAGGTCCACACAACTAATGGGAATGAACAGCTTGCAAGCATTTCGGAGTCCCAAGATGATCGCCACTGAATAAAACAGAGGTTGTACGCCTCGCCATGAATCATGTTATAGTCATCAGCTAAGAGGTGGGGTGTTAAAATTCTGAGATATGTGGGGTATTGGGTCAAGGTGCCTCACAATGATTTGACAGGCTAGGTTAGTTCTTTTGCATGTATAGGCTGAGTTGACCCACATCTTGTCAACTGAAGTTTGACCTCCAATGTGGGGCAAGTGTTTTTCAAATCAGCACTTTCTCATTGAATTCTATAAAAACAACGATGAGTCCGGTGGCACCTTAAAGACTAACAGATTTATTTGGGCATAAGCTTTCGTGGATTAAAAAACCCCACTTCTTCAGGTGCATGGAGTGAAATCCATGCATCTGAAGAAGTGGGGGTTTTTTACCCACAAAAGCTTATGCCCAAATAAATTTGTTAGTCTCCTAGGTGCCACAAGTACTCCTTTTTTTTTTTTTTTTGCGAATACAGACTAACACGGCTGCTACTCTGAAACCTTCCATCCTTTCTAAAATTCTACTTCTGATCGGTTTAAATACTACTATCTGTTACACCATGATGCACAGCAAATCTGGAGTTACCCCACTAAATTCAGTAGAAGAAACTCCAGAGTTATACCATTGTAACTTCTAGTATGACAATTATCTATGCAGTTTCTGGACTTGGCAGTTAAATAGTGTATAGCATGCATGTCATTTGACTTTGCCCCAGACTCACAAAAACTGTACCTGGAGAAAACTACAAAGACAGTTAGTCCATTCCATTCTGCTGTCAGTATCCACTTGTTCCCTGTGTGTATTTTTTTTTTAATGAAAGTTTGCTCATATGTTAACTGTTTAGGATGATGGGCGGGGGGGGGGATTTAAAAATAATTGTATGGGTAAAGACTAAATAAAATTACTACAAGCAGAATCTACCTATCTTTCTCTCTCTGCTCATTGGTCTAACAACTTATTGGTAAATGTAATGGTCATGGATGTATTTGTTCTTGTCTCACCAAAGCAGTTCTGTTCTGGTAAGTCAAGGTCATGAGAGAACTTCCCTTACTATCACATCATTCAGATTACTCTCTTACAATGTGATTTTTAGCAGATGACCTCACAAACTGCTCGTTAAATTAATGCTTCGTTTTTTACCATTGGCAAACCGGCGTTCCAAGTTGATTTTTAAATGGTCTAAAATCGTTTCTGGCTGTAGTTGTTCTCTAGATTGTGGCTGCCACAATTATTTTAGAATTGGGAAAAGGAAACCCATTGGAAAAAGTAATTGGAAAGACACCGTTTTAATGGCCAATATCTCGTGACATGCTGGGTCAGAAATGAATGTTCTACATCAATGACAGAAAGGGATTCTCATATCTGAATGGTATAAAGCATTCATTTCTAGCCCTACTGGTTATGAGATACTGTCTTTAGTCCCTTGGTCCAGCAGTGTATTTTCCCTGGACTTGAATATAGTAAGTTCCGAAACATCGGGTCAGTGTAACTGTCAGTCTGTGCCTATCAAGTAGATGGTGCTCTCTTGCTCTTCCTTCTGTTAAAAGCCTTTTAACAGATTTCACCACTACCACTGGGACACGATTTCAGCGATTGATTTCACAACACACAATCCTATTTTTGAAGCCTTTTATTCAGCACAGAATGCCACTTAATCACCATGGTGCGTGAAATAACTTATGTAAATTTAGATGGCAGGAACAAATAATGAGACGTGATCTTATTGCAGCCTGGTGTTACTTTAAAAAGCATCATGATTTGTTAGTAACCCAGAGGAGGACAAGAACACTCCGTTTGGTATATTTCAGTGTTACTGTAAAATTCCATTCTTTGAGAGCGAATCGAGTCTGTGCTGTAAAGCAGCTGCTATATCTTCTTGCCTACTGTGGAGGCAGTGCTAATTTTGGAACATGTGGGGGCTTGGAAGGGAACGTATCACTTCCATGTGTATAATGGTATTGCTGCACTTCAGTTTTCAGAGGTGTTGTAGAGATTTCTCATTTGTCTGAGATATGGAATGTAGTGGGGGGAATATCCTTGGTAATCAATTGACTGATGGTGAAAAGGGTGGTGCTTTTTTTATTTACTAATTTAAAGATCACTTATACTAAAGATTCTTGCTTCAACTTTGATTTCATGGCTACTCTGTGCCCCATGTCCAATCTTGCTTCAGCACGGTCACTGACAATTGAGTTTCTTTTTGACACACCATCTTGGCTTTTGCTTCTTTGCATTGATTCATTTAAAATTGTGATCCCCTTTCTTAAATGAGGTGTGGCAGTTTTCAAACTGTATATCTTTGTCCCCTCTTGCAGTCTGCAATCATTAACAGGATTCAGTGTAGGACTGTGGCTTTAGATCTCAGAAGTCATGGTAAGTAATTAGACTTACAATCAAATTCATGTTCCAGTATATTTCAATTTACTAGTTATATTTTACATTTGTGTTTAAATTAGATTTAACTGAATTACGCCATCAAAAAACTGAGTTTATAGACTACCTATGAAATAATCAAAGCATTGCTACATTATAACTATGGTAGGGATGAAAAGAATGTGGCCCATGTAATTCCACAATAAAGCTAGTGTTTGCTGTTATATAGAAGTAGAGATTCCACATGCCTGCATATGATGCTCCACCTTGATTCCCCATACATACTGGGATCAATAGTCCTGGTGAGCCCAACGACCATGTAAAAGATGACTGTGTAGGTAGTCCACTTCGTAGGAACCTAGGGATGATCCGCAGTCTTAAATTGCCAATATATGACCTTTATTTGGGCATAGTTTCCCACCTCTGAACTACAACGTAATAAAGTGCCAAGCATTTTTATGAATCTTTGTAGTTTTAATTATCCAAGATGATGCAAAAACAGTTGTGATTACTGAGTAAATATATACAGAAAAATTATTATCTGGGCTCATAGTTACTCCTATTTAAATCCTGAGGATTCTGAAGATTTTTAATCTGCTTTAATAGTGTCTTTTTTTTGAATTGATGTGTCCTGTTTTTTGCTTCGCAGGTGAAACAAAAGTTAGGAATCCTGAAGATCTGTCCGCAGAAACTATGTCAAAGTATGGAAGTTTACAATCTCTTTAGCCATTTCAGACTTTCCCAAATCCTTATCTTCTCAATTCTTTGTTCTTTCATTCTTATCAACTTTTTACCCACCTTCAGTTTTCCTTCTATGAAGACATCATACACGCCAGTCATGTAAGGGGGCACTAGAACTTAAGCTGAGTTCCACTTTTCAGTGTAGTTGAAGTTGGTGTATCTTAGGTCGACTTACCTGGCTGTGAAGATGGCGGCGAGTCGACCGCTGCCGCTCCCCCGTCAACTCCGCTTCCGCCTCTTGCGAGCTGGAGTTCCGGAGTCGACGGGGAGTGTGTTTGGGGATCGATTATCGTGTCTCGTCTAGACGCGATTGATCGATCACTATCTGGCGGGTACTGAAGACCTGCCCTTAGTTCATCATAACTTTCCTTCCTGTTTGGAAAGTTTGAGCAACATCAGGTTAGGCGCAAGTTGAAATCATAACTCCAACAGTCGATGCTAGATATTTCAGACCTGACTTGTTCTGTAGATCTCAGTGAAAGGTAAATCTGGTGAGGAAATTCCCCTTTGTGATTTAAAAGTTATGAACATTTAAAGTTGGTAATGCTGTGGACCCACATCAGAATTTTTCTCCCCTTTTTAGTCTTTTTTTTTTTTAAAGAACTCCCTCAGTTAAAAGCCATCTGCAATTAAGCTTTTAAAAAAATTCTCCAACTCTTTCCATAAAAAAATTAATGTAACATCAAAGCTAACCGTTGAATTTGAGTTTTTACTGCAGTGTTCACTCAGCCACTTTTGTTTACATGTAGTGTGGTATTCTTTACATTTTTCTCTGTTAAATGCAAATTTTGATGGAGAGCTATTTGTTACTGTACTATCATGTTCTGCACTGTGAGAGATTTAACACTGCAGGAATGCACTGATCTTCTGGAATGTCATGGTTTTGGGGGGGGGGGAATAATTTAATTTTTCATCCTAAATGTGGCATTTACACTATTTCTTAGTATTTGATGTTTGTAAATACAGCAGTGAGCGTGATTTCTCCACTTGCACAGTAGCTCCCACACCAATCTTACTCCCCTGTGACTGTCTCAATCCCCAGCTCCACCTTCTCCACTGCACTTCAGCCTGTGCTTCCAACTCCCATGATTGTCTGTTCTAAGCCCTAGCCCCCAGCCTTGACCTTCCCGTGGACTCATTTCGTTGCTTTTAAATGCCTCTGAGAAAAGAACAGCAAGCATATAGACTTCCTTCATTCCACCCTTGCTTCTCCTGATCTTCTGTTTTGCCTCCAACCCTGTATTCTCAACTTTCCTCTCTGCCCAATAGCTTACCAATTTTGTCAGGAAGAGACAGTTATTCATATTCTCCTTTATTCATTGTTCCTGGAAGAGGTCACAATACACACCATTAGGGTCAGATGGAAAGCTGGTGTAAATGGGTGTAGTTCCACTGAAGCCACACTGATTTACACCAGCTCAGGGTCTGGTTCTTGTATTACTCTACTCACTGTAGTATCTGGGTGTACCGTGCATGGCTTAAATACAGGGAAAACCCCTTTCCTTCCATTTTTATTTCAGCCTGTATTTCAAATAACGCTTCTTATCCATCCTGATGTGGGTCAGCTTTCTTTCCCTTGAAAGATTCCTTTTCCATACCTATCCTTCACCCTTGGGTGAAGGTGAAGTGTGACTCATGCCCAGTTTGGAACCACTACATCGAGAAAACATGTCCTGCACAGAATGAGACTTTCAGGCATGGTGAGAGCTGCTTAATCAAATTGCGGTGACCTGCTTCTTAATGCAAACCCTTCTTTTGTGACAAGCTGTGAGAGAAGCAATTACCTTCCACTAGAAATACTATATAATGCCCACATTTAGTGCAGAGAGATTCTCCTGAAGGTTACAGTCCTTCATACTAACAGACCTGCTTGGTTTGTTCCAGGGAGGCCATCTGTGAAATAGATTTTGACTTACTGTGTACCTTATTGCTGTTTCTCACATCCTGTCAGCTCCTGATGTGCGTGTTGGTGTCCTGAGGAGCTGCCATATGCAATTATCGTTTTTCACATCTCGAGCAGCTCTAATATGGGACCAAACAAATAGGCAGCCTTTCATTTTAAACCTTCCTACCCTCCTAATGATAGATTTGAAAGCTATTTCCAATTTGTCTTTAAACTGGAGTTTTAAACTGTCACTAACTTTTCAGATTTGTAAATCCTCCTGCATTTTCAAAGGAAATGGTTAAAAAAAAAATCAGATATTTAAGTAATTTTTTTACCTGTTAATACCTTTAAATTATTCTTCATCACTGATGCTATATGTGCTTGCTTTTCTAATCTCTCGGCTTGGACAGAGAAAACAAGCTAGTCAGACTTGCTTTGTGACTGTCATGCACTAGGCACAATGCTCTTTGTGTTCCTAACACATAAGAATGGCCATACTGGGTCGGACCAAAGGTCCATCTAGTCCAGTATCCTGTCTTCCCCCAGGTGCCCCAAAGGAAATGAACAGAACAGATAATTATCATCCCCTGTCACCCATTCCCAATACATATGGTGAATTCATAGATTCATAGATATTTAGGTGAGAAGGGACCATTATGATCATCTAGTCTGACCTCCTGCACAACGCAGGCCACAGAATTTCACCCACCAGTCCTACAAAAAAAACCTCACACCTATATCTGTGCTATTGAAGTCTTCAAATCGTAGTTTAAAGACTTCAAGGAGCAGAGAATCCTCCAGCAAGTGACCCGTGCCCCATGCTACAGAGGAAAGCGAAAAGCCTTCAGGGCCTCTTCCAATCTGCCCTGGAGGAAAATTCCTTCCTGACCCCAAATATGGCGATCAGCTAAACCCTGAGCATATGGGCAAGATTCATCAGCCAGATACTACAGAAAATTCTTTCCTGGGTAACTCGGATCTCACCCCATCTAAAAGCCCATCACAGGCCATTGGGCCTATTTATGAATATTTAATTACCAAAACCATGTTATCCCATCATACCATCTCCTCCATAAACTTATCGAGTTTAATCTTAAAGCCAGATAGATCTTTTGCCCCCACTGCTTCCCTTGGAAGGCTATTCCAAAACTTCACTCCTCTTTGAATTCCTCCAGTTTGAATTCATCCTTCTTAAAGATGGGAGACCAGAACTGCACACAGTATTCCAGGTGAGGTCTCACCAGTGCCTTGTATAACGGTACTAAAACCTCCTTATCCCTACTGGAAATACGTCTCCTGATGCATCCCAAGACCGTATTAGCTTTTTTCACAGCCATATCACATTGGCGGCTCATAGTCATCCTATGATCAACCAATACTCCAAGGTCCTTTTCCTCCTCCGTTACTTCTAATTGATGCGTCCCTAGCTTATAACTAAAATTCTTGTTCTTAATCCCTAAATGCATGACCTTACACTCCTCACTATTAAATTTCATCCTATTACTATTACTCCAGTTTACAAGGTCATCCAGATCCTCCTGTAGGGTATCCCTGTCCTTCTCTAAATTGGCAATACCTCCCAGCTTTGTATCATCCGCAAACTTTATTAGCACACTCCCACTTTTTGTGCCAAGGTCAGTAATAAAAAGATTAAATAAGATTGGTCTCAAAACCGATCCTTGAGGAACTCCACTGGTAACCTCCCTCCAGCCTGACAGGTCACCTTTCAGTAGGACTCGTTGTAGTCTCCCCTTTAACCAATTCCTTATCCACCTTTCAATTTTCCTATTGATCCCCATCTTATCCAATTTAACTAATAATTCCCCATGTGGCATGGTATCAAATGCCTTACTAAAATCTAGGTAAATTAGATCCACTGCGTTTCCTTTGTCTAAAAAATCTGTTACTTTCTCAAAGAAGGAGATCAGGTTGGTTTGGCACGATCTACCTTTTGTAAAACCATGTTGTATTTTGTCCCATTTACCATTGACTTCAATGTCCTTAACTACCTTCTCCTTCAAAATTTTTGTTACAGCCAAGAAAGCCTGTATGCATTTTTTTATTTGTGTCCCTTAAACTACTTACTATACTCTTTCCAAAAGGTGCTCCGATACTGCAGTGACAAGTGTTATAAGAACCTGAATATAACAATATGCTTGGTTCTTTGGCTTCATACTGGTTCATAGTGTCCCTGCCCCAAAGAGCTTATCTTCCAGAGAGAGAGAACGTTTTGCTTCTGTTCTATATGCCCAACCTCTTGCAATCCTGGTGGCTTTTGTTTGTTTAGGTTCTCAATGATTAGGGCTGAGAAAGCAGGAGAATTGATTAGTTCCCTCACCTCACCTGTAGTTTGTTTTGTGCTCCACAGACCTGGGGCAGGGTGGTCTAGTCTCCCACTTTAGACAGCATCTCCTGTTAACAGAAATGGGAATTACATCCTTATCCCTGATTCAGGAAAGCACTTATTTAATGTTAAGCATGTGCTTTGAGGTCTTTCATGAATCCCTGGCCACTGATAAGAGACTAGACTTCCATATGTATTACCATTGGGGCAGATGATCTAACTTAAAAGGCAAATGTGCAAAGAAACTCCGTATTAGGGAAGAGTAGGAAATAAAAGCAGAGGGTTCAGCGTAAGTTTTTCATATTGAATTTTTCAATTCCCCTGCTGGTGTGTTTTTACAAATCTGCTTCAGAAACACATTGGGAAAGAATGCCAACCTTCTGTCTCTCTTCCTTTGCCAGAGATGTTGGAAACGTGGTTGAAGCTATGTACGGGGACCTCCCACCTCCAATCATGCTGATTGGGCACAGTATGGGTGGGGCCATTGCAGTGCACACAGCAGCATCCAATTTGGTACCCAGTTTATTGGGTCTTTGCATGATTGATGTCGTGGAAGGTAAGGTTTTTTTTGTTGTTGTTGTTGTTTTTTGTTTTTTTATCTCCTTGGACAGTATCATCTGTTATGTTCTGTCTTCCTCTCTCCTTCCCTATTAACTTTGTTGGGCCTGGGAGGTCTTTCTCAGTTGTGTTAACCGTATGAAGCTTTCTCTTCTCTTACGCCAGCTATTGTATGGTATAGTTAGCATCACCTTAGCCTTTTGTTTTGGTTTTCCCAGCTGGACTTTTCCATTTGATTTTGTTTATCACGATTGCTGTGCAACACCCATTCTTATAACCAGGACCACGATTGCTGGGGAGTGTCTTACTGAACCATATAGTGTCACCACTGCTCTCTGCCTAAAATATCAGACCTGTTCACCCTCTAATGGCAGCAGTGTACAAAACTATACAAGCCCGGATACTGTTACAGCTAATGGAGGTTTTGCTGATAGATTTATTGTAATGATAGAATACCTGTAAGAGCTGTTAACGTGGATGCGGGAAGCAAAGAATTTAGAGTTGCTGACCTGGAAACCAGTTTTTTGGGAAAACTGTGTGAAAGCTGGTTTGGAGCAGCTGTGTATAGTTCACGACTATAACTCTGTTAATCAACTTATCTTAAATCATGAAATTTGCCTCAGTTCTCTCCCTCACATAGTTCACACTGTCATACACCAAGATCTTTGAGAACTGTTGCAAGGATGTTGTCAGATGTTTGGGTTCATTTAAGTCAAAACGTTTGTTTTTAGGCACAGCCATGGACGCGTTGAACAGCATGCAGAATTTCTTACGGGGTCGTCCCAAAACGTTCAAGTCAATTGAGAATGCAATTGAGTGGAGGTAATGTGCAAGTTTGTATACTCTTCAAAAATCTTCATTGTATTGTTAATTCTGCAATTGATCTTGGAAGAAGGATGGTCTTGTGGTTAAGGCATTGGATTGGCGCACCAGAGGCCTGAGTTCTGTTCCTGACTACCAATGCAATTCCCCCATCTTCAGAGTGGGCATTATACTTCACTGCCAAAGATAGTCATTAATGATTATGAGATGCTCGATCACAGTGATGTGAGAGCCATATAAACATCTCGATAATCATAGCATGCTGGGAACTCCAGTGTTTGTATGCCACATCTCTGTACATACACATCTCTGTATTCGAGATGAGTGCTCGCAGGGTGAACTTGGGAGTGCTCCTATTATTACTGGACCTATTAAATATTGAATGATACTAGATTAACGTATGCAATTGACCCTTGATGTTTGACCATTTTGATTCCCCCTTTCCCTTTTTTTTTTCTAGTGTAAAAAGTGGACAGATAAGAAATCTCGAATCGGCCAGAGTTTCTATGGTTGGCCAAATCAAACAGTAGGTTTTGTTTTCTAAAACCTTCTTAAATGTTTTAAGATCCCAAATCGGTAACAGAGCATAAGTGTACTTTAAAAAAAATCAAATCCATCTTCTAGCAGCTATCTGGTCCTCCTTGAACTTACCTGCCAAGACTGACCACAGAGGGTGAGGAAAGTAGTACTAAACCATTTACAACCATCCACGTTCCTATGGTTAGGAATGTCAGTCAAAATTTCACTAGGGTAGAATGTAATTACCCATCAAGGATACTTTTTTTTTTTACTGTGCAAAAGCCATTGTACATGCAAATGATAGAGTGCAAAACAATGGGTGTGCAATGGCCCATGCAAAGATGTGCTCACACCAGTAGAATAGCTGGATGCCCCTTCAGAAATTTGGCCCCTAAATTCCTCCTGACAATTCAACTGAATATAGTACTTTTCACTTGCTGTCCTCCTGCTGCTGTGCATTGTTAAATAGCTGTCCATTGCACTCCAAAGGTGGTGGAGTTGAGTGGTGATGAAAGTAATCTGTGTATTGCACTGTAATCCTATACAACACATGATGCTTGCCAGCAGCATCAGGTGTTTCTATTGTTTATATTCCAGTATTGTCATAAAAAAACCTAATTTTGCTCATTTGACCTGGACACTTCCTTTCTTTCTCCTTGATGTGGTAGAGCCTCAGATCAGCCAGTCTCTCTGAGAAAGCCAATTCTATCCTTTAGGTGCAGGTGGTCTCTCCTAGAATCGTTAAGATGTTGCTTTTCACAATGGAAAAGGAATCAATTTCCAGTCCTATTTTACCAGGTGTGAAGATGCTGCTAGTCCTGAGGTCCCTAAAGCTATAGTAGAAGGGATTATTGAGGAGGAGGAGGAAGAGGAAGAAGACTATGAAGGAAGAGGATCTGTTAACAAAAGGAAGAAGGAAGATGATACAGAGGTGGGGAGTTTTCACTGTGTTCTGCTGGAACTAATGTCTTCACTAGCCTCTTCCTCTCTAGGGTATCTGGCGATCTATAGGGAGCAAGAAAGCAACCATGCAGCCAGCAAAGGAGATGCTTCCATGGAGCTAGGTGCCTATGGGACATGTAAAAGTTCTCCAAAGAAGGAACAGTGAGCAATTGTTCAGCTCTCATTCAGGGCCTCAGTGTAAACAGGAGTAACTCCTGCGACCTCATTGCTTGCCCCAGGTCTGAGTTTGGGCCTTGGTCTCGGACTGCTGGCTACATTGTGAGTTACCACTTGAAAGTGTTTCTAGATGTTCATGAACGTGGCCATTGTACATGGTCTAGAAAGGAACTACTCTCTTGTCCAGTAAGTCACTATGTGCTGGGTCCTGACTCTTTCATCGTATTATAAAGGCTCATCAGTTTCTGCTGGGTGGTGTAAACCACGTGACCTAACAGACTTTTTCCCACATGTAAAGCTACTCGTGCATGGTGCTGCAAAACTGTGTCTTGCCCAGGCTTCGTGGAAGGACAGGTCCAGGTGTCTTTCTGCGTGAATTTTTAGTTCCGGTGAAAGAGGGCAGACTGACAGTCTGGAAATGGAAGGCCTCTCTTGCTCAACGCCCCAGGTACAGCATGTGCAGCTCCGTTAACTTACTGTGACATGGAGCGAGCACGTTCAGGGTTAAGAGGGTGATCCAGTCTTTGTGAGCAAGGTTGCCTAGTTAGGGCCACACATGGGGGGCAAACTGACGTTAGAGTCACGTCCGCATTTGACTCTGTGCTTCTACTTTTGTCTTCCAAGTGGCGCTTTGCTGAGTTTATTCTACGCTCGTTTCGGTTGAATACTAATGCTGAGCTCTTCGTCCCCCCTGTAGACAAAGAAAGAACATCTGTATACATGGCGAATCGAACTGTCGAAAACTGAAAAGTACTGGGAAGGGTGGTTCAGGGGCTTATCGAACCTCTTCCTCAGTTGTTCTACTCCAAAGCTGCTGCTTTTAGCGGGTAGGTGTTTCCTTTTTCTCCTTAGTTCGAGCTGTCGTTCACTTTGATTACATTCAGCCTGTGTTTTAGAGGAGGGAAGGGCAAAACTGTGGCTAAGATACTGGTCTGGATTCTGTCCTGGCCCTTCTATGTACTTTGAGAGACTGGGCAAGTCATTTTAGTCTCTCTGCAACATGCACATGGGAATTGTGGGATTAGATATGCGTATTGTGATACTATGCCCCAGCTGTCTGGCAGGTGTTGCAGTTGTAGAATTGAGCTAATGTTCTGCTAGGAACAGGATTGAGACCTAAGCCAACCCACGGGAGTAATCACTTAGTTACTGCAGACCTGGGCTGGATTTGAACTCGTGACCTGAAGTTGAAAGGATCAGTATTCCAAGACCAATCCCTATCTCCCTCCAGTCCCCTGTGATAGGGAACACTGAGTCTCCCATAGTTGAGTGTCATTTAAAGATGTCTGGGAAGATGGATGGATGAATGTTCCTTCAAGTTTTTGGCAGCGATCCTCTCCTGTCACTGTATGCTCCTGATATGCAGCAGGGAAACATTCTAGTGAGTGTCAAGATGCTGTTTCTATTCCATTTTTTCACACCAAACATCTTTTGCAAAGTCTTAGCAGGACCTGACTAGACGCTCTCTCCCTGGCTTCTCCCCAACACATCCGTTTGCTTTATTCCAGGTGTTGACAGGCTGGATAAAGATCTAACAATTGGACAGATGCAAGGTAAATATTTAATACTGCTAGCTATAATGCTCTTTCAGGGGATAGCTTATGTTGCAGAGAGTGAAAGAGAGCTGGAGAAGAAGGCTGAAATGGTCCTGGCCAGGGCAATCTGTATTGAGACAAACCAGCATTAAAGAATGTAGTTAATCCGTGGCGTAACAGTGTGATCCCTTGTCTATGATTCTCTCTAATGGAAGCTAGAGGAGTTATTAGATCTTGCCAATCACCCTGGTGCTAATGCAGGGCTGTGATATTGCTTTTGTTCAGTCTGGTATTAAATATTCAAGTGATGGGGCTTTGTCATGTCTCGTGGGGATCATTCTGTGATTTTCAGTTTTGCCATTAGGAAGCTTTTCCTGATTTTTCAGTCTGTTTTCTTTTAATTCCATCCCATTGTGCCTAGTTGCACCACCTGGTGCCACCTGAAACAATCTCTCTTTCTGGTGCTGGCAGACTTCTGCTAATGCTTGAGAGACATGGCAGGGGAGGTAATATCTTTTACTGGACCAGCTTTCGAGCTTACGACCTGAAGAGGAGTTCTGTGTAAGCACGAAAGCTTGTCTCTCTCCAACAGAAGTTGGTCCAATAAACAATATTCCCTCGCCCATTGTCTGTATAATGTCCTGGGACCAGCACGGCTACAACAACCACCTCTAATAATGCTTGACAGTTACATTAGCATCTTTCCCCGTCCAATCCCCATCACTGTTTTCTTTGGAAATTGGATATTGGAAGGGAAAATGGATGATTGGATAAAGGTCCTGGTGTGGTAGGTTTGACAGCTACATTCATGTCAGGAAGATGGGATAGCATTTAATACAAAGCTCTAGGGAATTAAGGATTAGGAAGATAGTGAGTGAACATGGTTGTAGTTAATTCAGAGCTCCTGCACAAGTAAGAAGGCAAGTTCTTGCCTCCTGCAGAAGCTTTGTGTTCTCCATATGCTGCTGTTAGACATCTGGTGTCAAACATAGCTTCTTGAGTCCTCATCTGCTAGATACGACAGTGGGGCTAACTTGTAAAGAGTTTGAGATCTCTAGTAGAAATGCCCATAAAAGCGCAGAATATTTTTGCACCTTAACAAGTTCGGTCCCTGCCTTTAGCCTTTATAGGGGTTGGCTTCTGTGGTCGCATGTAACACATGTCTGAGTCATTGCCAGGGAGGGATACGTTCACTCTAAAAGTAGCTGCAGTGACTGTTTGGTCTGCAGGAAAGTTCCAGATGCAAGTCCTCCCTCAGTGTGGCCATGCAGTCCACGAAGATGCTCCAGACAAGGTGAGCCGCAAAGCTTTGGTAGCAGTCCGTTTACGAGCTACATGCAAAATGGGTCCATCGCTAATACAAAACCGAGGGCAAACCTCATAGGCCTTATGTGCACCACACCTATAAGGGGACCTGGTTACTGATGGAGCAGATGGGACTAAATCATATCCCTGAAGCTGCCTTGAGAGCCTGGACTGGCCAAGACTTTAGTCTGCTTGTGGGGAGACAGGTCCCACCTGCGTTACAGCTTTACCTGCGTCGGGGGGCCAGTGGTGGTATATAACTGACTCAATGATACAGTAGTTATAATGCGGCATGGGATTTTCCATCCTTAACTTCTCTTAGGTTACCTCAGCTTTTCCCTTCCCCCTCCAGCCTTCAGTGCAGGTGGCTGCTTTCGTAGAGGGATAATGTCTTATTAAAACTAAGTAGTTTAAAATTTAGAAAACGTCGTATAAACATTATTGTAGCAGTTTACATACTGACAAACAGTGACACTTTAGTATTTCACTCACGCTAGTGTGCCAGTAAATAGAATGGTGGTGTGGACTGAGAACGTCTGGAAATGAACGGCCGAATTCTTATCTCGGCTCTATTATTAACTGTTTGTGTGGCTTTGAGTCACTTACCCACTCTGTGCCTCACCCTTGTAAAATGGGGATATTTTTACCTATCTCCATGAGATGTTTGGAAGAAAAGTTATTTGTAAAGCGTGATACAAGTAATTTGCTGCTCTGAGCTAATCCTTAAAGGGACACCAACTTAAATCACAATTGTCTTTTTTTTACCTACTATAGTACATGCCTAAATTACTGTAACTGAAGAAGATGGTGAAAAAAACATTTTTTTTTAATTGTGCACTTGATGCATGGTCAGTTTCACTGGGTCCTTGGTATTATATAGACATTTATCCCCTTTGTGAGATGTTTCACACAGAGGTGGGGGGGGGGGGGGAACAGTTTAAAACAATGGGAGGAAGATGTAGTACTTTGAACTACTTTAAATTTTGAAACTGACCAGGCTTCAAGTAGACTATGTCCCTTTAAACTCTGATTCCTTCCCCCCCTACCTCCCTTCAGGTTGCTGAAGCTGTTGCAACTTTCTTGATCCGTCACCGGTTTACAGAACCAATTGGTGGATTTCAGTGGTAAGGATCTCTGAGTCCTCAGGCTGCATGATTCTCTTCCTGACTCCTGCAGGAAGCCTTGCATTCCTTGTGTGCATCCAGGGTGGGGAGAGATGAGTATAACAAGTGGTTGGGTGGAAAGGGAAGTAAGGATCAACTTGGAGCTTTAATGTAACATTAAAAGCAGCATGTCAGTATGCAGCCTAGATCACAGGCAGTATTGTGTTTCATGTTCAGTGTGTAAAGCTGTCACCGTCTCTAAACGTCTCATATTTGAACTTACTAATTGTGATAATAAAACACTCAGACTTGGAGGGAGGAGAAGATGTGGGCCTGACCTAGCTGATTTATTTCTTTGTGGTGGAAATCCTTATCCCTGATGGGGCAAAACTAGCAATTGCATTGAATTTTGTTAAACAGACCCAGTCACTGTAAATAGTTTAGGACCCAAGAATAACCTACGTAATGTGGTGGAGAAGATCTTCCAATTTCTAAGCATCGCTATGGCTGTTCTTGTAATCTGGATCTCTGTCATGGAAAAATGCAATTTCCAGCATGTTTCCTCCTGCTAAGAAACATTAGCAAGAACATACATTTAAAGCTTAAAGCTGCATCCTTTGCTTCTCAAATCTCATGGCTGTGTCACCCACAATAGTCTAAAGTAGTCTCCCATCATAATGAACTTCAGGAGCCAAAGCTCCTCTCCTGGCAGTGCGGTGGATGAACCGAGATAATGTAGAAGAAACACTGAAGGTGAATGAACTCTGCAGGCTGCTGCATGTCGACTCCCAGTATCTCCTAATCATATTTACAGCAGGCAATACTGACCTATTGGGAGGGGGCATTGAGCTGCTGGAGGGACAAAATTCAGATGAGGTGTGAAACAGTGTTGTTCTGGCCACCTGTCATTACAGATCTGTAAGAAAAGGCGGGTTAACCCACATGTCATGGGCAATAATTCCTCTGTCCCAAAATTCCGCCTGAAGATTTAATGAAGAAAAACTTTGGTTCAGAGTTACTAGGCCACAAAAGTTATCGTGTTCCACCCCTGAGGTGACTGTTCTTAGGGGAAGTGGTATCGATGAGTGGGTGAACCCATCCCATGCTCTTCAGGGTGAAAGGCGGGAGGAATGTAGAACGATTAACAATATGAATCGGAAGCCTGAGGAAAGGGTACAGGGTGTGGGTATGTTTTAAAGCAGTGGAAGCGGGAGAAGTCGCCAGGGCAACATTACGCTGCGTCTAAGTCTGTAGCAGGCTTTGGCAAGTTATTGCTGAGGATTATAAGGCATTAGCTTGCTGCTGCTGCTGCTATCATGGTTGTACTTGACAGCAGCTTCGAGAGAGGTGCATCTGAGGAATGGGCAGTTTGTTATACCTACTGCGGTCTGCTGCTTTAAGCCATAGAGAGCAGGATAAAACTAGTAATAGTGAGAGCTGTGTATCTATAATTGCTGTTCTACCTGCATGCACCTAACTGGGATATTGCCCATGAAGACTTAACCTACATTTTAGATCCTTTAAGTTTCAGCGTTATTAGCATTAGCGAGTTACCTTGGGTGGTGTGGATTTGAATTTTACAGAGGATCATTGAGATTTAATGTACAGTGATATTCTTCTCTCCCCTGCCAGTGTGTTTCCTGCTTGTTAATATCCTGATGTTCTCCAGCACTGAGTTCCATTGTAAATAAACTGCACCAGAGGCCACTGTGATGTATCCATATCCTTCTCATCTATCCAGTTCAGCAATCACAAGAAATTGGCAGGAGATCAGTCCCGTAGAGCTGGTTTCTAGGAGTTTCCTTGCCGGCAGACAGCTCGTATTGGAGTCCTTGTGAAGCTCGTCGGTCTCTTGGACATGGGCTCCTCTCCGCTGCCTCAAGGAAAGACAACCTGAAACCCCGAGCAGTAGAACATCACTCTTATCTCTGCGAATCCCCAGGCTTTGTTGGACACAATCACTAAGGGACTTCAGGCAGATTGGATTCCCCAAGGGGCATTGCAGCAAATCTGAAGGCGTCAGGATTTCTTCGTGGAACTATATGGGAAAGGCCCCTCGAGCTTTTGCGGTTTTTTTTTTTTTTTTTTTTTTTTTTTTTAAGCCTGAGGAACCAGCTTCTTTTGAGTTTTTTCATCTCCCCAGGGCCGGCTGCATGATTTTTAGGGCCTGTAAATTGTGGGGGAGAGAACAGACTGCACTATGAATTACCTTCCCTTCCAGTTCCACTAAGGGCAGGACTGGGAAAATGGGACCATGAGCTCCTTTGAGGGGTCCTGCTGCTTCCTTGACAAGTTCACTCCGGGGGTCTCCGGCCTCAGCACTTCACTCTATGGCAGGCACTCAGTGGCCTGGGGCTCTACATTTAAAGGGGAAGCCACAATATCACCAGTAACATCATGATCTGTCAGAAACAGGCCAGTGGCCATTCTCTGCTTGTGGAGTTTCTGCCTACCTGGTTCTGCACCTCTTGTCACCGCACACAAGTGAGTGGAGATTGGCACCTCGGGCAGTTTTTAGGAGGCAAGTAGACAGACCGGGCAGTGGATGGAATGCTGAGCTAGCCAGCAGTAGGGAGAGATAGGGACTTGGGGGGAAATCCCACCAACAGTCTGACCCTGGCCCAAGCAGTTGCTTGCCATGTGAGGCCCTGCTCAGTGTAGGAAAGTCACTGTTCTGTATTTGATGTTTAGCACTGATCAGGTTCAGGTCTTTTATTAATGCAGTTACTATGAGAGAGTTTCTTCAGGGCACAGGCCAGCCCGGGATAATTTGTTAGATCCTTTTCACCTCCTATGAAATCCCCCACGGGAGTAATAGAACAGTTGCACTTGGAGCTATTTGCAACAATATCCTGATGTTCTTGAACTAATAAAAATGAGGCTTTATTCTTTGATCGTTTCATGCCACGTGATGAAGTGACTCTGCTAGTTGAAGCATAGCTCTGTTGCTCGCCTGGTCATGGAGATGTAATGGTGGCGGGTGTATCCTGTGACAGTCCTGGTCAATCCTTTACGTTTGTGCTGTGCTGGTAGGGATGAGGGGGAAATGGCACAAATAGTAGGTAAAGCCCAGTCAAGCATAATGTTTACCATGAGGGAGAACAATAGTTCTCCCTCAATCTGATTCACACACACACTAAGGGCTTGTGTGCGCTACCCACCGGATTGGCGGACTGCGATCGATCCAGCGAGGGTCGATTTATCGCGTCTAGTCTAGACGCGATAAATCGACGGCTGAGCACTCTCCCGTCGACTCTGGTACTCTACCAGAACGAAAAGTGCAAGCGGAGTTGACGGGAGAGCATCAGCCATCGACTTACCGCAGTGAAGACACCGCAGGAAGTAGATTTAAGTACGTCGACTTCAGTGACGAACTTCCCGTAGCTGAAGTTGCGTATCTTAGATCGACCCCGCACGGTTGTGTAGACAAGCCCTCAGTGGTGGACTTTTCAGCTGTGGCCTGGCTGCGTATTTCACTCCCACCACCACCAGAGCCTGAAACCGCTGGATTAGAAACGAGAATTTGCAATTCCAGGTGAGTTCTGCATCCAATGCAACACTTAGGCAACTGATGCTGAGGTACTAAACAAGCGATTTTTTGGCTCCTTGTATAGCCCTCCCTATCAGTCACAACCTGGCATTGCTTCACCATGTGATTCTGCTCACTGACCAATACGGACCCTGGACTAAGTCCATTCCAGTTTGTCTGCTGATTAGTTTCATGGCTTCCAATAATTGAAAAGTCAGTTTATAATTGGAAAACCCAACAAAAAACTCCATTTCCCCCACTGCATATCTTGGCAGTCTTGCAAGGTTCTTGACCCTTTTCAGATTACTCTGGTTGTCAAACTGTTTGTAGGGGCGGGAACCAAAGCAGTGGAATGCAGCGTTAACCAAGGCCCTCGTTGTTTAATTTCAAGCATGTGAATAGTCTCCTTAGAGTCAAATTCTGTCATGTGCTTAAATCTCTTGTGGGTTACTACATTAGATAACACCCCATGTTCACCTCTTGTGCTGTCCTCTCCCTTTCTAGAGAAGGGAACTGGTTTATCAGATGGCCCCACAAAGAGTAAAATACCTTCTATTTCAGCCTTTGCTATCACACCACAAGGGAGGTGAGGGGCTACATTTCCATGCACTGTGCCATTGGCTCCCTGGAAATGTTTTTTGATTGTTACACCTTGGCAATTATGACCTTGTTTTATGAAAAATAAATATTTCACAACCTCTTCTGGTGTGGCTATGTTTTACGCCAAGCTCTCCAAGTCCTGACTTGTAGCAGAGAATGGATGTTCTTTGCGAGGATCCAACTAGCTTTAGGTTTGCGGAAAGCAGATTCAAAGGGCAGGGGAGAAAATTGTGTGCAGGGGTGACTACTTTGGTTGAACTACATCAACTTTTGTGAATCTAACACACCTGCAGCATTTTCTTAGTGACATTTTTAATGCCCCTGTGTAAAAGGCAAACATATGGGGGAGGAAGGGGACATTAATGAAAAGGGGTACCATTTCTATATTGCATCTTTAACTATTTAGAGATCTCTCTTGCCTCTGTTCAGGTTGCATTAGATTTAGGATCAATGGAGCCTTTAACCATGGAAAAAATCTCGTGTCTTAACTAACACAAGATACAATTTGTTTATTTGAGAGTCTGGTTTATTTAAGGTTGGGGGTTTTTTAAATCGGACTTAATGCAGGAGCAGTCTTGCTAAACGCCCAGGGTTATCTGAACCAAATATAGGAGCCTTGAGGACCACAGAAGGTTTGTTTGTTTAAAAACCCAAACCTCTCTGGTATTCCAGGAATGTGCAGCCCTGCTTTGTTCCTGGGAATAGAGTTGCATGCTGCTCATTTACACATACTTCTATCTTAATGGAAGTTACACTAGTCTGGTGTTTGGAAACACTGTAGTCTGGAGGAGGAGTGTGCACAGCTGAAAATCAAAGGGCTGTCTCTTTACATTAACACGCTTGCTGACTTGGGCTGCTGTCTGGAGCTGGATTTTCTTTTAAGGCTTGTCTCTTTTTTTTTCCTTTTCCTCTCAACCTGGCCTTGTCACACACACTTTCAAAACCACAGTGGGCTGGAGATTAGACCAAAGCCAACTAAATATTTTGTCCACCCTAAATGGAAGCAACTGTTCTGAATAATAAGACCCCTCCAGTAAAAATCCCAAACCCTACAGCATTACATTAAGGTTGTGACCTGTCATTAGAATTGAGGAGTAGAATCCCTGAAGCTAGTCGTGTTTATCAGAATACACCAGCTGGGTAAAAAGCAGGGGAAGAAGTGGATAGCTCAGTGGTGGGAGCACAAACCCTACTCAGTTGCCCAATGGAGCCAATGGTAGTGGTGACAAAGTTCCTATCTGCTGGCTGTGAAACGTTTGTGGTCTTGCACCTGTTCTTAGACGACTTCTCTGTATCACACATCAAGTTGGCTCCCTTGTTGATGATGTGTCAGTACTGGGCTAAGACTTGAACTGCGGCATTGCAGAATGACCTACCCTCTCGCCTCCTAAAGATCGCTCAAGGGCAGGGGGGAGACTTGCGCTTGCATTACTCCATATGCCATATCCATTCGGGGACTAGACAGCTTCCGTCTCCAGGCCAGCCAGATGATTGTGCTGTGCTCGGCAGAAATTCAGCACAAACCTACGTTGTGACTTGGTACTTTCTGGTTCAATGAAGACGTTCTGGGAATGCATCATCCTGTGACATCACAACTGCTGTGGCTTGGATGAGTTGCAGTGGGACAGTGGTGTTTGTGATCTCACGTTCAGGGCTATCGTCACTGAACCAGGGAAGTTCTGTGTGGATTTCACAGAGCAGGTGCATGGTGGAAAAGGAAGTAACGAGTGTTTGTGCTGACTAGTGGGGCCATCCAGCACAGAGAGCTTCCCTCTGCTCCATTGCTACTTTTAGGTTCACTTAAAAATAAATAGTGTAAAGCTCCAGAGGCCAGATTTTCACAAATGTTCAGCATCCAGCTGCGAACGCTGTTCTCAGTGGGAACTGAGCCCCTGAAAATCTGGCCGTAGATCCTCACATAAGGCCGAAATAAATCTCACTTCACAAACCTACCATGAGTGCGTTAGGTACGGTACTGCCCCTTTAAATGATTTTTTTTGGCCCTGGTATAGTCCCAAAGCCTGGTGCCCTGCTGATGAGCAGCAATTGCCGGTTTGTGCTGCCCGTTGCCCCTCGACTGTGCACACGTCTGCCTCTTTCTCCTGGCTGTATGGTCTGCCCTGGTCTGGTTTGTTCATTGTTCCTCCGGGTGGGTTTACACTGCACGTCTAGCACCCAGGCCTGCAAGCTGGTATGAGCCTGCAGGAGGGTGGTAGGTGCTTGGCCTTTTGACTATTTGGAACAAGCCTTATTGGGTGTATAGCCATTGGAGCTCAAACTTGGGAGCTCATAAAGCTACATTCAGTTCTAGCTGGGGGGGTGGGGGGGGGAGCTTTGTGACCTCTCATCGTTTACCTTTTTCCTTTTAAAAAATGGCCGTGTCTATCTGCTAACTTCCTGAGAAGTTCCTGAATGCCCTCTGTGTCCTATAGTTTGTATGAGCTTCATTCTGTTTGTATCCTGTTCAGTGTCCCATTACTCTTGTGTATAAACAATAAAGCATTGTGAAAAGCCTCTGTTTAAAAACCTCCCTTGTTTCCATTCAGTTGTGGTATGTTTGCTTCTTTTCTTTAACTGCCTAAAGAGGATGGATGTGTGTCTTGTCTGCCCTCAAATCACTCTCATTACTTGTCAGACTTAGTTATTTTCTAGTAACTCATGGAAGTCTCTTGTGTTTGTAAATGTTCTGAGTTTCCTTCTCTATCCATGATCCAATGTGACAGGGATGTATCAAGGGAGAAATTAATTCTCCACATAATTTGTGCTTTTCTTCCACTCCCCTGATTGGTTATCCCCATCTGTATAGAAACATCTGAAAGTAATAAATGTGGCTCTCTGGCTGTTAAGTTACCTGTACTGTGGTGTGTTGGCTTGTGTCTCTCTCAACACCCTATGCGCTTGCATTGCGCCGTCTCTCTGAGGGTCTTGAGAACATTATAGACAGTACTGAGTTCAGGTTGGGAAGAGTTAACCCCATTTTACAGGAAGGGAAAAGGGAGGCACATAGGTTGAGCGACTCACATGTGGTCCCCGAATGAGTCTGTGGAAGAACTGGGAGTAGAGTCTATATCTCGTGATTTCAGTCCTGTGCTCAAACCACTTGGCCTGTTCTGTTATCCTACAGAATTCTTCAGCACTACTCACTGTAAGTACTGTAGAACAATAAAGATGTAGCACTAAACCACAAGGAGAATCCAAACTTTGCCCCACCGCCACTCCAGTCACATTGGTAACTCGCCAGCAATTTAGGGTGTGTCTTCACTGCGGAATTAGAGGAGCACCCAGGTCAGCCTCAGCTGGATGTGGGAAGCCACACTGCAAACCCACTCAAGCTATTGTGTCCTCTGGTGCACTCACCCGTGTGTTGCTAGGACAATTTGGAATTACCCCTCCCCTAAGAGCAACGAATGAAGTGAGCTGTAGCTCACGAAAGCTTATGCTCAAATAAATTGGTTAGTCTCTAAGGTGCCTCAAGTACTCCTTTTCTTTCTAAGAGAGCAAGCAGCTACAGGCTACATCTTCTCATTCTCCCTGCCTGTGCTGGACAGCCAAACTCTGTAGAAGTCTAAGCAAAATTCGCTGTGGGGACATGCTACGTTGGGTAGGTTGTTTGTAACTGGCGACGTTTCAGTTTCTGTGATAATGGGGAGAGTTCCAATTCTTAGTCGCCATTGAATCCAGAATGACAGCTGTATTCCAAGAGTAATGAGGTGGCTTCTACCTTTTGACCCCCAGTCCAGTGTCCTATGCACTAGACCTTGTTTGTTGTACAGCATGTAGGGAATCCTCAAAAAAGTGTCTGTAGAAACAGGCCCCACTGCCTCAATAGCCCGGCGTGTTGGGTATACCCAGTCGGAGCAGCTGCTGGGTGCTTCAGTGAGTAACATAAGGTGTTGGCCTGCAGAATCAACGTGGCATGGGGAAAAGGAGCTAGATTTTCTTCTGGTTCCCACCTCCACCGAATTGTTCGCTAAGTTCTGATTGCAGGATCTCCATCCTTAGTGATGCACAGCCAGGTAGTCCCTAGCCTGCCTTTCCTATCGCAGGTTGAGTGTGCTTGGGCTGCCAGTTAGAAAGCACATCACTGCATATCTAAATGCAGCAAACAGGGCCGACCTCTGCCCTTGTTAGTGTTACTTTCCAGCCCGCAACCATGATTGAAAACTAGCTTTGACAAAGCATTACAAACATCTGGCAGAGCCTTCTGCATTCAGAGCAGTTGGATTAGAATGGGATCTTAAACTTTCTCCATAGCATGGACCACTGTGTCCCTCTGAATGGAGTGTCATGGGGTGAGTGATACCACAAGCTTAATGAGGATAGAGAAATTGTATCATGGAGCATCTCTGCTATTCATAACTGTACAGACCCCGCCTTTCTTCCCATTTGTGAGTGAATGGGCCTCACTTCCCCTCCTGCCATTCACCATCGTAGGGGCCACCTGCCCACCCCCTTTACAAATATACAGTGGGCCTGCTGCTGCAACAGCAGCTGTTCCTTACAGGGAAAAGTCAAATCAAGGGGGGGAAATGTGTGGTAAACAGCTGTAAATAAGGAAAACCACCATCATGGCACCAGCCAACTCTCCATCATCCACAGATCACAGCACCATGGGCCCAGCCAGCTCTCCACCCATAGATCATAGCTGGGACCTTCCTCTTGTCACGTAGATGAACTTAGACATTTCTTCCTTTCTCTAGCATATGTAATGTGGCCACGAGGTGGCACTACCCTCCTGCTTGTTAGACTTCTCCTTGCAATTGATGTGTTAGCTCAGTTCAGGTTGGCAGGCAGGATGCATTGAATAACCCAGATTTCCTAGCTGTAAACATAGAGATAATTAGTTTGTTTTTGGCAACGTTTTAAACAAAAGGACTATTGATTCTCCATTAGCTACTGAACTGCCATTGTGAAAGAGTAAGAACAAAAGAACGGCCATACTGGGTCAGACCAATGTATCCTATCCTATCTTCCAATAGTGGCTAATGCCAGGTACTTCAGAGAGAATGAACAGAACAGGGCAATTATCAAGTGATCCATCCCTTGTCATCCAGTCGCAACTTCTGGCAGTCAGAGGTTAAGGGACACCCAGAGCACAGGACTGCATCCTTGACCATCTTGGCTAATAGCCAAGTAGCTGGCTCATTTATGTTTGTGCAGTGCCTAGCACGATTGGGCACCGATCTTGGTTGGCCTCTTTGACTCCCACGATATGAACACTGAATAATAAGAGATGAGATAGGTTAGGTCCAATGGGCATGTTTTTCAGGATGTGCTTTTTTTCCAGCGACTTTCCACATCTCCTAGCTTGCCTCACTGTCACACGCTTATCTAATCCATAGGGACCCGCACTCCGATTCTCCCAAATGGAGGCTCTGAAGTCTGGATTTAGGCACCTCGGAGAAGTGAGCTGATTTTTTTTTTCCAGAGGTGCTCAGCACGCCTCGATCGCATTGCAGCCAAACAGGAGCTGGGGATGCTCAGCAGCGCTTGTAAAACCCAGTCACGGCTGTTGTGTTGCCTAAATACGGACTCTAGGAGCCACCTCCTAGGCACCCAGTTTTAAAAGCTTTTGCCCTGGTTTCCAAAGGTGCTGAGTACGTCTAGCTCGCATTGATTTCTAGGGGGAGTGGTGGGTGCTAGTCCCCCCCCAAAATCAGCCCAGGTGGCTATAGCTGTTATACATCCCATACTGTCTTAGGAGGACATAAGGTCTGGTAGTTACTTCCAGCAGTAGCCTAGGCTGGGAGCAGACCGAACCCGCCCCTGGCCGATGGTGCAGTGCTATGGATAGGGGTGCTGGTGGAAGCCCTGCACTGATCAGCTGGTGCCGCGGAGGATGGCATGCGATCCCCATCTCTTCGCATGTCTAACAACACTGCTCTGCCGTCGCTCCTGCCTGTTACAGTGTGGGTCACTTGGCACAAGTGGATTTTTATAGGAAAAACCTATAAAGGAGGGAAAGTGACATCACTACTGGTCCTCGTTTGCATCACAACTCATCCCCTGGAAGCACTGGCTGGAGGACAAACATTTGGAACGGGGGTGGTGGTCCCAGGCTGGAAAGGAGAACCTCAGCCTGTGAATGAAGGAACAGTACCAGCAGGGTGAGATACTGCTCGATTCAAATCCTGTCTAGTTTATAGAACTCAGATTGCAAGTCCTTTATTTCTTAGGTGACCAACTTTGATCTGTATGCTTACTACTTATAATCTCTTAAAATTTATCTTTCTGTAGTAAATAAATCTGTTTTATATTTTACCTAAAGCGGTGGGTTTTGCTTGACGTGCTTGGGAAGTCTGCTCAGGAACAAGAGCTGGTGCATGTCCTCTCTACATTGAGGGAGGGGCGGACTGGGTAATAAACTTACACTGGTCAGGCTTCTGACCAGGACCAGACGGTACAGCCCTGGGCTCCTAGGCTGGGAAGCTGTGGGGAATTGGCTGAAGCCTCTCCATTGTTGGTTCAGGGGTGGCTGGTGAAAGCATTCCTGTAACTCAGCTGGATGTGTCCCTGTCTGTGTAAGTGCAGTTCCTGGAGAGGTTTGCAGCTTGCCACAGCATCGCAGTGTGAGAGGGAGCCCAGGTTGCTAAGACAGAGGGCTCAGTGGTACCCCAGTTCCAGGTTGCATCCCGGGGAACCCGTCACAGATGTTTACTGACATTTACTGGCAAAACTTGAATCCTTCCAAGCCTACATGTAAGTAATAGGGCAAGCGCATCATACAAGCCTGAATGCAACGGGGCCCATCCACAGTGAGACACATGATCTGTGCAATGGAAGGTCAAGGCTGAGCCGCTGTTTGCTGTGATCAGTAAAGCTACAGCAGGCTCGGGTATAAATTTATTCTTGTAAAAATATCTGCATGGGAAGCAACATGGCCTGGTGGACAGAGCACGGGCCTGGGAGATCTGGGTTCCAAAACCAGTGTTCTTGTCTATTTGACCTGAGCCCAATGCCTCCCTCAGTGCCTCAGTTTCCCTTTCTCGCCCTTTCCCCTGAGTGCAGGGCCACAGCAGAACAAATACCCACGTGCTTGGAGGGGGAGGGGCTGCTCTGCTCCCGGCTCACCGCTGTGGTCAGACCGCAGCAGGCACGGGGACCAGCCCACCTCTGAGGTGCAGACACCGGGCCCAGCTCACTGGTAGCGGAGTCAAGCTGCCTGACCAAGGGAAATAAAGAGACCCCCTAAAGAACAGGCCAACCCCCTCCTGGTTTCTAGGCCAGTCCCGCCTGGAGAAGTGACTCTGTGAGACCTTGAGGGAGGGGTAGGAAAAGCTGGGAGCAGTAGGAAAAGCTCAGGGAGCCTATGGGCAAATGGGGTAATTAAGGCCAGGCCCTCCGAGGAACTGGGCAAGGGAGGGTACATGGCAGGAGGGGAGGATTTAGCAGAGCAGGGGAATGGGACTAGGAGGAAAGGGAAGACTGGAGAGGAACCTGGGGGTGGGGGGAAGGGGGAGAGAGGCAGCAGACAGACGGAGGTGGAGAGAGGCAGTCTGGCTGCTCCGCACCTTTGAAAATCAGGCCCCTTGACTAGGTGTCTAAATGTGCAACGAGGAGCCACAGCACGAGCTCTGGCGTCTGAAAATCATAGCCGAAGTGACTTGCCCAAGGTCCCGCAGCGAGTCGGTGGCAGAGCTGGGGGCAGAAACCTGCTCTTCTTAGTCCCCCACTCTCATAATAAAAACGTTAACGGAGCCTCTGAGCAGCTGCTGATTTCCAGCTACCGGGGGCAGGGATAGGTTAGCCCATTGCTGCCTCTGCCGGGGGGATCTTCTGGTGCCGGCTGCTGGTGGCGACCGCTTGGCTGGACTAGATGAACCAGACCCTGCGTAGCTGCTCCTCTGGGGCTGCAGAGAGATCCCAGGCAGGAGGCCGGATCCGGTGATCGGAGTGGTACCTTCTGGCCTTGATATCTATTGAGTGGGCCACAGCAGGCCCTGGCACAGCATCTGTGGTACTGCGCGATTGTAGCAGCCTGGCTGGGAATGCTGAGGAACACGGGTTCTCTGACTCTCGTGGAGCAGAGACTCGGGCCCACGACATTGCGTCCATTGCAAACCTGGGCCAAGGGTCGGCATGAGCTTTAAGCTGTGCTGCGGGGCTTTGACTGTAGCGATCAAGCGGTGAGCGGGATTCGCTGGCCTCTCTGTGCGCGATGAGAAACCCACAGCTTTTCCAGCTCCCTTGCTTCAGTGCCCTCTAGCGTTTCCAAGTGTGCATTGTGCTTGCTCCCGTCAGCTTTCTTCGATTGACCCCGGACACACCACTTCAGGCGATGGCTCGTTTTATCTGAACTGGGACCGGTTGCTGACCACCCACAGCTCCCCTTTCATTCTAATGCAGTTGTAGTTGCCTGTCACCTCTGCAAAAACAGGCCCACTGAGTCTGGAAAAACAGGGGCTAATGAGGTGCTCCCAGCCCCTCTCATCAGCTAGGAGCCAGCACCGCTCGCCCCGAGTGGTCAATATGCCTGTTGATCCGGCTTGGAGCCCTGTGCTGCAGCGTGCCTGGCTCTCCTGTGTTCGGAGAGGACAGCCCAGCCCCAGTGGGGGTTGATAGGCCTTCTGGGAGTGCGAGCAATGCAGGACGGGGCTCTTAGGAATCTTCTGCATTACAGCCAGTCTCCTTACCTAGTCACCAGATGCTGCTGGGGAACCAGCCTCGTGGCCTGCCTCCCCGCTGAAGGCTCCTTTACCTTCCAGCCACACAGCCACAGGTGCTGCAGCACTGGCCAGAGAAAGGGATCTTGTATCTGGTGCCCCATGGGAGCTCGACTCTCACACAGGCAGGGTTGAATTCCTCTCCAGGCAGGCACAGAGCCAAGAGAGAGCCCACGCCGCTGGAATGCAGGAGGAGGCGAGAGCCTGTCTGCTCCATGGAGCGGCTCTGTTTCCTGATCTCTCTCTCACACACACACGCACACACACATAGAGAGAGACTCAGGGCCAGCCTGGCTGCACAGCGGACGTGATGTTCCCCTTCCCCTTGTGAGCTGCTTTGTGAGAAGCTATTCTGTGCAGGCTGTCTGATAAAGGCTGTTTGTCAGGGCTGGAGTGAGGGGCTAAGCCAACCCTACCCCCAGAACAAACACAAATTTCCTGCTCCAGCACAAGGCACTAGGTTAGAGCCCAGGGCTCTGGTCTTCCTGGCTCTGCCACTGATCTGCTGGGTGACCTTGGGCAAGTCACTTCACCTCTCCATGCCTGTTTCCTCCCCGGCCCTTTGGCTGTCTTGTCTATTTGGAGTGTAAACTCTTTGGGGTGGGAACTGCCTCTTACTATGTGTCTGTACAGTGCCCACCACAGTGGGGCCCCAATCTCCCTCAGGCCCTTTTTCAGACAATGCACCAAGAACTGGCCATTGCTCAGTGAGGACAAATGACGGGGCTGGCTGGACAGTGGGGCTTGGGCTTGACCCAGCAGGTCTCTTCCAGTCCATTAGGAGGTTCTTATGGAGCATTATTATGTATATTACGGTAACACCTGCAGGCCCAGTCCAGGGCACGAATGCTTACCCTGTTGCCCTAAAGCTCCGTGCCTACTCCAAGCTCTGATAGGCTCCATAGGTCTGATTGCACAGCCTTGTGCTCCGCTTGGCCTTGGAGCCGCAGCTTGCTGCCAGCAGCCAGGCAGTGCGTTGGCACAGAGAGGAGACAGTGGGGCACAGAGTCCCAGGGAGCAATGCTTGTGACCCAAGGGCCTGAGGCTGGGTTGCAATAAATTTGCTCATGGTGTACAGGGCATGAGTGGGAGGGATCTTAGTACCTACTCCAGACAGTCCCCTACCAGCTCTGGGGTTACGGCAGCTACACACAGTGGTATCTAGCTGCTTTGATGAAGGACAGGCCCTGGGCCAATAGTCTGAGCACAGGATTTAGGATTCTCCTGTAAGCGCTTTCTGCTTGAGCTGCCCAGCTGTAAGTTAGGGATGATAATTACCACTCATCTTTCTCTCAGTGGACACCTGAGGCTAACTGGGCTTCATAAAGCCCTATCTCTCTGGAGCATGTTATGTAGCAGCCCAATTTAGGTAGTTATTTTACAGCTCTGTGTCCCACTCTTTGCCACTAATGGTAAGTTTTGGCGTAGCCTGTGGCCATATCAAGCCAGCTCCCCAGCACTTCACAGATTGTCCCCTCAGCCTCTGCAGAGTCATTAAAACGTTCATTAGAAAGGGCCGGTAAGCATCTAGCCCTTCTGACTGTGAAGAATACCTGAATGCAGTCCAAGGCCGTGCTCTCTTGCTGAGTCTGCAAACAGCCTATGCAAACTGCCCCCATTCATCTCAAGGAGATGTTAACCCTGGATCCTACTGATTGGTGTTTAAATGCATCCTTAACTATTTCAGTGCTGATCCTTTTAGCTGACACACACAGCTATTCTGGGGCTGAGCGGGGAGATTTGGGGATCATGGGTGGAGCTTGAGTAAAGTACTGCCTGCCTCTTTCTTTTTACAATCTGAGCCCTGACACCGAACGCATTCCATTACTCTCTCATGTACCATGTGCTGGGTAATAACAGAATCACAGAAGTAGAGGACTGGAAGGGACCTCTATAGATCATCTAGTCCAGTCCCCTCCACTCAAGACAGGACTAAGTAGTAACGAGACCATTCCTGACAAGTGTTTGTCTAACCTGTTCTTAAAAACCTCCAATTATGGAGACTCCACAACATGTGAGGACTCCATGTTTCTAACTGGCTCTTTACTAAGGCCTGGTTTACACTAGAGAGTTAGGTTGACATAAGGTAGCTTACGACGCCCTAACTCTGTAAGCGTTTACACTACAATGTTGCTCCCGCCAACGTAAGTCGCCCACTACAGAGACCTAATAACTCCACCTCCGCGAGAGGCATAGCGCTTAGGTCAATGTAATTAGGGCAACACAGCATCCATGTAGCCATGGGGCTGACCCTTAGAGCCGGAGACAAAATGTGAAACAATAGCAGCTGTGAAACTGACAAGAATGTCAATTTCACTGCTGGTAGGATCCCTGCTGTGAAATTGAGCCCGGTGCTGGGCTCGCAGCTCAGGCTGTCAGCTCCAGGGCGGAGCGGGGCTCCAGCTGTGAGCCCGTGCAGCTGTCAGTGCCCCACAATGCCCCACTTCAATCAGCACAAGTGCTCCTGGTGAGGATGTGCACCCCACCGGCAGAAGGAGGGTAGTGTGGACACCAAAAGTTGATTTAGTTGCTGTAGGTCAACCTAACTTAAGTCAACCTAATTTTGTAGTGTAGACAAGCCCCTAAGAGAACTATTTACAGAGCAGCTGCAAATGCAGCTAACATTCCAGCCATGTGTACACAGACTGACTTTCCAGTGCTGTGCCCTTCCCTACAAGTTCCAGGTTGGTTGTTACAATTACTATGGTGGTGGGTATGCTGCAAAAAGCTGAGCTAAATAATGGTAAAAGCTGGTGCTGGACTGTCTGGTGTAGTTATTGAAGGTCCTACTTATGCACCGGACAGGACTTGAGGCTCTCTGAAAATCTTTTCGGATACAGCGCAAAACAATCCCACTGAGCCACTCGTCTACCAGCTCAGCAGCTGCTATGGTGCCAGCTGTTCAGTTCTTTCCAAGGCTACTCACGAAGTAGCTTTTGCAGCACAGGCTCAGCCATCAGTGCATTTGAGGCTTCCAGAACAACCAATACCTTCTCCTGTGATTGCGGCCAGAAAAAAACCCTGGCGTGTTATTATACTGGGAAAGGGGCTGGAGGAGGGAAATCCAGCTCTGTGCTGGTTAACCACAATGGCCATTCCTCAAATATTAACTCAGCTGATTTTACACCACCAGGGAGGTGGGCGTGTGACCCACAGCTCCAAGGGAAATGCTGCTTTCTTTTCCTCTTCTGTGGCCGTCTGGCTGCCAGGGCGGAGTGCCAGAAAGATGCAAGACCCGAGCTCTAGGAAGGGCAGCTATGGAACTGGAGAACCAGGGGTGGCCTATTGTGGCTTTGGATGGGGCTGATGTTAACGAGTGGAGGCAGCTAGGAGGAATGGGATGAAGCCGAGTGAAGAGAGGTATTCTGTTCAGGTTCCTATACTGAGCCCATCCCCAGGGTATCTGAGTGCCCGTCCTAGGCTGCAGAGCAGGGGAGGTGAAAGCTGAGAGACTGTGTGAGCGCCTCCCAACGGCTCGGGATGGGAGCCCAGGCAAATGAGTCATTAATGAGAGCGGGCAGAAGACTGGAGGACATGCTATAGGGAACAGACCTCCTGGGTCTTGGGGCATGGACTGACTGAGTGGCCTGGTAGTGTGTTTCCCACTCCAGTGGCTGGGTCTGCCTAGATGGGCCCCTGATTACTCTGGAGGCAGAGACACAGGGCAGAGGAAAACAGTGGGAGCACAGAAAGTTGCATGACCCCAGCTCTGTTCCCCTCCCTGCAATGTGCTCCCAGGGCTCCAGGATAGCAGGGGCTCCTGGAAATCTACCTGCCTGCTGCCCCCCTCCCAGTTCCAAGAAAACCACCATAGAAGCAGCTGCAGGCTCAGGTGGAAGCCCCACAATGCAAAGCTTCTCTCTGCTCATTACAGCACTGAGCTAAATGCGCTCAGCCTCATTGAGGCTCCCATAGACACTAACACCCCTTCCGCCCCCCCCACGGCATGCGGCTTTCTGCTGGCGGGGACCAGGGCTGGGGAGCCATGGAACAGGAAAGCCAAACAGACCCGAGAGCAGCGATTAGCAGAGCCATAGGATGAGAAGGGGAGAAGAAAAGAAGCAGAAAAGGAAGGTCAGGAGAGAGAGAAAATGGAACAGAAAACCAAGCTTTTACATAGCACTTTTCATCCCTAGAGCTCAAAGCAAGTCAGTGTCATTATCCCCATTTTACAGATGGGGAAACCGAGGCATGGAGAGATGAAGTGACTTGCCCAAGGGCACCATGCAGAGCCAGGAATAGAATGCAGCCCAATCCTGCGCTCTAACCACTAAGCCACCCTGCTAACGCTGGGCCAGGGCCTGGTATCAGGAGCCCAGTACCAGGAGCCCACATGGAGCCTGCACAGGAGATGGGTGGGAGCCACTGGTCTAGGAGGGCTGTTCCATTGTGGAGGCCTGTGATTCTCCAGCCCAAAGCTCGCTAGCGACCAGTAATAGTGCATCTGAGTGGAGCAGACTGGGGCCGGGGAGAGGATGGCTGGACAGGAAACTTCTTCAGCTAGAGAGTGATCTGGAAGCCTGTGCATGGGGTGGGGAAGCAGGAACTCCTGAGTCCAAATCCCAGCATTGAGAGTGATTGGCTGGGTGGCCTTGGCTAAGTGATGTCACCTCCGGCTCTAGGCATCAGTGTGCCTAGCTATCCAAGGGGATTGTAATCCTTCTCTGTCTCACAGGGCTGAGGTGAGTTGACTATAGAGCATTACACAATATACTAAGCTGATTGGCTAGTCAGTGTGAGTCCGCTGTCCTCTGCTGGATGGAATATGAACTGCTCTCCTATGTGTCATAGACCCTGCAGTGCTAATGGCGATTCTCCTCTAGCTCAGCTCACTGGGGTCTGTGGTTTGGGAGCAGTAGGATCTGAGTTCAAGCCCTGCTGCCACTTTAAAGTTCCATCTTTCTGGGGTGTGCAGCATAGTAGCAGCCTAACCAGCTGTGGGTTTTATTGTTTTATTATTGTTATACCCAGGCCAGTATGTTTAAAGGAAGACTCTCGGGGCTGTCCATACTGCAGCTGGGAGCTCTGCTAAGCTAGCACATTAAAAATAGCAGTGTGGATGGTGCTGCATGGGGGCTGCCTGGACTCAGGTGGGCTTGGATTCGGGTGGCTAGCCGGAGCCACTGCCCGGGACAAACGGCCACATGGCTACTTTTAGCAAACTACATCAAGCAGAGCTAGCGTGTATCTGTCTAACTGGGCTGGGAGTCACTCCCCCCAGCTGCAGCAGAGACATGCCTGATGGAACCAGAAAACTGGCTAAGAGAGGAAGACATTTATACAGACCTTTGAGTATTTGTCCTAGAGCAGGGGTGGGCAAACTTTTTGGCCTGAGGGCCACATCTGGTTTCGGAAATTGTATGGAGGGCCGGTTAAGGGAGGCTGTGCCTCCCCAAACAGCCAGGTGTGGCCTGGCCCCCTCCCCCTATCCACTCCCCGCCCCCTCCTCCTTGCCCCCCCCCAGACCTCTGCCCTATCCACCCCCCCACACACACTTCCTGTCCCCTGACCGCCCCCAGAACCCCTGCACCTGACTGCCCCCCACCACCCCCTCAAGCCCCCGCTCCTTCCTGACTGCCTCCCCAGGACCCCTGCCCCCATTCAACCCACCTGTTCCCCGCCCTCTGACCGCCACGACCCCATCCACACCCCTACATCCCCTGACCACCACCCCCGAACTCTCCTGCCCTCTAGCCAACCCCCCCCCGCTCCCTGACCCCTTACCGCGCTGCCTAGAGCACCGGTGGCTGGTGGCGCTGCAGCCGCGCCGTGCGGCTGGAGCCAGCCATGCACTGTGCAGCTCAGAGCACCGGGTCAGGCTGGGCTCTGCAGATGCGCTGCCCCAGGAGCTCGCAGCCCCAGTGCCCAGAGCATGGTGCTGGCGGCGTGGTGCATTGAGGCTGTGGGGGTGGGTGAACAGGAGGGGAGGGGCCGGGGGCCAGCCTCCCGGGCCAGGAGCTCAGGGGCCGGGCAGGAGGGTCCCGCGGGCCGGATGTGGCCCGCGGGCCACAGTTTGCCCACCTCTGTCCTAGAGAGACAGCTAATTACTCCCAACTCCACAGCGTTCACTGTTAGCTGGGTAGCTCCTCACTGCCACTTATCGCCCCGCAGCTCTTTGCAGCACAGAATTGAACACGTACTGTGCACCACTCTGCAGCAGGGGGCAGAATTTCAGCAGCGAGCAAAGAACTGTTCAACAGGCACAAGCCAGAGGGAAAACAGGGGCTCGACATGACAGTCAGTATCCCACTGGGCACTGGGTTTAAATGGCTACTGTGCTAGCTGCCCGTGACGTTGTCGTAGGGGAGACAGCGGACCCTAGGCAAAGGGGAGAGGAGGGAATAAAAGGAGACTCGTGAATGGAAAAGTCACTGGGCGCGTTTTTTAAAACTATTCCGAGCTCAACCATAAGATAGGGGCTGGATGCAGGAATTGCTGGGTGAGGTTTTCTGGCCTGGGCTATGCAGGGGGTCAGACTAGATGAACGCAATGGTGCTTTCAGGCCTTACAAGCAATGAAGCTCTGTCTGACAAGCGAGGAAGAAACACCATTGTGAGGCAAAGGAATGCAACCGTGAAGCTCTTAAGAGAGCAGCAGGGTAATACAGGACATAAACGAAAGCTGCACAAATCACAAGGGTTTGAGATCCCCTTCAAAAGTCCCCCAGGAGTTGCGGATTAGACTCGCTTGACACTTTTACAAATGAAGAGCTGGGAGGCGGGTTGCAGAATCTTTCGTTGCGAAAAAATGGCCGCCATGGTTTGGTTTTCGTGAAAATATCTGTGACTTTCGTAAGTTTAAGTTTTACTGAAAAAAATGCGTTTCGCTTCTCAAAACCAGCAGGTTTTAAATGAAAACCATCAGAACTGTTTTCTGTACAAGCTTTGATTATGAAATGTATTAAAAACAAACTAACGGCTAACGGATGCAAACGCCACCAAGATGTCAAACTTCTGGAGAAAACCAGTTTCATACAAGCTCTCTTGCTGATGACGCTTCCCCTTTAAGGCAGGCAGCTTCCCTGGGACCTGCTGGATCTGCTGGTGCACTGGATCCTTTGAATGCTGGCCTGGTGCTGGGATACAACCAACACAGGCGACATTAGCACCTTCCTCTCCTCCTAGGCTGCGCTTCTTGCCAGATTTACATTTCAGACCGATCATTGCAACAAGGGAACGGAGCACAGCCTTGGGACTGGGAGCCAGCCCAAAGCTGGCTTACAGCTGTCTGGTTGCTGTAAATTGAGGGACTGCCAGCGGACACAGCAAATCAGCATCATTCAGCGCCCTGCGACAGCAGTGTTATTAGCAATGATTTGCTCTTCTATGCATTTAAACCTACTGCTGAACAGACAGCAGCCTCAGGGGGGGCAATACAGTAAGACATCAACATTCCTCCTTAGCTGGCTATGTTGTTGGAGGGTCAGCCTCCTTTCGCGAGGCTGTTTGACTAGGCAGAGCTACAGACTGGTCTTCAGAAACAACGAGGAGTCCTTGTGGCACCATAGAGACTAACAAATTTATTTGGGCATAAGCTGTCGTGGGCTAAAACCCACTTCATCAGATGCATGGAGTGGAACATACAGTAGGGAGGTATAAATACACAGCATATGAAAAGATGGGCATTGCCTTACCAAGTGTGGGGGGTCAGTGCTAATGAGCCAATTCAATTAAGGTGGAAGTGGGCTATTCTCAACAGTTGACAAGAAGGGGTGGAAATCACTTTTGTAGTGCTAATGAGGCCAATGTAATCAAGGTGGCTCATTTCAAACAGTTAACAAGAAGGTGTGAGTAACAGACTCCAACAAGAAACTGTAGCACTGGAATTAATTTGCAAACTGGACACCATCAAATTAGGCCTGAATAAAGACTGGGAGTGGATGGGTCACTACAAAAACTAATTTCCCCCTGCTGATACTCCCAGCGCCTCCCGCCCGCCGCAAACAGCTGTTTTGTGGCTTGCAGGAGGCTGGGAGGGAGGTGAAGGGGGGAGGAGCGAGGACGCGGTGCGCTCAGAGGAGAAGGTGGTCCTGGACAGGAAGAGGTGGGGCCAGGGTGGAGCAGGGGCGGGAAGAGGTGAGGCTCTGTTTGTTGTCTCTGCCAATGGACCTTGCCCTTCTGAAGCAAAGAACATTCTTGATTCAACTGATGAAGGTTCCTTTCCATTCGAAACTGTAAGACTCCGGAGCTCAGCTGTCTTGAAGGCAACATTCAGAAAAGTGGGACTTGGTGATTTCTGGACTCAATATGCTGCCCAGTTTCACAATAGCCAGAATCCAGCCATCTATCTTTTAATGATGTTCGGATCAATGTACCTCTGCAAATCTGGGTTTTCTACTACGAACTTTATAAAAAAACCAACCCCGCAGTTGCCTGACAGATGAGCATCTTCACCAGTGCATGAGCCTTGCCCTGATCTCCTACAAACCACTCCTCACCAAGCCTGCCAGAGTCATCGATGTCACCTCTCCCCATAGAGATTGCCACAAACACGGGGAATAATGGTGATTTGTAGACTTGGTTAAAAGATAGAAACACTAATACTTGTGTTGCAGTCAAGGTCTTTATTTGTTGGCAGCTGAAATTATTATTTGTTTTTAATTTTGTCAGCCTTCTGCGCAAATGGCCCGCCTCGGGTCATAAAATTCTCCAGATCTAATTGAGTATCGCTGCCTTACCCTCGCCCAATGCAACACTGATTCCTCCAGCATACTGTGCAGGCCAGAGTCACCCCATTAGGGGACTGCCTTGGCTATTCAGTCTCCCTTTGCTTTATTTTCCCCTGATAGACCAAACTCTGCTCTAAATGACACTGGTGCCAACCTAGGGTTGAAGTCAGTGAATAACTCCAGACTTAACATGGCCAGTGTAACTGAAATCAGACTCTGGCCCTCGGACTAGTTCCTCCCCCTTGGCCCATGGGAACTTCCTAGGAACGGCATCACGCCCTTTCTGCTGTTCTTGTTCCCCAGCTGAGCCAGCACCGGCGCATCCAGCTGCCTCTTTCTCTCCTTACAAGTGCCCTGCTCCCCTCCCACTGTTACTTTTGTTCCATTCCCCCCTCCTAGCCCCTCCTGGATCCTTAGACTCAATATGCAGCAGAGGAAGCCTTGCTGAGACGTGCCTTGGCAGCAGGCCATATTCCCTTGCAGCCAACCAGCTGGCTTTTCCAGGTGGTCCCTGCTTCTGGCTCTGATGGTGGTGGGTTTCCATCCTGCACCTCTTCCCATGCCTTTGGATTGGGTGGAGTGGTCACGCTCTGCTCCGGCCCTTAGTCGTTGGGGTCAGGGCCGCACTGCCTTCGGAACTCCTGCCCGTGTTCGTGGATCCATTTGTTTGCCACTGTAAGAGACGGGGGCGACGCACACTGAGAGAGGGCGGCACTGGGTGTCCGCACGGGTTCAACAGGAGAGTCTCAGAGGCTGAGGTGGAGGAGAAGCTCAGGCGTTCAGCCCATCTGCTTGCTGCTGGGGGATCATGCCCGGCAGCATACTGGGAGCAGGGAGCAGTCAGGACTAAGAGCCAGGGGTTCGTTCCTAGTCCTGGCTCAGACACGGACTCAAGTCAAGCATCCCAAATTGCTCGGGGCCAGATATTCAAGGGCTCTGCCCCCACCCCCAGCGGTCTGAGTTGTGTTTGAAAATCCGGCCACTTATTTGGGTGACTCCATAGGGGCTGAACTTTCTGGTGTGAAGTGCTCCCTGCCTCAGTTTCCCTAAAGTTCTAAAATGGAGAGAGTAACAGAGATGCCAGGAAGGGATACAGACCCTCCTGAGTCAGCCACCCACTGACTGAAGAGGCCAGAGGGAGAACTCCCCGATGAAATGGTAATTCTGCCATCACCCACCTCCTAGGCCTTTCTTACCTCTTCTCCTGCAGTTAGCTCTGGCCACTGTCAGAGATGGGATGATTGAGTGTAAAGCCACTAATGCTTGGAAAGCCCGTGGAGAGCCTCAGGTGGGAGCGTTCTCGAAGGGCAAAGGGAGAGTGTGCGTTGCCGGAGCCTGGGGCAACTGACTGGGGCTCACGGGCTCGGGCTACAAATGGCCCCGTAGCCGTTGTGGCTCGGGCTCTGAAGTCTGGGGAGGCGGGTGGTCTTCGGAGCCCAAGCTCCAGCCTGCGGGGCTAGTCTTAGGGCGGTCGCCCAAGCCACGCGAGCCCCAGTCCATCGACCCGGGCTGCTCATTGAGTAGAGACACCGAGTCGGATCGCTCTGGGAGGGAGCTGGCAGGGCGGCGCTCACTCCCTGGGCAGTGCCAAGCTGCTGCAGCCACAGGTGCTGGGGAACCCGGCGGGCAACGCGCTCAGTGGCTGTAGAAAGTGGAGCCGGAGCTACAGCTCCCTCCCTGTGACAATGCAGGACGGCTCCCTAACCGGAAAGCATGGCCCGTAGGATGGGAAGGAATCTTCTGGGTCACTGACACCAGTCCCCTGCTAGCGCAGGCAGCCCCAGCCCATCCTGCCCATTAGAAACTGCTCAAGACTAAGGGAAGGTGCAAAGCAGGCTGAACTGAAGCCGGAGCAAGCTCCAGGCCGGGGTGCCGGGAAGATGTGGGCCCCAAACTCTGGGCTGGCTGCCATCTTCACGGGGAGGGAGCTAGTTCAGCTTTTATTTACACCCCAGACTAGCTTTATTTTTAAAGCCTCCCTCCCCTTTTGAAGGATACTCATTACTATGGCAACAGAAACTGTCCCACGGCTGGGCAGAGCCACAGGCTAGCATGATGAGAAGCAATAACCCCCGGTGCTTTCCTAGCACGTGCCATTGGGCCTTCGCCAAGCACTGAATGAATCATGCATGAACCCTCGGACAGCCCCTCTGTCCCAAGGCAGTATTAGCTCTGCAGCTGGGGAAACTGAGGTATAGCGGGGAGGTGAAGGGACTCAGATGCAGCGGGGACTAGACCCCCAGGAGCCCTGACTCCCTGGCCCCTCTGTTCTAATCACTAGACATTGCTGCCAACTAGCATAAAGGTCATTTCTGTGATTGTTTGTAATTTAAACCATCCCACTTTTGCACGAGGTATACATTTGCCTGTTAGACACCACCCAAATAGGCAGCTAGGAAGGGCTGATTCCCCACTGTGTCTGAGTCCCTTCATCTCCCCGCGGTACCTCAGTTTCCCCAGCTGTGTTTATTTTAATGTGATCTCTGTGTGTTGTGAGCCTCTCAGCTCTCAAAAGCTAAGCAGGGTCATGATGGCTTAATACATGCACGGGAGACCTCCACAAAGAGCTAGAGCAGAGATGCGGCAATCCAGAAGGGGGTGCTCTGGTGCTAGAGGCACACTGTCTTCCTGGAGGTTTTGGCATTTGGAGGAGATGGAAAACCAAGCTCCTGACCACTTGTGTCTGTTAAAGGTCTCGAGTCACTTTTCACAAGCGTCAGGGTGTGCTGGCTAAATTCTACTTCTGGACCTTACACTGTGGTTCCCTAAATTCTCCCCATAGTGTCAGTCAGATACAGTATTCTCTACTTCCTGTCCTAAACTGTCATGCAGCACTGCTGTGAACAGTTAAACAGCTGCCAGGCTTCACCTCAGAGGTGGCTGCATTTCAGAAGGGGTGAAGTGATGTTTAAGTATCCCGCACCTAGACATCATTTTTTGCAAAGTGCTTGGAACTCCTGTTGCAGAGGATTATTAGTGTTTCGAAGGTGTCTCTCATCTGCTGCCCAGTCCCTCTGTCCTGTGGCTATTTTGGCATTGCAGCACCATCTCATCCCTACTTCCTGCCTGTACTAGCATGCCCATCCTGGGCAGACAGGGTGACTAGCTTGATGCCCTCTGTCAGGCCATCCTTTCTCCGGGTTTCACTGCACCAGGGTTTCAAACAACAGAACACCTGATCAGGGAGGCTAGCGGGCTGTGCATTGTGATGATCTCCGGCGTCTCTTACCCCACTTGTCTCCCGCGAGGACCGGGCAGCCGGCGTGGAGGGTGTCCCCGTTCCCGGCTCCGTTCCTGTGAAGGTTCCACCAGAACAGAGCTGCATTCTGGAAATGAGACAAGATGCGTGATGGCTGGAGGGGGCTCCCTCTGGTGAGCGTGTCGGGTTCTGTCGCTGCTCATTCACAGCAGATCGGAGTCTGTTGCAGTCCCTTCTTGGGAGGTGTAGTGTTTTTAGCTCTGGCGTTCCCCAGTTCCGTCCCCCAGCATGGCGGCTGTCCCACACACATCCATGCACTGAAATGACCTGTCTGTGTCTGTGGTGCCCAAGGTACATGCTAGTTTCATTGCTCAGGAAGAAAAGCTGATGGAGGAGCAGTTTACTGTATATACACACAGTTATTCGGCCTGCTCCCAGCCTTCCCATTAAACGGGAGGGGTCCGAGACAGTTGCTTTGCAAAGGCCACAAACTGCCACTCCTGCTTAGCACTCCCTGGGGAAGGAGACCCTACAGCACAATGGGGCAACAGCTGTCTTATGGCTACAGCACTGAATCATGGGTCAGGAAACCTGGCTTCTGTTCCTGGCTCGGCCACTCCCGACAGTGTAAAGGGGCTTTCGGGGGCCCACGTATCAGTGAGCCGCTGGTGCCACTGCAAATCTTCTGCATTGCTCAGATTACAACGCTTCACAGTCTGAGTCCAAAATTAGATTCACCTTGTAATGATTCCATCCCCTGTGGGGACAGGCACCACCCTCTGAATTGGGCAATCAGACATATTTGGGTCTGAGCACAGGCCCAGGAGCCAGGATATGAGGGTTCTAATTCCAGTGCTCATCCTGTGCTCTTGGGCAAATCAACCTCGGTGTGCCTCAGTTTCCCCATGTGTAAAATGGTGATAATAATGCTACTTCCTAGGCGTTTCGAGGCTTAACTTGTAAAAGATTTTGAGATCCTGTAGTGAAAGAGGCAATAGCAGGGCAATGTATTATTTAACCATTACCTAAGCAACACATCAGCCCTAGAAGGGAAGAATTATCATCTCCCTTTAACAGGTGAGGCAGAGATTAAATGCAATTCAGACGAAATTCTTCCTAGGGTACTTAAACTAGCTGAAGCAATCTCAGAACCATTAGCAATTGTCTTCAAGAACACATGGAGGATGGGTGAGGTTTCAAAGGACTGGAGGAGGGCAAACCTAGCTCCTATCTTTAAAAAGGGGAACAAGGAGGCCCTGGGGAATTATAGACAGTCATCTTAACTTCAATCCCTGGAAAGATACTGTAACAAATTAGTAAACAATCAGTTTGTTAGCACCTGGAGGATAACAGGGTTATATGAATAACCAGCATGGATTTGTCAAGAACAAATCACACCAAATGAGCCTAATTTTCTCTTTGACAGGGTTACTGGCTGGGTGGCTAGGAGGCAAGCAGAAGACATGCTATATCTTGATTTCAGTAAGGCCTTTGACACAATTCCACATGACATTCTCAGAAGCAAACTAGGGAAATTTGGTCAACATGAAATTACTAGAAGGTGGGTGCACAAGTGGTTGAAAGTCTGTATTCAAAGATAACGAGGAGTCCTTGTGGCACCTTAGAGACTAACAAACAAATTTATTTGGGCATAAGCTTTCCTGGGTAGTAGTTATCAATAATTACTGTCAAACTGGAAGGGCAAATCTAGGGTGTGTCCAGCAGGGGTCAGTCCTGGGTGCAGTACATTTCAATATTTCCATTCATGACTTGGATAATGAAGTATGTTTATAAAATTTGCAGGTGACTCCAAGCTGGGAAAGGTTGCAAGCATGCCGGAGGACAGGATTCAAATTCAAAACGACCTTGACAAATTAGAAAATTCGTCTGAAATCAACAAGATGAAATTCAGTAAAGGTAAGTGCAAAGTGCTACACTTAGGAAGGAAAAATCGAATGCGCACCAGCAGAAGGGCCATAGTGCTGCCGAGAAGGATCTGGGGGTTACAGCGGATCGCAAATGGAATATAAGTCAACAATGTGATGCAGTTGCAAAAAGGCTAATCTCGTTCTGGGGTGTATTAACAGGAGTGTTGGATGTAAAACACAGGAGACAAATGTCCCACTCTGCTCAACACTGGTGAGCCCCCAGCTGGAGTACTGTCTGGGTGCCACACTTTAGGAAAGATTTGGATAAGTTGGAGAGAGTCAGAGAAGAGCAACAAAAATGATCAAAGGTTCAGAAACCCTGACCTAGGAGGAAAGGTTGAAAACCTGGGCATGTTTAGTGTTGAGTAAAGCAGACTGACCGGAGGACCTGATAACCGTCTTCAGCTCTGTTCTAGAGAGGACGGGGATCAATTGTTCGCCACGTCCACTGAAGGGAGGACAAGAAGTAATGGGCTTAGTCTGCAACAACGGAGATTTATGTCAGGGGTTCTCAAACGTCATTGCACCACGACCCCCTTCTGACAGCAACAATTACTACAGGACCCCAGGAGTGGGGGGCCAAAGCCCGAGCTGCACTGCCCCAGGTGTGGGGGCCAAAGCCGAAATGCAAGGGCTTCAGCCCCAGGCAGGGAGCTTAGATATTAGGGAAAGCTTTCTGTCTCTACGAGTAGTTAGACTCTGGACTAGGATTCTAAGGGAGACTGTGAAATCCCCATCACTGGATGTTTTTAAGGAAAAGGTTGAAAAAACACCTGTCAGGGATGGTCTAGTCTAGCGCAGGGGGCTGGACTTGGTGACCTCTCAAGGTCACTTCCAGCCCGACATTTCTCTGATTCTGTGATTAAGTGATTTGCCCAAAGCCCTAGGACACTGGTGGTAGCACTGGAATTAGAACCCCCAGATCCTGGCTGCCAGGCCTGTGCTCAGACCACACTTCTCCCCCCCCAAATATGTCTGATTACCCAGTTCAGAGTCCCTCCAGAATTGACCTCATCCTGCTTCCTCCCCAACAGGTTACACTTAGTGGGAACTGTCCCTACAAGACAGTGATGGGAAGAGGGTGGTGCCTGTTCCCACAGGGGATGGAATCATTACAAGGTGAATCTAATTTTGGACTCAGACTGTGAAGCGTTGTATTTTGAGCAATGCAGAAGGTTCGCAATGGGCCAGTGGCTCACTGACACATGGGCCCCGAAGGCCCCTTTGCACTGTCGGGAGTGGGGAAAAGGGGCTCAGTGGAAATGAGGATCAGGCCCAATCAAGCCCCAAACTGTGAGAAACTCACCTGGTTTGCAGCTTCTCAGCCCAGGTTCAAGCAAACACCTCCAGAGTGCAAGCCCGAACCCCCCTCTCCCCCAAATCTCCAGGAAAGACCAGTTCCAGAGTGGAACCTTGCAGCTCACCCCTAGCTATGCAATGGGCTGAACCAAACTCCCAGATCCAGCCACTCCCGAACTCCAGAGAAGTCTGGATCTGGACTGGCATGGCTCCTGCCTGGAATGGGACGGGTGTTTGGAGAGAGCGTCCCTGTGTTTTGGGGGGGAGGGAGACTTAGCCGAACTCAAACACACTTTGCAGGATGCCAAACATTTGCACAAGCCAAAGCTGCACCCAGCTCCGTGCGTAATGGGGACACACAAGGAGCTGGCACCTGTCCCCTGGGAACAGCCTGTTTGGCACAGTCCAGCCCTGAGACATGACCGCGGTTCCTGTTGTCCAGCCAGAGCAGCTTCACGGCCAGCTGAGCACTGACTAGCGGGTTCTGTGGTCTAACAGTGAATGTCCCCAGAGAGGGAGCTTCCACCGCGGCCCCTGGGAGAGGTTTCCACTTGGGAGGTGTTACTCATGGAACAGATGAGGAAATGGCAGACTGGAGTTAATGGTCCAGGTACCTCGTGGGGTGGCTGTCCCTTCCCAGCTGTGCTGGAGAGACTATATTTCTGGAGATCATGCTGGAAAAAACTCCCACTCACCTTGACCACAGGCACACTGAGGTTTGCATAGATAAAGGCAGTGGATCCTCCGGCTTCTACTGAGCTCAGCTGGAAAACAAGGGCAGCACTCAGTGTAACACTGCGTGTTTGCAAAGCCTCTTTCACAGGGGGCGCTTTACTGAGGAGGCTGCTTTGCACGTGGGGAAACTGAGGCACAGAGCGACGCTTTGATTGGCTTGAGATCACACGGCCTTCAAGGCCCTGCACAATTCTGCCCCTCCCTGCTTGTCTGTTCTTGTCTTTTATCACCTTGCTCCCTTGTGCTGCCAATGCTGCCTTGAAGCCAATTTGTTGGCTTCTCTCACAGACTTCTCTGTATTTTTTTAACACTGCCTGGAATGTCCTACCTGAGCTAACTCATACCACGGTGCACATAATGAACACCCACAAGGGAAGAGCTAGGCTGGTGTTAGCTACTGACTGGCTCATTGTACCAACGCTGTGCCGAGGTTCTGTAGAATCTGAGCTTTCATTTGAAACCATATGTCTAGCCCTAGTAATGGGAAGAAAACCTCCTGCCTGTGACATGATGGGGGGCTGTAACCCAGAGCTCAGAAAAGTGTTGGGTGCCTTAATCCATCTCAATTGGGTGTTGACCCTGAACCCTACTGACACCCTGAAACATTCTTAACTCTTTCCCTGTTGATCCTTTTAATCAGAAACATCCAGCTGGTCTGGGATTGCGGACAGAGCTTGTATAGAGCACATTCGCTCCTAGTCCAACCCCTGCAGCTGAGAATAGAAACCAGGCGGCTCCCTGCTCTAACCACTAGCCCACAACACATCTCATTGCCTGACATGGTTGCAGGCTGCAATTCAGCTTAGCGTGATTGACGCTCCCTTCGAATGATATCCCTAGACATCTTTTAACCACCCTTCACACTCACTAAGAAACAAAAGCCTGCCCAGGCCCCAGCTGGCAGGGAATACTCACATAGATCATGACTGTGGCCAGTCTGTTACCCGACTTCATTCTGTAAAGGGGGCTCTTTCTTGACTGCATCAAAAGAGAACAGTTGTTCATTCACGGACCCAGCACTGCTGCACTATTCATAACAGAGCTTAATGTTACCAGTGCTATGGGACATGGCCCTGCGCTCAAAGGAAGCAGTTCAGGCCAAAAGCCCGATCTACCTTAATAAGATCCACTGTGCCCAGTTGCCTGCAATGTCGAGACAGAAATTAGAAATTAACAACAGGAAAGGCCAATGGACAAGGTCACCTATGCCAATTTGCATCTGCCACCTCAGGGCCAGTAAGCAAATAATCTTGTAGCAGACTCCTAAACATGACTGCTATTCGAAGCATATGCACTGAATTCTGCCATATTTACCACCCCTTCCATCAAGGCCTGCAAATCTTTACTAGGATGGAAGCAATGAACACTGGGCAGATTCTGATCTAAGTTACACTCACGTTAATCAGGAGTCACTCTACTGAAATCAGGTGTCACCCAGGTGTAAACAGGTGCAAGGGAGAGCAGAACCCAGCTTATGGTATAATATGTGTAGAACTGGCTTTAAAATGCCAATAAGTTTTCACTGGAAATGTGAAATTTTTTCATTATTTCAAAATGTCCCATGGAAATGTTGTGTGTTTTCATTGAACTGTCCCAAGCCAAAACCGGGAGATTTTCCTGTAAAATGTTTCCATTTAAAAATGCTGATTTTTTTTTTAACCCCATCTTTGGCCATCTTCTCTGTCCCAGGGAGACAGCAGCCCTTGGGGTTCCAGAAAGGAAGTATTTTTTAAGTCAGGTGGAAAGGATCGTGCGAAAGAATCCTGTGATAAATGAAAGGGAGGGTGGGGAATAGCTCCCTTTTATGGACCCAGCCAGCCAGTTAGCTATAAAATCCCTCTTCGTAGCTGTTCTCTACTTGCTTTACCTGTAAAGGGTTAAAAAGTCTGACTGCCTGCACAGGTAAAAGGAAGGGAGTGGGCACCTGGCCAAAAGAGCCAATGGGAAGGCCAGAACTTTTTAAAGTTGAGGAAAAAACTTCCCCTTTGTCTGTCTGTGTTGTTCTCCGGAGCAGTGATGCTGTAAAAACCTTTGGGCCAGGTATGAAAAATCATCAGATCATACCTAGAAACTATTCATTTAAAACCCCAGATATGTAAGTAGATCAGGAAATGTCTAGGAAGACGAGAATAGGTTTATCTCTGTTTATTTCTTTATGGCTTGTGGACTCCTCTGTGCTAACTCCAAATGCTTTTGTTTTGCTTGTAACCTTTAAGCTGGACCTCAAGAAGGTTATTCTTGATGCTTAATTTTTGTAAGTGGGTTCTTTAAATCTAGCAATAGTCTGAGTTTCCAGATGTATTTTCTTTCTTTTTTCTGTTCTTAATAAAATTTACCTTTTTTAAGAACAGGATTGAATTTTTGTGTCCTAAGAGGTTTGTGCACATGTTGTTTAATTACCTGGTGGCAACAGCTGATTTCCTTTGTTTTCTTCCTCAGCTCTTCCCTGCAGGGGGGCTGAAAGGGATTGAGGGTGCCCCACAGGAAGGAATTCCCAAGTGCGCCTTCCTGGGCTCTCAAAGGGGTTTTTGAACTTGAGTGGTGGCAGCATCTACCCATCCAAGGTCAGAGAGAAGCTGTAACCGTGGGAGTTTAATACCAGGCTGCAGTGGCCAGTGTTAATGTTTAGAATCCTTGCGGACCCCCATGAAGTGCCGGAGTGGGGAATCAGCCCTGACACACCCCAGGAAATAGACTGATCAGCACCACAGCCCTGGAGCGGTACTGAAACACAGGACACTGCTGCATGGCACAGTGCCAACAGACGCCAATGGGAGGCCTCCCGTAGACTTCAGTGATCATTGGCTCAGGCCCTGTGTGAAAATGACCCATTGTGATCCAGTCTCACGGGCTTTGTTACTCACTGTGGCATGGTCAAAATGAGGCTCGTAGTGTCCACCTATGCCATAATTCACCACCTGTAGGTACTCCGCATATGGTGGCCGAATGTTCAAGCCAGTCAGGGCTGCAATCCTCTGATCGAGCGACACGATCACAGGGTCGACCGTGTCCTTCAGCCAGGCGCTAGAATGCACAGCAGACAAGCTCAGAGGGGTCGCCCAGAACAGCTGGCAGCAGGATCCCCAGGTGGAATCTGTTCTAAATGCCCAACGAGCCAGAGTCAATCGAGTTCCACCAGGGAAGAGCTCCCCAGGGACGAATTTGGCCCCATGTGCAGTAGGCTCAGGGTTATTGTCCTTATTGGACGGATAGGGGAAACTGAGGCACAGAGAGGCAAAGGGCCAGATTTTTTAAAAGGGAAAATCCACTTGTGGCAAACCCTTAATTCGCATGTGCAATAGGACCATGATCTACAGCCCAATGGGCGTCTTTTCATTGACTCGAATGGGCTTCAGACTAGGCTCCAGGGGCCAGATTTGGAAAGGTATTTGGGCACCTATCTACAGCTTTGGGCACCTAAACCCCTTTAAAAAGCTAGTGCAAGGTGACTTGTCCAAACTCACCCAGTGAGTCTGTGGCAGAGCCAGGACCCCGCCCCAGGTCTCCTGTTTCTGAAACAAAATCAGCTTTTCTCCTGCCTCTAACATGCTGCCAGTGGCTGAATGCCTCACTCAGAGCAGAGGCCGCGCCAAACAGAGACGGGGGCATGGCAGCTGCTGTCTGAAGGTTGGCAGGTAAAATGTGAACTGCAAAGGGATCTTTACTTTCCTGGAGCTGGTTTCACTGGGCGCAGCCCTGGAAGCTTCTTGATGTACCCGGACTATTTATGTCAAAGGCCTTTGCCTTTGTAATCGTCCTGGAGGCCGTGTGTTTTGGATCAGTGCATGGAAACCGTATTCTTCTACCAGATCTGTTTGCTGACATTGGCACTGCTGTGGGCCAGCCTTTCAGAGTGTTCCAGAATCTAATCATCTGCCAGATTCTGTTCTCCACTTCAGCTAGAAACAGACCAGAACCAGCACGCTGGAGCCAAACAGTACGGGGTGGGATTGGGGGTACGAAATCTAAACCCAACACTAAATTCCATGAATGGCACCTATTTTATTATTATTATTCTTCTATGACATTTGTACCTAGAGGCCTCAAGCACAGTCAGTGGCTCATTGCGCTAGGTGCTGTACACGCACACATAGTCAGACAGGTCCAGATCCTCAAAGCCACTTAGGCACCTAACTCCCTTTGATTTCAATGGGTGCCCAAATACCTTTGAGGATCTGGGCCATAGTCCCTGCCCCAAAGAGCTTACATTAGAGAAGACAGACAGAAGGTGGGGACAGGGAAGAGGTATTATATCCCCATTTTACGGAAGGACAACTGAGGCTCAGAGAGGTTCGGGTATATCTATACTGCGATAAAGACCCAGGGCACGACTGCGGCTGGCCCAGGTCGGCTGACTCAAGGGGGGAGGGGCTCAGACATCTGTGAGCTAGAGCGACCCTGCCAGTCCAAAGAGAGAATATTGCAAAGGTGCAAAAGCCACCCTGCTCCCCACCACCCACCCTGTCGGTCCCAAGGACTCAGTGCCAACGTTGTCAGTGAGAACCCAGAATGGCACCAGCTGGCAGAAGAGTGGCCACACTGGGGCTGGCACCAGTCTAGCTAAATTGCAAATTCTGTGTGCGGACCAAGCCTCGGGCTGAGCTACATAAACACGGAGGATCCTGCCTTAAGTTGCTGCTGCATCCACTTTGGGGTTTCAGGGAATGTGCAGAAAGGCGGGGGACGGGCCCAACAATCCTGAGAGGGCAGGAAAGAAAATCATCTCTTTCATCTCAACGGCTGCCTCTTGCCAATGGCCATGAACTGCTGTCCGCATGGTGGAGTCACATTACGCAGCGCGGGAGAGTCATCGGGGCAGAATGTAGCCCGCAGAGCCCCATAAGGAACAAATCATCTGCTGGCTAACAAATAACTGAATCCCACCCAGACGTACGTCTGAAGCGCCTCATTTGTTCCGTTGTTTTTCAGCCAGAGGGATTTTCAGTGTCATTACGAGGTCTGTAGAGAATCCAGGTTCACACCCAGAACATTAAACCTGGAGACAATGCCAGTCTTGCCTTTTCTATTGTACCTCGATAGTGACTACTGGAGTCTGCTGGTTCGAGCAGGGGCTTAGGCATTAGTACGGCTGGATTCGGTCTTCCCTCTGCCACTGACTTACTGTGTCACCTTGGACAAGTCTCTGTGCCTCAGTTTACTTCACCTGTACGACAGCAGTCATTATACTAACAGGTACCTCATTACAGAGGCAGTAGCTAGAATTAATGACTGAATATGAAGGGCTTTCAGCTGCTCAGCGGGGAAGGCTGTGCGTAGACTGGGTTTCTCTATCAGATGCTGTGCACATTGGAGATGAGTTCGTCTGGTTAGGGGATCTAGGTCTTCGTCTTTTAAATTAATTTATCTAGTTATCATTTCCTTCTCCCTATGGTTTAATCCCCCCTCCCTTTTCTGGGTCCTGTCATGACAAACACCTTCTCACTGGCAATGGGGTGACCTCTGCCAATGCCCCTTCTGCCTTCTTTAGCAGCCCCCTGGAGCTGCAGGGGTTAAAAGTTACCCTCTCCATCTGGCTCTGGGCCTGGGAATGGAATTCCATTCAACGGGGCGTCTGGGGATGAGGCTGGGAGGCTGAGCCTGGAAATATTTTACTGGGATCACTGCAAAGCCACACTACCCCGTGCCTGGATTCTGGATTTAACTCTTTCCTCCTCTGCAGGGAGCCAGGATAACTGTCCTCTCTGTCTTAGCGAAGCTTCCCCAGCAAGCGACCGTCTGAGTTCCAGCCATACATTCTCTTCCCGCGGCAGACTGAAAAGCCTGTCACTGCAGGGGAACTCAGAGACCAGGAATGGGATCCACAGCCCCGCACTCCGACGATACTGGTTGAAACCCAGCCTAAGGTGAGAATGGTCTAATGTCCCTCCCATCGGAAATTAGTCAGTATCACTCCCATCTCACTGCAGTTTGCTCACCTCGCTTTGCGTCATCGCGGGACCATCGACACTGGGGCCAGAGGTGCAGTTTCCAGCTGGAGCGACCTTACCTGCGCTAGCTCTGATTGAGCCAGTGTGCTAAAAATAGAAGCGGCTGCCCAGGATACGGACCCAGGGTCTCAGATGGGCTCCTACTCAAGGCAGCCGGTCCGTCCCGCTGCTTGCACAGCCAGACTCTATTTTTATAGAGCTAGCTCGACTGGCACAAGCGTAGGCCCTCCCCTCAAGCTGGGAATTGCCCCCCCAGCTCCAGTGTAGACGCATCCTGGGACACAGAAGTTCCCAGCTCTTAGTGAGAGGTGATTGCAGAGGCCTCAGTACCGTTCATTGTTTCCTGCCAGGGACTCCTTGGCCATCCCACTCTGCCCCAGATGGTCTAAGTCTGGCCCCCTCAAGGATTGAACTCACAACCATAGGTTTAGCAGGCCAATGCTCAAACCACTGAGCTATCCCTCTCCCACAACTGGAGCTGTCACTTGGGTACCAATAGCAGTGAAGCCAAGGCAGCACAGACTAGCCACCCCAGTACAAGCTCTCCAGGGAGCCTGGGTACAGAATCGGGCAGCGAGCTCGTGCTGCTGCAGCTTCATTGCTATTGGGACCGGAGCTAGCTCAGCCAGGTCCACACATGCTGCAATCCCCCCATTGCAGCGTAGACGTACGCGCTGTGTTTGTACAGCACCTAGCACAATGGGACGCTGCTCTAGTCGGGGGCCCTCTAGGTCCTGCTGTAATATGATTAACAATAAGATGGGTCAGACAGGGCATGAAATTCCAGCTGTGAGAACCCTGGCGCCCAAACGTCGGCGGGGGGGGGGGGGCGAGGGGTTAATTACCTCTTACTTATCCGGTACTCGGCTTTCTGCTGCTTCTCTTCTGAGGCAACCACTGATCTCTGCAGCTGAGCAACAGGGAGACGAGAGCACACGAGATAGTCAGGGGACGTAACAAATATGGGACCTGCAGTCGCACGGGGAGGCCGACAGGCACCTACACTCCCAGGTGGATTAAGGCAGGAGCTATGGATCTGTGCATTCAGGCTTTGCGCCGGGATGGGGCCCACAAAGTGGGGATCCAAGCTGGGGTGCTATTAGCCAGCCAGCGAGAGCCAGGCACTGAGCCACCCGCTGCTGCGCCGCTGGCTGGCATCACCGGCCCGGCAAGTTCTCTCCCCACTGACGCTCAGGTGTAGCCGTGGCCGTGGGAGGAGGGGATGGAAGGCTGGCCACCAGCCGAGCTGCAACCCGCACAGTCCTCCCTGTAACGGGGCAGGCCCCGCGAGTGCCGCGATGAGCCACTCAGCACATACCAGACAGTGGGAGAGAGAGGAGAGCTGGGCCCAGCAAGAGGCTGAGCTTGGGTGGCTCTCGTACAGTCCCAGGCCTACAGCACTGACGACTTGTCAGTCCTGGATTCAGTTACTAATTTCCCCATGGGCTGCTTTGCTCCAGTACCAAGGCACCAGGTCTTCTTCCGGGAGCCCAGAGAGGCAGCTAAAGGCATGCGGTTTACTTCAGAACAAACCGTTTAAACGCGGGGCTGACGAGCGGACGGTTCCGTCCCTCTCTTTTTGTTACCTCGGGATAGCAGCGTCTTCCTCGCGTTCCTCTGGCTGGGAGACAATCCACCACTAGCCCCCTGCCCTCCTAAAGAACGAGCCGCCCGACAGTCTCACGCTGCTGTACGATCCCTAGTGAATTTCGTCCCTGTTCCAAGTGGTGAGCCGGCAATCGGTGCAGGCAGCCAGGCCGTGAACGTGCCCACCAGAATGTTAAGCCAGACAGTTGTTCGTGTTTCTACGATGGCTTCTGTGTTGAGGAACTTAGCTAGATTCACAGATCCTAAGGCCACCACTGAGCTCTGTGGAGCTGAAAAGCTTGTCTCTTCCACCCACAGAACTTGGGCCAATAAAAGATATGACCTGACCCCCAGTGTCTCTCTCATATACTGGGGCCAACACGGCTACAACAACTCTGCACAGCACAGGCCAGAGAACTTCCCTGTCGCAATACCTGGCTAAACTAAAGCAGATCTTCTAGAAACACACCCAGTCCTGAAAAACGCTTCACCCGGCTCTCGGCTGCAGTGCGGCTCGGACCCACGTCCTTCGGCATGGAAGGAACAAGCCCCTGCCACTTAAGGCTAAAATCCCATTACCGGGTGCAGGTATAGGTGTGGCTGGGGGCTGGAGTCATGAAGGCCTGACTGAGTGCCGAACGATCTCATGGGTTTCTTTGGATGTGTGGATGGGGTTCAGACCCACCTCTAGCCGTCCAGACGTTCCCATTTGACTGCATTCAGATGACATCCCCTCCCCCCTTGCCATGGAAAGGTGTTTCTCTTCCCCATAGAGCTGTATGAGGACATGTGTGTGCATTAGGTCTGCAAGGAGCCTTGTTTGATGAACTCACCCAGGGAGCTGCAAGCCCCTTGATCTTCTCCGCCTCCAGGTCGCTAATGAAGTCGTGGTACAGGGCTACGTACGGCTGCAGCCGGATCAGCTCTCTTTTCACCGGCTGGAGGATCAGGTAGGGGCTGTCGTTCGTCTCATACGAGCAATGGAGGGCTGGTATCTGATACTGGGTTGGCTGAAAGGGAACCAGCCCAGGGAATGTGTGAGGAGACGGCTGGAGACTCCAGCTTACAGGGGACTGAACCTCATCTAGTGCTGGGAGCTTCAGGTGCCCTGGAGCCACATGCTCCCTCTTTCCCAGCAGGATCGTGCGTAGAATTGACAAGGTCTGCAAAGGCTTCGCCTGCAGCGCTGACGAGGCAGGAGCTAGAATCCCAGGGCTGAGAATGGGTCACAGAGCCAGTCAGCTCAGGGATATCGGCTCAAACCTGGCCTAGGCTGACAGTGACCCAAAGCGGCTATTATGTGATGGCTACTGGGGGCCTGCTGGGCCTCCCTCCGGTTCTCACCTGACGGCCACCAGCCACAGCCAGGCTAACTACAGGGATGGAGCAGGGGACCTGCAGCACTCAAAGGCCTGAGTCTAGAGCCAGGCTCCAGCGCTGGGGGCTGGACCAGCCCCAAACCCTTGGGAGAGAGGCACAGAGGCGGGCACACAACAAACACCGACCCGCGGGTTACACTGGCAGATGTGTCACAACACCCTCGGCCAGGACTGTCTGGGCAGGTGTGAGGCACACACCGGGGCTGTCCTGGGCAAGAGGACGTGAGTGGGTCTCGTTCACCGTCACCCCCTAGCCCCACAGGAAGGCTCAAGGCTCCGTACCTGTGACCCCAGAGTCTGGCACAGCTCTTCATAGAGGTCTCTAGTCTGCAGGTGAGTCACATTCGGCCTCTGCAGGCCCACCTCGGCCGTGGCGCGCTCTGGACTTTCCACCAAGAGCCTTTCATACTTAAGGACGTTCCTAGCGATTCTTTTGTTGCTGGGATCTGTGGGGAACAGCATAGGCACGTTATCCCGGCCCTCGGCAGGTGGCTTTGGCAGTGCTCTGATGCTCCGTGGACACGGGCACCACTGACTGAGTTCATCTGTCGGCTTTCATAGCGTTTTAACAGCTATTCCTTCGTCTGCTCTGTCCCTATTTGCTGAAATACAAGTAAAATCACTCAGCTTCGTTGTAGCCGTGTCAGTCCCAGGATATTAGAGAGACAAGGTGGGTGAGGTCGTATCTTTCAATGGACCGGCTTCTGTTGATGAGAGAGAGACAAGCTCGAAAGCTCAAAAGTTTGTCTCTCTCACCAAATAACACCAGAGGAGATTGTAACTCATTCCACTGGAACAATTTACCAAGGATCATGGTGGATCCTCCATCACTTGCGGCCTTAAAGTCACGACTGGCTGTCTTTCTTAAAGGCACATGCTAGTTCAGACACAGGTTATGGGCTTGACCCAGGAATGACTGGGTAGTGTCCTCTGGCCTGTGCTATGCAGAAGATCAGATTAGATAAGTGTTCGCAAACATTTTGTGTTGGCGACCCTTTCACACAGCAAGCCTCCGAGTGCAACCCTCCTTATAAATTAAAAACACGTTTTTTATATTGAACACTAGCTTAAATGCTGGAGGTGGAGCAGGGCTGGGGGTGGAGCTGGGTGGGAGGGGCTCGGGCTCTCCACCATGAATGGGGCTGACAGCCAGAGCCCCGCCATGTGTGGGGCTGACAGCTCACGACCCCCCACATAATAACCTTGCGACCCGCAGTTTGAGAACCCCTGGATTCGATGATCACAACAGTCCCTTCTGTCCTTAATTAAAATCTATAATCCACAGTCACTAAGGGATTTCCTGGTTGTCACCAATGCCATGCTGTGTCCCATGGCCAAACTGAATTTCATGGGGAGAGTGAGGACAGAACTCAGATCCTTCTGCTCTAAAAGCCCTACCCTGGGCCACTTGAGCTAAAGTGGGGCCTCTATCACCTGACTCTATAGGATACCATGGAGCAGTTGTAATTCTAGCTAGTAGAGGTCAGTGGTGCACACACACACTGGCCAGTTGGTTATGAAGTTTACCAATGCTGGTAACAATTTTCAGGCGTCTAGCAACTAGATACGCAAGAGAGACCAATAAATCCTTGGGCCTGATCTGCAGCCTGAGTTAAGGTTGTTAAGTGAGTTAAGTGCCATTCCAGTGGCGCGAAGAGAATGAATGGTGCCTTCATCAGGCAGCGGTGGATTGCTGGGGACTGGGCCAGAACCTGGACCATACACTGCAGCCAGGCTGGTGTGACAGAACGGTGCAGGCTGCCTACGTTAAAGCAACCCTGGGGCTGCTCTAACTTGCACCTGAAGCCAGTTTGGCCCTGGCTACCCCAGACTTGGGGCAGGGGTGAATTGCCTCCTCACACCTCAGTTGCGGTGAGCATGAGCTCAGCACAGCTGGTCTATAAACCTGGTGCTCATTTAGCTCAGCAATTTTGGAGTTTTACAGCCTGCCGTGTAGGAAAGAGCTGCTCTCCTGGACCCGCCCTTTCCAGCCCTCCCCCCTGTGCTTCCTTGCCAGCCCGTTATATACTGCACAGCATGGGGAAGGGGCTCCATGGGCCACAGCTGGAGAACCCCTGGTTTCAATGAAAAGCAGTTTTTCACCCAGAGCGGAGGGAAAAGTCACTGATTTCCCGCTGACAATCACATACCGTAGTGAAGAAACTCTCTGGAGAGGCTTAAGGCATGAGAAACATTTCCTGCCTAGGAGAGAGAGAGAGGAAACATGGGTGTCCCTGGTGCAATGGGTATCCCGTCTGCATTTGCTCAAGCCAGGACCCCCTACCCCCTGCTCCTATTCGGCTCCCACCATGCACCAGAGAAACGGGCACAAACCTCAGGCACAAACAAAGCCAGATCAGCTGTAGGAATCACTGGCGTCGCCAGCGCCAGGGGCTGTGTACGAGCGCGCTCCGAGTTCTGATTCCGATCCGAGCATCACGGCTCAGGCTGATTCAGAGTCTTAACGGCGACGAGTCTGAACCAAAGCACCACTGAAATCAATGTGGGGGCGGGGGGGTCTGTTGGCTTCATCGGGCTTTGGATCGGGCCCTGCGTGTACATGCACCCGGTGCCCCGGGCAGGGTGGGGAAGATGCTTCCCCTAAGGATCCCACCAGCTTTGATCAGCGATTGGGTGCCATTAGAAGCTGCCCAGTGGAGGCTGGCACAGGGGCATTCTGGCCATACCCCCTCTCCAGCCAGCACCACCCAGTGTGGCTTGGCTGCAGGTCCATCCAGAGAGCAGGCCATGCTGACACCTTGCATCATCACCACAGTCTGCCATCACTGGGGGCCCAAGCCCTGCATCACACCAGCTTATCCGGGCCTGAATAAAGCAGAGCAGCGTAGCGACAGCCAGACAGCTGCTCGCGGTAGCTGGAAGTGGGATGAGGGAGGGAGGCTGCCCCTGGACAGAGTATTTGAGGCTGAGTCATTCTGGCCGGCCAGGGTGAGATTCCCCCGGTGCCAGCAGCTTGCTGCCGGACATTCAGTCAATTGCAGTCACTGGGGCAGGGCTGGGGAGGGATCTGGGGAGTTAGTGGCTTAGAGGCTCAGAGACAGCGTCCATGTTGGCTGCAGGGGCAGATAGGATGCCAGCAGAAGGGGCTTCCTTCCACGCACGGTAACACACTGCTCAGCCAGCAGGAGGCGCCTGAGCAAACCAGCCGCAGTCCCAGAGCAGGCAGGGAAATGAATGAGATGAAACAAGAGTTTTGTTATTCGAGGAAATGGGGGGAGCGGAGTTGGCCGGCAGACAAAGGGCACAAGCTCTGGCTGCCTGCAGGGTAGCTTGTTACTGAGTGGGACGAGGGGGCCGGTGTGGGTGGGGAGGTGAACCTGGGTCTGACGCACAAATAAGCAAAGCCACCAGAGATGGGTCTGCGCTGCAGCGTTCAGCTCCGCTGTGGCCCCCAAACCCCGCACAGTCTGGGGAGGGCAGATCTGACTTTCATTTCACCCTGCTATAAAGATAGGAGCCAGCTACAAAATTCAGAGCCAGATCCAGGTTTGGAATCCCAGTGACCCAAATCCCTGAAGGCCAGACCCTCTCCTGGGCTGCGGCTGCTGTACGCTTGGCTGCTGGTGCAAAATGTCCTGATCCTGGGGTAGTCAGCCCTGCGGGGTGGGGTGGGGTCAGCCCAGCATAGGGGGGATCTCCTGGGCATACAGCCAGGACCTCTTCCCATGTGCTGGAATAGAGGGTGTGGCCAGGAAAAAGGAGGCGTGGCCAGCAGGTCCTGGTGATCACGGACTTGTGCACAGGTGGCCCAGGATTAGGAGACCACAGAGGTGGTTTAAAGACATGACTGACACCCCCTCCCCCCCCCCAAACACACACACTCCCAGTCTGTGCGCTCCCTAGTCAGAGTCCAGGAGCTGGACCCGGGTGTTTGGATCTGGGGTGTTGGTTCAGGTCTTGTTTCCATACGCACCCAATGGAGAGCCCCTCACATTACCCAACAGAAACAGCACGACAGGCTTTTGCTGCCAGCTGCCCGTGTTTCTAGCTCAGTGAGATCCGGAACGCAGCCCTGCCAGGCAGGTGAAGGCTGGCCCCACGGACTTGCCTTGAAATAGGAAAAAGCCAGATGGTCTAGCGCGTCCTCGAGGCTGCCCTCGTCCTCTGTGTTCCACTCCCCGTAGGAGACGCGGAAGAGGCTGACGGCTTCCTCCAGCCACGCAATGGAGTGGTAGTAATCCTCCATGTCGTACGCCACCTGCAAGGTATCAGACGAGATGCCGCGTCCACCCTGAGGGCTGGAGCGGGGCATGGAGCGGTGGGGCAGGGAGGAGGGGAAGGAAACGCGTCCATGGGCCGGGTTATAACACAGCTTGGTCTCAGTGTGGCAGCTCAGCAAAGCTCACACAGAAATCAGTGGGTCAAATGCACCCCTGATCTGACTCCACGCTAGTTATCTTATTGTTATTTGTTCTCCAGTTGCGATCAGGGCCCCGTTGTGCAAGGTGCTGTACAGACCCACAGTAAGAGGCAGCCCTTGCCCTGTAGAGCTTGCAATCTACATAGGCAAGACAGACAAAGGACATATTGTTATTTCCTGCGAGGCAGCGTGGCCTAGTGAATAGAGCATTGGGCTGGGACTCAGGAGAGCTGACTTTTATTTGCCGCTCTGCCGCGGGCCTGGTGTGCAAGTCACGTCATTGCTCTGTGCCTCGGTTTCTCCAGGCATAAAAAGGGGTTGACGATTCTGCTCTCCTTTGCAAAACACTTTGAGATCTACAGAGGAAGAGTGCTGGATAAGAATTAGGATTTTTCCATATTTTATACATTCCTTTTATACATAGGGGAACTGGGAGGTTAAGTGACTTGCCCAGTATTACACAGGAAACCTGTGGCTCAGCTGAGACCTGAACCCACATATCCTGAGTACCTGTTTAGTGCCTTATCCCCATGACCAGCTTTCTCTCCCCAGTGATAGTTTTGCCTGTCCCTGAGCATCTTAGCACCACTGCTGACAAGGGGGCTAGTGGCTCAGTCAGACATGCAGGGTGGGACCCCAAGTAATGTCCTTGCCTGGGAGTGTGGGCCCCCTTTCCCATTAGGGCATAGCTCATGTTACATGGCTGCTGGGGCTAATCCAGTTAGCGATAATTGCCTGAAGTGACCTGTCCATCCAGGTTAAGGACTATCAGAGGCTAAGCATGGATTGCTGTAAATTCAGCTACTTAAAATGCTACAGTGGAACAGCTGGAGTGCTTCAGAGTAGACACTACCTGCGCCGACAGGAGGGGTTCTCCGGCTGGCGCAGGTAATCCACCTCCCTGGGAGGCAGTCGCTGGGCTGACGGAAGAATTCTTCCGTCACCCTAGCGCTGTCTACACTGGGGGCTAGTGGCACAGCTCCGTCTCCCGAAAAATCCACACCCCTTATGGGAGGTAGCTATGCCAATGTCAGTTACCAGCGCAGACCAGCCCCTAGTCTTCCTCCCGTTATTTTCCCCCCTGCTCCTTTGCTGTCTCGCCAACTGCATGTTTTAAAGTATTTTTGGGGGGGGCAGAGTTGAGATTTGAACCATTTGCCGTGTTCAAAACAACACAGAACATTTTCAGAAGTCACGATTGGGGGGTTTGGACAGTATCTGGTCTGGCCAGCCCCACAAAATGGTGAGTCTGGCTGCAAAAAATCATGAGATAATCTTAAAAATAATAAGATTTGAACCGCAATACACTTGGGATCCTTTTTTATGGGCCTTCTGGGTTTTGACCTGTTAGGGGGTCACGTTTCCAACCGCTCCTTGGCAAACGTGAGGGCTAGAAACTTACTTTGTTCAACAAAAGCTGAGATTTTTCACTTGACACCACAGGACTGCTGGAGCCGGGGCTGATAAATATGCAAGAACTGGCAACAGTGTTTGAGATTCATTATCCAAACAAGTGATAGTTTTGCAGTGACATTCCAATGATTGCTCTTCACCAGCGTAAATGTATTTGTCCAGCACTTTATTTGTGTTTTCTATGCTGATAGTTCATGTATAGTCTAGTGGTTAGAGCGAGGGCCTGGGCTCAGGTCCTCAAGGTTCTTTTAGCTCTGCCAGTGACTTGCGGTGTGTCCTTGGGCTAGTCACTTAATTTCTCTATGACTCAGTTGCATCCTTTGTAAATGGGGACAAGTGATACTTAACCTAATTTCCAAGGGTGTTGTTATTAATTATCATTATTTTGTATTTTCATAGCATGTAGGAGCCCCAGTCATGGCCCATTGTTCCAGATGCTTTACAAACACAGGCCAAAAAGTCAATCACTGCTCCAGAGAGCTCACAACCTAAGTATAAGTCAAGAAGAGACAACAGGTAAATACAGACAGCCTGGGGAATACACAGAAACAATGAGACAGTATTGGCCATCATGACAGGCAGAGGTCTCAGCACATCCACAGTATACCTGTTTTCAGGTTGTGGGGCTTAATTAATTGATTAGCACTTTGTAACAGCTGAACGATCGCCTGTGTGCCCTAGATCTACTGAAGGGAATGTGGAGTTCTCCTAAATGGTGAGGGGAAAAAGAAATCAGGAAACCTGAGTTACGGTCTCTGCTGCCCCAGCTCTTCCTTTCCTATAACTCCAGGCAGTGAGAAAACCTGTTCTCCGGGCTATAACTGAACTCCCAGAATGTTGTAATTAATCACAGTCAGAGATCGGGACCAGGCGTCTCCTTGCCTGGTGTGACTGCATGAAACAGGATCGCAGAGCTTGCTGTCACTGTCTGCCAGGAATGTCTAAGAGATGAATCAGAAAGGGTCTCGCTTGCAATATTTGAGGAAAGAAATATCCAGTGTAATTTCTTATCACTGTAACTTCATAATTTCCCCCGAACGATCACGGTCACATACATCTGAAGAAGGTTTTTTTTTTACCCACGAAAGCTTAGGCCCAAATAAATCTGTTAGTCTTGAAGGTGCCACCGGACTCCTCATTGCTTTTGTGGATACAGACTAACACGGCTACCCCTCTCATATCTGTGCACTTTACAACATCCAGGGACTGTCACCCCGGCAAGGCAAGTCTGATTGTTCCCATTTCATAGAGGGACAGACGGAGGCACAGTGGGGTGAAGTGCCTCACCCGAGTTCACATGGCAGGGCTGAGACTAGAACCCAGGTCTCCTGCGGCTGGTGCTCCCTCGGGGTAAAGAAATTCTGGGCTAGAACAGAGAGAGTCCCAGCTCTTTCTGACAGAGGCATTCAGAACTCGCTTCCAGCTTGAGCGCCTGAGTTCAGGGCCCCCAGCTCCGTCTGGGGGAGCTCAGATGGGAACCTAGCTTAGCTCTCACCGCTGGGACTGGGGCTCCCTGGGGTGCCGGTGCTGCTGTATTTGGTTCAAAGGGCGATACTTGCTCCGGGCCAACAGGCCCCATGAAGGCGGCGTATGCTGTGTATGGCAGGCCCTTTATTTAAATCACATGTGGAGCCTTTCGTAGCAAAGCGAGCTCTGAATTTGTGACAGCGTGACATGAACACAGCGACGTCAGAGCACCGTATCCGGCCTGGCATACTGACGAGGGACGTAACTCCCTTCTGGTCACAGCGTTCACATTCTGGTCCCAACACCAGCTCTGTGTGGCTTATATTAGGCTGACTCCTGCTAATGCTGCATCTCCTGGTACCAGCTCCTGATGCTCAGTGGGGTGTGCTCCAGGGGGACTTCCATCCTTTGTCTGGATTCCCAACAGTGCTGCTCTGTGCCTGCTGGAGGCATCAGCCTTTTCCTAGTGGGGGAGGAGGCCTGAGGTGGGCCTTAGCCCCCTTCACCACAAGGCCCCGCCCCCTACTGCTCCTCTTCCCCCTGAGGTCCTGCCCCTGGCCAGGCCAAAAGCCAGAGCCAGGCAGTAGCAAGAACCATGCAGGGAGCCCCGGACTCTCCACCTGCCCTGGGCAGCATGCCCCAGAGGGTGGGGACACGGGCCAGAAGCTGCTCTTGGGCACCCCAGCCCCCGGGCAGCTCTTACCACGGCCTGGCTCCAACTTCCAGCCCGGCCAAGGGCTGGAGCCCCTGCATGTGTCCCGTTTTTGCACCCTAACTCCCCAGCATACAATCCAGTCACTGTGGAGTGTGCTGGGAAGACACTCGTGTGGGGAGATGGGTTTAGCACAGACCCGGATTAGAACTAGTCGATCAAGGGGCATTGAGTGGATGCTGTGGACTAGCTACCCGTCATTTCACTGGTGTCTTCCGTGGCTGCCCTGAGTAGGGATCAGGTGGGCAGGTCCTGTCCCATCAGCTGAGGAGGGGCAGGGCATTGATGGACCTGGGTGCTCTTACTAACCCACAGGGACTTCAAGCCACTGCAGTCAGCACCCCCACCAGCCTTCATGAGATACGTGCAACCCACGTTAAAGCAGCCTGGCTCTTTGTCCCCCTCTAGTGGCTGGAGTTTGTCCCCGCAGACGGTTCCATAGGAGATGCTTTTACGCACAGGTTGAGTGACAGCCTGGTAACCCCCTTGCCCATGCCCCTGCAGTGCTGGCCCCATGGCTCCCCCTCACCTTGCCGACGAGGAAGCAGTCATCAGCGGAGAGCGGGAAGAGCTGCCCGGGACTGTAGATGTCAGGGAGGTGGGTGCCGCTGGCTCTCTGGAACACACCTTTCACCAGCCCCTTCACACTCAGAGCATAGACATCCTGCAGCCTCATCAACGCCCGCGCTGCTCCCTCTAAGTCCTCGAACTCGGGCAGGTCCTTCTCCACCTGCGTGTAGCCATTCTTGAGCGCTGTAATGTCAGTGACGGGGGGGAGCGTCAACTGGGCGGCGGAGAACGGCACGCCAGTGCCCAGCTAAGTGCTTCCATTGGCTGGAGCCAAGGAGGGATTCATGGAGAAGGGGCTTCCCCTGAAACGCCATCCGAAAGCATTTCAGTGCCGAACAAATGGGACCTTCCCCTTGTTTGCCCATCCATGGGTACGCAGCCTGCCCGAGCTTGTGCCCCTTGCTCTTACTCCTCTCTGTCCCCCATAACTGACCCCCCACATTGTCTCCTGTTATTCCCTTCCCATTTCCTCTCCTCGCCTTGTTCTCCTTCCTGGCCATCACCTTCCTCCCGCTCCCAATTTCCCCTCCTCCCTCATTCCCTCCCACTTTCAGTCCCTCCCTTGAGCATCCCCCTCATTATCTCTACATGGGGGTGATGGATCCAGGCCCGATGACACCAGCTGAACCTCTAGCCCCAAGCCCCAGCTCCTCTGGACACATGGTGAGAGATTCACAAAGGCATGTAGGTGCCTAACTCCCATTGGGATCCATGGGAATTAGGCACTTGAATACCTCTGTGAATCCCATCCTCTGCGCTCATCTGCTGACTCAAAGCAGGTCAAGCGCTGTGGGTACGTGGCAGCTGTGGGTTCGGCACAGCCCCCTCTCCGGTACCTTGGGTGTTCTCGCTGGCCTCCAGGCTGTGCACCACATTCAGCCAATCAGACTGCAGCCTCTTGATCAGCGTGTAGGCGAGTAACGGGTTTGCCGCAGAGCCCCCGGCTCCTTGGTGCAAATCCTGCACCTTGTTGTAAAACCTGGAAGGCATGAGCAGGGCAATCCCTCAGAGACACTGGAACCAGCCAGCACGGCCCATTGCAGCAGGCTGGGCGACGGGCCGGGGAGCACGGAGCTGGGGAAACTCCTCAGCAGTGAGATCTGGAAAGACTGAGGGACGGTGGCTCGTGGGAAGCGCCATCAGTTGAAACTAGACAGGACAAAGCAGGGGTCAGATGGGCTGGTCCTGCCCCCTCAGCTGCAGGAAGGGCGGTGCTCTGGTGGATCTGGGTATCTCTCTTTTGATAACAAGAACAGAGCTTGCTCTTACTAAGCCCTGGAGAACACCGTGTGTAGCGGGAACGAGCAGGACGGGGATAAGCTAACATCTCTAACGACTTTCATTCCCCCGGCTCCCCTCTGCTCGAGTTCAGATCAAACCCACTCAGAAATGCAAGGGATGGGAGGGGTCACTTCCTGCTGCTCACGTGAGCTTGTGGTGCCTGGTACTTTGTCTTTTCCATGGGCATATCAGCAGTTGCAATGGCCAGCCCCATTGTCCAGCTCACAGATACCCAAGCCCCAGATCCCTGCTTTGACTCCAGCTTGGATCTAACTTTAGATTTTCTGTTGTGCTCAGCAGAGCAGGGGGAAAAGCCATAAAATGGCACCTAGAGCTTGACTCATTCCAGATGTTAGTCATGTGACCCATCCTCATAAAAAGGTATTTTCCACTGCCCTCATTATTAGACTCCTGAGCTCAAATCCAGATCCTGAGATTGTCTCCCTGCAGTAAATGCCTCTGTGTCAGGAGGCACATGTTGAACCTGCAGCCTGACTCCTCCATGAGCAATGATGACTGGAGTGTGTCACCTGGCCAGTCAGAGGGGCCAGAAGGAACCCCCCAAATCTGCACACCATTCAGCTTTGGGCTGGTACAAAATTTGAACCTGGAACTGGGTATATTACAAATGGCCCCTTTCATTATACTGGGATGAACCAAAGCCCCAGAGCCAAACTCCCTTTGTGGTTGAAATCTAGATCCATAGATTGTGCCCATCTCCAGTCAAATGCAAAGGATACTGCTGAGGGAATTCTACGCCAGAAAATTAGAAATTCTGCGCACAATATTTTAAAATTCTGCAAAATTCTGCAAATTTTATTTGTCTGATAAATGTGGAGGCTCCAGCCTGGCATTGGGGAGCACAGGCCACTGGTTCTACAGTGGTGGGAAATCACTGTGCAGCTCCTCCCCAGGACATGGACTCAGTGGTGAGGCTGCACCCAACCTTGACACAGCAATACCATAGCATACCAAGGTTTCCCGTTCCCAGCCAATGGGAGCTGTGGGGGAGTGACCCACAGGTGAGGGCAGCCCGTGGAGCCCTCTGCCCCCGCTCCTTCAGGGGCCGCAGGGACGTGGTGCCAGCCACTTCCAGGAGCGGCGTGGCACGGGGACAGGGCAGGCAGGCAGGCAGGGAGCCTAACCTGGCCCCAGTGCACGCCGCTGCCACCGGAGCCCGCACCCTGAACCTCTCCTGCACCCCACACCCCAACCCCATGCCCTGAACCCCCTGCTGCACCCCAACCCCCTGAACCCCCTGCTGCACCTTGCACCCCTCCTGCACCCCAAACCCCGCAGCACCCCGCACCTCTTTCACCCCAACCCCCTGCCCTGAGCCCCCTCCTGCACCCCAATCCCCTTCCCTGAGCCCCCTCGTACACCCCGCACCCCTCATCTGCCCCAATCCCTTGCCCTGAGCCCCTTCCTCACACTGCACCCCGCACTCCCTTCTGCACCCCAACCCCCTGCCCCAGCCCTACCTTTATGGCTCTGCATGCAATTTCCCCACCCAGATGTGGCCCTCAGGCCAAAAAGTTTGCCACCCCTGGACTAGATGATCACAATGGTCCATTCTGGCCTTGGAATCTATGACTCACAGAACCCATTCAACTTGCCAACTCTCATGATCTGATCCCCCATCTCACACTGTGTGGGGTTTGTCTCAAAGCCCCAGCTCCCAGTGTCATGGGATCATGAGAGATGCTTTTTATTTTAATGTAACTTTCTAGCTCTCGTGATATCAGAGCAAAGCTTGAAAACATGGCCGCTAAAGGCTCAGATGAAATGACGCAAAATGTATTGTTTTGAGTCTCATGATTATTTTGCGGGGGAGGAGGAGAGACTGATTCATGAGTTTTGAATGATTGGGGTTGGCAATAATGGAGCTGGGAAAATCTCCAGGAGCACAGGAATATTCTGTCTCCGACAGTGGCCAACATCAGATTCTTGAGGAAGGGGTAAAAACCCCACAGAGGCAGGAGCTGTGGGACAATTTGCCTCATTGGCTTTTGTGCAGAAGCATGAGGTTTAATATCCCTCCCACCACATTTCTGTAAGCGTGAATTAGGATAACACTAGATATTCATGTTATCCCCCTGCCTGGGGCTGCAGATCTGACCCTGCTGCCAATCTGACCGCGTCCCACTTTGTTATTTCACATGTTAAAGCAATAATTCTGAGGGATTTAGTCATGTTTGTTATTGGTGGAAAAGCTGGTGTATTTGGGGGCCAGGTTCCGCAGACATGCATATGACCCGCTCCATGTCTGTTACAAATAAGGCCACAAGGTTCATCGGGAATCAAATACATCATTCCCGATATGTGCTTTTGTTTCCAGACATTTAACTGCTCCATGCAGGAAACCGCAGAACAGCTGAATGCTGCATTGTTGGGATGGGAGGCTTTCCACCATGCAGCCTCAAGCTGATGGAGCTGATGTGGGATGGGGGACTCCTTCTTAGTTAGCAAAGAAAGGAAAGGATTATTGCACAATGCTCAGACTCTGGGTTTCCTAGACAAAGATTTCTTCTGCACTACGGATGACTTGGGAAGTTTTTAGGCCTGATTCTCCTCTTGCTTACACCAGTTTTACCTCAGCGTAACTCTAGTGACTTCATTGGAGTCATTCTACATTTACACCAGTGTAAACAAGACCAGGGGCCACCCAAGCAGGTCCTTCGGCACAGCTTCACCCCTGATTGCAGTGGCATGGCCCTGCTTGCACCTGGAATAGGCTTGGACCTTTGCATGTATAGCCTCTCACCCCCATTGTTACACACAGTAGCAATGAGCAATGCAAGTGCCCGGCTGCTGACTCCTGTCCGGCCCAGCTGGGTCAGTGCAGATGCATGGTAAGACTGAGCAACAAACACGGCAGCTCTGACATCGAGTTTGTCCAGTGAGCCTGGTAGTCCACGTACACACACACACAATCCCAGATGCACGTGTGCACACACACACACTTCCTGATGCATGTGTCACACTCACACACACACACATGCACACCCCTACATATGCATGCTGCACACACACCGATGCTAATGTATATACATCCCCATTCACTTGCACAAACACAGAAGCAGGTACCCATTCATCCACGTACTCACTGGCACACTTACATGGGACACTCATATGCACGCATGTACTGTACATACAAACATGGACAAACACACTTAAGCACTGTCAGACCGGCGATCACGAGTCCTAAGCCCTGTGTAAGGTAAAACAAGGGCTTCCCCTTTATTCCAGTTAACAGCCGACACAAAGAAAAATTCCAGCGCCGGGCTTGGTGAGGCACCTCGCAGGCCCCCAACGCACAAGGCGTGTCTACACGGCAGCTGGGGGGAGCCGGGGTGGACGCTGACAGACACGTCCTCGCTGGATTAGAACGCGGCTGGACGAGTGTGGCTGTTGCCGCACGGGGGCTTGGGCTTGCCGTCCGAGCACAAGCCCTCCTGACCCCCTGGGTCTGTACTCTGGGGCTGCCACCTGTCTCTCGGTTTCAGTTACTCCTGGGGGGATTCCCAACGAGCCCCCATGCACCCAGATCTCCCACTGAGCCACCCACACCCAGATTGCCCCACACAGAAACCCCTTACCGCACACCCGGATCCCCCCACACTAAGCCTCTCCACACTTGGATCCTGCTGGGCTGAGCCTGCCCAGCCACACCTGGTGTACCTGGCACAGAGGGGCAGGGCCCCGGGGTGTTTCTGGGGCAGGCCCGGCCCTTGCACTATATCAGGGTCAGGTGCAGCTTCACTGCCGAGTCCCTGTACTGCAGGGGGTGGGGGCTTCAGGGTGATCGTCCACCTCAATGCCGCCAGTGGCCTGTGCTCCCCTCTGCCACGCTGGAGCCACATTTCTTTATTGACAAATAAAACTTGCAGAATTTTAAAATATTGAGGCATCGCTTTTAATTTTTTGGCGCAGAATTCCCTCAGGAGTATTTCAGGGCTCAAGCAGCGCGAGGGCGTGTTTGTCTACCCTGGCTGGGAGGCACACCTCCAGCTGCAGTGTAGACGGACAGATCTCCCTTGATTAATAATACAATCTGAATCCCTTCTATAACAGGGGGGTTTTCACCTTCCCCTGCAGAATGCGGGGTGGTTCACCTGCTGGGATCGTTTAGGCATAGTTCACCTAATCCATTCCCTGCTACCGCAGGGGTCTGGGACATTGGTAGGACCTCGGTCACTCCCTGTGGCACTCAGTTTAGTCTCCTGGGGGTTGAAATGCTTTGGTCTGATTAAAGTCCTGGGTGTAACACGAGGGTATCGGTGTGAAATTGAACAGCCTGTGACAGACAGGAGGTGAGAGGATCTAATGGTCCCTTCCGGGCTTCAACTCTGTGAAAACACACTCACTCCCTCGCACACATGTATTGTTACACACACACGGTCCTGGGCACACACACTTGCTCACATGTATTGTTACACAGCCATGATTCTGGCCACACACACTCACTCACTTGCACACGTACTGTTACACACACAGTCCTGGCCACACTCACTCACTTGCACACATGTGCTGTCATACACACATGATCCTGGCTGCACATTCTCGCTCACTTGCACACATGTACTGTTACACACACACACAGTCCTGGGCATGCACATTTCATTCACTCACTCACATGCCCTCCCTGCATGGGAACCCTCAGACTGCGAGCAGAGACCATCCTTCTCAAGTGTCTGGAAAGGACCTGGCACACAGCGGCTGCTACTGCAAACTAGAATTAATAATAACAACAAGCTCATCTGCATCCATGCCTTCACTCCCCACACATGCCCTTTGCTAGCACATACCTGGCTGGGTCCTCCCCTGATTGGTTTGCAAACTGACCAGCCCTAGGTGAGACACAACCATCATTCTACAAAGCCCATCTCCTGTGGCGTCTGGTACTCTCTCTTCTGTCTTTTATTGATTTATTTAAAACTTGTCTCTCCTGACGCTCTAGGCGCTTGCACACCGAGGAACACAGACGCAAACCAAACGCAAAATGCTCTCAGGTTCCTTGCTAACCAGCGTGGCCTAAAGGCCAGGATCACCAACAAGCCTAAGGGAGTTAGGTGCCTGCGTTCAGTGGGAGTTGGGCTTTTGATAATCCCAGCCCATTACGCTGTTTGAGGCAGGGACCCTCTTTCATTCTGTTTGCACAGCCCCTAGCACCATGGGGTCCTGCTCCAGGCCTGGACCCCTCCCGGTGCAGAGTGCACCGCCTTCTGAAATACCCAGGGTCTGAGGCTCCGCTGGATCAGCTGTCCTGCCATGGAAGCGAATGGAGCAGCACCGGAGCGATAGGGATGGGGCGGGCAGGCAGGGCGGGTCCCTTCTGCAAGGAGAGGGATTGTGCCCAGCCAAGTGCTTTCGCCAGGGGCCGGAGGGGACCCCACTGGGGCAGCTGAGTACTGGGAAAGTTCACGGCTCCGTGTCCTGGCTGCAGGCCGTGGGGCTCTCTGACCCAGCTGCCTGCCCCTCCCGTGTCTGAATAGCCAGGCTGATCCGGACTCTGCTGGGAGCTGGTCCCGAGGCAGAGCCAGGCTGCGGGGTGCAAGGTCCGGTGGTGGATAGGGCTGTGGACCCCGCCGGATGGGGGAGTATCTGGATCGGGGTCAGCCTGGGAGGGCAGGGCGCTGGGAAAGCCAAAGGGTCCAGGGTCAGTTCGGGCCCCTCTCCGGGTGCTGCCCGCCGGGCTGGCCCACTTACCTCTGCAGGTCCTTCAGCCGGTGGGTCTCCGACTCCAGGTAGGCTCCCAGGTGCCGCAGCAGCCGCCGCTCGGTGGCCAGCGCCTGCCGGACGCTGAGCATGGAGCTGAAGGTCTCGCCCGGCGCCCGGCGCAGCCAGCCCAGCCACAGACCCAGCGCAGCCACCGCCGCCAGGCGCATCGCTGCGGCGCCGCGGGGGAGTCTCCGGCCGGCCCCCAGCTGCCCTGCGCGGGGCCCCGGCTCCGGGATCTTCCCCTGCCAGCGCCCGGAGAGCGGCGTGTGCGCCCCCGGCCGGCAGAAGCGGGGCCCGGCTGCGGGCGCTCCGCCGTGGCCAATGGCAGGGAGAGGCGCCGGGGGCGGGGAAGCTCCGGACGCGACGCGGGGAGAGGAAAGCTGCGGCGGGGGCCGGCCGCCGGCACTGACCCAGGGGGCGCCCAGGCAGGCTCACACCGGCGGCGCCTTTCGGGCGCGCAGGGGTTTGGCCCGGTGAGTTTCGCTCGTGGGCAGGAGGCAGCTCTCCCGGGGGAGGGGGATTGATCACCCCACCCCCTGGGGGCTTCCTGCAGCGTCCCCCGGCGCAGCGAGTCAGCCGGTGTGAGAGACACGGGCGGGGTCACTTGTCCCTGGAGAGAGGAGTGACCAGCCTGGTGATGTGTGGCTCCAGGCCAGGAGCTCAGCCAGCCAGCGGGCCGGGATCCCCGTGATCCCTGGCGGCACAGACCTACGGGCAGGGCTACGGTCCTCCTTAGACCCATTAGGTCGAATTTATAATGTGTGTCTACACTACCGAGCCCTTTCTGCCGACTTAAAGGGCTCTTAAAACCCACGCCTGTCCCCCACCTGGAGGAAAGGAGTAGCGCCAGAGTCGACCTTCCTGGGTCCAATTAGGGGTAGTGTAGACACAGCACAGTGTAATTCCAGGGGTTTGGCCTCCTGGAGCTATCCTAGAGTGCTCCAATGTGACCGCTCTGGACAGCACTTTCAACTCCACTGCACTTCAGCCAGGTACACAGGAAAGGCCCGGGGCCCTTTTGCATTTCATTTCCTGTTTGATCAGCCTGGGGAGCTCACCACCGCCCCTGACCATGGCTGCCCAGGGCCGTAGACGTGCTCCAGCCTTTAGCGTGCAGGAGACACTGGATCTGATTGCCCTGTGGGGAGAAGAGCCTGGGCAGGCAGAGCGCTATGCCCAAATCGCACAGCGCATGGGGGGGAAAGGCTACACCAGGGACTCACAGCAGTGCCGTATGAAAATCAAGGCCCTCGTGCGAGCGTACCTGAAGACAAGGATGGCGAATAGTCGCCCTGGGGCTGAGCCACAGACATGCCGCTTCTATGAGCAGCTGCATGCCATTCTAGACAGGGACTTCACCGGTGCGCCAATATTCATCGTGGATAGCTCCCGGGCGGCCACGGGCAACAGCGAGGAGGACATTGTTGATGAGGAAGAGGAGGAGGAGGAGAATGTGCAGCAGGTAAGCAGAGGATCCATTCTCCCCGACAACCAGGACCTTTTCCTAACTCGGGTGCCAGCCCCCTCCCAGGACCCACTGTTCCAGTGGGGAAGGCACCTCTGGTGAGTGCATATTTGCAATAACACTACAGGGGTTCAATGCAATTGTAGTTAATGTTTAATTGGAGGTAAACAATTGGAATGGGGGGGGCAGTCCAGCCGTGCAAAGGGGGCTCCCCGGAAAAGCCTGTTTATGTGCCAAGAGTTTCCACACCAAAAAAATGTCCCCGGGCCTGCCCTGCACCGCCTACCCTTTCCTGTGTGCTTACCATGCCTGCCTGCAAACCAAAATCAGCTGCCCAGCACTCTGCCAGGTGTTGTATGTCACTGGCAGGCTCTTCTTTTAGAAGACTAGGCCCTGGACTACCCTATGAGTTGAGGTTGAATTTAGCAGCGTTAGATCGATTTAACCCTGCACCAGGAAAGAGGATTTGGGGGACAAGGAGAGTGATATCATTCATGGTCACCTGGTTGAAATAGGGGAATTTTATTCAGGGGACATTCAGAGGTGCCCGTTCCTGCTGGGCTGTTTGCCTGTGACTGAAAAGAAATCATCCCCGCTGTTAGCCACGCGGTGGCGGGAGGCGAGTGGGGGGCCGGGGTTCATGCTGAGCTGTTTGCGTTTGGCTTGCAGGGATCTTCCCTGATATTAGTCACATGGTGGAGGGAAGGGTGAAGCGATCTTCCCAGAGAACTGGGGGGCGTGTGTGGGGGGGATGTTCATTGGGTTTGTGCTGCACGTTAACCTGAAAACTGCAGCCCCTCCTTTTAAATGGCCAACCCAACGGGTGCTTGGCATGAGAAAGGAGGGCACTGCTGTTTGAAACCATTCCCACATGTGATGAAGGTTGAAGAAGCCGAAAGACTGTGGCTTACCATGGCTGCCTGTAAGCCGAATTCTGTTGCCCGGCCCTGCGTATGTGATCTCTCACACCAAACCGGCAGGCCCTCAATATAAGAGGCAAAATGCGACCATGTACCGAAACATTACATAGCACATGTGCTTAACAGCTTGGATCACCATGAAAGAGTCAGCCATTGTTCTCTAAAATGTGTCTTTTTAACTACCACTCTCCCTTTTTTCCCCCCCTGCAGCTGCAAATGTTTCAACGCTCCCCCTATCATCTCCGTCCCAGAGGCTAGCATGGATAAAAAGGCAAAAAAACCTCACCCACGATGAAATGTTCTCTGAGCTCATGCAGGCCTCCCGCGCTGCAAGAGCTCAGCAGAATGCATGGAGGCAGACAATGGCAGAGTCCCTGAAAGCAGAAAATGAACGCCAGGAGAGGTGGCGGGAGCGCGATGAGAGGAGGCAGGATGCAATGCTGAGGCTAATGCGGGAGCAAACTGACATACTTCAGCGTCTGGTGGAGCTGCAGGAAAGGCAGCAGGAGCACAGACCGCCGCTGCCGCCGCTGTGTAACCACCCGCCCTCCTCCCCAAGTTCCATAGCCTCCTCACCCTGACGCCCAAGAACGTGGCGGGGGGCCCCCCTCCGGCCACCCAGCCACTCCACCCCAGAGGATTGCCCAAGCAACAGAAGGCTGGCATTCAAATACATTTTGAAGTGCAGTGTGGCCTTGTCCTTCCCTAATCCCCCACCCCACCCGGTGCTTCCCTCCTCCCCCACCCCTCCCGGGCTACCTGGGCAGTTCTCCCCCTATTTGTGTGATGAATTAATAAAGAAGGCATGATTCTGAAACAACAATGACTTTATTGCCTCTGCAAGCGGTGATCGAAGGGGGGAGGGCGGTTGGCTTACAGGGAAGTAGAGTGAACCAAGGGGGCGGGTTTACATCAAGGAGAAACAAACAGAAGTGTCACACCGTAGCTTGGCCAGTCATGAAACTGGTTTTCAAAGCTTCTCTGATGCACAGCGCGCCCTGCTGTGCTCTTCTAATTGCCCTGGTGTCTGGCTGCGCTTAACCAGTGGCCAGGCGATTTGCATCAACCTCCCACCCCGCCATAAACGTCTCCACTTCATTCACACGCACTCACATGCCCTCCTTGCATGGAAACCCTCAGACTGCGAGCAGAGACCATCCTTCTCAAGTGTCTGGAAAGGACCTGGCACACAGCGGCTGCTACTGCAAACTAGCATTAATAATAACAACAAGCTCATCTGCATCCATGCCTTCACTCCCCACACATGCCCTTTGCTAGCACATCCCTGGCTGGGTCCTCCCCTGTTTGGTTTGCAAACTGACCAGCCCTAGGTGAGACACAACCATCATTCTACAAAGCCCATCTCCTGTGGCGTCTGGTACTCTCTCTTCTGTCTTTTATCGATTTATTTAAAACTTGTCTCTCCTGACGCTCTAGGCGCTTGCACACCGAGGAACACAGACGCAAACCAAACGCAAAATGCTCTCAGGTTCTTTGCTAACCAGCGTGGCCTAACGGCCAGGATCACCAACAAGCCTAAGGGAGTTAGGTGCCTGCGTTCAGTGGGAGTTGGGCTTTTGATAATCCCAGCCCATTACGCTGTTTGAGGCAGGGACCCTCTTTCATTCTGTTTGCACAGCCCCTAGCACCATGGGGTCCTGCTCCAGGCCTGGACCCCTCCCGGTGCAGAGTGCACCGCCTTCTGAAATACCCAGGGTCTGAGGCTCCGCTGGATCGGCCGTCCTGCCATGGAAGCGAATGGAGCAGCACCGGAGCGATAGGGATGGGGCGGGCAGGCAGGGCGGGTCCCTTCTGCAAGAAGAGGGATTGTGCCCAGCCAAGTGCTTTCACCAGGGGCCGGAGGGGACCCCACTGGGGCAGCTGAGCACTGGGAAAGTTTATGGCTCTGTGTCCTGGCTGCAGGCCGTGGGGCTCTCTGACCCAGCTGCCTGCCCCTCCCGAGTCTGAATGGCCAGGCTGATCCGGACTCTGCTGGGAGCTGGTCCTGAGGCAGAGCCAGGCTGCGGGGTGCAAGGTCTGGGGGTGGATCAGGCTGCGGACCCCGCCAGATGGGGGGGTGTCTGGATCAGAGTCAGCCTGGGAGGGCAGGGCACTGGGAAAGCCAAAGGGTCCACGGTCAGTTCGGGCCCCTCTCTGGGTGCTGCGCGCCGGGCTGGCCCACTTACCTCTGCAGGTCCTTCAGCCGGTGGGTCTCCGACTCCAGGTAGGCTCCCAGGTGCCGCAGCAGCCGCCGCTCAGTGTCCAGCGCCTGCCGGACGCTGAGCATGGAGCTGAAGGTCTCGCCCGGCGCCCGGCGCAGCCAGCCCAGCCACAGACCCAGCGCAGCCACCGCCGCCAGGCTCCCCGCTGCGGCGCCGCGGGGGAGGCTCCGGCCGGCCCCCCAGCTGCCCTGCGTGGGGCCCTGGCTCTGGGATCTTCCCCTTCCAGTGCCCGGACAGCGGCGTGCACGCCCCCGGCCGGCAGAAGCGGAGCCCGACTTCTATAATATCGACCTAATTTCCTAGTGTAAACATACCCCAAAAAATGTGGCCATGTACCTCTGGGAATGTATTTCCTGCTGTGAATTGTTTCATTCATTGCAACAGTTAACCTTTTGTTTTCCACAATGTATGTTTTTCCTTGCAGCTGCAACATTGTCTCTGGGTGCTTCCTCCACTCCGGCACAAAGGCTGTCCCAGATTAGAAGGCGAAAAAAGCAGACATGGGAAGACATGTTCTGTGATTTGATGCGTTCCTCCAAGGCTGACAGGGCCCAGCTGAATGCATGGAGGCTTACACTGTCAGAGAGCAGGAAAGCATGCAGAGAACAAGCGTGTAACAAGCAAGAGGAGATGTTGCAGCCTAGACAGGAGCAAACAGACCTATTGAGGCATCTGGTTGAGGTGCAGGAAAGGCAGCTAGACCTTAGAGTCCCGCAGCACCCAGTGATGAACCAGCTGCCCTCCTCACCAAGTTCCATATCCTCCTCTCCCTGACGTCCTACGGTGGGAGGAAGCTCCGTTATCCCTTGAACTCAACTCCAGGGGATGGTTCACGGAGCAGAAAGCTCTCATTCCCACAGCTTTGATTGCTAGACAGTGCAATTGTAACAAGTGCCGCGTCCCTGCCCCTGCCCCGCTGTGTTATCAGGCCCTTCGACACGGGTTATCATTGCTATTCATTGCTGTCTCTGGTCAGTGTTTGTTAGCATAATAAAAATGCATGAATTGAGGACAAGAGGCTCTTTATTCACTGTGCACACTGGGGTTGGTGGGCAGTACATGTGACAAAGGGGCAGGTTGGTAAGGGACAACACACAGAATGGTCACATCCGTGTTGGATCATTCATGAAACTGGTTTTCAAAGCCTCTCGGAGACACAGTGCGTCTCGATGTCCTCTTCTTATTGCCCTGGTCTCTGGCGGCTCCTAACGGGCAGCCAGGCAATTTGCCTCAACCCCCCACCCTGCCAGAAGCTTTTTTTTTTGTATATAGTTTTGTATAAAGCCACAATCTGTGGACAATGTTATGATTATTACCACAAATTGTACAATATCAAGATTATTGCCACAATCACTGGAAAAGGCTTCCTGCTCCTCACACTGTATCCTGTTGTCTTTTCCCCCCAGAAAATGTATTTCTTAAATGCCCATGTATTTATTCCTGAAACCTGTTGCTTTACACGTTTAGAAAGGCTTCAGCGCCTTTGCAGGGATAATGATTCCCTGCTTCTTTTAATTATCCTCTGAGCGTGCACAGTAATTTGCTACCACTTTTGGGGGGGAGGGGTGTCATCACAGCCTGAAATATTTTCAAAGGGGGACCCAGCAAGAAAAGTTTGAGAACCCCTGAATTGCAGGGAACAGTCCTGCAGCAGCAGAGGGATGGACTTGCTGATCTAGCTGGTCTTTTCCAGCTCTGAATAAAGTGCTATCCGATGTGCTGTATAAAAGCTATAGATTATTATGAGTCCAGTCCTCTTGTTCCCTGTCAGGGGCTGAGAAAATGCCAACTGACTGAGCAGATCCACACCCAGGAGAAGAGGGGCCAGATTTGCAGCTCCAAGCACAGAGCCTTCCCTTCCCCATGGCTGGTGCCCATGGAATGATCTCTCCAGCAGTCTGCTTGCTCTGGCCCAGCTGCAGTTGCATCATATACAGGGTTTAAATTCTCACAGAGTATTTCCTAGAGCCTCCCAAGCCATCCCCCCCCCCCCCACAACGTGCTAGAAAAACTCCAGGGGGCATTGAAAATATTTACCAGAGCTGTGTTCTGGGCAGCTCTGGCTGAATTTAAGCCCTGATCATACATGAAGCGGGCTACAGGGCCAAATCTCCTGTGAAGTGCAGAGCACCCCCAACCTCCTATTGCAGTGGGAGCTGCGGGGGGCCGGGTGGGGGGGCTCACTCCGCACATGTCAGGATCTGGCCCATCACTTTGCGTGGAAGTTGCAGGGGCAACATGTTCCTCAGGGTTTGGCCCTAGAGAGGCCATGCTCTATGCTTCACTGGGGGTTTCAGTGCCCCCAGGGGCTCTGCGTTAATGCTCAAGAAGACCAATGTGCCCATCTAGTGGACAGTGAGCAAATAACCACCACAACTGCCAGGGGAATCCGACTTCAGAGCTCACTCACAGCTGCACGGTTTGCTGACGTTGAGAGCGGGGCAGGATGCAGGTGTGGGGATCGTCACATGGGTCTAGACTCTAGTGACCCGGCTCCTCAAAGGTATTTAGGCACCTAACTACGCCCATTGATTTTAATGGGAATGAGGCACCTTTGAGGAGCTAGCCATGTTGTGATAAGTGGGCTGACAAATTGACTCTGGTTGTGAGCTCAATGGTAAAATGTACGGGAAAGTTGACAAGTTGTCACACTAACCTACGCTAAAAAATGTTGATGGGAAAAGATACAAAGAGACAGTTCTCTGAAGATGGCCACGCAGTGTGCAGCGGCAGTCAAAAAAGCAAACGGGATGTTGGGAATCATTAAAAAAGGGATAGAGAATAAGACGGAGAATATCTTATAGCCCTTATATAAATCCATGGTACGCCCACTTCTTGAATACTGCATACAGATGTGATCCCCTCATCTCAAAAAAGATATCCTGGCATTAGAAAAGGTTCAGAAAAGGGCAACTAAAATGATTTGGGGTTTGGAACGGGTCCCATATGAGGAGAGATTAAAGAGGCTAGGACTTTTCAGCTTGGAAAAGAGGAGACTAAGGGAGGATATGATAGAGGTCTATAAGATCATGAGGGGTGTGGAGAAAGTGAATAAGGAAAAGTTATTTACTTGTTCCCATAATATAAGAACTAGGGGCCACCAAATGAAATTAATGGGCAGCAGGTTTAAAACAAATAAAAGGAAGTTCTTCTTCACTCAGCGCACAGTCAACTTGTGGAACTCCTCGCCTGAGGAGGTTGTGAAGGCTAGGACTATAATAGGGTTTAAGAGAGAACTGGATAAATTCATGGAGGTTAAGTCCATTAATGGCTATTAGCCAGGATGGGTAAGGAATGGTGTCCCTACTTTCTGTTTGTCAGGGGGTGGAGATGGGTGGCAGGAGAGAGATCACTGATCATTACCTGTTAGGATCACTCCTGCTGGGGCACCTGGCATTGGCCACTGTCGGTAGACAGGATACTGGGCTGGATGGACCTTTGGTCCGACCCAGTATGGCCGTTCTTCTGTTCTAAGGCTAGTAGGGCAGATGCCCTGGGACCCAGAAAGGGTCAGTCCCTTCCATGCCTCCTTTGCTTTATCTGAGGCTAAGGCAGGGTGGCCCAGCAGGGCAGGAGAGTAGAGGGTTGCATTGTGTCTGTTAGTGGGCTAACTGCCCCCACCCCTCCTGGTCTCTTTGAGTGCACCCCGTGGGGTCTCACGCCATCACCTCTCTCGTGGTTCTCCACTCTTAGACCAGGCCCTTGGCTGCAGTCCCCTGGGAGGAGCTGGATTTAAAGGCAGATGACCCAGGTGGCTGTCTGAGGTGCCAGGCTCGGGGTGCTGTTTTTGTTATTAGCGACAAAAGGGAAAAGAGAATGTTTGAAGTAACCTGTTTCAGGTATTCTGCACGTGGACTCATTTTTCACTAACCTCCCAGAATGTTCTGGGCCTTTGTAGAATCTCATGGAACCTTCCAGACTTTCTGAGAACTACATTTTCCTCGAAGCTCCTAGAATGTCGTCAGCCATGTGGGGACAGCTTGGAAGATCCTGCTCACGCTGCCGGCCACAGGCATGAGTGGGGAGTGCAGCTTTTGGCAGCTCAGGCTCATTAAAACGTATCTTCGATCGACAATGGCCGACGAGAGACTACGATCGCTGGCTATTTTGTCACTTGGAAATGCCATTGGCTGGTCTTTGGATCTTGCTGATGCCGTGCCTCAGTTCACGAGGGCAAAGGCGAGAAAAGGGACCTTTTCAACGAAAGGGCTGGGGTTAACTTTCTAAGGTTGTCACCTATTGTAACGCTAATACTGGTCCACCCAATGTTGGTGCACAGGTCAATTTCTTGAGGTTAGTACATTTCAGTTATTCTTCAAATTTAAAAGTTTCTATAAGCGTGGAGGAAATGATTTGATTTTCTTTGCTTATATATGGCATGAATAAATACAGATTTACAGATCCTAGCATGCAATTTTATCGTCTTATATGACAGGGATAAATCATGCCTGCAAATCGTGCAACTAAGTCATGAAATGGGCTGCAAATGCAACAAAATATAAGGTATCCACAAGTTTAAGAAATGGAGGGGGCAGCAAAGGTGCTCCTTGCCTGGGGCACTATTTGGTCGAGGGCCGACACTGCCCCTGGGATCCACTGGGATGACCTCACCAGGCCTGAATTAGCTTCAGTGCCTGCAGTTCTGCCCCCTCTAGGAGCAATGACAGAGCAAAAATCGGTGGCCAAACAGCCTCCTTAGTGCAAAGTATTTAGAACCAAAGCACTTAAGAGAAAATAGATCTTAAACTATCTACATGCCTGCCTGCCTCTCCCTACCGCTTGCCATTCCCTGGACAAGGAAAGGGACAACTCCTTCAGACTCCCTTTGCAGAGCTTGTCCCCCTGGATAGCTCCTGGCAAATCACCCTTTCCTCTCCTGAGTGGAGCTTTCTAGCTGTTTAGAGCCCTTTGATCTGTTAGTTCCCAGCACTAGCAGGACAGCAGGGTCATATTAGCCTGGAAGTAGCTTATTGTCCTGTAATTGCCCCCCTCCCCCCGATGTTTGCTCATCTACAACTATTGTGTGAAAAGAAAAGGAGGACTTGTGGCACCTTAGAGACTAACAAATTTAGTCTCTAAGGTGCCACAAGTACTCCTTTTCTTTTTGCGAATACAGACTAACACGGCTGTTACTCTGAAAACTATTGTGTGGTTTTCCTGTTTGCTCTCCCCACAACCCCCACTCAAGCTTTGTCAATGCATTCTTACAGGAAAGACTTATAACCCAACATACAATAACTTCCCCTCACTGCCCAGTCCCATACAGTGTTCAGAACACTATTACAGCAGTGTTCCTGGATTATTACACAGCACCTCCTCACCCATCACACTGTGTCATTGAGATCATGTGCTGGCCCCAGATGCTGACAAATTGAAGGGAGTTTAGAGAACAGCACTGAAAATGGGGAGGAGACTGGAGGGATTGGGTTCTGAGGACAGACTGAAGGCGCCATATACATATGTGTATGGCACCCATCGGGGTGCAGTGCCCTGAACAGACATGATGAGTCAAACGAGCCTGCAGCCTAACGCGGGTTGATCTAACATAGCAGGGACTCCATTCTCCCCACGCTTACCCCAGTGTCAAGCAGGAGTAATTCCGCTGTAGTCACTGCTGTAAAACTGGTGCAAATGAACGGACGCTCAAGGTCTCCCCCTTCTCTGCTGATTTCCCTCCTAGCAGAGTAGGTCTCTTGGCTCTGGATTTCCAAAGGATTTCCAGCCAATATTTAAACCGAAGGAGCTTAGTGACTCTTAAGGGTGATGTCTAACCTACCTCCCAAATCAAGGCCCGGATCATGACACAGCTGCTCTTAGCCCTTTGCTAGTGCTCCCATGCCAAACTCCACCCCTCTGCTGTCAGGCACTGAACTGATAAATACAGGCTAGCTGGTTAGAATCAACAGAAAATCAACATCCCGAAAGCCAAGCACCATCATGAATGCCCTGGGCCTAGGGTTTCTCCTGCTTCTGGCACTGACAGGAACCATCAGTAAGTACTCCTTCAAAAGAGATGGGTCCCTCCTCACTTTAAACTATTCAAACTGCTACAGTCTCTGAAGTTCCTGGCATGTAAAGGGCATGAGCTAACTGTGTGTGCATGGAAGAATCCAAAGCTAAAGGACTACACAGAGTTGTAACACTATCACAGCCTCTGGGTCTTTGGCTAGCACTGTCCAGGGGAGGACGCCTGCCTTTGTGAAAGCAGCTGGGGTGATCAGACTCAGAAATCTGGAGGAAGACCATTAGGATCGGTTTGTTTTGCATGTGGCAGGAAAATTGCTCAAGACTTTTGAGGCAGGGAGATCGTTCCACTGGGTCAAATTCTGCTCTTGTTCCCACCTGTGTAAATCCACTGAAGTTCAGGGCGGTTACTCGGAACTTACGCCAGTACAACTGAGAGCAGAATATGGCCCATTTATGAACAGCATCTCCTGGGAGCACCAGCAACCCCAGACCAGGGTGTCTTCACTAAATTGGGATCTCACAGAGACACGCTCCACATGGTCCAGCACTAGAAACAAATGGGCCCAAATTCATCCCTGGGGTCACTCCATTGACCAGTGAAGTCGGGGGGCAGGGGGTGACAACACTGCTGAAGTTGTCCCTGGAGCTCTCCTCTCTCCTGGCCTATACAGTGCTTATAAACTCCCAGGGGAAGATACCCAAGTGCCCTGATTATAGCAGCAGGCCGGGGCCTGGGAAAAAATGACAAGTCACCATTCAGCCCCTGGCAAACAGCAGCAGAGAAGGCCATGGGCATTGTGTGCTAATCACTGGGCTTGCACTGGAGTGACCCAGCATCAGCTGAGGCAGAGAGACACTGAGCTAGTCCACCCCCCTTTCCATGATGCTCACGTTTGCAACAGCAGCTTGTGGAGGAGGGGAAGGCACCAGAGATGCTGCTCCCAGGGAGTTCACGGCAGCTCCCCGGGATCTGAGTCTGTCTGTCTATCCAGTCTATTTATGAACCCAAAAGAGTCAGGAAACTCTCCAGCTTGTGAGATCACACCCTTGGTTTTGGAACATTCCAGGTTCCCAAATAGCTTGTCCTGCTCGCCTCAGACTTTCCAGAAAACCCTGGCGTAAGATCACCCTGTGGAATGTCAGACAGACTGCTCTAGTTTTGATGACATCGTGTGCATGTCAAAATCAGGTTTGTAATCTGAGCCAGACGCTACCGGCTCAAGCCAGAGCCCCAGCTCCTGGAGTCAGAATCTCTGCCTTTTAAAATGTCCTTGCGGATGCACAGAAAAGGTTGAAACTGTGAGCCAAGCGTAACTGGCCCCTGCCTGAGTATGCAGGCTGCTTGAAACAGAAGCTCCAGGAGGTGTGACCTGCCCCATTCATCTTATTGCTGAAATCTTCTGCCACCTTCTCAAGAAGGGGTGAGGCCATGGCATGGGCCATGGGGTGGGGGCCATGATGGAGGGGCAGGCATGGGGCCATGGCAGACCCACATGGGATGTGCCTTGGATTGCTTTAATTCAGCCCCGTTTATAATGGAAGGGTAGATTCAACCTCTTTTGCTGAAAATTGCTCTGTTCTATTCATTCCCTCTGATGCATCTGGCACCGGCCACCATCAGAGACAGGATACTGGGCTAGATGGACCATTGGTCTGACTCAGCATGAGCATTCTTATGCTCTTATGTGGAGGCATGTTACTCCAGTTTAACCGTGTAGACAGGACCTCTTGCCACCATATAGCTCCTGAAGGAGAAGGACTACAAAGATGTAGTGATGAAGCTGTGAGTGTAAGTGATGGGAAGGCAAAGAGCCTTTGGTTACGGGACTGACAATTGACAGGGTTTATAGTGCATTTTGTTAGTAGATCTCAAAGCACTTTACAAAGGAGGTCAGGCTCATTAGTTCCATTGTGCATATGAGGAAACTGAGGCACAGAGCACTGACATGACTTGATCAAGGTTACCCAGCAAGTGAGTGTGAGCCGGAATGAGAAACAGAGGCCAGGCCTAGGAAAGGAAGGATTATTTGGTGGCTACAGCACTAGACTGGGATTTAGGTGACCTGGGTTTAGTTCCTAGCTCTGCCACAGATCCTGTGTGTGACCTTGGGCAAATCACTTAAACTCTCGGATCCTCAGTGCCCCAGCTGTAAAATAAGAATAATAAAACTTCCTTCCTTCCACCATCTGTCTGCCTTGGCAGGGCTACCTAGACAGGCACTCTGTCTGTGTGTCTACTCTCTACAGACTTGGCACATGGGGCCCTGAACGTGGTTGGACCTGCTAGGTTTTACTAGAACACAAAGAATGGGAATTGGTTGGGAATTTTGCAGTGTCATGGGTATTCATCAGAAAATGCTGATGAGCTGAAATGGAAACTCTGCAGAAAAGGGTCAGTTTCGAACAATTTTTTGACTTGAAAAAAATGTGGAAGAACGTTTGGAAATTGTCAGAGTCTTTTGTTCTGACCTCTTCCAAACAACAAGTTCTGGTTTTCCACTGCAGAGTGACTTTTCATTTTGAAACGTGAGCTATAGTTAAAAAAAATAAAATAAAATGGCCAAACCAAACCGTTTAATCTTTTTCAGATCACAACATTTTTCCCGATTTCAACTTTTTACCCTGATTCAAGACGGGAAATTTTTTTCAATTGTCATGGGACAAGAAACCCATTTGCCACCCAGCTCTACAAATTACAGCCCAGTTCTCCAGCCAGTGCACCCCTCTGTCTTAAAGCTTTAGGCTACATCTGTTCAAGAGGCCAGCTGTCCTCAGTTAGGGCCTGATCCAAAACCCACTGAAGTCAGTGGGTGACTTTCCACTGAGCAGACCCGAGGTGCATCCCAACCACTGGACTTTAAGAGTCCCGTAATATGGCAGGTGCCACCTCAGTGCCCCCTTGTGGCCAAGGGTCGCTCTGTGGCACCCTGCCTCTATTTCCCCCCCTCTTCGCTGGGAACCAAAGACCGACCTCACTCCCTTGTTCCAGGAACCCACCACCGGACTTAGCTCCACTCATCTGTGGTCCCTCTCTCCCCAGGCACAGCCTGCCCCGATCCCTCCTCTCATAGAATCATAGAATATCAGGGTTGGAAGGGACCTCAGGAGGTCATCTAGTCCAACCCCCTGCTCAAAGCAGGACCAATCCCCAACTAAATCATCCCAGCCAGGGCTTTGTCAAGCCTGACCTTAAAAATATCTAAGAAAGGAGATTCCACCACCTCCCTAGGTAACGCATTCCAGTGTTTCACCATCCTCCTAGCGAAAAAGTTTTTCCTAATATCCAACCTAAACCTCCCCCACTGCAACTTGAGACCATTACTCCTCGTTCTGTCATCTGCTACCACTGAGAACAGTCTAGATCCATCCTCTTTGGAACCCCCTTTCAGGTAGTTGAAAGCAGCTATCAAATCCCCCCTCATTCTTCTCTTCTGCAGACTAAACAATCCCAGTTCCCTCAGCCTCTCCTCATAAGTCATGCACACAGACCTTTATAACCTCGGGTGTAGCCCTGCCCCTTTCAATTGGCTCACATGGGCCCAGCTGTTCTGATGCAGCGGCACTGGCCCCAGTCTACTCAAAGGGACCAGCCCCCATTGGTGCGCGTGTCCAGCAGCAGGACAGAAGGGCAGCGTGTTGTCTTACGAATTCGTCCCCCATCCCATGGGGTTCCCAGGCAGTGCAGCAGGGGTACGGGCTCTGAGCCCTCCGGCGTGTTTTCTTCAGCTGCTGCTTTCTCCCTGCCCAGGTGCCCAGGAGGTCGCTCCCATGAGCACCTGGACCTGTGCGAACCGGAGAGGGTACTGCCGCCGCTTCTGCCTTGCCCACGAGGTACACATAGGCCACTATGGTTGCCCGCGGCGATACAGGTAAGACGGGGCTGCGTGGCCCAGCTTCTCCTGGCGTGGGAGTGGCCCCCTGCTGTGTGAGGAGGAAGAAATACACCGGTAGGGAAGGGACGAATGGCTTTTCACTGCCCGTGCCCGGGGTCACTATTGGCCCAATGGCCTCGGAGAGCACATGTTATGGCCACCGTCTTGGCTGGCACACCGGGGGCTGAACCAGGTACCTCTACAAGAAAAAGCATGAAGTGCTCCTGCTTGAGCTAGAGAGCCAGCCGTCCATAGCTGCTGGCTGTAAGAGGTTCATATCCTCTGCAGATCAGCAGCCAGCAAGTGTCACAGTTTCAGGGTACCTCCCCCCTCTGTGGTCCACTCCAGGAGGGCCAAGTGAGGTCTCAGGCCTCCAGCTGTCACCTGTCTCTGGGCAGGGCCCCTCCTGACTGTGGGGTTTAAGGCTGCACATCCCCCTGCCCTACTCTGTGATACTCCCAGCAAGCCAATCTGCCTAAAGGCCAACATCTGGGCTGTACTGTCTCTCCAAGCTATGACCGCCTATATGCCAGTAGTTACAAGTTACCACTCTTTCTCAGCAGAGTACATTTATTCTTCAGGTAAAAGCATCCCAGAAAAAACATAAAAAACAATCAGTTCCTACACGCGTAGTGAACATGCCAGAAGTCACCCAGCAATCTTAGGGGGCCCTATAGACCACAGTCTTTCCAACCCTTCAGCAAGGGTTGGGAGTCCCCGGAGGCCCAAAGATCCTGTCGATTTGCTAAATCCAAAGGAAGGCCCCTGAGTCTGTTTAAATCCAGCCCTTTATACCCAAAGATTTGCTTTGTCTCCCAGCCTCCTGCAAACAGGTAAAATCAGGCCCTCTCCTTGTCCCCTAGGCTGTCACACTTCAAAGCCATCTTGGGGATTTGCATTACTTGCCCCAGACTGATTCCAGGAACGCATAATACACATCACCTGTACTGGCACAAAGGGCCAAGGATATTCTACAGCTGACCCAGCTCAGTCTAATGGCTTTTTGAGGTTTTTATGCTCTCAGTGTTAAAAACATAACGGTCCCCAAAACTACTGCAGGGGGTTGCCATATCTGTCATCGGGGGGACCCAGAAAACACAATCACCAGTGGGCTACATAGGCAAGGCCTGTTCTTTTATTTACAGGTGCTGCGTGCCAAAGATCTATCTTGTGGAATGGACCAAGCCCAGAAGTGCCAGATCCATATCAACTCCCCCCTAGGTGTGTATCATGTTTCCCCCCATTCTCTGGTTTGGCTTGTGCTTCAGCCTTTTAGCAAGTGACATTTGACGCTGTAGCTGGGCTACCTTGCTAGTCTCAATCAGTCAGTTCAGGCCTGATTCAACTCCCATTCAACCTACGTCTTTCCATTTCCTTGACTTTAGCAAAGCTTTTGACACGGTCTCCCACAGTATTCTTGCCAAGTTAAAGAAGTATGGGCTGGATGAATGGACTATAAGGTGGATAGAAAGTTGGCTAGATTGTCGGGCTCAATGGGTAGTGATCAATGGCTCCATGTCTAGTTGGCAGCCGGTATCAAGAGGAGTGCCCCAAGGGTCAGTCCTGGGGCCGGTTTTGTTCACTATCTTCATTAATGATCTGGAGGATGGTGTGGATTGCACCCTCAGCAAGTTTGCAGATGACACTAAACTGGGAGGAGAGGTAGATACGCTGGAGGGTAGGGATAGGATACAGAGGGACCTAGGCAAATTAGAGGATTGGGCCAAAAGAAATCTGATGAGGTTCAACAAGGACAAGTGCAGAGTCCTGCATTTAGGACGGAAGAATCCCATGCACCGCTACAGACTAGGGACCGAATGGCTAGGCAGCAGTTCTGCAGAAAAGGACCTAGGGGTTACAGAGGATGAGAAGCTGGATATAAGTCAACAGTGTGCCCTTGTTGCCAAGAAGGCCAATGGCATTTTGGGATGTATAACTAGAAGCATTGCCAGCAGATCGAGGGACGAGATCGTTTCCCTCTATTTGACATTGGTGAGGCCTCATCTGGAATACTGTGTCCAGTTTTGGGCCCCACACTACAAGAAGGATGTGGAAAAATTGGAAAGCGTCCAGCAGAGGGCAACAAAAATGATTAGGGGTCTGGAACACATGACTTATGAGGAGAGGCTGACGGAACTGGGATTGTTTAGTCTGCAGAAGAGAAGAATGAGGGGGGATTTGATAGCTGGTTTTAACTACCTGAAAGAGGGTTCCAAAGAGGATGGATCTAGACTGTTCTCAGTGTAGCAGATGACAGAACGAGGAGTAATGGTCTCAAGTTGCAGTGGGGGAGGTTTAGGTTGGATATTAGGAAAAACTTTTTCACTAGGAGGGTGGTGAAACACTGGAATGCGTTTCCTAGGGAGGTGGTGGAATCTCCTTCCTTTGAGGTTTTTAAGGTCAGGCTTGACGAAGCCCTGGCTGGGATGATTTAGTTGGGAATTGGTCCTGCTTTGAGCAGATGGTTGGACTAGATGACCTCCTGAGGTCCCTTCCAACCCTGATATTCTATGATTCATTGACTTGAATGGGAGTCGGATCATGCCCAGGAGTTTGATTCTTCCACCCTTACTCCCTGGGGGCTGCCTCATTCACTGCTAAGTACAGGAGTACGGCTGGGCCATACAGGGACTTCAATTTTTAGTCGACTCCTCACTGATTTCAATGAGGACCCAGATCAAGGCCCAATTGTGCTAGGCACTGTACACACAAACAGTGACAGTCCCTGCCCCAAAGATCTGATAGTCTTTTGCTTCAAGACGGATGGTACCACAAGGGCCTGTTTTATTAGCACTAGGTTAATCAGTTTAGTCAGAGAAGGCTCACTGTATATTTTCCACTTTCCTTGCAGAGGGTAAGAGACATGAGACATAAGAGTCACACTTTGTCCTGGTCATTGATCACTCACACAACTTTTAGGAAAAAGATTCATGATGTAGATTTGGGCGGAGATTCTGATTTGGTATAAATCTGGAGTAACTCCACTGAAGACTTCAGAGGTATTACTCTGCATTTACACAGGGGTGGGTGAGATCAGATGCTTCTGGCCCTTCAGACATACACAGAAAACAAATCTGAGAGATGTAGATGTGGCAGAGCAGAAAATACTGTAAAAAAACAAACCAAAACATGGCTGATAGGAAACCAGTTAGTATTGGGAGAGAAGGGAACCAGGAAGGAGTCTGGGGCCATCATCCATCAGTACAGATGGAAAGAGGAGAAGAGTCTGGGTAATGGGTAGATATGAGTTATCGAAGGACTGGAAAATACTCCCTACAGGAGAATTTTGATTAAATTTGGGGATTTTCCCATTGATTTGAAACACACATTTTACGTCTTGCGTTGACATGTCAAAACATTTCATTTCAATCAAAAATCCCCATATTTTTCATTTAGATTTTTCCAAATCAATTTTAACTTTTCATTCCACAACACTTTCAAGAGTTCAACTTTTTGTCCCAAATCGGGATAAACACAAACAGCAAAATATCAGAATTTCCCATGGCAGGAGATTCCGTTTTCCAAATAGCTTTTGCCACAACATGGGCTCTGTCCACACAAGTAGAACTGAGCCATCACAAGGCTAGCGTCACCGGAACACGCCCCCCATTACCGATTCAGCGCCATGAACTGTCCAGAATTGTAATAAATTTTGTGCCATTTCATGGGCCTGGGGCACCAATGTACTTCAGTCGCTCTTGTTCTCTGCCTATGGTGCACCGTATTGGGCTCTTGACGGTTGTAATGCTTTGGTCTAATTCTGGCTGTTGGGTTTGGGCTTGGCTGGAGTGGTGATCCTGCTCTTATTTATCCCCTAGCATAATCCCCATCAAAGTCAATAGGGGTTGTAAAGGCTTGGATGCTGATTGGGCCAACACATATGTATGGTTTGTTTTGTGTCAGATCCTGGTCTCAGGTACACTGGTGTATACCAGGGGTAACACCACTGATGTCCATGGAGCGACTGCAGGGTAAATCCAGAGTCCGGGCGCACAGAATCTAGCCCTGCGTGGCTTGTAAAACTGCTTCAGATTGGCATGCTGGGGCTTGCTGCCATGGACTCCCATAGCAGCAGAATCGCTCCCACTGCCTCCGGGTGTATTTTGCCTCCCACGCATGCACACTCACAACTCTCTTCTTTTGTCTGTTTGCTTGGTTTGCAGCCAGAATGCTGACACAGCACTGAAGCCATTCTCAGCTGAAAGCATGTCTGACCTGGCTTAATGGGGCGAGGGGCTGTGCAGTGGGTGGCTGCCGTCTATTCTGCTGAGCTTGGATGACTGTCTAAAAACAATATACACCAGCACAGCCAAACTGGGATCGAACTAGCACAGACCTCAAAATAAAAAATCAAGCTAAGGGAGGGTGTGTTTGTTTGTTTCATTGCTCTCCTAGGAGTGTACGTATGTGGCATGATTTCCATTTCAGAGGGAAATTAAGCCTGGAAATGAGCTTTCAAAAATCAGCACTTTTTTTTGTTTGTTTTTTGTAGCAACAGAGTTAAAGACGTGGGGACAAACAGTTACAGCATTAAATGGAGTTAAGTGGGGACTAGAACTCACAGCCTCCTGCTCCAAAAGCTCAACGCCCTACCATCAAGCTAAAGAAAAACTTGTTAACAACACAGACTGACATAGTTGAACAATTCCTATTCCATCCATTAGCGGGCAATAGTGATATACACACACATACTATCCAGCTCACTACACTCCTAATACCTTGCACGTAACACCTCCCATCTGAGGTATTCATAGCAATTTACAAGCTTGAATGAATTCAGTCTCACACCTACCACCCCCAGAGTGCAGCAGGTAAGTAGTATTAGCCTTATTTTACAGATAAGGCAGAGAGGATTAGAAATATCAGGATGCTGCTTTTGCTGGAGAACTCTTTGGAGGTCTGAGATGTGGACTGAGATCTTCCCAAGTCCTTAACTAAAAGGGCAGAGTGCTGAATCTTTAACAAAGAGAACTTTTCTCCTCCATGGATCTCAGGCATTTGAGTTAACTGGTTATTAACAAAACCAAACAGGCTGAATAAAAATCATTTCCCCTCTCAATCTCTTTTATGCCACTGTGATGGCAGGAACCTAGTAGGTTCTCCAGTTGTCCATAGTAGTTTACCCCACCACAGCTAGGATGGTCTGGGGAGTTTGGGGTGGATGGAAACAGCGAGATTGTAGCTGTTCAGCTGGAAGGCCCAAATGTCTGACTCAGTGTGGAGAGGGGGTCATCAAATTTATTTGAACCACCCTGAAGTACTTACAGTAACTCCTCGCTTAACGTTGTAGTTATGTTCCTGAAAAATGCGACTTTAAGTGAAATGATGTTAATCAAATCCAATTTCCCCATAAAAATTAATGTAAATGGGGGGGTTAGGTTCCAGGGGAAAAATTTTGCCAGACAAAAGACTATATTTTATACACACACACACACACACACACACAGAGTATATGTTTTAAACAAACAATACTGTAAACAGTACTGATCATTGTGAAGCTTGGTTGAGGTGGTGAAGTCAGAGGGTGGAAGAGGGTGGGATATTTCCCAGGGAATGCCCTACTGCTAAATGATGAACTAGCACTTGGCTGAGCCCTCAAGGGTTAACACGTTGTTAATGTAGCCTCATGCTCTGCAAGGCAGCATGAACGGAGGAAGGGGAGACAGCATGGCAGAGAGAGACAGGGATACACACTGTGTGTGTGTGAGAGAGACGCGCATTGCCCCTTTAAGTACACTGACCTCACTCTAAGTACATTGCCTTTTTAAGTAGATCAGCAAGTTGAGACAGCAGGTGCTGCCAACCAGGGCCGGTGCAAGGATGCTTTGCGCCCTAGGTGAAACTTCCACCTTGCACCCCCCCTCCGCCCTGAGGCGCCCCCCCATGGCAGCTCCCGGCCTCCCTGAGGCACCCCCTCTGCAGCAGCTCCCCACCGCCCGCTCTCCCCTCGGGGAGCCACGCGGCAGCTCCCCTCGACCCAGGGAGCCACGCAGCAACTCCCCGCCCCAGCTCACTTCTGCTCCGCCTCCTCCCTGAGCATGCCGCTGCCTCCACTTCTCCTGCCTCCCAGGCTTGTGGCGCCAATCAGCTGTTTGGCGCCACAAGCCTGGGAGGGAGAGAAGCAGAAAGGGGCGGTGTGCTCAGAGGAGGAGGCGGAGCAGAGGTGAGCTGGGGCAGGGAGCAGCTCCCCTGTGCGCAGCCCCCTCCCCCCCATTACTTGCTGCAGGCGGCCCTCCCCACACCCCGCTGCCCCAGCTCACCTCCGCTCCACCACCTCCCCGGAGCGCGCTTTTGGCCACCCCCAACCACTTGCCGCCCTAGGCAGCCGCCTAGTTCACCTAGTGGTTGCACCGGCCCTGCTGCCAACAAGCTCCCTCCGTCCTGAGCCCTGTCGTGTCCTCCCCTGCTCTGTGGAGATGGGGGGGCAGGAGGGGAACAACCTGACATTAGCACCCCTCTCCCCCCACCTTGTACAGCCAGCAGGAGTCTCGGGGAGCAGCTCCAAGGCAGAGGGCAGGAGCAGCACACGGCAGTAGGAGGAGGGACAGCTGAACTGCCTGACACTTGATAGCCTGCTGGGTGGCTACCACACAGGGAACTTAGGGGAGCAGGTAGCGGATGGGGGGCTGCCGGCCCACCCTGGTTCCAAGCCCCCACCAGCTAGCTGCAAAGGGTTGCTCTTCCTGCAAGCAGTGGACAAAGCAGGCGGCTGCCAAACGACCAGTTGTCACGGCATGTGGGGGAGTCCAGGCCCTGCACCCCTCTTCCTGGGATTCACTGAGACTCTCAGCCAGCCAGTAAAGCAGAAGGTTTATTGGACAACAGGAACACAGTCCAAAACAGAGGTTGTGGGTACAGCCAGGACCCCTCAGTCAAGTCCTTCTGGGGGAGCAGGGAGCTTAGACCCCAGCCCTGATGTTCCTTGCGTTCCTCCACCCAGCCCCAAACTGAAACTAAATCCCCGCAGCAGGCTCCCTGCTGCAGCCTGTCTTCACATTCCTGAGCCAACTGTTCATACAATTGCTCCAGTACAATTAGGTCAAGCAGGTCCTCTTTAGCTTGGGCCCCAGCCGTCCACTTGAGGGCATATCCCTGCATTCGGTTGACCATTTGTAGGTATGTGACCTCAGGTGTTTTACGCTGACTCCGGAACCTTCTCTGGTACATCTCAGGGGTCAGCCCAAACTCACGGAGCAGGGCCTGTTTGAACAGTTCATAGTCCCCTGCCTCCACCCCGTCACATGTTAGAAGGGAGCATTGCGCAACTTTAAACGAGCATGTTCCCTAATTGATCAGCAACATAAGGTTAACCGGGACAAGGTTAAGTGAGGAGTTTCTGTACTTAGTCCTTAATCATCTACTGCTGGGTTAGAGGTTGTAAGTTTCAGCCCTTAAATACATACCTGCTAAGGCCCCATTTCTGGTAGGGGACATCTGATTTCATCCCCTGGGTGGTCTGGCTGAGTCTCCCCGTCCCTCTGCTCTGCCATGTTGGGAACAGGAGACAAGCAGAAGGACTGAGAAACCAGCACAGTTGGCTCACCCAACCGGCAGCTCCAGCTCGAGACGCCTTGCTCCAGGCGCAATCATCACAGCCCGTTCTCAGTTCCACGCAGCCCAACTTCCGCAGCGAATCAGCTGAAGAGCCAGAATTAGAGCCCAGGCCTCCTGCCATCCCATCCCACGCTCTGACCCCAGGCCAACTCAGCCTCCGAACGTAGCCGCTGCCACTCTGCAGCCGTTAAACAAACAGGACCACCCCATGAGGGATACAGGCATCAGCGGAGAGCTTTATTAATACCCATTCTTCCGGAGATCAGTGGTGTAACTGTATCGTATGTAAGGCCTTTTGTTTTAGACAGTTACAGGCTCAAGCAATATCTTTGCATGACGCAGAAAAGCATTCAGACAGACCCCGAGCCCTCATTTGAGAGAGAGGCCAGTTTTTGGCACAAATCAAGGGCGTGCTTTAATAGAAGAACATCTGTTAATAGTGCTGTGCAGCCCCAGCCTGCAGCCGCTGTGTTCAGTGGGGTTGGGAATCATGTGTTGCTTTCATCTGCTAACATCCAGCTCAGATTACACCATCCCGCCTCCTCTTTTTCAAGGGAGGGCTCGACCCTGCATTCGCTCGAGCAGGCATTCAAAGCACCAGGGGCCTGACGCCAACGGCCCTCTTTGTGGAGACGAATATAAAATATGGGCCGTGTTCTCACTTTAGGTGCAAAGAGGCTGCACGTTTCGTTTGTTAAAGGCGACGAGGAATAAATAAAACAAGCACAGCCGACGCAGACCCATGCAGAGAAAGATCCTTACTAATGAACCATGGCCACGTACAGATAGAGGCGCCAGGGGCTACCATTGTGCATCAGATCTGGATGCACCAGCACCAACCATGCACCCTGGCCTCATCAGCAGAGAGGATTTAACGCCTTGTGACCCTAGGTGAATAGCTGTGATAGTTGCTGGGACCAACCACTGGAGGGAGACATGGTTACATCCTCTCAGCCAGTGAATGGACAGTCAGCAGTTCGAGTTTCTAAAATTAAAGCACCGTTCAATGAATACAAATAGGTTTTGCGTGCTACTACCCAGCACATGAACAGCTGAGGCTGGGAGCAGGGCCATGGCTCTGGGAGGGGGGACATGGACAGGGTAAGGGGGCTGAACCTGGGGCCACGGCTGGGGGTGAAGCCCCAGGCTCGGGGCCAGGAGAGGGCCCCAAATGTGGGGCTGGAAGCAGAGCCCCGAGGCACGGGGCTGGCAGCCAGGACCCCGGGTGTAGGGCCAGAAGTGGAGCTCCATGTAAAACTTGGGGGTGCTCCAGCACCCCTAGTTCCTGCGCCAATGAATTGATGTGATTCTAACCAGCTGGGGGCAGTGGTGGACATTAAGCATTTCCATTGGAAGGGCATAAGAATTTTAGCACAGGGCCATGGCGCACCCACCCTGACAAAACAGTTGTCACGACTCCACGGAAATTATTACACTCGGTCGTTGAGCCAGCATCTGCTCATTACTGACTTAACCAGACATCACTGGGTCAAGCAGACTCAGGGGCCAGATTCACCGACACTCTCCAGCTGTCCTGGGCTGCCGGAGACATGCAAATTGGCCAGTGGGGAATGAGTGAATCTAGCCCTTTACATTCCGTAGTCACTCTCTTGCTGAAGGTGTTTCATGGCAAGGGACTCAGACGATGCAGCGAGCGATCGGTGCCATTACAGAACTGGTGGCAGTTGCTACAAACAGAGAACCGATAAAAATAAATAAGAAACAAAAGCCAATTCATCATCAGGTGATTAAAGGGATTTTCACAGGGCAGCAAAGATCCTGCAGGGACGGATTTCAAAATAATTGGCCTGATTTTCATCTCGCTTACGCCTGGGATTTCCATCAGCTTCTATGAAACTGTGTCATTTACACCAGAGCAAGTGAGATCAGAATCAGGCCTGCTAGCTCACCAAGAAAGATTTGGGGCTAGATCCTAGAAATACAGGTAGCTTTACTTGTGTGAGGAGTCCCATTGAAGTCAATGGCACTTACTCATGCGAGTAGAGTTAAGCAGGTGGATGAGTGTTTGCAGGTTCTGCCTCTGTAAGGGCTAGATATGTACTGCTTGGCTAAGTGCTGACTAAGGGTGCGGGGGGGGGGAGGAGAAATGAGGTAGCTGCTTATAAATATGTAATACTATTACTTACTGATTTTCCAGTAGCATCAAGAGGCCCTAACTGAGATCAGGGCCCCATTTGTTATACAGACACATGGTAAGAGACAGGCTGTGCTCCAAAGAGCTGACAGTTTAAACAGACATGACAAAGGGTGGGGGGAAACTGAGTCACAGAAAAGCAAAGTGACTTGACCAAGGTCACCCAGGAGTTCAGCAGCAGAGCCAGGAACAGACTTCAGGTCCCCCAAGTCTCAGTCCAGCACCATAGATGCTACACCACAGGGCTTTCTATAACTATTTTCAGGAGGGAGAGCCACAGGTTAACCTGGGGTCTCTGGCACACCAGCAACACAGCAGAGATGCTGTACGGTTTGGGGCTGACATGCACAGACATGATGGGGAGTAGCGTTGGCGTCTGCCTCCAAGCTGCTGCCTGCTTGCTCCCCAGGGCAGAAGCGACGCTGTGGTGTTGATTTATGAAGGGAAGGATGTGTATGCTCCTGGAGCAGTTTACAGAGCAAATGAACAAACAGCTCACTCGCCCACACACCAGGTACATCGGGACTTGCCCGAGGAGAGGAAATACTGGAACAACTTCTCCAGCTGACACTGCAAAGCATGCTTGGGTTGTTCCCTGAACTGAGAAATGGCCAAGATGCTAAACTACTACTCCTGCAAACATGGGATCTTCAGCGACCACGTGTGGTCACGTTCTTAGCATCACCTTTAATAAGACAGCACCAGAGTTCTCTCTAACTTTTCCCACCCATGTGCAGAATGAATTTTGTCATGTGTCACACATCACCTCCATATTGGTGCACATAACAAAATGCATGTGGTGGGGGTGGGCCGAGGGGTTCAGAGTGTAGAAGGGGGCTCAGGGCTGGGGCAGAGGGTCGGGGTGCGGGGACGCCAGATGGGGGTGCGGCTTCTGGGGTGGGGCCAGGGGTGAGGGGTTTGGGGTACAGGCTGCCCCGGGGCTACAGTGGGGAAAGAGGACTCCCCCCAGCTCTCTCTCCTCACAGCAGCACCTGGGCTGGGGAGAGAGGTGCCTCTCCCCGCCGCAGCAGGTCTGGGGCTGGGTTGGGTCTGGGAAAAGGGCGTCCCTCCCACCAGCCACGGCAAGTCCGGGCTGAGTTGGGGCCAGGGGAGGGGTGGCCCGGTCACGGCAGGTCCCAGCCGGGCGAGTTCCACGAGTGCCTGTGGGCACTCAACAGGCTGCTGCACAGCCGCGCAGCTTACGGGGAACTTAGGACCGCACCCCCAGCAGCAAAGCACATTTCCCCCTCCCCTTCCCTGCACCCAGAGTGAGTTCTCTTTTGTTGTAGTGCAATTCTTAATGGACAGGCAGTCTCAGCAGAGGGACCAAGGATCGACAGGTCTGTGGAGTACGGACTGAGCAGTCCTCTCTCTGGGCCAGATCCTCAGTTGGTGTAACCTTTGGAGCTGATTTACACCAGCAGGCGTTCTGGCCCCCGGCGGTGGTGCATCTGGCTCAGGGTGCTGTACATCAGTAGGACGGCAACGGAGAGGCTGGCATGGCTGCCCGGGCTGTGGCCAAGTTCTCAATCTCAGATGGAGCGACGGATGCTTTGCTCCTCTACAGACCAGGCCCCAGGAAGTCCCGGACCCTGAACCAGAGACACGCGAAAGAAGAGGCTGTTTTCGGAAGCCCACGCCTCATTGGATGGGGATCTTCCGGGGGGGAGCGAGCGTGTGTCTCTCTCGCTTACTCCCCCGGAGGACACCGCTAGTTGGATTTTTGCTTTGTGTTGGGATGCTGCTCCAGGGAGCGGGGAGAGCCTCTGCTCTTCTGGAGATCCTCAAAGCAGAAGAGCTGGAAGGCGATCTCCTCACACGCGTAATTCACCCCGCACTCAAACAAGCAGCCAAACAAGAGCAGCGCTGGCGCCTCCTGGCACACGGCCAGGTCCGAGTAACCAGACGGCCCTTGGTACAGGAGCCACGGGTGTTCCCAGGTGGCCTCCGTCAATGGGGAGCGGTTGAGGTAGATGCCCAGGTCAACCCGCTTGCATTTACCAGTCGGGTGGGAGTAAAGCAGCCATGACATGGTGCGTCTGCGGATATCGGAGGTGGCATTCCCACTGTTCAACAGGCAGGTCATCTCGTGGGCTGGGGTGTCTGGCCCTTCTGCGCCATCCGCCTCCAGAAGCCCCGGTGTCGGTGTGAAGCTCACTACGCTGCCCTGGCAGCCGTGAGGCGGCTCGCACAGCTTCTTGCATGAGGAGGGGCTCTTGAATGTCAGCCCCTGGTCTGTGCTGAGCGCAGCCGCCCGGCATCGGCACGGGGTGCGGGCGTTGCAGTACAGCACGGGGTCACAGGCCTGGCATGCCACCTCAGCCACCTGGCACTCCACCATCTTCATGCCCTTAATCAGCTCGCCCTTGTGCCAGCACTGCCCGCCGTCATCACTATAAAAGACCAAGGACTGGGGCTGGGTCCAGCAGGGCAGCGGCAGGCGGCAACAGTGAGCGGTAATGTGGTAGACGTAAGCTGGGATCACCAGCCGCCCGGAGCGGAGCTGCACCCCGTGCCCTGGCCCCACCGCAAACGTGGCCCAGTCCTTCAAGTCTTCCCCAATCACCTGCTCCGTCAAGTCCGTTACCGAGCTCCAGGTCTGGCCGGCGTCTCCGCTGCAGACATAGCACAGCCGGGCGGCGTTCCGCCCAGTGTGGATCTGCCGTTGCTCTGTGATGCCCTGCCTCACGCAGATGAAGAACAGGAAGACAGTCTGACTCTTCTGCTCGTACACCGGGCAGGGGTTCATCGTGCGGTGAGCTGGTAACACTGCGCTCATCAAGGGCTCCCTGGGCCCCCACTGCAGCGGGAGAGAGGGGGCAAGAACAGGTAGGTCAGAGGGGTAAGCGAGCGGGGCCCACTCCTCAGTACATCAGGATGACCATTCTGTACTGCCGCCTCAGGACTGGATGGGCCATGGAACTCACACTTCGCCCCACTGCCAGGGGGAGCTGTCGAGCCCTCAGCACTTCTGAAAACCAAGCAGGTGCCAAAACGGGGCTCTCAGAGCCTCATTTTAGGCTGTTGGTTCTGCCTTCCTCTAAGGGAGCAGGGGCTGGGCTGCAGCAGCTCCCCTGAGGGCTGCACTGGCTTCTGCTTTAGTGGCTTGGCTCTGCTTTTCCTCCCTACGTGGATCCAGCCAGACACAAGCTGGCTGCAATTAGAGACCAGACACATGCCAAACACACAGTTGCTAGCTCCGTGGGACAGGGACTGTCACAATCCCAGCCAGTTCCCCGGCCCGGCCCGGCCCGCCCTCCGTCTCCTGAGCTGCTCTCTTGGACGTTTACACTCCATTTGGAGCGAGCCTCCCAACCCAGGTCAGCAGTAGGGTTGCCAGGCATCTTCCCCAATCATATTCCTTAGGGGTGCGATCCTGCAAGGTGGTGAGCAGCCTCAACTCCCTCCTCACTTCAAAAGGCAGGTAAAGGCCCCCGGCACCTCACTGGAGCGCTCTGCCCCTCACAGGACCTAGCCCTGCCCAGTATCATTAGATACTGGGGGGTGAATAGCCTGGAGTGCAGATACCCAGGGAGAGGCAGCACCCCGGGAAGCGCTAATGCTGAGACACCTTGGGCTAAGAACGGCAGCAAGCAAGGGGGGTCTGCAGGGAAACAACGCACAAGGAATTACCTCGACCGAAGTCCCTGTCTTCCGACCTCGTCTCAGCACCAGGTACTCAGCGTCCTTGTCCTTGGCAGAGGACCGCTTCTCTGCAAACGCCAGGAGCGTGTCTGTGGGGATATACAGCAGTGCGGGGATCCGATAGGTGACCCCACTCTGCGGATCCTGGTGGAAGAGAGTCACCTTCCCAGAGCTCATCGAAGCCTTGATCATGATATCTCGACGTACCAGATACCTTAGCTGGGAGAGAAAAGGCATCAAGGGGGTTAAACCAAAACTAGCTCCGGAGCGTCTCTCAGCCGCAGAGTGGCACCCACCTGCTCAGATAGGAAACATTACTGGGCTCCTTCTTTCCCCATCCCTGCCATAGACTCACTGCATCAGGCAACCAGCTCAGGGATCAATGCTGCAAGGGGCTCAGTGCAGACTTAGCTCCTACTGATTTCAATGAGAACAGGATCCGGTCCTGATCCGCGAGGGGGGGCTAGGACACTGAGTTAGGGCTAAATTCTGCTCATTTATGCCAGAGAAATTTCTGGCTCTGGGTTTACATGAGCGTGACAGAGATCAGAACCCGGCCCCCACTGCCTCCAAGTGACAAACAGGGGCCTTCCTCCAAGCCCAGACTTTCCCAGCACCAGCCCAGCAGTAATGCAGTGCAGTAATTTACCGTCAGCAGGTGCTTGCTCTGCTGGAGGGGATCCCCGCAGCGCTGTCTCCAATGCAGACCAGCTCTGGAGTCTCCCTCCTGGCCTGGCTTCCTGCTCTTTCCAGCGGCGAAGGGGGCAAACTAGACCAAGGAACCTAGAAACAGCAAGAGAAGTGAAAGTAGAAGCTCTAACCTTGGCAGGGATTCAAGCCCTACTGAGCTGAGCCAAGCCCAGCCCAGCCCACCCCACACCTGCAGACACTGCTTGGCCCAGGATTACTGCTAAAGAGATGTGCCACAGTGCCCCACCCCCAAAAAGGCCTCCACACCGCCTCCAGTCATGGAGAGTCCCCCCAACAGACCTTCCCCCCCGCCAGTCCCCATTGCGCCGAGTCCCCACCGCCCCCATCAGACCTGCTTCCCCACTCCTCCATTTTGCCGAGTCCCCCCCCGCCCCATCAGACCTGCCCCCCCCACTCCTCCATTGCGCCGAGTCCCCCCCCGCCCCATCAGACCTGCCCCCCCACTCCTCCATTTTGCCGAGTCCCCCCCGCCCCATCAGACCTGCCTCCCCACTCCTCCATTGCGCCGCGTCCCTCCCGCCCCATCAGACCTGCCCCCCGACTCCTCCATTGCGCCGAGTCCCCCCTCACCCTATCAGACCTGCCCCCCCACTCCTCCATTGCGCCGAGTCCCCCCCGCCCCCATCAGAGCTGCCCCCGCCGCCCCTCACCGCAGACTCTGCTCCGCACTCACGGCTCCGCGGGGCTCGGGCACCGCAGGGCGCGGGGAGCAGCAGGGCTCGGTCCCTGCCTGTCCCCGGCTGTCTCCTCCCGCCGCCGTGTGCCGCTGAATCGCTTCCCTCGGCACCGGAGGGAAATCCTAAGGTGCTCTCGCTAACTGCCCAGATCCTGGCTGGTGTAAAGCCCCGTGAACCCCGCGGTCCCAGGGGTGACCAGATAGAATAGCCAGAGCTTCGGGAACCAGCTGAGTAGCGGGGAACAGCAGAGCAGCACACAGCAAGAGTTTACCTGGGATTGGTGAGTATCCCAGTGTGTGTTTGCTGGGAGGGCAGTGTGAAAGCTGAGCGAGTGCCTGATTGGCTGGTAGCCTGCAGGGGGCGGGCATTGGGGCTGTGTGTTTGTTTGTTTCAGGGAAGCCTGGCTGTTTAAAAATAGGCAGAGCTTCTCCATCCAGCTGAGGGGGGAATAGCAGAGCAGCACACAGCAGGAGTTTGCCTGGAGTGAGCCCAGTGAGGCTTACATCTTGCCAACTTCTCTGAGGAAGGTCATAGTAGGAAGGTGATGGGGGGGTTCAGCTGTTGTGACCTGCACCGGATGTGCAATGTTTGTCTTTCTTCCAGAGGACAGAAGCAACTTTGTCTGTACAAAGTGCAAGCTGGTCTCCATATTGGAAGAGAAGATTGAAGGTCTGGAGCAACAGATAACGACCCTGCGTTGCATACGAGAATCTGAGGATTTTCCGGACAAAAGTCAGGATATGCTTCTACGGGCACAAAGCTCTAAAGATTTAGAGCAGGTTGCACAGCGGAGCCAAGAGGCCAGTGAAGAAGCTTGGTAACATGTGACCTCCAGAAGAAGAAGGGGGAATGTCTGGGTTCCAGCAATGCAGACACAGGTAACTAACCGCTTTCATGTTCTCTCCACAGGTACCATTGCGGAGAGTGGACCAGATGATACGTCTGGGGGGAGAAAGCAGAAGGAGACTCTGCTGGTTGGAAGGCATGAGATGCACTGTCCTGAGGTTGGGGGTTCCACGACCACCACTCCCAAGAGAAGGAGGTGGGTGGTGATGGTCGGGGACTCTCTCCTCCGGGGGACTGAGTCATCTATCTGCTGCCCTGACCGGGAAAACCGAGAAGTCTGCTGCTTGCCAGGGGCTAAGATTCGCGATGTGACGGAGAGACTGCCGAGACTCATCAAGCCCTCCGATTGCTACCCCTTCCTGCTTCTCCACATGGGCACCAATGATACTGCCAAGAATGACCTTGAGCGGATCACTGCGGACTACATGGCTCTGGGAAGAAGGATAAAGGAGTTTGAGGCGCAAGTGGTGTTCTCGTCCATCCTCCCCGTGGAAGAAAAAGGCCTGGGTAGGGACTGTCGAATCGTGGAAGTCAATGAATGGCTATGCAGGTGGTGTCGGAGAGCAGGCTTTGGATTCTTTGACCATGGGATGGTGTTCCATGGAGGAGGAGTGCTGGGCAGAGACGGGCTCCACCTTACGAAGAGAGGGAAGAGCATCTTTGCGAGCAGGCTGGCTAACCTAGTGAGGAGGGCTTTAAACTAGGTTCACCGGGGGAAGGAGACCAAAGCCCTGAGGTAAGTGGGATACCGGGAGGAAACACAGGCAGGAACGTCTGTGAGGGGAGGGCTCCTGCCTCATACTGGGAATGAGGGGCGATCAGCAGGTTATCTCAAGTGCTTATATACGAATGCACAAAGCCTTGGAAACAAGCAGGGAGAACTGGAGGTCCTGGTGATGTCAAGGAATTATGACATGACTGAAATAACAGAGACTTGGTGGGATAACTCACATGACTGGAGTACTGTCATGGATGGTTATAAACTGTTCAGGAAGAACAGGCAGGGCAGAAAAGGTGGGGGAGTAGCACTGTATGTAAGGGAGCAGTATGAATGCTCAGAGCTGCGGTACGAAACTGCAGAAAAACCTGAGTGTCTCTGGATTAAGTTTAGAAGTGTGAGCAACAAGAGTGATGTAGTGGTGGGACTCTGCTATAGACCACCGGACCAGGGGGATGAGGTGGATGAGGCTTTCTTCCGGCAACTCGCAGAAGCTACTAGATCGCACGCCCTGGTTCTCATGGGCGACTTCAATCATCCTGATATCTGCTGGGAGAGCAATACAGTGGTGCATAGACAATCCAGGAAGTTTTTGGAAAGCGTAGGGGACAATTTCCTGGTGCAAGTGCTAGAGGAGCCAACTAGGGGGAGAGCTTTTCTTGACCTGCTGCTCACAAACTGGGAAGAATTAGTGGGGGAAGCAAAAGTGGATGGGAATCTGGGGGGCAGTGACCATGAGTTGGTTGAGTTCAGGATCCTGACGCAGGGAAAAAAGGTAAGCAGCAGGATGCGGACCCTGGACTTCAGGAAAGCAAACTTCGACTCCCTCAGGAAACGGATGGGTAGGATCCCCTGGGGGACTAACATGAAGGGGAAAGGAGTCCAGGAGAGCTGGCTGTATTTCAAGGAATCCCTGTTGAGGTTCCAGGGACAAACCATCCCGATGAGTCGAAAGAATAGTAAATATGGCAGGCGACCAGCTTGGCTTAACGGTGAAATCCTAGCGGATCTTAAACATAAAAAAGAAGCTTACAAGAAGTGGAAGGTTGGACATATGACCAGGGATGAGTATAAAAATATTGCTCGGGCATGTAGGAATGAAATCAGGAGGGCCAAATCGCACCTGGAGCTGCAGCTAGCAAGAGATGTCAAGAGTAAAAAGAAGGGTTTCTTCAGGTATGTTGGCAACAAGAAGAAAGCCAAGGAAAGTGTGGGCCCCTTACTAAATGAGGGAGGCAACCTAGTGACAGAGGATGTGGAAAAAGCTAATGTACTCAGTGCTTTTTTTGCCTCTGTCTTCACGAACAAGGTCAGCTCCCAGACTGTTGCGCTGGGCATCACAGCATGGGGAGTAGATGGCCAGCCCTCAGTGGAGAAAGAGGTGGTTAGGGACTATTTAGAAAAGCTGGACGTGCACAAGTCCATGGGGCCGGACGAGTTGCATCCGAGAGTGCTAAAGGAATTGGCGGCTGTGATTGCAGAGCCATTGGCCATTATCTTTGAAAACTCGTGGCGAACGGGGGAAGTCCCGGATGACTGGAAATAGGCTAATGTAGTGCCAATCTTTAAAAAAGGGAAGAAGGAGGATCCTGGGAACTACAGGCCAGTCAGCCTCACCTCAGTCCCCGGAAAAATCATGGAGCAGGTCCTCAAGGAATCAATTCTGAAGCACTTAGACGAGAGGAAAGTGATCAGGAACAGTCAGCATGGATTCACCAAGGGAAAGTCATGCCTGACTAATCTAATTGCCTTCTATGATGAGATAACTGGCTCTGTGGATGAAGGGAAAGCAGTGGACGTGTTATTCCTCGACTTTAGCAAAGCTTTTGACACGGTCTCCCACAGTATTCTTGTCAGCAATTTAAAGAAGTATGTGCTGGATGAATGCACTATAAGGTGGGTAGAAAGTTGGCTAGATTGTCGGGCTCAATGGGTAGTGATCAATGGCTCCATGTCTAGTTGGCAGCCGGTGTCAAGTGGAGTGCCCCAGGGGTCGGTCCTGGGGCCGGTTTTGTTCAATATCTTCATAAATGATCTGGAGGATGGTGTGGATTGCACCCTCAGCAAATTTGCGGATGATACTAAACTAGGAGGAGTGGTAGATATGGTGTCAGGTAGGGATAGGATACAGAGGGACCTAGACAAATTGGAGGATTGGGCCAAAAGAAATCTGATGAGGTTCAATAAGGATAAGTGCAGGGTCCTGCACTTAGGACGGAAGAACCCAATGCACCGCTACAGACTAGGGACCGAATGGCTAGGCAGCAGTTCTGCGGAAAAGGACCTAGGGGTGACAGTGGACGAGAAGCTGGATATGAGTCAGCAGTGTGCCCTTGTTGCCAAGAAGGCCAATGGCATTTTGGGATGTATAAGTAGGGGCATAGCGAGCAGATCGAGGGACGTGATCGTTCCCCTCTATTCGACATTGGTGAGGCCTCATCTGGAGTACTGTGTCCAGTTTTGGGCCCCACACTACAAGAAGGATGTGGATAAATTGGAGAGAGTCCAGCGAAGGGCAACAAAAATGATTAGGGGACTGGAACACATGAGTTATGATGAGAGGCTGAGGGAACTGGGATTGTTTAGTCTGCAGAAGAGAAGAATGAGGGGGGATTTGATAGCTACTTTCAACTACCTGAGAGGTGGTTCCAGAGAGGATGGTTCTAGACTATTCTCAGTGGTAGAAGAGGACAGGACAAGGAGTGATGGTCTCAGGTTGCAGTGGGGGAGGTTTAGGTTGGATATTAGGAAAAACTTTTTCACCAAGAGGGTAGTGAAACACTGGAATGTGTTACCTAGGGAGGTAGTAGAATCTCCTTCCTTAGAAGTTTTTAAGGTCAGGCTTGACAAAGCCCTGGCTGGGATGATTTAATTGGGGATTGGTCCTGCTTTGAGCAGGGGGTTGGACTAGATGACCTCCTAAGGTCCCGTCCAACCCTGATATTCTATGATTCTATGACCCCGGGCCAGTGCTCGGGCTCAGCCCTTCTCACCCAGCGAGCCCCAGCCCAGGTCCCAGGCCAGCAGGGACTGCTGTGATCATGGAGTGTGGCCTTCGCCCTCGGCCGGTTACCCTCCCTATTCTATATTTCCAGCTCTCACAGGGCTTCACAGCAGGGGTCAATCTCCTGGCCCTTCCCCGGGAGATCGATGGGAAAATGGAAGGAGGGAGCAGAACCGTGACCTGCCCCAGCTCTGGCAGTGAGTCAGGGGCAGAGCCTGGAATAGAACTCAGTCCTGGGGCTTGTACTCTAACCAGTAGCCCTTACCCACACCAATCCCGTGTGCTGGATTTTCACCGCATGCGCTTGGCCTCTCAGCTGCACAGAGAAAGCCCCAGCGCTGCTCTCCCCAGACAGGCAGGCCACCACTTCTCTTCCCCCCATTATCCTGTAGCACCTCTCATTTCCACCCCTCAGTCTGTCCCTCCCTGATTCCCTGGCATCGGGCAGTCTTGCTCCGCCACCTAGTGGAGCTTCTCCATGTTGAAGCACTTGGAGGAGAGGAAGGTGATCAGGAACAGTCAACATGGATTCACCAAGGGCAAGTCATGCCTGACCAGCCTGATTGCCTTCTGTCACGGAGTCACCGGGCAATGCTCTGGAACTACTCCATACGAAGCCAGTAAGGACTCTGTGGGAGCATGTCTCCTCTGGGAGCAGACTGTCTCCAGGGCAAGAAGCTTACACAGCTTTGACCTTCCTGAGTCTGACCTCGGAGCATTCAGCATCCCCTTCCACACTGTACGCTTCCCACAGCGAGTCCGCACAGGCGGGGCTCCCGGGGAAGCCCGTGTGGGCCCTGCACCGCAACTCTGCAGTCAGATGTGACTCTCAGCCAACCAGTAAAACAGAAGGTTTATTAGACAACCGGAACACAATCCAAAACACAGACCCAGGTCTGGTCCACACTCCCAAAGCTGCAGGCTTTAACCAAAAGCGGCGGGGAACCAGCTGAGCAGCGGGGGACAGAAGAGCAGCAAACAGCAGGAGTTTGCCTGGGATCGGTGCTGGTGAGTATCTGGGTATCTGAGTGTGTGTTTGTTGAGAGGATCGGAGTGTTTGTAGTGAGGGCAGCTTGAAAGTTTGAGTGAGTGCTTGATTGGTTGGCTGAAAAGGGCGGCAGTTGGGAGCGTTTGTTTCAGGTGAGCCTGGCTGTTTAAAAAAAGCCAGTGCTTCGCGAACCAGCTGAGCGGCGGGGGACAGCAGAGCAGCAAACAGCAGGAGTTTGCCTGGGAGTTCGCCTGGAGTGAGCCCACTGAGGCTTACACCCTAATGACTTCTATGAGTAATTACTGCATCTCCTGAGGAAGCTCATAGTAGGAAGGTAATATGGATGGGGAGTGTTCAACTGTTGTGACCTGCACTGGATGTGCCATGTTTGTCTTTCTTCCAGAGGACAGAAGCGACTTTGTCTGTACAAAGTGCAAGCTGGTCTCCATATTGGAAGAGAAGGTTCAAGGTCTGGAGCAACAGGTATCGACCCTGAGTTGCATAAGAGAAACGGAAGATTTCCTGGACAGACGTCAGGATATGCTTCTACAGGCACAAGGTTCTGAAGATTCAGAGCAGGCTGCCCAGCACGGACAGGAGGATGGTAAAGAAATCTGGCAACATGTGACCTCCAGAAGAAGAAGGGGGAACGTCCATGTACCAGCAACGCGGACACAGGTAAGTAACCGTTTTCATGTTCTCTCCACAGGTACCATTGCGGGGAGTGGCCCAGATGATACGTCTGGGGGAAGGGAGCAGAAGGAGACTCCACTAGTTGAAAGGCATGAGATGCACTGTCCTAAGGTTGGGGGTTCCACGACCACCACTCCCAAGAGAAGGAGGCGGGTGGTGGTGGTCGGGGATTCTCCCCTCAGTGGGACTGAGTCATCTATCTGCCGCCCTGACCGGGAAAACAGAGAAGTCTGCTGCTTGCCAGGGGCTAAGATTCGCGATGTGATGGAGAGTCTGCCGAGACTCATCAAGCCCTCGGACCGCTACCCCTTCCTGCTTTTCCACGTGGGCACCAATGATACTGCCAAGAGTGACCTTGAGCGGATCACTGCAGACTACGTGGCTCTGGGAAGGAGAATAAAGGAGTATGAGGCGCAAGTGGTGTTCTTGTCCATCCTCCCCATGGAAGGAAAAGGCCGGGGTAGGGATCGTCGAATCGTGGAAGTCAATGAATGGCTACGCAGGTGGTGTTGGAGAGAAGGCTTTGGATTCTTCGACCATGGGATGGTGTTCCAAGAAGGAGGAGTGCTAGGCAGAGACGGGCTCCACTTAACGAAGAGAGGGAAGAGCATCTTCGCGAGCAGGCTGGCTAACCTAGTGAGGAGGGCTTTAAACTAGGTTCACCAGGGGAAGGAGACCAAAGCCCTGAGGTAAGTGGGGAAGCGGGATACCGGGAGGAAGCAAGAGCAGGAGCGTGTGAGAGGGGAGGGCTCCTGCCTCATACTGAGAACAAGGGGCAATCAGCGCGTTATCTCAAGTGCCTATATACAAATGCACAAAGCCTGGGAAACAAGCAGGGAGAACTGGAGGTCCTGGCAAAGTCAGGGAATGATGATGTGATTGAAATAACAGAGACTTGGTGGGATAACTCGCATGACTGGAGTACTGTCATGGATGGGTATAAACTGTTCAGGAAGGACAGGGAGGCCAGAAAAGGTGGGGGAGTTGCACTGTATGTAAGGGAGCAGTATGACTGCTCAGAGCTCAAGTATGAGACTGCAGAAAAACCTGAGAGTTTCTGGATTAAGTTTAGAAGCCTGAGCAACAAGGGTGATGTCGTGGTGGGACTCTGCTATAGACCACCAGACCAGGGGGATGAGGTGGATGAGGCTTTCTTCCGGCAACTCGCAGAAGTTACTAGATCGCAGGCCCTGGTTCTCATGGGCGACTTCAATCATCCTGATATCTGCTGGGAGAGCAATACAGTGGTGCACAGACAATCCAGGAAGTTTTTGGAAACTGTAGGGGACAATTTCCTGGTGCAAGTGCTGGAGGAACCAACTAGGGGTGGAGCTCTTCTTGACCTGCTGCTCACAAACCGGGAAGAATTAGTAGGGGAAGCAAAAGTGGATGGGAACCTGGGAGGCAGTGACCATGAGATGGTCGAGTTCAGGATCCTGACACAAGGAAGAAAGGAAAGCAGCAGAATACGGACCCTGGACTTCAGAAAAGCAGACTTTGACTCCCTCAGGGAACTGATGGGCAAGATCCCCTGGGAGAATAACATGAGGGGGAAAGAATTTTAAAGAATCCTTATTGAGGTTACAGGGACAAACCATCCCGATGTGTAGAAAGAATAGTAAATATGGCAGGCGACCAGCTTGGCTTAACAGTGAAATCCTTGCTGATCTTAAACACAAAAAGGAGGCTTACAAGAAGTGGAAGATTGGACAAATGACCAGGGATGAGTATATAAATATTGCTCGGGCATGTAGGAATGGAATCAGGAAGGCTAAATCACACCTGGAGTTGCAGCTAGCGAGGGATGTTAAGAGTAACAAGAAGGGTTTCTTCAGGTATGTTGGCAATAAGAAGAAAGCCAAGGAAAGTGTGGGCCCCTTACTAAATGAGGGAGGCAACCTAGTGACAGAGATGTGGAAAAAGCTAACGTACTCAATGCTTTTTTTGCCTCTGTCTTCACGAACAAGGTCAGCTCCCAGACTACTGCACTGGGCAGCACAGCATGGGGAGGAGGTGGCCAGCCCTCTATGAAGGAAGAAGTGGTTTGGGACTATTTAGAAAAACTGGACGTGCACAAGTCCATGGGGCCGGATGCATTGCATCCGAGAGTGCTAAAGGAATTGGCGGCTGTGATTGCAGAGCCATTGGCCATTATCTTTGAAAACTCATGGCGATTGGGGGAAGTCCCGGAAGATTGGAAAAAGGCTAATGTAGTGCCCATCTTTAAAAAAGGGAAGAAGAAGGATCCTGGGAACTACAGGCTGGTCAGCCTCACCTCAGTCCCCGGAAAAATCATGGAGCATGTCCTCAAGGAATCAATTCTGAAGCACTTAGACGAGAGGAGAGTGATCAGGAACAGTCAGCATGGATTCACCAAGGGAAAGTCATGCCTGACTAATCTAATTGCCTTCTATGATGAGATAACTGGCTCTGTGGATGAAGGGAAAGCAGTGGACGTGTTATTCCTCGACTTTAGCAAAGCTTTTGACACGGTCTCCCACAGTATTCTTGTCAGCAAGTTAAAGAAGTATGGGCTGGATGGATGCACTAAGAGGTGGGTAGAAAGTTGGCTAGATTGTCGGGCTCAACGGGTAGTGATCAATGGCTCCATGTCTAGTTGGCAGCCGGGATCAAGCAGAGTGCCCCAAGGGTCGGTCCTGGGGCTGATATTGTTCAATATCTTCATTAATGATCTGGAGGATGGTGTGGATTGCACCCTCAGCAAGTTTGCGGATGACACTAAACTGGGAGGAGTGGTAGATACGCTGGAGGGTAGGGATAGGATACAGAGGGACCTAGACAAATTGGAGGATTGGGCCAAAAGAAATCTGATGAGGTTCAACAAGGACAAGTGCAGAGTCCTGCACTTAGGACGGAAGAATCCCATGCACCGCTACAGACTAGGGACCGAATGGCTCGGCAGCAGTTCTGCAGAGAAGGACCTAGTGGTGACAGTGGACGAGAAGCTGGATATGAGTCAGCAGTGTGCCCTTGTTGCCAAGAAGGCCAATGGCATTTTGGGGTGTATAAGTAAGGGCATTGCCAGCAGATCGAGGGACATGATCGTTCCCCTCTATTCGACATTGGTGAGGCCTCATCTGGAGTACTGTGTCCAGTTTTGGGCCCCACGCTACAAGAAGGATGTGGATAAATTGGAGAGAGTCCAGCGAAGGGCAACAAAAATGATTAGGGGACTGGAACACATGAGTTATGATGAGAGGCTGAGGGAACTGGGATTGTTTAGTCTACGGAAGAGAAGAATGAGGGGGGATTTGATAGCTGCTTTTAACTACCTTAAAGGTGGATCCAAAGAGGATGGATCTAGACTATTCTCAGTGATAGCAGATGACAGGACAAGGAGTAATGGTCTCAAGTTGCAGTGGGGGAGGTTTAGGTTGGATATTAGGAAAAACTTTTTCACTAGGAGGGTGATGAAACACTGGAATGCGTTACCTAGGGAGGTGGTGGAATCCCCTTCCTTAGAAATTTTTAAGGTCAGGCTTGACAAAGCCCTGGCTGGGATGATTTAGTTGGGATTGGTCCTGCTCTGGGCAGGGGGTTGGACTAGATGGCCTCCAGAGGTCCCTTCCAACTCTGTTATTCTATGATTCTATGAAAAACTGCTCAGCAAGTCACGTATCTCCAGCACCCAGACACCCAGTTCCCAATGGGATCCAAACCCCAAATAAATCTGTTTTACTCTGTATAAAGCTTATGCAGGGTAAACTCATAAATTGTCCACCTTCTATATCACTGATCGAGAGATATGCACAGCTGTTTGCTTTCCCAGGTATTAATCACTTACTCTGGGTTTACTAATAAACAAAAGTGATTTTATTTAAGTATAAAAAGTAGGATTTAAGTGGTTCCAAGTAATAACAGACAGAACAAAGTAAGTCACCAAGCAAAATGAAACAAAACACACAAGTATAAACCTAATACATTAAGAAACTGATTACAGGTAATATTTCACCCTCAGAGAGGTTCCAATAATCTTCTTTCACAGACTAGACTCCTTTCTTGTCTGGGCTCAATCCTTTCCCCTGGTACAGTCCTTGTCAGTTCCAGCAGACATCTTTGGCCTTGGCTCCACTTACAGATGTACAGCGCTGTGAGTTAAACCCGCCTTCGTACAGCTGAGTAGGGAAAGCGCTGCAGCCTGTCCACACTGTCAGGTGCCAGCGCACTGTCGTGGCCGCATTTGCAGCGCAATGGGAGCGGTGAATTATGGGCAGCTATCCCAGCATTCCAGTGGCTGCAACGTGCTTTTCCAATGGGGGCGGGGGTGGAGTGTGACAGGGAGCATGGGGGGAGAGAGAGTGGGTGTTTGGGGGGCTGAGAGTGTGTCAGCGTGCTGCCTTGTAAGTACAGACCCCCCCTCCCTCCCCCGCTTGCTCTCACTCACTGAAAGCGAACGGCAGCTGTTTCTTTTTTTCTCATAGACGAGATAAGCAGCTGCTCGCCGAAAAGGTCCCCAACCCCCCTTCCCGCCTCTCTCTTCAAGTAAACATTGGCTGTCGGCGCTCCAAACGGAGCCCCCTGCCTGCCTCTCACTCATTCAAAGCCAACAGTGGCTGTGTTTGGTTTTTTGATAAGCAGCCCCCGAAACGGAGCTTTGAAACGGCACTTCCGCACCCGGAGTTCACAACAAAACAAGAGAGGACGCTTCAGCTAAAAGGATTATGGGGAGTTTCCGGAGGTCAATCCGTGCGTAATAACGTTACTCCCCGTTTACACTGGAGCTGGAGCGTCTCAGCCAATGCGCAACAGCTGTTAATCCTCTCGGGGAGGTGGAGTACCAGGAGCACTCCAGCCAGGGAGTCAGAGTGCTCTCCGTGCCTTGCCAGTTTGGACGGGGAGTAAGGTAGAGCGCTCTGGGAGGCTTTATTGTGGTATAACGTGCAACTGTAGCCAAAGCCTTAGATGGAAAGCCGGGGTGTTCTCTGGAAGATCCCTTTGTTCTGTCCCACCCCCTTTTATATCTTTGGCACAAGGTGAGAATCCTTTGTCTTTTTGGGGTTCCCACCCCTCCTTCTAAATGAAAAAGCACCAGGTTTAAGACGGATTCCAGTATCATTTTTATAGTGGGGACACTGCACCCCCCCTTACCCATGTCCGCTCTCCCTGCCATCCCTTAGAGCTGAGGCTGGGAGCAGGGCCGTGGCTCTAGGAGGGGGAACATGGACATGGTAAGGGGACTGAGGCTGGGGCCACAGCTGGGGGCGGGGGCAGAGCCCCAGACTCAGGGCCAGGAGAGGACCCTGCATGTGGGGCCGGGAGCAGAGCCCCGAGGCTGACAACTGGGACCCTGGGCACAGGGCCAGAAGCCAGGACTCTGGGTGCAGGGCCAGCGGCCGGGACCCCAGGTGCGGGGCCAGAAGCAGAGCCCCACATAAAACCTGGGGTTGCTGCAGCACCCCCCAGACCCCTAGTTCCTGCGCCTATGAGTTGATGTGATTCTAACCAGCTGGGGGCAGTGGTGGACATTAAGAATTTCGATTGGAAGGGCATAAGAATTTTAGCACAGGGCTATGGCACATCAACTCTGACAAAATAGTTGTCATAACTCCACAGAAATTATTACACTCATTCCACGGGCCATAGTTTGTCCACCCATGCCCTAGGAAGTCCCAGGCCCTGAACCAGAGACACCCAAAAGAAGAGGCTGCTTTTGGAAGCCCAGGCCTCATGGGGGTGGGGATCTTCGGGAGGGGTTGCCTCACTTACTCCCCTGGAGGACACTGCTAGTCAGATTTTAGCTTTGGTTCGGGCTCCTGCTCTAAGGAGGGGCAGGAGCCTCTGCTCTTCCGGAGATCCTCAAAGCAGAAGAACTGGAGGGCGATCTCCTCACACGCGTAATTCACCCCGCACTCAAACAAGTAGCCAAACAAGAGCAGCGTTGGCGCCTACTGTCACACGGGCAGGTCCAAGTAACTACACGGCCCTTCGTACAGGAGCCAGGGGTGTCCCCACTTGGCCTCATTCAATGGGGAGCGGTTGAGATAGATGCTCAGGTTGACCTGCTTGCGTTTATCCATCGGGTGGGAGTAAAGCAGCCATGACATGGTGCTTCTGTGGAGGGCGGAGGCGGCATTCCCACTGTTCAACAGGCAGGTCATCTCGTGGGCTGGGGTGTCTGGCTCTTCCACGTCATCTGCCTCCAGAAGCCCTGGTGTCGGTGTGAAGCTCACTACGCTGCCCTGGCAGCCTTGAGGCGGCTCGCACAGAACAGAATTTGGAGGCCCCAGCAAGGATGTGGTAGAGAGGAAGGAGACGGATGGTACAAACAGTTTGTAGTTTGTCCATTGCAATAGGAGGTAAAAGACGGCGGGGTTGGGTCGCTCCCTACAAGTTCCCGTGTCGCAGTTCGTGAGTTAATTTACGGATACATTCCGTTACTGGGACTCAGAACTCAGGCTGATTGCCTGTTGGAGTTGAGAAATTATGTCCAGAGACAGGGAAACAACTGGAAAGAGTGAACAGTTGAACATTATGTTGGGAAACAGCTTGACAGATTTTGTACAAGAGTATGGGGGTAATGGACCCTGGAAGCCTGGTGCCTTCACTGGCCCCGGAGCCTTCTTGCAGCTCCACAAGCAATGGGATATCTGGGTTAGTGCAGGAAGGTGGGGAGGTCCGAATGGTAGGGCAAAGAAAAAGGCTGCTTTGCTGGGGTTGTGGATGGTTGCGACAACACTGGATCAGGAGATAGATCGGTTAAAAGACCAGGTGCAGGAACTGGAAAGAATCAGAGCGGAAAAGGAAAGTGAAGTGATTAATTTGAAGGCAGAATCTGATGCTCTCAGAGCTACGTCTCTGACACAAGCAGCACAGATTGTAGGAACGCAGAAGCAGGTATGTGACCGTCCACCTCGCACAGAGTAAAAGTTACCAAGAGCTTTGGGTTGAAAGAACCCCGGGTAACATGGGAAGCGCTAATGCTGAGACACCTCGGGCTGAGAGCGGCAGCAAGCAAGGGGGGGGTCTGCAGGGAAACAACGCACAAGGAATTACCTTGACCGAAGTCCCTGTCTTCCGACCTCGTCTCAGCACCAGGTACTCAGCGTCCTCGTCCCTGGCAGAGGAGTGCTTCTCCATGAACGCCAGGAGCGTGTCTGTGAGGATATACAGCAGTGCGGGGACCCGATAGGTGACCCCACTCTGTGGATCCTGGTGGAAGAGAGTCACCTTCCCAAAGCATCATTGATCATGATGTCTCGACGTACCAGACACCTCAGCTGGGAGAGAAAAGGCATCAAGGGGGTTAAACCAATACTAGCTCCAGAGCTTCTCTCAGCTGCAGAGCTGCACCCACCTGCTCAGACAGGAAACATTATTGGGCTCCTCAGACAGAACAAGCAATAAGCCTGAGCCACAGAGGTAGGAGTGCATTAATGGCCTGCTGCAGAGCTCAGCCATACGTGGTTACAGCCCACCTCCAGCTATGCACAACCGTATTTCATTTTCCTTTTGCTACTATTTCTTTGGCTCCCAACTCCCCAAAATGGACTTTGTTTCCTCCATGCTCTGACGCCGCCCAGAGTTTCCTGCACACTTCAAAGGGAGATGGGGCAGTTTAAGCCCCACCTTGAGGTTTTGTAGATAACGTCGGGAGAAATGTGATCACAACATTTTTAATTAAAGTGTCAATGAAAAACTTTGGCCTGTCTTTCAAACAACGCCACGAACAACAGCTTGGAGGGAGGGAGGGCAGAGCCAGGAAGTGAAAGAAACAGAAAGAGAAACCCCAAGGGATCAACCTAGATTAGAAAAGGGACATTTCACCTTCGTTAAAACAAGAACAAACACTGGCCACAGCGAAATGTGGACGAAGGCAGGATGGCCCTGTGGTTAAGCCACAAGTCAGGAGATCTGGCTTCTTTCCTTATCCCTGCCATAGACTCACTGCATCAGGCAACCAGCTCAGAGATCAATGCTGCAAGGGTGCAGGCTTAGCTCCTACTGATTTCAATGACAGCAGGATCCAGTTCTGATCAGCGAGGGGGGGCTAGGACACTGAGTTAGGGCCAAATTCTGCTCAATTATGCCAAAGTAATTTCTGGCTCTGGGTTTACATGAGCGTGACAGAGATCAGAACCCGGCCCCCACTGCCTCCAAGTGACAAACAGGGGCCTTCCTCCAAGCCCAGACTTTCCCAGCACCAGCCCAGCAGTAATGCAGTGCAGTAATTTACCATCAGCAGGTGCCTGCCCCGCTGGAGGGGATCCCCGCAGCGCTGTCTCCAATGCAGACCGGCTCTGGAGTCTCCCTCCTGGCCTGTCTTTCTGCTCTTTCCAACGGCGAAGGGGGCAAACTAGACCAAGGAACCTAGAAACAGCAAGAGAAGTGAAAGTAGAAGCTCTAACCCTGGCAGGGATTCAAGCCCTACTGAGCCGAGCCCAGCCCGTCACCACGCGACTGGTCTGTCCCTCCCCTCCCGCAGACACTGCTTGGCCCAAGATTACTGCTAAAGAGATGTGCTACAGTGCCCCACCCCCAAAAAAGGCCTCCACACTGCCCCCACTCATGGCGAGTCCCCCCAACAGACCTGCCCCCCGCGAGCCCTCATTGCACCGAGTCCCCCCCACCCCACATTGCACCGATTCGAACTTGGAGACAGGGTCCAAATATTCGCAGCAGCGCCGGAATGGAACATACCCGACGTCGGTGCAGGGCCATGGCCTGCGCAGTGTCACGGGCCAGCACAGTGGCCATTTTGGACCCCATGGGCATACCACTAGGCCCAGGGTGCCCAGTCCAAGGCCTCATGCTTAGTGGCGTCCGAGCCTAGGGTGCTGAAGGCAGCAGCCAGTCGCCCCACCCCTAAGGGTGCAGAGGATTCGGCGGTTGCATCACCTCCTCTGGAACCCACCCCAGTTCCTGAGCCAGACCCTGGAGTGGCTGGCATGGAGCTAGAGGTGGGGCAGGAGGTCCCCGAGGACAAAGTGGGTCTGGCGGACCCAGTTCCTCCACCCTCTTTGTCCTTGGGGACCTCCTGCCCCACCTCTAGCTCCGTGCCAGCCACCTCTAGCTCCGTGCCAGCCACTCCAGGGTCTGGCTCAGGAACTGGGGTGGGTTCCGGATGAGGCGGTGGCAGGCACCTCTGTCTTGGGACCGCCCCCTATAGATAGCCGTGCCCACCAGGAACTCCTGCGCAGGGTGGCACGGAATATGAACCTGCAGGCTGAGGAGGTGATAGAGCTGAAGGACCCTATGGTGGACATCCTGGCATCAGAAGGACCATCCAGGGTCCCTCTACCCCTCATAAAAACTATACGAGCCAGTGCAAAGACCATTTGGAAGACCCCAGCCTCCATCCCTCCCACCGCTAAGGGTGTGGAGAGGAAGTACTTCGTGCCCTCCAAGGGGTTTGACTACCTGTTCACACACCCACAGCCTTGCTCGTTGGTAGTGTTGGCAGTAAAGGAGAGGGAGAGGAGAGGCAGGGTCAGCAAGCCCCAGCGCCTAAATCTAAGGACGCCAAGCGCCTGGATTTATTCGAACACAAAGTTTACTCCATGGGGGGTTTGCAACTCAGGATTGCCAACCAACAGGCAATCCTGAGCAGGTACCTTTAACTCCTAGAACTCAATGCTGAAGTTTAGGGAGCTGGTACCAGCAGAGTCCAGGGAGGAGTTTGGGGCAGTTGTCGGGGAGGGCAATGTTCGGTCAAGGAATAAAATATGGAAAGGCTGCAGGGAACTCCCCCAACAAAAATATAGGCCCACAGTCCTTTACTGAGAGTTCCAGTATCTATCACCTGGTTGGTAGCCAAGCTAGTCCTCCTTAGGTAACCTCCCTTCCCCTTCCTCTGCTGGAATGAGGCAAGTGGAATCAGGTGTATATAAACCAAACACATTGTGTTTATTTTGGGGAAACTGAGGTACATAAATGGGAACGGGAAAAATGCATAAAACAATAACAGAAACTTATTCTATCGGTACAGTAACTCAGAACATCTGTGGCCTGAAGCCAAGACCCAAACTAGACACCCGTGGAGTACAAAAGGTAAGTAAACATACAATGTCACCCTTCTGATGGTTGCTCAGGACTTCGATCCTTTGGCTTGTACAGAGCCTCAGGAGAGGAACTCTGAGGAGATCCCTTGATGACTCGTCCTTCACACTGGCTCCAGATGACACGGCGGCAGGCTCACGAGATGACAGCTGGGTGTTCACAGGCGAATGACAACGGTGGACATTAACTGCTGCAGATGGTAAGTAATAGCTGGAGATGGCACTTGTCCAGAGTTTTGATCACCTGTGGAAGCAAACCCGCGTGCACCTGCCACTCGGATGGGCAGTCCCGAACTGAGGTAACTGCCGCTCTTATATAGCCTATATAGCACAAAATCCCTTAGGGCAGGGGTCTCAAACTCAATTTACTTTACGGCCAGTGCCAGTCCTCAAATCCTTCCAGCGGGCCAATAATGTCACTCATGCCACCCAGAACCTGCCCCCCAAAACTCTGCCCCCCAAAAAACTCCACTCCCCACCTGCCTAAGGCTCTGGGAGGGAGTTTGGGTAGGGGAGGAGGTCTGGGGTAGGGGATTGGGGTGCAGGCTGTGGGAGGGAGTTTGGGTGCAGAAGGAGTGAGAGGTTGGGCTCTGGGAGGGAGTTTGGGTTGGGGAGAGAGTCTGGGGTGGAGTTTGGGTGCTGGGTGCAGGCTCTGGGCTGGAGCGTGCAGGAGGAGGGGGTGGGGTTGCAGACTCTGGGAGGGAGTTTGGGGGCTGGGGTGTGTGGGGAGGGGGTGCAGTCTCTGGGAGGGAGTTTGGGGGCAGGAGGGGGTGTGTGGGAAGGGGGTGCAGGCTCTGGGAGAGAGTTTGGGGGCTGGGGTGTGTGGGGAGGGTGTGAAGGCTCTGGGAGGGAGTTTGGGGGAAGGAGGGGGTATGTGTGGAGGGGGTGGTGGTCCAGGCTCTGGGAGGGGTTCAGGGGGTGCGGCGCTTACCTGGGGCTCCAAGGTCAGGCCGGCCGGGGGGACTCTGTGCACTGCTGCCCCCAGGCACCGTCCCCGCAGCTTCCCATGGGCCGCAAGGGCACTTGGGGTGGGGGCAGCGCACGGAGGCACAGCCCCACCCTGCCCGGGGCTGCAGGAAGGGGCCAGCAGACACGTGGAGCGAGCTGGCAGATGCCACTCAGCTCTGCTGCGCTGCTGGGACCCCGGACCATCATAAATCACCTGGGGGGTGTGTGGGAGGAGTGCCCGGGGGTGGCAGGTGAGGCCAAGGGAGAGACCCGGCCCCAAAACTCCTGGAGCCCTGCGGGCCACACTGGGGAGGTTCGTGGGCCGCAGATGGCCTGTGGGCCACGAGTTTGAGACCCCTGCCTTGGGAAACCCCATAGAATCCGCGGGAAAATCCAGTTAAAACTGGAACTTGTTTACTACTTGGGCCACTGCTGACCGTTGGAAAGGGCGGGAAAACACTCCAACTGCACAACACTCCTGATCACATGACCAAGTCCTCCATTTTAGATAACAAAATGGGTTCCATACAAACATCATAAATCATAATACCAATAACCTTACAAACACAGCTTTAGGAATTTGCCCCTAACAGCAAGGCAGTGGCATGGACCTCTTTACAGGCCACACTGGACGCTGCGGTCTCAGCAGCCTGCACCTTGTCCTCAGGGATAGCTATGCGGCGTAGTTCCTGGCTGCAGGCCTCGGGGCTCTCGCCCAAGGTTCAGCAAACTATGCAAGACCTACCCTTTGACAGGGTGGGTCTGTTTGCCGAGCAGACTGACTCCAGACGGCATAGACTCCAGGGTGACAATGAAATCTTTGGCTATGCACACACCCCGGCAACCCAACAAAAGCCCTTTAAGCCCCAACCGCCACAACAGCACCCATATCCTCCTCGGCCGAGGCAGGAATTCTACAGGCGCAGGGGTAGGAATGGCAAGTGTAAGCCTTCTCATCCCCCATCTGACAGGTCCAGGGCCCGACTAAGCCTTCATTGGGCTCAAAATAGATATTCTGAAGGTGCACCTGAGGACGGAGCACCTGTGTCAACACCGGATCCTTCCCCGTGGTTTTTGAACCGTCTATCCCACTTCTACCGTGCGTGGTCCCAAAAAACATAAGACCGCTGTGTCCTTCGCATGGTGGAAATGGGATGTTCTCTCCAATTCGGCTCCTACCGTCCCTCCCACCCCCCTTCCCGAACCCTCTTCAGGGACTCTTTTCATGAGCAGCTCCTTATCGAGGAGGTGCAGGAACCCCTTGCCATAGGAGCAGTGAAGGAGGTTCCTCAGGAGCTAAGGGGCAAGGGATTCTATTCCCGATACTTCCTAATCCTCAAAGCCAGTGGGGGGGTCTCAGACCCATTCTAGACCTGCGAGGACTCAACAAGTTCATAGCAAAGTTGAAGTTCCACATGGTTTCCCTCAATACAATTATCCCTTCCCTGGATCCAGGAGATGAGTTCGCTGCGCTTGACATGAAAGACGCGTACTTTCACATAGCGATTCACCCTGCTCACAGATGCTTCTTAAGGTTTGTGATCTACCAAAAACATTATCAGTTCATGGTTCTTCCCTGCGGCCTGTCGACAGCCCCATGAGTGTTCGCCAAGTGCATGTCAGTGGTAGCAGCCTTCCTCCGAAGGAGGCAGGTGCAGGTATACCCTTACCTAGATGACTGGCTACTCAGGGGGTGCACCAGGGAGCAGATGGAGTCTCAGGTCAGTCTGGTCACATCCACGTTTGAGAGACTCGGTCTCCTCCTCAACGTGAACATGTCAACCTTGTCACCGACCCACAGAATAGCATTTATCAGGGCAGTGTTGGACTCGGTCCAGGCAAGAGCATGTCTGCCAGAGTCCCAATTCCAAGCCATGTCATGCGTGATTCAATACATGAGTGAGTACCCGACTATAACAGCGAGGAATTGCCTCAGTCTCCTCGGTCACATGGCCACCTGCACGTATGTGGTCCGGCATGCCAGGCTGGGGCTCAGGCATCTACAGACATGACTTGCTTCGACATGCTGCCTGGGGCGCAACAGCCTGGGCTTAGTGGTCACGGTACCACAGAAGGACCTAGAGTCACTCCAGTGGTGGCTCAATGCTCCAATGGTCTGCGGGGGAGTCCACTTCAGCAGCCCTCAACTCTCCTTGTCTCTGGTGACAGACGCGTCAGCTCTAGGTTGGGGTGCACATCTGGGAGATCTCCGAATGCAGGACCTGTGGTCACAGGACAAGCTCTCTCTCCATATCAATATCAAGGAGCTGAGAGCTGTGCATCTTGCATGCCAGGCCTTTCAGCCTCAACTGCAAGGCCAGTATGTGGCAGTCACGACGGACAACACCACTGCAATGTTTTACATCAACAAGCAGGGTGGAACCCGGTTCTTGTCCCTCTGTCAGGAGGCCCTCAGACTGTGGGAATTCTGTGTAGTCCACTCCATGCACCTGGAAGCATCATATCTGCCAGGAGTCCAGAACGTACAGGCGGACCACCTCAGCAGGTCCTTTCACAGCCACAAGTGGTCCATCCGGCTGGACGTCATTCACTCCATTTTCCAGAGGTGGGGGTTTCCCCAGATCGACCTGTTCGCCGCTCGGAGCAACAGGAAGTGTCCAACATTCTTCTCCTTCCAGAAAAGCAGCCCGGGCTCAATCGCGGACGCATTCCCGCTACCCTGGGGAGGCCGTCTCCTCTGTGCCTTTCCCCCGATCCCTCTCGTGCACAAGGTCCTGCTCAAGGTCTGCAGAGACGGGGCAGAAATAATTCTGGGGGTACCAGCATGGCCTTGACAACACTGGTACACCACGCTTCTGGATCTGTCGGTTGATGCCATGGTCACGTTGCCGCTCCTCCCCGACATTATCACTCAGGACCACGGTCGGCTTCATCACCCAGACCTACGGCCCCTCCATCTCACGGCCTGGAAGCTTCATGGCTGAACCCCATGAATTCTGTGCTCACAGCAGGTAAGGGAGGTCTTACTCAGCAGCAGAAAGCCCTCCAGGAGGGCCACATATCTGGCAAAGTGGAAGAGGTTCACTTGCTGGTGGGACCAGCGTCATACGCCCCCACTTCAGGCACCGTTACCTCTTATTCTGGAGTACCTTCTGCACCTGAAACAGCAAAGCCTGGCAGTATCGTCCATAAAGGTACACCTAGTGGCTATCTCAGCTTTTCACCCCAGAGTCACTGGGCGCTCTGTCTTTGCCAACCCCATGGTGGGACAGTACCTCAAGGGTCTGGAATGGCTACATCCTCAGATTAGACAGCCTGTCCCTGCATGGGACCTTAATTTGGTCCTCTCCAAGTTAATGGGGCCCCCATTTGAACCGCTGATGACTTGCTCCCTTCTCTACCTCTCATGGAAGGTATCCTTCCTAATTGCCATCACATCGGCAAGAAGAGTGTCTGAGTTAAAGGCCCTTACCTCCGACCCACCTCATACAGTTTTCCACAAAGACATGGTGCAGCTCAGACCTCACCCTGCTTTCCTGCCTAAGGTGGTCTCTCATTTCCATACCAGCCAAGACATATTCCTGTCTGTCTTTTATCCAAAGTCAAATGCCGGTAGCCGTGAGCAGGGGTTGCACTCCTTGGATGTTCAGCGAGCGTTATCCTTCTATGTTGAATGCACTAAGCCATTCAGGAAATCAAACCGGTTGTTCATAGCGGTGGCTGACCGCATGAAAGGACTCCCGGTCTCATCTCAAAGAATATTGTTCTGGATCACTTCCTACATCCGCATGTGCTATGAGCTGGCCAAGACACCAGTCCCGGCAGTTACAACACACTCCACTAAGGGCACAGGCCTCATTGGTGGCATTCCTGGCCCAGGTCCCGAACCAAGAAATCTGCAGGGCAGTGAGTTGGTCCTCGGTGCATTCGTTCACCTCTCATTATGCCATCGTCCAGCAAGCCAGAGATGATGCAGCTTTCGACAGAGTGGTGCGCCAATCAGGAATTCCATAACTCCACCCCACCACCTAGGTAAGGCTCGGGAGTCACCTAATTAGAATTGATATGAGCAATCACTCGAAGAAGAAAAACGGTTACTCACCTCTAATAACTTGTTCTTCGAGATGTGTTGCTCATGTCCATTCCAAACCCACCCGCCTTGCCCTCTGTTGGAGTAATCACAAGAAGGAACCGAGGAGGGGCCGGGTCATCAGGGTCATATATTGAGTGCCGTGGAGGCGCCACTCTAGGGGGCTCCACAGCCAACCTGACGGGTGCTGCTAGGAGAAAAACTCTCCGACAGCTGTGCACACGGTGCACACACACCTAATTGGAATGGATATGAGCAACACATCTTGAAGAACAACACTTACAAGAAGGTGAGTAACTGTTTTTCCCCCTCTATTCGGCACTGGTGAGGCCACATCTGGAGTACTGCGTCCAGTTTTGGGCCCCCCCACTACAGAAAGGATGTGGAAAAATTGGAGAGAGTCCAGCGGAGGGCAATGAAAATGATTAGGGGGCTGGGGCACGACTTATGAGGAGAGGCTGAGGGAACTGGGCTTATTTAGTGTGCAGAAGAGAAGAGTGAGGTGGGATTTGATAGCAGCCTTCAACTACCTGAAGGGGGGTTCCAAAGAGGATGGAGCTAGGCTGTTCTCAGTGGTGGCAGATGGCAGGACAAGGAGCAATGGTCTCAAGTTGCAGTGGGGGAGGTCTAGGTTGGATATTAGGAAACACTATTTCACTGGGAGGGTGGTGAAGCACTCGAATGGGTTACCTTGGGAGGTGGTGGACTCTCCATCCTTAGAGTTTTTTAAGTCCCGGCTTGACAAAGCCCTGGCTGGGATGATTTAGTTGATGTTGGCCCTGCTTTGAGCAGGGGGTTGGACTAGATGACCTCCTGAGGTCTCTTCCAACCCTTATCTTCTGTGATTCCTTCTGTAACACAGCCCAGCTGTCCTCTGGCTGCTTTGGCTGCTTTTCACCCTTTTTAAAGGGGCTTGCATGAATTCAGGTTGCCAAGCCTCCAGGATTGGCCTGGAGTCTCCAGGAATTAAAGATTAATCTTTAATTAAAGATTATATCATGTGATGAAATCTCCAGGAATACATCCAACCAAAACTGGCAACCCTAATTCAGTGCCTGACTTGGGGTAGAAGCCCTGGTTTATCCACAGAACTAGGAATGGGCAGTGACAGTTCAGGGCTTCTCCTACTCAGCCCTGTCAACATGCCTCACCCAGGGCCAGAAGCTCATACAGAACCTGCCTCGATGGTAAGGTTATTAATCTGGATAAAACTAAGTCTCTGGCTCTTACCACGAAGCCATCTCCAGCCCCACATTACAAACAGCTCCCTATTAATCTGTCCAGATGGGACATCGAGCAGGTGGCAAGGGTCGAATACTTGGGCAGTGTTACAGCGCTGGAGGATGCTCAAAAGATGTGGGCGCTTGTATAGCAGCAGCAGTTGCCACATTGCGGGCATGGCATCAGACTTGCCACGGAGCTGTGGATCGATGGAAACATGGTCATAGCAACTCTATTGCAGGGCAGTGAAACATGGGTGCTGAGGAAGGCTGAAGAACATTGGATTTGTGTTTTGGAGCCTTTCTCAGTTGCTCCATATTAAGTGGCAGGATAAGACCAGAAATGGGATATCTGAAGCAGAACCCAGCAGCTGCCTCCCACCTGCACTGGTTCAGTTTTGGAGGCTGTCTCGGTGCAGACATATTGTCATGAAAATCAGAAAATTCCACGTGCCTGTGCCCAGGAATGCTGCTACCCCGCCAGCCATCATGTGGGCACCAAAAGCTGCGATGGCACAATAAGATTGCCAGTGGGGCACATAAACTGAATATCCAGCCAGACCACCTTAAGGACCTATCTAAGAGGTTGATCTGCAAGAAGAGCATGTCCCTTTGGGATTTCATAGAATCATAGAAATGTAGGACTGGAAGAGACCTCGAGAAGTTGTCAAGTCCAGTCACCTGTGCGATACAGGACCAAGTAAACCTAGACCATCCCTGACAGGTGTTTGTCCAACTGGTTTTTAAAAGCTTCCAATGATGGGGACCCCATGCCCTGCTTTGGAAGCCTATTCCAGAGCTCAACTACCTTATAGATAGGAAGTTTTTCCTAACATCTCATTTAAAATCTTCCTTGCTGCGGATTAAGCCTGTTAATTGTCCTACCTTCAGTGGACATGGAGAACAATTTGATCACTGTCCTTTTTATAAAAGCCCTCAAAGTATTGGAAGACCGTTATCAGGTCCCCCTCAGTCTTCTTTTTTGAAGACTAAACAACCTTGTTTTTTTCAACCTTTCGTCACAGATCAGGGTTTCTAAGGCTTTTAACATTTTTGTTGCTCTCCTCTGGACTCTTTCCAATTTGTCCACAGCCTTCCTAAATTGTGGTGCCCAGAACTGGACACAGTACTCCAGCTGGGGCCTCACCAGTGTCAAGTAGAACAGGACAATTACCTCCTGTGTCTTACATACAACACTCCTGTTAAAACACCCCAGAATCAGGTCAGCCTTTTTGCAGCTGCATCACATGGACAACTCATTTCAGTTTATGGTCCACTATAACCCCCACATCCTTTTCAGCAGTCCTGCCACCAAGACCGTTATTTCCAACTTTGTAGTTGGGCATTTGCTTTTTCCTTCCTAAGTGAAGTACTTTGCACTTTTCTTTATTGAATTGCAACTGGCTGAATTCAGACCAATTCTTCAATTTGTCAAAGACATTTTGAATTTTAAATGTGCCCTCCAAAGTGCTTGTAACACCCTCCCAGCATGGTGTCATCTGAAAATTTTATAAGCACATTCTCTATTCCATTCATGGGCGACAGGTAGAATAGGCCAAGCCAAGCCCCGGCCCTGCGCACCCTACACCCTCTCCTCCAAGCCGGCGGCAGCTTAGCTCTGGCCAGAGGCCAGCAGGTGACTGGGGCTGGCCGGTGACCCAGTTCTAGGGCCAGTGCGCAACCCAATGATAGGGTGGCAGCCGGGTGCTGGGGCCAGCGGGCGGCCTGGGGCTGCTCGGCTGGGGCTCCTTCGGATGTGGGGAGGGGGTGGGCCCCATTGGGTGTGGGGGGGCCCTTGGGGCTCCAGCAGGCAGTATGGGGGGCTTGGGCAGAAGGGATGGAGTTGCATGGCTAGCGTCCCCAAAGGGGGGGCTCACGTGCTGCCCATGAATCCATTATACAAGACATTAATGAAAATATTGAATAGTACCGGATCCAGGACTGACCCCTGTGGGAACCCACTAGATACACCCTCCCAAACTGACAGCAAACCATTGATAACTACTCTTTGAGTAGTGTCCCTACCTTATAGTAATTTCCTCTAGACCACATTTCCCTACTTTGCTTACGAGAATATCATGCAGCACTGTGTCAAAAGCCTTACTAAAACCAAGGTATATCACATCTATTGCTTCCTCCCATCCACTGGACAGTAACCCTGTCAAAGAAAGAAATTAGGCTGGTTTGGTCTGATCTGCTCTTGATAAATCCATGCTGGCTATTCACTCTGTTATCCTCCAGGTGCTTACAAACTGATTGTTTAGTAATTTGCTCCTGTATCTTTCCAGGAATTGAAGTTAGGCTGACTGTCTATAATTCCCCAGGGCCTTCTTGTTCCCCTTTTTAAAGTTAAGTACTATATTTGCCCTTCTCCAGTCTTCTAGGACCTCTCCTGTCTTCCAGGAGTTCTCAAAGATAATTGCTAATGGCTCTCAGATTGCTTCAGCTAGTTCCTTAAGTTCCTTAACTCTAGCATGAATTTTATCAGGCCGTGCCAACTTGAATACATCCAAGTTATCTAAATAGTCTTTAACCTGTTCTTTTCCTATTTTGACTTGCCTTCCTTTCCCCCTGGTTGTTAATATGAATTGTGTTGAGTATCTGGTCATCATTAACATTTTTAGTGAAGACTGAAGCAAAATAGGCATTAAACACCTCAGCCTTCTTGATGTCATCAATTAGCAGCTGTCCTCCTCCCCTAAGTAGAAGACCTATCTATCTTTCTCCTAATGTATTTAAAGAACCTCTTCTTATTGCCTTTTACATCCCTTGCTAGGTATAACTCATTTTGTGCCTTAGCCTTTCTGTGCTGCTTTTTTGTACTCCTCCTTAGAAATTTGGCCTCCCACCTTGTTAAGTTTCAGAGCCTGGGCTCCAGCCCGAGCGGGAATGCCTACACTGCTATTTTTAGAGCTGCAGCTAAAGCCCCGTCACCCTGAGTCAGTTGACCTGGGCTTGGAGACTCAGAGCCCCAGGGTTTTCTCTGCAGTGTAGACATATGCCTCATTAGCCTGCTACTTCCTTAGGTGACTGACAAGCCTAGGCGGCCGATGACCTGCAGAGAACAGTGTGGCACTGCCAGGCTAGTGCTGGCTTGGCAGGGGCTATCACAATGATGGTAAACTGAGTCAGTGGTGGGTGAATTGCAACCATGCTAAGCATGAATGGAGCAAGGTCACTGGGACCCAACAGCAGGAGGGGTAGGGGAAGAGCATTTGTCACTATGTGCTTGGTTTCCAGGGACCACGCTTAGACAGGGAGCCCCATAACAAGGTCTGAAGTTTGACTTTATATCCCTCTCTGGTGATTCCTATCCCTGTAAAACCCCTTCCGGAAGGAACCAGCTGCAGTAAACAGACCTACAGCTGGAGGCTAGGCTATATGAGTTGATTTCTCAACTTCATTATTCTGTCCAAAACAGATGGATGTGGTTTCCTGAGAGGTTCCGGAGACACAGAGCCCTCCAACGTTCAAGGTATTTAGACGAATGTTGTCACGTTCATGCTCTTCCTCTAGTTGAGCTGCACCTGGCAAGAGGGCACAGCGGGTGTGGGAATGGCTGCTCTCAGGAGTTCCTCACCATCCTCCAATTTTCATTCAGTTCAGAGAGCACCCTGAGCAAACACAGCCGCTTCTCATCTACTTCCTCCCCTCAAAAAAATAAGAAGTCAGGGTGGGAGGTTTCAAGAGCACTCAGGCTTGGCCAATCACAACTCTCATTGAAGGAGGCTGCCATTACTTGGCCAAGGCCCAGTGCTTGTGAAAATTCCTCCCTACATGACACTGGTCCCCATAGCAGCCCCCTGCACTGTTAACCTCTCTTCACTCCCCAGAACAGGAGCAAGCTGTTCTCCACTACTTCCAGCACGTTCCATTGCTTCACCTATTATTCAACAAAGACGGTGACAAAATTTGTAAATTTTTGCTCTGTTTTTTGTACAGCGTCTACCACTGTGCACTCCTGATCCTTGACTGGGACCCTGGAGGCAATGCAAATAAGCACAAGACAAACAGGTCGTGTAATCTCAATTTTTAACATGAAGAAAACAAAGTTCCTTCCAAACAAATGACATCACAGCGAGGACAACTCGTTTTGAAAGACAAGATGGGCTGTCTTGGCCCACTGCTGTTCTTTAAAGGGTGACAACTTAATTGTTTTGACATTGAATTTTTTTTTTCAAATCATTGTGAGACGAAGAGTACTTTCACTCCCCTGCTGATGGTTATAAAGGTCTTTTCAGTTGGGCAGTTTCTCCCTTGAAGTCTCCAAGAAACAGTGAAATGGACTCCCGAGAAAGTGCTGTCAAATGCACAAACTGAAGGGAGTCAAAGGCCCAGATCCACAAAGGGACTGGGACATCCCCAGACCTTGGCTTGGATGCCTAGGCTATGCATGGGGAGAGTTTCGGCCCTGAGAATGAGAACCACAAAAGCCAGCACACTAGGTGGGTTATCTTCTAAACTAACCAATAGTGGACACTGATGAGAGGGGTGTGTCCTAAGTCTCACCCCTCTCAAGTTAGGAACCTATGTCCGAGATGGCTGGAGGTACCTAGCTGTGCTTGTGATTCACAGATGGAAACCCCTCTTCTGGACGCAGGTGCCTAAGCAGTTTCTAGCAAGAACAGCAGTGGTGCACTTAACTCCACACAAAATGGCAAAGGAAGGGCTATAAGCACATAAATTCCTTTGGGGATCTGGGTCTAACTCTTCAGTGTTAGTGGTCTCAGGTATGTATGTAACGTGGTAGTGGGTACCATGGTTTTCTAGACAGGAATGTGATTTTAAGATGACTGGGCTCCAGTAATCTCTCCCCCATGAAGACCACAACACTGTTTTCACATCTGTTCTTTCCTTTTATTGAAAAAAAAATCATTTAGAAAAATGACAGTTTATATCAGGGACACAACTGAACAGAATCTCAATACGAAATGCGCCAGTTGGACAAACATGAAGGACATTTACAGCTCTAAAAATGCCATTGCTTTTTTCACCTTGTCAATAAATTTCATGCTCTAACATACAGAAGTAGCATATTCGCAGTCTCGATATTTTTCTCTTCCAACAGATAAAAGGATTTGATATAAAAATCGATCCCACCCACCCACTCCCCAATCAGATAAATATAAAAATAAAGAAAACACTTGTTTGTGAATGGACAGAGTTGTTTTACATAAAGGTTTTGTCCTGAATTCCTAACATAAGGATTCACTAAGAAAAAGATAAAATGAAGTCAGCGAAATGTGAATGCTAAAATCCCCCAAACACTGCATGGCACAGAGCTACATACTACAAAGCACTGCCAGGTAAAAAGGAGGAAGTCAATACAGCATTGAGCAAAAACCTCCCTCCTAAAGGTCTTCGATAGGTCAAATGTCATCCAACATCATCTCAAAAGTGACAGAGCAACCTGAAAGGCAGGTTAAACACTGCAACCACACAGGTCAAGACCGTCTGTAGCTTTAATCTGACTGCATTAGCGTCAAGATTTCGGATCCAAGTTTAAAAATCCTGCTTTATCCAGAATTAAATAGGATTTCAGGACAAAAACAGAGGCAAGTAACATTCTTTGCTATTTCACTTTATTTATTGGTATTAATTTAGCATGATCCACGCAGGAAGATGGCCACTGGAATCATTATTTTGTTTTTCTTTCCGTGGCCAAACTGTCATGAAGCTTGGAGATTTCCGGTTCGTAGGCCTCCATGACTAATGTTCCATTGTTATCAAAAAATTTAGCGATAGATTTGGTGAACTCTGCTTCTCTCGGCTGTTTGGTTTTCCCGCTGATGAAAGTCAATTTCAGGGTGTATTTGTCATCAAACCTTGAAGGGACACAGAAAAAGAACGTGAGTCAATTTAGAGAGGGGGCTACTCAGATTTGGCACAGCTGTGTGGCTGCGTTGGGCTGAGAGCCTAGTAGCCAAAAGAACACCCCGAATTTGAACAAGTGGCACATGCTGCAGCAACCCCCATCTTCACCACAGGTGTACGGCCCAGGTCCCAGCATGCAATGCTCCACCGTCTATGCACAAAGATGCTGCAACATGCAGTATCAGTAAATAATAACTCGATATTAAAGGATTTTTTTAATGCTCTTTTTGGGGTTAGCACTTTCTTAAATTAACATTAGAGTTAAAATAACTAGTAAAATTCAAACTTCTCCATGGCTGTTGATTGCTCTGACCTTACTGCTATTTTAATTCTAACAGGGTGAAACTGATGTAGATGTTAATGGGCAAGCTCATGAATTCGCAAAAAGAAAAGGAGTACTTGTGGCACCTTAGAGACTAACCAATTTATTTGAGCATGAGCTTTCGTGAGCTACAGCTCACTTCATTGGATGCATACTGTGGAAATTGCAGAAGACATTATATACACAGACACCATGAAACAATACCTCCTCCCACCCCATTCTCCTGCTGGTAATAGCTTATCTAAAGTGATCATCAAGTTGGGCCATTTCCAGCACAAATCCAGGTTCTCTCACCCTCCGCCCCCCCACAGACAAACTCACTCTCTTGCTGGTAATAGCCCATCCAAGGTGACCACTCTCTTCACAATGTGTATGATAATCAAGGTGGGCCATTTCCTGCAGAAATCCAGGTTCTCTCACCCCCCTCCAAAAACCACACACACAAACTCACTCTCCTGCTGGTAACAGCCTATCCAAAGTGACTATCCGCTATTCCTACCTACATGCCTCCAGCTTTCACCCTGACCACACCACACGATCCATCATCTACAGCCAAGCTCTGCGATACAACCACATTTGCTCCAACCCCTCAGACAGAGACAAACACCTACAAGATCTCTATCAAGCATTCTTACAACTACAATACCCACCTGTGGAAGTGAAGAAACAGATTGATAGAGCCAGAAGAGTTCCCAGAAGTCACCTGCTACAGGACAGGCCTAACAAAGAAAATAACAGAACGCCACTAGCCGTCACCTTCAGCCCCCAACTAAAACCCCTCCAACGCATTATTAAGGATCTACAACCTATCCTGAAGGATGACCCAACACTCTCACAAATCTTGGGAGACAGGCCAGTCCTTGCCTACAGACAGCCCCCCAACCTGAAGCGAATACTCACCAATAACCACATACCACACAACAGAACCACTAACCCAGGAACCTATCCTTGCAACAAAGCCCGTTGCCAACTGTGCCCACATATCTATTCAGGGGACACCATCACAGGGCCTAATAACATCAGCCACACTATCAGAGGCTCGTTCACCTGCACATCCACCAGTGTGATATATGCCATCATGTGCCAGCAACGCCCCTCTGCCATGTATATTGGTCAAACTGGACAGTCTCTACGTAAAAGAATAAATGGACACAAATCAGATGTCAAGAATTATAACATTCATAAACCAGTCGGAGAACACTTCAATCTCTCTGGTCACGCAATCAGAGACATGAAGGTCGCTATCTTACAACAAAAAAACTTCAAATCCAGAGTCCAGCAAGAAACTGCTGAATTGGAATTCATTTGCAAATTGGATACTATTAATTTAGGCTTAAATAGAGACTGGGAGTGGCTAAGTCATTATGCAAGGTAGCCTATTTCCCCTTGTTTTTTCCTACTCCCCCTCCCCCGACGTTCTGGTTAAACTTGGATTTATGCTGGAAGTGGCCCACCTTGATTGTCATGCACATTGTGGGGAGAGTGGTCAGTTTGGATGAGCTATTGCCAGAAGGAGAGTGAGTTTGTGTGTGTATGGGGGTGGGGGAGTGAGAAAACCTGTATTTGTGCTGGAAATGGCCCACCTTGATTATCATACACATTGTGAAGAGAGTGGTCACTTTGGATGGGCTATTACCAGCAAGAGAGTGAGTTTGTCTGTGGGGGGGCAGAGGGTGAGAAAACCTGGATTTGTGCTGGAAATGGCCCAACTTGATGATCACTTTAGATAAGCTATTACCAGCAGGAGAGTGGGGTGGGAGGAGGTATTGTTTCATGGTGTCTGTGTATATAATGTCTTCTGCAATTTCCACAGTATGCATCCGATGAAGTGAGCTGTAGCTCACGAAAGCTCATGATCAAATAAATTGGTTAGTCTCTAAGGTGCCACAAGTACTCCTTTTCTTTTTGCGAATACAGACTAACACGGCTGTTACTCTGAAGCTCATGAATTGTAACCCTGCTTTTTGGTAAGCATCAATATGCATTTAAGGGGAGTTTTGCTTGAAATTATCTTGTTTTTTGTTTCCTTCAGACAGAGGAGTCCTGGATTTGCAGGAGAGATTCTCGTCTCCCCAAGCGACTAGCACTAACCTCATTTCTTTTTCTGTTAAGGTGCTCAAATGACATAGTGATAATAAAAACCTAGGTAGAAAGGCCCATCCATTCCTGAGTCTGCAAACAGACAAAATGAAGTGCTTTCTTCATGTCAGTAAAGATCAATCTCTCCGTGTCACAGTGGACCTGACTTCCTGAAAATGACAGTGTCCATGCCGTGAGATCAGTTCAACAGCCATGGAAGATTTCCACCGTGTGTGTGTTAATATGTATCTATATGATCTTTTAAGGAAAACTGTATTTTTAAGTCAAAGATGAGGTTAATTGGGCCACATTTTAGCCGTCACACTTTGGGGTAATGCCTCCCTGTTTTAAATGACATGAACCAATTCCATGTAAGCAATTCCTCTGCCCTTAAAAGCAAACTAACATTGCTCCCGCTCCCTCCTCCACCTACTTCCTTCCTGCTCTGCTTTCATTGTTTCAGTTAATAAAATGCTTGTGTCTCCAAAAGTCTGACTGTTTTACACTTTAATTAAATATATTTTACAGGCCAGGAATAGAAAGCACAATTAAATCACAAACAGGGAGGCAACCAGCTATTCATATATATGCATATAGGGAGAGATGTGTGTCCCATCTCTTCTGGTGTCACATCTTACAGCAACCAGTACCAGATGTTTTAAAGATACAGGATTCCTTCCTAACCCATCAGTCAGTGATTGGTTTATGCCGGAAGCATGAGGCTTTGTAACCCGTATTCTTTTAGCCTATCTAAGCTAACACTCTCCCCATTTAAAAAGTTGTTTTTGAATCATGCTAAACTCTGGGGACTCCAATATCTTGTGGCATCAAATTACATATATTAGTTATAATAGAGGACAGAAAATTGAATACTGCATAAAAGTTTTAGACATCTCAAAACTAAAAATCATGATAGGAGCTCAAATAAAAGCAACTAAATGTCCAATACTGCAATCTGCATTCATGCAAATAGAGTTAATGGGTCTACTTTTCTAACAGCTGAAGGATCAGGCCTAAGCGACGAAAGGACAGAAGGAGTTGACTTAAAGAGAAAAGAGACTTAACTTGGCTAAGTAATGACTAAAAGGGGATGTAACACCTGACAAATACGGACGCAAAAAGGGTGCAATATAGAGATCCTGGTTCTCAACCTTTTTGGGCTCAGGACCCATTTGCAAATGTTTACGGCCTGTTGCGACCCAGTAAATAGTCTGGAGGTGGAGGCCCTGGGGTGGTTTCGGTTGGGTCCTGCCCAGCACTCACCCCACAGTGGCAAATCCAGTGCTGTGAGGCTGGCTGGGCGTAGCTCTCCGCTTCGGGCATTGCAAACTCCAGGGTTGCAGCACCACTCAGGTTTGGCCCCACCCCCATGACTGGACCAAATTTGTTTGCGTGGAGTTGTGACCTGGTTCTTGGGGTTGCAGTGCCACTGACTCAAATTTGGCCTTCAGAGCTGGGCGGCTGAACAGTGGCGACTGCTGGCCAGGCATCCAGCTCTGAAGGTAGCGCTGCGGTCAGCAGCAGTGCAGAAGTAAGGGTGGAAATACCATGCCCGCTATAGGGCTCTACCAACGGGTTGAGAAACCCTGATATAGAGAGCAGAAAATATGTGGGGTGATTCCATGTGGGTATTAACGGCACTAGAGCACAGGGAGAAAGACAGGCTCTAAGGAAGCGGGTGTCAGGTCATCCAGGGCTTTTGGTAGAACCAACACTTTGAATATTGCCCAGAAACCAACCGGGAGGCAATGCAGTGCATGACACAGGTGTAATATAGAACCCTTTGTATAAGGCTTATGCCACAGTGCTGCAAATAAACACAGACACCAGCCATTTGGCTCCTGCGCTGCTCTGAGTAAATCTGTACAGAGAAAGGTGACAGAACTAACAGGAAGTGGAAAGGACATTCCTGCCCCTCAGTAACTAGTAAGTAGGCAAATCCCAGGCCTCAGCAGAGCGTGGACGTTCTGTCATTATGGTCCTTTGGTAAATGTGGTTCTAGAAGCAAAAATACCTTTTTAGACTGGAGGAAAGTTGCCAGATGTCATCAGGGTCCATCCCTGCAGGATCTTTTCGATGTGCTACCAGGAAAATGCTCTTCTCCTTGTATGAGGTATAGATGGTCAGGATTCCCATCATCACAAAATAAGTTCGGGAAAGTTAAAGAAATTAAGGGAATACGAGAGCTATGCAACAGTAACAAGTAGGACATGTGAACAATGGAATGCATACAAATACATGATTCATCTCCACACAATGGCTGGGGATTTAATTGCTTCTGACAAGATCATTTAGAGCTTGGTTTTTGGTTTACATTTTTATTAGTATGAACAAGTTAAATGCAAATATAATGTGTCTATCTCTAGCTCTTAGAAATCTTCCCACTACCACAAGACCACAGATCAATGCCTGAAGTGACATGCATGGTGGGCAAAAGTTTATCAGAACCTCTCTTGAACGAGACTTACCAAGGAGTCAGACAGAAAAATCAAAAGATTAAAAGACAATTAAGCGTGAATATAAAAGACTAAATGGTGTTTTCAGTTACTTGACTGAAATTTCACTGGCTACATCTAAAGGAGGCCTCATGAAAGCCTGAGGTAGAATAGCAGTGGAAATAATCCGTGTATCTAGGGTCACACAGCAGGTCAGTGGAATAGTAGGGGTTAGAAGCCCAAAGCTCCTGACTCTCAGCTTTGTGCTCCATTTACCAGCTCACACTGCCCCCCTGAGACTATCTGCACAATTCAGAGAGACTGCTGTATATACAGAGAAATGTTGCACACTTTAGCCATCACTCTGGACATGGTTAGTGCAGACAATTCAGGAGACTAACTCCTATAGCCAAACAGCAGAAATAAAGTCAGTATTCAGAATGGCAGAGAACATTGCTGAAAAAAACCTGAATGATAAAAGTTACTCAATACTTCAGATTTACTAACTGTTCTCTCAATGTAACTTACATTTATACTGCTGTCCTCTTCCCAATTTTTATGTACCTGTTATTCCTTGATGGCAGCCTCAGACAATTGCTCTTGCTTGCCATTTCACTCTCAGCACCTGATCTGTAGTATCACAGGAAGCAGCTGGTGCTATAGGAGTCCGTTTACAGAAATACAAGTTTCTTCCACTAAAATAATGTGGAAGAGGACTTGGATGTTAAAATAAAATACTAAAATAGAAACCTGGCAAGCCCCACTGCCTGTGAAATTCAGACAGGACCTACCAGTTTTACTTCTATGTCTTCTAAAAGGGGAAAGAATTATGGATTTTTTAAATTTTTTTTTTTTACTTGTTGGGGAAAGACAGACATCTTAAACCTGCAGCACACAGGAAAGGATATGATACCACGCAGAAAGCGAGAACAGGTTTAGATTCAGGAAAGGGATGCAGATAATCCCAAATCAAAGCCACGACGGCAAAGAGACAGGAGACTGTGCAGATGATGAGGCGGCCATCAATCAAACAGAAATTCTCCACATACTTGTACTTTTCCAGGAGAACCTGATGGGAAAGCAAAGAGCCCAGTTTATTGTATACTTGGCTACTTTTACAGATGGCTTCCAAAGAAGAGTTAAATTAATTCTCTATAGATGCACTAATTTTAACGGCATAATCCAGATGATTTTAATTAAAGCATCCAAAAGGGGAAAACCAATTCAACTCCAGGAGCATCACAGAAACAGCAATAAATGTGGTGAGAGTGCTGCAACTTTAGATATATTTTATATCTAATTTAAATAGTCTTTAAAGGTACATAAGTTCTTTAAACTTTTCCTAACACAAGTAAAAGCCATTTTAAGGCTAACTAGCCAATTTTATTAATGGAAAATGACATGGTAATTGAGTTGGAAACATCTAAGAAAGCAAGTGATTTCTGAGTCGTTCACAGCTCTAAGAGGAGACACTCAATAGGAGTCTGATCCTGGAAACGTCTGCACACAGATCTGTCACTGGCTTTCATGAGAGTTCTGTACAGAGCGAAGCTCCAACGTGGAATCCGTGAAGGGACTCCCATACAACTCATTAGCCTAGTGGCTAGGGTACTCCCCCAGGATAGAGACTCCTGGATCACGTCATTCCTCCTCCTGAGGGGAAGATGGGATTGGAACAGGGATCTGCCACCTCTCTGTTGAGTGCCATAACTACTAGGCTACACAGGCATTCTAATTTGGTCACTGGCCCAATTAGTACTGAAGTATTCCATTGCTGAATTCAAGTGGAACAACTTCAGGAGGAGACATTGAGGAAATCACAACAGAATATCCCATAGCCTGGTAGCTAGGGCACTCACCTGAGAGGTGGTTGCTCCCTGTTCAAATCCCTTCTCCTGCTGGGAGGGGAAGGGGGGGGATAGGGGACTTGAACTAGGGGTCCCCCACATCCTGGGTGTGTACCCTATCATAGAATTTCAGGGTTGGAAGGGACCTCAGGAGGTCATCTAGCCCAACACCCTGCTCAAAGCAGGATCAATCCCCAACTAAATCATCCCAGCCAGGGCTTTGTCAAGCCTGACCTTAAAAACCTCAAAGGAAGGAGATTCCACCACCTCCCTAGGTAACCCATTCCAGTGCTTCACCACCCTCCTAGTGAAAAAGTTTTTCCTAATATCCAACCTAAACCTCCCCCACTGCAACTTGAGACCATTACTCCTCGTTCTGTCATCTGCTACCACTGAGAAAAGTCTAGATCCATCCTCTTTGGAACCCCCTTTCAGGTGAATACTGGGTACAGATGTAGTGCACTCATCTTCAAAAAGATATACTGGCATTAGAAAAGGTTCAGAAAAGGGCAACGAAAATGATTAGGGGTTTGGAACAGGTCTCATATGAGGAGAGAATAAAGACAGAACTTTTCAGCTTGGAAAAGAGGAGACAAAGAGGGGATATGATAGAGGTATATAAAATCATGAGTGGTGGAGAAAGTGAATAAGGAAAAGTTATTTACTTGTTCCCATAATACAAGAACTAGGGGCCACCAAATGAAATTAATGGGCAGTAGGTTTAAAACAAATAAAAGGAAGTTCTTCTTCACACAGTGCAGTGTCAACCTGTGGAACTCCTTGCCTGAGGAGGTTGTGAAGGCTAGGACTATAACAGGGTTTAAGAGAGAACTGGATAAATTCATGGAGGTTAAGTCCATTAATGGCTATTAGCCAGGATGGGTAAGGAATGGTGTCCCTAGCCTCTGTTTGTCAGAGGGTGGAGATGGATGGCAGGAGAGAGATCACTTGATCTTACCTGTTAGGTTCACTCCCTCTGGGGCACCTGGCATTGGCCACTGTCGGTAGACAGAATACTGGGCTGGATGGACCTTTGGTCTCACCCAGTATGGCCATTCTTATGTAGTTGAAAGCAGCTATCAAATCCCCCCTCGTTCTTCTCTTCTGCAGACTAAATAATCCCAGTTCCCTCAGCCTCTCCTCATAAATCATGTGCTCTGGTCCCCTAATCATTTTTGTTGCCCTCCACTGGACTCTTTCCAATTTTTCCACATCCTTCTTGTAGTGTGGGGCCCAAAACTGGACACAGTACTCCAGATGAGGCCTCACCAATGCTGAATAGAGGAGAATGATCACGTCCCTCAAACTGCTGGCAACGCTCCTACTTATACAGCCTAAAATGCCGTTAGCCTTCTTGGCAACAAGGGTACACTGTTGACTCATACCCAGATTCTCGTCCACTGTAACCCCTAGGTCCTTTTCTGCAGAACTGCTGCCTAGCCACTCGGTCCCTAGTCTGTAGCAGTGCATGGGATTCTTCCGTCCTAAGTGCAGGACTCTGCACTTGTCCTTCTTCAACACAAGGCTAAAGGTTAGAAGGGAGGTCTTTCCCGCTCCTGGCTGTTCTGTGTGGGCCCCTTGCGTGAGTTCGATCTGGAAGGTGTGCTCAGAGGGTGCCAACTGGATTGGGCCCGCGCACATGACTTAGGGGACCAAACACCTGTCTTTCCTGGTTTGTGAATCGCTCTGGGGCTGAGGTGGTAGATAAACCTCCAAATACCTATCATGAAGCAGTAGTGCTTATGTTCAGGAAGGAAACAGGCGCCCAGGTGCCTAGAGTGAAGCTGCAACGAGCACGCCCAGAGGAAAATACTTAGATGCCAAGTGAGTTTAGGCACCTACTGGGTTAGGCAGCAGCCGAGTGGGAGTTTTGTGCCTCACAGTAGTGCCTAAAAATGAAATGTAGGCACTTAAGTACCTTTGTGGCTCCCACGGCAGTGATTTCAAAAGGCCCATCGGGAGGCTAGCACAGTCAGTCAGAATATACCTTTTTGGCAGAATCATCCAAAGAATTTTTCACAGCTGATCCATCCCACTTGTCAATTTTTACTGGTTTGTCATCAATCCTCCACTGCAATACAAATTGAGAAATCAAGTCACTTCCAAGAACTTGGCATGCGTAAACATTTTATTTGTAAAACACGTGTTTCCATACCGAATAGGAAGAGAAGAGCAAATGGTGACTCAAAACCACACTCAAAGGAAGTGCTCCATAGCAAGTATCATTTGTATATGAACAACTGCCCAAAGATTAACGAAATCTAGTACCTATTACACAATTGTGCTGCAGTACTGTAAGTGGTTTGTACCGCAATTCAGCATGATGTTAGACCTTCCAACCATGCTTTTTTCAAAGCAGACCTCAGATTTAGTAGATTTTATTGTTGTGGCCATGATATACCAAGTTTTGAAAAGGTTTAATCTGATGAGTCTCATAAGCAGTGCTGAAGAAATGATCCCGTAAAGTGACAATTTAAAATGGAGTGATTGTAATTTCAGTTCTATGCTTGCCTTTGCCAACAGATGCCACTGCCAGTGATAGGAATGTTAATGATGTTGGATGATTTGTTAATTCTTTTCCATCAAATCTTCCAAAGTACTTACATTTGCTATGAAAACTGTCTCTCTCTCAGGTTACAGGCCCCCCACCTGGGTCTGAAGCCCTCTGGCTTTGCCCTCCGACCCCCAACCCAGGGCAGTGGAGCTTGGCTGGGCTCAGACTTTGGTCCCCACTCCTGGGGTTGTATAGTAATTTGTTGTCGTCAGAAGGAGGTCACGGTGCGATGAAGTTTTAGAACCCCTGTCCTACATGAATGAGAGATTTTTAAAGAAAACAAGAACAAATATAATCCCCACTCTTTTAACCCAGCTATACACTGGCCATCTAGCCTCTTGGCAGTGTGAGCTAGTGGAAAGAGCACTGGACTGGAACTCTGGAGACCTGGGTGCTATTCTCAGCTCTGCCACTTGTGTGCTGAGTGGCCTTAGGCAAGTTACTTAGCCTCTATGTGCCTCAGTTTCCCCATAGGTAAAATGGGGATGACGACTCTGAACTCCTTCGTAAAGCACTTTGAGATCTACTGATAAAAAGTGATATGTACGAGTTGGGTGGTATTATTACATTCAAATTTTTCACAAGTTGTCGCCCAGAGATGCGACCCTATTGCTTATGATGGACCAAGTATAACTTCACATGTGTAATACAAGAGTTAACGCCCTCCCTAAAGTTCATAAAACTCATAGCAATATCTGTCTTAAATTCATTTGGCAGGACTTTGCAGTACTGCTTTGAGCTGTGTGTATTTTAAATGGCCCGATATTTCAGTAGAACTTGAACCACACGTTAGATCCTGGTAGGAGATATTCTGAACTTGCATTAGTTCCCCAAGGTGAAGTTGACAAGATGATTTACTGACTTAGTGCCAGAAGAGCACACTTCTCTCTCTGGTTAAAATAAACTATTTTAAAATAAGATGTTTGCCCCGATTTACTTCTACAGGCGCTGAAAAATAATCACACAATTCTCCTCTGAGACACACAGGCAAGAATTGCTGAATGCCTAGGAAACTTCAGCACGTGTGCAAGTGCAGGAGCTGATTTTACAAGGCAGCATAGTAACAGGCCCTTTGCCAGTAGTTAATATAGCCCTTGTTTTTGTGTAAGTTTAAAATAGAAGATATTTATGGAAGATCACTGGACCCCGATTTTTACAGCAATACTAAGGTTAGTATAGAATGAATCATAGCTGAGAAAACCCTTTCCCACAGATTATAACGGCATACAAGTCTTAGATTTTTTTCCACCCTCCACATTAGATCATCCACAGGGGTTTAGTTGAACATGTGTGTTTGGAGTTTGAGGGGGTGGGGGAGGGGGAAGGGGCACAGAGGGGAAAGTGAAAAAGGTGGAGGGGGAAGGATTTCTGAGTTTCTTTCTAATAACTAGACTGGTACCCAAAGGTCAAGTAAGCTTTACATCCCCACACCACCTCCGAGTCCCTCAGTCCCTCCTTAGCTGTTGGCAGAAAGAGAAACCAAAAGGAAGTTGAAGAAAATAATTCAAATGTCATGACTGCACACGAGCATTTCCTAGGCATCCTTCGCGAGAATATCTAGGCTCCATTTCTCAACTGGGGTGGGAGGTGGAGTTTTGTGGGAAGATACTTGCCTACAGGTGATTGTATTTTGATTACTAGAGCCTTAACATGTATTACTGTTCCAAAAAGAAATGACGTAAAAATGGCAGCTTCTTATGCTACAGATCTGCTGTGTGTCACTCAAGTGTCAAAAATAAGTTACTACTGTTGAGTCAGAGTCAACACAGAATAGCTTGATCCTATTCTGTTGCTGATGTACAGACTAGAACTATGAACTGTCAATTGCAGGACCATGTTCTGTCCTATATTACACCCGTAGAACCCAATGAAACCAACAGTATTACAAAGAAGCAAAAGTGTCATTTGACCTGCAGAATCTTTGTTACTGGTGATGAAGTACAAGGAGAGGCTGGATTTTCAGGGCTGATAAAAAACTAGCTTTTTACTTGTGAAATTGAACAAATTTGATCTGGACTTATTGATACAACAGGTAAGTTCAACAAGCCATTTAAAAGTCGCTTTTTTGGAACTGACCTGACCCATTTGAGATAAACTGTGAAAAATCAAAGAAATTCTCAATTATATCTGTGTGCCCTTTATTAAATTACCAGAACACACATGTTAGCTACAGAATTGCTTCGCATTTCTGAAGTGACAATAACTAGTTCTCTCCACAAAGTCATTACTGTATTCCTGGGCTTGTTCCTAAGATAGGAAATTAAGGGAAAAAGTGACACTTGGAATCCAAAACTATTTAAAGGGAAGTTGTCTCCATGTTCCATGATTAAACATTTAATACTAACTTATGTTAAAAGTGATCTCTGAACATTTGAGCCACTGAATAAAATGTCTGTTATAATAAAAGAATCCCTCTCATAAAATGAGAAATATGTAAGAATTCAAAGGTTTCCATTATAGGGCAATTAGGGATAGATGATAAATATGGAGATGAAAGTGATTGTATTAAAAAAGTTTATTTATTGACATGTTGGTTGATAACACTCATTGCTTTAGTAACTGAGTGCCTCACATTAACGAATTTTGCCTCAGCCCAGTGTGTTAGGATTTGCCCCATCTTCCTTTTTTTGCCTCAGTGTAGCTACCCTCATGCCAACCCTAGAAAATGCACAGCAGCTTGTTCAGGATGCAGCAGCAAAGGAGAAGCCCTGCTGACAGGTAATAATCTCTTCTAGAGGCTAAGTACAGTAGAATCTCAGAGTTACAAACACCTTGGGAATGGAGGCTGTTCGTAACTCTGAATAAAACTTTATTATTATTCTTTCTAAAGTTTACAACTGAACATTGACTTAACACAGCTATGAAACTTTACTATGAAGAAGAAAAATGCTGCTTTCCCTTTATTTTTTAGTAGTGTACATTTAACACTGTACTGTACTTGCTCTCTTTTTTGGTCTCTACTGCTGCCTGATTGCATACTTCTGGTGCCAAATGAGATGTATGGTTTATTGGTCATTTCATAACTCTAGCGTTCGTAACTCTGAGGTTCTACTGTACTTATAGGCTTCCACCCCTCCCAGTAACCATGTGCTTACAATAACGCCAAGACTCATTTGTTAAGCTACCACCATGTTAATACTTCCTTAAAGCTCACTCCTGCATCTCAGCAAGTTAACACACACCAACCCCCCCCCCCACCCCCCCAAACCCAACCCCACCCCATTATGGAAGGAATTCAACATGTTCACAAGTCATTGCATGATCTTTACCTTGGTACTTCCTCACCCCTTTCACCCTGTTATTCTCATTTTATTAGACTGTGGCATTTTTAGGAGAGTGAACTTGTCTTTTCACATATTTCTAGAAGGCACACAGCACATGTTGGGGTGCTGTAGACATAAATAAGCAAATGTCTTGTAAGGTCATCCGAGGATAAGCAAGGATATAGTCTGCACAAGTTGCTCCAGTAAAAACCCACTCGTATACTACATCCAACCCACAGCCTTGCATGACAAGGACTGAGTAAAAGTGACACCCGAGTTCTTAAACCACCTCACTGCCTGGAAGCAAGTCTCCTCAATAAGCAAGAGGCATAAATGATACTCTATCTTATATTTGCAAGTAATTTCACCAATGGGCCTCTACTACATGGAGCAACAAGAGAGCTCAGATCAGCCCTCAAAAGACAGTACATGTCAAATCCCTGTCATCATTACTAACTGATTCCCATCTTACACTACAACACCAAAAGAGAGGGTTTCAGACCTTGAGGATGGAGCGAACATCTGCATGTTTAAGGATGGTTGGCACCCTCTCCTCCACATGAGGTTAAGTAGTCAAGAGGAACAAGTCAGCGGCCTATGTAGACTATGGTTGTAATAAATCTATTTCAACTCAACTAGAAAGACAGTCTGTCAGGTTGTGGCTATCAAAATCAAAAGGGCTGCACCTGATCTAGCTTATGGTCAAAGATGAACTGCAAGCCCTACTAATGGAGCAAGACAGTATGGAGCAGTCAGTATGCATAGTACCCGGAAAAGTTCTACCTGACGGTATATTTATAAAACACGAGAAGTGTGCTAAATATTTGTCCCTTGCCATGGCACACCTCCTGGCCTTAGTCTTAGCTCTTCTGTAAAGCTGAACACAAACCCTTGTAACCAAAGATATTCAGACACCAGCAGTTCTCCAGATATCACTTCACCAACATGTGCCCCAACTGCTCTGCTCCCTGAGATCACCAGGTTTCATCAAAGCCATCCAAAGCATCCCAGAATCAACATGAGTGAGAAAGAACAGCTCTCAAGTAAGAGTGTGTGCATGCATGCAAACAGAAATCCTGAGGAGAATACATCAGATTATAGTTAGGGTTTCCAACAGATTCAATGCACTGTTACTGAATGACTCAGTTTCTGCACCAACTGGACAGCCGCCATTTCAGAAGATAAAGATATTTATATTCCCCAGCACACATTTGCTTTCGTTGCACTTTACATAACCACAACTGAAGGCTTACCAAGCACATTGAAAATAACGAGGATACTTCCAGAAGGCATCACACTAAAACCACAAACTGCTGCCATTTGAAATCTGAAAATTAAACACATTTGCTTGCAGCAAGGAACCTGGAAGTATTTAATTTTTAAAAAACCCCATCGTTTATGGCAACAGTTAACGCAAGTGTTTTTAAGGGATGACTCAGCTCTAAAAACCTATTGCCTACGGTATATTTTGATCTCAAACTCGATTGTCCCATTCCAGGCCAAAGTCAAGGCTGGTGCAGAGAAAGGGAGAAATAAAGATGCAAACACCTGGCCCTTCAAAACTGGGCTGAGATTACCAAACTCACTTCATATTAATAACCATAGGCATTAGGCCAGATCTACACTACAAACTTTTCCCAGTATAGCTGTGTCTGTCAGGAGCACAATGAGGTACAATCTCTAATTGACAAAACTGTGCCAGTAAAAGCCCCTCATGTGGACACAGCTTATACCAGCAAAACTCTCACTTTCGCCAGTAGAGCTTATTTTGCTCAGAGTAAGGTGGTGGTGGTGGTGAGCATTCGGAATAAGGAATGCTGACATAAGCTGAAGTCATACTAGGAGTGCTTTGCTGATCTTGTATAGCTGTACCAGCAATATGCTCTTAGTGTAGACCTGGCCTTAGTTTCCTTTGTTTCGTTACTTCTGCATTTTACTTCCTATCATATGCTGCACATGCCAGGCAAAGAGACAACATTGAAAAGGAACAAAGCAGAGGGACCAGTTACAGCTGTCCATTATTTCAAATGTGCATTTACAGAACCACACCTCTGTGCTGAGTAGATTCCGATAGCAAAATGCTCCATGAAGCAGGGTTGGGTACTAAGGAGTGCCTGGAGAGGAGCACGTTAATTGCAAAATGGGATGTTGGCAAAAGAGGGCTTGCTTGCGCCAAGAGCCCTGTTTCAATGCTCACACATGGCACATACATGCTAAGAGCACCATTTCAATGTACCTAGGTGAGGAAGCCTTATGGAACCAAAGAGTCCCCCTCCTACATTCAGAGTGGGGAAAGGGGAGCACATATGGGTTCAAAAGCCCTGCTTCAGTACTCATGGGGAGGGAGCCATGTAGAGGTCTCTCAACACTCAGATAAAGGGTGTGAGGGATGCTCTTCGGGGGGGGGGGGGTATGGGTGCCAGGACTCCTGTGCTGAGGGTCACAGGACCAGCCCCAGATGGATGCCTGTGCCCCTGTACCAGGTCTTCTGGAGATAATGCTCTAAGGGGCCAGGGCCCCCACCTCAGGGTTCAAAAGGGAGTGTGTGTGCCAGGATCAGCCTGTGCCCAGTGAGGGTGACCCCTGGGGGCGCACAGGAGATGGCTGGCCGGGGGGGGGGGGGGGGAGAGACAGGGATCAGCCTGCACCCAGTGAGGGGGATGCTGGGGGGGAGGAGGAGAGGAGGCAGCTCTGGTGGGACAGGGAGCAGCTCGCACCCAGTGAGGGGGATACCCAGGGGAGAGGGGAAGAGGCGGCGGCTCTGGGGGGACAGGGAGCAGCCTGCACCCAGTGGGGCGGGGGGGGATGCCGGGGAGGGGGAGAGGAGGCGGCTCTGGGGGGACAGGGATCAGCCTGCACCCAGTGGGGGGGGGGGGATGCCGGGGGGGGGAGGGGAAGAGGAGGCAGCTCTGGGGGGACAGGGAGCAGACCGCACCCAGTGGGGGGGGGGGATGCCGGGGGGGGGGGAGAGGAGGCAGCTCTGGTGGGACAGGGAGCAGCCCGCACCCAGTGGGGGGGGGATGCCGGGGGGAGAGGGGAAGAGGAGGCGGCTCTGGGGGGACAGGGATCAGCCTGCACCCAGTGGGGGGGATACCCGGGGGGAGAGGGGAAGAGGAGGCGGCTCTGGTGGGACAGGGAGCAGCCCGCACCCAGTGGGGGGGGGGGGAAGAGGAGGCAGCTCTGGGGGGACAGGGATCAGCCTGCACCCAGTGGGGGGGGGATGCCGGGGGGGGGAGGGGGAGAGGAGGCGGCTCTGGGGGGACAGGGAGCAGACCGCACCCAGTGGGGGGGGATGCCGGGGGGGGAGAGGAGGCGGCTCTGGGGGGACAGGGAGCAGCCCGCACCCAGTGGGGAGGGATGCCGGGGGGGGAGGGGAAGAGGAGGCGGCTCTGGGGAAGGGGGGGCAGGGATCAGTCCCGGGTGCCCCCCGAGGGGAGGGGCCTAGCCCCAGGCTGCAGCGCCTGAGCCAGAGGCCCCAGCCGCGGGGCGCCCCGAGCCCGCCGTCCCCTCCCCCAGCCCGCTACCTTCTCCAGCAGCCCGTTCTTGCCGCCCTTCGCCGCCATCTTCTCTCCTCCCTCCACCCCGCGGCTCGGGGCGAGCTGTGCGCCGGCGATTGGCTGCGCAGGGCAGCCGCGCGGAGGCTGACGGGATTTCTAGCACGTCCACCTCGACAGAATATTACAGCTGCCGCCGCTTGGGGCACGTGGCCGGAAGCGCGCGCCCCGGGATACGTAGTTTTTTGCGTGGCCCGAGGTGCTCGAGCCCTCGGGAGCGTCCCCGTTGCTATGGGGACCGCACGGGGAGAAGACAACATGGCGGCTGCCTGGTGGCCCTGACAGCCGGCGCGCGGAGACTCCGCCAGGGGCTGACGCTGCCCAGGACGATGGCGAGGGAAGCACAGGTACCAGCGGCGCCCACAGGGCGGAGACGGGGTGAGAGGGGCCCCGCGCAGCATCTTCCCGGGAGTGAGGCTAAAGGCCTCTCCAGGAACTGGAGGACCAAGAACTCTATGGTTTTAGCTTGGCTCCAACGCCTCACCCCATTGGGGACTCCCAACTAAGTCAGGCCGCCAACCACCTGCCGATCCTGTTGCTCTGTGTTCCCCGTCAGTACCCCAAACCAACCACGCGCCGACTCCGTCATGCCGCATCCCGCCTTCATAGCCCACACCAACCCCATCATGCCACATCTCCCCACTGGTGCCCCATGCCAACTCCTTCATGCCTTGTCCCCCGTTGGCACCCCCACACCAACCACGTGCTGACTGCTTCGCACCGCGTTCCCTGTCAGCACCTCCACACCAACCAGGTGCCAACCTCACCACTTCCTTGCGTCCTCCATTGGTAACCAGTGCCACTACCTCACCACTTTACCTGTCATGCCAGCGCCACACTGACCATCATCATTCCTCCATCAAATCACTTATTTAGGTGCTTAATATTTGACACCCAGGTTTTCAAACGTTGGCCTGTGTGACTTGCTCAAGGCCTCAGAACATGAAGATAACAAAGGAAATGATTAATGATTAATCATTAATGATCTGGAGGATGGTGTGGATTGCACCCTCAGCAAGTTTGCAGATGACACTAAACTGGGAGGAGTGGTAGATATGCTGGAGGGTAGGGATAGGATACAGAGGGTCCTAGGCAAATTAGAGGATTGGGCCAAAAGAAATCTGATGAGATTCAACAAGGACAAGTGCAGAGTCCTGCATTTAGGACGGAAGAATCCCATGCACCGCTACAGACTAGGGACCGAATGGCTAGGCAGCAGTTCTGCAGAAAAGGACCTAGGGGTTACAGTGGATAAGAATCTGGATATGAGTCAGCAGTGTGCCCTTGTTGCCAAGAAGGCCAATGGTATTTTGGGATGTATAAGTAGGAGCATTGCCAGCAGATCGAGGGATGTGATCGTTCCCCTCTATTCGACATTGGTGAGGCCTCATCTGGAGTCCTGTGTCCAGTGTTGGGCCCCACACTACAAGAAGGATGTGGAAAAATTGGAAAGCATCCAGCGGAGGGCAACAAAAATGATTAGGGGACTGGAACACATGACTTATGAGGAGAGGCTGAGGGAACTGGGATTGTTTAGTCTGTGGAAGAGAAGAATGAGGGGGGATTTGATAGCTGTTTTCAGCTACCTGAAAGGGGGTTCCAAAGAGGATGGATTGAGACTGTTCTCAGTGGTAGCAGATGACAGAACGAGGAGTAATGGTCTCAAGTTGCAGTGGGGGAGGTTTAGGTTGGATATTAGGAAAAACTTTTTCACTTGGAGGGTGGTGAAGCACTGGAAATCGTTACCTAGGAGGTGGTGGAATCTCCTTCCTTTGAGGTTTTTAAGGTCAGGCTTGACAAAGCCCTGGCTGGGATGATTTACTGGGGGACTAGTCCTGCTTTGAGCAGGAGGATGGACTAGGTACCTCCTGAGGTCCCTTCCAACCCTGAGATTCTGTGATTCTCTGAAAGGGGTAAGAAAAGGGAGGATGAGGGTTAAAACAGAAAAATAATCGGAGTCATATTCTATACTGACTCAAGCAAACACGTTCTGATATTTTAAAGATGGATTTAGCTGCCTATATTTGGGAACTCAAGTTTGAAAATTTTGGCTGTAATCTCTCCATCTCAGTTTACTCTTGTATATAAAAGTCGGGAACGCCTACCATGTACACTCACAGGATTGTTTTGAGGATTTACTAACTAATCTTTGTACAGTGCTTTGAGTAATATTATTAGCTGTGAAAGTAAAAGTACCAGTGAAAGTGTAAACTGGTTTATTTGTGCCTTGATCTTCTTAGTAACTCTGCAGACAAGATGGCTACAACAAATCTGTATAAACTGGACAATGGAAACAGTTATGTAACCAACTGCTTCCCTGCCAGAAACATTTTGTGGACAAGTGAAGAAGGTAACATTTTTTTGACTGCTAATAACTTTGTCACCCCGCAGCATAATACCATGTCAGATTCCATAGAACTGTTAAACGCTTGGGGCCAGATCCTAAGCTGGTATAAAGCAGTGTAGCTCCATTATTTTCGGTGAAGTTATGCTGACTTACACCACCTCGGAATCTGGCAATTGGACTTTTGATTTGTCTCCATCACCCATATGTTAAAATATATGCGTTAAGAGATGAGTCTCATTCAGACTAGAAACTCGAGACACTTACTTCAGTTTGTGTGCAAGAGTTCTTACATCTGCATGCACTTAATGTAGGAAAAGTCACTGGGCCAAATTTAGCCTGGGCATAAATGGCTTTTATGGGAACTGCACCCTTTTACACCACGGCTAAATTTGGGTAAATGTGATACTTTTAATTAGATTATCATCACAGACAGTAACTCAAGTGTAACTGTCTCTATAATGATCTGGGGAGGAGAAAACCAAAGAAAATAACTCATTTTTCATGACACATATATTTGCTGTCATGTGCATGCCATAAATGTACACAATGCTGTACATTTATGCCAAATGAATAAGAGCCCCTGCCCTTACAAACTTAGTCTAGAGTCATGTGTGAACACAACAAATTAAGACTATGTCTGCACCAGGGAACTGATCATTGCTAATGAACAGATGGGACATCATGAGGGTAGGTACTAATGGTGTATTGTGTACACACTATTCATGCACTTTTAAGTTTTGCCTTGCACCGATACTTGCATAAGACTATGCCATGTCAGTTGCATTGTCTTCTCGTTCTTCTTCACAGCTCCCAGCACAGCTCCCTGAAGCAGTGGCTTCCGGGAGATTTCAAAAGGCCTTGTGGGAGCCCAGGAAATTGTAGAAGTTGGGGGAGGGATAGCTCAGTGGTTTGAGCATTGGCCTGCTAAACCCAGGGTTGCGAGTTAATCCTTGAGGGGGCCATTTAGGGGATCTGGGGAAAAAATTGGGGATTGGTCCTGCTTTGAGCAGGGGGTTGCACTAGATGACCTCCTGAGGTCCCTTCCAGCCCTGATATTCTATGATTCTATTTCCTGGGAAAGTCCCAGAAGGTTCCAAGACATGGAGCCATTTCCAAGTCCTTTTAGCCAAATGGAGGCCAAGAACAACGCTCACCTTTTGCTTCTTGCTCAGCCAGAAGGGTTTCTGCTGGAGCTTTTGAAAAGTAATTGTGATGCTGGGAAAAGGACTTGGAAATGGCACTGGTTCTTCCTTAATTTTCCTCCTTGACACCTTTTGAAATCTCCCATGAGCCACTACCTCAGGGAAGTGTGCTGGCTATTGTTAAGTATCCAGGTGACAATGCAGGTACAATGGTGCAGAACAGCACTCGTATATATATGCAGGGAAAAGCTGCACCTGAAGCAGAGTGGTTAATTAAACATTGCACCATTGGTACAGGCACTGGCTTGCACATTCATTTACTAATTGTTCAATTCTGTAGCGCAGATGCAACCATTGAGTCAAAAGCTCTACTCCAGCTCTCTTTGGGGTGGTGCAAATCTGCACCTCCTGCTATTAAGGGCTGTACCTTCATAACACATTCTAGCCCAGCGGTGGGCAAACGTTTTGGTCTGAGGGCCACATCTGGGTGGGGAAATTGCATGCAGGTCCATGAGTGTAGGGCTTGGGCAGGGGGTTGGAGTGCAGGAGGGAGTGCAGGGTGTGGGAGGGGGTGCGGTGTGCAGGAAGGGGCTCAGGGCAAGGGGTTGGGGCAGAGGAGGGGTGCGGGCTTTACAAGGGGCTCAGGGAAGGGGGTTGGGGTTCAGGAGGGAGTGCACAGTGCGAGAGAGGGCTCAGGGCAGTGGTGCAGGGAGGGGCCGGAGTGCGGGAGGGGGCTCAGGGCAGGGGGTTAGGGTGTAGGAGGGGTGTGGGAGGGAGCTCAGGGCAGGGGGTTGGGGTGCAGGAGGAGTGCGGGGAGGGTCAGGGGGTTGGGGTGCAGGAGGCGTGCGGGGAGGGTCGGGGGCTCAGGGGAGGGGGTTGGGGTGCAGGAGGGCTTCGGGATGCGGGCTCTGGGCTGGCGCTGCTTACCTGTAGCGGCTCTGGGGTGGCAGCGGCACGCACTGGGGCCAGGACAGGCTCCCTGCCTGCCTGCCTGCCCCAGCCCCGCACCACTCTGGGAAGCGGCTGGCATCACGTCCTTGCGGCCCCTGGGGTAGGGGTGGGGCAGAGGGCTCCGTGCGCTGTCCTCGCCTGTGGGTACCTCCCCCGAAACTCCCATTGGCCGTGGTTCCCTTTTCCTGGCTAATGGGAGCTTTGGGGGAGGTATTCACAGGCAAAAGTAGTGCGCGGAGCCCTCTGCCCCCCCTCCCTCAGGGGCCGCAGGGACGTGGTGCAGGGCTCGCAGCGCCACGGGGGGGTGGCAATCCCGCAGCCTGGATCCAAAGCCCTGAGGGGCCGGATCCAGCCCACGGGCCGTAGTTTTCCCACCCCTGTTCTAGCCCCTGGACTGTAAAGTATTTTGGGCAGGGGCCATCTTTTTGTTTTGCATTTGTACAGCTTCTAGCACAACAGAGTCCTGGTTCAGGAGTGGAGCTCCCAGATGCTATAGTAAGACATACAGTAATAATCAGAATTTGTAATGTAAACAAGTACATTCTAAAACTATATTTAAATGTACTGAAAATGTTCCAAAACTTCACCTGATACAAAGTGGACAGTTGTATAATCTCTAGGGCTTCATTTTAATGAGAATTTCAATAGGAATCACAGCCTGATGACCGAGTAGGACAGGAACAGTACTGCTGCAGCCAGAGATCCAGGGAGCAGCATCTGTCCCCTATCATTGTCTTTAGCTATGTTCTATATATTTTGTGGAATTGTTTTGGCTGAGTTGATATCCTTGAAATACTTAGAAATTACAGAAAAAATCCAGGATTTACTTAAAAACAGTAGTAAAATTCTGCTTTTCTGTGTCTCTGGCAACAGGCTTGATATTTCTGTCCTTAACTGACGATCGAGTTGCCCCCGATTAATTATTTTATACGCAAATATTTTACAGAGAGGTCATTTTTAAAAAACAGTGATTTAGCCATGTTTTACATCAGATCAAATGCCGAAGTGCCTAGCACTCTGTTGGTGCTGCACAAACACATTCTAAGGGTTGTTTGCTTACTTTGATGTCTATTCTAATCTTGTACTTCCTTATGCCAGGGGCTGGTCACTGGCTGGTGGCTCACAGAGCTGCCCAGAAGACCAAATTTGAGGCAGTGATCTGTGCGAAATCCCTTCAAGAGAAAGTAGGGGGGACTCCACAGTACCTGGCAGAGCTCCAACACCATGGATATACAGATGAAATGGTTCAAGAGAATATCCTAGATGGGCCATTTCTGGTGAGTGCAAACCTAGCTGAATGAGGAGGCAAAATACTTGTAAATTATACTTGGCAGTTATATAGCACTTTTAATCCCTTGCTCTCAAAGTGCTTTCCCAGCTAACTGAGGAAGCATCACAACAGTCTTGGGAGGGCACGTCTAAGCACCTGGTTTAATATACCTTGGCGATCTTGTTACTACAGTTTCCATAGTATTGGAGTCAACATATGCTTTTATCCTGGGGTCTATACTGTTCAGGCTGTGTGGGTCACACAGGTGATACCTTAAAAGCTGAGGTTCTCTTCCTTCTGTATGGACCCCGTGGCAATTTTTGAAAGAGTTAGGGACTTGCTGCTGTATCTATAGCCACGTTATTCAGTGTGGTCTGCTTGGCTGCCATCTTCCATGCAATAGGTAATTTCATTTCAGTGACAATACTGTACCTGCAAGCACAGGTCAAATATTACTTAGTGTGATGGGGCAAGGCCAGAAGGCTATAGAAAAGTAGTGGGAGATAGCTATATTAGCTCCTGGCTAAACAAATCCCTGGTACCAGGTTAAGTGAAATGGAAGCTGCTCCAGGTCAATTAAGACACCTGGGGCCAATTAAGAACTTTCCAGAAGGCAGGGAGAATGCTAGATTGATTGGGACACCTAAAGCCAATCAGGGGCTGGCTGAAACTAGTTAAAAGCCTCCCAGTTAGTCAGGTGGGGGTGCATGTCAGGAGCTGTGGGAGGAAGTTGCGCTGTTGGAGAGACTGAGCAGTACACACCATATCAGGCACAAGGAAGGAGGCCCTGAGGTAAGGGTGAAGTGGAGCTTGAGGAAGTGAGGGCTGCTGTGGGGGAAGTAGCTCAGGGAATTGTACATGTCATGTTTCTAAAAGGTCAGCTACCATAGCTGATACTATTAGGGTCCCTGGGCTGGAGCCCGGAGTAGAGGGTGGACCTGGGCTCCCGCCCCCCGATTAATCACTGAGACTGGGAGACAACAGAGACTGTGCAAGGAAGGATAACTTCTCCTCACCTCCCTCGCTGGCTTATGATGAAAATGGCTCAGTAGACTGTGACCCTTGTCTCGAGAGAAAGAAGGGTTACGTGGAGGGTCACAGTGAGCCCCTGAGGCTAGCGAAATCCGCCAGGAAATGCGGGACCCACGGAGGCAAGGACAGAGCTTTGTCACATTAGATTGTAAACTTTTTGGGCTAGGGACTCTCTCTTTGTTCTGTCCAGCACAGTGGGGTACTGACATTACTGCAATGCAACTAATAAATAAAATTTTGAATTCTCTACTACTGGAAGCGCTGCAGAATCCATGTGAACAAAAGTCAAGACAGACGTTAATTTATGGCTGGAAAATCGACTCAACGCCATTCCCTATGTCTCTATTGAGCAAGTGACCTGATCCTTTCTGGTCTTCTTCCCACCCCTCCCAACACGTCAGCTCCCCCAAGCCCATATCCTAGCTGTTCCACAGGAAGTTCCCTACTCTCCTTCCTTAGTCATAACATCCTCTTCTCTATTCCCCCTTCCCTCCAAGAGCACTCTGACTTTTTAATCCATGCCCTCCCTCCCCGTTAACTGAGGCTATTCTAAAGGTTACTTCTGGTGCTCAGATTCTTAACCAAAATAGCATTGGTTAATAACGATGGTCTCGCACAAAGCTCTATGATCACACCACATTCCCACCTAACTTCATATGCACGGTATGGTGTTAAGGCCTGAGTTGTCTTCACCACCCAGAAAGCATGTTAATAGCTTTAAGAAATTAGTTTATTACATGTCTGCAGCCAATTGGCTACAAATACTCAGCCTATACAGTGATACATGATCCCCACATATTAGTAATAATTGCCAGCTGATCAGACATGTCTTCTTTTACAGCCCTTTAAGACCAGTTCAGACATACAGGAGCCAGAGGGAAAATGCCCATGCCTCTTCAGATGCAGAGAAATGCAGGGGCTATTGTAGAACAAAGCAGACAGGGACAGGTCATGATACTCATTGCTCACTGGCAGAAAGAAATGACAGTCTAGCAGGTTTTCAAAGACTTAACCTTTAATGATTTCACAGGATGTGGTACAAAATGTGCTTTGTAAACATGTAACCTCAAACTTTGAACAGCATCTCAGTGGGGTCAAACAAGACAAATGGTTACTGCAAAAACAGTGTCTGTTTGTAACTGCAAAGAATGACCCTCACACAGCAAAATAGTCTTTTTGTTCCATTTTTAAATCCAGTTGTCATTGAACAAGCACTCAGTGCTTGTCTGCACAGGTAGTTAATGTGTGGTAAGCTGGGATGTATCTATAGTGCACTAACTGCTTAGAAACAGGTTTCAGAGTAGCAGCCATGTTAGTCTGTATTCGCAAAAAGAAAAGGAGTACTTGTGACACCTTAGAGACTAACAAATTTACTTGAGCATAAGCTTTCTTGAGCTACAGCTCACTTCATCGGACGCATTCAGTCGACTTAGAAACAGTCAATCAAAGCGCACTATGGAACTTTTACTGCACAGCAGCAGGGTCTACACGGCCACTTAGTGTGGGGCAGGCTACTGTGCTACCTATTTATACCCCAGCTTGCCACACACAAACTGTCAGTAAACCAGCTTTCACTAAGAATTCTGTAAACTCATTAATATAACACAGAACTAACAAGGAATAAACTTTTTAATATTTACTAGCAAAGGAATGTTCTTGTGCATAATTGAATATTGTCCTTTCCGCATGTCTTGATGCTCATCTGAACTCCTCTCCTCTTCATCCTCTTAATGTACTACTCTTAAATTGCTGTCCCCATTCCCACCTAACCCATTGACATTCCTCATCTCTTGCTATGGTTCTAGCTCTCTTATCCTCCATTCCTTTTCTCCTCTGTTCTTCCTTCTGTCTCTGCTGGGAGCGCTGCTGGCTATTGAAGTTGTCCCCTGCACCCAGGAATGTTGGGAGAGGATACACAAATCAGAGAACAGGAGGCAGTAAGGCAAACGATGCATGTCTTTAGGACCGCATTTTGGAAATGCTGCATCTAAAGTGAGATGTCAGCATAAAGGCTGCAGATATTGCCCTCCTTAGAGTGTAAATGCAGGAGTGTGGAAGTGCATGGTACAGCATGTTAACAAATGCTCCAGCTAAAAGCCATCATTCTGTAAAATTTTACAAAAAGTTGCATTATTTTGCCATGGACCTTTGAGTGATGTCGTGCTTCAGCTCTATTTTGTCCCCTTAATACATGGGAGGCTGAATCATAAGCCATAGCTCAAGACTTCCACATATGGTATAGGGATGAGATGCAATAAGATGTTCTCAATATATGTTTATCTTAACCCAGGTGGGTGAAGCTAAACAGGAACAAGACACTTTTGTTCCAGATAAAGTGTCTCCACACATGAAAAAAGAAAAGGAGTACTTGTGGTACCATGAGCTGTAGCTCACGAAAGCTTATGCTCAGATAAATTGGTTAGTCTAAGGTGCCACAAGTCCTCCTCTTCTTTTTGCGGATACAGACTAACACGGCTGCTACTCTGAAATCCACACATGAAGTTAATTAGGAACAATTAATCAGGAAGTATTCCATTTGTAGACAAGGCCTTAGATGGTGTCATGGATGGTTGGCAGAAGGGGAACAAAAGGCTTCAGAGTGTTGGTTATTCAGAGCAGATGACCTGAACATTAGCATTCCCGGTCCTTCACAATGGGCAAAGAGGACTGGATTGTTTGTAAACAGGCAACAGCAAGAGCCATGAAACTGTTGTGATTTATTTTGAATCTTTCCACGTTGGCAAGGAGAACAACAGGTGAAAGAATATGCTCTGATGTTCCACACAATTCATACTGGCTCTGCTGTTACCCTTCCTTTGCCCTGAAACACAGGGTTCTCTCTGGACTTCCCAATACTTAAGAGCACAGGTTCGCTTCTGTTGGGGGTCAACTACAAATGTGACATTTCACCCTGTACAGGAGGGAGCCTATAGACACCCCTCTCACATTGGTACCAATGGATGCAATTAAGGCAGTGAGAATCCCACTTCTTCTTCTCCAGGAATCTTCTCACATCTTTGGTACCATCCACCTTAGTGAAGTACCCGGTGTGTACTTTCTCGAATACCTTCAGCTCACATTTGGCAGAGCAGATCTCGCACAAGTAAGGTTGCAAGGATATTAAATCAGCATCCAGTATCCCTGCTAGGAAACCTTCCAATCTCTTTAGCCCACAGAAGATCTTCTCCACCTTTTGCAGGAATAGAGAAGGATGAAACTCAGTTATGGCCTGGCCCTAATCCAGGTAATGTGGGTACTTTCCCCATCAGTCTTCAAAAACTGCAGTAGCTCAGTCTCGTCTTCCACTTGGCAGAGACTAGAGATGCATTCTTTCTCTAGCAAACTCCCATTTTCCTGGGGTTCATCCAGAACCACTAGTAGAAGAGCTTAGGGTCCTGCTCTGCTGCCCGTTTAATTCAGAGATTCAAATAAAGATGACACAAGTGGAGTTTGCTCTGGTATGTTTGACACTGAGGCACTGCGGATTGATGCTACAGTACTGCCTGATAAGTCGCTCTGCAGTGCAGGTCTCATCCCACCCTCCCGTGTGGCAATATGTGCAGACTTTTCTACTCTTCATCTTGATTTCCAGCCACCTTTTTTACTTTGGTTCAGCTTTGCACAGGTACAGAGTTATCTCGCAGTTGCAGCCAATATAAAAATTTGGTTTTGTCCTGGGATGTCCTCTGTATTTTCTCCTCAAACTGGCTAGGTGACAATTGACACATCCCAAGCACTAGTTGAATTCAGTGAGGAACGCTTGCAGTATTCTGGGGGTAGCCTAAGGGAGCTGCTCTCTCAAGGCATCTTTCAAAGGGCCCATGTGCCTTGAATTTCTTTGTGATTCTGGCCAGACGATCCACAAGTTTCCTGGTTCACTGTCCTATCTGGGAAACCGTGCATGGTCTTGACTCTGAATAGATTCCTGTGATCTGCTGTCTGAGGAATCCTGGCTGGAGTACACTGCAGAAATTCTGAGTGGGAGAAAATAATAAATCTATTAAAACAACATATGCGGTGGGAATTAAACTAAAACCATGAGTTTTCTGTAGAGAGATGCTGTATTTCCTCAAACACATGGGAGAACCTTGCTGACGCTGCCCCCCACATAAACCTGCTGGAGCCTCAGCTAAGTTATTGGCACTGCCTACGTTCATGTTAATGTTTATGTATGGAAGAGATATGGTATTGCAGTAGTTCAGGGAGAGAGGAAAACATGCTATGTGCATGGTCTGTATGTGTACATATCAAAGAGAGAGAGAGAGACAGGAGAGAAGAGAGCGGCCTGGGTTCTGCAGGAGCCCTGCAGTGGACAGCGGATAAAGTGGTCTGAATAGAGCCACGGGAGTTGAAGGTAGGACAGGGTATACCACGTGTAGGAGTTAGGTAACTCTGTATTTAAAATAAACTAAACCAAAATTCAATTTAGAGAAATAAAGACAAAGGCTAGGCAGAACATTTGAAAGAACACTTGCTACTTTAACTCTGGGAAAGGACCTAACTATTACAGCTTGTCAGCCTCTGACTGATTAAAGCTGTGAAAGTAAAGTATAAAAGAATGTTCCATCAAAGTCAACAGGCCTACACATGTGCTTAAGTGCTCTGTTGGATCAGGACGTTAACAACCATTCTATTCTGTAGCAGTTACTAAAGTGAAAACATCAATGTAACAAAACTATTGAGTCTCTGAAAACAAAGTAAAACCATCAAGTAAATGAGAAAAAAACATAAATATGCAAGGGTCTTATGCTTTTGGTACAGGCTTGCGAAAGTCAGAAGATCTGGTTCTATTCCCACTTTGCCCAGAGTTTCTTTTTACTGAAAGCGTGACTCTGCTTTGAAAAGGTGCTCTGTAAAAATGCCATCAGCGTTCCACATTTATTGTCTCTCAGTGGCTCCACATGTTCAGTTTTGCAAGTAAAAAAATATTTGACGGCCAGCACTGGCATCTTGTTTTTCTGTTAAAGTTACCCTTAATCCACACCCTCCCCTGGCATCTGCTTTATTGCTATTATAAATTATTTGGATTACAGGCACTCCTGGAGATGCCAGCTGAGCTTGGGACGCCACTGGGCTAGGCACTGTATGTACACATAGTAAGAGATAGATCGTGCCCTGGAGAGTGTACAGCAAGTCAATCGCTGATATGACAATAGAATCCATAGTCGCTGACTCCTTGTCCAGTGACCAGACCACGCTCCCTCCTTTTTCCTAGGATATTACTGAACAGCAGTATTATGTTACAGAATATCAAATTTAAAGGACCTCAGACTGTGTATCAATGTCTTATTCCCTCTTCCCTTCATTCCCCCCAAAAGATTGCATTACATATTGTATATATACGTACACACAAAAGTTGAATTAGGGCTTGTCTACACATGAAAAGTATTCAAGAATAAGGTAGGCTGTGACTTGAAAACAGAACAGCTCTTCCAGAATAACTCTGTGTGTTGACAGGCCCTTAATATCTGGGGTCTGATTAAACCTGTAACTTCAGGGACAATCAGAGTCATGACAAAACTTCTAAATTTCTTACCTTCCCTGGTTGGACCTACATATTAAATGGGTTTCCAAACATAGGCTATTCCTTATCAAAAACAGATTTTTTTAAAAAAGAATGGAAATATATAGGTGCGTGCATTTGTTGCAGGAATTAGACTGCGTGAGATATGCCCACTTCCTCTTAATGGTGGTTCCCTGCTGGATACTCCGGAGAACCAAAAATGTTTAGGGTTCCTGCCAGTGTGATCTGCAGGAGGGAAATTCCTCCCTGATCCTGGTGATCAGTGCAGCCCTGTCCACATGAGCACAAGTCTCTACGGCTAAGCATCTGATCCCGCATATACCTCAAAATAACGTTACACACACCCCTGACATCCCTTGTCCTTATTTAGACTCTGATCCTTCAAGTTACTCCATGTGGGTGGGCCCCTGGGCCTGTGCAGACCCAAATGGGACCATTCTTCCTCTTTTTATTTTAATTATATTTCAGAGGGTGATTTTCAACCTGCCTAAACCAGGCTGCATGTAGGAGCAAGACTTTTTGCATTACCTTTGATAGATGCAGACAGGAAACAGTTATAGGAAATATTCTAGATCCTTCATTAAAATCAGTTCAGTTCAGGTTGTGAGTTTACCTATCCCTTGGATCATGTTTATGAAAAGTTTCATGTACTCACCAGATGTTTTCTTTGGCTTGGTCTTCTGTAGCATAGCTGCTTAAAGTCTTCAGTATCTGTGGCACTCCTTAGTGCCTCTGTGAAGCAATTCCTAGTCTGTGCTGCTACCACCAGCTGGTCATTGCTCTAAATATGGCCTTGCTTGCAGTTTTGTCTCTCCATAGAGACACAACTCAGCCTTCCTGAGACTGACTTTTCACAGTTCATACTGTTCTCATTGGCTTGATAGAAACACTAATGTGTGTGTGAATATAGACAGTGACTAAAAATTCCTAGAAGAAAAGGAGGACTTGTGGCACCTTAGAGACTAATCAATTTATTTGAGCATGAGCTTTCGTGAGCTACAGCTCACTTCATCAGATGCATCCGATGAAGTGAGCTGTAGCTCACGAAAGCTTATGCTGAAATAAATTTGTTAGTCTCTAAGGTGCCACAAGTCCTCCTTTTCTTTTTGCGGATACAGACTAAGACGGCTGCTACTCTGAAAAAAATTCCTAAGTTATTTGATGTTCTCTAATATTGGCAAGGCATGTGAGATCTCCTTTGTTCTGGGAGATGGTCTCTACTGACAAAGCGTGTATGCTTGGAAACTTTTCCAATTTCTTTTAAATCAGACTCTTAGGCTGGTTTTATCAAATGTTATTTCTAGTTCAGCAGCAGAGAACATGGCAAGTTCTCTTTCTAGAGAGTCCAAACTCAAATAATGTAACAGTCTTCCTGTTTGAACATTGTTCTCTCAAAAATTGTAACTATCTGAGGTGGCTACAAAATGTTTTCTAAAAAATACTCAATCATAATTATACAATCTTAGCATTAAATATTAAACGGTAACAAATTAGGGCACTTTACTGTTCACATAAAACAGATTTTAAAGAAAATAGTGTAAAAATCAACAGTTTGTACACTTAACACAGTTATATGAAGCTTAAAATTATTGAATCTAAATGCAAAGGGATGGATCCCCAAGTGTGCTAGAGGGAGGTAAAACTGGCTTTACACCACTTTCCTCCTATTCTGATCCTAGGGGCTCATAGGGGTCAACTGGCCTCCATTGCATATCAGAGCAGCTCTGGGACTGGTCTAACTTGTGCTGATGGATAATGACCCTCAAGAGGCCACTCTGGTGTCACTGCCCCTGGCATACCCACAGGATGCCCCCTTTGCTGGGGGGGAATTGGCATCAGGCTGGCTACACCAATGTTTTTCTCATTAAATGTATGATTCTTTAGTTTAAGGCTTAAAAATTCACTCACCCCTGGTGAGCAGAAACTCGTCCTGGTAATTGGGGATGAGACTTAAAAATCAGCAATTTCTGCAGAATTTATGCTTTAATTTGGAAAAAAACATTTCTTGTCCTTAAGAATATAAAATAAGCTTCCAAACATGACCAGATGCAGTGCTTTCTTTCTGATACTGCAGACAGACAGCTCAAATGTCTCTGTTGCAGCTCCTGGCGTTCCCAAGCATCAGTAGGGGGACGTTAACAAGACTCTGGTCAGTTTCATGGCTAGGATTCAGAACTCACTTTGGACAGCAATGAAACAGACTCTTCCCACCTACCCCCTTCACAGCAGCCCCCAAGAGGCTGTGAAAAGAGAGTTGTGGAAATCCCAAACAATTAGCTGGTTCTGGGATGGGGAAGCAAAAGCTGTTTCTTTTCCAGCAACAGAATGGATGGAGATTCTAATTTATGAAGACATTAAGTACTCAACGGCTGACAAACAGTGGAACCCCTGAGCAGTGTTCAGGACCAAGCACCCTGATAGGAATCCCAACAACCTCCCTATTCTCAGCATTTGGGGGACAGAAGTGGGGTTCTCACCATGGCATTGTTGACTACTGCTGGTGCAACCAACTGATTTATCTATACTAAAGTGTTTAAGTGACTGGAGCGTTAATTGATTGCCAGTTAGTTTGTACATGCTAATCTGGACACTACAAATGTTTGTGCTTTATACCATAGGCTGAGCCCTCCTTCCCTCCCCTTACCCAAAGATTTCTTGTTTCATCAGTTTTGAGTTAACTGACTGCTAATTAATTTGAGGTAGTTATCACATTTGTATCTGCTAGTATGGACACTTGTCAAACATTCATTCCAAGAAACAAATGTTTGTGATTTGCCATAGCCTGATCCCTAGGATAAGCCACAGACATTTGTATCCTGGAACAAGTTTATTACTGGCAAAAGGTTCAAGCCCCGCTTCTATCATTAAAAGCGATGTCTCCTTTGTTGGAAAAACTGTTTTAACTCTGGAATGTGTGAAAGAGGGAGAAAGGGCTGCAGATTGAAAATGGCTGTGGTGTACCAGTTAATAATGCCGACATTTAAACTATCTACCACTGATACTGAGGTGAATGAGGAAAATTTATACTAGAGATATAGTGTCAAGCTGTTTGCAGATTCACTACACAGTATCTGGTTACTTAAGGTTGATTTTCTTTGCCATTGTAAGCGCTACATGCTGAATTTATTTTTAAAACGAAAGGTTAGGGACCTGAATGCCTAGGGAATCCTCTGATACTGCTTCCAGTCCTCACTTCCCAGCTGCTCCATGCTGTTGCTACCCAACCCCCCACTGAGAATTTCCCAGAACAGACCTCCCTTTACAATGTAGAGCCATCTCACTGTGCCAGTTCTGATTCAGTTTCCATGTTTAGTCTGCACCCAATATGAAATGGCAGCATAAAAGCTGTTGATGTTGCTCTGTTTATTGGGAACACAATGTGTATAAACTCATAGACCAGTGCGTCAACAAGTCACACTCTGAACGCTTATTTTACTAAATTTGAAAAAGGACAATAAATGCAAAGAAGTGCATTCTTTTGTTATGGGCTCTTCAGCAACATCCTGTTTGAGCACTTTGGCACAGATTCTCAGATATTTAGGCACCTAACTCTGATTGATTTTAATGGGAATTAGGTGCCTAAATGCCTTTGAGGCCTCACAATTAGAAGTATGGCTGAATGACAAATGTTAACCAGAGATCCCTGTATCGGAAAATGGGTGTAAGATGCAACAAGACATTACAGGCAGGACTAGTTCAGCTCAGTTCACTCTAGTTCAGCAGCAGAGAATATGGCAGGACTCATGCACCTTTGTTCAAAGTGTTTGTGAGGATCTCTTAGGCTCTTGGCAAGAGAGGGTAGGAAGAGTCTTCAGAATGTTGGTCCTCTAAAGCAGAAGAGCTGAAAAATAGCATTCAGAGTTCTTTAGGTTAGTCACAGAGGAGTGGGCAAGGTATGCAAAGGCAATGGTGGGAGTCCAGAATATACAATGAATATTCATTCCGAATTTTTAATTACAGGTATTTCCTCCGATGTTTCTTCTTTTCCATATTGGTTCATCTGTGGCCCTTCCTCTGCCCCAAGACATAGGGTTCTTTCTGTAATTTCCTATGCTTACAGTGTGAGCAAGCTTCCATAAGAGGTGGACGACCAATGTAAAATTTCACCAGGTACAAGAAGGACCCTATGGGTACCCTCTCACCTTGGTACCAACGGGTATGATTGTTAAGGCAGCGAGGATCCCACCACTTCTTCTCCAGGAATCTCCTCACATCAATGGTACCATCTACCTTAGTGAAGTAGGTGTGCACTGTCTTACAAGCTTCCAGCTCATGTTTGGTAGATCCCATCTCCCACAGGTAAGGTCGCAGGGATATTAATTCAGCGTCCGGGATCCCCACCAGAAAACCTTCCGATCTCTTTAGCCCACATAGGATCTTTTCCACATTTTGCAGGAATAGAGAGGGATGAAACTCAGTCATGGCTCGGCACTGCTCCAGGTAATGTGGGTATTTCCCCATCACCTGGAAGAAATCAGTCTTCAAAAACTGCACTAGCTCATTCTTGTCTTCCATTTGGCAGATCCTAAAGATGATTTCTCTCTCTAGTACCCAAACATTTTCTTCACGCTCACTCAATGTCACTGGTGGAAAGTAACTGCAAGGTTCCCCCCGATGTCTGTTCAATTTGTGGATCAACAGAAAAATGATACCAGAGTGGTTTGCTCTGGTACGTTTGACATTGAGGCACCGGGGATTGATGCCATAGTACTGCCTGATAAGTCGCTCTACAGTGCAGGTCTCATCCCACTCTCCTGCATGGCAATAATATGTGCAGGCTTTCCTGTACTTCACCTTGATTTCCAGCCACCTTCTTGCCTGTGGTTCAGCTTCCCACAGGTAGTGAGATATTTCACGGTTGCAGCCGATATAGAACAGTTTGGTTTTGTCTTGGGAGGTCTTTTGAATTTTCTTCTCAAAGTGACTGGGAGGCAACTGGCACATCCTGTGGCACTGGATGAATTTGGTGAGGAACCCTTGCAGTATTCTAGGGAATGCCCGGTGGAGCTTTTCTCTCAGGGCAGCTTCCTGGCTCCCAAAATGTCCAGCCGCTCTGAACTCCCTTCTGGTTCTGGCCAGATCATCCATGAGTTTCATTATTCTGTTCTGGTCTACCATCTTTTCTGGTGCAGCAGATTATGGCTCTGAATTGTTTCCTATCAGGTGTCAGTGGGATCCCTGTTGGAGTACAGAGGGGTGATCTTGACAGAAAATAAAAAACAATAAATATATAAAACTACATCTCGGATGTGAAAATTAACCCTGGCCTCTTCTGGAGAGAGTTACCCAAGTACTATTAACAGCAATTGGAGCTGCATTGACTCCACAAGCTCATTTGGGTCCCATCAGAGCTACTGGCACCCATGTTTATGTTAACAGAATCTACTGGCATGGACTCAAACTCTGTTTAGTGCAGCTCCCAGTGTGCGCACAGGTAGTTTTAAGGTCCCTTGCACATTTATTGGTGGTAGTTGCCAAAGGCCTCAAAACCCCAGCCTGGCAGCCAGCCATCACTGGGCGGCATTGGCTACGTCCTTTTTTACCTGACTACTCTCCTGCCATGAGGGGCTGGGGGAGGGGGGATGGGGGACGGGACAGTCCTGTACCCCCCAAACATTCCCCTAGGCAGTGGCTTTGATGCAGTGGGGTGCTGTTGCAGTGGTGTAGAGCTCCCCACCCCCCAGGGAGGATCGGGGCAGAAGTCTCCCATCGGCTTTACCCCTCCACTGTTGTTAGTGCCATGGGGCAGGAGGTCGGAGGGGCAGCACGGCGAGACCCGGGCACTGGCCGGTGAAGACAGAAGGGGGCGTCCCCGGGGAGTGTGCAGGTGCTGGGGAGGAGCTCTGAGGGGGGTCGGTGGGGTGGGGGGTGAAGGGAAGGGGGGAGAGTGTCAGGGGCAGAGGGGCGCTGTGGGGATGGCGGGGCGAGGAGCTGGGATGGAAGGATGAGGGCCGGGGGGGGCAAGGGGTCAATGGGGTGAGGAGCCGAGGGGGCGGGGGCAAAGGGAGGGGGAGCGTGGGGCAGGAGTTGGCGGGGTGAGGAGGGGCTCAGGGCCGGCCGTAGGGAAATGGGGCCAGGGGCCCATGTGTAGTTTGGTGCCTCTGGCCCCAGCGGCCTCCCTGCCCATCGCCCCGCGGCCTCCCCTCCGCTCGCACCCCAGGCCTGGCCGGCGCCGGATGCTGTTTCCGTTGAGGCGTCGAGGGGTCAAGGCGCGGGTGCGGCGCGTGCGGGCTGGAGTCTGGCGGGGGCGGGCCTCACCCCTCACGGCGCGTGCCCGTCTGCGCGCGCGCCCCGCCCCGCTGGGACCCAGGCCCCGCCGGCAGGGGGCGCTGCTGGGCTGAGGCTGCGGGAGGGGGCAGCACCTGCCACCTTCGCCCGATCCCGAGCCCAGCCCGTGGGGTGCTGGTCGTTCACCAGCCAGCACGTGGTTCCGGCTCCCCGCACAGCGAGCGCCCCGCACGCTGTCAGCTGGGCTCAGGCCGGCAGAACCGGGTCCCCTGCACCTCTGCACGGCGTGTCCTGCGGCAGCAGGCGGCACGTGTTACATATGTAACCCTTCTGCGCATCAGAGCTGGCAGCAACAAGGGCTGGGTTCAATATCTAGGGGATTCATTCCAATAACACAATGCAAACCAGCTCAAGCCCCCACCCAGTGACCTGGGACAAATATGTACCACCCCCGCTGGGCGCCTCCAAGAGGCAATACTTCCCCTCTCGCAAGCGCATAGTCTGAGTGTAGCAAAAAGCCTTTTAATAACAGAGAGAAACAATGTGGCATTATGTTGGGGAAACACCACCAACAGGATTCATAACACAACCCATGAGCAAAAAAACCACCCCAAGCAAATTGGGGCATGCTCTTTCCCTTTGGTTCTTGAGTCCAGCAACCCCAAATCACCCAAAGTCCCAAAAGTCCAATGACCCAAAAGTCTCTGTCCCTGGTCAGGGCAGCCCCAGAGTTCAAAAGTTTATCTGCAGAGCTTTACTTCCCAACCTGGGTGGAGATGGAGCAGGAAGAGAGGTAAGGGGCACCTTACATGATCTGAAGCTGACCGCCCCACAGCTCCATAGGCCTTCGCTCCGCTCCGCCAGCTGCCCCACAAACTGCTTTGCTCGGCTCCGCGGCCCACAAGCAGCTCCCGCCGTCCCACAAACTGCTCCACCAGCCAGTCCACGAACTGCTCCGCTCCACGTCCCACGAGCAGCTCCCGCCATCCTATGAACTGCTCCACCAGCCTGTCCACAAGGCACTCCAGCCGTCCCACAAACTGCTCCACAATATATCTTCAGGCTCCCCCACTACTTAACACAACACTCAGTGATTTCAGCTCTTAGGTGGATTCAGCTTGTGTAGGGGAGCCTCAGTGCTGGTGCACCATTAGCCCAAAGTGAGCTCAGCAGCCTGTAACTAGACTCCTAATGGAATCAAAATTAGCTCTGATAGCCCACAGTGGAGAGAGGAGGAAGTGCAATTAGCATATAAGGCCCTCACCCAGGAGCCCATGCTACCAAGTATTAATACTTGTCCCCAGCCTCTCTCAATTCACAGAGTTTTGGAACCCATGACCCTTGCCTAGCGAGTGCTACTTAGTTGATGGTGAGTCCCTCCATCATAACAAAAGGCCAAGTACAGTTCCAAGCACAGTTCCCATAATCAGGGTAATAACAATTTATTCTTCCTGCCCCAATAACAGAAACACTGGGGATCCCACAGCAGCCAAAGTGACCATTTGGGCAGCTATGGCCTCATTCTAGGTGGGGTGGGTGTGCCTATGCAAATGAGATCGGCCCCTGAAGTTCTTTTCCACAATTTGCCACACCTCACCACCAGATGTCAGGGTGGAGCTCATCCTGACACTACTTACACTTACGCTGGTGCAGCTCCTCTGAGAGCAGGGCACGTGGCCCCAAGGCATCATCCAGATAGTAAACCCCTGGCAGTCCTGGTCCTGGTCCTGCGCCTTCCTGTGTCCCGATACCCAACGGCTGAACCTGGAATTGCCTGGCTAGGCTGCAGGGCTAACCCTTTGGTTTGTGTTCCCAGATTAAGCTCCACTGTGTGAAGATCCCTTCAGATCTATGCTCTGTGAATATAAGCAACAAAAATCTGGTCTCGGTAAGTAGGAGATATTCTCTAAAATAAATGGGCAGAACCACCTCAAATCCTGAGAGAGATCCACTGTGTTAGCTCATGAGTGTCCATGCTGCAGGCAAACAACGTGTGAAAATGCAGACACCTACTTCCTCTCTGCAGCCAGGCCAGACAACTGTGCACTTGTAGTATAACTCAGTGGTTCTCGACATTTTTGGGGACAGGACCCATCTGTAAACCTTGATGGCCTGTTGTGACTCAATAAATAGCTTTAGTGCAAAAAAATCTGGCTTATTAAATATTTCTTACCCATGATACGTAATATACACGTTCCCATACTAAATATTAAATAAGTACCCTGGACATACTGAAGTGGTGGCTCCTGTGGATAGATGGCTGGTGAAAATATTCTTGGGGTATGTGTGGCTGAGTAAAACTGTCAGTTCCCATGCTCCCATGTGTGTGGATGGCAGGGTACGGGGGTGTCCCTGTCTCTATCCCAGTCCAGTGCGGAGGGGAGGCCTCGGAGAGTCAGCGGGTACACGTACTGTGTTGGAGAGTGAGCGTGCCCTGCACTCACCCTGCAGTAGCAGCTCCTGTCCATGGGATTGGGACTGGCTCCCCGCTCTGTCCCATTGGCTCTCGCCACTTGCAGATTTTCTGTGTCAGGCTCCTCTGAACAGGGGAGGGAGTCTAAGCCATCTGCCCACCCCAAGAAGACAAGAGGGGAAAGGGAAAGAAGAGGTGAAAAGGTCACCAGTCCTTTTGTGAAGATGGGATGTTGATGCTGGGGTTAGAGGGGTGAGGGGCCCAGTGAGGGGCTAAAGTGGAGTTCCTGGGTGAGCCATAAGAGACTGGAGCAATTGATCACCCAAGTTAGTAACTCTGCAGTGAAGACAGACCCTCAGACACTTGCTGTCCATTTTCAGAATGCACAGTAGGAAACAAATACTAAGAAGTGCTACAGCTTAGGAGTTGTTAGAAAAAAAGATCCAGCTATTTCAAAATGGGTACGAACACTTGTTTTTCTTTCTCTTCTTTCAGGCTAAAGAAGATGACTTTGAGCAGTTTGATTCCGTCGCTTATATCAATGCTACAGAAAACCTATTGACATTAGGTAAGAAGGGACATTGCTGAAATGTAGATATATCTCTTAGACAGAGGCGCATAATACAGAGAAGCTAAACATCTCTGAGATTATGGCTAGAATCTCACAAATAGGTTTAAACCAGAAGGCACATGTGGCGCCTCTAGGCAGGAGAATTGCTCCCCAGCATTCAGTAGATCTCAAAGCGCTGTAAGAAGGAGGCCAGTATCACTATTCCCATTTTACAGATGGGGAAACTGAGGCACCAGCAGGTGAATTGACTTGTTCAAGGCCTCCCAGCAGGCCAGTGGCAGAAACAAGGAATAGAAACCAGGTCTCCTTAGTCCCAAGTGTTGGGAGCAAAGGTCTGACAGACACCTGCTCTGATTTAACAGAAATTGCAGAGTAATCTTGTTCAGTGTTGCACATAAGTAAGAAAGATGCAACGTAATCACGTTTGTGAGGAAAATCGGAAGATGCAAGCAACTACAGCACTGGAAGAAACTGGTCTGAGTTAGCACAAAACTTGTACTGGCAGGGGTGGAGGATTGATAGGGAGAGACTAATAAATAGGTATGAGAAAAGATAACAAAAAGTTATATATAAGTCAGCCTAACGAAGGGAAGTTGAAGCTGTGAATTGTTTGGTGCTGGACGTGATAGTGGTGAGATCATTCTGATGTGTTTTCCCACTTGTAAGTAACTGATCACTGCTTGTTCGCGCTTTGTCTTTATACAGATTTGTAGACCCACTTGCAGAGTGGTGTATTTCAAGCCAACACAAGCCTAGTGCTGTATGATCAGTTATTACTTTGGAGAAAATAAAAGAAACTAATTTCAGTCGAGAATAAAAAAGTTAAGCTAAATGTTTCCTTCAGTGGTTCAAGGATACACCCAGATCAGAGGGGAGGAAACATGTGAAACTGACTTACATCTTTGAAAAAGAGCAAATTATATTGGGCCATCATGTACTGTAGAGATCGTGTTGAGTTGAGGTGTGGTTTATATTTTCTTTCAAACACGTTTTTCAGTAATATCAAGAATTTCCAGAGTTGTAATAATTAATCACAACATTTTGGAAGGGATATTAAACATCATGCTACAAGATTTAAGCATGTGTCTCTGCTCTTGGAGATCAGGATGAGACCTAATGTGGGGAACAGATTGCTCCACATCTGCCTACTACGGGGCTCTTACACCTTCCTCTGAACCATCTGGCACTGGCCACTGTCCGAGACAGGCTATTGGACTGGATGGGCCTTGGGTCTGATCCATAAGCTGACCATCTTCCATTGTACCTGTTTAACCTTTACTAGCTTTACAATAAGCATAAGAGAACACTGGGGCATGTAATCCAGCTGGTGGGTCATCTTTATGGGGAGATATCTAGGATAGGCCAGGAAGGATTGAAGTATGGATGGTTGGCCATGCAGAGGAAGACTAAGGCTTGGTCTACACTTGAAAGATATATTAGCATAGCTACCTCAATCAGGGGTGTGAAAAAACCCACCCCTGCCCAGCGTAGCAACGCTGACATACCTGCTTCTACACTGCGGGTTATGTTGATGGAACAGTGCTTCTGTTGACATAGCTAATGTAATTTGGGGAGGTGGTGTTCCTGCCTTGACAAAAAAGAAACAACCCTTCTGTAGGTATAGGCTGCTATGGGGCGATGTTGGCATAGCAGTGCCAACCTAGCTGTGCTGACATAGTCTCTGCAGTGTAGACATACCCTTAAATGAGACAAAACTATGGGAAACTGAAAACAGTGATGGTCAGGCAAAAACATTGAGGGATCGAAGATGTCAGTTTATGGGTGGGGTCTGTGAAGGAGCACACTAGAAGAGTATAAACACTCAGCATGATAGGAGTTCACGCAGGGTTTTAAAAACAAAGATGGCAGCAGTTGTGAACTGGATCCTGAAATATATTGGGAGCCACTGGAATGATCTGAGGATGGGATGATGTCATGCTTTCTTATATACATGGGAAGAGAAGAAGCAGTATTCTGTACATTCTGGAGTGTAGGGGTTGGAGATGCTACAGGGAAGGGAGTTGCAGCCATCAAGATAAGAAGCAACCTTGAGGCATGGATGAAGACTGCAGCTGAAACAGGTCCATACATGGTCAATATTACCGAGTGGGTGAGAGCTGCATTTGCAGGCATATTTAGGGATATGCAGGATTGCTCCTGACACAGCCAGTAGGAGAGGGGATAGGAAGAGAAGCAATGGCTGGCATTATTTTGTTGGAAGTGGACCAATGTTCCTGAACACTTTAGGCCCCAATTCAGTCATTGATAGCACCTGGAGGACTGCCTGTGACACTCCATGTGTTATTAATTGCAGGATTGGGGTCCTAGTTGTGATCCATGTGGATGCCATTCCAAATTCCCAGGACCCACCATAAAATCAAATTGCAGTCTCAGTTCTTTATTTAACAAAAAAGGACATTGTTAACTCCCACCTCTGCACTCCAGTGACTCTCCTAATCCTTGGTGGGACAGATTGTTTTGGGTGCCCAAACTCCCGCTCTTGATTGTTTAAAGGGGCTAGCAGTTAGCTTCTGTGTTGGCCAGTGTTTTGTTTCAGTTTGTTTTGCTCAAGACTGGGAAGCGATGCTGAAAATTAACATTGAGCATTTTACAAAAAGGAGCTCTGGATAGCCCAAGGGGTACGTAATAGGATATAGAGTCTTTCACTTTGACTGCCGCCCAGGTTAGTAATGACTAAAAGTTGTTATTGTCTGATGGCTGTTCACTGGCCCTTCAATGGTGACTTTGATGGCCTCAGTCCAGTTCCTAATGGACATGGATACACACCACTAAACAATCACTAGAATTGGTACTGAGACCAGAGAATAAATGGCAATGGAGACTGAGCTCACAGAGGTGGTCGGTCCCTCTAGGGCAGGCTTGAGGCCACAGTAGCTTTCACTGCCATTACCCATGATGCACCTGATGTTTGTATAAATAGGGGACTTTGGTCTCCAGGGTTGTCAAGCAGGATTCTCTGCTTGGTGTTCCTTGTGGTTCCCTCATGTTGTACCTCTTCACCCCATCCCTGTTTGTTCATTTTTTTTATCCCCCATATTCAGTTAAGTGCTAAGTGCTGCCCCATCACTCACCTGAGGGGGCGGCCCTTCTGTTGCTGTGTGGGTCCTGCCCATCTCTCAGGCTTTAGGGGCCAGTGCTTTTCACCAACACTAAATTCACTTATGAGAGATTTTCAAGGCAGCATAAGGGAGTTAGCTGTCCATTTTCCATTGACTTTCAGTGAGAGCTGGGCCCCTCACTGTTAGCCCCCCCCTTTTTTTAAAGGCTAGAATTTAAAAACAAAACCATGTAAACGATCATTAGGAATAAAATCTCCTTTGTTTTTCTCTCCCAGAAAAACATGGTCCCATTCTCTCCTGCCAGCTGGGCACCTTGGCTGGTTCCACAGCAAGATGTCAATTGTTCTTTCAATTTCTCATACGACTTTTTTCTCTTTTTATCTATTTAGAAGCATTTCGTAAGTTTTCTGGGCTAAGGGAACTAGAACTTTCCTTGAATGGACTAAGAAATCTTAAAATCAGCGCTGGAGACTTTCTGCACTTGGAAGTAAGATCAGAGGGAAGGTGGAAACCAAACTCATCTTCTACCCACCCACATTTAGAGTTGTCATAACAAGATGTAACATTATTGAATATTTGTTATTAACATTATTTAACAGGGTATTTAGTTTTCATTGTGGCTATTGTAAAGGAAACCTGAACAAAATGGTGAAGATGTGGGCAGAAAATATAATGAGGAATTCAATAAGGAGATTTATATCTCTTCACCTTGGGCACAGATGTGATTCACATACTCCATTGGTGACAAGAGTGAATGTAACTATAGGCTGGTTGTTACTCAGTATTTCATGTGATACCCATGTTGGAAATTGGTGGGATGAGATGGTGATGCCTTCAGAATTGCTTTAAATTCCCAGGCTGGCTATTTTGGGGCATCTTTCATTCAGACGCTGTGAATAAGGAACATTGAAAAGATTTTTCTGCTACTTCTATGGGAAAATGTCATTTTTAGATACAATTTTTCAGTGTTTTAACTAACGCCAGTTCCTACATTCTTTAGAGCTGTTCTTTTAAACCAATTATGTTCGTGATTAGAGGAAGGAGCAAAGTGTAGTCTTTAGAGCGCAGTACTGGGAGCAAGGAGACCAGGTTTTATTCCTGGCCCTGCTAGAGGGATACTGTGTGACCTTGGGCGAGTCAAGGAACTGCTCTGTGCCTCAGTTTTCCAATCCCCCGAGACCTCTTCCATTTGCAAGCCAAGCTAGGCTTACACTGCACACACTCAGAATCATTTTGAAAGTGCTTTGAAACGCTCCAGTGGAAGGTGCATCAGAAGTGCAAGGTATTATAAAAATATTTCCACTAATGATGACTTGAAAACTCTTCTGTCACAAAATCTTCCTTTTTCAGTCACTTCTCTGACAATTTCTGTTTCCCTGCTCACACCTGAACTGTTGTCACAGGTATCAGATGCATCTGAGCAAGGGCTCAATGCTGAGCTCTTCCTGCAAAAGGCTGAGCATCCTCCACCCCCACTGAAGTCACTGGAAATTGCGTGTCCCCATCATCTCATAGGATCAGGCCTCACTGAATATTACTTACTTATTATTATTTATTAATATCCTGTATATATAAGAAGCCATAAATAATTCCAGCAGAGGCCAATGTGTTTGTTTTTTGCTACATTGGGAATTTCTTTTACATTTCCCCTAGATACTGGATCTTTCTTATAACAATTTGTCTCCTGAGGATGTTCGGACATTGGGAGTTTTGTCTCAACTTAAGGTTCTTCACCTAACAGCCAACGGACTTAGATCTCTTCCTTCTGACCTGGTAGTCTCAGAGAAGTAAGTCCAGAAAGAGAGAGAATCGTGAAGCATTATTCATTTGAGCTGAATAAAAAGACAGACTCTCACTGTGCATTTTCAGTCTTTCTGAAATGTAACCACGGCACTGTGCTGTTTAAAAGACATGCTGTTGTAGGTAAGGTGAGGATCATGTAGCAGGTTACATTGTTAACATGACTGTTGGATGGCTGTTGTCATGGCTGGCAGGCCAAGGATTGAGCTTGTCTTGACAGCAATCACTTCTTACCTGGAAAACTGAAACCTGTTTTTTTTTTTTTTCTGGGTAAAAAAAATCCATCAGTGAAAGAGCCTCGTGGCTGATGGCAGAGTGAGTGTGACTCTCCCGCCCCCCAGGAAATACGGAGTTGGCCAGCAGGTTAGATTCCAAAAGCACACAGGTTTACCATGGAAAATCCAGCTCGATCAGTTAGCTGAAGAAGAGCTGTGTGAGCTGCAGACTTCTCTCTGTCGGTCAGCTCTGAAATGGAGCTTCACTGGCAACGGATGCCCATGAGACCAAATATTCCCCTCCCCCTCCCACATACGGTGACCAGATGTCCCAATTTTATAGAAACATTCCCAATATTCAGGGCTTTTTTTAATATAGGTGATTTACCCTCCACTTCCCTGTCCTGATTTTTCACACTTCCTATCTGGTCACCCTACTCCCATGGGTGATTGGGCAGGACAGAGCCCCCCTTACTAAAGGCTTGCACACAAGGTGCTGAAGACTCTGGATACAGTTCAGCAAAGCACTTAAGCATGTGCTTAGCTATAAGCATGTGATCAGTCCCGTTGACTTCAGCCCCATGGGGACCATGACAGCACCTGTCTCGTGATCAAGGTGGGAGAAGAACCTCCCATCCACCCCAACACCCAAGTGTTGGGGTTTTTTTTAACAGCTGCCTCCCCTAGAAATCTAGGCCCTTCTCCCATCCGTCTCCCCTACCACTGCACACCCAGCTGCTGCCTCCCATCCCAGAGCAGAGGCAGAGGGCCAAGCCAGGAACCTTTGTATTGCAGAATCTTATCTGTGCACTCCAACAGCTCCTCCTGTGTCAGCATGTTCCTCTGTAACTTAAAGGGGCCCAACCATCCAAACTATTGGGTGTCTTCTGGGAAGTTCTGAGCACTTAAATTCCCATTGAAGTCAAAGGTCCTCCACACCTTTTAAGAGGAGCCTGTCATCTGTGTGTCTCCTGGTTTGAATCCAGCCCAGGTTGGTAATTACCCCAAGTTGTTACCTATTTGATTGCCTGTGAGAGGAAAGCATGGTGGCCTAATGGATAGAGCACTGGAGTGGGACTTGGGAGTCCTTGGTTCTGTTTCCACCTCTGCTGCTGAGTGACCTTGGGACAAGTCACATCCCCTTTCTGTGCCTCAGTTTTTTCCCTCTGTTAAATGGGGATGATGATACTGACTTCCTTTGTATAGTGCTTTGCAATGTACTGATGAAAAGTGCTATGTAAGAGCTAGGGGTTCTTATGTGTGAAATGGATTGGTGATGTCATTCCAGTTTGAAGTGATCAGAGGAGTCTTTGCAATAATTGGCCCCTGTGAACAATTCCCCCTCATCCCTGAGCGTCCCCTTGTGGCTGGGCACTCTGATGCTGTGATTACCATCCACTTACCCCATTGAGCCCCTTCAGACTCTACAACAGGCTCAATAATACCCCTCCTTGGGACCGTTGTTACCAACACATCGTGCAAACAATCTGTAAGAAAACTCCCCAAACATGGACCATTTATTGTCCCCAGTCCTTAAATTCCCACAGCATCTGGGACATCAGTGTAGCATATACCACAGTCTGGCATCTTCCACGACATCCATGCTCTTCTTTGGTCCTCACCTGTCCTTTTGCCTGGACAGTTACTGCAGCCCTTCCAGATGGAGTGTAGCCCTGCTCTTCCCAGCAGGCCCTTCCCCAGCTTCTCTGCTGGGAGTTCATCCTCACCAGGGGACCACTCATCATTCCCTCAGTTCCATTAACCTCTCATCTCAGAAGGGTTGTCAGCTGGGCCTGCTCCCCTGGCCCTCAGTTCTGTCTGGTTCCAATGTGCAGACATCAGTGGGTAAGCCCCCCTGATACTCCCCTGCCTTCAGCGCTATCTAACCCTTGGCCCCAACTTGGAAGTCAGGAGGCACCTCCCTCTGCTGCTGCCTTGAGCCTTATCCAGTTTGGGGAAGTTAGCCAGCAAACCACTCACTCACTCACTCGCACGCCTGCCCAGAACCTCCGACAGCCTCCTTCAGGGGCCTTTTCCCTCTCTATTCCTGGCTTCCAAGGTCAGAAGGGATCATTGGGATCATCTAGTCTGACCTCCTGTATAACACAGGCCATAGAGTTTCCCCAAAATAATTCCTAGAGCAAAGCTTTTAGAAAAACATCCAGTCTTGATCTAAAAATTGCCAGTGATGGAGAATCCACCATGACCCTTGGTAAATCGTTCTAATTACCCTCCCTGTTAAAAAATGTACATCTTATTTCCACTCTTAATTTATCTAGCTTCAATTTCCAGCCATTGGAGCGTGTTATACCTTTCTCTGCCAGATTGGAGAGCCCATTAGTAAATATTTGTTTCCCATGTAGGTAATCAAGTCACCCCTTAACCTACTTTTCTTTTGCTAACGAGCAGGATACACTACGACTGTACATATCTCTTTAAGCAATCCTACAGCTCAGTGTAACATTTATTTACGTTGGAATGTCTCAATTTTTTTGTCAGCAGTATTGCCAACCCCAAATATTCAAAAATAATGAGTCAGCCCCCCCCCCATCACAAGATTATCTTAAAAATCAAGAGATGCTAGATATGTTATAGGTAGTTTGCTTAGAACTACCTATAACATATCTAACCCATGCCAGAAACATGCTTCACGCATCTAAATGCCAGTAACATTCTTAGAACCATCTAATCTTGCCCAAAACATACTTAAACAGCTATTAATAAGTTATTAACCCTTTATAAAACCATTTACAAATGAAGTCTTAATGGAGCCTGTATTTTAAAAAGGTAACGTGTAAAGTCCAAGGCTTATGTCTCTGGTTGAACCAGTGAAGATCTGTTTCTTGCACAGCAGCCAAAAATGTGTTTTTTGACTTCTCTCCACCTGTTTGATTTATTAATGAGATCCCTTTTGTACTTGCAGTGACAGCCCACGTTTAAGGTTTCCATCTCTAGAAGTCTTGTTGCTGGATGACAATGATCTTTCTCACCCGAGCATCTTTGTAAGCCTGGCTAATCTCCGCAGGTAAGGAAACCATCCTGCTGCAGATGTTTCTGACTTCTCTTGGCACATGGCCCGTCTCTGCTCGCTGCCCTTAGCAACACATTGAAACTTAAAAATAAATGAGTCTTTGTAACTCATTTAGGGTATTTTCCTTTCCGCTTTGTCCCATCTTGGGAACTGTAGGTCAAATGAAAACAGCAGCAAAGTGACAATGACCCCCTGGCTGCCCTAAAATAAATGGGTGGGAAGTAATTCGGAATCATGCCAAATGCTTTTGCTCATGTCCCAAGGCTCAGATAGACCCAGTAGGTTATTTCAGTTCAGCTGAGTTACGGAAGCCAGTGGGAAAAGTCCCTTTGATTTATTATCAGTATTAGCTATTCATACAGCCCACTGGTGGTTTGCGCTGCATTTTAGAGGCGTCTGAATCGAGATCAGTAGGTGGAGAATCAGGCCCCAAACTCTCGCCAAGAGGGAGCCACCTGCTGCAATAGAATCATGAACACAGTGGTGTGGTCTTTACACATGCGGTGTGTTATAGAACAATAGGATTTGAGAAGGTTTTAAAAAAAAAAAAAAAGGATATGTTTTGCTTTGATATTTTAGAGACTAAACATTTTGATTTTTTGCTTCAAAATGACTTTTTGTTTCCAACTTTCCTTTAGTTTTATCTTTTTTAAAAAAAGCAAAACCCTTAAACCACGGTCAAGATTGAAAGGTTTGGTTTTGAAGGGTTTGAAATGAAACGTTCGGTTAGACCTGAAGCAGTTTTTCCCCCTTTTTTATTTGCTTCAAATTTGAAAAAATGTTTTTGGTTCAACCTGAAATAATTTTTTTCAATTTTTCGGAATTGCCATCAACCTGAAAACTCTCCCAGCTTTCGTCAGGAGTGTGTGAACAAGCCACGGGGAACTGGCAGGAGAGCATTTTATAATAATACCCTGCACTTCTATCACACTGAATGATCTGAAAGCCCTTTGTAAACATTCACGAGTCAGACACCACAGCACCCTGTGAGTTGGCTAAGTGTTGTTATCCCCATTTTACAGGAAGGGAAACTGAGTCACAAAGCGGTGAAGTGTCTCATGCAAGATCACTCAGGCAGTCAGTGGCAGAGTTGGGACTAGAATATAGCCACTGTGGGAAGATACTGGGCTAGATAGACCTTTGGTCTGACCCTGTATGGCCATTCTTATGTTCTCCTCTGATTTCTAGTGCTGACATTAATCACTAGATTGTATTTTTTTGCAAGCATTTTGGAACTGTAAGTGGCCTGGAGGTGGTGGTTTGGTCTGAATTCAAAGAGAGGCTCTATATGTTATTGTTCTTCCTCAGTGTAGACTTCCTGTAGTAGAATTTCATACTGTCTGTGAAGTTCTGAAGAGAGGAGGACGGACAGACTGGGTGGGGACATGGGACTAGGTATCAGGAGCCCTTGATTTTGTTTCTGTTTCTTCAACAAATTTCCTTTGTGACCCTGAACCAGTCAGTTAATCTCTCTGGGCCTCAGCTTCCCCATCTGTCAGCTGGGGATAACCATGCTTTCCTTCCACACAGGTTAACTTCATCAATGATTTTTAGCTGCTGTGGAGGTACAAAGCGTCGTTCTGTTCTTACAGCAGGATCCCACTTACCCAAACCCCAGGATCAGCACCTCCTGCTTTAACCAACTGCCAGCTTGTCTTCCTGTCTGTTAGAGCCCAGATAACTAAGCAAACCTGGGGTCACTCAGGCTACAGAGCCCAATCCTGCAAGACGCTGAGTCTTTCCTGTGAGCTGAGAACTCCCATCGGCTTCCATGGGAGGGAAGGACCCTCAGCACCTTACTCGAGCAGGCCTGTGATTGTTACCTTAGCGTATTGCAGCATAGAGGAAGATCTGAGGGAGAAGCAGCTCTCTCTGAAATCTTCCTGTTGCGTTGTTATGGAGAAGTACAGCGTCCACAGAGGTTCAGGCACGGTTTCCCACTCCGGGTGCTAGTAACAGGGCTTTGTTGCATATTGTGCAATGGTACCTTTCATTAGGCTTCACGGTCACTTCCTCTTCTGATCAGCCTGAAGCAGTTAAATCTGGACAAGAATGGGATTACGGAGGTCCCTTACCTGCATCAAATGGAGAATTCCCAGTTCTCCCTCCACCCACCATCGGCAAAGATGGGCACCAAGGCAGAGTCATACAGCTTTCCGCCTAGATTTGGACAGAAGCATGAGCAGCTGCTGCAAGCTGGGGCAGGGTTGCAAGGCCAGCTGGTGACGGAGAAAGAGCAACTAGAATACTTAATTTTACAAAACAACCAGGATCCAGACAGGACAGGTAACAGCGCTGCCTTTCATTCCCGGCTCTCAGGGCCTGCTCCTGTTCCTGTTGAAATCAGTGGGAACGTTGCCATTGATTTTAGTGGGAGAAGGATCAGGTTTCTTAATCCATGGCTGAGCCTTTCCAGAACCATGTATCAGAGAGACTGCATGCCATGATTAAAACAGCAATACTGTGGAGGATAACGTGTGTGTGTGTTATGGGGGGTGGGGGAGTGGGTGGAGGAGACAGGTAACTCAGAGAGTGCCGTTCATTATGAGGTCAGACAAGGTGATCTTAATGGTCCCTTCTGGCCTTAAACATCTATATGGGGTGAAATCCTGGCCCCATGGAAATCAACAGCAAAACTCCCATTGACTTCAGTGGGGCCAGGATCATAGGCGCCAACTTTTCCCAGCGCCGGTGGGTGCTCGATCTCCCCCCCTCCTGGCCCACCCCGACTCCACCCCTGCCCCGCCCCCTCCCCTGCCCTGCCCTCATTCCAACCCCTTCCCCAAAGTCCCTGCCCCAACTCTGCTCCCTCCCTGCCCCTATTGGACTCCTTCCCCAAATTCCCGTCCTGGCCCTGGCCCTGCCCCTTCCCCAAGCGTGCCGCGTTTCCCCTCCTCCCCCCTCCCTCCCAGCACTTCCCAATGTGAAACAGCTGTTTTGCAGCGGCAAGCGCTGGGAGGGAGGGGGGAGGAGGGGAAACGCGGCACGCTCGGGGAAGAGGCGGGGCCAGGATGGGGATTTGGGGAAGTGCTGGGAGCTAGGGGGAGAAGCGGGGACGCGGTGCGCTCAGGGGAGGAGGCGGAGCTGAGCTGGGGCCGGGGAGCTTGGCTGCTGGTGGGTGCAGAGCACCTACCAATTTTTCCCCGTGGGTGCTCCAGCCCCAGAGCACTCACGGAGTCGGCGTCTATGGCCAGGATTTCACCTGTGGATTACAGTGCAACCAACATGCCCAGTATGTTGAGGCCCTCATCCTGCGCCCTTGACATCCATGGATGTTTCGCCAGTCGGCCGTGAACAGTACTAGTTGCTATACGTGTTGGCAGACTCAGCCAGAGGCTTTGTTCACCATGAAGACGGTCTCTTCCAGGCTCAGACCGACACTGCATGTATGCTTCCGATTCCCCTAATTACGGGATGGGCCAACACAAAACACAGCTCCATTATGATTTATTTATCAATTATATTATCACAGTAGAACAAAAAGATGGTCCTGCCCCAAAGAGCTGACCAGCTAAGTCCCATGCAGTTGTATTTAGAAGCCCATGATTTGTTTGTGTTTTATTACAGAGGTCGTTGTCACTTCTGTCTCTCGAGAACCACCATTGCTGGTAAGAACTGTCTGCTGGCTTATAGAATCATAGTACTGGAAGGGACCCCAAGAGGTCACCTAGTCCAGTCCCCTGCACTCATGGCAGGACTAAGTATTATCAAGACCATTCCTGACAAGGGTTTGTCTAACCGCTCTTCAAACTCTCCAATGAGATTATGGTATAGGATGTGCATTCCAAAGTTCTCCTCCTCTTCGGGTTCTTCTCTTTAGGAGCATTAGCCTCTTTCTGCCTTATTCTTTAGAAACCCTTCTGGGAATGCCAAGGCCTTAGCAGCCGGAATGATTTATGATCAATCACTTGCCATAACCTGGAGTCTTGTGCAGCTAATTTTCACATACCCTGTGAAGGTTTCAGCTCTTCAATCTGCGGTGTGCGTTTAAACTAAAGCTGTATACCATGTTGCTGTGTGGTGCTCCCCACACAGAGTGGAAGTGCGTTCTAACGGTTTCGGGGTCAGGCCGACAGGAGTCCAGAGTTCTGTCCCACCACTGCCAGTTTCTTACTCTGGGATCATGGTCAGGTGACATAGGCCATAATTTGGCAATTGGGTGCCTGAAGTTAGGCTCTGAAATCCGTATTTAGGCACTTAAATAAGTGGCCAGATTTTCAGAGATGCTAAGCACCTACACCTCAGCTTCGCTCTCTCTCGGTTTATATCTGTGCTTCAAGCGAGGGGTGAAATTCCCATCTGGAGAAGACATACCCGCGCTAGCTCTGATCAAGCGAGCGCGCTAAAAAGAATGTAGCTGCGGTGGTGTGAGCAGTGGGAGGGGCTAGCTGCCCTGCGTACATACCTAGCATCACAGACAGGTATGTATGTGGGATGGCTAGCCCTTCCTGCCACTCGCAGTGCTGCTATGTTTTGCATGCTAGCTCACTTAGAAGCATGTGTGCACGCACACCCGGAGGAGAGAAAGTAGTTCTGATTCCATCCAGTAGGGGGCAGTTCATTACCCATTTCAAATATTAAACAACAAAGTTTGATGTATTTAAAAATTCTAGAAAATTCCACGCAGAACTCCAGCATTAATGCAACACACAAAAGCAAGTTCTCTCAAGGCTCCCTGGCTCTGATGGATTAGTCTTCATTTAAAGCAGATTTAATGCACATTTCTGTTGCTGTTTAAATAACACATTTGGTCCTATGAACTATCCCAGTGGGAGCATTTTCTGAGGAAGACTCTGTTCATTTCTACTACTCCCAGTGCCTTGCATGCAAAGGTCTCAATGGACTTTACAAACACACAGCGGTGAGTGAGGGGAAAAAAGGTAGGGTTGTCACCAAACTGGTTGTGCCATTCACTGGTTGGGGTGGATTTTCCTAAAATGATCATTCCACTCTCCTTTCAGGCAAGCTCTCATCAATGGTGATAAAATATTGAATCATAGAATATCAGGGTTAGAAGGGATCTCAGGAGGTCATCTAGTCCAACCCCCTGCTCAAAGCAGGACCAATCCCCAGTTTTTGCCCCAGATCCCTAAATGGCCCCCTCAGGGATTGAACTCACAACCCTGGGTTTAGCAGGCCAATGCTCAAACCACTGAGCTATCCCTCACCCCCTGAGGAGGGTGACCCATCACCATTAGACTTCAGAGTTAACACCCCCTTGAGACTGAGAAGGGTCTGTGATGGGGTGTTCACCCTGCAGCAGCACTGAAGGGGTTCAGGTGGCTCAGAAGGGCCCAATTAACCTTATAGGCAGCACCTGTGGGAGAGTCTGGCTTGACTGATAAGCTCTAATTGAGGTGCAGGAGCAGGCTGGGCTTGTGTAAAGCCATACGCTGAGAGCAGAAAGGGGCATCAGGAAGACTCTACAGTCGCTCTCTGGGCACAGAGAGGTAGTAGGAGACCCAGTGAGGAGCAAAAACCCTGGTATTCTGTCCCTGACGGAAGGGGTTTATCCCGAGGAGTTGTGGGGAGAAATAGCCTGTGGGAGGCAGAGGAGGAAAGAGCAGTGACGACTGATACTGTGCAGACCTTGGCTGCTGATTTTAGGGTCCCTGAGCTGGAACAGGTGTAGCAGGTGGGCTCGGTTTTCCTACCCGCGACTGGGGAAGTGGCACCGACTGGGAATTCTAGAACACTGCCTGAGATGGCCCATGGGCAGATTGTCTGGTGGGACTTGGCTCCCCTGGAAGGGGAAAACTGTATCGTGACATAGCCGGAGGGCTGAGTTACAGAGAGCGCCCCGAGTCTTGCAGAGCCTGTGGGGCGAGCGAATGACAGACAGAAGGGGGCACCAATCCAGGCAAGAGCTAATCCCCAGGCCTAGCCATGAGGAGGTGTCAGAGCAGGGAGTGAAACCCGTTACCGGGCCGTTCACATCTCTGATAGCTCTTGGTTTTCAGGCTACCTGTAGGCTCAAGCAGAGATCACAGCAGTGGTGTGTTTGGTTCCTATTTTGAAGGTTTTCATTAAAACTATAAGGTTAGAGTTTTAATTTATTTAAATGAATGCTTAGATTCTGGAGCATAAAATGCAATGAGCGGGGGAAAGTACCAGCTGGTTGTGCTGCCTGGAGCCAGGCCAATGTGAACACTGTAGATAGAATAATGGCAACACACCTGACCTGTTACAAATGGGGAAACTGAGGCATAGAGCGGTTAAGTGATTTGCACAAGATCTTGCATTGAGTCAGTGGCAGGCCTGGGGATGGAACCCAGGAGTCCTGAGGCCTAGTCCTTGGTGTTAACCATTAGGCTTCATGCATTATCTTTTACTTGGTTTCATTCCATGAGTACTTTGCTGATCTGCAGTGAGTGTGGATTTTTTATGGTAATTGGACTGGATTTAGATGTGACCATGTCCTGGAGATCCCCCTGTGACAGCTCTCTCTCTCTCTCACCATTCTCCCTTGCTCTGTAAGGATGTTTTCGTGGAGGGAAATGACCGTTCATGTCTCGCCGACTCTGGGACTCTCCCTGCCAGTTTCAGGAACACCTTGATCCAGGAGTTTACACCCCCCCTTCCGGAACTGCGCTATCTGAGCCTGGCCAACAACAAGGTGAGTCAGCCCATGTGGTTACAGGCTGGTGCTTTCCGTAGTAGTCAGGGCGAAATCTGGGCCTGTCAGGAGACAGGGGAGCCATTATTGTGCTGCTACGTGCAACCCGTTGGTATGCTTTCTTGAGGGAACCGGAAATACACTCACCACGGAGACTTCCTGTGGCCAGGCGTGTTCTGCTGTACCATGAGATTGTAAGAAACTTAGAAACCTCTGTCCCCTTGTTCTGTCCTAGACACTTGCTGTCCCCTCAGTGACTCCACTCCTGGCCTGGGAGGCTCTAGGATTGAGGCTGTAGAAGGCACTGGGACGCAGAGGTAGGGCCTAGGGCATTGCACCAGCGTCAGGAGCTGGAGGCACTGTGCTTGCCTCTGGGTGTACTGGCGCAGCCCAGGTAGGAGTGGTCATTGCTGCACCTTTGAAATCAGTAGGCTCCAGTTGCTGACTGCAAGTCGGTGCAGAAGGGCGGGCGCAGAGCCTGCCCCTGCCCTGCCTCCTCTGAAGCTCCTGGCACTCTCTGTGCTCGGAGAGTGGGATTGGGTTGTGCCAGTGCGTGGGTGCAGTGGAGGGTACCTTCTCCTCCTCCTCACACCCCCACGCACAGTCAGCTGTAGTAACAGAGCAGTACTAAGACACTTGAGCGCTAGGAGTGGTAGAGTAATCCAATCTAGCCCTCTCTCTCGCCTGGCTGCTACCTGAGTGCTGGGTCTTCCTGGTCAGACTGCAGTATGGCTGATGCTCACAGAGAATCTGCCTGGGGAAAGCTAGATGTAAATGGAATTGTTGTTCATCTTGTTATAAATTATGATTGCAGATACACCCTCGTCTTTGCTATGGAGGTGTGGCTCATTGAGACTACACTTCCCAGCATGCATTATTCCATGCTGATTCAAGCTACTGGACTGCATGTCCATGTGAGAGATGAGGGTGGCTGCACCCCAGCCCTGCTGTCAGTGTTTACTCGGGAAGAACACAAGCTTTGCCCCTCAGAGAGCGTACCTGGCCCTTACATGGTGCTTTCCATCCATAGATCTCCAAGCACTTTACAAAGGAGAGCAGAACCATCATCCCTGTTTTGCAGATGGGGAAACTGAGGCACAGAGCTGTGAAGTGACTTTCCTAACGTCACCCAGTGGCGGAGCTGGGAATAGAACCCAGGGTCTCCTCAGTCCCAGGGCCGTGCTCTACCCACTAGACAGCACAGTCCTCTCTGTCCCCAGACTGCTGCCTCGGGGATTCAGCCCATCGGGTACCTTTATGATGACAGTAAAATCTGAGTCCAAGAGAGTGCCCCAGCGCAGGCAAGCAGGGAGTGCTGTGGCTTTGTATTTTATCTTGCAGATCAAAAATGAGGAGGACCTGCTAGCCGTGGCGCTCTTTCCCTCTTTGACGGAGCTGACATTCCATAGCAACCCCCTGACCACCCTCAGGAGCGGTACGGGACCAGCCAGGATCCCTGAGGGGTCTGGCCCTTTAAGAAGAAGGGAAACCCGCAGGGCCAGCTCCTGCTCCCCTGGAGTCAGTAACAAAACTCCCCTTGAGGTGCAGGATCCATCCACTGCTCCCCGGTGCTGCTCATTTTGAAAAGGGGCTATTTCCACGCATTGCCTCGGTTTTGCTGCTCCAGCGCCTGTTGTTCTGACAGCTGGCCGGACACAGGAGTTGAGGTGTTAGAGCTGCTGTTACTTTAAACCGCTGGCTGCCTGCTCAGGTCTGGGAGAAATCCCGCTGGCCTTGGCCTCCATGACATCTCCAGGGCAATTCGCAGGTTCTCAGTGTCCTGGGCCAGGGATGTGTCTCTTGGGAAGGGTTGGGCCTGTTACAGCCCTTGTGCTCTCCTGGACACTGCTTCTGTAGCTTTAAGCCACTCCAAAGTCTGCGGGGAGGAGGCAAGGCCTAGCCTATGCCCACATACCGGCCAGGGGGAGCAAGCCCCATCACTCTAAATTGTGCGGAGCTGGAGCTTAAGGGAGTTAGGTGCACGACTCCACTGAGTTTCTGGGAGTTAGGTTCCCAACTCCTTGAGGTTGCTATGATTAGAGCTCCGGTCTCCTGAGTCCCATTACAGTGACCAATCAGCTGCCTCTTGGTGATAGACCAGTGAGGACTGGGACAGATCCATCCCCAGCTGCTGCGTCTCACCGTGGCTCAGTGGAGCTATGCCGGTTTACACCAGCTGAGGATCTGCCCCAGTGCTTTTACAGATTAAAGCTTCAATCCAGCAGCAACCGCTGGAAGCCAGAGGAGGTGCTGGCTCATTGTCTCACTGCATGAGTCAGTCCAGCCCCTGCTAGCCCAGAGAGCCTTGTCTTGGAACTGAGCAAAACGCGGGATCTAGAAGAGAGCTTGCTTTCTGCTTCTAGAGCGCCAGGACAGATACAGCTGATTTTAATGCAGTCTCCTTGTTTGGCAGGTGATCCACCTTTGCTAACCAGTTTCCTTCAGCACAGACTAGGGATTAAGCTAATTAGAAGAAAGATTTCAAAACTGGAGAAACCACACATCTTCATTCCAGTCAAGGCTAATAGGAAGGTATGAATGGATCAGCGTGGTAAACACAACCTTGAGCCCAGTGAAGTCAGTGGTAAACTCTCATTGACTTGCATGATTCTGACCGCTCCTGGCTCCTAGCACCTGGCTGACCCGACATTTCTAATCACTAGACAGTCTGCAGGGCGCTAGTCATGTTACATATTCAAAGAACACGTACATGAAGAATGGTCCAATTATTGTTGCCTCCCCAGTGGTACATCTGATCCATGTCCAACTCTTAACAGCGTAGGAGGAGTTCACATCAGCCCAAACCAAGTACTGCAGCAAAACGTTGCAGTACTGACAGAATTGTGCTTCTCTCTGGCAGAAAGCTCGAACTGCATGTTGTTCTGGGCGGTGGAGCGACAATCCTCACCCACCAACCACTAACGAGATGGTTTGAAGTTGCACATTAGCTGTTCGTTCATTCCAAAGTATAGTCAAGATATCGATATCAATCAGCACAGAGAAATATGACAGGCTCCTAGCCCTGGCAATTTTACAACCCAAAGAGTTTACAGTCTAAATAACATACAGTCCGTATCATGGCCCCAGTTTAACAGAGCACTAAAGCACATGCTTAATTTTAAGCTGGTGCGGAATTCCAGCTCTATTAAGCACTGCAACTGCGTAATGTGACTTTCAGTATAATTACATGGGGCCCCTCCATGTAGTGAACCCCGCAGAGCATGCGGGACTCGACCCTCAAGTGAGAGGGCTTTGGAGGAGCATAGACGTCCCCATCCCATGGATCCAGGGGATCCGTAGATATGGGCACCCCCTGATATATGGAGGCAGGAGCTGCTCTGCATGAATGACTGCTGCTCTGCTGGCTCCTTTCCTCCTGGCACATGCTTCATAGATTTGAAAGCCAGAAGGGACCCTTATGATCACATAGTTTCACCTTGCGTGTAATGGAGGCCACAGACTTTCTCCCAGTGATTCCTGCTCTGTGGCTCCAGCAGGGTCTGAGCTGCCACTGGCAAAGTCTTCCTGTGGCTGCTCAGTAGAAGGTGGGGGGCTTACAGGAGTTAAGGATGCATCAAGCATGATTTACTCCTGCCTGCATTTCTTGCAATAATGAATAAACTTCCCCTGGATGTCCAGCCAGGGCTGCTTCACCCTGAGATTTGCGCTGTCCAGCAAGTGCATCCCTAGGGTGTTGACTGAAGACAAGTTGCTTCCCAGACCGTGGCAGAGCCTAGCACATTCCTGACACTCGGCTCTCACAACCTGGCCTGGAAGCTGTGGAATAAAAACATTCCCATGACAATGGCAATTAAATTCTGTTGTGGCTGAGCGAAGGTATAACATGGATTGCTCTGGTCTTTGGGAATGTGGCTAAACTATTATAACCAGCTTAAAAATGGATCAAGGTGCAGAGAAGGGCTACTAGGATGATCTGAGGAATGGAAAACCTACCTTATGAGTGGAAACTTAAGGAACTTGGCTTATTTAACATAACAAAGAGAAGGCTGAGGAGAGAGTTGATCCCTCTCTATAAATACACCAGAGGGATAAATACCAGGGAGGGAGAGGACTTATTGAAGTTAAGCGACAATGTTGGCACAAGAACTAATGGATATAAACAAGAAGTTTAGGCTTGAAATTAGGCAAAGGTTTCTAACCATCAGAGGCGGTGAAGTTCTGGGACAACCTTCCAAGGGAAGCAGAGGGGGCAAAAAACCAAACTGGCTTCAAGACTGAGCTTGATCAATTTATGGAGGGATGGTGTGAGGAGACTGCCTACACTGGTGTGTGGCCCATTGGTGACTGCTAGTTGCAAAAATTCCCAACAGCCGGTGGTGGGACACTACATGGGGAGGGCTCTGAGTTACTACAAGAATTTCTTCCCAGGTGTGTGGCTGGTGGGTCTTGCCCACATGCTCAGGGTCTAACTAACTGATTGCCATATTTGAAGTCAGGAAGGAATTTCCCCCCAGGTCAGATTGGCAGAGACCCTGGCAGGTTTTCGCCTTCCTCTGCAGCATGGGGCCTGGGTTACTTGCAGGTATAAACTAGTGTAAATGGTGAGTTCTCTGTAACTTGAAGTCTTTAAATCATGATTTGAGGACTTCAGTAACTCAGCCAGAGGTTAGGGGTCTATTGCAGGAGTGGGTGGGTGAGGTTCTGTGGCCTGCAATGTGCAGGAGGTCAGACTAGATTATTACAATGGTCCCTTCTGGCCTTAAAGTATATGAGTCATAGCTGGATGCTGATATTGGCTGTGTCTGCATTCAGGCCCTACCTACACACACCGTTTATTTAGAAATGCCACCGTCCCTTCCAGCATGGGTCAGAAGTCCTATAGGGTGCTCAGTATTTGTCAGGGCTCAGAGAACTCTGGAGGTTCAGCCTTTACTTCTCTTCCAGGTAACATCACACATCCCAAAGGTTCCAAAGCAGCCGCTGATGCTAGAAGCTCCTCTTGAGTCCTCCTTTTGGAAACTCTGGTCGGATACAGAAGGGGGTAAACTAGAGGAGTCTGAGGAAGGATCACATAGGTTGAGCCTGTCTGATCCTCTTCCGCCGATCAGACCATCATCAGCGCAGCAGCACCAGGAGCCTTATGATGACGCCAAAATGCTTGGTAGCCATAGGGAGGTGCCAGAGAAAGAGAAATGTGATTCCAAGCTTGGCCCTGACAGCGCTGGAGATGACATTGAATTATTCTTCCTGACTCAGGTGTGTGAGCATGTACCGTGTGTGTCTGCCTAGTATTAAACCAGCCTCACTTGTGAATTCATGAGGGAGGTATCCAGCTTTCGAGAGCCAAAGGCTAGTCCAGACATGCTCAGATGGTGGAAATGACCTTTGTTTTCTAAAAGAAGAAAGCATGGCATGCATGTAACTGAAGGTGGTGAGTCATAATTCTCCATTTACAAGCCAGCTGGAAATAGAAAGCCCAGCAGGAACAAGTACAACTACATGCCCAGCTGTAGTGTTAGAGGAAACCAAAAATCAATTCTCTGCTTTCCTGGTCATGCTTGCATTTACAAAGGTAACATGGTTGCAGGTGGACTAGATGGTTAGGCGCTTGGTAACTGACTATAGAACCTAGCCCTTGCAGTTACTGGTTCAAATCCAGCCCATGTCATCAAAAATCATTAACGTCTAGTGGCTCTTTACTGATGTGTCTGAAACAAGTTGGTTGTTGCTTTTCTGTTCCCACTGGGAAAGTGACCACATCACAAAAGCCATTGGCACCAATCGATTCCCTTATTAGAAGCCTCAGTAGAGGTGACCACATTCAAGGGACTACTTGTGCATGGAAACTGAATTCCCACCTCTCCTCTTGAGGTGTTGGTCCAGATCCAGACTGAGGTGCATTGGCTGGGCAGAATGGTGAAGTTCTTGTTAGTTAGTTCGATTGCAGTAACACCTACAGGCCCTAATTGTGCTCAGCCCTGTATACACATCGCACACGTACAAAACCGTCCCCAACCAAAGAGCTTCCGATCTCTGTAGGCCACTTCCTATTTTGCACCTGGCCTAGGGATAGTGGTCTAGTGGTGAGAGCAGGGTGCCAAGCACCAGCACTGCTGACTTCTGTTCCCAGCATTTCTAGTGACTCTCTGTGTGACAATGAGCAAACTCCCTGTTGGTCTTCGGTCTGGTCTGCACCAGGATTTTTCTGATCTGGAAACAATCCCGTAGACAGGGCTGAGATGAGCTCAGGTGTCATTACTACCTGGTGTTTAACCTTAAGGTTGGATTGTGGTAAGAACAACTAAGCAGGTCTTAGCCTTGTCTGAAAAATCCCAGCTTAGCAGGGATAATATAGGCTTCTCCAGCGGGGTTGCAGGTAAATTAACGCTTGGAGTGTGTTATGATATTAGATGCTATACTTTAATTATTAGATATTATTATTACAATGCATTCAATTAGGAAATCTCGATGCATCAAATTTGGATGTTTAGAGGCCATTTTTACCCTCACTTAAGCCCGAGTAGCCCCGAGGGGCTATGCAGTTGCAGTTGATGTAGCTGGTAGAATTCGGCTCTGAGAGATCTGCGTCCGATCTAGAGTTTGGGTGGGGTAAAGGCAGGTCTTTGGTGACTTGCTTTGCAATGAAAAGTGCCTGTTGTAAATCCTTTCCCCCGGATGTCTGAAGCTGGATCATGCGGATGACATCCCCAGCTCCATTTGGAGACATGAACTGGAGGAAAGACAAGGGAAAAGGAAACACAAGCGCAAGACATTGGGCAGCTGCATGTATATTCCCATGAAATATAAAGGCTATGAAGAATTTCTCCATGTGAAAACTGACCCTGAGTTCATTGAGCCAGTGGGTAAGTCCAGAAAGCTGATTTCTCTTGCTCAGAAATGCTTGTTCTGCAGATCAGACGAGCTGGTCGGAAAGGTCCCTTCTGACCTTAAAACCTCTGAATCTGAACCTGCCGTTGACCTTTAGGTTAGCAGGTGTAACTCGGAATCTGAACAGTCAGTGGAAAGAACCATGTTCCTGAAGTGCCTCTCTTTGCCTCTGAGCAATGTTGGTGTTAAACTGGTGCCTTCGGAGTTTTCCACAATAAGGGTAATGTTCACCTCTGGGCAGGGGGCCAATACATGGTCTTTGTGTCACGTAAGTCCCTCTCGGCCCTATGAGGCTGGCCCTGATGCAGGGGTGCATTCTGGGTAAGTGGAGTGAACCAGATCATCCTTTGGCCTGGAATCTTATGCATCTCTTTGCTCTGAAAGGCCGTTTCCTTGGGGTAGTTGGGTACGATTCAGTCTGTCAGCTTCTGAGCCACCCAAGTATGAAAAGACAGCAGTTAGTGCTGGCAGAGCTAGATAGGGCCCTGTGCTGGTGCAGGGTCTGCCCTTTCATACCTCAGTCTGAGACCCTGGCCACGTGGAGCCACTGAAGAACCCATGACCCATTTTGCAAGCAGAGGGGCATTAGCCTCGGTGTCCTGGCTAAATTCCTGCTCCCCAGGTTCCCCTGCGCTTTCAGCTGGCTGGTATCCTCCACTTCCTGTGAAAAATCCTGTTCTCCTCCAGGCTGGGCTGACTGCGGTTCTGATCCATGCAAGTGAAGTATTTGTTCATTGCCAACTGCACGCTGAGCTGGGTGTCTGACTGGCATGTCCGAGCTGAAGCCCCTGTCTCAGTTTGTTTGTCATGTGCCAGTGAACAGCGGAAGAAATGGTCTGTATTCTTCCCAGCCCAGCCAGGTCTCCAGTGGCTGCCTTGACCCTGTGCCGCACTGCAGGCTACAAAGCAATTGGAGCAATGCTATTTTCTCATTGGCTAGCCAAAGCTGAGATCCAGCTTGCCCTTGGGAATGTTACCCTTGTGAACAATCATTCTCTAGCCTGTGTTGAACCTGGTGTATAGTGTGGATTTTAAATAGGGGCCGAGTCCTACTCCACAATGGGCCGTCTTTTAGTGGTGAATGAGGTGTATAGTCCTCCAGTGTCTTGCGTACATAGTTTGTAGATCCATTGGTTAATGGCAGTGTGATGAGGGGGGATTTGATAGCTGCTTTCAACTACCTGAAAGGGGGTTCCAAAGAGGATGGATCTAGACTGTTCTCAGTGGTAGCAGATGACAGAACGAGGAGCAATGGTCTCAAGTTGCAGTGGGGGAGGTTTAGAATGGATATTAGGAAAAACTTTTTCACTAGGAGGGTGGTGAAGCACTGGAATGCGTTACCTAGGGAGGTGGTGGAATCTCCTTCCTTTGAGGTTTTTAAGGTCAGGCTTGACAAAGCCCTGGCTGGGATGATTTAGTTGGGGATCGGTCCTGCTTTGAGCAGGGGTTGGACTAGATGACCTCCTGAGGTCCCTTCCAACCCTGATATTCTATGATTTATGATGAAAGCAGCTAAAGATGATTTCTTATCTGATTAATATGGGAAGGCTTTTTGAAGAGGTCTGTAAGTGCTAAGTGTTACTGTAATTGTCAGCCGCAGCAGGGGGTTTCCTCAGACACACCTATTTCCTTTTGTTCCTAGGAATGCAGCAAAACGTCCAGGCGCTGAGGCGTGCTCTGAAACAGCCCCTGGTGTATCGTGACTCGAAGGCGAGGCTTGACAGCATGCAGAAGCCGTATGTGCCCAGAAAAAAGAAGGTAAAACATTTAGGCTTTGATGGCAGAAAAGTTATTTTTGTTCTCTGTCTATATCTGGAACTGGGTCCAAGCCAGAACTTTAGATCCAACCCCTGCCAAACTGGGCTCAGAACTTGGTAATGGACTCGAATGGAAGCCCTAGATCTGAATGTCCCCCAGTCAGATCTGGGTCAGAATTTTGTATCCCTGAGTCATCTCTCATTAAATCCTTCACCTCTTTTCATGTCAGGCTCCAAAGTTTTGGCCCAGTGCTATCAGATTCCTTCTAGTCTAAGCAAGTGGGTCCCATCTCCTGATATGTCGCATGACAGGCTTCCGACGCTGGTACAATAAGCTTCCCTTATTCCTGAGTGAAGAGTTTCTGTTTAGGGCCCCAGCTATTGCTCATCCTTGCCTTTCACAGAATCATAGAATATCAGGGTTGGAAGGGACCTCAGGAAGTCATCTAGTCCAACCCCCTGCTCAAAGCAGGACCAATCCCCAACTAAATCATCCCAGCCAGGGCTTTGTCAAGCCTGATCTTAAAAACCTCTAAGGAAGGAGATTCCACCACCTCCCTAGGTAACCCATTCCAGTGCTTCACCACCCTCCTAATGAAAAAGTTTTTCCTAATAGCCAACCTTTCGTTGGATATTAGGACCATGGCATGCTCCAGACCCCCACCTTGCCATTACACGATCATTCCAAGCTTAATCATGGCGTGTTGTGTGCAGTTTGAATGGGAACTTTTGAGCATGGGCTCACCCCGCTTAATCTGGTACCTGGGCACAGTTGCCCAAAATGATTGGCAACCACTGGTCTATGGTTTAGTGAGGAACTGTCCATCTCCAAAATGTTGACAGTAGCCCACTAGGATGGGTCGATGCTATGGAGTAAATTCTTACATTGCAGTAGAATGATGTAAGAGCCACGCTACTCCGTAATTGCACATCACGCAGCATTTTAGGTACAAAGGACAGCTGAGAAACATGGACCTGATGTAGATTGGCACGTCTGAGACACGTCTATGACCAGCTTTGCTCAGGGCAAACTGAGCCGAGCGCTTAGAATGGATAGGCTGTGTTTCCAGTGAAAGCGCAGTGCGCCGAACATTGCAGGGCAGGGTAGGAGAATAGTGGAAGATGACCAGGGACATGGACCATCACACCTACTCGTCATTGTCTGCTTTCCTTTTAGCTGGGGAAGCCACCTGGCCCTCCGTCTCAAAAGACTAAAGCTGAGCTGCTGGAAGAAGTCTTCCTAGCCATGAGAGGCAACATGAACATCACAGAAGTTCCACTAGGTATTTTCCCCTCTGCATTTCTGCTCACTACTCTTCACTTGCATGCAAAGATTGTGATAGGACAGACCTGTGCAAATGTTGGAAACATCTGCATTGTGAAGTATTTGAAATTAAATGTGTGTGGTCCAGTGACTAAGGGCACTAGATTTGGAAGTCAAGTTACCTATGTTCCACCCGTGATTTTTTTGACAGTGACTTATGGATGACCTTGGAAATGTCCCTTCTCTGTGCCTCAGTTTCCCCATCCCTCTAGGAGGTGCTGAGTAGCCTGTACAAGTTGGGCAGCAAGCAGCATGTTATAGACTCAGACCCGCAACAACCAGGGCGCGCATGGTCCTCCGTGATGTGAACCAGGAACAAATCATGAACTGGACCCTGCTGCCATCTGTTTCCTCAAACTAAATGGAAAAATGGCTTCCTAAAGTGGAAAAGTACAAAACCAGAGAGTGTAGCTTCCGGGCTAACCGAGTACCTTCCGCTGCAGGTTAAACAGACCACTAACCAAGTGGAGGCACCGTGTTCAAATTTCCATTCTAAAGTCCATATTTTCAGGTTTTATAATAGAATAATCCTGAGAACAGGGGCCACAGCATCAAGCCCTGTAACTGACCTTCACCCCACTCCTGTACTGCAGTCAGCCCCATTTGACAGAGAAGGGAAACAGAGGCAAAGGGAAGTGACTTGTCCAAAGCCAGACGAGTTGGAGTTGACTCAAGAATGCCAGGGGCCTAATCCAATACCTAGGCCATTTAAACCTCTCTAGCTCCAGAGCAGAACCTTTCATCCCAAACTCTACTGTTTGTGCTCCCGACGCATCAAAACCTAGCGTGGGAAGAAGCAGTCCCGTTTGGAAGTAGTTTAGTGAGTAAGGTTCTCTAAACAAGGTAGCTGGAGTCCAGCTATCTATGGACTAAACCATTTTACTGTATGGACCCAATCTGTGCAGTCCCGGTTGCCTACAGTAGGAGCTGCGGCTGAGTTCAGAGCATGGGATCTGACCTGACAATGTTTTCTGTATCAGAAGTGGGAGGCAAGCAGTAAAGATCAAAGTCACAGTGAGATTTTAAAAGACCAATTCCAGGGGAAACATAGTGAGATCAAGTTTCTGATCTTCCCTAGTATCTGTTTTGCGAAAGAAGAAATCCAACCGGAAGGAGTATCAGGAGGCTCTGAGGTTGATGAAGGAATTCCACAAGAAGTACAAGGCTGCTTTGGCAACTTCCAAGGAGAGTGTGAATATCCCAGAGCCGGGGCAAAGCTCCACTCAGGAAACTTCTGTCAAGATCGAGGAAAGTAAACCAGACTCTCTGCCTCAGGATACGGATTTGGAGAAAAGCTCATCTCGTAAGAGGAGTTTAGTGACATTTGCTTTGTAAACTGGTCTGTGGAGAACAGGAGCTTCCTAACTTTTGCGTTTCTTTCTAGATATATTTTTGAGTTAGTTTTATAACGAGGTTAGTGCGATTTTCGGAGCGAGGGTTGAAAATGCAGCACAGTGAAAAGGTTTGTGTGTAACATGCCAGGACAATTGTTCTCACTTGAGTCCACATAGTTACAGCTGCAATCAGTGAAATAAACAAATAGCTCCCAAAACACCCGGTCAGTTATTGCCCTGCTGCTGCCACCAGCAAGGCGTCTGCCGCTATAACGTGGTTATTCGGAAGTAAGGAATCCAGCTGGCTAACGTGCTGCTCCAGGCGTGGACGGGGGCGAGTGTAGCAGAACTCCTTTCGTCACCCAGGGTGCCGTGCAGTGTCTGTAGATGGGTGACAACAAGGGTGGCTAAAGGCACTCGCCCGACACCAGCGACGGCTTCATGAAGTAGTGAAAACAGAGGGAAGGGCAACAAATGGAGCTGGTTTCACATGTTGCCATACTAACTTCAGCTCATCTTAGCAGAACATTCATTAACCCTGCCTGGTTAAATTTACATGGACGACGAGTTCTCTTCCATACCCCTCACACCTACTCCACATGGATTCCGGACCTAGGAAACTAACGCATTAAAGTACTTGTATTTCTAGCATAGATAAGCAAGGTGAGGATTCCACTCCACGTAACTGAATCATTCGGAGCTAGGAATAGGTAAGAACTCAAGACAAAATATTAAAACATTTTCTAAGCAAAATATACTCCAGCGCATGCATTTTTGCATGTGTTTTATGAGTCACACCTGTAGCATAACCCCACAATCAGGCACCTGCTTGGTGGTTGTGTATCGCAGTGGTGTCTTTCCCAGAGCAGCACGGGGGCTGGATTTGTGAAACATGTGAAGCTGATACACTCTCTTTGTTTCTAAGGCAAGTGCAGTAACTCAGGTGACTGCTGGAAGCTTATCCAGCGTTCAGCTTTTAAAACAAGTTACTAACCACTCACTCCTACCCTGCAAGACCAGCTGCTGCTGAGGTCACCTTGCTTGGAGTACAGCAATAGCCCAGAGAGATTTTAAAAAGTTCTACATGGCTCAGAATTGAGTTAGGAAAATAATGTGCGGGCTTAGTTGTATTTAAAATTAAAGCCCCTCCCCTCAACTCCAGAGGTGCGGTGGCAGGGCGAAGGAGCACCATTGTAACACCCGTTGCTACAGTGGCTGCGGAGTTGTTACAGACCCGGTTGCTCTACTCCGTGTGACGGCAGTTTGACTGTCTGAATGGGCTGTGTTCATGTTTGTACTGAAGTACTTCGTGCAGCACTCATCAATGCAAAGACTAATTTTCCTGTAAGAGGCAGATGTTTGACAAACAATCACAGGGCTTGGGGGGAAGTGACCTGGGAGGAATGATTAAAAGAACCAGTGTGGGCCAAATTCAGCCCTGAAGGGATTCCACGGTACTTGGGCTAATTTACCTAAACCAAATCTAAACCGGTGATAATGCTCAGCATGTGCAGTGGGGGAAGATGGTAAACCCCATGGAAGGGGGAAGATACTATTTTCGCTCGGCAAGCTGAGATGGCAAGACTGCATCCAGGGCTGGTGGCCACATTTTAAAGGGGATGTTGAAAAGTTGGAGAGGGCACAGAAGAGCCATTAAAATTGATTTGAGGTGTGGATGTGAGAGACTGAAAGAGCACCACCTGTTTCATTTATCAAAAAGAACAAGAGGGGAACTTAATCAGAGCATATAAACACCTTCAGAGAGAGGAGAGCAGCTACTAAGGGCTCTTCATTTAGCAGAGAAAGGTGTAACAACTCCCAGTGCCCCCCTGCAGCTTGAGAGCCCGAGAGAGAGAGAGAGAGAGAGAGAGAGAGAGAGAGAGAGTGTGTGTGTGTGTATATCTATCTATCTATCTGGGCCAGCAGGAGAAAGAAAACCTTGGCCCCTTTAAGGATTGCTCCCCTCACCTCCTTGTGGGCTGAGGGGGGGGGGTACTCTGGTGCTGGCTGGACAGAACATGACTGTTGGCTCCCTCAGTAGCAAGGGAAGGGTTTTGAAGCCTGCCACCATGCCTGGGGGCAGCATTCTGTAGAGATAAACTCCCCCCATGCTTGGGATCAGAGCACCAGGTTTCTGAACTTTTCTGGGAGGATGCTAGTTGCCCGTTACAGACGGGATACCTTTCTGGAAGAGATGCTTTAGTCAAATTACAGGGCTCAAACTAGGGTGAAATTCTGTGGCCTGTGTTAAGCAGGCGGCCAGTCCAGATGATCTAAAGGTCTCTTCTGGGCTTGGACTCTCTGAATCTATACCTTAGCACAGGAAGCGTTCCAATGGCCCAACTCCAAAACCCTCCTCTCCATCTCATTTCTGCAGCCAGGGTTGGCTCCTGTGTGAGACGGCAGCTGGGCATCAGAAGGACCATGGTGGAGCCCATCTTTCATTCTCCTCCCACCTCGCTGAAGTTATCCTTGACTATACAGCAAAGGTTCTTGTTCTCAGCTGTATTGCTTCTGGTGACTGTACCCTAGCCCTGCCTCTGCTCCCACTGACTGCAATGGGAACAGAGGAAGACTATGGCAAATGCCAGCCCTGTGATACGTGGAAGCCCCAAGCCTTGGCTGCACTACAAAAACAGCAGTTCAGGCCTCCTGCGGTTAGCAAGGGGAGGGGGCCCTCACCTACCCAAGCAAAACTTTGTGCTGTTTGGACTCATGGTGTCATTGTCTCAGCCCAGTACCAGTCCTACCCTCAGAGCTCCCAACTGCCACTTACCACCTGCAGGCCACCCAGCCCCAGCCCGGCCTTTTCTGGCAGCACTGGCCAGATGGTTACTTCGCTACACGAAGAATGTGTTTTATTATGGCAAACTGGAAGTTTCAGCAGCTGTTTTTTTGCATACCATTTATAGAATATCAGGAGGTCATCTAGTCCAACCCCCTGCTCAAAGCAGGACCAATCCCCACCTAGTTGGGGCTGTAACAGGTTAGAAAAGACACAGGGACGGACTTGCTCGTTTTCACGTACAGCAACTTCAGGCCAAACAGGTAATTCACTACAAGAACCTTGTTTTATTCTATTTTAACTTCTGCCTTTGTCCTGGGATTAGAGCCCTCTTCGCTGCTGTTAAAATGTACAAGGTATCTGTATGGCTGACACAGGTCTAGTTTGGGAATTTTTTACTCTGCTTGAAATAACAGAAGCCACAGTCCCATAGAACCATGTCCCCACATGTTATTTTACCCACACATTACACACATGCAAGTAAATAAGCTTTCAGCAAACTCCACTGTGTTTTATAATGTGCTGAGGAAGCCACAGTGATTCAGCTGAGACCCTAAATGACCTTTTGTCTTTTACTGCACTGGGTTTTGAACAGCAAGTTGAGGATACACCACAGCACAATAATTTAAAGCATATTGGGAAAAATGTAGCAACATCTATCTTGGTTTTAAACAGTTTGACAGTAAACACCAGAAAACCAGGCATACACATGATCCCATCAGTTAAATGATTTTTTTCTTTGCATAGTGAATAGCTAATTCTCTATCTGTTTGATGCGTTGCAGTGTTTTAAAGATACAGGGAAGAAAAAAGTTTGCATCAAACTCATGTACAACACGGAGAGCGACCGTTCCGGCTTCCGAGCTGCAGTTCAATCAGCGAACCTGGCACAGCTTTGAGCTCATTGTGAAGATCCACCAAAGATCCCCTGGAGCTCGATCAGTGACTTTCTGGACCTTCATGTCCACATGCACAAGTTGAATAAGGACTGGTCTTTAGTTTTCATTTCTCGTCCCCTTTAAAAATCGGTAAGGATGAGTTTTTATGAAATATTTTTCCTTCTCACAGGACAAGCTCCTTACCAACCTTTCACTTGAAAACTATAAGATGGCAAAGAGGTCCGGAAAGTCCAGCAGAGAGCACTGCAGGGCTATCTCCTTGATGCATGGCTAAAGGCCTGGTTTTAAAATCAGTTATAGTCTTTAAGGCTTCTATCTCCCCTTTGCTTTCATTGACAAACGACAAAGAAGCACTTGTTTAAGCTGTACTTCAAGACTAATCCATACTCCATGTACAATACCCTTTGAAGAAAAATACTGACAATATAGGACAGTGTTACACAATCATCTTCTGCACAATCCATTCTTTTGGCACTTTTCCTTCATTTTTTTTTTTAACTGATGTCTGTAGTCACTAACCCCCCACAAAAAGAACCTTAATACATTTTTTTCCATCTAGAAATCTACATAGAGTCAGAGTTGGTTTAAAGTCTTGTGGCATCTTTGGCAGATTCAGTCATTCACCTACTAAATGAAATCCCTAACCCCACCCCTTCTGGTCACACAGAAGTGCAATAAGCAGTGCAATTACTTCACCAGCAACAGGGCTGCCACAGCTGAGCCCCATTTGATCTTACAGGAGGGCAGTAAGGTGAGAAACTTTCACATTTTGGAAGAATTTGTACATGCCTTCACCTTCACGCAAACTGCAGGGATTAGGTTCAATTCCTTAGAGAATGTGAGATCAGAAAGGAGTAGGATGCAAAACAATTGCCAAAATAGAGATTTTTAATAAAAATCTTGTGTTGTTTTAGTGTCTCCAGACATGTGGAGATCTTTGACTCCATCCATGGTTCTGGTGTCTCCACCAGAGCTGCTGGTTTACTGATACGTCTCACATGGCATTAGCTGCGACAAAGGAAGTGTGAACTGGACCTCTGAATGCGTGAGGGGCTGGGGACGTCCCTTGTTTGAAGTGCAGTTGTATGCAGCGCCCTGTTTTTACCCAAGCTCTTCTAGGAACTAATAAAAGCACTGTTCATTTTAAAGTAGTAAAACATTCCAACAGAGTCCTCAACATTCCACCAACTCGAGTCTCCAGCCTCCCAGGCTCAGTGCACACGCAGGTGCACAAACCAGGTGTCTGAGCCAAAGCCCAGAGTTAGTGGAAAGACTCCCACTGACTTCACTGGACTTTGGACCGGGCAGTATGGGCCCAATCCTGCTCTCACCAACTTCAAAGGGAGTAGGACTTACCTATTCTAGCAAACTGGAAACTCTTTCTTGATCTTTAAGCAACTAGATGGAGGATAAAATTATAAATAAACTAGTTTTCTTTTAAGAAAGGTTGAAATTAATGGACTAAAATCCTACACCATATTTTGTGGACAAATACCCCTTGGAAATATTAAAACCAACCCTGCCACATTATTTAAAGATGCTACTGCATACGAGTAATAATGTCTCATAAAAAAAGTGACAAAGATTTTTAGGATCCACAGTTATTCCTCACGAGGATCCCAAAATCAAAGGCCTCCTTAAATAAATACTGATACAATGGACCATACATTGTAAGGGCTTTTCTGTTATGGTCCGGATCTGCACCCACTGAATCAACGGGAGCTTTGTATTAATTTCAATGGGATCAGGGCCTTGGATTAATCATGTAACAGTTTGCAGAGTAGGGCCCTTTGTGTGAACGACCCGTAGATAATAAAGTACATAACAGACATTCTAGCCTGGTTCTTTTCTATCAAGCTATGTTAGCTTGAGGAACTGTCATAATTGAGGCAATGGCTCCTGCACTTCCACTGAGACTCAGATTTAAAATAAAAAAAGAAATTAACATGAAATTAACACATAAAACCCAAGTGTTTAAGTGACCTTTTAAAAAAAAAACCCAACACACAAAAGGACACTGGCCTAGGTGGGTAGGACTCAAAATCTCATTCCCAGGAAAGATACATTCAGCTTGTTAAACCCACATAAAGTGAGTTTCTCAAAAGCTCTTTTGTTTAAAAAAAAAAAAAAAAAAAAGGCAGCAGCCCAGGCCTAGAACAAGGCAAGGTAATTGAGTAAGGAAGCCTGTTTCAAGGTATTCACTTGGGTGGTGCGAGGGGGATGTTGAAAGAGAGACTGTGGGGGGGTGGGGGGAATCAAGAATACTCTTGGATAGTGTAAAAAAAGCTTCTGCTCGGAACAAAAATAAAAGAAACTCAGGATTAAAGACTGCTGCTCCATCCTTAATGTACTCTGCTGTTCGTAAGTACTGATGAGACCAAATTTGATCATCAGTAACTCTGACCCATGCAAACCCACTGACTTCAATCAAGTCAACGACTCGGCAGTTTCCTTCAAATTCACTGCTGGCTTAAGTGAGTGCAATGCAGGTCAAGTCACTGGAGTTGTATCAGCTTAAAATCAGCTGTGCATTTGGCCCAGAAAGGTTGCAAGTGTGTAACTAAGGGCAGAATTTCCTCTCCGAAGAGGATACAATAATACACAACCCATGAGCTACAACAGTTAGGCACAGCAGTCCAGTCTAAGAGAGTGCAGAAAGCCAGCATCAACTTCCTGGCTTCACATATTAGTTTAATAGCCAGTAGTTTTTTGTGTGTTAATACGAGATATATATTATGTCATCATTACTACAAGATTTCTCAAAATGAAAGTGTCGATCTGTTGAAATATAGTATTTAAAATATATAAATTTTATCCATTAAAATATAAGATTTCTTTTTTTTTTTTTTTTAAAAATCCAGTTTAAAGCAGTAAAAAGCTTCAGGGTCCTTGTAGTTATATGAATAAGTGGCAAGCTGGAGACAAAACCAATTCCTTTGTTGCCAGGAAGGCAAGCCATTCATCATCATTTAAGATGGAAGGAGAGAGCAAAAGACACAGCTGCATTAGCAGAACCTCCCCGCACTCCACAGGTCAGCTGCAAGCTTTGCCAGCTGCTTGGTGCACTGTTGGTTCAGTGTGTTTCAGGTAGCTCTTTAAAATGCCAGTATCACCTAGTATAAGGAGCAACAAGATATTAAATTGGCAGACTCACGTTTCTGGGGTGGGTGGGTGGGGGGGGAAATTCCACTGAAAGAACAGAAGATCCATCGTCTAGAAATTCAGGATTCAAGAGTGACATTTCTGAGCCCATTACTGGTGGTAATCAAGAAAATTATTTCACTCAGTAAAACAATTGCGAGGACAGGCCTGAGATGAAAGGGAGAAAAGCAGAGGTTCTTTGGGAAGGAAGCACACCCATTAAACAGTGATCATGGACATTTATCTTACCTAATGCACTGATCTATATTCCGTGTAATTGGTCCGAGAGAGAACAACGAACACCCTCCATGACAGACAGACAGACTTCATCGGGCTGCTTAAAACATCAGAGTGATTTGGGCCAGATTGTGGCATAAAGCTCAACAGTGAAAGCCTTGTGGGAATTCTCACTTGGAAAGGGCTTCATGTGGTGATTGCTGCATGTGGGGAGGAGAACACGCTCTCCACTGGATAGGGGCCTGGACTAGTCAAGAGTCCTGTTTTCTATTCCCAACTCTACCACTGACCCCGGGCAAGTTGATAGAGTCAAATGACTGGATGCTACTGTCTTTGGAGAGCCCCGTTTGGGAGATCTAGGACCAAGAGTTTGAAAAGTGCTGAGCACCCCCAGCTCCCTATGATTTCAACTGGAATGGGAGGTGCCCAAAATTAGCAGCCGTTTTGAGAATTTTAACTTTGTGTGCCAGTTTATACATCTCTAAAGTGAAGATAATGGATAATTACTGCTACCAAACACTTTGAAACCTCTGTGTAAATAGTGCAGTAAGCGTATTACTATCACTGCAGTGCACACATTCCCCAACCCAACCGTGGCTGGTTTATACCGAGGGAATGAGCACTACACAGGGCTCCCATGCTGCCAATGTCCAACGGATTCATTTGGGTGGCTCTTTTCCTTACTGATTCTTCTCTTCCTAAAATGTCCAAGATGAGTAAAACCATGTTGATTGGTTTCACCTTTGTGCCACCCCAAGAGAGTGGGTTGGTAGTATTCACTTTACCTTCTCTTTATAGCTAAGTTTTCTGCGATATTACCAACATCGATTAACTAGTTTTCAACAATGCATTTTCCGTGAAATCCTTGGTTTGCACGTTTCCTACATTGCATTTGGTCTCATTAAAATAACCCCATATCTACACTGTCTAATGTATTTCATTTTTTGTGCCCCTGGAAGGTGTTACTGAATCGTATCCACTATCGGTGTATCCATTTGCTCCTTAGTTGCTGGGACAAAAAGGAGAAAGCATGACTCAATCTTATAACAGTGGGACCCCTTAATAAAGAGGCTATCACAAACCAGGGAGTTTACATCACTATGGTATAACTTACGATCCATTCACAGTATCTGGCTGCAGCATAAGGGAGAGCGTGAAACAGGCACAGGATTGGGGGTTGGAGAGAAACAGTCTAGATGATTTATGTAAATGTGTTTTCAATCCCTAATTTCTGTCTGACATGATGCAGCAGGCTGGACATTGGATTTACAAGGTCTTTATCATTGGGCTCATATACTCTTGGTATCCCATTGCCTTAGTAAGATGGCCACCACCAGCATTTAACTCAGAAATGTCATCTACTATGTATAAGTACATTTCAGTGTATACATGGGGAGGATCGACTGTCTTTCAGAGTGATGGACCAAACGGGACAGGTGAATTTTTGTTTTTAGCCTGCAAGGACCCTGGCTTCAGCGTGAACTGGATCTAAAATGTCTTACCATCAAAAAGAAAAAAAAAAAATTGTGGGTGGTTGTATGACAAGAAAATAGCTCCTCCTATAGGGTATTTTGATAAACCTCATGTCCTCTACAAAAGGCAACATTGTTCATAGGTGCTGCTTTGCACCTGTAGTGCTCTTTGACCGCAAGAGATATTGATCTACTCTTGCTTTCCGCCTATCCATTGTCCTGTTTTCACTGTCAAAAATTCGCTGCAGTTGTAAGGCTAGCCTCCTGTCTTCCTCCTCCTGCTGCAGCTTCTGTTCCATCTCCCTCACTAAAGGATCATCTGTGGCCAAGCCCATCTCGCCAGCGGTCTGCCTCAGTCTTTTAACTGAACCATTCTGTTCCAAGTGCTTTGTTTTACAGTGTCTCTTTCGTCCTCGTCTCAGTGAAGGGGGCTGTTCGCCAATCACATTTTCAACAGAATTGCAGGTTCCATTTTGTACGTTGATTAATTCACTATTGTTCAGGTATTTAAGCTGCTTTTTTCCTGCTGTCTTGATAGAAACTCCTAGCATACTGTTCCCTGGCAGCGCTGGGTTGACTCCAATTATTCTTCTGGTCATTATTTTTGCCCCAATGCTAAGACAAGATTTGTCCAGATATGAATTTGTTTTTACTTCAGATACATCTGAAACTTGAGTGTTCAGAGAGGTTCCATTTGATCTTGTATCTAGATCAGAGGAACTGCCATCCATTGTTAAGGCCTGTGAACGGTTTTTCTTGTTACCAGCCCTTTCGAGCTTCACTTCACTGATCGAAGGGAAATAATCTAACTCTGTGTTTGTGTGTGCCGCAGTATCAGGTAGAATTTGATCATTTAAGATTCGCAGCTGCTCTTTACTGGAGTTAGCAATGTCAGGAACCAGAAAGTCCTCTCCGGTCTCTGAAGCCAGAGATGTAAGGGTAGCTTTACAGAGAGTCTTTTTAATCTGGCGCTCCTGAAATATTTGCTCCCATTTTTTCAGGATTCTGGGACTAGCTTCATAGGTGGTTGGTTTCTGCAGGCTTCGGTTCAGGTTCCTTGGAGTAGACTTTATAATCAAAGGACTCAAGACTTTGCCATCGGGAAGCCTCTTGGGAGGAGTGCATGGTGAGCAGACAATAGGTTTGAAATGATTGAGCTCTTCTGAGATACTGTCATTGCTCTCAGGGCTGATGGATCGCTCCGGCTTGTGCAGGATGGAGAGTGACGAAACAGAGTTGGAAACCAGTCGCTTTTCTGCTGTCAAATCTGGGGCAGAGAGGCAGCGATTGTTTTGGGTGGATGACAAAACTCCAACGATGGGAGTCGATGCACTGGTCACGGATAGAACCTGTAAAACAAGTCATTGGGATTAGAAAGTTTGTCATTGTAGTGATCTAAAAAGAGGGGCCAGAGTAAGAGTGAAATGGGTGAATCTGCAAGAGAATAGGAAACGCTGCAAAATCACTCAAACAACTAACTAGACCACTAGTTCCTAATCTTTCAGGCAACTGTACCTGTTTATCAGGCCACGATGTCTGCTGTACCAGCCAGCAGCCTCAGCCACCTTCTTCCAATTGGGCCAGCAACTTCCTTATCCCACCATGTCAATAATGAGCACTAAGTCCAGCCTTGGGGCTAGGCCCTGCAGTCCTGCTTGCCTTCCATTCAACTGTGCACTGTCTATTCTGGAATGCAGCCTGGGGTGCTCCTGATCCTGCAGCAAGTCAGACTAAGCGACTGTGCTGGTTTGAGCACATTGAATGGCCCACAGGTAACAAGGGAGCACCAGAATCAAGCACAGCCTGGGTCCCAAATTCATCCTTAGCATGAGGGCTGTGCTTGGGACATCAAAGGAATGGAGAGTAGCTAGCCAGAGTGGTGGCAAAAGCTTGACGCTCAGGAACAAAGAGGTTGATAACCATGGAACTAGACTAACTCAAAGAAAATTTACCAAGGGTCGTGATGGATTCTCCATCGCTGGCAATTTTTAAATCACGGTTGGATGTTTTTCTAAATGATCTGCTCTAGGGATTTTTTTGTGGGGGGAGGGCGGGGGGGAGGGGTTCTGTGTTATATAGGGGGTCAGACTAGATGATCATAATGGTCCCTTCCGGCCTTGCAATCTATGAAGCTACGACATGCCTAGCAGCAGCATGACTGTACTGCCAGGGGCACGCTGTTTACAGCAAGTAAACTCAGACATTTTCTTGCCATCAACTGATGTATAAGAAATGGCTGATCCAGGCTTTAACACGCTCTTACTGCAACAAGCAAAGAGAAAAGGCTGGCCAGAGGACACTGAATAGGGTCAGGTAAACAAATCTCCTGTGCATTATTGGCACACAAAGCGTGGTTTCCAGTTTGCTAGTGATTAAACAACAAGGGAGCTGGCAGCAGAGACTCCTTAAGAGCAGCACGGCCAGCCATGTTCAAAGACATTTCTAACAGTCACATTTAAGAGCGTGAGGGCATACAGCTACAGATAACACAGAGTAAAAACTACATATACACAAATGCAAATGAGTTTTCCTTTTCAAAGTCAAGGTGATTTTATATGGTGGCTAGCCCCGGCTCTGGAATGGCTTTTCTTTGTTCAGTTTAGAGAGGTGATTTTAACAAGCTTATGTCTCTGGAGTTAATACAGGTTGTGGAACGTCCTTTTCGTGGAGCACTTGTTCTCTGGGCAGGTCCACTCACAGTCTACTTTAAAAAAAGATCTGGGAGCTGGGAAGACAGATTACTTTTACGGTACCTCATTCTGGACTTGATCCAACTCCCATCAATTCCAATGCGAGTTAGATTAGGTCAGGGATTCTCAAACTTTCTTGCACCACGACCCCCCTTCTCAACAAAAATTACTACATGACTCCAGGAGGGGGAACCGAAGCCTGAGCCCACCCAAGCCCTGCCGCCCTGGGTGGAGGGGCCAAAGCCTTAGCGCCCCTGCCCCAGGTGGGGTGGGGGTGGGGAAGAGGGCAAAGCCGAAGGCCAAGGGCTTCAGACCCAGGCAAGGGCCTGTAACATGAGCCCTGCCACCCGGGGCTGAAGCCCTCAGGCTTTGGTTTCAGCCCCGGGCGCTGGCAAGTCTAATGCCAGCCCTGGTGACCCCATTAAAACGGGATCATAACCCACTTTGGGGTCCCGATCCATAGTTTGAGAACCACTAGAAAGAGGGTCCTTTTTTAGGAGCATGGCCCATGACTGTCACCTCAGGGAGGTCCACAGTACTTTGTCACCAAGACTATTTATGTCACCTGAGCAGGACCTATGAGGATCTCCCCATCTTGCAAGCAGGGTTCCCCATCAAATGGCTATCCCAAGGGTTCCTTCTGCTTCCGACAGTGACTGGATGCTTAGCATGATTCCCCCCTCCCCCCCCCCCACTTGTGGAATGAAGATGAAGCAAAAGCTGAAGAGAAGGGGATTTGGTGCAAAAAGTGGACAGTCCTAGTAAAGGAGACAGATGCAGGCAGAAGAGGGATGGTTCCTTATTCCTTCTTGAAAGAAGTGAAGTTCTGGGGAGAATGAGGTCATGAAGATTTCTCGCTGGACAGGGAGATGTGGAGGAAGAGTGGAACTTCCCTCTAGTGACTGGAGGTGAAGGCTCTGATGGATGTAAGGTGCAGTGGGAGGGAGAAAGGCTCTGGAGCAAGGGCTCAGCCAATGGCTGCAGGGGACACCCCATCTCCATGCAGGAAGACTCAGCAGGGAGTGGATGGAAGGAGGAGAAGGGCCACAGGTTTCATAAGAAGCCCCTGCCACTGAAGCCCTTTGAAGCATACTACATCCCCCACATCTCCTACCTGGACTGGGCTGGGCCTTCTGGAGTGGACGTGAGGCACCTGATACTTGGTGCGACTGGACTAAATAACACTGACTGAATCCACTGTGTTGCTGCCAGGCACCAGGAGCCTGCAGGCCAGAGAGGCAGAAAATGGCCGAGTATGTGGAGATTAGTAGCGGAGTAAAAGCACAGACAATGATATCAAATTGCTGCTGCTGGGGAGATCAAATCCTGAGGCTGATGGTGCTACAAAGGCCTTAGAGTCTCAGAAATGGTGCAAAGGAAGAAGTCTGCCAGACGCGCAACAGCAGCCCAGTAATTAGGCTGGAACAGCAGACGGACATTTGCCTGAGCAAATCATGGGTTGGATTTTCAGAGGTGCTTAGTAGCCACAACTCTTACTGAAGTCCATCCATGCCATAGGCACTCAGCACCTCTGGAAATCAGGCCTCCTGTTCTCCCTCTGCTGGGCCTGTAGCACCAGTTCATTCACAAACAGAGCCCCATTGACTTCAGCAAGAGCAAGACTAGATCAACTGTTCCTAGAGAGGCGATGTTAATCAGTGACGGTGGACGAGGAAGGAGAGAGACCAGGTCAACAATGATCATTTCTGCTCCATTTTAAAAATGATCTGCAAGGGGTGCGGGGCAGGGCCGGGGAGATGGAATAACTTTTTGCTAAAATGCAGAGGTTAAAAAGTAGTCTGGGGGTGAGATGGAGACAGTTGTTTTTCAAGCTTGTGAGAGAGCTATTTTTTAAACCACCAGTGAATCAGGTTTGAAAAGAAATCTGATTTACAAAAAAGGAAGTAGAGTACCCTTTGAATTCCCTGTTATCACATGATGCTAGCAAAAAAGTGTGTGTTGTCCATTTTTCTGTTCAATTACTTCCAACCTGGACTGGCAGTCAGCTCCTGCTGTAAATCGTAAGGGACTGATTAGCCATACGGATTTAACATCAAACCTCTGCTGACACAATTTTTTTGACCGATCGATAGATGGTCTCCAAGTAACTGTCACTGTATAGCCTTCAACAACATTTCTATGAAACGTACAAACTTCTCCCTCACTGGATGTAATATATTTCCAAAAACATCTGGTACCTTTGTTCTGTTGGCTGGGGCTGATCTCTGCCTGCTCTTTGATCGATCTTGAATGGTGTCATTGCAACTCTGACTCCTTTCCAATTTGGAGGTTAGGTTCCTAAAAATCAGGAATGTGTAAAACATTAGACTGTGTATTAATTTAAAAACAGCGCATTTCATGGCACCATCAAGATGGGCACATAGCACATTCAGCTTATGTGCACCAGGTACCTGTGTCATGCAGGAGGTAGGGGTAGCCACCAAGACAGAATCTAGCTTGCACAGGATACCTCCCAACTACCAGAGCAGGGGGAACTTGGAGGGAGATTATGACTGATCTGTTTCCTGGGCCACTGCAATAACACATTGCTCTACACCCAGGGCTTATGGCAAAGCCACAATTTAGCCCTGAATAAATGCATGACATTACAGAAACCCTTGTCCTGTCCTACCCAATCGCCCCCATTTGTTACACTTGATGCAACCAATGAGAGTAAAGTTATATAAGCAGCTCCTTGGAGTTGGGGCCAGCTCTTGGCATTTGTGCCCTGTCCCTTTTGAGAACCGTATAAACAAACATTTTTATACATAAACCTACCATGTAGATCTTTATAAACTACAGAGACTGTAAATGTAATGAATTTTACAATACATCCTTCAAAGGACACATACCCTATGCATTATTCCTCAATTCTATGGCAACCGTGGGACAAATAGGTCCTATTCTCGATCAAAGGTTTAGAAAAACTAGCCTATGAGAACAGGTTAAAAAAAACTGGTCACGTTTCATCTTGAGAAAAACAGGCTGAGGGGTGACCCAATGTCTACAAATACATTAAGGGCCATTATAAAGAGGATGGTGATTGTTCTCACATCCACTGAAGATAGAACAAGCAGCAATGGGCTTAATCTGCTGCATGGCGGCTTTAGATATCAACTAGAGTTAATAGTTAAGCACTGGAACAGGCTTCCAAGGGAGGTTTGGAATCCCTGTCAGAGGTTTTTAGAACAGGTTGGACAAACTCCTGTCAGGGATGGTCTAGGTTTACTTGGTCCTGCCTCAGCACAGGGGGCTGGACTAGATGACCTCTTGAGGTCCCTTCCAGCCCTACATTTCTATGGATTCTATGATTGTATTTGATCAGTTATTCAATACTACATTTTCTAAAACAGCAATAACTTATTTTGGGCTGTGACAACTGTTTGAATTAGATTTAAGTACTTCAGGGATGTTTAGAACAAAAATATGAAAGGAGTAATATTTATGTTTGTAACGGACAGCCAGTGTGAACTAAAGTCTGTTTCTTACCCTGTCAGGAAGGCAAAAGAATAGGTGCTGCCTTTGGAGACAAAAGCCGACCGATGTGTGTATTTGCTCAGGAATGGTTCTTCGTTCTCTGAATCCGAGAGGCGTTCAGGAAACTGAAGTTAATAAAGGAAGAATCAGCCGGCATACACAAAAAAGTCACTCAGGAAATAGTTATTCCTCAGGAAAATGCTTTGAGTCTCCAAAAGTGGCGACATTTGAAGTATGTAAAGAACAGAATGCGAGTGCCAGCTGGTGTATAGTGTCATAGATCTATTAACTTCCCTTAAGCTAGAGCAATTTATGTCAGCTGAAGATCTGGCCCAACGTTTTTGCCACTTGGAAAAAAAAAAAAGAACTTATATGTGCAGTTGTGGTTCGGTGATGAACATTTCATTATCAAATGCTACAGGACTCAGAGCCCAAAGTAAGGCACTCAGCAAACAATATTAAGAGAGCAACAGTTTGATATCAGCGTAACCTTTATCAACCATAAACTATTCTATGGTACTTTCCACACAGTCTATGACTGATATGGGCAAGAGCCAAAGCTAAACAAGAAGTTACTCTTTTACCATGCTGCCATATATTCCCCTGATGACTCGTATTATATACATTTGTAGATGTCTATTTCTACAAGTCTGAACATGTGAGAGAAAGAGGATACATGCAATGGTATGGTTTGCAATACAGGTTTTATCACCACAGTGTTTGAAACGGCCACATTACTCATAAGTGGGGAAGCCAGAAGCAAGTTAAACAGGTCACTCCAAATGGGAGCCAATAAAACCTTCTTGTGGCACTTTAGAGACTAACCAATTTATTTGAGCATAAGCTTTCGTGAGCTACAGCTCACTTCATCAGATGCATAAAAGTGGAAAATGCAGTGAGGATATTTTTATACACACAGACCATGAAAAAAATGGGTGTTTATCACTTCAAAAGGTTTTCTCTCCCCCTACCCCACTCTCCTGCTGGTAATAGCTTATGCATCTGATGAAGTGAGCTGTAGCTCACGAAAGCTTATGCTCAAATAAATTGGGTCGTCTCTAAGGTGCCACAAGTACTCCTTTTCTTTTTGTGAATACAGACTAACACGGCTGCTACTCTGAAATGAAACCTTCATTCCACATCATCCTGTATTCCGAAAATGTTACATGTCTGACAGATAAATGATTTTAGGAATGTTTTCAAAATGTTACTGGGACTATCATTTGTATTTCTTCCCCCTAGAGCCAGGTGCCTTAGTCACTATGGAATCCAAACGTACAATGCATAGAAGAGTTATTCAAACCTCAAAAAGATGACCTAAGGTAGGTTTCCTATAGCTAAAAATACCAAAACTGTACAGTCTGGTATCTCAGGTCCTTCTAGAGCTAGAAGGAAATCAAACAAGTTCTATTGGGAAGCTACAGCTTCATAAGAATGGCTATACTGGGTCAGACCAAAGGTCCATCTAGCCCAGTATCCTGTCTTCCAACAGTGGCCAATGCCAGGTGCTTCAGAGGGAATGAACAGAACAGGTAATCACCAACTGATCCACCCCCTATCACCCATTCCCAGCTTCAGGCGAACAGGCTAAGGACACTATCCCTTCAATGACATACATCCCCTAGTTTCAGTTGTGCAGGAGTCAGAGACATCAGATCATTTTTTACGTCTAGAAAAGTGATTACTGATCCAGGACTGAATCCTGTCAGTCTTGGGTAGGTTTAATGCTATATCTGGGGTGGGAACAGTGTCGTATTTACTTACACATTCTTGATTCGTTTTAAGCATTAGTGGTTCATCTTTTTTTTGCTGTTCTTCCATTTTTCTTTTTCCCACTTCCATGTCTTCTAGAATTAGCTTGTGGATCAGATCCTCAGATGTTTTTTCCTCTTGTAATTTTTCTCCCCTCAACTAGCAATAAAATAAGAAAGGAGATAACATAACATACTTGAAATTGCCTGTATTAACAGCCTATGTATTTATTGAATTAAACATGGAACTGGGAGCCACAAAATCCTGTATTCCAATCCTGGTTTCTTACAATGGTTCACCGTAGGAAAGTTCCTTATTCCGCCACATGCCTCAGTTTCCCCATCCATAATGGGGGGAGAAGGGGAGCAGGAGGAGAGAAAGCAGAAAAAGAGAAAGCTTCAGGAAAGCAGACTTCGACTCCCTCAGGGAACAGATGGCCAGGATCCCCGGGGGACTAACATGAAGGGGAAGGGAGTCCAGGAGAGCTGGCTGTATTTCAAGGAATCCCTGTTGAGGTTACAGGGACAAACCATCCCGATGAGTCGAAAGAATAGTAAATATGGCAGGCGACCAGCTTGGCTTAAAGGTGAAATCCTAGCGGATCTTAAACATAAAAAAGAAGCTTACAAGAAGTGGAAGGTTGGACATATGACCAGGGAAGAGTATAAAAATATTGCTCGGGCATGTAGGAAAGATATAAGGAGGGCCAAATCGCACCTGGAGCTGCAGCTAGCAAGAGATGTCAAGAGTAACAAGAAGGGTTTCTTCAGGTATGTTGGCAACAAGAAGAAAGCCAAGGAAAGTGTGGGCCCCTTACTGAATGAGGGAGGCAACCTAGTGACAGAGGATGTGGAAAAAGCTAATGTACTCAATGCTTTTTTTGCCTCTGTTTTCACTAACAAGGTCAGCTCCCAGACTGCTGCGCTGGGCATCACAGAATGGGGAAGAGATGGCCAGCCCTCTGTGGAGATAGAGGTGGTTAGGGACTATTTAGAAAAGCTGGACGTGCACAAGTCCATGGGGCCGGACGAGTTGCATCCGAGAGTGCTGAAGGAATTGGCGGCTGTGATTGCAGAGCCCTTGGCCATTATCTTTGAAAACTCGTGGCGATTGGGGGAAGTCCCGGAAGATTGGAAAAAGGCTAATGTAGTGCCAATCTTTAAAAAAGGGAAGAAGGAGGATCCTGGGAACTACAGGCCAGTCAGCCTCACCTCAGTCCCTGGAAAAATCATGGAGCAGGTCCTCAAAGAATCAATCCTGAAGCACTTACATGAGAGGAAAGTGATCAGGAACAGTCAGCATGGGTTCACCAAGGGAAGGTCATGCCTGACTAATCTAATCGCCTTTTATGATGAGATTACTGGTTCTGTGGATGAAGGGAAAGCAGTGGATGTATTGTTTCTTGACTTTAGCAAAGCTTTTGACACGGTCTCCCACAGTATTCTTGTCAGCAAGTTAAGGAAGTATGGGCTGGATGAATGCACTATAAGGTGGGTAGAAAGCTGGCTAGATTGTCGGGCTCAACGGGTAGTGATCAATGGCTCCATGTCTAGTTGGCAGCCGGTGTCAAGTGGTGTGCCTCAGGGGTCGGTCCTGGGGCCGGTTTTGTTCAATATCTTCATAAATGATCTGGAGGATGGTGTGGATTGCACTCTCAGCAAATTTGCGGATGATACTAAACTGGGAGGAGTGGTAGATACGCTGGAGGGGAGGGATAGGATACAGAAGGACCTAGACAAATTGGAGGATTGGGCCAAAAGAAATCTGATGAGGTTCAATAAGGATAAGTGCAGGGTCCTGCACTTAGGATGGAAGAATCCAATGCACCGCTACAGACTAGGGACCGAATGGCTAGGCAGCAGTTCTGCAGAAAAGGACCTAGGGGTGACAGTGGACGAGAAGCTGGATATGAGTCAACAGTGTGCCCTTGTTGCCAAGAAGGCCAATGGCATTTTGGGATGTATAAGTAGGGGCATAGCGAGCAGATCGAGGGACGTGATCGTTCCCCTCTATTCGACACTGGTGAGGCCTCATCTGGAGTACTGTGTCCAGTTTTGGGCCCCACACTACAAGAAGGATGTGGATAAATTGGAGAGAGTCCAGCGAAGGGCAACAAAAATGATTAGGGGTCTAGAGCACATGACTTATGAAGAGAGGCTGAGGGAGCTGGGATTGTTTAGTCTGCAGAAGAGAAGAATGAGGGGGGATTTGATAGCTGCTTTCAACTACCTGAAAGGGGGTTCCAAAGAGGATGGCTCTAGACTGTTCTCAATGGTAGCAGATGACAGAACGAGGAGTAATGGTCTCAAGTTGCAATGGGGGAGGTTTAGATTGGATATTAGGAAAAACTTTTTCACTAAGAGGGTGGTGAAACACTGGAATGCGTTACCTAGGGAGGTGGTAGAACCTCCTTCCTTAGAGGTTTTTAAGGTCAGGCTTGACAAAGCCCTGGCTGGGATGATTTAACTGGGAATTGGTCCTGCTTCGAGCAGGGGGTTGGACTAGATGACCTTCTGGGGTCCCTTCCAACCCTGATATTCTATGATTCTATGAAAGTGAAGAAAGGAGGGCAGAAACAGGAGCAAAAATTGTATGACCAAATGCTGAAGTTGGGGTTGAGGGTACATTCTTTCGATGCATGGTTTGTTAATAATTCTCAGGAGATGACAAAAGTGATTGGTCTGAGTAATATAGAACCTCGCTACAGGATTCATATTAAGTCTTTACTCAGTAATGGGAAGTGTGAATTAAAGAGAGTCTGCTCTATTTGTTTTACTATGGGACACACAATCTCAGAGGTTAAGGAGTCTTAATCTTTAAATAGAGGTAAATAAACCAGGATTTTTAAAAGTTATTTCTGGCAGTCTGTCTGAAATCCTCCCCACATCTTCCCTCCTTTCCCTTGTCCCCCAGAATTTGTAGAAATCCACATGGAATTATCTATTTGTCTTCTAATCTATATGGTTCTATTTGGATTTTATTTTAACGTCCAGGTACAGTGAGACATATAAGAATGTTTAAAAATTTATCAGACAGTAATGAGGATCTTAGGGATAATGGTAGCATGACAAATGGGAATGAGGCTATGGAGGTAGATATTACCATATCTGAGGTAGAAGCAAAACTCAAACAGCTTAATGGGACTAAATCGGGGGGCCTAGATAATCTTCATCCAAGAATATTAAAGGAATTGGCACATGAAATTGCAAGCCCATTAGCAAGAATTTTTAATGAATCTGTGAACTCAGGGGTTGTACCGTATGACTGGAGAATTGCTAACATAGTTCCTATTTTTAAGAAAGAAAAAAAAGTGATCTGGGTAACTACAGGCCTGTTAGTTTGACATCTGTAGTATGCAAGGTCTTGGAAAAAATTTTGAAGAAGAAAGTAGTTAAGGACATTGAGGTCAATGGTAAATGGGACAAAATACAACATGGTTTTACAAAAGGTAGATCATGTCAAACCAACCTGATCTCCTTCTTTGAGAAAGGACAAAAACAGATTTTTTAGACACAGGAAACGCAGTGGATCTAATTTACCTAGATTTCAGTAAGGCGTTTGATACGGTCCCACATGGGGAATTATTAGTTAAATTGGAAAAGATGGGGATCAATATGAAAATTGAAAGGTGGATAAGGAATTGGTTAAAGGGGAGACTACAGCAGGTCATACTGAAAGGTGAACTGTCAGGCTGGAGGGAGGTTACCAGTGGAGTTCCTCAGGGTTCGGTTTTGGAATCAATCTTATTTAATCTTTTTATTACTGACCTTGGCACAAAAAGTAAGAGTGTGCTAATAAAGTCTGCGGATGATACAAAGCTGGGAGGTATTGTAGAGAAGGACCGGGATATCATACAGGAGGATCTGGATGACCTTGTAAACTGGAGTAATAGTAATAGGATGAAATTTAATAGTGAGAAGTGTAAGGTCATGCATTTAGGGATTAAGAACAAGAATTTTAGTTATAAGCTGGGGACGCATCAATTAGTAGCAATGGAGGAGGAGAAAGACCTTGGAGTATTGGTTGACCACAGGATGACTATGAGCCACCAATGTGATATGGCCGTGAAAAAAAGCTAATGTGGTCTTGGGATGCATCAGGAGAGGTATTTCCAGTAGAGATAAGGAGGTGTTAGTACCGTTATACAAGGCACTGGTGAGACCTCACCTGTAATACTGTGTGCAGTTCTGGTCTCCCATGTTTAAGAAGGATGAATTCAAACTGGAACAGGTACAGAGAAGGGCTACTAGGATGATCCGAGGAATGGAAAACCTGTCTTATGAAAGGAGACTCAAGGAGCTTGGCTTCTTTAGCCTAACCAAAAGAAGGCTGAGGGGAGATATGATTGCTCTCTATAAATATATCAGAGGGATAAATACCAGAGAGGGAGAGGAATTATTTAAGCTCGGTACCAATGTGGACACAAGAACAAATGGATATTAACTGGCCATCAGGAAGTTTAGACTTGAAATTAGATGAAGGTTTCTAACCATCAGAGGAGTGAAGTTCTGGAACAGCCTTCCAAGGGAAGCAGTGGGGGCAAAAGACCTATCTGGCTTCAAGATTAAACTCAATAAGTTTATGGACGAGAAGGTATGATGGGATAACATGATTTTGGCAATTAATTGATCTTTAACTATTCATGGCAAATAGGCCCAATGGCCTGTGATGGAATGTTAGATGAGGTGGGATCCGAGTTACCATAGAGAATTCTTTCCTAGGTATCTGGCTGGTGAATCTTGCCCACATGCTCAGGGGTCAGCAGATCGCCTATTTGGGGTCGGGAAGGAATTTTCCTCCAGGGCAGGTTGGAAGAGGCCCTGGGGGTTTTTTGCCTTCCTCTGCAGCATGGGGCATGGGTCACTTGCTGGAGGATTCTCTGCACCTTGAAGTCTTTAAACCATGATTTGAGGACTTCAGTAGCTCAGACATAGGTGAGAGGTTTATTGCAGGAGTGGGTGGGTGAGATTCTGTGGCCTGCATTGTGCAGGTGGTCAGACCAGATGATCATAATGGTCCCTTCTGACCTTAATATCTATGAATCTATGAAGGTGCAAACATAACCTCCGTCAACAGAAAACACTCAGGGCTATCTTCCTTGGATATTAAGAACAGCAGAATTCTACAAAAACCTTACAAAAAGAAAAAAGCATCTCTTGTGGACAAAGACTTTTTGTGCTCTATTTTGGAGACCATATAGATCTTCCTCAAGCCAAAGGGTTAATGTTGGCATCCAATAACATGTTTGTACAAAGGCAACTGAGAGCTTTGTTTCCATTTGACTTAGAAGTATGCAAAGTTTGCCCTACAGTATAAAGTTTGGAAGCCAACAGCTCCAAATTTGGCTTGGAAGTTACTCTCCATGTACCCTTCCCCAGATATACCCATTTGGATGAAGTAGCTTCTGCAACTAGTAGGTTTCTTTAACCTGGAGGGGGAAAAACAGTGGAAAACAAAAACAAAAAACCCACCACCAGAGCAGAAACAACCTGTGTTCTAATTAATGGGAGACTGCCTAGGAATTTAGGCCCAAAATTTTTGTTTGAATGCAAACAGTTCAGGGAAGAATTTGCAACATGAACACTGCATTACTGTGTTAAGGCATGAGGAAAAGAAAAAGCAAAACAGACTACCTTACTTGTAACACCCAACTTGTGAGAAGTAAAAAGAGTAGATTCCTAGAAGTTTCAGTTTTGATAATCTCAGATGTTATTAGTAATTATAAGTAACAGCTCTTATTTTAACCTGGCTACGTCCTTTTAATATCCCAGAGGCCTTGATCGCTATTCTCAGAGCTTCAGAGAATAATCCCTTGCAAGTAATCTAAAGGAAAAGGATTTGTTTGGTTTTTAAAGTGATCAGTTTTCTCATTTCTTGAGATCAGAAATTCTGCTCCTATATGCTCAACATATATTTCCAGAATCTGTGAAACTCACATTTGATATCTTCTCTTCCTTGAACTAGTCCAGGTTTATGTAGTCTTTAAAGGTGCCCCCCGTCTTAGGTGAAACTGCTCTGTTGCTGAAAAGTGACATGTCAGCACATGCCACAGGTAGGAGTTTCCCTACTGATTACAGAGTTTCCAAGGAAAAAACTGTGTGAAGAGAACTGGATGCAACTATGGATTTACTCAGTATTACAAGGCCTTCTCACCTCAGCAAAATACAAGTACCCAAAGCAAGTTGCTCAAAATAAGAAAACTATCTTTTTTTTTTTTTTGCTTAGTAAGATGGAAAAACAAATATCCAACTCTACAGTGTGCTAGTTTATCCTGAAACAAAGTCATCCATACTGACAAGAAGAGTATTTTACTGGAGTATCTAAATCTAATCAACACTCTTCAGTAAAATAAATGGATGGAAGGAAGGAAGGAGGGAGGGAAGAAAGACAGGCAGACAGAAAGACTGCATTGTATTCGACTGCAAAGGATTAAACTAAAGTCAATGTTTAGAATTTCTAAGGTGCCTTACATCTTAAAGAAAAATGTAAACACTTTAAACAATCATTACTCACACTTATAAGGAAGGTAAGCAAGTATCACCCCCATTTTACAGGTGGGGAAACTGAGACAAAGGTTAAGTGACTTGCTTTAGATCACAGAGGAAATCTAAGGGTATGTCTACGCTGGCAGAGTTACACCACTGGCAGTTCTATCGCCGCTCAGAGAGCTGACGGAAAACCACTGTTGTGTGTTCACACTGTGAGCTGCCTGCGCAATAGCGCGTTCACACTTGCAGCGGTATTTGGAGAGGTGCACACTGGGCCGCTATCCCACAGAGCTTCTCTTCCTCTTCTGCCACTAAGAATTGTGGGAAGGTGGAGGAGGTGGCGGGGCATCCTGGGTCCTGTCCCAATGTCCCGTGATGCATTGCTTCATATCCCAGCAATCCCTGTGCTTCCGTCTGCATCTGGCACCATCTTTCAACGGCCTGTGTGCTCTGCCTCTTCGGTCTGCAGGGATGCATCCCACGCTGTTGACCAATATGCTGCTCGCTCTCACTAACACGTCACGAGTGGCAGTGGAGTTACTCCTTAAACTACAAAGGCACGAGGAGTTCGACACTGATCTCACCACACGAGGTAGCTACAACAACATGAGATTGCTTGTGGCGTTCACGGAGGTGCTGACCACAGTGGAATGCTGCTTTTGGGCTCGGGAAACAAGCACTGAGTGGTGGGATCACATTGTCATGCATGTTTGGGGACTGTGTGCTCTTGTCCCAGCCCTGCAGCACAAGGACACGAGAATGAGAGCTGCTCTGTCATTGGAGAAGCGCGTGGCGATTGCACTGTGGAAGCTGACTACTCCAAACTGCTACTGATTGGTTGCTAACCACTTCGGAGTGGGAAAGTAGACCGTTGGAATCGTGTTGATGGAAGTGTGCAAGGGCCATTAATCGCATCTTGCTCTGAAAGACCATGACTCTGGGCAATGTGCATGACATTGTGGATGGCTTTGCACAAATGGGCTTCCCTAACTGCGGAGGGGTGACAGATGGCACACATATTCCAATTCTGGCACCAGACCACCTAGTCACTGAGTACATTAACCGGAAGGGGTACTTCTCAATGGCTCTCCAGACACTTGTGGATCACCATGGGCATCTCACGGACATTAACGCAGGCTGGTCCGGAAAGGTGCATGACGCACACATCTTTCGGAACACTGGCCTGTTGAGGAAGCTGCAAGCAGGGACTTTTTTCTTGGTCCAGAAGATCACCATAGGGGAAGCCAAAACGCCTACTATGATCCTAGGAGACCCTGCCTACCCCTTAATACTGTGGCTTATGAAGCCATGCACGGAGCACCTTGACAGCAGAAAGGAGCGGTTCAACAGGCTGAGCAAGTGCAGAATGACTTTTGAGTGTGCTTCTGGCCATTTAAAAACCTGCTGGTGCTGCCTATATGGGGGCTGGACCTGGCCGATGACAATATTCCGATGCTTATAGCCATGTGCTGAACGCTCCATAATATTTGTGAAGGGAAGGGTGAAAGCTTCACTCAGGGCTGGACCGCAGAGGCTCAGCACCTGGAGGCTGAATTTGAAGAGCCAGAGACCAGGGCTATTAGAGGGGCGCAGTGCGGGGCTGTAAGGATCAGGGATGCTTTGAGGCAGCAATTTGAAGCTGAAAGCCACTAATATTTGTTGCTATGCTCAGGAGTGCAATGCTTGTAATGCTAGGAGGTGAAGATGACATAATGGCATATCATAGAATACCACGGTTGGAAGGGACCTCAGGAGGTCATCTAGTCCAACCCCCTGCTCAAAGCAGGACGAATCCCCAATTTTTGCCCCAGATCCCAAATGGCCCCCTCAAGGATTGAACTCACAACCCTGGGTTTAGCAGGCCAAAGCTCAAACCACTGAGCTATCCCACCCCCTTAAGCCTACAGCACCCAGTATTCTCAGGAGGTCTCCCATCCAACTAACCAGGCCCAACCCTGCTTAGCTTCCGAGATCAGACGAGATCGGGCGTGTTCGGGGTGGTATGGCCGTAGACAAAGCCCAGAGAGAATATCAGGGTTGGAAGGGACCTCAGGAAGTCATCTAGTCCAACCCCCTGTTCAAAGTACGACCAATCCCCCATTTTTTTTTTGCCTCGATCCCTAAATGGCCCCTTCAAGAATTGAACTCATCGTCTGCACCAATCACAATGAAGGTGTAAGAAATTGCCTGTTGCTTTGCAGGGCTCTGTTTGATTTCAAGGAATGGAATAAAGATGGCTTTCAAACCAACACAATTTGGAGGACAGACACAAAGGAAAAAAAACAAAACAAAAAACCCCACATCAGCACTGTGGGGGATGGGGGAAAGGGAGGGTCCCAGAAGGAGGCGGGGTCCCGGGACGGTTAAAGATTTGTGTATGTCCAGGTATCATATCCAACCTTGTCCTTTGGAGTACAGTGCAGCGGGCACTGTACTTCAGCAGGGCTAAACTGCAGAGGGACGGGTGTTGAGTGCAGTGGGTACTGGGAGACCGCAGGGCTGGACTGTGACGGGGCAGGAGTGGAATGCCGCAGGTACAGACTGGAGCCAGGAGATTGATCAGAGTGTGTTGGTGGTGTCTGGGAGGCACATGGGAAAGAGTTTTGAGATAGCGGCTGCAGGGGAGGGCAGGCATGGAGCTGCTCGGTTTCCAGTGCTAGTAGTGCCCAGACCACGTCCGCTTGGCGCTCCATAACGTTTAAGAGCTGCTCCATGGCATCACTCTGGTGCACCATGTTCTCCTTTCGGTTCCTCTTCTCACTGTCCTGCCACGCCTTCAATTCTTGTTTTTCGGCCACAGAGTGCATCATGACATCACGCAGAAAGTCCTCTTTAGTTCTTCGTGGCTGCTTTCTAATTCTGCGCAGCCGTTCAGCTGGCAATAACAAAGAGGGAGGCTGGGCTCCCAAGGTCATATATGAGAAGCCAAAATGCAACATTTTACAGAAGCAGCATTGTTTGCAATACACAGACCACTGATTCAGTGATTTAAAACACAGCCACTATTCACATATCTGTCACTAACTGGCTGACCCCAGGCAAGCGCACATGAGCCACAAGCCCCCCAAAATGGTGAGTAACCGCAGGGGAAGGGGAAATCAATGTTTCAGAACCGTACTGTACACGTGGTTCTTGGGGAGAGCCAGTGCTGCAGAGGGGGCCTTATAATCATTCCTGTCCCCACATTTTCCACAGGCTGTGTTCATTATGGAAGATATTTTGCTGCTGAGGGTGAGCAGGGAATCAAGGGAGGGTCTTCTCTAAGACTTTCTGCTCTGGCCCTTATGCAGCTTGCCTGTGTGCAGCAATGGTCCCCCCCAGTGATGGCAGAGTGGCGTGGGAAAGTTACCCTTAATGGGGCAAGAAACAAAGCAGGTCTGCCAAAGAACCTGCGGCAGCAGATTGCCCAGTATCTCCATGAGAGTTTCCTGGAGATCTGAGGCAGACTCCCGTGAAGTGAGGGAGTCAATCAACACCCTCTTCCACCGCTCAGACTAGGCATGTAGTGGTATGCGCATCATACAGATACAAGCCTGCTTTCTGCAACCCTCCTGCCCCCAACAACTCACTTCAGCGATTCCCAAAAATCAAAGCCACTTACCAGGGGCCTCCTCTCCTGTTTGTGCTTCGCCAAGATCCGACAGCTGTGACTGGCTAGGCTCCTCTGGGGTAGAGAAGAGCTCCTGACATCTCTGACCTCCGAGTCATCCTCTGCCTCTGGGTCTCCCTCCACATCCTTGTCCAAGTTTTCCTCCTCCTGGCTTGGTCCACTGTCGACTGGCACGCGCGCCACAGAAGAACCCACAGTGGTCTTCTCAGTGGAGGTGGGGTTGCCATCGAGTATCGCGTCCAGCTCTTTGTAGAACTGGCAGCTTGTAGGTGCAGCACTGGAGCAGTGGTTTCCCTCCTGCCCCTTGTGGTAGGCATTCCACAGCTCCTTCCCTTTGACCCTGCACTGCACTGTGTCCCAGTCATGGCCCCTTTCGGTCATGCATCGTTAAATCTGTCCATGGGTATAATTCCTATGGCTGGAGCGCAGCTGGGACTGGACAGTTTCATCTCCCCAAATGCTGATAAGGTCCAGCAGCTTGGCATTGCTCCAAGCGGGGGATCGCCTGGTGCATAGAGCAGGCACGGCCACCTGGAAAGATGCGCTGAGACCACTGCACTCGTCACTGAGCAAACAGGAAGGGGACTTTCAAAATTCAAGGAATTTAAGGGGTGGGGCTCATGGTTGGTCACCTGAGGGCAGGGCAGTAGAGTTCAAACTGATGTCCAGAGAGGGCAGAACAGGCATTGTGGGACACCTCCCAGAGGCCAACTGCAGCGCTGTAATCGACCAGGGTGTTTACAGTAGAACCACGGTGCCGTAGGCCCAGCGCAGAAAGCTCTACGCCTCTCGTCGGGCTGGGTTTTTTACAATGCTGCAACTGCGCAGTTTCTGCGCACTAGGTGGCTTGGCCGTGTGTGCACCACAGGAGTTACAGCGCAGAAAGCTGCTTTACTACGCAGAAGCTTGCCAGTGTAGACAAGACCAATGTTAGATATGGGATCTGAACTCAAGAGTCCGGGCTCCCACTTATATTTTTATATAATTTTGGCCATCGAAAAAGGAACTAGGGACCACGAATAAGGAGCTGTACCACAAATAAGGAACTGAGAATAAGGAACCACCCTCAGTTTCATGCTATGTTGCCCCTAGTGTTTAGGACTCTATCCAAATAACGATACAAAGCGATATTATGAAACTCTCGTTACAAGAGTTAAGAGGGACAGTATTTAGCCCTCAAAATTTTACTTAGCGTAAAAATTTTGGGTTTTTTTTAAGTTGTGTATTAGTTACATAAGGTTTGGTGATAAGTGATAGAGAATTTTCTCAACTGACAATGTGTCAGAAGGATTACGTTGTTCTTTGCTCACAGGATGAGATTTGGGGAATATCCCCAATCCCCTCCTTTTTCAGATGAGGTTCAGAAAGGGTATGTACACATTGCGAAGGGAAGGAAACAGGGTTCCAGTCTGGCAGTGGGGAACAAAGATTGAGAAGAGGAAGATAGACAAAAAATTCCATCCTCAAAATACACAAGTGGAATAGTCAAAATGCCAGAAGCACATTAAAATACTTTTCCTTTTTGCTGGAATGGAAATGAGAAGGATTGCTATCAATTTTTTTCAGGTCAAGAAATAGTTACAAAAAGATCTCAGAATGATCTATAGCTGCTGCAACATTACTGTGATTAAAAGTGGGCTTATTACACTGAACTTCAAATTATATATATATAAAAATCAAAACTCCGACACCCAAACAGACTCAGCAGCACTTAGATTAGGACTGCTGTACACTCAATACTTGCTGACTGACCAGAGTATGCAAAGGACTACAAATCAACTACAAGTTCACTAACCAGAAGATGCTCATATAAAAGGTTTGTGGAACATTGGGAGGAGGATGGGTGAGTCCCCCCTGAAGTTCCAGGCATCTAGTGGTTTGGAGGAACAAAATCAGATGTCAGAATTAACACCCCATTGAAATGCACTGAGGCACTTCAAACCCCTGTAGTTACCAGAGGCCACTGTAGCTGAGGGTGGAATAGCAGCCATCACACAAAGTTGCCAGCAGCTGATGGAAGAAAGATATTCCCTCAAGCCCAGCAGAAATCCCCGGTACACATCCTAATTGGTTGGGCTGTGTGCTGAGACCACGACTTGAGCTATTTGCAGTTCACACAATTCAGAAAGAAAAACTGCATCTCGTCACATCTCCTTGGAGACAGACAGACACACAAAAATTAAATTCTGCAGAAATGATGAGTAAGCCCTGTATCTCACCAGGAAAGGTCTCCTCCTCACCATTAGGAAGTAGATTTATAAAATCCTGGCATGGCTGATACATTTGGTAGAGGTCTAAAGTTACACTCATTTTTTTAAGCCAAGAGGCTCAGTTATAAAAATATTCATCTTTAAATTAATTTTTTTTAAAGTTGTAATTTCCTAACTATAGTGGTGTCCATTTAAATTAACTGATAAATTAGATATTTACATGAATAAAATCTCTATGCACCTAATCTTTTACCACATTCCCGACAGTGGTAAAAATGTCAGAAGCCATTGTGCTTGGTTTACAATAGAGGTTTGTCTAAGATAGAGAAATCAATTAATTGTAGCATCCCTCAGTTGACTGATTCACACCTTCCATCCACTTGCAAATGTGTTTTAAATCAATTGAAAAGACCACAATCAATAACTCCTAGGGACAAAGCCTCAATCAACTGAAGCTCTATTGACTGCGTGTCAGTGTGGCAACTCACTGCTAAAATCAGTGCAATCAACTCTTCCAGATGTCACTCTTAACCTTAAATCTGCCCCTTTGCTATATGCATTATGCTGGTCTTCAGAGGCTACTGAATTCTTCAAATGAAGACTGCAAAGATTATTTCATTAGAAAAAATTATTTCCTTCCCTATGCAGATATGCATATATACTATCCTTATCAAAAAGAGCTCAACCACTTTTGGTCAAGCTTCACAAAAAACAAAAAAATACAAAACACCCCAGAATCCCACCTTCGCACAGCCCCAATCCAGCAAATGAATCTGTTGTCGGAGGCCCTTGCTCTTGTGTGGAGCCCTGTTGAAATAAACAGGGTTCTGCACGCGTCCACACTAGCAGATCTGATTACATGATCAGGGCTTATGCCTGGAAAAAATGAAAGTTTCAGAAAGTTATGAATAACTCAGAACTGGGGGGCGGGGTGTTAGAATGGAAACTATTATCCTAGCTTAACTACAGCAGTCACTGCCCCATTATGACATTTCTAGAATAATGACTAGCCACACGAGATAGTTATGGGTTAGAGTTCAGTCATTTCAGTGATGTGTGTGTAAAAAATGCTTCTTTTTTAAAAAAGGGGAAAACACCCACACAGTTTAAGTCCAAAAGGGCTGAATGGATTCTCCTCAAATATTTCTGAGTTCATCTTTTGGCTAATACCAAGCACTGAAAGCTTCAGTTTGACAAATTAAGATTCTGAAAGAGTTATAGTAGGGAAAGGGGAGATTTTACTGCAACTGGCTTTGCAAACCTACTACATTCACTATTGCTCATTCTTCTATAAACCCTGTATAACACAGATGGTGGAACTGCACCAAGCAGGTACATTTTCACCTTTTGGAAGGCAACCGAAGGCTGATCCACACTACAAAGTTAGATCGACAAAATGTAAGTGCCTTGTTATTGTTATATAGTAAAACCACCTCCCTTATGGAGCCATGATTGACCTACTGGGGCCAATCAGTGCAAGGGCAACCCTAACAGTTCTCCAGCAGCTATCCAACAATGTCCCATTCCTTGTGACAGTGACTGTTCTGGTCACAGTTGTACACTCCACTGCCCAGGGGTCACAGAGACCTGAAGCCATCCCTGCTTTACATCCCCCTGAGTATTTTTGAAATGCTTTTTCCTGATTGCCCAAGTTGGCAGGCACACCTAGCAACTCTCCCTAGCAATTGTCCAACCAACCATGCCAGCTCCATGTACTAGATGTCCTCTGGCTAAGCGCAGACAGGAGGTATGGGATCTCCTGGGCCATGGGGAGAAGAGGTTGTGCAAGCAGAGCTATGGACCAGCCACAGCAACATGGATATTTAAGAGCAGATTGCACAGGGAAGGCAGGCAAAGGGGTACGACGGGATCAGCAGAAATGCAGCGTGAAAGTGATGGAACTGCGCCAGGTAAACCAGAAGGCCAGGGAGGCCAACAACTGATCTGGTCATGAGCTGCAGACCTGCTGCTTTTACGACAAGCTGCGTGCCATACATGGGTAGAGACTCCATGAGTACTTTGCAGGCCACCATGGATAACTCAGGAAAGCCAGAGACCTCTGCTGTGAACAGCCAAGAGGAGAGGAGAGATGCAATGGGGTGGTCCGGCTATGCTGCGAGCCAGGACCTGTTTGAGTATAGCCAGTTCCACCAGCTGAGCGCAAGAAAGGGGAAGGAACTTCGGGTAAGTGTGTGCATCCACTTTCCCTTACAGTGTTTAAATTTAAAAATGGCACCCAGCCCCAAATTAACAAGACACAGGTATCAACTTTTCACGGTTTTACTCGTATGAGAAGAGGTAGAGGTACAACAAACAGATGTAGAATTGGCATCTGCTATTCATTCCCCTGTTGGTTTAGGCAAGTGAGAAGGGGGGGCGCAGGGCAGAGCAGTTTATGTACACAGGAGTGTCTCTTGTATCTCCTGAGACATATCCATGAGAAACTTTCATGGAGATATTGTGCAATCCTCTCCCAAAGGTTTCTAGAGATGGCTGCCTTATTTCTTCCTCTGAGGTAGGGCACTTTCCCACCCCACCCCACCCCACGATGCGTTCAGCTAGCATCATTGCAGTAAACAAGCTAGCAGCATACAGGCCTCAAGTCTTCAGGGTGCCAGCTGTGCTCTCCGTGCCTTTGTGACCCTCAGAAGTGAGGTATCAGCTAACCCCACCACTACCTGTGGAAAATAGTGCCAATGTTGACTGCCATCACCCTATTCTTCTCTTCCGCACCCTCGTCCCCGGTGGGCCATATTCACTATGGCTGGGGCTGGCGACCAGTGCTGTGGTAAGGCATTCCAAAGATGAAGGGTCAATAAGCAAGTCTTCTTAAAAGTGTTTATGGGAATAAGAAAAGTGAGTTCTGACACTTATCTTTCCCTTTCCACGATGATTGTAAATCCAATGGTACATGTGTCTGTTTTGGCTGTAGTTGCTGCTCTGACAGCCTTGAGATGCCCCCTTCACACTTGCAGAATGCCTGACTCTGATGAGGAGGAAAAGAAGAGGATTAGAGCAGCCATGTTCAGTGAGATCCTGCAAGCCAGTAGTGCATTGGCCTGCAAAAAAAAGGCCTGGAGGGATACCATGGCAGACAGCATGGAGAAGGAAAGGGCAGACAGGAGAAAGGTCCAGGAATCCCAGCAGGAAAAGAATAGGGAGATGCACCCGCACATAATGGGTCTTCCTAGGCAGCAAACACAAATGATGCACACCTTGGTGAACCTACAGGTCAAACAAACAAAAAAAAAAAACAAAAAAAAATCCCAGAACTCCCCACCCTTTGCTGTCCTTGGAGAACTCCATATTAGCAGCTCCCTATACCCCCCAACATTCCACTTGGCATCATGGGCCAGGATCCTTATCCCTCTCACGCCACACCGGGGAACAAGAAGGAAAACCACAGCTTCACATACACACCAGCACACAGGTTCTCACAGGTCAGTGTATGTAGCCACGATGGACAACATTTGTGCACTGAAATGTTTGTTTGCTGCCTTTCCAATTTCAAATTTCTATTCTCTGAATTTGTGTTAAAAGTTTACCCGTTTCTTGCATTTTTGCACTGTTTTTGCCACTCAATGACGTTCTACGTGAGGAGAATACAGTTATCTTTATTAGTTCACAACGCATGCTGCAGAATGCAAAGCAGTACTCAAAACGTGCAGTACTTGTAAACAAACAGGAAGGACCACATGAATCAGAGATTCAGGAAAACAGTCATTTATAAAATGTACAGCAAGCACTACACAGTTCTTAGCAGCACCCAGAGCACCAGGCCAGAGAAGACTGCAGCACAGAACATCACTGTTGCTGACTGTTCATGTGCTCTTTCAAAGCCCCCCCTCTACGGCATAGCTCCACACTGAATCCTTTTAATGGCCCTTGTGTCTGGCTGCTCAAAGTCAGGAGGCAGCCCCTCCAGCTCCACCTCCACCTCCACCTCCACGGCAGCCTTTTCCCACTTTGCCTCACAGATATTATGCAGGACACAACAGGCAGCTATAACCATTTGGATCTCAGTGAGAAAAATATCCCATCTAGTGAGTAAACACTGCCAATGTCCCTTCAATCTACCAAAAGCACATTCAACTGTCATTCCGCACCTATTGAGCGGGTAGCTGAATAGTTCCTTGATACAGTCGAGATGGACAGCATTCAGCTTCCTGAGCCAGGAGAGCAAGGGCTTCTCTGGGTACCCCAGAATCACTCCTGGATTTCAATATCACAAATGGTAATCTGATGGTTGGGAATTTATGTCCCTGCTTGCAGCTTTCTGAACAGTCCTGTGTCCTTAAAGATGCAAGAGTCTTGCACCTTCCTGGAGCAGCCCACATGGATATTGGTGAAGCATCACTGGTAATCCACCAATGCTGGCATAACTACAGAAGAGTAGCCTTTTCTAATGACATACTCTGTCCAAGGTGCTACAAAAGGGATGTGCGTGCATCTATTGCCCCATTGCTGTAAATCCATCTACTAAGGCCTACACATTGTTGAGAGTTAGAGCCTTACATAGCAGGAGACAATTAATGGCCCTACACATTTTTATGACAATGGCCCCAACTGTGGATTTTCCTACTCCAAAATTATTTCCCACTGACTAGTAGAAAACAAGTATTTCAAGCTTCCACAGTGCAACTACCATTAGCTTCTCATTTATCAATCCAGCTCTCATTCTGGTATCCATGCGCTGGAGTGAGCTCAGTACATAGATCAAGAATGTGGCCTTTCGCATCCGAACGGTCTGTAGCCACTGTTCATTGTTCAAACTTGCACTACGATGTGATCCCTCAGTGCTTGTTTCTCTGGCCCAGAAGCAGCACTCCACCATCTGAAGCTGCTCTGTGAATGTCACCAACAACCTTGAACTGTTTTTCGCTATGTCTTCCAGCAAACTGTCCTCCAAGAAATCATCACGTCCACCATTGTTGCAGTACACCTCTACCCCGATATAACGTGACCCGATAGAATACGGGTTTGCATACAACACAGTAAAGCTCCAACACGCTGCTCTGTGCAGCGTGTTAAGGGTGCAGGGCCGGGCCGGGGCCAAGGGGTTGGATAAGGGGCAGAGGGTCATGGAGGCAGTCAGGGGCTTCTCCCCCCCAGGTCTGGGAGGCAGGAGTTGGGGGGGGGGCACTTTCGGGGGCCCTGCAGTCCCAGACTGGCCCGGGGGATTAGCGGGGGGGCCGGGAGCAGCCTGCTCCGCTTTCCTTGCCCCAGCAGTGTCGCTCGCGGTAAGGCCTTGGGGGAAGGGATCCCCCCCCGCACTCACCAGCAGCAGTGCAAGGGGAGCAGCCCAGCCCTAGCCTGCTCCACTCCGCCAGCTCCCAGTCGCTGCGCTCTGCTTCCCGCCACAGGGGAGTACGGGCAGTGTCCTTTCTCCAACCTCCCCGCACTCACTGGCAGCAAGAGGCGGAGCGCCGCGGCTGGGAGCTGGCGGAGTGGAGCGAGCTGGGGCCGCATTGCTCCACTTCCCACTGCTGCTGATGAGTGCCTATCAGGGGGCGAGGGGTGTGGATAGGAGTTGGAGCAGTCAGGGGACAGGGAGCAGGGGGGGTGGGTAGGGGGTGAGGTCCTGGGGGTGATTAGGGATGGGAGGGTCTTTGGAGGGGGGGCGGTCAGGGAACAAGGAAAAGGTTCGAAAAGCAAGTTCGATATCACGCGGTCTCACCTATAACGCAGTGAGATTTTTTGTCTCCTGAGGACCACGTTATATCAGGGTAGAGGTGTACTTCCAGCAGGTCTGCAAACAGAAGAGGATCGTGTGTCCTGTATTTGCTGCATTCGTGAGAATAGTAGAGAGGTCTGCGGGCTCCATGCTTCTGTCAAAGATGGTGAACACTGAAAAGTGCTGCCCAGTTTGTGAGATTTAAAAAAAAGGGTGAGAAAGTTATGGGACATGGATGGCATCATGGGACAGAGAAAGCTGCATTCTGGGAATTTGACCCCTAGCTCCTAGAGATCCCAGGATACTCATTTCTACTCCACAATCCACTGCAAAGCGTTCCCAAAAGGCATCACACCAGATGGTAGTGCATGGCACACAGCCTTATTCATCAACACAAGCACTCCTAGTGAACACGTGCAGCGCTGATGCAAATAGCCAAGTATGCATGCGCATGAGTGGTATACAAACTTTGGAGGTTGTACCCTAACGTAACTTGTGTCAACCAAAGTTTGTAGTGTAGACATGGCCTAAGATAGCAGTTTGCTGGTTCCAGAACTACTGACAACTGCCAACATTTTCCTGAATTGACTGAAATGGTGTGAAGGGATAAATGACCTTTGTTTTAGAAAAGAAAAGAACGCTTTGAATTCTCCATATAGGTAAGCAGGCATATCTGTAAGGATTCCAAGTTACTCTGGAAGAAAGTCACAATTAAACAAAATACTATACCTTCTTCAGCTGGCTTTCATATTCCTCACGCAGTTCCCCTGGTTTGCTTAACTTGATGGGTGCTCTGAATATAAAGTCTAGAAAGAAAAGAAAAAAGGGAACATACATTAAAGTATGATAATTAGGAATATCGTCGAGCTACCCTTGTTACACAGTCTTGCTCTCCCAACTCAATACACAAAAGTGTTCTGAAAGCTAAGTGCCAAGCAATAACACTTCCCTGTTCTATAGTACTTCTAATGTTCTCCAAACGTTTTACAAGCAATTAAGCGTCATAACCCCCAATGGAGGTGTTATCTCCATTTTACACGCATGTAAACAAACAGTACTTAAGCAACTTGCTTGAAGTGTCACAGTGTGTCAGTGGCACAGCCAGAAATAGAAACCAGCGCTATGCTATACTAGACCAAACTAGCAAGATCATCTACAAGTCTTTACTTACAAAGGCAGTACAATATCCTTATTCCTATACGTCTCTTGCTTCCATTTAAACAAAGCTATTAATCGAAACATATTTTCTAAATTTTGTTTAAATGATCTGTTACATTTATCAATATACCTATGAGATCTACATTCCATTCACCTACACAAACATTTTACAGTGTGAACTTCTCAATTAGCTGTCTTATTAACTATAATTAGACAACAGAGCTTGTATTTTGTTTGCAATGCACTGAGTAACTTCAGCATTCTTAAGTCTCACACAATTTATTCAACTCTTTCCTGAGTACACTAAAACAAAACTAAAGTAGAAGAAACAAAACCAAGTTTATCATATTGGTGAACAGTCACTTTTAAGTTCCACAGCAGTAAGTTTTGTTACTCTATTAAGTTCCTAATGTCAGCTTAAAAGTCCCCACCCACTTTTATACAGCACAAGTCTGGACCAGTTACACTCTAGAGTCAGAGAAATTTTTAAGAGGAATCCAAAAGAGCAAGCAACCTGAAAAAAACATGTTTCATACCCATGATGCAGCATTAATACAGGCAAGCTAGGCCTATTTTATATAAAATTTATGGGGTTAGTTTTTTTTGTTCTATAATTTTGTTCAACCATCCCCAAGCTCCACCAAAAAAAAAGGGGGGGGGGGAAGAGAGAGTAAAAGGTTTTATGAAATGAAACAAAATCAAACCATGCAAGTCAGTTTTTAAGCAGATTTATTCCTCAAACGTAAGAGGGCATCCTTATAGTCCAAAATGAAAAGTTCACAACTGTGTAACTAACTTAAAAGAACACAACAGAGTCTCCAGCCTACTAACTAGTGAGGTCCTACCACTCTTTTGTGCCTGCTTTTCAGTATCAATATCTACATCAACTTACTTGCTTTTACAGTCACTTGCCTATCACAAAATTTCAGCCATGCTAAAAACACACACTCAACTGATAAGAGAGCTGGCTGGACAGTACAGGCATTGTAAAAGTTGAAAATTTTTGAATTCAACTCTTGTCTTCCATGACTTAGCTTTCATGATTTTCCAACATTCTGATACAACAAACACACAAGACAACCTCCTTCAGAAGGGTGAATTTGGGGTATAGATTTGGAGCTTCAATTTTAAATACTAGAAAGAAGGAACCAGTATTGCCAACACCAAAAGGTTTATAAAGCATGAGATGAGAATTTCAGAAATAAATGTTGGGTTCATTTTTATTTGTCCTTCTGGTCTTTCTGCCTTTAGGGAGCAAACGGTCAAGCTTTTCTGGTCAACCATTAATTGTATAAACTTACTTTGCTTTTTTAAATTAAAGCTGAAATTTCTTCTTAGTCCCATGACTTCAAGAGTTATAACGCTAGAAAAATATGAGACTTATGATAGCTTCACTAGCATTGACAATTCCATCCCCCAAGTTTCATCCTCTCCTCAACCTAACAGCTTTGTATTTGGGACCAGTCACGTGGGCTAAAGTAACGGAAAAGTTCCAGAGCTGCTCCAAACCGTTTTTCAATTGTGTCCTTGAGCAGCTCCAGTTCTTTGTTGTTAATTTTAATAAAGCCAGATTTCTGCTGAGATGGTGTTGCAACAGTGGAACCTGTAATATGCCTAAAACAACCTTCAGTTGCATTTCAACATTTAGGACTTGTCTTTAAAAAAAAAAAAAGAAAAGAAATTAAAAAAAACCATGAGTTGCACCAGTATAACTAAAAACATGATGCTAAACCATTTCAACTAAACTGGTACAACTCTGGGTGTAGACATTCTTACATCATCTTATAATCTTCTTACACTGGTTTAGCAACCCAATATAAGTGAGGTTTAAACTGACATAAGAATATCCACACAAAGTTACACTGGTTTAGTAAGTTGGTTTAACATCAAACGGCTGAAACTTTGTGTGCATATGGGCTCTGTAGATCCCTTACTATGTAAAACACATTGTGTGTTATGAACGAAGTCCTTATACCTAATGTATTCACCACACTTACGATATCTGGAGTCAAATACAGACAGACATGGGGCCGGACTCTTAGCCACAAGTAGCTGTAAAGCCAGTTTAACTAGCCAGCTAAGAATTCCCCGGCACTATGGAATCCCCACGTGGTGCAGAGCCAGTATAATCAGCTTTTCACCCTCTGTCATTAGTTCCTGTGTAGGGGCACAGCTATACCTGGCGGCTCTTTGGGTCTCCTAAACAGATGTGCAGAGCAGCTGTAAGTTGTGAAAGAGGCAGAAGCTGCCCCCCCCCCAAACAGCCCCAGGACAAGGTGTGGATGGACATAATACTGGCATAGTCACTTTTGCCATCCCTACATACACACCCCACTTGGTTCCAAACACAGCTCAGACAAAGCCACTAATTTAGTTCTCAGTCTCACAAAGTATCTACAGCTGAGTTGCATCATACGCGCATTTAACTTACGCAAATTCAACTATGTGTGCTTTGCCAAAAAAAAAAAAAAAAAGATACTTGTAAATAGTGCGGGCGATTCCGCCCACCATTACACTCAATGAGCGTGAGTGAGCGTGAGATGGGAGACGTGAATCTGCTGTTCCCTCAGTCGGTCTCAGTTCCCACGTGCCTCTCATAGTGTGAGCATCTTGCCCTGCTGAGTGTGATTCTAGTGTTTAAAGATACTTATTTTTTGTACATGGCCCCTAAACGCAAGCCAACTACTTCATCTGGTGCTCAACTGAAGAAACAAGTGATCTGTTCCAACGCTGGAGGAAAAACTGGCTGTGTTAGATTTATTGAGAGACGGTATGTCGGTCTCCAACGTGGTGCGTAAAAATGGCCACAATGAATCTAGCATCCATGCCATCAAGATTTGAGAGAGAAATTCGTCAAGCTGGGGCATCAAGTGCTCCAATAACTGTTAAGGCGACAAGCCAGATGCGTGATAAGACTTTAGTGAAGAGTGAAAAGGCATTAAACTTATGGCTGGAAGACAAACTGTAAACGTGTGCTTATTGATGGCAACACATTGCGAGAAAAGGCTCTTAGCCTCTACGCACTGTTCAAACCTCCCAAAGAGGGACAGCTTTCTGATGAGAAGGAATTCAAAGCCAGCCAAGGTGGGCTTAACAGTTTTAGAAACCGCTTCAACCTCAAAAACGTGCAGACTACTGGTGAAGCTCCATTTGCCAATGAAGAGGCAGCAAAAGCCTACCCCGAACAATTGAAGAAAATCATAGAAGAAAAGGGCTATCTTCTGGAACAAGTTTTTAATGCTGACGAGATAGGGCTCATCTAGAAAAAAAATGCCCAACTGCACTTACATTTCAAAATCAGAAAGACAAGTCCCTGGCTTTAAAGCAGCTAAAGACCATGTGACTGTGTTTTGTGGCAATGTGGCTGGGCATTTAATAAAGCTGGGCTTGCTCTACAGGGCTGCAAATCCCTGAGCCCTAAAAGGCAAGAACAAAAATCTCCTGTCTGTGTTCTGGCAAATAAATAAAAAGGCTTGGGTGATGGCAGCATTTCTGGATTATTTCTGGGTTGGATCCACAAGTGTTTCATTCCAGAGGTCAAGCGGTACCTCGGAGAGAAAGGACTTGACTTTAAAGTGTTGCTGATCATAGACAATGCTCCTGGCCACTCTGAGGCACTCCGGTTTGCGCATAATGATGTTGAAGTAGTCTTTCTCCCCCCCAATACAACCTCCATCCTCCAACCTCTCAACCAAGGCGTGATTCGCTGTTTTAAGGCCATGTACACGAGGCTTACATTCTCACAGATACATAGCGCTATGGATGCTGATCCCAGTCAATGTGATGGAGTGTTGGAAGTCCTTCAACATTGCTGATTGCATCACTTATATTAAACAGGCAATGGATGCAATCAAGCCTGAAAACAGTCAATGCATGTTGGCGAAACCTATGGAAAGAATGTGTGAATGATTTTAAGGGTTTCCCGACCATTGACAAAGTGAAACGCATTGTTCAGGTGGCCAGGCAAGTGGGTGGTGATGGCTTCGTCGACATCCTTGAGGAAGAAATTGAAGAATTAATTGAGAGAGAGAGACACATTGATTAATGAAGAGTTAGAGGAACTGATAAAACAGTCTATAGAAGATGAAGATGACGACGACAAACAGGAAGAGCCAGCAAGATGGAATCTTCATAAATCTGCTGAAGCGTTACAAGCAGCGAAACATTGAATGATTTCTGAATACGACCCCTCTGTGGAACGAAGCCTCAAAATCACACGTAGTATTACGGACAACTTGAGACCATATCAAGAAACGTTTGAGCAGCTCAAGAGACAACAGCGACAGCTGCCGATCACTTCAAGGAAAAACAACCAGCAGCAGATGAGCCTACGCAATCAACTTCTTGAGCTGAACCAGAGCCACCCACTTCATCTACGACTCGCTCTCCGTCACCTCCGTCTCCTGGATCGACATCAAGCCCTGATGTCCCCCTGTAATTACCCCCCCGTAATTAAAAATACAGTATTGTAAAATTATATTTAGCATAGGTACTCTATTATATGCTGTACATTACTGTATACTTTATACATATTACTGTACAGGGTTGTACAGTATACACAAAACCATGTGCAGTATACTGTACTTTATGGGTGATTTAAGGGATTTTCAAGGGTAATTTTGACTATACGTGATTTTCGCTTTATGCGCTGACTTTAGAACCTAACCCCCATGTAAGATGCGACTCCACTGTGTTGGGAAGTTGGGCAATAATCTTCTCCCCCCTTAAATGAGATTGACCAGGGAAGAATTCATTTTTAAACTTTCTGAATGTGCTTTAGAACTCTATTAGATTACTACTTACATAATAAGGCTTAGTGTGCTGAACCACCATACGTTACAGATTTAGGAAGACTGGTCCCCCCTCCCATTTTACTTTTGTTGTATGAAAAATGGCAAAGACCTCCATGTCACACTCTTCTCTACATTCTTGGATGACAGCTTCAGCCATCTGGACCCTGTATTCTGTGGCTATTTTTTCAGACACAGAATCAATATTAAGAAGGAAAGCAGTCTTTCCTGTACAGATGTTTGTAGACATCATCAGATAATTTCTTATCTTTAGCCAATCATCTTGCATTACTGTCAATACTGATTCTTTAACTTCTTTAATTTTTCCTTTATTCCCTCACTTTCAGTATGGGGCAGTGGAAGTTTAAATCTGTCTGGATGTGTATCCAGGATGATGTCCTTCAAATGTTTCTTTAAATTCTCACTTAGTTTGTGCTATGTTAATGTCAATGTAGTTGGCCTAAAAGTTCAAGAAATTGCCTTTCAGTTGTTGTAGTACAATCCCTGATTTATCTTTGCCACTGCTTGTGTAAACAGAAGAGGGAACCAGCAGAAACTGCTTCTGAATCAAACTGATGTCTGAGAGCTGCCAGAAGAGCTGGAATGAGGACTTAATTATCATTGTGGTAACACTTTGATGGCTATGATAGAATCAAAAGTATATGGGATCAAACTCAATGATCTGCACTTTTATTTCAACAAATAGCATTTCATTCAATTCATTCAAGCATTTCATTCAGCATATTTGACCTGGAAGAAGCCAAATACACAGATTTTCTGCACTAATTGAGATGACTGTACATACTTTCTATCTTGTTACTTAACACTGAGATTTTACTTCAGAATAATTCAGTTTTTGTAACTTCAGTCTATTCAATCACTCATAACCTATCACTTTTCAACTTTTGGTATGATGAGTCAGACAAATTCACACACACATTTGGTGGTCACTAGTCGCTTGTTTGGTATTGATCAGCAGCTTTCACATTTATTAGAGTTAGAATGAGAAACAGACACCTAGTACATTCAAAAATATGAAGACTGAAAAATAAGATGAACTAGCTAGCTTTATATGGAAACATCATCAGATGCCCTGTTCATCTTCCAGAAGCTCCTACATTCTGCTAAACCAATTCCATCCTACAAGTTCATAACTCCATCCACTCAGTTAATCCCGCTCCCTGGGCACGCTCCTCTCTCTTTGAGCATTTAGAGCATGTCTTCACTAGCAACATTAGAGCTCTCCCAGCACTATAAAAAAAACCTACCTCCAGTAGGGGAATAGCTCCCAGCGCTGATGCACTGTCTACACTGGCACTTTACAGCGCTGAAACTTGCAGTGCTCGGGGGTGTGTGTGTGTGTGTTTTTTCACACCCCTGAGCGAGAAACTTGCAGCGCTGTAAAGTGCCAGTGTAGACAAGCCCTTAGACCACTGTCACTCTTGGTTTCCTGGTAGACATCATAAAAACTTTGAGGGTCTCCCTACTTCCCTTTTTACATTTTAAAGTAGAAAATGTTTTCATTCACAGACAGAGGCTAGTGCTTTTAAATATAAATTATGTTTATGTAAATATTTCAGTGATACAGAGGTGCAGAAATGGGGGCAGGAAGGAAGGAAGCCCTGATAAAACCTATTTATTCTTTTATCTTCAGAAAAAGAAGAAGTTTTTCACAACCTTCAAAAGATTTAAGGATGTGAACATTGAGTAGGGAAAGGAATTCCTTAGAACAATCCAAGGAATATAACTAGAAGGTAAGGACAGAAATTAAGAAAATTTAGGATGAAAGAAAAAAAAAAAAGCAGTAATTTCTTCCTGAAAGTGAGATCTAGTAAGTAGCCTGCTCTCTCAAAGAAAGTGGTGGAAATTCCATTATTTAACTAGACTGGGCAAAGCACTAGAGAATGCACTGCAGGGAAGAATCCTGCAATGCCAGAAAGAGAGAGACTAGATGACCTAGTAAGTCTTTTCCATCCCTATGATAGTAAAGATGGTCTTCGAGAGTGGAATTCATTTCTCAAACCTTAGCAAACACTTACACTATCTTAAGGTTTGGACAATTTATGTCATATAATATCCCCACAGCTGTCCCAAAACATGCAGGCAGTAGAATATACTAATTCCCAGGAGTCAGACCTGAGCAGCAGCAACCAGAGCAGGTGGGAGAGAGGAAGCAGGCCATCAGAGACGTAGGATGCTTTCAGAACCCCTGGCAGCAAAACTGTGAAGTATACTGAAAATGCACAAAAGAGGAATAAGGGAAGGTGTAGATGCGGATTAGGGCTGAAACAGACTTGGGAAGGAGACATACAGAAAGGTGAGGCAACAGGCAAGCATTAAAATACAATACAATATAAAGCGGAAGCACTTTGAGTCAGCAGTGGAGGAGCATATTAGCCGAGGCATCCAAACAGAAGGATTCATATATTTCAAGGCCAAATGGGACTTTGTAATAATCTCCAAAATCATCGGCCTGCTAAAACTTAATAGCTAGGCAGCAAGTATGGTGAGACTGCTGCCTATCATGCTGACCAATACTGTCTCATTGTTTCCTTCTGCTGCCCCATCTGTCAGTATCCACCTGCTGTCTGTTTTCTGATTGCAAACTCTTTGTGGCAGGTACTATGTCTCTTTGTTCTGTGTTTGTACAGTGGCGGGCAGAGTGGGGTCCTGGTCTATACGTAGGGTTCATAGGTGCTACTGAAATACAAATAATCTACTCCGACCTCCTGCAAAACATGAACCACAGAATTTCACTTAGTGGTTCCTGCTTCCAGCCTAATAACTTGCAGCTTAACAAGATCATGCATTTTAGAAAGACTTCCTATCTTCATTTAAAGACTGCAAGTGCTGAAGAATTTGCCACATGCCTTGGTAATCTGTTCCTATAGTTAATTAGGGAGATGATGGTAGAAGGGATGGTTCAGGGGGGAAACAAATGTAACTAATAAGATTAGTACCTTTATGTTTTGCTCACATCTGCGTATTAGGATTTGTCTGGCTCGTGTTTTTAGATTATAAATTCTTCAGGGTAGGGACCTTGTTTTATGTGTGGGTACAGCATCTCACATAAAGGGGCCTCAATCCTCACTGGGGCATTAGGGTGCTGCCACATAATTTAATATTTGCATTATTACCAGTGAGTTAACAACAAGTCCCCTTAAATTGCAATGCTAGATGCAGGCCTAAACTGTATCTAAATTATTGTTATTCATTTTTACTATGGCAAATATTAGACAGGATAATGACGTTATCTCTGCATGTTATGGCTAGCAGAGAGTGAGATAAAGATTTCCCCAATTCAATTACCCCCATGCTAGGGCAGGGAAGTCACAAACGTCCTGCTTCTTGAAGCTCTTTCATAATTAACAAGCCATTTTATGAATGACAGCAATGCACTGAATACAAACTAGCTGCCAGATTCATGAAGGCCTACTAGAACTGGGGGTAAGCTTCAATTTGTAAAGAGATATTCCTCCAACCTAGAGTGGCTTTGTTTCATTTTTTGAATGCAGTGGGAATAAAATGGGCCCCCACCTTATAAAAGACACACAGAGCCCTGAGCAATTCTCAAGTGCTTGTGTGGAGAGAGAAAGGAAGGGGTTTAATTCAGTGTGTGTGGGGGGTGGATGGATAAAACTATAGTTTGAGTTATAGATAACTGTTTTCATTCTCATATATTTTTGCTGCTAAGTGTTCTAGCTTCAGCTGTCCCAATCTCTGCTGGTCAACAGAATGAGGCACCAAATGCTGTCTTCAGCTAGGAGTCATTGCCACTCGTACAGCAACTCCCTCCTTCTGTCAGTCTCCTACCCCTTTACTATGGCTCTATCCCCCGCTTCACATTGTTTGAGCTGTTTCTCCCACTGGGTCCTTGTCTATCCTGGGAAATGGACTGTTTAGAGCAGTGGTTTTCAACCTTTTTTCATTTACAGACCCCCTAAAAAATTTCAAATGGAGCTGCGGATCCCTTTGGAAATCTTAGGCATAGTCTGTGGATCATAGAATACCAGGGCTGGAAGGGACCTCAGGAGGTCATCTAGTCCAACCCCCTGCTCAAAGCAGGACCAATACCCCACTAAATCATCCCAGCCAGGGCTTTGTCAAGCCTGACCTTAAAAACTTCAAAAGAAGGAGATTCCACCACCGCCCTAGGTAACGCATTCCAGTGCTTCACCACCTTTCTAGTGAAAAAGCTTTTTCTAATATCCAACCTAAACCTCCCCCACTGCAACTTGAGACCGTTACTCCTCGTTCTGTCATCTGCTACCACTGAGAACAGTCTTGATCCATCCTCTTTGGAACCCCCTTTCAGGTAGTTGAAAGCAGCTATCAAATCCCCCCTCATTCTTCTCTTCCGCAGACTAAACAATCCCAGTTCCCTCAGCCTCTCCTCATAACTCATGTGTTCCAATCCCCTAATCATTTTTGTTGCCCTCCGTTGGACGTTTTCCAATTTTTTCACATCCTTCTTGTAGTGTGGGGCCCAAAACTGGACACAGTACTCCAGATGAGGCCTCACCAATGTCGAATAGAGGGGAACGATCACATCCCTCAATCTGCTGGCAATGCCCCTACTTATACGGCCCAAAATGCCGTTAGCATTCTTGGCAACAAGGGCACACTATTGCCTCATATCCAGATTCTTATCCACTGTAACCCCTAGGTCCTTTTCTGCAGAACTGCTGCCTAGCCATTCGGTCCCTAGTCTGTAGCAGTGCATGGGTTTCTTCCATCCTAAATGCAGGACTCTGCATTTGTCCTTGTTGAACCTCATCAGATTTCTTTTGGCCCATTTCTCTAGTTTGTCTAGGCCCCTCTGTATCCTATCCCTACCCTCCAGCGTATCTACCTCTCCTCCCAGTTTAGTGTCATCTGCAAACTTGCTGAGGGTGCAATCCACGCCATCCTCCAGATCATTAATGAAGATATTGAACAAAACCGGCCCCAGGACCGACCCTTGGGGCACTCCACTTGATACTGGCTGCCAACTAGACATGGAGCCATTGATCACTACCCAGCTTTCTATCCACCTTATAGTCCATTCATCCAGCCCAAACTTCTTTAACTTGCTGGCAAGAATACTGTGGAAGACCATGTCAAAAGCTTTGCTAAAGTCAAAGAACAACATGTCCACTGCTTTCCCCTCATCCACAGAGCCAGTTATCTCATCATCGAAGGCAATTAGATTAGTCAGGCATGACTTGCCCTTGGTGAATCCATGCTGACTGTTCCTGATCACTTTCCTCTCCTCTAGGTGCTTCAGAATTAATTCCTTGAGGACCTGCTCCATGATTTTTCCAGGGACTGAGTTGAGGCCTGTAGTTCCCCGGATCCTCCTTCTTCCCTTTTTTAAAGGTGGGCACTACATTAGCCTTTTTCCAGTTGTCCGGGTCCTCCCCCGATCGCCATGAGTTTTCAAAGATAACGGCCAATGGCTCTGCAATCACATCCGCCAACTTCTTTAGCACTCTCAGATGCAGCACATCCGGCCCCATGGATTTGTGGATGTCCAGCTTTTCTAAATAGTCCTGAACCACTTCTTTCTCCACAGAGAGCTGGTCACCTCCTCCCCATACTGTGCTGCCCAGTGCAGTAGTCTGGGAGCTGACCTTGTTCGTGAAGACAGAGGCAAAAAAGCATTGTGTACATTAGCTTTTTCCACATCCTCTGTCACTAGGTTGCCTCCCTCATTCAGTAAGGGGCCCACACTTTCCTTGACTTTCTTCTTGTTGCTAACATACCTGAAGAAACCCTTCTTGTTACTCTGAACATCTCTTGCTAGCTGCAACTCCAAGTGTGATTTGGCCTTCCTGCATGCCTGAGCAATATTTTTATACTCTTCCCTGGTCATTTGTCCAATCTTCCACTTCTTGTAAGCTTCTTTTTTGTGTTTAAGATAAACAAGGATTTCACTGTTTAGCCAAGCTGGTCGCCTGCCATATTTACTATTCTTTCTACACATCAGGATGGTTTCTCCCTGGAACCTCAATAACGATTCTTTAAAATACAGCCAGCTCTCCTGGATTCCTTTCCCCCTCTTGTTATTCTCCCATCAGTTCCCTGAGGGAGTCAAAGTCTGCTTTTCTGAAGTCCAGGGTCCGTATTCTGCTGCTTTCCTTTCTTCCTTGAGTCAGGATCCTGAACTCGACCATCTCATGGTCACTGCCTCCCAGGTTCCCATCCACTTTTGCTTCCCCTACTAATTCTTCCCAGTTTGTGAGCAGCAGGTCAAGAAGAGCTCTGCCCCTAGTTGGTTCCTCCAGCACTTGCACCAGGAAATTGTCCCCTACACTTTCCAAAAACTTCCTGGATTGTCTGTGCACCGCTGTATTGCTCTCCCAGCAGATATCAGGGTGACTGAAGTCTCCCATGAGAACCAGGGCCTGCGATCTAGTAACTTCCGTGAGTTGCCGGAAAAAAGCCTCGTCCACTTCATCCCCCTGGTCCGGTGGTCTATAGCAGACTCCCACCACGACATCACCTTTGTTGCTCACACTTCTAAATTTAATCCAGAGACTCTCAGGTTTTTCTGCAGTTTCATACTGGAGCTCTGAGCTCATACTGCTCCCTTACATACAGTGGAACTCCCCCACCTTTTCTGCCCTGCCTGTCCTTCCTTAACAGTTTATATCCATCCATGACAGTACTCCAGTCATGTGAGTTATCCCACCAAGTCTGTTATTTCAATTACATCATAATTCCTTGACTGTGCCAGGACTTCCAGTTCTCCCTGCTTGTTTCCCAGGCTTCTTGCATTTTCGTATAGGCACTTGAGATAACTTGCTGATTGTCCCTCTTTCTCAGTATGAGGCAGGAGCCCTCCCCTCTCACACTCTCCTGCTCCTGTTTCCTCCTGGTATCCCACGTCCCCACTTACCTCAGGGCTTTGATCTCCTTCCCCCAGTGAACCTAGTTTAAAGCCCTCCTCACTAGTTTAGCCAGCCTGCTTGCGAAGATGCTTTTCCCTCTCTTCATTAGGTGGAGCCCGTCTCTGCCTAGCACTCCTCCTTCTTGGAACACCATCCCATGGTCAAAGAATCCAAAGCCTTCTCTCTGACACCACCTGCGTAGCCATTCAGGAGTCCATGGATCACAGGTTGAAAACCACTGTTCTATGGTAACGACAACCTTTTGCAGACCCTTAAGACAATCTGCAGACCCCTAGGTTGAAAAGCACTGCGGTAGACAGAAGCCATACTAACAAATCAAATATTAACTATTATTTGGCCTTTGTATGAACAAGACCATTCACGTTTAAAGCACGTTAACTGGACAGGGTAGTTGAGGTAAAATGTTTTCAAGCTACCTATTTTTCTAGTCTATACAAGGACACTAAGGGCAAAACTGTGTTTAACATCATTCTTATTAACACACTTTCTAACAGGATGCACTTGCCCAGCATAGACAAGATCTGTGTTTTTGCCTCTCACTTGTCTCCCTTCTTACACAGGATCATGTGTTTCTTTGCCGCCATCCCCACTGCCACCATCAGTGCTCTCACAAAAGCAGAAGCACAGTGAAACTGACATGATCCTCATACATTTTACTGTGCAGAGGGCTTTGTGTCTGGATTTCTTCTGTTGACAGTCAGCCTTGGGTTATGCACTCCCATTCCCTCCGCCAGACTCTTAAGGAATGTATCTTCTTTGTCCAATGGTAAAAGTTCTATTTTATTTTAGTACATGCCCAAAATTAAGTTTTGTTAAAAGGGATTCTACAAAACTTAGTTTTAGTTTCAACAACAGAACACTCCCTCACCAGCATGAGCCTCCTGGATACTATTATCAGATTCAACAATGGAACCCTACAGACTATATACAGGAAACCCATGGATCACCATATTTATCTTCACAGACACAGGCCAGGTCTACAGTACAGAATTATTTCAGTACAACTATGTCGCTCAGGGGTGCGAAAAATTCATACCCCGAGCGATGTAGTTATATTGACCTAAGCACGGTGTAGACAGCGCTACGTCGGCAAGAGAAGCTCTCCCGCTGACATAGCTACTGCCTCTTGTGGAGGTGGATTAATTACGCTGACAGGAGAGCTCCCACTGGCGTACAGCGTCTTCCCTAAAGCGCTACAGCTGCATCAGTGCAACTGCGTCGATGCAGTGTTTTAAGTGTAGACCTGCTCACGCTCACCACCCCAAACACACCAAGAAATCAGTTATCTACAGCCAGGCACTCGGATACCACAGGATATGATCCATGGAGGAAGTCTGGTACACACACCTTAACACACTTAAAACTGACTTCATCAAACAAGGACACTCCACCAGAGAAACAGATTGCACCATGGAACGGGCTACCTAAATATCCAGAGAGAAGCTGCTTCAATATGGGAAAAAAACAAAACAAAACCCTCTGACTGCACACCCTTAATGGTCACATACCTTGTACGGATTCCAGTGTGGGGTGGTATCATAAATGAGGACTCCATCCTGAAAGACATCTTTCCTGAACCCCCTCTTCTGGCCTAAAAACAACACCCCAAATCTCATCATCAGAAGCAAGCTCCCCACAGATCAGGACCCACCAGTTCACAGTGGCACTAGGCCCTGCTACAACAACTGATGCAAAACCTGCAGACAAAATTCCACTGCTACAGTGGTCAGTATCCCCCCAACACACCTTTCAAATCCATGGGTCCTACTCATATCTATCACAACATGTGGTATACCTCAGCCAGCACACTAAATGCCCCAATAATAACATGACTGAAGCCAGTCAATCACTATGCTCTCAAATGAACTTACACAGAAAAATGATAGGAGCACCGTATCGCCTGTGGGTGAATATTTTTCATGGAACAATTGCTCCTCATCCTCAGGGGAGCATCATCTCCTTCTCCTGTGTTTTGTGCAGGACTCAATCTGGTAGACATACCATGACATGGCCTCAGACCACATCTACTGCCTCTTGCCTGTAGGACCTGATCCTACTTTGTGAATCCTACAGAGGCTTAGGCTTGAGTTCAGCACTGAGTGCTCAGGAATTTCAGGACTGAGGTGGCTGTGTACATTCCCAGTAGCAGAAATTTAGCCACCATGGGAATTTAGTCACCTACCAGGTTAGGCAGCAGCTGAGCAGGAGTTATGAAAATCTAAATTTTGGATGTAGGCATCTAAAGTGGCAGTTAGGCACTTAGTTTCCCTTGTGAATCCCACCCCAAAGTCCTGTTTACATTATTTTAAATAAAAAGAAAAGGAGTATTTGTGGCACCTTAAGAGACTAACCAATTTATTTGAGCATAAGCTTTCGCGAGCTACAGCTCACTTATGAAGTGAGCTGTAGCTCACGAAAGCTTATGCTCAAATAAATTGGTTAGTCTCTTAAGGTGCCACAAATACTCCTTTTCTTTTTGCGAATACAGACTAACACGGCTGTTACTCTGAAAGCTGTCATTATTTTAAATGGTTTAAGAGTGGTAGCCGTATTTGTTTTTGCTGATACAAACTAACACGGCTACCACTATCAGCAAAAACAAACACGGCTACCACTCTTAAACCATTTAAAATAATGACAGCTTTCAGAGTAACAGCCGTGTTAGTCTGTATTCGCAAAAAGAAAAGGAGTATTTGTGGCACCTTAGAGACTAACAAATTTATTTGGGCATAAGCTTTCATGGGCTAAAACTCACTTCATCAGATGCATGGAGCAGAAATTACAGAGGCCGGTATAAATACACAGCACACGAAAAGATGGGAGTTGCCTTACCAAGTGGGGGGTCAGTGCTAACGAACCAATTCAATTAAGATGGAAGTGGGCTATTCTCAACAGTTGACAAGAAGGGGTGAATACCAAGGAAGGAAAAATCACTTTTATACTGCTAATGTATAGTAATAGTGCTAACTGTAGAAGAGGACCACCACTGTTTTAACACTTCCCCTACACAGAGTTTCCTCAAATTTTTAAAGCTAAGCCCAGTTCCCTTTCAACACTGCCATTTGTTAAAGATCTACCCACAACCTGTAGACACTCAAGGTGGAATATCATATTATGAAGATCTACACAATCTACTCTAACAATATTGACATATCACTGAGTTAACACCCACTGCAAGGCAGAGGGCAGTTCACACCTCAGAGCTACCCTTTCAGGTACATTGCAGACAACACTGCAACAACTAAAAAAACTACTCTTGGGTTTCATTTTGAATGTTTTCTACACAACCAAGACAGCTCACAATTTACTTATCTTTTAAAGGGGGGGGTGGGAGGGGGAGGGTAGAAGAGATTTAAGAACAGTCTACAGGTTCGTCCACGCCTTTAACTCACGGGACATGGACTGAAGCTCTACTGCTGATGCTCAAGCAGAGGAGATACGCAGCTACAGGCTACAACTAGAGTTAGCAAAACTCATCAACTGGATTAGCAGAATGAATGGATTAGCAATCACTTGTCGTACGTTGTTTCACAGCAGAGTGTACTAACTCAAAATAACTGCTGCAATGAAGACAAACCTTATGTTCATGTTTGAGAATGAGAAAGTGAAACTAGCTAATCTGTAATCTGTTTACACTGTCCAGTCTCCAGAGGGTAAACATCAGTATTAATGGTGCATGGCTAATGAAAAAGCATCAGTGAAGAGTTAATTTTTTAAATGATCAAGTGTTATAGCTACAACTTTTAGAAGAAAGTTGTTTGTAGTGAGTGTTCCCTCAACTGTGTTGCCTGCTTTACAGATAGACAAGGAATCAGCCAAAAGAAGTGATGAATTTAGTGCTAGTAAATATTTTGCCAAGAAGAGACTCCCTTTGGCACAAAACTTTTCTCTTTTCCTAACACCATACAGATGAACTGACCTTACTTTTACCAGCTGACTAACCTGATGCCAAAGAAAATACCTCAGTAATCATTTACTTCTGGACTATATATTTTGCCAGTTACAAAATAATTCCCAATCTGCCATCTCAGTCTATACGAAAATTTTCAATTCCTACACCCAAAATTATGGTAATGAGTTTTAAAGACTTTGCACTATTAATCTGAAGCTAAGCATATACAGAGAAGAGGAACAACACATTATCCACCACCCCGAGACCTCAGTCTGCCTTTCATTGACTTTTCTAAAATAAATTCATGTTGTCACTATTTGTTGACTAAAACAGCCAAAAGATATTTTAATACAGTAGTTATTTTATTTCCTTTCACTCTTCTCCCCTAAGAACAGACCTATTACAACTCACTACAGAGAAACTGGTTAAAAGCTCAACATTGTAATAAAGTTGGTTTAAGGCAACTGCCATGTACTTACAAGCTTAATTCTGAAGTATTTTGTCTTGAGATATCACTTATCAATATCTCACACAATAACCCTGCATTCACTTCAACAGTAAGAACCACTAGTCTCTGTCTACTGCCTGCTTACATTCATAAAGTAACCTTCCATCTAGTTTTTTTGCTCTGGTTCCCCTCAGCACGCACCCCAGTCAAACAACATTTAGGGTGATGGGTAAAAAAAGTACAGCATGAGGGCAAATGCAGCTCCAGCATTATAAATGATACCTATAGTTGACACCAACTTTTCTATTTAAAAGAACCTCATAACTGGGTTCAAAAAAGAACTAGATAAATTCATGGAGGACAGATCCATTACAGGCTATTAGCCAAGATTGACAGGAACATCACCTCATGCCTTGGGTATCCCTAAACTCCCAACTGAGAAAAGCTGGGCCTGGGCCACAGAGAATGGATCACTCGAAATTGCCCTGTTCTGTTCATTCCCTCTGAAGCATCTGCCACTGTCAGAGACAGGATACTGGGCTAGATGGCCCATTGGTCTGACCTAGTCCGGCTGTTCTTGTCAACAGGAGTCCAGTCAATTTCAAGGAGTTAAAGTAATTCTAGGTACTCCCCTTGACCCAGAGCCCACCTGTCAAGGTCTGTGGTATTCGAATCACAGTGCGTTAGCGATTCATGTTTTTCTCTTCCATGTTGGTATGACGCACACAAATAAAGTGAAGAACTGATTACCTATTTAGAGGACACAGGTACAACTGATTAACTATATGATGTAGTTAAATGTAGAAATGAGAGAAGTGGCAATGCCACCTTTCCCTCTACTATTTCAATTCACCATTTTAAGAAGTTATTCTAACATGAGCAAGTCAGCTCAAGAAAAACTGAGTTTTTGGAGTTTTTTTTATTTGATCTTGTCTCTTGACTACAGTTGCATGGCCAACCCAGACAGTCTAAGAAGCTACCAGCTCCTGTAAAGCAACCAGCTTCAAAGATGAGATGCAAGAAGCTGTATGTTAAAGAAAGAGTTTGCAATCTGTTCTAGTTTACTGAAAGCTTGTGTGGCCTTCAGCGTAATGGTTAATTACTGATGTGACAGGACATGTAACCCTGGATAACATATCCTTCCTCAATGCAGACCTACCATTTTTAGAAAGTCAGTCCTATCGGACAATGGCATGACTTAGGCTGAGAAGCAGTAACAAGGAGGCAATGCTAACACCAAGAAAATAATCACAATACATTATGACAACAAGATCTTAATCCACCCAAATTAGAAGGATGGGGGCAAGAGAGTTCACACATCGCTGAGTCAATGTTTCAGGCTTTCTGTAGACTGAGGCAGACAGCCTTTTATGGATTATTTATTTGGAAAGTTCGCTATGCAGCTATGAAGACTAGAATAATTTTGAAAGGCTGTGCAGAATCTGCACAGTCTGAGCATATCTCTATACTGACCCCAAAACTCAGTCACTCCAGCCCCTTTCCTGTACCCCCATTCAGCCGAATCTCATAGAGGGAGAAAGAACCCAGTGTCCCCCATGAGCTGAGTGCCACCACACTAAGAAATGAGCTGAGCCCCAGTAGATTTAGTGCATGTAATCCCCTCATCCTCCACTGTGTGATGGTGATGAAAATAGCCCCTTCACAGCCTCCTGGACTGAGGCCTACAATACTCAATACATGTAACCCCCACACCCCACTGTGTTACTAATCCGGGGGGGGGGCACACCCTCCACAGCCTAGCACCCTGCCCCAGGCTGAGTCCCATGCACTCAGTGCATGTAACCCCTGCATCCCAATGTGTCACTGATCCCGGGGGGCCACTCCACAGCCCAGCACCACTCCCCCAATGCTGAGCCCCACGCACTCAGGGCATGTAACCCCCCCACCGCACTGTGTGTCACCAATCCCGGGGGGGGGGGTCCCATAGCCCAGCACCCCTCCCCCGGCTGAGCCCCGCGCACTCAGGGCATGTAACCCCCCCCCCCCGCACTGTGTGTCACCGATCCGGGGGTGGTCCCATAGCCCAGCGCCCCTCCCCCCGGCTGAGCCCCATGCACTCAGGGCATGTAACCCCCCCCCACCTCACTGTGTGTCACCGATCGGGGGGGGGGGGGGGAGGTCCCATAGCCCAGCGCCCCTCCCCCCGGCTGAGCCCCGCGCACTCAGGGCATGTAATCCCCCCCCCCCCGCACTGTGTGTCACCGATCGGGGGGGGGTCCCATAGCCCAGCGGCCCTCCCCCCGGCTGAGCCCCACGCACTCAGGGCATATAACCCCCCCCCGGCTGAGCCCCGCGCACTCAGGGCATGTAACCCCCCCCCGCATTGTGTGTCACCGATCCTGGGGGGGGGTCCCATAGCCCAGCGCGCCGCCCCCCGGCTGAGCCCCGCGCACTCAGGGCATGTAACCCCACCCCGCACTGTGTGTCACCGATCCGGGGGGGTCCCATAGCCCAGCGCGCCGCCCCCCGGCTGAGCCCCGCGCACTCAGGGCATGTAACCCCCCCCCCCGCACTGTGTGTCACCGATCCGGGGGGGTCCCATAGCCCAGCGCGCCGCCCCCCGGCTGAGCCCCGCGCACTCAGGGCATGTAACCCCCCCCCCCCGCACTGTGTGTCACCGATCCTGGGGGGGTCCCATAGCCCAGCGCGCCGCCCCCCGGCTGAGCCCCGCGCACTCAGGGCATGTAACCCCCCTCCCCCCCCGGCTGAGGCGAGGTTCCGGAGGCGGCCGCACCTTCGTCCGGCGCTCGCTGCTCCCCGCCTCCTCCCGCGGCGGCGGCGGCCCCGCTCTGCTGCCGGCGGGCCCAGGTGGAGAGGCGGCTGCGGCAGAGCGGGCAGCAGAGGCCCGGGCCCTGCAGGCAGCGCTGGAAGCAGGAGCGGCAGAGCGAGTGGCGGCAGGGCGGCGTCACCGCCTCCACCAGCACATCCCGGCACAGCGGGCACTCCGCCCGCGCCGCCGCCGCCGCCTCCTCCTCGGCCGGCGCCCGCCGCCGCCGGCCCCGCCGCCCCGGGGCCGCGGCCCGGCCGCCAGGGCCCGCCGCTGCCGCCGCCATCTTCTCAGCCTTGGCAGGGACTGGAGCGGTGCGTTAGGCCGCGGCGCCGCCCACCTCATCCATATTCAGCAGGGCAGGGCGGGTAATATTCATGAGCCCGCGCGGCCCCACAGAGTGTCCCCGCCCCCTCGGGTATCGTCACCAGCCGCGGCCGCCGTGCCCCGCCCCCTCGCGTGAAGATCCCTGACGTTCCAGGCTGGTCCCGCAGGGGGCGGGGTGCGTAGCCGGCCTCCATGCCCCTCCCCCACGCGGGCCAGCCTGGTCTGCTCCCCGAGCACCCCCCCATCTGGGCCAGGGTTACCCCGGCTTGCTCTGCCCCCCTCCCCCAGCACCCCACTGCCCCAGCACCTCCCCCCACCTGGGCCAGGGATACCCCGGCTTGCTCTGCCCCCCTCCCCCAGCACCCCACTGCCCCAGCACCTCCCCCCACCTGGGCCAGGGATACCCCGGCTTGCTCTGCCCCCCTCCCCCAGCACCTCCCCCCACCTGGGCCAGGGATACCCCGGCTTGCTCTGCCCCCCTCCCCCAGCACCCCACTGCCCCAGCACCTCCCCCCACCTGGGCCAGGGATACCCCAGCTTGCTCTGCCTTCCCCCCCCCCCGCACCCCACTGCCCCAGCACCTCCCCCCACCTGGACGAGGGATACCCTGGCTTGCTCTGTGCCCCAGCACCCCACTGCCCCAGCACCTCCCCCACCTGAGCCAGGGATACCCTGGCTTGCTCTGCCCCCCTCCCCCAGCACCCCACTGCCCCTGACCTCCCCCCACCTGGGCCAGGGATACTACAGCCTGTTCTGTCCCCAAACATGCCACTGCTCCCCAAGGCCCCCCACCCACTTGGGCCAGGGATATCACAGCCTGTCCTGCCCCTCCAGCACCCCACTGCCTCCTGACCTCCCCCACCTGGGCCAGGGATATCCCAGTCTGCCCTGCTCCCAAGCACCCCACTGTTTCCCCCCACCACCACCACCATCCATACCTGGGTCAGGGTTACCCCAGCCTGTTGTGCCCCCCAGCACCCTACTGGCCCCCCTGTCCTCTCCCACCCAGACCAGGGTTACCCCAGCTTGCCCTACCCCCCAGCACCCCCCTGCTCTCCTGACCTCTCCCACCTGTACTATGGTTACACCAGTCTGCCCTTCCCCACTGCCCCCCTCATGTGCTCTCCCAACCCCCCCATTGGGTTCTCCACATTCCACCACAGGGTCTCTGCCCCAGCCTAGAGTGCAGGTGTAGGGGAAGCAGGAGCCCTGTTCCTCATTTACCTCAGAAGCAAGGGGTTGGGGGAGAGCTGGAGCAAGGGGGTTAGTGAAGCATGTAGGGGACAGCCTGAGGAGAGAGCCCAGAGGAGGGCCGGGGTGAGGGGAAGCCATGCCTATGAGGGTTGTTGTGATGAGGTTGGGAGTGAGCCCCTTGGTGAGCTTGGGGAGAAATGCAGGAAGCTTTCACCAATCCCACCTCCCTCCCCTTTAGCTGCCCACTTCTCATCCTCTCTAAGCCCCACTCTTCCCCATCTCACCCCTCAGCTAGCTTTCACCTCTGTGCTCCGCTTCTGGGCTGCCAAACCCCAATACTACAGTGCTCCCTAGGAAGGGGAAACTCCCTAGGAAGGGGTACGTCTACACTATGAAATTAGGTCAATTTTATAGAAGTCAATTTTTAGGAAGCGATTTTATACAGTCGATTGTGTGTGTCCCCACTAAGTACATTGAGTTGTCGGAGTGCATCCACAGTACCGTGGCTAGCGTCGACTTTTGGAGTGGTGCACTGTGGGTAGCTATCCCCAGTTCCTGCAGTCTCTGCTGCCCATTGGAATTCTGGGTTGAGCTCCCAATGCCTGATGGGGCAAAAACATTGTAACGGGTGGTTCCTGGTACATGTCATCAGTCACCCCTCCCTCTCTCTCTCCGTGAAAGCAACGGCAGACAATCATTTTGCGTCCTTTTTCCTGGATTGCCTGCACAGACGCCATAGCACTGCAAGCATGGAGCCTGCTCAGATCACTGCTGCAGTTGTGAGCATTGTAAACACCTCATGCATTATCCTGCAGTATTTGCAGAACCTGCAAAAGCAGGCAAGGAGGAGACGATAGCGCGATCACGATAGTGATGAGGACATGGACGCAGACTTCTCTCAAAGCACAGACCCAGCAGCTGTTCATTGCGAGAAGCCGCTGGGGATGGTGTAGCAGTGATCAGAGGACAGCAGAGCAGGATCTAAAGCCTGCAGTAGGGGGCAGGAATCGCAATCCCCAATCTCAGGGGCTGCAGAAAGAGTTAGGTCTCAAAGAGCTGGACATTGTCATAGCAAGTCCTAGACCAAGGATTCAGCAGGGGCAGGTTGAGAGCCCTCCACTCCTAGAGAAGTTTCACTCTGAGCCCCTAGTGCTATACAAGAAGCTTTAGGTGGTTTCCCATTCCCTTTTCCCCTCTGTCCCCTTCCCCCACTTTCTTTACCTCCCTTCTCCCCATCTCTTACTCTCTGTAAGAATCATACAAGGACCATGGTTAAAAAGTGAAAGGAAAAGTCAGCGAAACCAATATTCCAATTGTTATTCCTGCTTGCTGTGTGCTCCACTATATCTGTGAGAGTAAGGGGGAGACGTTTAAGGTGGGGTGGGAGGTTGAGGAAAATCGCCTGGCAGCTGGTTACGCACAGCCAGATACCAGGGCGATTAGAAGAGCACAGCAGGGCGCGCTGTGCATCAGAGAAGCTTTGAAAACCAGTTTCATGACTGGCCAGGCTACGGTGTGACCGTTCTATTTGTTTCTCCTTGATGAAAACCCGCCCCCCTTGGTTCACTCTACTTTCCTGTAAGCCAACCGCCCTCCACCCTTCGATCACTGCTTGCAGAGGCAATAAAGTCATTATTGTTTCAAAATCATGCATTCTTTATTAATTCATCACACAAATAGGAGGAAAACTCACAAGGTAGCCTGGGAGGGGTGGGGGAGGAGGGAAGCACTGGGTGGCGTGGTGGATGAGGGGAGGAGGGAAGGACAAGGCCACACTGCACTTCAAAACTTATTGAATGCTAGCCTTCTGTTGCTTGGGCAATCCTCTGGGGTGGAGTGGCTGGGTGCCCGGAGCCTCTCCCCCACCCCCGCGTTCTTGGGCATCTGGGTGAGGAGGCTATGGAACTTGGGGAGGAGGGCAGGCAGTTACACAGGGGCTGCAGCGGCGGTCTGTGCTCCTGCTGCCTTTCCTGAAGCTTCACCAGACACCTGAGCATGTCAGTTTGCTCCCCCATTAGCCTCAGCATTTCATCCTGCCTCCTCTCATCGCATTCATTTAAAACAGGGGTTGGCAACCGGCGGCACGCATGCCAATTTTTGTTCCGTTCACTCAGGCCAGCAGCGGGCTGAGCGAGCAAGCAGCTAGAACCCCAGAGCTGCAGTGGGCTCAGCGGCTCAGCCTGCTGCTGGTCTGGGGTTCCGGCCACTGGCTCCTGCCAGCTGGGGTCCCGGGCGCTGGCCCCGCTCAGCCCAGCCTGGGGTTCTGTCCATGCCCTTGGAGATTTTGGCATATATATTGGGATTTCATCTTTTGGAATGAAGTTCTGCCTGGGCGGATTCTTCTCCCCATACAGCGATCAGATCCAGTACCTTCCGTTCCGTCCATGCTGATGAGCTCGCCACGCTGGCCAAACAGGAAATGAAATTCAAAAGTTCCCGGGGCTTTTCCTGACTAGCTGGCTAGTGCATCTGAGTTGAAAGTGTTGTCCAGAGCAGTCACAATGGAGCATTCTGGGATAGCTCCCGGAGGCCAATACCGTCGAATTGCATCCACTGTACCTCAAATCTGGACCAGCGATGTTGATTTTAGCGCTACTCCCCTTGCCGAGGTGGAGTACAGAAACCGGTTTTAAGAGCCCTTTAAGTCGACAAAACCGGGTTGGTTGTGTGGACGGATTTAGTTTGAATTCGATTTAATGCAGCTAAATTCGACATAATCGTATACTGTAGACCAGGCCTTAGAATGATCCCTGTTGCAGGTGCAGCAGGTCTGGTCAATGCCTAACGCTGCACATGACATCAGGCACCACTGTCTCTTCCGCTTCTGCCCCTTTCATGCCCACACTCTCAGGCCTTCACCTCAGTACACCCCAAGAGCCAGGCCAGCCCTCATTGCCACCTCTGGGCCTTGCTCCCACCTGCCCAAGACCAACAGCAAACAATTTTACCCACTGCCAGTTGATGCTTAAGACACTAAACCAAAGGCTGAGCCACCACTAGACAGATCACTAGGATAACCAGATGAAAAAGAAGCTAGGCTTACAAATCCCTTCCAGAACTGGCAGGTTAACAGACTGTCACGCTACACGACTACGGCTTGCTCTCAAATACAGACTCAGGGACCATAAACAAGAGGTAGAGATGGAGTGAGAAACCACTGTATAAATCCAGAGAGGCGAGCGTGGCAGCCATGGGGTGAGAGCAGCAATTGAAAGACACTTTCTATTCATGTGTCCAGAATAGGAGGGAGCGTGAAAGAAATTACCTCACAGTAGCTGAAATGTAAAGGGACTTTCCATTAGTAAGTGATGAGAAAAACAAAACATGGATGAATAAAACTAGGGATACAGAGGGACAACATCACCACCAAGTCTGGAATGGACAGCAACAAAATCACAGGCTGAGGGTAACAATCCTCCTCTCTTTGCAGATACCACAGTGAGCAGACAGTATAACGCTCTATTGTTGTCAGCTAACCATCTGCTTTAAATTCCCAAGACTCTTTAGGGTCCTTAAGAGCCTCTTCTTGCTCTCATCTACCATAGAACTCAAACTGCCCCCATCTAAACCATACAGCTCAGGCCTCTCTTACAGCACCATCTTCCCCCACTCCCGGCCCGCATCAACCCACCACAAAACTTGAGCTACCCCAAAACTCATTCTTCACACCATCACTCTAATCCCCCCCGAACAAAGCTCATGTTTCCTTCTCTTTAAAAAAATGCCAGATACTTTGTTATTAACAAGACTCTTCTCTATTTGCCAAGGCTATTGTGGTTATTTACAAATTCTCTTTCTAGGATCCAGCCAGATGCTTCTTTTAAAGCCACATGGATCTGAAGCTTCTAACTTCTTTTAAAGTCTTTAAATAGCAACAATTGAATACAGTTCTGATTAAACAGAAACAGGCTAAGTCAGAGGTTTTCACACTGTGGTCCGCGAGCTCCATTCAGGTGGTCCGCGGATAGTTCCCTCTGAGGTGCATGCCTGGGCAGCTGCACTTGAGAGAATGAAGGGCCATCCACCTAATTAGTGGAGCCACGCCTTGCCTGGACCCTGGAGAAGATACACATATAAGGTGAGGTGGTGGCTTTGGGGGAATAGGTGGGAAGGGGCAGTGAGGTGAAAAGGGGGGGAATTTGGGACATGCAGTTCTGCGGTGGCCAGAGGAGGTGACTTTCCCCAGCTTCAGGGCTGTGGCTGGCTGCTGGGGAGAGACTGCCCTACTCCCCAGCCCCAGTGCTGTGTCAGGGGACAGACCCTCCCTCTCCTTCCCAGCCCCACCTCAGGGGCTGCTGCAGTGGGGGAGAGAGGGCATATCCATTGCATTAGAAAGGTAAGACTACTGGTATTAAAATATGAGTGGTGTGCTTTTATTTGTAGAACAAAAAATGTTAATTATTAAGGTTTTTTTAAAAAAATATAGCGCTTTTATCCAAAGTGCTTTACAATAGCTAGTTAGCGGTACAAACAATATTTGGAAAGATCATTAAGTGGTCTGCCGAGACCCTCAGCAATGTTCAAGTGGTCCATGGCGAAAAAAAATGTTTGAGAACCACTGTGCTAAGCCCTAGAGAACCCACTCTCCCAACTATCTATGTTCTCACTCCAAACTCTCTGGCTTGTGTCTATAAACTCAGGGGAGCTCCACAGGTAAGATTAGCAGGTTATAAACTTCCTGCTGGATTAACTGGCCAGGCAAAAAGGGCTAAATGGTAATCAAACCCTATGATTTAACTCTTGCTGGAGCTGGATACATCCCTGCAGTAGATAGAGGGGTAGTGAATTTTCTTTCCAGGGATCACTATATGCTTCCAACACTGCCAAAGAGTTAGGAAGACTGCTCCAAACTTCAGTCTCCCAGCATCACAATAACCCACCGCAGAGCTTGGTCTGCTTAGAGCTCCACTCTTGTGTCCCATGAAGTTCAAGCATCTCCAAAAGGCAATCTTTCCCCACTGGTTTCACCCAGGGATTCCCAATCCTTTTTCATCCACAGTCCCAAAACGTTCTCCTCAGCGAGGACGCAAGATGGTGGAGAATGAGGCTCTAAAATTAACTAATTTAGAGTCTAAGATCAGGGGGTGGAGGCAGGGATCTTGTCATTTTAAAAATCTGCAAGGCAACAGGCTTAATTACACTGTTGGATAAGTCCCCAGTCTTGCAAGTGACTCAGGGGGGTGCAATGCTGTGTGCCTCTTGAGATCAGTGTTGAGTATTAGATATTTAGTTGTATTAATATTAATACAATAGAAATAATTAACAGATGTTTAACAATAATAATCCTTGTGTGAATAAGGCAAGCAAGATTTGGCCTCTAGAAGCAAAGTAAAAAGAAAACAGGGCAGATGGGCCTTCGTTGCTCATTGATTAAACAAACAAAAGTTAATGGGGGGGGCTAGCTTTTAAGTATTTTAATCATGGAAGGTGTGAAATTAAGGGGGGCTTGTTGGGATGAGGAAAGCAAAATGCTTTTCAGATACTTTTAGGTGGGGGTTGCAGAATAATGGCTGAGGAGCAGTGAGTGTTTGTGCAAAGACCCCTTCTGCTAGCAGAACTCTGCGGGTGCTTCAAGTGCCAGCCGGCTGGGTAGGGAGAAGAGCACAGCCAATAGCTTGGAAAGTAAACAACTCCGGCTCAGGCAGCTGGGAGTGGGCGTGTGCAGTAGGCACTGGCTGCCGAGAGCATCAGAGCCCGGGTGCGTGCCCTGCCGCTGCCACACAAGCCCCTGCAATTCAGTGTTGCCGCTGCTTCCAGCTGCCTGAGAGCAGATCCTTGGGGACATTGCAGTAGAAACTTTTCCGCACTGTGCAGGATTTGAAGAGGTGTTTAAAAATCAGCTCCAGGGTAAGAGCAGGTGATTTTGAATGAGAGAAGGTTAAAGGAGACAGTCTGTGAAATCCAGATTCACATGCCTTTCCCAGGAATCAGGGACATGTAGGCCTTGTCTAATCTCTCCGGACTAGTAGCTTGGAGAAAAGAAGCTAGACAATTGGTTACCTGCACTAGCACTGTTTGTAGCTTCAGATCCATGTGGTGTAAAACACTAGCAAAGTACAAGGGGACCCTGCCCCGGCACAACTCATGGGCCAGCCAAGAACTGGCCTAATGATTTATAGGGACTCTAAGGTATTGGAAGGGGAGGAATCAGCCTGTGAATTGCCTTCCCATCTGGCCTGTTACTGGAAGGGCTGGGAGGATCAGAATGCTTCCTTCTCTCAGGTCCCATTCATGACTGATATAAGGTCAGCTTGTGAGTAACAATCTGTACTGGATACAGGGTACCCAAAAGAGCAGGTCTGGCCTAATCTCCCTGAAACTGGAAGTACAGGGGGAGGCAAACAGCTTGCAACCTGATGTCTCTGCCTCTCACACTTTGGAAAAGGAACTTGTGGTTAGATCACTTGGATGGGCTGTATATGACAGCTAAGAGCCTGATTTCCTCCCCCCAAGGGACCAGCTGGGGAGGCAAATCTCTCTTGGCACCTTGGAACTCTAGGCATCATTAGGGCTGCACTGACTAGTTTGCATTTTTAAGGCTCAGTCCATGGAGGCCATGTGGCTGGCTTTGCCATGCCGTCAGAATAGCAAATGGCCTGGGATGAGAAGATGTTAGGGCCAGATTTGGAAAGGTATTTAGGAACCCAAACATGCAGGTAGGTGCCTAGTGAGATTTTCAAAAGCACCTAAGTGTCCGACTTCCATTGATTGCACGTGTAGGCCCTTTAAAACTCTGGAACTTAGTGGCTAGTGAGGGGCATTCATTTGCCAGTCTGCCTAACCGCAAAAATACCCCCGAGCTGTCCTGGCAGGGTAGCTTTAGTTGTAGAAAGAGAACACTTCCAACTCAATCCCAGGGTTGGCTCTGGATATTTTGATGCTCTAAGCATAGTAGGGTGCCCTTAAAGGGGCAGAGCCTTCTAAATCAGCAGTTCTCAACTGGGGCGGGGGGGGGGGGTTCTGAGACTGCTGTGGAGCTGCAAGCAGGTTTCAGGAGTAGTGGGGGGCAGCGAGCTCCTCCCAGGTCCGGGTGGGGAGGGGGTAGAGCAAGCTCATGGGTGCGGGGGTCACAGAATGTGCCCTTCCAAAAGGGGTCCAATTTAAATTCCTGCACATGCCCCTGGTGCTTTGTAAAGCACCTTGAGATCTATAGTGTAAAGCACTGTGAAAGTGTTGTCGTCTTCTTCCTTGCATTAATCCCGTCAAATGGGGTCCACTCTGAGTCCTTTCCCCATACAAGTGCTGAGTATGGTTACTTATTCATTGATCTAACAAACTCTTTGCGGTGGGGAACCATCTCTTTGGTCTGTTTGGTCAGCACGTAGTACAGTGGGATCCTGGTCCAATACTGGTGTGTTTAGGTACCACAATAATACAAGTAATTAATAATAATAATTATTGACTTCAGAGGGATTTGTGTGTCCTCCATTCCCCTCAGGATCAGGCCCTAACTGGGGGAAAATGGACTCCTGTAGCTCAGTGCAATGGTGGAAGAAAAGAAAAAAGTTACTGATTATAAATGCCTGTATGGTGTGGCTATTATGAAAATTTGGTGGGTCTGTGCTATGAGGACTCTTGGCTTGAGGTAGCACTTTTGAACAGAGCAACACATCACATTCATCATGGAAGTGTGAAATCCAGCTGTGACTTTCCTTTGTCAGTGAGGACACAGCAGTCTCAGGCCGTGTGTAAATTACTAATATTAATGCTATGCCTTTATACTGTGATGTGCACTGAAGAATCTGGAACACTAGGTGAGAAGGAGAGTGAGTTTGTGTGGGGGCGGGGGGAGAAAACCTGGATTTGTGCTGGAAATGGCCCACCTTGATTATCATGCACATTGTAGGGAGAGTGGTCACTTTGGATGAGCTATTACCAGCAGGAGAGTGAGTTTGTGTGTGTGTGTGGGGGGGGGGGGGGCGGAGGGTGAGAAAACCTGGATTTGTGCTGGAAATGGCCCAACTTGATGATCACTTTAGATAAGCTATTACCAGCAGGAGAGTGGGGTGGGAGGAGGTATTGTTTCATGGTCTCTGTGTATATAATGTCTTCTGCAGTTTCCACAGTATGCATCTGATGAAGTGAGCTGTAGCTCACGAAAGCTCATGCTCAAATAAATTGGTTAGTCTCTAAGGTGCCACAAGTCCTCCTTTTCTTTTTGCAAATACAGACTAACACGGCTGTTATTCTGAAACCTGTCAATAGGTGAGAATAGTATCACTAGCCTTATTTTACAGAAAAGGAAACTGAGTCACAGGGAGGTTATGAAGCTCGCAGGTTGATACAACCAGTGGAGACCCATTTATAGAACAGAGGGAATCCTAATACCCAGTCCTGTGCTCTGAACTACCGCCACATGCTCACTTGCTCCCCTGTTGTAACTGATGCCAGTTCAGCTTGAACAAGTGTTTAGTGGTTCATCCCCATGGCCAGCAGGGGCCAGAACTGCTCCATGAAATGTTGACCTGCCTCCCTCTTCCTGTATCTGAGACAAGGAGTCTGTTTCTGGGCAGTGAGGGATAAGTACAGGGATCTGGAACGCAGAGGGCACTCTAATTCCCGACACTACTTTGGTTACAGGCTATTGATATTGTGCGCCCCTAAGGAGATCGTTTGTTGTCTTATGCACGAAATCAAAAGGGCCTATTTATCCCTCTGTCTGGCCTGGTATTCGTTTCCTGCAGACGGAGCTGGCCCATTGAGAAGTTCCGCAGAATAACTACATCAGCTGTTGCATTTTACTAGTGATCAGCAGTAACAGCCAGGTGCTCTGATGGCCTTTTCAAAGCTGAATTTAGGCTAAATCATAAGATCATAGCAAAACTGTCTCCACCGCGATGTTTGTACAGGACTGAGCGCACCAGGTGCTCAGTAAAATAATAAGTGTTTACTGACTAATGAATTGCTTGTCTGCCCTTGAATACAGTCCTAACATTTAGGCAGTTAGCTACAATTCTACCCACACCCCTTCCCTTTTAGGAAGGTTTTGCATAATGTCTAAATATAAATTGTGGGTGGAGTGGCAATTTTGGATATTTCGGAGCCTTGGCACTGGTCAGTCCAGAAAAATATCCAGTGATTTGTTTCAAGTATCTAAGCAGTAGGCAAAGAGCAGTAGGCTTGAGTGCAGGTTTAGCAACCACGACCTCCTGAATTCTAACCCCAGCTCTGACTAATTCCCTCTGCCTCTTTGGGTATGCATCTGAAACCCTCTGCCTCAGTTTCTTTCTCTGCCAAATAATGAAGACAATAGTTCCTTACTTCACAGAAGTGTTATTTACAGGGCTCTACCAATGGGGTGAATGTGGGTGAAAACTGTGAGCTCAGGTGGGAGGGGCTGTTCTGACTAGTTTACATGGGGACAGAAGGTTCCAGGTAGGTTATGGATGTAGCCAATGCAGGGCTGGGGGGAGGGGCCCTGCTGGCTACCAGATCTGCCTAAATGAATCACACAGTAAATGCCCAACATAGACTTCCTGTGCTTCTGGATGGGTGCTAATTAATCTACCAGTGAAGACTCAAGGAGGATTAATATAGCAGTAAACTGCTGCTTTGGGGAGTTATCTGGGACTTTCCCCTCTTTGGGCTGTATGGCCACACTAGTTGCTCATTGAATCTCTGTGATGGCCCATCAAACTACTGGACGGTCCAGTGATCAGGGCACTAGCCTAGAACTTGGGAGACCAAGCTTCAGTTCCCTGCTCCGCCACCAACTTCCTGTGTGACCTTGGGCAAGTCACCTAGCCTCCCTGGGCCTCAGTTCCCCATCTCTACAATGGGGATAACAGCCTTGCCCTATCTCATGGGCAGTTGTGAGGATAAATAAATTAAAGCCTGTGAGGTGCTCAGACACTAAGGGAACCCGGGTTGTAGATGATGCCCCACACTTGTACACAGTTGGTACAATATGTTTGATTATTATAAAGAGAGGCCAGCATTGTGGCCAGTTTTGAAAGGCCTATGGCTCAAGTGCTACAGAGCATAGTGGGGCTTATACATTACTTAACATTTTGTTAATGGGGAGAGATACGCCCGCTCAGCTGAAAAATGCAATGGCTGCCTTCACCCAGTGGTGCAAGTAGGGCGGTCCGGTATGCCGTACCATTAAGATATTTATTGCCGATACGCCGTACCAGAAAGACACAGGAGCAGAAGGTGGGGCCGCCCAGCTCCTCTGGCACTGCTGTGCCACCCCCAGCCCCACCCTTCCATGCAGCTGCATCTCCTATCTGGGGTCTGTACAGCCTTGCCCCAAGACAGGGCTGGGGGCAGTACAGCCACACCAGAGGAGCTGTGAGCCAGGCGGCCCCACATTCTGCTCCTTTTGCCGCTGCAGTTCCAGAGAGCCCTGCGGTACAGAAGTCTGTATCTGGCGCAGTGGGAGGACAGAGCCCCACCCCCAGGTAACATGGGATGGGGAGGAGACAGAGAGAGCATTGGGGGCCCAGGCTGGGGGTGGGGTGGGGAGGAGTCATGTGGGAGGGTCACATGCCCCCCGTTTAGCTGCTGCCCCCCCTTTGTGTCCCTCCCATGAGTCGCCTATGCGCAGCGTACCAGTAAGAAATAAATTCGGCTTGCACCACTGCCTTCACCCCAGTCTGAAGGGAAGGGCTGAGGGTTAATAAATCCCCGTACTGAAATATCTGGGCCTTTTCATTCATATGTAGTATGGGGGGAGCAGAGATATAGCCCCACAGTCAGAAACACTGGTAGCTGTAATGCAAGCCCCAAAACCAGTGAGAGTGGGAATTTTACATAAATGAAGGGAAGAAAGCAAAGGGATATCTGAATAAGTTGTGAAAAATAGAGGTTTTTTAGGGTTAAGCCTAATTTCAGCCCTTCCAGTGCAAATTGGGTCAGTATGGCTTAGTCCATAGAGCACTGGAATGGGACTCTGGAGACCTAGTTCCATTCATGGCTCTGTCACTGACTGCTGGGTGACCTTGGGCAAGTTACTTCCTCATTTTGTAGATGGGGAAACTGAGGCACAGAGTGGGGATGATACTGCCTCTTTTGTAAAGTGCTTTGAGATCTGCTGATGCAAAGTGCTATACAGAACCTAGGGATTATTATTATAAACCTCAAAATTGCACCCATTATCTGTTTGAATTCCACATCCTCCTCAGGTTTCAGAGTAGCAGCCGTGTTAGTCTGTATCCGCAAAAAGAAAAGGAATACTTGTGGCACCTTAGAGACTAACAAACCTCAGCACATGAGGTTCCTAAAATGAATCTATTTGTCCCTGGTTGCTCTAGGGAGCTCTACATCTCCTGGCTGCTCCAATAAGTCATATAGAAGGAGCTCATTTCCATCAAGAAGCAACCCCTGAATAGAACAGTAGGACGGAACATGCTTTGACAATCCAGCTGAGTATGTCCTCAGATGTATTTCAGCAAAACTGTTAATTGTATAAATTGGTTCCATTTCTTCTCCCAGTTGAACCTAAAACTGGTTTGCTTTAAAGCATAGGTTTGACTTTTCTCCCCCAACAGAATCTCAATATTGCTTCTATCAAGATTTTTTTTTTAAAAAAACCCAGTTAAATATAGCAAGAGAAACAGATTGTCTCTAACCCATAAACACTTCATGTTCTGGACCTGCAACCAGCAGCTGCTAGGTTAGAGCACGGAGCAGCTCCTTCCCCCAGCAGGGTGTATGGTGTAGTCTCATAAATGGTTTGGGATAAACAAGCCCCCATGCAGAACTAAACTCATTTTGTACCTGTGCTCTCATTTACTTTAGCCATCATCCCACACGTGCTTATGGGACATCCCCTAGCAGAGTTGTTTTTGGTGCAAGGTTCAAAAGTTGTTGAGTTGGACAGAGAGCATAAAGAAACTCGCTCTTGCATTAAGGAGAGCATTGCTTTAGGAGCGCTGAGTTACTCCAGCCCTGGTAACAAAGAATAGGCAAAACTTTACTGAACGGTCTCTGCTGTTGGGTATTGTCGTTATAGCCACAGACACGACATTTTTCATGGGAAGGCAATAACTCCGTCAAGGATGCCTTTTCCTCAGCCTCTGTCTGCCCAAAACTCTTTATGGCCATTGCACTGTCTCTAGCTAAATCTTACATCAAACAACTCCCCTGAAGCCTGAGGAGGAAAGTGGACTTGAACTAGGAGGAGTATAGGGGCATGCTTTGTAGGGAGGGAGATCTACAGACAAAGAAGTGCTGTCTCATATACCCCCCCTAGGACTGTTCCAGAGGGAGACAATCTCACATAGGTCAGCTGGTCCATACACCTCCAGAAAGGTTAAGTTCTGTGAGGATCGGGGTTTAAGATCCACAGGAGGATTGCTGGTGAGCGCAGCAGCGGGGCGTAGAGCTCAGGTGCAAGGGGCTAGTTTGAACGGTTACTGGGAGAGCTGGAACACAGAGGACCAGAAGGCTCCATGACATTTGGGAATGGCAGTTGTGGGAATGGCCAGCAGGGGTGGAGGGTCAAGGGGGGAGGAGATAGGAACCCTGCTGGCTCCTGGGCCTAGCTACAATTTAGCCTGCTGTAACTAGCCACTACAGACGTTGCCTGTTTACCAGAGTCTACCTGTGTGATGTGCTAACTTGCCTGTCTGTGGAGAACATGGGAGCAGAGATAGGATAGTATCAGCTATTTTAGACAAAAGCAATGAACTCAATAGGAAGATGCCCTATTCTCACCAGGTCTTAGTGAACTAAGTGTAATCATAGACTCACAGACTTTAAGGCTAGAGGGGATCATCATGAGCATCTAGTCTGACCTCTTGCACATTGCAGGCCACAGAATCTCACCCACCCACTCCTGTAATAGACTCAGAACCTCTGGCTGAGTTACTGAAGTTCTCAGATCATGAATTAAAGACTTCAAGTTACAGAGAATCCACCATTTATGTTAGGTTAAACCTGCAAGTGACCCATGTCACATGCAGCAGAGGAAGGCAGTGTCCCCCCACCCCCGGGTCTCTGTCAATCTGACCTTGGGGAAAATTCATTCCCGACCACAGATATGGCAGTCAATTAGACCCGGTGCACGTGGGCAAGACCCACCAGGCAGATACCTGCAAGAGAATTCTCTGTACTAACTCAGAGCCTTCCCCATCTACTGTCCCATCAGCGGCCGTTGGGGACATAATCATGGACTGTTTTTTCAAGACAGAACTATTTTGTGATGATTTGCCAAATTCACTCATTTATTCCTATATTTAGGCTGACCGATTCCAGGATTAGTTTTCAAACACACAGTAGGAATCTATCCAATCTATCGATGTGGCACTTATCCCTGTAGAATCTGAGCATTGCGCAAAGTTACATAAATCCCTCTCTCTAGGGGCTAGTCACAGATTCGGGAAGATCCCTTATATAATTATTAGAATTCACATGATTTAATTCCCATATGGAAGAGCTGATAAAATATATTTTTGGCATAAATGGTAATAGAAAAAAATTAACTTTTCTTTATGGCAAACAAATACAAAACATATCTATGAAGCTGTAAGCACATTAGGGCAGGGGTTGTCTCCATATAGCACCTAGTCCCTGATTGGTGCCTCTTGGTGCTACTGTAATATAAATATCATTATAAACACCTACTTTAAAAAAGACACTGTGGTGAAATATCAGAGTACAATCCAGACTAACTGAGTAGCTGTGTCATCCCTGCCCTCTACCCTGGGGTGCCCTTCACAATGCCTTGCTGCTGTAGCCTCCAGCATGTAAAGTCACTCTCAGCGGTGTGTGTGTGTGTGTCAGCCATACCTTGGCTTCTACCAGCCTTGGAGATTACCAAAGGGTCACCCCAACACACTCCCAGTCTCAGATTTCCCCCCAGAAACGTATGTCCTCTCCTGCCCAGCCCTCTCCTTGACAGTACAATTATATGAAGTCAGTTATTCCTTTAAGGGAATAATATGCACACAACTTGTTACCCCAAATGGGGTTACCCAGACTCTTGAACACACAGGATTAGATAAAACAATAAAGCAAGTTTATTAACCACAAAGAGATTTTAAGTGAGTACAAATAATGAGGTATAAAAGTCAGAAATAGTTATAAGAAAAATTAAGGTACAATGCTTACTAGCACCTAACAAACTATATTAGATTCAAAGCAAAGTTTTCTCACCACATGCTTTCGGCAATCCTGCTGACCAACTCTTTAGGTCAGGACCTCAGACCCAGAGTCCAGTGGTGCTTCCTTTGTCTCTCCAGGTGCAGTGAATGTGATGGGCAGGGAGAGAGAAATGGGTGTCTTGGGGTGTTTGCCCCTGCTTTTTATAGTTTCAGTTCCCCTTCTGAAAAACATTTCCAGCTGGGAGCATGGCGACAGGCAGTCTGTGTGGAAGGAAACTCCATGTTGTTTCTTTGCCAAGATGTAGATTTTTTGCCCCTGCCAAAGAATGGCCACTTAGCTGGTAATGGTCCACCAGCCTTGCTTACACCTGGCTGAGGCATCAGTGTGCCCTTCATCTCTGAGGAACTAGTCTGGCCACTCCCCAGATGTATCTGGAAAACATACTTTTGGTCATGATTTCAGATTATAACTTCACATAGAATGCTGCTATGTGCATTTTGCCATGATATGATTGATCAGCAAATTATGAGTTTTTAAATGATACCTCAGAAGGCATACTTTGTGTAAACATAATTACAATAGTGTGTAGGGGGTGAACACTGTAGGGGTCTATTCTGTCACATCCATCCATTAGCAACTCTGTCTTGAAAGGACCCAGAGTTTCAAAATGTTAATATCATTACAAACCAATCAGCCCTAAATTAATTGGTAGTTATCCTTACACATAATGAACTTGACCTTTTAGCATTATTTATTGCAGTTAATTTGGTTTGAGTATATTTATTCCTAATAGATTTATAAATGTGTGGTTAGATTAGGGAATAAAATTGTGTGTGTGTGTTTATTCTGTATTGTACAAGTTAAAAAATATGCATTGCCTTTCTACATGCATTTATTGATGACAGTTTATGCTAGAAAGCCCACATCTCCAAATACTTTTACTTAATGTCTGCTAGTGGATGGGTGGTCTTCAGTTTTCTTATGACTGTTCTTACGCATTCAACAGTGAATCGAGAGGGAATTTCCACTTCTTTGGCTTAAACGAAGGGGTTGCCAGGAGGAAAAGGAGGCAGAAAAAAATGTCCTGAGACATCACGATGGAATCAGGTGGCAAATTTACCATTTGATTTAACTGGGTCTCAAAACCTGTATCAACAAAGATATCATGGTCTTCTTCAAGGGCACATCTTTTACCAGTGCATCTTCCATCGCTGTCACATACACCTCTATTTCAGCCAAGAACACAAAAGCATTTTACTTTCACCAACAGCGCTTCTAAACTGTGTGCTGGAGAAAGGAGATATGACCAGTCATCTCCCAAACCAAGAGGCTCAGCTTATGCTGCTGTTTCTCCTCTAGGACAAAAAAGCTGCCATGAAAAGGGCCAGTTGTTATGTTTCTGAATAGTGAGGTATAAAACCGACCACTCCTGTGTCCAGAAAAGCAGCTAGAGATGGGAAAGTGCCATTTGGGGCAGGAAACTCAATCCTTTCACTTTTTTTTCTGTCTTGTATTGGATCCACCAACATACCATATTTGATCATGTTTTCTCAGAACAGCTGGGAACTGCTCAAGTTCAGCACAATTACCTGCCTGGGTCAGGATCACCCTGCAAAAATGTACAACTGGATGAGTTGTGCAAAGATTCCTTGCACATCTGAAGTCTCCTCCTTGATCTTCTCCAGTTTATAACCAGGTGTCTCAACTCTTGGTTTTGGGATTGTCTTGTAGGTGTTCTGCGTAGGTTCCCCATTAGCAGGGCCTCTATGTGCTAGTGTAACACAAATACATAATAATAATTAGCTACACTGAAAAAAAATCTGTGTTCTTGTTAATTTTTATATCACACATTTCCTCTTTAAAGAGCTTTACAGTGAAAATTCAAGATACATATAAGGAGGGGTGCAAGTAGTGTTGGCAAAAAGCACCTTCAAATAAGCCAAGCAGGACAGTGACCTGTGGAGTTTCTAAGTTAACATGGGGGAGGAGGGAGAGGGAAGAACAGAATAAAAGGCAGATCTCACAATGAAATTAAACAGGGGCAAGTGTCCTGATCACTTAAAAACATCATAGGAATCGTCAACTAGAAGTCAGAATAAAAAATGCCTTTTCCATTGAAGTAGAACGACAACTGCAGAATATGCTCTCTTCTGTGCAGCCCGTCCAGTCGTTCATAAATGCAATGCATAGGGTTGCCTGATCGATCCATAGCTCTGGGGCACTTGCCAACAACTGAGCGGCCTAATCTGTGCTTAGTGTATCAAATACCATTTATATTGACACACAGGAACGAGCCTAATCACAAATCTGTAGATAAACAGCCAGATGAAGTTAAAATGGCTGCTAGCCTGGTGAAGTTTAGTCTGCTGCTGCAGGCAGGGCTTGGACCTGGGTGGCTGGGAATGTCAGTCTGTTTCCCTAGCAGTTGCTTTTGGACAGGGAGTTTCAGAAGAAAAGGGAGGGCAGGTTGAGAAGGTTTCAACGGACAACTGGGTTAGAGAATGATTAGGGGAGGGAAAAGAGCGGGGGCAAGGTTAAACAGAAGCAAAGGGGAAGGAGTACAACCTCCCTGTGCCCTGTGAGATGGCAGCCTTGGTTTTCCTGACTTCGCAGCCCTAGGAAAGCTACCACCCTATCATAGCAGCCTTGATCTCCACAGCGTTTGCCCCCTTAGGGCTTGTCTACACTTAAAACGCTGCTGCTGTAGCGCTTCAGTGAAGACGCTATCTAGGCCAACGCAAGAGGTTCTCTTGTCTGTGCAAGTAATCCACCTCCCCGAGAGACTGTAGTGATACTCCGAATAATGGATTTCAGGTGCACCTAGGATGACCTGCCTCTCGCCCCCTTTAATCTGTCCTTTCCGAGGTATAAATTTCCAGGTTGTTAAGGAAAACCCTAAAGGACACAGATATAACGTTCTGATAAAGTAATTGACATAGGCAGTATTCTTTCCCAGAACAGAGGATCTTTTTATTAATGTAACTAGTAATCCCTAATACGGTATAGTCTAAAAACCCAAAAGGCGGCACAAAATCCCTTATACAAACCCCTTACTGCGAGTTTAAAGAGCGTTCATAACAGCATATAATTTATATGATTCTAACCAAAGCGCTTTATTACAAATGTCCAGTTTGCAACAAGTCGCTGACAGCAGTTCTTAAATTTGCTATAAAGTTTACATTAAGTTGCAATTAGTAACAGAATTTTATGCATTCTTATCAGCACACACACACATGCTAATCCTATATACTATCCTCCACTATATTTATACTACAATTAAAAATAGCAGGCTTAATTATCAATCTGTTGGTATCCCTTTAAATCACAGTTGCTGCCTGCCACTGCTCCTCAGCTCTGATCAGTCAGCTTCGCTCTGGTCCTTCGGTTTTGCTCTGCTCCAGTCTTCTTTATTTTTCTCTGCAACTGCTCCCCCTTACCCGTCCTTTCCCGATTGCATTCTCTCTCTCCAAATTAAATTCTGCCTTCTGGCAGCTGCACTCTGGCTCTCTCTCCTGATGTAACTTTCCGTTCTTAGAAGCAATTACCTCATTTGCACATGCTCAATATCAACCCTTACCTCAGAGCTATGATTGACAGCTCTGACCTTTAGAACAAGTTATGAGTGGACAATGACCAGCCAGCTAGCTGACCTCTCTCTCTACCCCGTACCGCACATGCAAAGTAGCTATTAACTTTGCACATGCTCACTGCTGTTGATTACCGCAGAGTTATGATTCTGCCAGTCTGTACACACACATTTGGCCTTTTGCCAAGTCACCATCTTAGAAATTCTGGGGGTGCAGGAGGGGGCTCCAGGCTGGGGGGTGAGGCAGAGGGGTTCAGGGTGTGGGAGGGGGCTCTGGGCTGGGGCACAGGGTTGGGGTGCAGGAGAGGGTGAGGGCTCTGTCTGGGGGTGTGGTCTCTGGGCTGGGGCTGGGGATGAGGGGGTTGGGGTGCAGGAGGGGGCTCCAGACTGGGGGGGTGGGGCAGAGGGGTTCAGGGTGTGGGAGGTGGCTCAAAGTTGGGGCAGGGGGTTGGGATGCAGTGGGGGTGAGGGCTCCATCTGGGGTTGCAGGCTCTGGGGTGCGGCTGGGGATGAGGGGTTTGGGGTGCAGGAGGGGGCTTCAGGTTTGGGGGGGGCTCATGGCTGGGGCAGGGTGTTGGGGCATGGGCTTACCTCCGCCAGCTCTTGGTCAGCAGGGGAGCTAAGGCAGGCTTCCTGTCCGACCTGACTCCGCGGTACGCCCCGGAAGCAGCCAGCAGGTTCAGCAGGCACTGCCGTCGCACCTCCCATTGGCCGCGGTTCCTAGCCAATGGGAGTTGCGGAGCTGGTGCTTGGGGCCCCCGCACCTAGGAGCTGGACCTGCTGTCTGCTTCTGGGGCTCAGTGCGGAGCCAGGTCAGGTAGGGACTAGCCTGCCTTAACTCCGCAGCACCACCGACTGGACTTTTAACAGCCTGGTTGGTGGTGCTGACCGGAGCCGCCAGGGTCCCTTTTTGTATCTTTGAAAACCGGACACCTGGTCACCCTAGTGGACAGCCAAAGGGGGGACTGCAGAGTGAAGCTGGCAGGATGAGAGTCTTCTGCACAGTCCCAGATTAGGGAGTTGTGGCTGGATAGAAAGCCCTGGCTGGGGGTTTTATTTTCCTTTTGGGGAGAAGGCAAAGAAGGCAGGTCCGGCCTTGTGTCTCCCGCGGCTCAGAGATCACAAAGATACAATACCTCAGGGAGGAGGGATTGTGCTCAGCTTAAGGCTAGGTTGGAAGGCTGTATTTATTTTGAATTTAGTATTAATAAAACCAGGCCCCAAGAAGGGCTATTATTGGTCTCGTGAAAACCCTTCTGTGTATGTATACCCAGGGGAAACCTGAGGCAGGGCACTGCAGAGCTACTACTGGCCACGAGGGGGTGGCAGACCCTAGGACCCAGCCTATGACTGAGAAATAGCATAAGAGAAACATTGATGCTTTTAATCTAAATACCTGAAAACAGAGTGTCTAAACCAACTTTATTTTGATATGCCTTGTTAGCTGGCTACATATTTCCCCACTGAAATGCAGTGATGGAAGGTGTCCGCCAACACCAGTGCACCGGACACAAGTGAGGGGAAATTCTGGCCAAAGATACTGTAGTACCTCAAGGAAAAAAAGGGTTTCTTGCGGAATAATAAAAAGTATCAAACAATCTTTAGAAACATTAACAGGCAAAATTAAGCTAGAATTCGAACTGTTGGTCCAAGAGTGCCAGAAGTCAGTTACAGAGTCGAAGGAGTTTTAATATTTTCTCACCAATGTCTTGGTCAATTCAGCTTCTGTCATCACAGCTGTATGTATGAGGTATGACCGCAGCTTTGGAGAACCTGATTAAAGGGGCACCTACTGGTTTGCAAGTTCAGGGTGGTTCGAGAGAAACAGAGGAAAAGTAGGTGATCTGGTCACTGAATTCACTCTAACCCTCATGTTTTCTATTCACTAGCGAAGGGTTTGTTCCATCCACATCCTGAAATGGCTTAAACACCCCCCCCAACTCGAACAAAGAAAGTCAAAATGTAGCTTAGATCCTTAGTATGGGTCCAGTGGAGAAATAGCGAAGCATTTGCATCCTTTGTGATACAGCCTGTTTGTTTGTTTTTTAAGCTTAAACAATCCCCTGAATTTATCTGATTGAAGATCAGTGCCAGGACAAGCTCATCATTGGCATAGTTCAGCACACCGATGAAATTGCTCTAAAAAGCCTATACGAGCCTATAATAATGCTTTGAAACAGGCAAAGAGTTACTCAGGCTATGTCTACACGAGCACTTTTGTTGGCATAACTGATGTCGCTCAGGGGTGTGAAAGAACACCCCCTTGAGCAACGCAGGTTACACTGACAGAAGCGCTGGCGTGCACAGCGCTCTGTCAGCGGAAGACGCTCTCCCGCCAACATAGCTACTGCCACTCATTGGGGGTGATTTAATTATATCGATGGGAGAGGTCTCTCCCATCAGAATAGAGTGGCTCTAAACTATACCGGCAAAGCATTCCTAGTGTGGACGCAACTTCCACCGCCAAAGCTGTGGTTATTCCATCCCCCACCGAGAGAAGGTCCTTAGAAAAGAGGAAGAGCACACACAGTTTTTGTACTCCAACAGCTGTGCCAGTTAGGGGTGTGATTGTTTACCGATACAGTTATGCCTGTACAAAACCTAACCGCATGGGGGGAGGGTTGTACTGCATTAGCTATGCTGGTATAGGTCAAGCAGTACAGCTTGTGTTCACACAAGCCCCCAGCGGTGATTACCAGGAGCTTAGCTAAACACTAGCACTAGAGAGGTTAAAATAAGATACTAGATTGAGAGGATGGAAAAGAAAGGGAAGGGGGCAGCTTCTCCTGTTCAATGCTTAGCGTTCAAGCCTTGCAAGTAAATCCCTGCTCTTATGGAAGTTGCTATGACATCTGTGTCACCTGAAAGACCACGCTTGGCAATCTGGATATTGGAGTGTTGAAGGAAATGGAAATTCCATAGCCAAAAAGGGCCCTTTTCTGTGAATGCTCCATGTCAGTCCCTGCAAGGGATGTCATTGGTTTCACCCTCTGGTGTCCCCATGGAGTGCAGCTCCCTCAGAAGGGTGTGGATAGAGAAGTCTATGTCCATTTCTGTGGTCTGAAGCCTTGCTCAGTGTGCGCTGCCCACTGGCTTATTCACATTCCCCGTCCCCCAGTTGTCCTCTTTGCATCCTAATTGTGTGATCTGAGTGATTGTAATTTTATATCGGGGGTAACCGGGTTAGTCTGTATCCACAAAAACAACAAGGAGTCCAGGGGCACCTTAAAGACTAACAGATTTATTTGGGCATAAGCTTCGAAGAAGAGGGTTTTTTATGCACGAAAGCTTATGCCCAAATCTTTTAGTCTTTCAGGTGCCACTGGACTCCTTGTTGTTTTTGTAATTTTATACTGTTACATTGAGTTTGTTTTAGCCTCTGTTGTTTCACAGAATGCCACTCAGGTTAAAAAAATAGAACTTGCTAAAAAAAAAGGACCATAATTATGACTTTTACTATGCACAATGGTAAAATTAAATTAGAAGAAATTTTAGGATTAATACTTGGTATGTACTCAATCCAAAAGCCAGAGCTGCAGTACATGCATTCAAAGAAAGTCTCCAGTAGATGTCTCTGTTATACAGAGCCAGGCTTTGCTCTAGTTATTACTGCAGATGGTAACGTGTTCCCAAAAAGCAAAACATTTCCCATTTACAAAGCCGTGGTGGGCCAGATCTGGATCTGCTACACTAGTGGGAATCTGGAGAAATCCACCAAAGTCACTGTGATCAAAACCTGGTCTCTATTCCAAGTAGAGTTACTAGGATATTTCCATTGCTGTGGCTCAGAGCTTCTGTTTGCTGCAGTTTGATAGCTTGCACTCTCTCCTCTTGTCTTTCATTCACTGATTCTGCTTTTTAAACCTTGCCCCTGGAGCAGAGAGAGAAGGCTGGTAGCGGTGGTGCATTGCATTGCATTGGAGGGCATGCTGGGCGGGGGGGGGGGGGGGGGAAGAGTGTCAGCAATTGCTACCCACCAAGTGTGCACATATGAGGGAAACTTACATACACTTATTTAACCTGTATCATTCCAATAAATTGAGAACAGGATTTTCTGGGCCTCTCCAACATATACTGCCCAGACTGTTTGAACCCTTCTGTCGGAACCTGGATTGGACTTTATTTCAGTGTCACGAGCACTATGTCTATATAATCATATTTAGAGATACCCGGTTACCTGAGATAAAGGAAGTTATATAGCACAGCACTGGACTACAGATGACATCCTAAGACGGCAGAGCACTCTATACTGAACTCATGCTGCCCTGTGCAGCCAAATGTACTGAACTGTTTACTTACCGAATCAGTAGAAGAACACTTCCAGCACGTGAGAAGCCCTTACCTCTTCCCCTTTCTATAGAAGGTAACATTATTTCACTTCTGTAGCTCTTCAACCTTCACAGCAACATCTGCAGACCTAAATTCAGATCAAGAGACGGGTTACTGGATCGCAATAGTCCCACTCAGGGGGCTTGTGTAGATGATCCACAGTACGGCTTGGATGTTTGACATGAACATTGTACTGCATCAGGCATCAACCCCACCCTGGTCACTATGCAGGCATTGTACTGTAATATACTCAATTTGTTTCCTCTGTCCATAATGCTGGTGTCCTCCTTGTCCCTGACTTTTCCTCCCCCGGACCTCCCATGTCTGCCGTCTGCCTATCACCACCTCCCTATCATTTTCTGTGTAATGCCACTGCCTGGAGTCCAGCTGAAAGCCTATCCATACCTTCATCTCCTCTTGCATTGCAATTCCCACCTCTCCAATTTCCTGCATGTGTGTAATGCTGCTGCCCACCTTTGCACAAATAAACACAACCGTGTCATTCCCACGCTTAGCCCACGCCACTGGATTCTCATCTTATTTCAGGATCCATTAGAAGACTGCTCATTTTGGTTTTAAAGTCCTCCATAGACTTGTTCTACGCGATTTAACAGGCCTTTATCTCTCCTTCCCTCCCTGCTCATCCAATGCTGTCCTCCTCTCTCCCTTCAGAGAACCTCATCTCTCCTCTTGAAGCTCCTGTCGTCTGGAACATCCCACCTGCGCCTCTCCACGTCACTGACTCATCGTGATTATAGATTATTTGAGTATTGACATTGTGCTTGGCAACATATTCAGGCATAGGAAGATAAGGGTCCCTTCTTCAAGGTCTTCACTTCTAAATCAGATGCAGATTAAATCATTCAGACTCCCCATTTATTTTGGTGGACCATCTGAAACACAGTGTTCCTGCCTTACCTCCATCTCCCACAGATTATTTGACTTCAACACTGTAACTAGAGGTGGTTAAATTATTTGTGGTGAATTATATTGGCTGGGAATTTAGCCCTTTTTCTGCTCATGAATCCTTAGCAAACTGATCCTGATTTCTGAAAAAGTATTAGATCCTCCTAACTATTGTGACTGGCCACCTCGCCCACTTAGATTTCATTGCTCGCTTGTTACATTGTCAAACAAGCATCTTTGCACTTTCTCCCGTGCTGCCTCTCCCGCTTGTAAACATCCCGAAAACCACCTCGTTGTCCCCTTTGAAATTCCTCCTTCAAACTGTCCTTTGCTGTGATGCCTACAGAAAGCTCAACAGCTGGTGTGCTGTGATCTCTGCCTGTTGTGTTGACCACTGTCATCTCATTGTTTCCTTGTGCTCCTCCATCTGTTTGTCTGGATCCACCTAAATCTTATACTTAGATTGTGAGCTCTTTGGAACAGGGACTGTCTTTTTATGATCTGTTTGTGCAGTGCCTAGCACAACGGAGCCATGGTCCATGACTGGGGCTCCTAGGTGCTACCACAATACAAAAAATAATGTTAATAGATTTGTTTCTGCTTCCTGGTTGGAATGGATGAAATTCTGAAACAGGACATTAACAAATAACAGGAATTCCCAGACTGGATCAGACCTGTGGTCCATCCAGTCCGCAGTCCTATGTCTGACAGTGGCCAGCACCAGATTCATCAGAGGAACATGCCAAAAACCTGATAATGGACAATTATGAAATAACCTTCCCATAGGAAAAGTTTCTGTTTAACCCTCATCAGCTAATGGCTGCCTTATGATCTGAAAAGTGAGGGTTTATAGCTCTTTTTAGTTAAAAAGAAATCCTCTCTAAGATTCATGTTCACACATAGATACTTTTGATTGCAAGAGATTATGGCTGTTTTTACGAGGAACAGACATTCCCCAACTTTGGCTTTAATTTACTGTGAAAGAGGGAATGATGTACCATGTGTAACTTTATAAAGCACTTTGGCATACACTTTGCATTAAAGAAGCTGTTATAAATAATGTTACACACAGTACATCATTCCCTTTTTCACAGTGATCTAGCACTGTACTAGAGTAAGTGTGACTGACACACCATCCTTCCCGAGTCTCTGATGTCAGTGAAACAGATCAGTTGGGAGCAATGGGATAGAGTAATTTTTCAGGTTGGGTGTCTGGCTGGAAGACCCTACTGAGATTCTCCTCTGAGACTAAGATACATACCTTCACACAGCTATTCGGATCTTCCATTGCGTGTGATCTATCACAATAGAGAGGGAATGTCCTCAGTGATCGTTTCCCTGTGAACATGTGCGATGCGATGCTCAGACACTGATTTTCATCCAGTATTCCGTAGAGAGTCACCTTCAATGGACTGCTCTGCTCTTACCTGCATTTGGCCACTCATCAAAATGGAACTGGAAACAGGAAAGAAGGTGGCAGAGCAATGTGTACTAAAACTTACAGCCGGGGTGCCCTCCCTCGAGCTTCTGTGTTGCTGATCCATGCTCAGCTTCCAAAGAAGCTTGTTGCTGATGCACTTTGGGGGTGGTTTTCTGGGGGAATCTCATAGCTCAGTGACATGTCTTTTACAATCAGACTGCTCTAATGAGGACTAAAGCAGAGCTGGGTCCATGAATGCAGGTCAAACGATTAGCCCCCAAAACAGGTTTCAGAGTGCCCCTAGAATAACCTACCTATTGCCCCCTTAATCTGTCTTCCTAAGATATGGGTCTCCAGGGTAGTTAAGGATATACTTGAAGGACACGGATAAATAATTGACACAGTCAGGATTCTTTCCAAAAACAAGACACCTTTTTATGAATGTAACTAATAATCCCTAATATGGTAATACCTGAAAAATCTAAAGAGAACACAAATCCCTTATTGCCAGTTAAAGAGCATTTTAAGCCGTAATAACGTACAGTTCAAATGATTCTAAGTGGATGCGCTCTGGAACAGGTGGCCAGTCTGTTACAGATCACTGACAGCAGTTCTTAAATTGTACTTTAAGTTTAACATATATAAGTTACAATTAACACCCACTCATGCATCTTTATTAACCTACACACAGACATACTGTGCTATGCTATAATTAAAGCTCGCAGGTTTACTCTGTCCACTGATTTCTGTTGCTGCTGCTTTTCCAGGTCTGCGTCTTTTCTGTTTTCCTCAGCGCCTACTTCTCCAGCTGTTCCTCTCCTCTCTGCTCTCTTCCTTCTCGGCAGCTCTTAGCCTCCCTGTCCGTTCCTCTCCCAATCTCTCTCTTTCTCTCCAAGAGTCTGACTTTTATACTGTCCTGTCAGCTATCAGATCTTTCTATACATATTCGTATTCCAACATTCCAAGCATTCCATTGGCTAATTGTTACATCATCCTACTTGCTCACATCCTATTGACTAACCGTCAGCCCTCGAGGGCTGTTGTCTGTCAATCATCGTTGTTTACTACTTTCTGTGACCTCTTCACACAGCACTCTGTGACCTTTTACCTGCATTCAGTGGCTATGTGACCTTTAGCCTATTTTTGTACTGCACATGCTCAGAAATATCATGTGACCTGCAGCTTCCAATGGTGGAGTGACTTTTGCTTGTTCAAAATCGAAGCCAGGGACACAAAATGGAGTCGGAGGAATTTCTCCAGTATTGGCGCAAGAGATCAGGTCATGGAAGACAGTACATGGCTGGAATGAGCCCCCAGGGGGAAAAAAAGGGTCTCAGTGGTACCCTGAATTTGATGTTCTCTCCCATGAAATAGCACGTCTTCATTACAGTGAATGACGCTGGTAGCCTGCCAGTGATGTGGGTTTAGCTGTTTGTAGGCTTTAGAAACGGAATAAACTGCCTTGCATTTAAAATGGTCTTGGGGGTAGATCCCTTCCTAGCCTGCATCTCTTTGTGGAAGCAGAATGAGGGAGCTTTTAAATCCTGAGGTGCCTTCCTGTCACAGAGAGGAAACATCTGCTGAACATGTAGATTGTGAACAGTGCCCTCCACATGGGTCACCTGGGCAGGGTGTGGCACTTTGGATGCCTACTTTAGGAGGGCAGGATGGCGGGTGAGTGCAGAGTCTCTCTTGTTGCCAATGCCACTGCCAGGACCCTGAATTTTACGAACTATTCCGCTACAGCAGGGATGCGGTTTCTTTCCTTAAAGAAGAGTATATGGAGGATTGAATGTTTGTGTAACAACAAATTGCCACGTTATTTTAATGAGTTTTCAGGCAGCCTCCATAAGAATTTTTCCAGTTCAGTATTTGTGTCAAGTTGCGATAGTGACACACCTCGCTGCCTGGCCGAATGGAGGGAAAAGCAGGATTTATTTATCTATTTTGTTAAAGGAGCAGCACGTAGAAAACTCATCCTACGCCCTGAGCGTGGATAATTGCTGCCATCTCTGAGCTTTGCACTTATAAAATTTCTATCATGTCACCCCTCACTCTGCCCGGCTCATCACAGGAACCGGGTGGTCACTGATAAATATGGTAAGTGCTTTTCAAAGGCCACTGCAGGAAATCCCAGTCACCACAGCTCCACTTAGGGTTGTCAGTTTTGGTTGGACTTATTCCTGGAGGTTTCGTCACGTGACATAAACTTTAATTCTGGGGACTCCAGGACAATCCTGGAGGTTCGGCAACCCTAGCTCCAACCCAGATTTAGTTAACAAATTCTGTCTTTATTAATTACAAGTAAACCCATGAACGTTCCTCTAGAGGTGCCCTCTTTATCCTCCCAAGCACAGGGAAGTCTTATTACAGATCCCTGTTCAGACATCGTTCTCAAAAGCTGCTGGGTCCTACATCCTCCAGACTTGGTCTTTCTGCCTCCTTCTCAGTAACCTGGACCCACACAGTCCCCAATGAGACTAGTCTCTGGTGTCTTGCGAGTCCATTCCTGGCACCTTCAGCCAGGTCCTGGAACAACCCATCTCTAGCCGGCAAGTCTCAGCTCTCTCTTCTAACAGTCGTCGCCCAACTGCCAGCATTTGAATGAGCATCCCATGGTGTAGGGGCACTGGAATGGGGAGGGGGGGGGCGGCCGAGGGCCATGGCTCTCCCACTTTTGAAAGGGCCATGGCTCTCCCATCCATTTTTTGTCAGGGGCCAGGAAGCTGGAGCCTGGCCTGGGTAAAAGCAGCCCGGGCAGCTGTGGGGAGCTGCAGATCCTCTAACTTGCCTGGGCGGGAGGTCGGGGGGGCGGGGACACAGGCTGGGGGCTGCTTTCGGGTCCCTGCACCCCGAGCAGGTGGGGGGCCCGAGCTCCCCCGACTGGCTCTGGCTTGGCTAGGGGGTAGGGCCTTGGGAGGAAGCGGTGGGACAGGGATGGAGCCATGGAGGGGGTGGGACCTCGTAGCCTCCCCACGTGTAGGAAGAGTCCGTCGCCCCTGCCATGATGGCTCTTTGCAGCCCAATGGACTTCAGAGTCCTCAGAAGTCACATCAGCATCTCACATCCAGCTGCAGGTTTTACTTCCCACAACCCCTTACATAAACTATCTTTAATTCAGCTCAGCACCCAACCGTCTCCACACCCTGGAATAACACCTGTGCTTGATGTCAGACTGACTTTTATTTCCTGCCTCTGTCACCTGACATCAGGTTATACCTCTGTCACATGGCCAGGGTCAGTATCCCTTGACATCAGGGGCTACCCTTGCAGTGGAGAACCAGAATAACTGCATTGTCTCAGACTTTGTATATGATCAGTTCTCTTCTCTCTAAGATACGTATTTTCATAACCTTGTCAGCAGACACACATTAGAGATGTTTTCAAACGTCAGTGCTGCCGTCTTCAGGAAAACAGTTCAGAGGATAAGGCAGAGGGTATCTCTCGTGGATCTTTTCTTGACCCAAAGCTATTCAATAGCTTTGTCAATGATCTGGAAGAAATATCAGATCATTTCTGGGAAAGCTTGCAGATGACACAAAAATTGGTGGAGCGGTAAATAATAATGACAGTTCAGTTATACAGAGCGATCTGGATCATTGGTAAGCTAGGCTCACTTGAACAATATATGTTTTTATACAGTCAATTGCAAGGCCTATATATATGAACAAAGAATGTAGGTCACACTTGCAGGATGAGGGACTCTGAAAAAGACATAGGGTTCATGGTGAATAACCAACTGAACATGAACTCCCAGTGCAATGGTGTTTTGAAGATGGCGAATGCTATCTTGCTATCTTTGGATATATAAGCAAGAGAATATCGAGTAAGGTTAAGGAGGTGGTATTACCTTGGTATATGGCATTAATAAGACTATTAATGTAATACTGGATTTCTGGTGTCTGTACTTCAGAAAGGCTATTGAAAAGTTGGAGAGGGTTCAGAAAAGACCTACAAAAATGATTTAAGGGCTCCTTAATCTAGCAGACAAATGCATAAGAAGATCCAGTGCGTTACCTAGGGAGGTGGTGGAATCTTCTTCCTTTGAAGTTTTTAAGATCAGGCTTGACAAAGCCCTGGCAGGGGTGATTTAGTTGGGGATTGGTCCTGCTTTGAGCAGGGGGTTGGACTACATCAGTGGTTCTCAAAGCCGGTCCGCCGCTTGTTCAGGGAAAGCCCCTGGCGCGCCAGACCAGTTTGTTTACCTGCCGCGTCCGCAGGTTCTGCCGATCGCGGCTCCCACTGGCCGCAGTTCACCGCTCCAGGCCAGTGGGGGCTGCAGGAAGCGGCACAGGTCAAGGGACATGCTGGTCGCCCTTCCCACAGCCCCCATTGGCCTGAAGCGGCAAACCGTGGCCAGTGGGAGCCGCGATCGGGCGAACCTGCGGACGCGGCAGGTAAAAAAACAAACCGGTCTGGCGCGCCAGGGGCTTTCCCTGAACAAGCAGCGGACCGGCTTTGAGAACCACTGGACTAGATGATCTCCTGAGGTCCCTTCCAACCCTGATATTCTATGATTCTATGATTCTATAAGCTGAAGCTAGACAAAATCAGACTAGAAATAAGGAGCATTATTTTAAGCAAAGGTAATTAACCATTGGAACAACTTACCTAGAGATATGGTGTATTTTCATACAATCACTTCCATCACCTGAAGTGTTTAAAGCATGACTGGATGTCTTTCTAAAAGATATTACCTCTTTTGACCTGAGTGTTTAGCCAATATTAGGAGTCTTGCAGGTTATTTCAGTGAAGTGGAGAAACTGATGATGGAGTCAGGTATTTCTTTGATGAAATCCTGAATATTTACAAAGAATGTACAAAGTTTTGTTTCCCTGAGCACAATAGGAATCAAACAGCAGGAGACAGTTTCTTTGCTCACAGTTCCAAGCCTCTTTCAGCCAGCACTCCACCCAAAAAGTTCTCTTTCTCTCTAGGCTTTTTCTTAGACTCCATTTCCTATGCTTGTTCTGGCTGTCCCCTTGGATTTCTGCTGCTTCTCTCTCACATGCACAATCACACAGTTGTAATTAAATCAATCCTCCATCCCATCATTTGTTAACAGACCCCCAGGAAAACACTTGGACAGCATGGCTCAGCCATTGCCCTGGTTTACATGTGGTCTAGTCCGTGGGCAGTGGTTTTGCATTGTTTCAGCTATCACTAAACAAACAGGCATTTAATTGCTCCCGCATTTAGCGTGAATGGAAGGCAGCTATCCTGCTCAGCAGTTCCAACAAGGTGGTGGTGTGATTGCCATAGGTGCCAACACCATGGGCGCTCCAGGGCTGGAGCACCCACTGGGAAAAATTAGCAGGTGCTCCGCACCCACCAGCAGCCAAGCTCCCCTCTTCTTGCCTCCTCCCCCCCTCAAGCGCACTGCATCCCTGCTCCTCCCAGCCCTTCCCGCCCCCCGCCGCCTAACAGCTGTTTGGCGGTGCTTAGGACTCTCCGGGAGGGAGGGGGAGGAGCAGGGATGCGACATGCTCAGGGGAGGAGGTGGAGAAGAGGCGGTGCAGGGGCGGGGCCAGGGGCAGGGCGGGTCGAGCACCCACCGGGCAGAGGGGAAGTCGGCGCTTATTGTGATTGCCCAACCTCCACCATAACAATATGCTCTAGCTCAACCAGAATCTTTGGGCTCGATACAGGAGCTAGTGGGTAAAATTGTGGCCTATGATAGACTAGATAGCCAGAATGGTCCTGTCTGGCTTTGAACATCAGACTAGATAGTGTTAATGGTCCCTTCTGGCTTTGAATCTTTGAGCCACAAGTACTTTAGTTTGCTGTGTTGGCAGGCTAAGAACACTTCCGCACAAGGGCCTGGGAAAGACAGACAAGTTCTCCCACAAAAGACGGGACAGCTCTATGCAGCACTAAGAACCATGGGCTATGCCTCAGAAATCCTAGTACCTGACCCAGGTTAATGCAGCACCAGCGTGGACGCAGCTACATGGCTATGACCTGAGCTTGACTTAGCAGGGTGGACATTCACACCCAGGGTTGGCTCACCTGGCTGCCTGGACTTGGGTAAAGTGCAGTGAAGACATACCCTGGGAGCAGGATATGTTTCCCCGACTGGGGACATATCAGATGTGAAACTGACGATACAGCCTTTGATGTGTTGTAAGAATCCCTCAGTATGTTTTTTTTTCTACAGAAGGGATAAGGTATTTGGGGGGAAGGGAGAAAACTGCAGGGTGGGGGAAAAAATCCAAGGAATGTTATTCACCATGATGGGGTTGGGGGGGCGGGGGGAGAGAATATTCCTGGGAAGGCTGCAGACAGGGAGGGGTTAATATGTTTCCACTCTTTCCAAATCCTCCTCACTGAAGCCCCTCCCCTAGTGCAGCCAAGAAGCAGAGGAATTTTACAAAACTTAAAAAAAAGGGGGGGGGGAATAAAAAAAATAAAAAGTGCTGTTTTTTTTTCTTTTTAAATAACAACTAACAGAGTTCCTCGCTTTCCCCCAAAGGAGGCGCCTTTGATGAGACTAAAACAAACTGCTGGCGGGAGCTCTGTGTAAAGAAGGAATTAGCTGTGTCGTGCGTGTGTCTCATATGCTGACTCTGTGGCTGCTTGCTGCTGCTCTTAAGTAGCTTTTTGGATATTGAGTCCTTTTTAAGCGCTCTGCAAAGAAAGTGTTTGGGATTTTGGTTTCCCCCCCCCTCCTCCCCTTGAAAGGAAGAATGATTCCTGAAATCAGAGAGCTTTCCTTTTTCCTGGGATTTTTGCTGCTTTTTATTGCCTCTGAGATTGAAGCCAGAGCTCGTAAGTAAAGAGCGATTAAAAAATAAGATATAAAGGAATGATTAAGGATGAGAAGTAGGGGAGGGAAGGAATTGAATGATGGGGACCAGGACTGTGCAGTTGTCTGCTGGGGAATTTTTCCTCAAGAGATTCTGTGTCTGGAAGGAATGATCATAATGGATAATTAATGATAATTAGGAAAGGCTGCATTTGGCAGGAATAAGTGCAGAGATGCATGTATTGCTAGCATGTGGTCTCCCTTATGCTGACAGCAGTGGGTACCAGGTATGAAAACATAGGGTCAGATTCTAACCTGGGTCCCACCTGTGTAAATTCTCTTCACTGGCTCTAGTGCTGCTTTCCACTGGTGTAGCTGAGATCAGAACCTGAGTCACGAGGTTGTGAACAGCTCAGTTGCTAGAGTCAGCTTTGCCTTAAAGAGCACAAGCTACTGATTGATGCTCCGGATCATACTAACCAGACATCCGTACTCAGGTGACAGAATGCAGTGTCAGTAACATGTCAGTGAACTTCTTGCCCCAGAAGAGACTCTCAGGTGCGGGGAGTTATGATTTTTGAGCAATCTGCTTTTTGCACCGGTGGTGTTCCAAAGAGAAACGAGCAATGCCACAGCAGCCCTGCTTGTGGCAAGTCTGTAGTAAGGAACTCAGAGCCCGGTGTTTCAATGGATTGACGCTGGGAGGCTTGTCCTTGCAGGTACAGAGAAAAAAAGATGCTCTTCTGATTAGATTGCATTCCTAGAGTGCAGGAGATCTGACCTCTATTCCCAGCACTGCCACAGGCTTGCTGTGTGTGGCCTTGGGCAAGTCTCTTAACCCCTCTGTTTCCCCATATGTAAAATGGGGCCAATAACACTGTGGTGTTCAGTGTTTGAGGTATAAGTCATTACAGTCTCTAAAATGCCTAGAGATCCTGTCTTTAGGGTATTGGCTTCATACTTGTCCATAAAGTGCCTTGCATGCAGTCATCAGTGATTATAACAGAAGTGCTAACAAAGTGGAAAGGTTTGTTAATAAACAGATAGAAGTATTTGCATTGAAAACTAGTGTGGATGCATGCTCTTCTGCCTAGCTTCTAAGGGAGTTGTTACCAGTAAAGCTTTTGTTTATAATTTCTTCTCTCTCCCTCCCGTCCGAAGTGAGTACAGTGCAGGCTCTCTTTAAGTGCAGTGAGCTATGGATGCTCCTTTTCTAGACGGTCTTGTTTTGAGAACCCACATGCTTCTTGTCCACCTGCAAGCGTTTCCGATATCTCCCCTAGCAATAGCCTCATGCTCACCCTCGCTGTTTATGCTGAATATCCTCCATGCCTGGGTCTTCCTCTCATGGCAGATACAGGGCTGTAAGAAAAGTTTTCCAAGGCAAGCCCAGATAACTGAGAATCGTTCCGCTTTCTGACAGAGCTAATCAGAAGGCAAAAGTATCACTAACAGAACCAATTCCTAGTATTGTGATAGTTGATACTAACCAAAGGGCTTGGGAAGGGATTTGAAGCCCCATGCTTCAGGGTTTAAGACATTCCCTACCTATTAGGGATTAGGATGAGATTTTCATGGGAGGCAGGTTCTCCCCCATCTGCTCACTGTGGGGTTTCTTGCACCTTCCTCCGACGCATCAGGTGCTGGCCATTGTCAGAGGCAGAATCTGGTCTAGCTAGAGCTCGGAACTGATCCAGTCTGGCAATCCCTACCTTGTTCTTGCTTCTCAGTGGCAGGTAGGAGCTGCAGATTTCCACTGACTGGGGAATATCCTTTAGAAACAATGGTACCAGGCACATATACGATCTGTTACTTACCTTGCAGAACTTCCTGTTCCCACCAACTCCCCCAAGGAAGATATTTTTTCGGAGCAATAGTTCCGACTGGAAGTATATATCTCAGCCTGGTCAATTGCCTGGCTGTCCTTCACTATTAACAACCTGATTTAAGAACAAGGGCATGGGTGGCTTCTTTTTCTAGTCTGCTCTCTTCACCTTTCCTCTCTGCTCATGCTATACAGCAAGCCTATTTTGTGCCTTCATAAACCCATCAGGGAGGTTGTTTTGCAGTGGGACATAAGCATGGACATCTTTCTGCTGGCCATGATGCAGGAGTTCCTTCTCTGGCATCTGGTTCACTGACATGGGAAAGCCCTATCCTCCAACCCCAGCAGCTCCTCGCTTTACCTCTGAGTTTCGGTGAGACAGGCTATATTGCTGGTAGGGGATGTTTCTGGCTAGGGAGTCAGGAGATTATTTCATTCACTGGTTTTTATTCACCGGATGCAATAACATCCCAACATGCGATTTGGAAACTGGTAAACTACGGGTAATGCAGTTTATCATATTGAAACAATAGAGTGTTGTGGCCAAAGTTTAAGGCGTCATCTGCTTCTTCGTCTTCTTATTCCCCAGCACATAAAAGTGTTAGGGCTTAATCCTGATCTGAGTTGTGTGCATAGATGTTGCTCAAATCAGCTGAGCCACTTCACACATGCTTTACAGCTGATTTTGCAAGGCACATGGCAATTCAAAACTACATCTCTGAGATCAGTGCTAACTCAGCTGAGGGCTGTCCAGGGAGCAATGATTTAACAGGGCTGGGAAGATGGAGGGGCGATGCTAGCTGGGGATCTTAAAAGGTAGAAGTAGGAGCCTTTAGCTGGTGAGCTAAAAGAAAGCAGGGCTGACTGTAGACATAACTCTCCCCTCTTCGACCAGAAGAGGTCTCTCTTATACGCAGCTAGACAGCGGCTACTCCAGCTCCTGCACCTGTTAACTTGTCTGCTTTCAGCTGTCGGGCAGCGAGCAAGTTCCAAAGGGTTAGATGTTGTTCTAGCCAAGGGCTTCAAAAGTGATTCAGTGGCAGCAGAGGCAGGTAGATTTTAGTCTGAGCATATAGACACCCTGTGTGTGCCAGACCTTACTGTGGCTATGTGTGCTGTGGATTCACTCGTGTAGGTCCAGATTCTGCCACCCTTATCCCAGTTAAATCGGTGGCTTAGATTGTTCCCTCCCGGGGGAAAAGCGGTCGGAGGGGATTATTAGGAGGAAGCCTACATGGGAATTTCCTAGCTGAGATTTCCCTGAATCATCCTCTCATGGGGTAGTAGAGATTTGCTCCCCTGCGGAAAAGCTGCCCCTGGGATCTGCATGAAGCCTTGTACCTCTGCAGCAGCTTTGTCCCCTCCTGGCCCCCACCCCACCAATTCGGCACTACTGGAGCTTTGCTACTGGTGATTATCCCTCTGGCTGCAGCAGCTCTCCAGGATCCGCAGTGGGATCCAGAGCAAACCTGGCAGTTTATTAACTTCAGAGTGTAGATCCGTGGGGTTGGAATGTGGACAGAGCACATCCTCTGCGAATCCTGTCCCTGGCCCACCCCCTGCTTCCAGGCCCACCCTGACTCCATCTCCTCTCCAGTAAGGATCTCAGACAGCACAGAGAGGTCTCTGAGTGTGGGTACAGTGCATTGGAGTCCCTGAGCCCCTCTTCTGAGAGGAGGGATGGTCCAGTGGTTAAGGCACTAGTCTGGGATCCAGGTGACCAGGCATCAAGTCCCTGACCTGCCACAGATTGTGTCACTTAGCCTCTCAGTTCCTTATCTGTACAATGTGGAGAACAACATTGCCCTGCCTCACAGGGGTGCTGGTGGGAGGATAAATACACTGAAGATTGAGACGGGCTCAGATACTGCAGTGTTGGGGGCCATATAAGCACCTTAGCTAGATCGATTCCCCATGAAGGAAGGAGGATCAGTGCATGGATCTAGCTGGGATGATCTAGAACAATGGGATGGTATGAAAAGTGAGGTATTACTCAGTGTAAGGGTGGCGGGTCAGGCTGTTAGCGTGATGATTTAAGAGCCCAGCCCAAAGCATTGCACCCCCTTATATAATGTAAACTCCACGCTAGCACAAACCCAATAATAACAAAATCAGTCAAATACATACGGTTATTAGTTAGCGACTCTACAAAGATCCTGGTGGAAACTGGTCTTGCAGAGACCCATTTTTAGTGCGCGTGCTCAATCAGAGGGAGCATGTCTGTGGCTCCTTGCGCTGGGATTTGTAGATTTCTCCAAACTGGGAAATATTAGATCACTGGAATGGAGGTTTGTAGTGGGAAATGAGACCCCTCAGAGTTTGCACAAATAGCCTGGGGATGTGTACAGAACGGGAGGGATGGGCCAGGCGTTAGGGTGCTGGCCTGGGACTCAGGCCAAGTGGGTGCAATTTCCTATTGCACTACAGAGTGTCACTGCAGAGGTGGGAGGGGCTGGCTGCCCTGCGGATGTAGCTAGGATTTCAGAGGGGTACCTAGTTGGGGTAGCCTGCCTCTGAGGTCATAAATCAGTCAGAACTAGCTTCTCCAGCTGGAATTTACACCTCTGGCTCTAAGTGTAGACGTGCCCTTAGCCTGGGCTACACCTCAAATGTAGGTTGACCTAGCTATGTGGCTCAGGGTGTGAAAAATCCCGAGAGACTAATGAAGGCAACCAAAGCCCCATGATAGACACTGCAGGTTGACGGAAGGCATTCCAGATGGTGAGCGCTCAGATTACTGAAACGGGGTTCAAGCATGGTAATTATTTATCAATACATCACAAACAGTGCACAGCTGTTTAAGGCAAGAGGTGCGGAGTAACTTATTCATTAGAAATGAGGACCAGCATCTGAGCAGAATGCAGTTACCTGCAGAGAAGTTTTAGTTGGGGATTGGGTCCTGCTTTGAGCAGGGGGTTGGACTAGATGACCTCCTGAGGTCCCTTCCAACCCTGATCTTCTGTGATTCTATGAAGTTAGCGCAGGCCACGAGGATTTGTATCCGTGTTGTTACAGAAAGTGCCACGAGATTTATAATGGCCTCATGTGGTCACGATCACAGTTTTAGTCCTCCTTTGAAGGGTGACACCTCCCCAGAAACACAGTGCCCCCTAACACCCTGCCGGGTTATTGCTTCAGTGTTGACTCAAGGAGGAACGGACCAACTAATCAAACTCTAGCATTGCTTCCTGCAGTGCTCTGGGTTTCTTTAGTCATCTTCCGGTTGGTACAGATCCAGGCCAAACTATCAGAACTGACAAGATCACATGTCCACGCGCATTGTCATCGAAGTATTGCTCACACCACTGTGGTTAACTATGGCCTGGCGCAAGAATGTTAATCTGTGCTGGCACAAGTCTTTAATGGAACACGTAGCAAACCTAGATATGGTCCAGTGAAAAGCAATAAAAGACATGGAAAGAGTCCCCCCGGGGGAGAGGCAGTAATGTTTAGGGCAGTTCAGAATACCAAGGAGATAAATAAAAGCTGATGTGAAAGAGGTATATGAAATCAGAGAGGCAGAGTGGTCCAGTGACAAGGTGCTAGGCTGGGAGTTAGCAGGTTGTACTGTCGACTCTGTCCCAGACCTGCAGGGTGACCCTGAGTAAGTTACTTCCCCTCTGTTTCCCTTTGTCTTGTCTAGTTACATTGTAAGGTCTGCCGGGCAGGGACTGTGTGTTACGGTGTGTTTGTACAGCGCGCTTAGCACAGCAGGGCCTGGAACTCTGCTGGGGCTTCTAAATGCTACTGTAATCCTGGCAGGGGCATCAAGGGCCATGGCTTCGTCACTTTTTACCCGCCGTAAGGGCGAGCGACACGGGGAGGGGGTGGTGAGTGGGGGACAGGGTCTTGGGAGGGAGAGGTAGTGCGGGGGTGGGGTCTTGCATGAAGGGGTGGTGTGAGGGCGGGGGCTTGGGGAAAATGGGCAGTGCAAGGGCAGGGTCTTGGGGGAATGGGTAGCGGGAGGGCAGGTGCTTGGGGGAAACGGGTGGTGTGGGGGCGGGGCCTTGGGGGCATGGCACAGGGGGCGGGGCCATGGTTCGGGTGCCTGTGCCTCCCCCCTTTTAGGGTGCTTCCGCTGCTCCTGATGTCTGGTCTAGCGGAGGTCAATGAGGAACACGGATTTATCCTTCCTCAATCCACAAAAACAAGGAGGCACCCAGTGAAATTAAAAGTCAACACACTGAAATCTGATAAAAGGATGTACTGTTTGACACAATGCACAATCAACCTGTGGAACCCACTGCCCTGGGATATCATTGAGGCCATGAACTCAACAAGAATGTGACTGTGGTCGCATGCACTTTGCTAATGTAGAGGGAAACATCAGTGTAACTGGAGAATCCAGAAACAATTATTTGACCAGTGAGCCTTGAAGTCATCTTGACATGTTTTTTTTAGAGACCCCTTTCCATTAGACCTGATCCAGCTTCCATTAAAGTCAACAACAAAACTCCCAATGACTGCCTTGCATACCAGGTTAGGCCATCAGCTGGGAATGACCCTTTAATGGGGCTGTCCAAGGAGTGTTCCAGTTAAGAAGATTTCACTTTACACTAACACCTCCACGTCTGGTGGGGAGCAGGTCATGAGGACTCATTAACGTGCTATGAGATCCTCAAATGAGATGTGCTGTGTACAAGTGCAAAGGGAAATTATTTCCATGTATGTGCAGTAGCTACAACCCCCTAGAAGCCCGATGGTGCTGTTTAGCACCAGGACTTGGTGCACGTGTAGAAGTCAGCACTGATACAAGAGTGGCTAAGATGCAACAGGCCAAGAACCCCTCCTATTTTAACAAGTCCCTTTCACAGCTTTTTCTATACTCTTCCTTCGAAGCCCTCCGTAAACACAGGGCTGCCAGATCAGCTCCTGGACTTTCTGTACCAGGTGTCATTTTTTACTTTTTATTTACAACTGTGCTTGAAACACTGATGCTGATTAACACACATGCAGAACAAGGTTAGCTGGTGAGGGGCAGGACCCTGATCAAAGCCTATGGCAACTAAACCCCTGCTCATTTGTACCCTAATCTGAAATCTACATGAATCTACAATCTATGGGCATAACAAGGATTGACACAAAAGCCTGAAAAGGCCCAGAGGAGGATGGATTCTTTGTGAATATTGAAATATACATGAATATAAGGCCCGATCCAGTGCAGTCAGTTGAAATGCGTCCATTGATTTTAACGGGAGCAGGATCTGGTTCACAGTTACTCTGGGTTTGCCCCAGCGTATTGCCGCTGAACTCCATTGATTTCAGATGAAACATTAATTTTATGGTCCTTAGAGATTCCATAGCACTTTTCACAAGAGTATGAACCCCAGCTAAATTCTAATAGCCTGCTTACCTAAAATTCCCCATCTCTTTTCCATTGGATACAGTATTTTTCTTCAGTCCCTCAGCTACACATTAGTGTGGGGTAGCTGCCCACTGTTTAAAGGCTGCTGTGATTCTCTCCAGAAGTGGCTGCATGTGGTGGGGAAAATGAACCTTGTAGCTACAATAGATTGTAAAGCACTTCAGGATGAACAGGGACAAGAAAAATGTAAGAGATTATTACTACATTCTATTTCAGAAGTTGGGGGTGGAGGTGGGGTAATCCCGTGGGATATTTTGGACATGGGTGATGGGGGGAACAGCTGCCCAGTGAAACATTTTCAGCCACATGAATGGAAGAGGGAAGAGCTGATCTCCATGTAGAATTTACGGGTCTGTTGGCTAAGAAGGGCTCCCCCTCCCAAGTCAGGAGCTCCCTTGTATTCTGATAGGTCTAATCCCTTTGCAAGAGCAAGAAAAAAGTCTGTTCTTTTGGTGCCCCTTGTGTAGATGATGGGTTTAGTGAGCCCAGTTATCCTCTCCCTCACCCTGGGGTAACCCCACAGGGTCACACCAACGTGACCCTGGAGTGAGAGGAGACTCAGGCCCACTTACCTGCGAGTGAGCACGAGACTTCTCCGCAATCTGATACAGGAGGGGCTGGGAGTGTAATATAGAATTTCATGTGTCCCAGCCAATCCCCTTGCTCGTGTTTGGAGGAACCAGAATCAAGGGGTTGTGCGTGTATGTGTGGGTGACGTGGACCTTCAGTAAATTTTATCCTTGATCATTTAATATGCCCCGACAGAAGTAAAATGAAAACATAGCTCACCCTGAGTAGGTTGACTCTTTTTATAGCCATAACATTATGTTTCAATAACAGCTACGCACACATGTGGGCTTGGGAACCTGCCCAACAGGCCTCTCCCCTAACCGCCTGGCCGTGTCTAAGGACTTTCAGTCCAACCATGCCACTGTCAACTCAGCACTTGCTACAGTGACAGACAAGCTTACCAATAAATGCACATTCTTAGACAGTCTCTTTCATTTGGCTGGCCCAGTCCAGAACTCGCTGGATACAGAAGCAGCATTGGAAATGGATGCACTGCATTGTACATGCTTTGCGTCATAGCCTGAGCTGATGTAAACTGATGAAGATCCGTTGAAATCAATGGAGCTATGCCATTTACACTAGCTGAAGATCTGGTCCATTATGTAGGATTGTTGGATTGCTGCCCCAGCATTAGCTGGATCCTGACACTACAAAATGTTTAGGGTCTGACTCGCAGAAATGTAGGACTGGAAGGGACCTCGATAGGTCATAAATTCAGTCCCCTGTACTGAGGCAAAACTAAGTATTATCTAGACCCTCCCTGACAGGCATTTGTCCAACCTGTTCTTAAAAACATCCAGTGATGGAGATTCCACAACCTCCCTAGGCAATTTGTCCCGGTGCTTAACCACCCTGCCAGTTAGGAAGATTTTTCTATTGCCTAACCTAAGTCTCCCTTGCTGCAATTTAAGCCCATTGCTTCTTATCCTGTCCTCAGTGGTTAAGGAGAACAATTTATCTCCCTCCTCTTCATAACAATCTTTTACCTACTTGAAGACTGTTATCATGTGCCACCTCAGTCTTCTCTTCTCCAGCCTAAACAAACCCAATTATTCAGTCTTTCCTTGTAGGTCATGTTTTCTAGACCTTTAATCATTTTTGCTGTTCTTCTCTGGACTTTCTCCGATTTGTCCACATCTTTCCTGAAATGTGGTGCCCAGAACTGAGCACAATACTCCAGTTGAGGCCTTATCAGTGCTGAGTAGAATTAAAGAATTGCTTCTTGTGCCTTGCTTACAGCACTCCGGCTAATACATCCCAGAACGTTGTTCACTTTTTTTTTGCAACAGTGTTATATTGTTGACTCATATTTAGTTTGTGATCCACTATCATCCCCAGATCCTTCTCTGCAGTGCTCCTTCCTAGGCAGTTGTTTCCCATTTTGTATTTGCGCAATTGATTGGTCCTTCCTAAGTGGAGTACTTTGCATTTGTCCTTCCTGAATTTCATCCTGTTTATTTCAGACCGTTTGTCCAGTTTGTCCAGTTCATTTTGAATTATAATCCTATCCTTTAAAATGCTTGCAACCCCGCCTATCTTGGTATCATCCGCAAATTTTATAAGTGTATTCCCTGTGCCATTATCCAAATCATTTATGAAGATACTGAATAGAACAGGGCCCAGGAGCAATACCTGCAGAACCCCACTCAATATGCCTTTCCAGCTTGACTGTGAACCGTTGATAACTACTCTGTGGGAATGCTTTTTCAACCAGTTAAGCACTCATCTTATAGTAGGTTTATCTAGGTTATATTTCCCTAGTTTGTTTATGAGACGGTCATGTGAGATAGTATCAAAAGCTTTACTAAAGCTTTACTGCAGATTTACCAAGTGTCAGGGACCAGACTAGCCAGGACCAGCTGCTGGCCTGCTCCCACTAAATTTCCCCTGCTAGCTGCACTGCCTTGGAATTGACAGAACGGCCCAGCCCCTGACTGGCTGCTGTTTAGCAGCCCTGCTTATAAGCCAGGCGTCCACACCAGATCAGTGGCTGCTTGATGCGTACCATGCCTTTACCTGTGATTGCCCTTGTTCCAGTCCCTCCAGCCCCTGCTCCCCTCCAGCCTCAGACTGCTAGCTTTGATCCCTGTCTCTGCCTCTGGCTTATGACTCTACTTGACCCTCTGCTTCTGGCATTTGGCTTCTGTCACGCCAGTAGTGATCCCTGGCTCCACCTCTGCCTTATGACTGGTTTAACCCCCAGCTCTGGCATTTGGCTCCTGTTGCTCTGGTACTGACCCTAGGCTTGTTTCCTGAATGCTAACTGGGAGGCCGAACTCTCACTTCAACCACTAGGCCTGCCCACCACAGCTCGGTCAGCAACACTGAGCTTTTTGGGATCTGCTCATATTTCACAGGCGAAAGCTAGGTTCACATTCAACTGCAGATGATGATTTAGGGGATGAAATGAAGAGGATTATTTGCTTTGTAGGTTCAGCTTAGATCAAGAGATTGTTGCCCCTGAAAGAGAGGCAATACTGAGGGCCAGATCTTCAGCTCTGGTGAAGTCAATGAATCATGCCAAATTGCATCAGCTGTAGACCTGATGAACATATGACCTCCAGCAACCTAAGAAAGCAGCATGTAGAACCCAGGTCTGCACTAGACAGAGAGGAAAAAAGCAAATCAGATTCTTTCCTTATTAGAAATATGAGCATCATATCTGTGACTGACGAACAGGTTAAGCTTAGGGAAGGCTCTTTTCCACCCCCATATTTGAATGGTTTGTCACTGAGAACATCCCTTACTGAATTAGGCAGTCTTTCCCAACACAGGCCGTGATTACGCTACATGGGCTCTGCGGATCCAGCTTTATGGGTATAGCTCTAGAGACAGATCCGCCGGGGGTAGATACAATATATGCCAACAGCAACAGCTCAACCGGTGTCATAACACCATCTCCCTGAATGACGTTAGCTATGCCGACAGAAGCACCCACTCAGCGAGTGAGTCTCAGAGCCTGGGTGGATAGATTTGCTCTATGGTGCTAAAACCAGCTGTAGATGTTTTGGCTCGGAAGCCTAGGGAGAGGCGTGGGCTTTAGAGTCTGATCTCCAGCCCCAGCCCAAATGTCCACACAGCTATTTTTAACACTGTATCCTAAGTCTGTTGACCCAAGCTCTGAGACTCGCAGCCGCTTGCTGTGTAGACGCACCCTGAATGGCTAGAATAGCAAGTATTGACCAGACACGTTGATCTGAACATTCACATAGTACCGGATCATCTTCAGTGTCAGTGCTGATTTCTGCTTGCTGTATTGTCCGTCATGGACATGGGAAACAGCAGGGAGAGCTTCCCCTCTTTTGATATTTCCATTTCAGACCTCATAGGCTATTGTTATGTACCTTGCAGGAGCTAGTCAGCACTGAATATGTAGAGGTATTTTCCTGGCAGCTTTATCTGGGTCTAGGGAGGCCATTGTTTACTCTGCAGTTCTCTAGTGCCTTCTATTTGAAGATCAAAACCACTTTACCAACGCTAAGGAATTAGGATTTGTAACTCCCCTAATTTAGAGATGGGGGACCAAGGCTGTTATTTGTGCGAGGTCACGCAGAAAGCCTCTGGTAGAACTGGGATTAGAACCCAGGGCTCTTAACTTGTAGGGCTGGGCTTGAACCACAAGATCAGCCTTCCTCCCCTAGAAAGCAGGAACAATGTCTAAATGACTTTGGTTAGCCATTGCCTACAGTCTAACTCCAGAATTGGTTTCTAATCAGAGATCTATCCAGGAAGCCAGGGTCTGAAATAGACAGTGGTTATGCTGTCTTTGTTTTTCCCCTACGGTTAATTATTATTCATTGAAGGGCACAGGGACAAGCATGGGCATGACTGAGATCTGGGATGGCCTGTGTGTACGTAGGATGTCTAAAACATGGGGATACATGGGATCACATTGGTGGCAGTTCTCAAGGTCTGAAAGAGGTTTCCATCCAGCACAGTGCATTGGTCAGAATCAGAAAGCAATGCTCTCCCCAGGCTTGCCATTCAGGATGCAGTCAGTGACCACTGTGTTTTGATGAAGAACTTTTTCCGTCTTGTAGCAGATGGACTTTCATCTTGAGAGAGCGGCAAAGGCCTTTGATGGAGTCCGACACTCATCTCACAAGCTACCACAGGATGACTAAAAAGGGCCAACTTCTGTGTGCTGTTCCCAGCACAAGGAGCTCTAACCTGCTCCCAGAGAAATCAGTAACAAAACTGCCATTGACTTCACTGGGATCATCAATGGGCTGGTGAAGGAGCGCACTGCCCCTTTAGGGACAGGCTGGAGCTTACCACCACGACAGCCTGGTGTGGAACGAAGGAGGCCCCACCCTGCCCTAGGGCTGGGCTATTTCAAGAGGCAGCTGAGCGAGAGAGAGAGGGCAGTAGAAGTGGGTGGTGGGTTCTCTCTCAGGCTCCCGGAGACCAGCCTGATCCAACTCAGAGACTTTGTTTGGTGGACGTTTAGTGTGGGAGCTCTGAACCAGGGCCCTGAGGTGAAGCCCTCATGAACTGTGTATTGTGATTGCTCCTGTCCTGAACCTCCATTAAAAGGGGCCATGCCGTTTTGTTAGTGTGTGGTGGCTTCTCCTTCCCACAGGCTGTTAAAGTGAACCCACTGCTGCCCAATCTGGGTAAATCAAGGTGGCATGCAGGGGCATGCAGGGATGGTACAGGCCTTTACACGGCCCCAAAGGATCATTCTCAAAAAACCACATGATCTGATTAAGAAGATGGTTGAAGGACATAGGACAGAAAGTGGCCTCCTGGGTCATCGAGTCCAGGCCTCTATGATGGGGAACAGGTGCGAGTGCCACTTTAATTCTTTTGTTTCATTTCTATCGTCTGCAACAAGGAAGCCTCGTGTGAGGCTCTGGGAGGTAACCTGACCACTACAGCTCTTCTTGAAGCTTCTCAGCTCCTTGAGCGTGTTACCTGGAGCAGACATAGCCCCTTTCAGTATTGGCTTCCACAGTTGCCTTGGCTTCCTCCTGCCTCTGGTCTCCCCAGCAGTAAGGTGGGGCTGCCAGTACTTATCTGCCTTGCAGGGCTGTGATATTGCTTATTTATTACATTATCCTTTCAACATGGACTGAAGAATGTATTCTAGCTAGCAGGGGCACACCCTCTACTGGGCATCCGGACAATAGGTAAAGCGAACCACCTGGAATCATTGTCCCATGGCACGAATAGCAGGCCGCTCCACCCATAGTAAATAAATAGCTACCACCACCTCCCCTCAGGATCCAACAGTGAACAAACCCCCCTCCATGCCCAAAATGCCCAGGGCTTGTAAGATGAGTGGAAGATTGGAGATTCTTGGGGATTTTTAAGAACAGTTTAGACAAACACCTGTCAGGGATGGTCTAGATCAGGGGTTCTCAAACTTCATTGCACTGCAACCCCCTTCTGACAATAAATATTACTACATGATCCCAGGAGCGGGGACCGAAGCCTGAGCTTTATTGATCTGATGCGGGGTGGGGAACAAAGCTGAAGCCCAAGGGCTTCAGCTCCGGGCAGAGGGGCCTGTAACTTGAGTCCCAACAGGCAGGGCTGAAACCCTCAGGCTTCAGCCTCAGGTGATGGGGCTTGGGCTTGGGCTTTGGCCCTGGGCCCCAGCAAGTCCAAGTCAGCCCTGGCGACCCCATTAAAATGGGGTGACGACCCACTTTGGGGTCCCAACCCACAGTTTGAGAACCACTGGACTAGATAATACTTAGTCCTGCCATGAGTGCAGGGGACTGGACTCGATGACCTCTTGAGGTCCCTTCTAGGCTTGCAATTCTATGATTTTGTAAGATTAACAAATCTCATCTCCGATGGGGCTTGGTGGGGAATCACTGGCTGAGTCTTGCTAGTCTATGCAAGGCATGTCCATTGGAGCCAATGGGAGCAGCGGTAGGGAAGGGACCTGTTGCTCATAAGGTGATCTGTAAATGCTAAAGGCCTGATTCTGCTGTCTCTTACACTGGTGTAAATCCGGAGTAACTCCACTGAACAACACCCAGTAAAGCTGATGAAAATGGAAGGAGGAGAGTCACCGTTGCTGTTATCACTGCCTGCAAAGACGAAGGGGCTTGAACGGCCATTGCTTTAAATCTTGTGGAGTTGTTTACACTGGCACAAAGTAGGAGTAAAATGCTCCCTCACATAATGTGGCTACTCTGTGGCTATCCCTGGTGCTACTTGACATGAGCACGGGGATGAGAATCTGGCCCAAACTATTTGTTTTTCATGAAGAGTTGTCATCCTCCCAACTCAAGCTCTCTTTCTGCTGGATCCTGCCCTGCTATCATAATCCTGCCTTCTAGTGTCAGCAAATGGACACTGATCTGGGCACATTGCAGATTTGGCATTGGGACTTCCTTGCAGGAGGATGCTGGAGTAAGACCTTGTTTAAACATTAGCCACACTGGGAATTAGCATCCCTTGGGCCACATGCTACCCTCCCGCGGAAGCATAAAACAAGCACCCCAAATGCAGTAAGGTAGCAGGTTTCACATAAAGACACAGGTTCTCCTTGCTTGTGAGGAGGGAGGATTTTGTGCCAGCTACACCAGTGAATCTGCTGAGAAATCCACACAGAACAATGTGGACCCTGGCGTACCACTGATGGGTCTCTGACCCTCACTGCACTGTGAGGTCTTGGGATTAGGGAGACTGGGAATCGTGAGAGCTCAGTGTGTGAGCTTGGGCAAGCCATTTAACTCTTCTGAGTCTCAGTTTCCTCATCTGTAAAATGGGACTAATGACGTTCCTTTGCAAAGTGCTTTGAGATCTGTGGAGGATAACTGCTAAGTATTATTCTTGTTCCCCTTGCTGCACAGTCCTATTGGCTTTAGCTGCCAGGACCTTATCGTTCTACCCTCTCTCCCAGCTGGGCTGTGAGCATAGAGCTCATCTGCAAAAGGGAGCTTGCCCGTCCAACCATTGCTCTCCAGCTCCAGACCCTGAAGTGCCACCTCCAAACCTCTGCAGCTCCACAGATCATCAGAGGGAGGCCCATAGTGCGTTCCCACTTGTGCAGATTTAAGGGGTGAAGGCTGTCCTGTTTTCTCCTCCTTCAGAGGGGGACATGTGGGCCGCCGTAAGGAAAACCAGTGAAAGCCATTGGAATGGGAAGCCAGGGTATGGTTTTTCATTTGGTACTTAATATTTGAAAGTCTTCACCGTGAAAATCCTCTTTTTATAAAACAACATGACGTTTGTGAGCGTGTTATTGCTGAAGACGGCAATAAATAAGGAGACTGGAGCCCAAGTGGCAATTTACAGCCCCAAATGGCTTTTCGCTCAGAGCAAATTGGGAAGATGTCCAACATTTGACCTATGAAAATGAAATTATTATACTGGCATGGGAAAAAATGATCTGAACCCTGAAGCTTCTAAGCCTCCTCCTTCATTACATCTCTGGATCACCTTTAACCAAACAACCATGCGCTTGGTGCCAACTATGCACTGGAGTGCTGCTGAGATGCGGACAAGTGTCTACGGGTGCCTGAAACTACCAGTTCTTTGTAATTTTAATGGCAGGACCTTTGCAGACATTAATCAGGCTTGCTTTCTAGGGCTGGATTCAAACCAGAGTTCCACTTGTGAAAGACGAGTGATTAAACATTTAAACCATCCAGCCAACTGGCATGGGGAGTCTGCTAGCTTAGCAAAGCTATGTCATATTAAGGTAACTATATTTCTTCATCTTCGGCATAATTCATTAAGATGCTGCAAGCAGGGAAAAATGAAGTCATTATTCACCCTTTTGAAAATTATTATTTTTTTACTAGTTTCCTGCAGTTGCGTAGATAAACACAGTCCTTGTGCCGTTGGTCATTTGCTCTAAGACCTCGTCGCTCCGAACCATCGGGGTGGGAAAGATGAGTTTGTTGATTTATCTGGTTTGGCATGAGTTACGTGAGTGGTTTTGGGAACTGAATGACCACAGACTTGGAGAGAATGGAGACCCCCATGGATCCACCCAGAATGCAATGCAAACGTCTACATCAACACTGAATGCCATTCTGTTTGTAATGGAATTTTCTGCTGTAATTGACAATGCAGCCATTGTATCACATTAAACATGGAACGTAAAGCCTGTTTTTTGTGCAGTCACTTAAGGGACTAACAAAAGGTGGTCTTAACACAGAGGTGGGTTTAATCCTCAGGAAGCTCTAAAATCCACTATGGCTCCTGCGGAGACGCATTCAGATGGAAATAGAGACAGAAGTGGGGTTTTAAAATGGAGCTACAAGCACAGTGTAACCCTCTTTCCCACACTGAATTGCAACTCTGTTTGGTTCTACTCCTGCCTGTGTAATTACAGTGCTGTATAGACCAGGTATCTCCATGGCCCTGTTCAGTTCAAGGAATTAAGGGCAACTGTGGCTCAATATCTGCCTCTATTTTTAAGGTTCAGTGCAACGGATAGATGTCATCCACTTTTACCCATCGCTACACTTTTACCCATCGGTACCAAGATGCCAAATGCTATATCTAGAACAGCAGGATTCAGTCAGAATGGACTTTGACTGCTTTACTAACTGGTTGTTATTACGTGTCACAGAAGCGTCTGGAGCCCCCATTATGATGCAGTTGCCAAACATATGATGAGAGACTGTCCTGGCCTGAAGAGCTTACGCTCCAAATAGACCACCAGACAAAGGGTTAGAAGAGAAGCAGAGGTAAAGTGAGTTGGCCAAGGTCATGGGCAGAGCTGGCACTAGAACCAAGGCCTTCCAAGTACCAGACCAGCAGCCTCTCCACCACATTACCTGGCCTTCCACTGCCAAAGTGAAATTCATAGACTTACAGAATCATAGGACTGGAAGGGACCTTGAGAGGTCATCTAATCCAGCGCCCTGCACTCATGGCAGGACTAAGTATCATCTAGACCAGTGGTCTTCAAACCGTGGGGCATGCCCCCCAGGGGGGCATGGAGGAACGTTTCGGGGGGGGAGGGCGTGTAGTGGGGCCTGAGCCAGCCCCACAGGGGGCAGGGTAGGAGCACTACCCAGTCCCACTCTGTCCTCTACTCCGCTCACAGCCCAGCTCTGCCCTCATTCCCTCTCCACCCCCAGGTCAGCTCTGCCTCTTGGTCCAGCTCCCTCCCCCTCCCCAGTGCTGCCCCAAGCTCCGCCTTCAGCTCATGCTCCCATGCTGAGCCAACTGTGCAGTAATGGGGCGAGGGGGGGCCCAAACAGATTCCATTACTGGTGTGGAGGGGTCAACAGGAAAAGTTTGGGCACCACTGATCTACACCAGTGGCCCTCAACCTTTCCAGACTACTGTACCACTTTCAGGATTCTGATTTGTTGTGCATACCCCCAAGTCTCACCTCACTTAAAACCTACAAAATCAGACATAAAAATACAAAAGTGTTACAGCACAGTATTACTGAAAAATTGCTTATTTTCTCATTTTTACCATATAATTATAAAATAAATCAATTGGAGTATAAATATTGTACATACATTTCAGTGTACAGTATATACAGCAGCATAAACAAGTCGTATGAAATTTTAGTTTGTACTGACTTTGCTAGTGCTTTTTATGTAGCCTGTTGTAAAACTAGGCAAATATCTAGATGAGCTGATGTATCTCCTGGAAGATCTCTCCATATCCCCAGAGGTCTGCATACCCCTGGTTGAGAACCAGATCTACACCATCCCTGACAGGTGTTTGTCTCACCTGTTCTTAAAAATCTCCAATGATGGAGATTCCACAACCTCCCTGGGCAATTTATTCCAGTGCTTAAACACCCTGACAGATAGGAAGTTTTTCCTAATGTCCAACCTAAACCTCCCTTCCTGCAATTTAAGCCTGCTTCTTGTCCTATCCTCAGAGGTTGAGAACAATCTTTCTCCCTCCTCCTTGTAACAACCTTTTATGTACTTGAAAACTGTTATCATGTCCCCTCTCAGTCTTCTCTTCTCCAGACTAAACAAACCTGTTATTTTCAATCTTCCTGCTCATCTGTTACTGCAGCAGCCATAGGCGCCAACTTCTCCTGGCACCGGTGGGTGCTCATGCCCTCCCGGCCCTGCCCCGACTCCACCCCTGCCCCGCCCCCATCCCAACCCCTTCCCCAAAGTCCCCACCCCAACTCTGCCCCCTCCCTGCCCCTATTGGACTCCTTCTCCAAATCCCTGCCACAGCCCCGCCTCTTCCCCGCCTCCTCCCCTGAGCGCACCGCATTCCTGCTCCTCCCCATCCCTCCCACAGCTTGTTACCCCGCGAAACAGCTGTTTCGTGGCAGCAAGCCCTGGGAGGAGAAGCAGGGACGCAGTGCGCTCAGGGGAGGAGGTGGAGGTGAGCTAGGGTGGGGTGGGGCAGGGAGCTGCTGGTGGGTACAAAGCACCTACCAATTTTTCCCCATGAGTGCTCCAGCCCCGGAGCACCCACTGAGTCGGCGCCTATGGCAGCAGCTTCCGGGCAGGTACCTTTCTCTAGATACTGGTCTTGAGGGGGATGCCCAAGCAGGGAAATGATTATACACTTTATGCTGAAAGTGGCAAGATTTGAGCTCATCTTGCTTTCAGCTGGTAGGGGAATGTGCCTACAAGATGTGACACATCCCTCCATGTACAAGGCAGCTACCCTGGCTCAGCTCCCCGGACTGCACGGATGTTTGTTCCACAGGGAGGTTAGAGGAGCGGGTGGGGTGTTACATCAGCATGTGTGTCGTGCGCTGTGGAGCAGAGGAGCTTCCAGCAGACGATAGGGCACCTTGTAGCGGAACAGCCGCTAGGATGTTTTAGAAGAAGAAGCAGCCAGGCAGCTCACCTCTGTTCGCAAAAAGGGAGGCTGGCTTCTGAGCAGCTGGGCTTTGGGACCAGAGCTGAGCCATTTCTATCCTCCAAAGGTCCCTGCCACAGCATAAGGGTGAGATCCTGGCAAAGTCAATGCCATTGACTTCAGTGGGCTAGGATTTCACCCCAAGTGCTCAAAGGCACCGGGCTCCCACTGACAGTCAATGAGGGTTGGGTACTGTGGCTTTGAAAGTGAAGACACCAGTCAGTACCGCCTGGAACCACGGGACAGCCCCAGACTGGGGTAAGATTTTAAAGCACTGTAAATCCTTAAGGTGGCATAAGAATTTCAGCTGCCTTATGGCAACATCATCACCTGAGCCACCTTAAATCCTCCTGATGACATAACCTGTTTAATCACCTGAAATATTTAGGGTGGCTTCATAGAATCATAGAATCATAGAATATCAGGGTTGGAAGGGACCCCAGAAGGTCATCTAGTCCAACCCCCTGCTCGAAGCAGGACCAATTCCCAGTTAAATCATCCCAGCCAGGGCTTTGTCAAGCCTCACCTCAAAAACCTCTAAGGAAGGAGATTCTACCACCTCCCTAGGTAACGCATTCCAGTGTTTCACCACCCTCTTAGTGAAAAAGTTTTTCCTAATATCCAATCTAAACCTCCCCCATTGCAACTTGAGACCATTACTCCTCGTTCTGTCATCTGCTACCATTGAGAACAGTCTAGAGCCATCCTCTTTGGAACCCCCTTTCAGGTAGTTGAAAGCAGCTATCAAATCCCCCCTCATTCTTCTCTTCTGCAGACTAAACAATCCCAGCTCCCTCAGCCTCTCTTCATAAGTCATGTGCTCTAGACCCCTAATCATTTTTGTTGCCCTTCGCTGGACTCTCTCCAATTTATCCACATCCTTCTTGTAGTGTGGGGCCCAAAACTGGACACAGTACTCCAGATGAGGCCTCACCAGTGTCGAATAGAGGGGAACGATCACATCCCTCGATCTGCTCGCTATGCCCCTACTTATACATCCCAAAATGCCATTGGCCTTCTTGGCAACAAGGGCACACTGTTGACTCATATCCAGCTTCTCGTCCACTGTCACCCCTAGGTCCTTTTCCGCAGAACTGCTGCCTAGCCATTCGGTCCCTAGTCTGTAGCGGTGCATTGGATTCTTCCATCCTAAGTGCAGGACCCTGCACTTATCCTTATTGAACCTCATCAGATTTCTTTTGGCCCAATCCTCCAATTTGTCTAGGTCCTTCTGTATCCTATCCCTCCCCTCCAGCGTATCTACCACTCCTCCCAGTTTAGTATCATCTGCAAATTTGCTGAGAGTGCAATCCACACCATCCTCCAGATCATTTATGAAGATATTGAACAAAACCGGCCCCAGGACCGACCCCTGGGGCACTCCACTTGACACCGGCTGCCAACTAGACATGGAGCCATTTATCACTACCCGTTGAGCCCGACAATCTAGCCAGCTTTCTACCCACCTTATAGTGCATTCATCTAGCCCATACTTCCTTAACTTGCTGACAAGAATACTGTGGGAGACCGTGTCAAAAGCTTTGCTAAAGTCAAGAAACAATACATCCACTGCTTTCCCTTCATCCACAGAACCAGTAATCTCATCATAAAAGGCGATTAGATTAGTCAGGCATGACCTTCCCTTGGTGAATCCATGCTGACTGTTCCTGATCACTTTCCTCTCATGTAAGTGCTTCAGGATTGATTCTTTGAGGACCTGCTCCATGATTTTTCCAGGGACTGAGGTGAGGCTGACTGGCCTGTAGTTCCCAGGATCCTCCTTCTTCCCTTTTTTAAAGATTGGCACTACATTAGCCTTTTTCCAGTCATCCGGGACTTCCCCCGTTCGCCACGAGTTTTCAAAGATAATGGCCAAGGGCTCTGCAATCACAGCCGCCAATTCCTTCAGCACTCTCGGATGTAACTCGTCCGGCCCCATGGACTTGTGCACGTCCAGCTTTTCTAAATAGTCCCTAACCACCTCTATCTCCACAGAGGGCTGGCCATCTCTTCCCCATTCTGTGATGCCCAGCGCAGCAGTCTGGGAGCTGACCTTGTTAGTGAAAACAGAGGCAAAAAAAGCATTGAGTACATTAGCTTTTTCCACATCCTCTGTCACTAGGTTGCCTCCCTCATTCAGTAAGGGGCCCACACTTTCCTTGGCTTTCTTCTTGTTGCCAACATACCTGAAGAAACCCTTCTTTTTACTCTTGACATCTCTTGCTAGCTGCAGCTCCAGGTGCGATTTGGCCCTCCTTATATCTTTCCTACATGCCCGAGCAATATTTTTATACTCTTCCCTGGTCATATGTCCAACCTTCCACTTCTTGTAAGCTTCTTTTTTATGTTTAAGATCCGCTAGGATTTCACCATTAAGCCAAGCTGGTCGCTTGCCATGTTTACTATTCTTTCGACTCATCGGGATGGTTTGTCCCTGTAACCTCAACAGGGATTCCTTGAAATACAGCCAGCTCTCCTGGACTCCCTTCCCCTTCATGACAGTCCCCCAGGGGATCCTACCCATCCGTTCCCTGAGGGAGTCGAAGTCTGCTTTCCTGAAGTCCAGGGTCCGTATCCTGCTGCTTACCTTTCTTCCCTGCGTCAGGATCCTGAACTCAACCAACTCATGGTCACTGCCTCCCAGATTCCCATCCACTTTTGCTTCCCCCACTAATTCTACCCGGTTTGTGAGCAGCAGGTCAAGAAAAGCGCCCCCCCTAGTTGGCTCCCCTAGCACTTGCGCCAGGAAATTGTCCCCTACGCTTTCCAAAAACTTCCTGGATTGTCTATGCACCGCTGTATTGCTCTCCCAGCAGATATCAGGAAAATTAAAGTCACCCATGAGAATCAGGGCATGCGATCTAGTAGCTTCTGCGAGTTGCCGGAAGAAAGCCTCATCCACCTCATCCCCCTGGTCCGGTGGTCTATAGCAGACTCCCACCACTACATCACTCTTGTTGCACACACTTCTAAACTTAATCCAGAGACACTCAGGTTTTTCCACAGTTTCGTACCGGAGCTCTGAGCAGTCATACTGCTCCCTTACATACAGTGCTACTCCCCCACCTTTTCTGCCCTGCCTGTCCTTCCTGAACAGTTTATAACCATCCATGACTGTACTCCAGTCATGTGAGTTATCCCACCAAGTCTCTGTTATTCCAATCACGTCATAGTTCCTTGACATCACCAGGACCTCCAGTTCTCCCTGCTTGTTTCCAAGGCTTTGTGCATTTGTATATAAGCACTTGAGATAACCTGTTGATCGCCCCTCATTCCCAGTATGAGGCAGGAGCCCTCCCCTCACAGACATTCCTGCCTGTGCTTCCTCCCGGTATCCCGCTTTCCCACTTACCTCAGGGCTTTGGTCTCCTTCCCCCGGTGAACCTAGTTTAAAGCCCTCCTCACTAGGTTAGCCAGCCTGCTGGCAAAGATGCTCTTCCCTCTCTTCGTAAGATGGAGCCCGTCTCTGCCCAGCACTCCTCCTTCATGGAACACCATCCCATGGTCAAAGAATCCAAAGCCTTCTCTCCGACACCACCTGCGTAGCCATTCGTTGACTTCCACGATTCGACGGTCCCTACCCAGGCCTTTTCCTTCCACGGGGAGGATGGACGAGAACACCACTTGCGCCTCCAACTCCTTTATCCTTCTTCCCAGAGCTTAAGCACTTTTAAACAGCTAATAACGTACAGTGACAAGTGTGTACTTATTGATGACAGAGCATAAGCCACTCAGTCTCTAGGACTGCTAGCTGCCTGTTGGCATGCATTGAAGTGGACATGCTTCCAGCCAGATTCTGATCTCAGTTACGCCAATGTGAATCCGGAGCACCTGCACTGGTTCTGGTGGAGAAACTCCAGATTTACACAGGTGTAACTGAGATCAGTCTGGCTCGGGTTCAGTGACCATATCAAACAACACATACACACACACATATGTAGTATCTTTTACTATACTATATGCAACAGTCAGTTTTCAGTCATTCATACATACTATTATCCAACCAATATGTCTGTCTTTGGGGAAAATTCCCATTCAAGTCAATAAGAGTTTTGCCATAGACTTCAACGGAAGCAGGATCTGGGCCCTAGCTTTTAGGTTTCTGCAATATATAGACCTGTGATTTTAATGCTGGTTGGACAATGGCTTTTTTCCTGAGGACAATTTCAACTTTCGGTCAAAAACCTGAAAATGTTTTTGGTTTTCAGCAATTCTCCGTCAAAAAATGTTTGATTTTTCAGGGGGTTTTGGCTTACATTTTACAGCCAGAAGTTGCCCAAAACAGAAAAATGTTTGGCCCAAAACTGGAACATTTTTGATTTTCAGTTTTTTTTTAAAAAAAGGAAAAGTTTCCAGGAAAACAGACACTTTCCACCCAATTTTTTTTTGTCAAAAACCCAATTTTCTGTCAGCACATTTTTGGCCAGCCCTGCTGTGAATATTATTATTTCAGGGTGTATGAAAGTGGGCATTTCAGACACTGGCACAAAAGTGTGATGTTCCTGTGCTCTGTTTCCTGTATTGAAATCTAAGAAGAAACACTGGGTGGAAAAAAGTAGATGAGATTCTAAGCCATGCTCTAGCAGTGCAGACAGGCTGCAAACCTGGTATGAGAGAACTGCTGATGATTCCCCCCTGTACTTGAGAATCATTTTACAATCTAAGTACACAAGACAGAATTGCTGGCCCTACAGACAGGGAACTGAAGCGCAGATGCTTATTTGTGACTCAGCCAAGGTCACTCAGGAACTCTTTGGCAGAGCTGGGAATTGCATGTGGGCCCACCTATGTCCTACTCCAATGCCTAACCCCAAGAACACCCTTAACTTTGGTTTATTGTAAGACATTAGTGTTGTATCTGTAAGCAGGGTCTGAATGAGTTCTCCCCTGCCAGCTAGCTGGGAGTGGGGAGAGACTTCAGGAGTAAACTGTATTTACATGAACACACCTACTGTGCCAAGATATCCAGCAGATAGAGTGGTGTTGCTCAAAGTGATCGACTTTGGCTGGTGTTGGATTACAAATCACTTTAGTACTGAATGCAGGGGTAGTGAAATGCTGTTATCAATGTTGTTATCTTTATTGTATGAATAAACGGGAGCAGAACTGTGCTTAACCTGTCCCAAATGAGGGGGTCACCCCCAGCTGAAAGGACCTTGTTAAGCCAGGGGCTCAAATGCCAGAGCCCTGTGAAAGTAAGAGGGGTGGGGATAGGTGTCCCAGCCAGGAGGTGTGGAATCTCCGCAAGTCTGGTTTAACCAGTTTCTTATTCCTCCACTGTTCAAAGATAGAGCTAAATAGGCTCCATTAGGAGCCTTTGTTATTTTAAGTGCTCAAATGAGAGCTGAAATCACTTGCGGTGGGACAGCATTTTTGCCCAGCTGGCTAAAAGCTGAAAATTACTAGGAGCTGACAACCACTAAGAGACTGACCTGCAGAGGTCGCAGCAGAGAGGCAGGTAGCAGCAGAAGGTAACTGACAATCAGCCGGCATGAGCAGCAGGCAGGAGCAGCTGACCGTAGTGGTTAACAAGCGGCTGGTGGGAGTGGAACAAGTGGCTGGCGGGGCAGCTAGTGGAGAGGAACTTCAGCTGACGGGGCGGCCAGCCAGAGCAAGTGCTAAGATAGTGGAGTGAGCAAGGTGCCTTCTTCCCGGGCGGGAGGTGAACTCACACAAATGCACCTCTGAATCCTCATTGACCACGGACAACCACTGTGAGTGGGGTATGGTGATGGAGCAGAGAGGGGCACCAAAAAGGAACTTTTGGTTGTAGAACTCAAGAACATGAGGTGTAAGGCTCTGCCCCACGCACTCTGAGGTGGGTGTCCTGCTCACAGTTTTATGTTTATGAATCCTGCTTGTGGCATTTCCCCTAATTAATGTCTGGTGACTTCCCTCCTTTCATTAAAAGTTTCTTTTCTACACTCAGACTCTGTGCTTGCGAGTGGGGAAGCATTGCCTCTCAGAGGCGCCCTGGAATGGTGTGTAATTTTCCCAGGTTACGGCGTGGGGCTCGAGCCGGTTCTGTGTTGTAATGTTGAAAAGGAACCCCTAGGTATTGAACCCGACCCTGATTGCTGCCGGCTCCACCTGGCAGAAGGGTTACATATATAAGACACAGGAAGTAATTGTCCCACTCTACTTGGCACTGTTGAGGCCTCAGCTGGAATATTGTGTCCCGTTTTAGGTGCCAGGCTTTAGGAAAGACGTGGATAAACTGGAGAGAGTCCAGAGGAGAACAACACAAATAATAAAAGGTTTAGAAAACCTGATCTATGAAGAAAGGTTGAAAAAACTGGGCATATTTAGTCTTGAGAAAAGAAGACTGAGAGGGGGACTTCATAACAGTCTTCAAATCTGTTAAGGGCTGTTCTAAAAAGGATGGTGATGGATTGTTCATGTGCACGGAAGGGAGGACAAGACGTAATGGGCTTAATCTGCAGCCAGGGAGATTTAGGTTAGATATTAGGAAAAACTTTCTAACTATGAGGATAATTAAGTTCTGGACCAGGCTTCCCCGGAAGGTTGTGGAATCCCCTTCACTGGAGGTTTTTAAGAACAGGTTGGACAAACAGCTGCCAGGGATGGTCTGGGTATACTGGGTCCTGACTCACTGTGGAGGGATGGATTAGATGACCTCTTGAGGTCCCTTGCAGCCCTACATGTCTATGGTTCTATGACTGTAGCATACACAACTCTTTTGGAATACAGTAATTTTACCTGTGTATGTTTTGGGCCTGATTCTGATCCCATTTATGTCAATCTAGCTCCCTTGACTTCAGTGGAGTTACTCCTAGTTTAGGTCCTTTCTGTTTTCCCTTCCATGTCCTTTCCATCCTTTGCTTTATCCCGTTCAGTTTCACTCATCACTTCCACATACGTCTTTTATAATCCAGCTTCGTCCCATAGGGCTTGATGCAGAGTGATTCCTGTAAAGGGCCGAGCCTCCTCAGCCTCAGTTGAAGTCAGCTAAGCACCTTGCAGGATCGGGCCAAGATGGACCAAAGGTCACTCTTTGCTGGCACTGTCTCCTAGCCTGTTTAGCTGTCTTCTCCTCCCGAGGTCAGTCTCCATCTTACATGTGTGTCCGAACTCAGCTTGTTCTGTAGCCAAGTTCTTCTCCAGGATCATGGCGAGCCTTGCTTGCAATTGGCCCGCACAGTCTTATCAGCCCTGCTGAATTCTTCTGCAAGCAACTGTTCATGTCTGTTGTCAGCTGGGCTCAAACAGGGCAGCGGCTCAGGGTAGAAGAAAGAGAATCCCATTCAAGTCGCTGGGATCTATCAAAATGGAATCTTCAGTGCTGCTTTCCTAGAGGCCAGACAGTTCCGGGCTGGGTGGATCCACCCAGGAAAACACCAGCTTCCATCAGCCTCGGTCGTGGCAGAGGGCCCTGGTGGCAGAACATCAAACAGGAAAAGAAGTCTGTGGATGTGCTTATTCAGGGCTCGGCTTCCCGCTGAAGAAGTCCTATGGAGTTAGAAAGGCCCCTCCGCAGTGGGAACCGAGGGTAATAGTGGAAAGGGTGCAGGGAGCCATGTGGTGCAAGGAGGTGCCATCACATGTCAGTGAATCGGGCCCATTGCACGTATCCTTCAGGTTATCCTGTCCCAAACATAGCTGCTGTAACTGCTGACAAAGCGTCCTTGGTGGCACCGTAAAGATGAGGGGACGAGGCTCCCGGCCTGTGGCTTAGTGGCAGCGCTGAGCTCAGTCGAGTGTCTGATCCCTTGGCCTTGGCCTCCTCCCTTCCCAAGCTGGCAGAGCTCAGGAGCGTTGTGGGAGTGGGTCTCAGTGTGCTGCGCTGTTCAGTGGTCATCCCGCTAGCCAACGCTGGAGCGAGGCTGAGGTGCAATGTGGGGAGCCCCCTCCAGTGTGCTCCCCCTGCACGAGGGAGGCTGCAGTGCTGGGCCTAGAAGTCTGGAGTGAACCCAGAGGGCGCCTCCGTCCAAGGTCTGACTGTGCCAGGTGGTGAGTGCAGCTCTTTTCCCTTATCTATTGGCCGGTTCCCTATGGCAGCTGTTAAGGGGTTAAACCCAGATTCGGGATGCTCCTGAGCAGAAAGGACGCCACCTCCCCCTTCCTGTGCGCCTGCAGGGAAGAGGCCCAGCGCCCTGCGCCCAAGCAGCAGGGATCAGCACTGCGAGTGGGGCTGCGCAGCCAACGGACATGGGGGATGTCGGGCCATGGCTATGCCCCTTCCACCCAGGCTCGGGGGGTCAGGGCTGGGAAGGAGGAAACGCTTGCTTGCCCTCCAAAGCGCACCGGGACTCTGGGAGCAGCTGCTGCTGTGGTCCCCCCTCTCCCCGGAGCCCCTTGCAGCATGGCTAGCAGGAAAAGCCTCAGTAGAGTCCTTAGCATGTGAAAAAGGCAATGACAGCGTGGCCCTTGGGCAGCCTGTCCTGGGGTCCCAACTCTGCCACTGACTCACTATCTCTTAGGCCAGCTTTCCCTGATTTCCCCTTGTACTGAGGGACTCGTGTCTTTGCTTGAGGTCTGTGGCAGCGGTGTGGGCTCCGCGCCTCTGAAAACCAGGCCCATGGAAACCGAGGAACACAGAGACTCAGGCCCACTTGTTCAAAAGGGGCCTTTACTTGTGAGTGTCTCAATTTGCAGGGGCCCAGTTTGAGTCACTGCAGCTACTCAAAAGTGACGCCCGTTTGTTGCTGACATTAAACCTTACTAGTCCCAAGGAAATCCGCACGCGCAAGGGGGTCGGAATATAGCCCCTTTCTAAAAAGACAGTGATGAGGGAAAATGCTTCCCTGAAAATGTCAGGGGACAGTAAATGAACCATCGCCGCTTGTGGTATCCTGGAGCGCTAACACCATTTAGCCTTGTGCATTACTACGATGATGATTATTTGTGTCACAGCAGCGGCTAGATGCCCTCGCTAAGATCAGGGCCCCATTGTGCTCGCTAGTGTATGACCTCCCAGTCAGAGCCCATCGAAAGAGACAAGACACAGCTGAAACATAACAACCTTCAGCTAAAAATGGTTTCAGATAGCCCTACTGATGTGAAACAGTCACGAGCTAGAAGGCTATGCTGACTAACGGTCCCACGAGCTGCAAGGCTCCTTTTACCATCCCACAACACGGAATTCTCTTTACACGGAGACAAGTGCTGGGCCAGATTCACCTGCACTCAGAGACGTCAGGGATGAATTTGGTCCAACTCCAGTGAAGTCATTAGAGTGATGCCAGGGATGGGTCTGGCTCACTACATTTAAATCTACAGCGACTTCACAGCGTGTTATGGGATGGAGCGAGAGAGCAGTTTCCCAATCTCAGCAGCTCACGCTCCCACAGACGTCCACAGTGGCAGAGACTGGCTGGCTCTGTTTAGGAATGCTTGGGGGGATGGAACAAATCTCTCCTGACTGAAGAGCCAGTCTGATCCCTGGTAAGGCCTGTCTCTGCTGGGGGCGCGTATGGTGGAAAGGATCAGACAAAGGTCTGCACTGTACACCGCACTGAGACGGTCCCAGTGGTTTGCGACTGCTACTGAAAAGGGACTGGGAGAATTCTCTTGAGTTTAGAGCAGGGGGCTACAAGTCAGGACTCTTTTGTTCCCAGTGTGTCAGCGATTATATCCACCTACTTCAGAGGGGGTGTTTGGAGACCTTAACTGCTTGTCCAGCGCTTCGTAGCTGCACAGCACCCGTTCTTAGTGGAGGCTGGGGCAGCTGAAGTTTTTCTTTCAAAAAGTGGCTTTTTTTAAAAAGTGAAAAACGTACTGAAAAACATTGTGTCCTCGACATTTTCCGATTTTTGACCAAAAAACCCTAAAAAGGAAACCACAAAAATAAAGAATAAAAAAAAAACCCCCAACCCCCAAAATGTTCAGAACCAAAAAAACCTGAAAAATGTTCAGTTTTTGATTTTTTTTTCCTTCAAGGAAAACCTGAATTTTTTGGAGGAAAAATTTCAATGAAAACAAAACCATTTTCATTTTTGTCTACATTTTTTGCAGAAAAAACCCTCAATTTTTTTTTCAGCTGGCTCGTCCGTTCCTGTCTTGCTTCTTCATCTGCCCTCCGTCCCTTTCTTTCTCTCACAGGATTGCCAACCCCAAATGTTCAAAAATCATGAGTCAGGCTCACCAAATATCATGACATTGGCTTTGAAATCATGAGATTATGTGAAAATAATTGATTTGGGGTTCTTTTTATTTGCTTTCTGCTTTTTGACACTTCAGGGTGCACTGGGGTCACATTTTGAAGCTTTCTCCACAGCTGTGAGGGCTAGAAACTTACTTTTTTTTTAAGAATGAAGGCTGAAATCATCACTTATCACTTGACTCCAGGAGCTGGGGCTTTAAGGAAAACAATAATTATCCTGAGTCTCATGACAAAATCATGAGAGTTGGCAACACTGCGTCTCACTCACTGTCTGGATTAACCCTTGCATGTCCTGCAAGCTGTGACGCTCTGAAGTTGACTCTGTTCTGGCCACGTGTTTCCCAGACTGTAACACTAAAGCCGTCTCAGATCTCTCTGCCTGACACCTTATCCTGGCAGTGCTGCTGGCAACACAGCATGGGGTATCCAGGATGAGAGAGCGTGACAAACAGAGCTGGTCGGAACATTGCCAATGAAATGGAATTTCACCACAAGATCTTGTTTCATTGAAGCCTAAACGTCCAGAGATGTTAGAGTGACAAGGTGGGTGAGATAATATCTTCTATTGGACCAACTTCTGTTGGTGAGGTAAAAGATATGACCTCCCCCACCTTGTCTCGCTAATATCCTGGGACCGACATGGCTACATCACGGAATATGTCCAGAGATATATCGGTTTCAACAGTTTCTGGTAAAAAAGACTGATGTCGCATGGCTGAGGGGTTAAGGCCCTGACCTGGGATGTGGGAGACCTAAGTCCCTGCTGTGCCTGATTTAGAGCAATTTGGGATGGAAAACTCTGTTCTGAAGCAGGCAGAGCAGGGACTTGAATGTGGGTGTCCCATGGGTCAGTGCCCGGACCGCCAGGTTACACACTCTGAATCGAAAAGCTTGGGTTTGCATCTTAACACGGACACTAGGAAGTATTGGCTCAACCTTGCTGATCGACTGGGGAAGGATAATGCATTTCCAAGAGCGCTCCCTTCTCATGCATAACGTCTGCCTGTTTGATTTTCAGGTCCGGATATGTTCTGTGATTTTAATGGCAAGAAGTACGGTCCAGGAGAGAGCTGGCATCCCTACTTGGAACCCCAGGGGCTGACGTACTGCATCCGATGCACGTGTTTGGAGGTATATCGTCACAGTCTAATCTGTCGTGCTGATCTACAATATGAGAACAGGTGTCACTGGTTACCAGACTTGTTTATAGTGGGCTGCTGGGCATTAACCTTGCTTTGGCGGCCTTTAATCAGCCCAGTTATGATGGCAAACTGCAGTTGGCTTAAGGGTAACCAGCTGCTGGATTAGCCTCATCCTTTTTGGAAACTCATTCCACAACTGAATCCCCCGGATGGCGAAGCTTTATCACTGGCTCTCACAGCTTCGTAAACTGCATTCTCCCAGACGCGGGAAGCCATGCTGGTGGATTATGGGTGGAGCTGTGGTGGGGTCCTGACCCATTGAGGGCTTTGATGTTCAGGGACAGGGCCCTGGACTAGCAATGGAAGTGGACTGGGAGCTAATGGAGGGACTGGAGAACAGGGGGTGATGGCCTTGCAGTAGCCCATCCTGCTGAGGAGACTAGCTGTGTACTAGCTGGAGCTTCTGCATCTTCTGCTATGTTCAGTCCTCCTAGACACAGGGAGAGCCTGTCCGGAGTGACAAACACATGGGTCCCTGGGGCCAGGGCCAGGAGCAAAGGATGACATTCCCCAAAGAAGACTGAGGCTCCATTGTGCTAGGCCCTGCACAAACACATAATAAGAGATACTCCCATAAACCTGACAGTCCAAATAGGCATAAGAACAGCCATGATGGGTCAGACCAAAGGTCCATCTAGCCCAGTGTCCTGTCTTCCGACAGTGGCCAATGCCAGGTGCTTCAGAGGGAATGAACAAAAAATCATCAAGTTATCTATCCCCTGTTGCCCATTCCCAGCTTCTGGCACAGGGTGGGAGGGGAAGCAGTGGCACAGAGATGGGAAGTGCCTTGCCTCAGGTCACAGGGAGAGCGAGGAGTAGATCTCAGGTCTCCTGAGTCCCACAGCAGTGCCCCAGGTACAAGACTCTGTGGAGCCTATTGGATCAGATCAACTTAGTGAAGAGTCAAGCAATGCTGAGGCTTTGCACTGTTTGGATGAACAGGGAGATCTGACAAGATCAGGGCACGGGGCAGAATGTTTACAGGCCAGCTGGCCCCTCTAGTAACCGGTCAGACAGCCTCATAATCATTGTACTTGTCAAGGATCATACGCTGGTTAGCAGCTCGCGGTGGTATCCAACAATTTAAATACAACTGCCCAGACCCTAAGCTGGGGTAACTCAGCCTAGTGCCTTCCACTTCTGGCTCAGTCCAAAAGGCCAAATAAGGCAGCATCTTCATAAAGGCCTGCAGGGGAAGGATTTTTGTCCCTGAGCAGCCCTGTTCTCTCTCCCTGCAAACAGAATGTGAATGTGAGCTGTTACCAAATCCAGTGCCCAGCCCTGCATTGTGTAAAGCCTGTCACTGACCCGCAGCAGTGCTGCCCTCGCTGTGCAGGTAAGTGGATTTCTGGAGCAGATTTCTTTGTTCCACATTTCTGTTTCTCTGGGAGCTCAGTTTCTCTAGAGGCTTCTGCTTCTGGACAGTCAGGGCGTGAGGGAAACAGTAATCATAACAACGCTCTGCACTTATAACATTGTTCTTAGCTCTAAATATTTATATTAGGAGAGGGTCCAAAAGCCCAATCGGGAACGGGGCGCCCGTGTGCCGGGATCTGTACAAACCCAGAGGAGACAATGCCCAATAGAGCCAGATCACCGACTGGTGTCAGCACAGGACATTAAGGGAGCTGTGCCAATTTCACCAGCTGAGGAGCTGGCCCACAGAACCCCCTTTGCCCCCAGCAATGTCAAAACACTTGGTGAAAGAGGGCAAAAATGGTTGTCCCCATTTCACAGCAGCACAGGGTGGCCCTGAGACCGGCTCAGTGCCTCACAGCGTGGCAGGGCTGGAAATAGCTCCTGGATCACATGATATTTTGCGGGGAGGCCGTGGGGACACACCCACCCAGGCGAGGCTGAACTGGGTGCGCAGACCCAGGTGCCGGTCTCCCGCATTAACTCTGCGATGAAGACACACCCTTAGTCTCTCTGTTCCAGTGTATCCCTCTGCAAAGTGGAGACCATCTCACGGGGACGCTAGGATTACTGTGTGTAACGAGCTTTCATGGCCTCAGAGGAACGTTGCTGTAGATGTACAAACTATTATTATTCCACCTCACTATTGGAAACAGACGCGCCGTCCGGGCCGCTGCATGACAGGACAGGAAAACATGGAAATCTGAGAAAAATCCGTCAAACCCTGTTGGTTTTTGTCACCCCTCCCCCCCGCTCCAAACATATAGCACTGCATTGTGGCTTAGACAACGTGCTCACATAGGGATGGATATGGGGTGTTCAGAATCCTCCCTTACACGCTTGTGCAGGCTACCTGGGGCAGGTGGGCCACATCTGGTGCATTGGTGGGGGTAGGGAGCAGAATCCAGGCTCTCCTCATTCCCTGCCCCCTTCCCTGCATTGTGGGGAAGAACGTGCTGCTGGGGCAAGGAAGTAGCCTCTCACCACCCTCTGAAGCCAAGGGGAGAAAGGGAAGAAATGTGGCTTCCTTATCCACAAGTCCTTCCCTTTTACTATGGCGTCTTTGGCAATCTAACTCTAATTTTAAGATTAGCAATAATCTGACAGAGAGCCAGAGCAAACTGTCTTTATGGGCTCCCTTCCAGCCAGAGATGGCCCAGGCCAGGCTGGATCCGGGGCTGGGCGGGGGGCTGATAAAAGTGTTCCGTGTTTACATCTCCCCTGGAAGATGGTCCCAGCTTCCCATTATTCAGAGCAGCGTCAGCGGAGAGGATCTGTTTAGTGTCAGGGTTTCAGGTCCTGCATGCCGGGCCTGAGAAGCGACGAGACTCAGCAGAGCTGTTGCTGTTCCTCCTCTCTCCCTGTAGAGCCGCACACGCCGTCTGGTCTCCGGGCGCCTGTGAAGTCTTGCCAGTACAACGGGACAACCTACCAACCAGGGGAGATGTTTACCACGAGCGAACTCTTCCCTTCTCGGCAGCCAAATCAGTGTGTACAGTGCAGCTGCTCCGTAAGCTATTTTTGAATCAAAGGGAGTCACAATGCTTTATCTGTCAGGTGGGCATGGGCTTGAAGGGGGAGGACGTGGTCAGGGAGTGCCAAATCTTTGTGTTTTAATCTTTATGTCGCTACAACAGCATCACAATAATCTGACCAGCTATTCCAGCTCAGCTCCGTAAGGGGTGCTCCCACTGGGCACGGCTGGCATGGCAATGTTATTCCCCATGAGCTGATTCTGGTAGCCATCCTCATGTTGAATAGTACCTCGCTCCATGAGGAATCCCACTGGCTTCCGTAGGACTATTCAGTGGCGTCAGGTAGTGTATCAGAGCCTGTCCCTTTGGATAGGATTCTGCTCTTACGCTGGTGTAATCTGAAAGATCTTCCATTGTCGTCAATGGAGTCACAATGGAGTAAAACCTGCATAAGTGAGAGGAGATTTGGATCCTTCCCCATTACATGAGAATGATCAGACTTGATGAGAGACAGGAGTTCTCTGGCCGACCGACACCTAGGGCTGGATTCTGATCTCTTACACTGGTGTCAGTACAGAGTAATCCCATTGACTGCAGTTGAGTCTCTCTGGGTTTAGAATACTGTGTTGAATCAAGTTCAAGGTCTTAGTCCTTGTCTTCAAGGTGCTCGCTCAATGGCCTGGGCCCATGTTACGGGGCTGGTACAGCCTGCCACCCTTTGGGGAGAGTGGCGGGGCTATTACAACCCTGCAGTTGAGTCTGGATGTCCGCCCTTGGCTTCTGAGCCGTACAGTCTAATGGTTGGGGTCAATAGGGTGCCCTCCCTTGCAGGGCTGCATGGCCTAGTGGCCAGGGTGAATATGGCAGCCCTCCTCATCAGGGCTGTGTGGCCCAATGGTCAGAGTCCATAAGGCTGCACCTTCTCACAGAGGTGTGTGGCCTAATGGCCAGAGTCAATATGGCTGCCCTCTTCATCAGGGCTACGTGGCCTAGTGGTCAGAGTCAATAGGGCTACCCTGGACCAGCAGGGCAGCGTGGCCTGGTGGCAGGAGTGGTTGGAGAGGTGGGCTGTTGCCTTGGGGTGGGTGGCAGTAAGGGTAGGGGGATCCGGGCCCTCCCTACTCCACTGGGTCCCAACTCAGGGCCCCAGTGGTGGCAGGGTTGCCCGCCACCTGCTCAGCGGGGATCCTCCTGAAACATGCTGAGCCAAGCCCTGGTTCTTTGACTGTTTCCCTGTTAAGTTCCCCCGGGCTATTTCCTACCCGTCCCTCCACAGCTAGTTGTCTTGGGAGTCCCACGGCCTCTCCTCCCTCTGCAGCGTTGGATGCCTAAGCGTCACTGGTCATCGCTGGCTGGCTGGCCACCGCGAACTGGAGTGTTGGCGGTCCCTCTGCAGGAGCATGCAGCGCACCTCCGTTCTCTTAGCTAGTGAGCCCTGACTGAGCTGAGTTGCTCCCTTTAATACCTAGATTCCAGCTGGAGCATGCCCAGCAGACATGAGGGGGCATGGCCTCCATGGCACACAGAGTGTGGTGAACCCCTGCTGAACCAGTGTGGGTCTGGTACACCCCGTCACAACCCAGGATACCTAAAAGAGCCTAAAGCTCCAGGATGAAGACCATGGTTGAAAACTTCACTCTGGCTCGATAGAATTTAAAGCTCATCTATTCAGGAGACAGAACTTTCTTAGGCGTTGGTCCGGGACTGTGAGATGAACTCCCCCAGGATCTAAGAGTGATCGCAAACCTCACCATCACCTGCTCCCAGTGCAAGATGCACTTCTTCCACTTGCCTTCTCTGACATGAACACAGAGCAGCATGGACATTGCAAAAAATGCCCCCATAACACCCCCAAACAAAACACTGCACTGCACACACAATTCTCCCAATGGGGAGAGGTTGAGAGAGAGAGAGAGAACGAGTCACACGTGACACATGTCGGTCACATCACTTAATGCACGACTGGAAGGCGCTCAGACACTACAGAGATCAGGGAGGGATATGCATCTAGATAGAACAGAATAGAAATCGAATATTAACCAAGATCAGAATCTGCCCACTGAGTGTGAAGATATGAAGACTGTATTAGGACCAGATTTTAGCTATCCTGCTTATGCTTAGTATTTTCCTTCCACAAGCAGTCACCATTGATTTCTATGGGACTACTTGTGAAGTAAGGTGCCACTCAGCGTGAGTAAGGATGGCAGGTCTTGGATGGCAGGACTTTTCACCTGGGAAAATGAAGGGCCCTCCAAAAACTTCTGACCACACCCTGACTAAATAATACCTTCCTAAAAGATACAAAAGATCCACCCTGCTACCAGTGCAAGATTGCTCCCTACTGTCCGTTTTCTAGTGCCTCGTCCATCTAATTGTAAACATCCAAAGTTAAGACCAGCAGAGGGGATGGCTTGGAATCATCCATTGGAGTTCACCACAGAGACCTTGCTGGGTTAGAAGCATTACTGTGGAGATGGAAGCACTTGGAAGAGGAGGCTTGGCCGTACACCAACACCTTTGCAGCATGGCTCCTGTGTGCTTAGAAATCCACTGAAGCCATTACATTACCAAGCTAAAGAGCAGATTTCATCCAGGAGCAAGTTACTGAAGCCCAGAGCAGCACTGCATGCCTTAGTAAGTTACATGGCTACCCAGGGTTTGCCTTACAGCCGTGAGGTTGGGACCATTTGTGGCAGAAAACCCTGCAAGAGGCTGTATCTTGTGCTTCCAAGGCAGATTCTGTAGTGAACTACTGTGATTCTTCTCAACTGGTGACCCCAGTGCTGTGGGTGTTATGACCCACTGTCATTATGAGGCATTGGCTGTGAGCAGACTCCTGTCATCAGAGATAGTCTTAGCTACTTTGTGTAATCTCTGTTTAGCTGCTGAAGAGCAAATCATTGGTAGTGGATCATCTTGTTTTTCAGTTTGCAAACATTGCCAATGGGCATTTGATGAATATTTTTCTTCCCAGAAAGCCTGAAAGCCTGGGAGCAGACTCAGACACGGACTTGGCTCGACTCTGGTAGCCTTCTGCCACAGTGTCTTACCCTGTCTTTGCAACAGATAGTGTTAATGGCCTGTTGAAAACCGTGTCCCAACTCCTGTTTGCTTTTTGAACTCTACTAGACTGGCGAGCGCACAGTTTGTCCATTGTAAGGTCCAAAGATGGATGTCTAATGTGTGATGATTCCAGGGCTCAAGATGCCAGTAAGCTGAGTGTCTGAGGATAGATTGAGTGGCTTCTTCTCATCTTTCCCGTTTCTCCAGGAGTAGAACATAAAACTGCCGAGCAACGACCACTCTAAACTTGGAAGGCGTAACATTCCAAGCATCAATAACCTCTCTCTGCATGTCCCAAAGCCATAAAAAGGAGAGTTCTGTACAGAGATTGCTTTCATTCCATTTATTATATAAAGATATTAAAGGGGGCCAGATGGCTTATGGGGTTGTAATTGGGTGTGGAGCCTTTCAACTCCAGATCAAGTTCAGCATGAGAGCGTCCAGAAGTCGTTACTACCTGAAGGTTCTTGGGAAGACTACGTGGAATGAGTTATTGGTCTCAGACCAATTCCTAATGGATGGGTCTCCTCATCACAATGGACACTGGCTCCCTTGTTGGAAGTATTCTGTGGAGAAGCCAAGGATTGAATGAGCCATGGACAGTGGGGATGGTAAACTAGTGCTAGTACTGCCTGGGGCTTAGTCTTCAGGACTGACAATTTCACATCGATCAACTGCAGTGAAGTCACGCAAAAATTCATTTGAAAAAATATGAGGGCTTGATTTGTTGTCGTCTTGCACCATGTGTAGTCATTTACCCCTGCACCAACAGGGCCAAGTCCTCGGTCCTCACTAAGGTGCCTTACACTTCAACTGACATACTCAACATGAATAAGGATGGCCAAATCTGGCACATAGAGATAGACAGATAGACACGAGACATACAAATTATATAATTGATGGGGCTGGTTCTTCTCATATTTACACCAATTGTATACCAACATAACTCCTGTTTGATGCCCTTGCTGAAGAGAGGAGAACCAGACCCAAAAGTTTTGTAAATATTTGTATGTGTGAAATATAAACAGATGGAGAGGGATGCTTCCGTCAACAATTATATATCACTGCAGCGTTTGGTTTTACTGTCTCATCTGCTTTATGTGACACCGCTGATCAAGAACTCCCAGGTTTGTATGTACTTGCTGGATGCGTTGGATTGCTTTGCTCTGGTTCTCTGTTTATTCAGTGGGATAATGTCTTGGACACTAAGGGGAAAATAAAATGATCACTATGAAGCCAGCCACCAGTAGGATTGTGATTGGTCGTGTCTAATTTTGCCAGTTGCTGAAACAGCTGCACGAACAGCTGGTCTAACTAACCTCTTTGAAAACTGCACCAAGTGCATGGCCTTTGGCATAAATTCTTTTATTTATGGCATTTGCCTCTCTTCCACTTGGCCCATTCATACGCAGCTCTAAGCAGCGACCTGACATTCTCAAGGGTAAATAAGGAAACAGTCATCCGTGACCTAAAAACAAGCAAGGGCCAAATTCCAGCAGCACTGAAGTCAGTGGAGATAGTCTGGATTTACACCCCTGACCCAAGAGCAGCATTTGGCTCAAGCCTGTCTTTGCTGAGTGGAGTCCCAGGATATTAGAGAGATAAGGTAATATCTTTTATTGGGCCAACTTCTGTTTTAGGTTGGTGTAGTTAGGTCGATGCAGTGTCAGTGTAGATGCTGTGTTGACTGTTCTGGCTGTCAGTCCCTGGCACTTGACAGCCAGAGCCCCGCCATCTGGGGCTGACAGTCAGAGCTGGGCAGTGGGGCTCCAGCTCCAGAGTATCAGCCCGGCGGGGCTCCAGCTGTCAGCCCTGGGCGGTGGGGCTCTGGCTGTCAGTGCCCCGCCATGCTCCACACTGACATCCGGGGCATGTGGGTCGCGCACCGCCGACAGAAGGAGCTAGTGTGGACATGCAAAACCAATTTAATTACTGCTGGGGCCGTATATCGACCTAACAAAGTCAACTTAGTTTTGTAGTGTAGACGTGCCGAGTGGTTCAGTTCGGATCCATTGATTCACAAGACTTGCTTCCTTCTTATCTCCATTCACCTACACACAACACCCTTGTCTTTTCTCACCTGGCAGTGGAAGAAGCTGTCAAAGGATCTAGAGATGTTCACAGTTAGTTTAACTATCCTCAGTTGGGATGCTATAGGTACAATGAAAATTATCCCTGACCCAGTGCAAGGGGGAGAGGTCCCTGATATCTATGGGGTCAGGATGGTGTAAAAGCCTCATACCAGCTCTCTCTGATTTCTAACTTGCATAATGGGCCAAATTCAGCCATGGGGCAAATGAATGAAACTCCATTGTCTGCAGTGGAATTGTGCTTGCTTACACCAAGGCTGAAGTTAGCCCGTTATTCAGACTTATCCATAGAGCGCTGATCTTTTCCAGGCACCTCCCTACCAATAATAAATATTAGTGAGTCTAAACCACAAAATCCATCTCTGGATCCAGATTACAGATTGTTGGGAACGCTTGGTTCTGGGGGTTTGGATTGACCCAATATAGAGATAGAGCAGAGCTGTAAAATTTGGATCCGGATCTGGGCTCAGATTCCAAACTCCATTTCCAATCTGGCTTCCCCACAAATCTGGGGGTGAATGGATATGGAATGAGAACTTGGCCTGCTATGATGCTGGTTAAACATGGCTGTCACGAGCAGGAGTCTAGCCTGGTTTCCCTAGTCAACTGGGCAGAGATGTTTTCCCCTGAGAATCATGCTAATCAAACCAGGCTATAATCAATTCCCTTCTTAATCCATAATGCAGTTTTCATAGCATAGTGCTCAAGCCCAAGATCTGACCACGCTCATCAGAAATATGCTAGGACCCTGCTAGTGAAATCTGTTTATACAGTCGCACGGTGGCAACTGTTGTTTGGCACTGTTCACACACTGTAGAAGATCAACACTGTCCCTGCCCCAAAGAGTTTACCATCTCAGTGTGGGCAGGGCCCTACCACGCACACTCATTTGAGCATGTGCTATATAATACAGTGCAACACTGCTTGATTCTGGTCCTGTCCGGTGGCTGGGGACTGGTCATGATTTCTTTCCCTAGTGGACAAAGACTGCAGAGCCTGATCCTTAGGTGGGGTCAATCAGTGAAGCTCCATTGAAGTCAATAGTGTGCTATCAGTTTACACCAGCTGAGGATCTGGCCCAGGGCCGGTGCAAGGATATTTTGCGCCCTAGGCGAAACTTCCACCTTGCGCCCCCCCTCCCTTTCTCCTCCCCCTGGAGCATCGCTTATTATAAACTTTCAAAAATGAATACTGCATAATGGGGCATTGTTCATTAGAATTAATACACGTTCGGCTTGAAAAGTTATTCATTTCATTATTTAGTCTTCATATTTAATGAAAATAAATGAATAATCGGACAGTGTTGACATTGTTGTCGTTTTCGCTTTGCACAACATAGCTGCACACGCGTATTGGCACGCGATAAACATGTACACTCAAGTACTGAACATACCCACACAACGGACACACAGTATCAGCGAAATGACGCAGCAGCACTTGCCAGAGTCTTAGATCTGAAACAACTCAACAAAACTAGTTAACCTCAGTCAACAACCTCCGAAAACGAGTCAGCTTAGCACTATAAACAGCCTGTCAGAACGGGGGACGTCCTTGCCACTTTGTACCCTAGTGAAGCAGTACGCTTGTGCCCGCGACGCAGCGTTGGCGTAGGCTATAGCTGTAATGTACGAGAGAACGACAGGTTAAAATGCAAGTTCAGCGACGTTTCTCTTTTCTTCATTCATTCGTTTTCCAGCAAGAGTGTAAAAAAACATTGGGGGGCACCGCTTTTTGGCACCCCCAAATCTTGGCGCCCTAGGCGGCCGCCTAGTTCGCCTAGTGGTTACACTGGGCCTGATCTGGCCCAAGGACTGTACACTTAGAGACAAAGCTGGGGAAGGGTGCTCCAGTATGACAGTTTCAGATACTTAGCTCTTCTATAGCACTTTTAACCACTAGCTCTCAAAATGCTTCACAAAGGAGGTCAGTATCATTAGCCCCATTTTACAGATGGGGGAACTGAGGCACAGAGTGGCAAGCAACTTGCCCAAGGTCATCCAGCAGGCCAGTGGCAGAGCTGGGAATAGAATGCTGGTCTACTAGGCTATGTAGATTGAAGCTGGAATGGAGTAATTGCAAATTATACAACAGCTGCCCTTATTGCTATAGCAAATTGAGGGCCCTATCAATCCAACCATTTTTAAGAACTTCCCACTGAAATCAAATCGTGAAATCTGCTTAAAAATCAATGGCACAATTTGGTCCCTGGCTACTAAACACTAAGGGTCACTGTACTTGTCCAGACATTGTTAATGCAGATGATGCATCAGGTTGTTTTTTGTGCTTCCTAGGAAGGCCAGATTTACTGCGGCTTGGTGACCTGCCCTGATCTGTTGTGCGCCTCTCCTCTAACTGTGCCAGACTCCTGCTGCCAAGTCTGCCAAGGTAACATGGGAACCAGTCCCTGCTTCTAAGTGAGGTCTGCTGTCAGGTCAGTGGATGGGAATCACAGCCCTGGCCGTTAGCCAGGAGGGGGAATGTTGCACTTATTAAATATGACTTTGAAGATCCATGCTGTAAATTGCACAAATCTCTGCCTCTGGGTCACCAGCAATGGTAAGAGAGTCTGACGCATGCAAAGCCTCTTGGGCCAAATTCTTCTCTGTTCCAGCAGTGCCCCTCCGCTGTATCTTTGTGTGGAGTGTAAGTAGGATCAGTGTCATGGCCTGAATCGTACTCCTTGTTCAACTGGCACTGCTATATTATGTTAGTGACATGAAACCCTCACGGAAGTTCATTTGTCAGGCTCGGGAGAGGCTGCTTTGCTGGTGGAAATCAGACTGGGTATCACTATTATTGTCATCGCTCGGATAAACTGGTGAAAATGCCACAGTGGCATAGTCATTCTCAGGGGATAAAGGCATCCCGGGGTTATTAAGAACCTCAATGGCATTTTATGCTTGATTCTCTAGCTCTAGTGACTTTACTGTCATTCATCTAGATTTACACCAGGGTGAGTGGGAAGACAATCAAGCCCCCTGTTTATATGTAAAATTCAGAGCAGGGAGTCAGACCAGCAGTTTCACATCACACTGTTGCTGTCTACTAAAATGATAAACAGTTAGAGGCCCAAATTTTGCTCTGTTACACCAGGGTAAATCTGGAGTAACTCCACAGAAGTCCGTGGAGCTCCTCCATATTTAGAGCAGTCTAACTGAGAGCTGAAATTGGCAGACGTGTTGCCAGCAGCCACCGGAAATGGTGTGAGACAAACAGGGTTTTAGACAGAGTGCCACCGTCCCCTTTTCATGTGTAATTATTGGGGTTACTCTGTACCCCAAACTCTTAAGGTGCCAGTAGCGTGCCCAGTGTACCACGTCCTGGCGGCAAGCACTGTAGCTGCTTCAGCTAGTCTGTGTAGGCATTAGCCCTGGGGGTCTCCATAACCACTCAGCCACACGGCTCAGGGAAAGGTTTCTGATAGATGGGGCTGGCAGGGAGAAGGCTGTAAATACCCTAGGTGCAGAGGTTTAAAGGTACTGTTCAAAGTGAGCAATAATGGCTCCTGTTTGCGTCCCTGGGGCAGTCCAATTGAGTGAGGGTCAGGGCTTTTCAGGCCTAGTGCTCGGGGAGCCCTCTCCCATCCAGTCTCTATTCAAGCCAATAAGCATTGTGGGTTTCCAAGCCAGGCTCTGTTAGTCTCTCACTGGGGCCCCTTTGCACTGGCTCCATGCCCATCTGCGGCTGCTCCCCCATAAGTCTCACCCAGACCTGTACCCAGCTGTGATGTCTAGCAGTCACAGCCTGTTCCATATGTGAACTGTGGACTCTCTCCAGCTCCCTGCTGCCATGCAGCTCCCACCCCCAGACAGCCAGGCCACTTCCTGCTTCAGGACCTTTCCCGTCCCTGGCCAAGGGTAGGCAAGTGCTATGGGGATGGGGCTAATGGGAACATAGTCCCTTCTTAGCCAGGAGGAAGGGGATGTACAGTGGGGAGGGAGCTGCAGTCCCCTGCTTTGCAGATCCGTCACAAGTGCTTTACTGCACTCCAGTGAGGTTTTGACTAAGGTGACTGTATTTACAGAATCAAAAACCTCTGGGACACTTTAGGGGCAATATTTTCTAAGGTGGTGGAATGCTCGCTATAGCAATACGTTTGGAACCGACTTTCATAGCTAGAAAGAAAAAAACCTACAAAAGTTTGGACTGATGAAATGAAAAAACCAGGACATTTCAGGAGTTCCTGGGATGTGGTGACACAAGGACTGTCCCCAAAACCAGGATATATGGAGACTTTAGTGGACACTAATATGCCATCCCATTGATGCTCACATTGTATCTGTGCCCTGCGGCCTCCTTTAGTGACTAGAGTGTGGTTCTCTTTTTGGGAGTCTCCTACACCAGAAGCCAGGTACTTGCTGAGAGTAATTCCCATCTTAATCTTCTGCGTTTCCTGTTGTAACTTTGTGTTTTACAGACGGTTCCTATGAGAAGTCAATGGAAGAGGAGCCCCTGCAGTTAAACAGAGGTGTTGTACGTGATGTTTACATTTTAAGAATCCAAGTGTCCCTTCTAAAATAAACCACATCGCCAATTCATGGAAATCCATGTTTCTGCAACACTTGCCCTTTAAGCTGTTCTTCTACCAAAACCCAAACCAAACCCCCAACAGTAACAACAACATTCACCCCAGGCAGAGACTTTATCCCAAAAAGGGAGACGTGTCAGAGACTCCATGAAATCCACTAGAGACTCCATGATGCTATTTATTTTACATGGAAGTTGCTCGGATACTGTGGAGATGGGTGGCAGGATACAATCCTGGAACCAACAGTGACCTTCACTCATCAGAAATGTCTGGAAGCCCTTTCTGAATGCAAAGGAGCATAGAGATGATGGCCCAGCTTTAGCTCTGCTCACCACTCCAGACCAATGGTCCATCTAGCTCTGTATCCTGTCTTCTGACCGTGGCCAGTGCCAGATGCTTTAGAGGGAATGAACAGAACAGGGCAATTATCAAGTGATCCATCCTCTTATCGTCCACTCCCAACTGTTGGCTGTCAAAGGTTTAGGCTGTCAAAGGTTTAGGGACACCCAGAGCATGGGGTTGTGTCCCTGCCCATCTTGGCTATCAATGGACCTATCCTCCAGTAACTTATCGAATTCTTTTTTTAACCCAGTTATACTTTCAATGTAACGTGGGAGCGGAGAGGTGTCAGTAGTTGCACACTTGGTTACTGGTTGGGCTGGGAATAGAAGCCAGGTCTCCTGACTCCCAGTTCAGTGCCTTACTCACTTTAAAGCGCTGCTGGCCACTGGCATAGTCACCGTAGCTTTGAGCAGGTTTAAACGATATGGTGGTTTAAATGCCAGAGGCAGTCGGAGCCTTGTCTACCTTGGTGCTGCCCCTGTTTTGAGTGGCACCAGGGTTAGCTGCAGAAAACAGCCAGGGGCAAACACAATCTAGTTCCCGGGCAGTGGCAGCAATTGCTTTTGCTCAGAATACTGGTGTCTCCCCTTTCCCTCGTACACACGTAGCCCATTCCTCAGCAGCATGGCAGCCAGAGCCTGAGCAGGATGGGAGCATGTTTTCCTGCTGCCTCGCTGGCTAGTCTTTGTAGCCACACTACTAGGGAGGAAAAAGTGAGCTCCTGGCTCCTTTAGGTTGATTCATGACTACGTTTCGAGTTGGATGACCAATGCCAGGTTTGCGGCATTCGGTCACTTATAGCTTCTTGTCCTTACTCTTTCCAAAGCCCTGTGGATGAAATGCCAGGACCACACCTCTCCAATCTATAAAACTCCAGAAATAGCCACAAGGAAATCCTTTGTGCTATGTGTCTTGTCCCATTTTTCTCTGGAATTCCAAAGCCAGGAGCAAGGTATTCCCAGGCAGTGCAGGATTACCAGTCTTGAGAGAACATTGACTTTTCTGCTGGCCTACGGCCTATATTGACCTCGGGGCTGGGTGTGTGTGTGTGTGTTCTGGGATAAACATGGAATATGACCCATTGTCTAGGTTTAGAAGCCAAGAGTAGCTTTGCTAATGTCAGACATGGTATTTGACTTGACACGTCCTGTGGGAGTGGGACTGAGTGGCAGGAATCGAGGAAGGGTAGCAAATTTCAACTCTACCATTATTGAGAGTGTTACGGTCGCACTTAGAGGCCCCACCGAAGATCAGGGCCTTATTGTCCTGGGCGCTGCACACACATAGTAAGAGAGAGTCCCTGTGCCAGAAAGCCTGCAATCAAAACAGATAAGACAGAAGGGGAAACAGAGGCACAGAGAAGTGAAATGATTTGCCCATGGCCACCCAGTGGCAGAGCCAGGAATAGCACCCAGGTCCCCTGATTTCTATCCATCTCAATGCACTTTCCACTAGACTCTTTAGAGGCTAAGCATTTCCCCTTCACAGCCAATGTGCGCGTGACTTGGAGCTAACGTTTCCCATAAAGCGCCGCAGACAGAGCAGCCGAACTGCCTGGTACTCAATAGTATCCTTGTTTCTGGCCTTTCACAGAGACATTCTCAAGACCAGTGCTTGGGGGATCTGGTGAGCAAGAGATTGCTTGGCGAGACTGCTTCCACTGTGATCAGTTCCTCGCTGGAGTTCATTCCCAGGGGCTTCAAGCCAAAAGGAGGCGGAGGTGGCACCACCGTCAAATTCATCTTGAAAGAAAAGCACAAGAAAGGTGACGGGCTGTTCGTTCCTGGGGGCGAGGTTTCTGTGTGTTCCCTGGGAAGAGGGCATGTGACCTCAGCTGGTTTCCGGAGCGCAGCAGAATCCAGTTAATTGGCAGCCACATAAATGGCAGACTGGGTGGTGTGGGGTGGGGGTGTCACGTCTGCCCAGGACAAGTCAGATTAAATGCCATGCCTGGGGTGGTGAGCCCATCACATCTCTCTTAAGGGGTCAGCTCATTACTGGTGGCCAGCTTGTGCCTCCCAGATGCATCTTCCATTCAGGGAACTACCTCTTTCCAGGCAAAAGGAGAGTTTCGGGGGAGGGTTAGCTTCTGTGGCCTCCTGGGACAGGGATCCTTTCAGTGGGGAGGAACCGGTATGGGGCACAAGGTCCCTCCACAGTCTCCCTGGAAAACCTGCAGAAACATTTACACAGCCTGGGCTGGGACTGTAGTAACTTTTCTGTGGAACTGCCCCTCGCATTAGTGGCAGAAGTGGGCTAGTTCCTGTCAGCACAGCCCTGCTTGGGCATCCTTCTCCAGGGGAATCTCTGGGGATACTAGAAAGTGGGGTGAGGGAGTGAGACAACCCTTGTGGCCTCCTGGAACTGTGTGGGAAAACACGGGTAACTTGGTGGTGTTTTCCTTCTCCAGCTCCCTCCTGGGTATTTGTCTCTAGGAGGGGACATTCTGGCCCTTGGATGGGAGACCGCCAAGGAAGAGTCAGAGTCCACAGCAACTTGTGTGGCAATTCAGTAGGTGGCGCTCTTCCCTCGGAGTAGTGCTGAACAGATGCATGTTATTAAGGAGCCCAGCATTCTTCTTTCAGATACAATCCTGACAACTCATGCTCATTAAAGATCTCAATGCACTTTTGGGAGGAGTAAGGCTATTAGCCCTACTGTCCTGGCCAAATTCCAGCTCTTGTAGCTACATTCTGCTGCTTAAATCCCCCTTGCAGTTTCAATGGGCTCTCATTTTCATACTCACCTTCTGTCCTGAAGTATTCTGTGGTATTGCTGCTGCCGTGTTGTGCCCCAGAGGGGGATGCATTGCAGTGGTGGGTGTTGCAATCCCTTTGACATAGTTTGCCTGTTAGTTTGGTAGTTTTGCAAAGTGCTTTGAGATCCATTAGGACGAAAGGCACCGTACAGAGGTACAATATGATTATTATTATTTATTGTTACCCTTCTCTCTTTCTCTTCAGCTTGCGTTTACAATGGGAAGACCTACTCCCATGGAGAAGTGTGGCATCCTGTCTTCCGACTGTATGGAGTCCTACCATGCATCCTCTGTACCTGCACGGATGGGATCCAGGACTGCCAGAAGGTTACATGTCCCAAGGAATATCCTTGTGAATATCCTGAGAAAGTAGAAGGGAAATGTTGTAAAGTATGTCCAGGTATGTGGGAGAACAGATAGACTACCCTCCCCAGCATTTGCTGCTCTCTCCTGGTGTTTTGACTTCATTTATTACTGGCTTCTCTTTCCTTTGGCTAGTTTTAATGCCCCGATCCTACCTATGCACTCGCCGAACTTTAAACAAGAGTAATCATGTGACTTCAGTGGAATAAGCACACGTATGTGTTAACAAAATTAGGGCCTTACTACGTACATGAACACATGGACTTTTGTGTCTCCTAATTGGCTTCTGGTCTTTTTGTGAAAGCTTTCTGGCTTGAATCATAGGGATTAGAGATGAAAAAGAACTGAGGCCACCTGATCCGCCCCCCCCCTTCGAATGAAGGAGAGTTTCCTAAGTTATGTCCCTCTGTACTTCATTTAGCTTTAGAAGTTTAAGCAAGGGAACTTCTCCCACTTCTGTAGGAGTCTACTTGGAACCAAGGAGCAGGAGTCGCTGAGTGAAGTTGTATGCACTGTGTTCTACAGGAAGTCAGATTGGATGATCACAGTGGTCCCTTCGGACCTTGAAATCTATGAATCTCACCGCTAGGAGCTTTTCCCCAGTGTATGTTTACCGCAACTTAAATACTTTGCCGCAGCCTAAGTGATTCCTCCGAGGCCCTTCCTTTACTCGTAGGCTGTTATCACATCCCTCCCACTTTATCACTGGTTAGCCATGTCACATGATTTTGGCATTGACTTCGGTGAGGAGAGGTTGGGAGCTAGGGTTCCTGGGTTCTAGTCCCAGCTCCGCCACTGATTCATTGTGTTGTCTGGGGGCAAGTCACATAATTATTCTGTGCCCTAGGCGCTCCCATTTGTAAAACCTCGCTGTGCCTCAAAGGACTGGTTGGGAGGCTTGCTTATTTGTTGGGCAAAAGCTCTGAACGGCTCAACAGGGGTGCAATTTGCTATCACTGGAATCAGTGCAGTACAGATGGTGATGCTATGCCTCCTCTATTGGGCCATCTTGGTGAGACATGCACTGACTTTAATGGGGGTTTTGCCTGCTTTAGGACTATGGAGGCCAGTGTTGGCAATGGTGGTGGAGGAGGGCAGGCTGGGTACACCCCTGTTAGCATCATGCTAAATCCAGACAGCTAGCTGAATGCTTATGGTATGGTCATTGCAAAACACCCCTCTGCTTTTCCCTCTCTCTCAGGATGCCGATGTCATTTACATCAGTGTAAATCAGGAGGAACTCCACTGCCATGGAGGGAGATACACCAGTGTAGGACTGGTGTGAGAGCAGAATCAGACCCCATAGTCTCACTCCTAAAATAAACTCCCTGTGTTTATTTATAACCAGACTTTCTCTGGAGTAGTGTGAAAAGCTTACCAGCCAAAAGGGCGAGAGAACAAGGCTAAATTCAGCGGTGGGAGGGAGCTCCTCTGAGTTCCAGGAACCTCAACCAAATGCAACAAACTGGCTTCCAAATATGAAAGCAAATTATTAATTACTGCAGAAGCCAAAAATTGACGATGCACGTTCGCTTGGGAGTGTTAAAAATTGCCCAAGGTTGTAAATATCCCTCCAGCCACCACCCTCCCAACTGACAAGGCAGACCAAATTCAGAGGTGACGTGTAAGGGAGAGTGGGTGACACCTCAGTAGGTGGGTGTGAGTGAATATAAAGGGGGCTGATTCTGATCTCACTTATACCTGGGGCCTGATCTTGGAGCTACACTGATACGCACCAGCCAAAGGTCTAGCCCCTGCTTTACTTTGGGGCCATCCCATTGGTTTAATTGAAATTATTCCTGATTGGCTGGGGAAAGTGAGCTCACAAACCGGTCCAATGAGTCTGAACTAGTGTAAATGACCTGCCAGTGGGCCAGAAGAGAGGGGTGCAGCTGGAAAAGTCCCTACCAGGCAGGTGTCGGGAGGTGCCAATTCAGAGTAGCTATGCCCAGGCTAGATTCCCCTCTCAGATACAACTATTTAAATCAGGAGTCACCCCACTAAAGTCAATGGAGTTACCCATGTAAAGCCAGTGTAAGAAGCCCAGGGGAGGATCTACGTTAATATACATCTTCTGACACCTTCCTCTCATTCACTGCTCAGGACAGGAAGATTTGCTTTGTTTTTCTGGAGCCCATGCCCAAAAAGCATGAGTTGCCCCAATAACAACACTGTACAGAGCACTTGTCTTCTAGAGTCTCAATGCCCGTCTCCCTTCCCTGGCAGGGAGGGCCAGCAGATGATCTGCAGATGGGGACTGATCAATCCCACGTGGTAGGCCAATGTGTTACATACACCGCCAAATGAAAGGGCCAGAGCCCCAACTAGTGTAGACCAACATAGCTTTGCTGGCTTCAACGGAGCTGTGCAGATCTACAGCAGCTGAGGATCTGACCCAAAGATTGGTAAATCATCCCCCAAATTCAAGAGTGTTCAGATCCAGGGATTGGGTTTGAGCCCTACTTTATCCCCGCTGAAGTCAATGAGGGTAGGTCGATGCAGCATTTTAGAGCAAGCCTCCCAGCTTGGGTTGACAGACTTGGGCGAGTGGGGCTTGGGCTCATGCGCTAAAAACAGCGGTGTAGACAAACTGTGTAGACAGCACTTGGAAGTTGCAGCTCAGGCTCTGAAGCACCCCCCACCCCCCCACCCCCGGATATACCCTAAGAGACCCTCATGGGTAGGGAGAGCAAATCAAGTTGAGCTCCACCGACAGGATCTGAGATAAGAATTTTGCTCCTTTTTGTTTTGGGCAAGTTTTCAGTTTGCTGCTATTTGACCCCTACCACTTTCTGTGTATAACACAGAGGCTGTGAATTGGAAAAATAATGGTTTTTAACAATCCACATGGCAAATAACAGAGAACTTAAAAAAAATCTACCTTCACCATTGCTAACGCTAGGGTACGTCACTATCTCAGCATTCAATAGCAATACGGTCATGGTCTCCGTCCACTTACAGAAAACTCAATGGTCTCCTTTTAAAACTCATTATAATATTCGGTGCTCCTTATTTTCAGATAAGTGCCTTAAGACTCAATTATACTACAGTCAAAGGTGTGATTGGAGCTTGGGTAGGCATACCCATGCTAGTTTTGCTCTAGCTAGCGTGGCTAAAATTAGCAGTGAAGACACAGGCATGGATCCTGGCATGGACTAGGCATGCGAGGACATGCTCAGGGTTCTGGGTGGGCTCGGACAGCCCACACTGAAGCCTGTGGTGTTGCGTCTTCACGGCAATCGGTACACATGCTAACTAGATCAAAGCTAGCTCAGATATGTCTACCTGAGCTGTAATCACACCTCTGATTGCAGTGTGGACTTGCTCTGAGTCCTGGTCTACCTTCTTTGCGCCACTCTTATTGGCTACAGAGCTGCGAAACAACTAATGCTGACTTTGTTTGTGCCTAGATGCCAAAGTCAAGCCGACTGATGAAATAAATACCCCCAGATGTGCCCAGAATCTGAACAGGGTATCAGTCTACATGTTTGTGCCACCCGGTTCCGAGAGCCCACAGGAAAACCTGAGAAAAATTGCAGTCGAGAAAGACTCTTCTGAAGAGGTGGAAATTTACAGCTGGAAACTGGTAAAAGGTGAATCTGGTGAATGAAACCAGCAAAGAATTTTTAAGGGTTATTTGAAGGGTCATTGGCTATACCTGTTTAGTCTCCTCTCTAGCTTTGGCAGGAGAATCATGTTTTTGGCTTCTTTCAGCAATGCTCCTACCTAGGTAATCTCAGTCTGCTGATTTGGAGACATCTCCATGGTTAACATTGATTGTAGGTAGATGTGTCTAGTAACCCCATTGTAAGACAGACCTGATGCACAGTAGTTGAGTAAACCAGTCTGGATAAAATCTGACCCTCCTTCAACCACTGCCCTTGAATTCACACCAAACCCAAGGTGAACTCTTTCTGACATTCAGAAGAGTTCCATTCATTCCTTTTCATTTTTGCCTGATCTGTGTCCTCTCCATCTTCCACCCCAAACTGAAAGAGCAAAGATTGCAATACTGCAATAAAACTCTTCTCATGGCATACTGACTCAACAGGAAACAGCAAACACTGGAAATCAACATCACACAACATGTCCAGTTCTCCAGGCTTGATGGATTTGGATCCAAACTTTTGAATACTGATCTGACCCAAAACTCTCAATTTTTGAGGTTGAAGTATAGCTAATAAGCAGTAAAATGAGAGGAGACCTCAGATTAAACACTATACATATAGTATGGTACCATGCAGTTTCCTCAGCTGGTGTAAGTCAGTGTCACTCCACTGACTTCAAATGATCTACACCAATTTACAATAGAAGGGGACTCAAAGTCCCCTTTTCAGTCCTACATCCTATGTTCCTATTGACACTGGATCTGTTAGCCACTATCCACTGCCCATTGTAATTCAGATTCTTGATTTAATAGATGATTGCTCTGTGGGTCACCCATAATAAACTGGAGCGGGCTAGAAGGCTCTGGGTGCTTGAAAATAGAGGGTATTATTATATCAGAAGATCTCCATTTCAGTTGTTCCTTATGGTTCACTAAGCCCATATTCTATCCATACCCATAAACGCCTTCTTTCTTTCACTGGCCAGGTTCTTCTTCCTCAGGTGACCTCTATAATATATAATATAATATGAAGGCTGTACCTATCTAGATTTTAATAAGGACACCCATTGCCATGGTATCTGAGCTCCTTCACTGGAGTATCCATCCTTCCTAGGCCTGGCTCTGTCTCCAGCCAGGGCTGCTGAGATTCACAGGCACTGAAGGACTGTCACAGTCTGAGACATTGACTCAGGATATCGGGCCAAGTTCATTAGCAGACACTGGCTGCTCATCATTGGTTGGCAGGGGTCATTACCAAAACAGTGCATGGTGTGGTCTTCCCACCTACCAAGGCCAAATGCTTAATGCCTCCAGGGAGCTTCCAGCCCTGCCAGCCAAGACAGGGAAAGCCCTCATCCAAGAGCCCAGCTCTGCTCTTTTGCTTGGCAGCACAGAGTGTTGCTGCTGGGAGACTGTGTGAGCACAGTCACGTATGGATTCCACCACGGCACTGTATTTCACTCGAGTAACAGAAGAAGACTTGTGGGTGGAGGGAGGCTGGGAGCAGACCATTGGAGTTCATCCACCTCGCTATTGTGTGTGACCTATAGTATTTCTCACCCCTAAGCGGCATTATCTGTTCCTGCTTTGGTACAGGCTGTGTCTACACATCACTTCAATGATAATAGTACAGGGCCTGATTCTGGGCCTGTGGAAATCAGTGCAAACTTTGCCATTGATTTCAGAGGGCGCAAGAGGACACTCTTCATGTGTTTCATTTGAGGATCTCAAAGCACTCTGTAAATATAGAATCATAGAACTGTGGGGCTGGAAGGGAACTCCAGAGGTCATCTAGTCCAGCCCCCGGTGCTGAGGATTAAGTACACCTAGACCTAACATCATCTTAATTTAGTAAGCGTGGCAACACCCTTGTGAAGCAGGCAAGTGCTGTTATTTCCTAAGGCATTATAAAGCACTGGCGTTGCTTTTTAAATCTGTTTCTATGCACTGGGGTGGGGCTTAGAGCTGGGGGCAGAGAGCAGGAAGAAGTGGGCTTTGAGGAGACCTTCTCTTAGCCCCCTGCCGCCATTGCTGTCACTCTGTAGCCGGACTCCTGGGGAGCAGATAGATGAGCTGAGCCCCGTAGTCACGTCACAGGGTGGCACGCACATACTGACTTTTTCTGTCCCTGTCTCTTTTTATTCAGGCTGTTGATAAGACAGTTTTATGGAGCATTTTAGCAGATTTCTCTCTCTCTCTCTCTCTCTCTCTCTCTTTCCCCCCCCTCCCCGGAATTACTGGGTGAGGTTCTCTGGCCTTTATGCAGGCCAGATTAGATGATCAAAATGGTACATTTTGGCTTTAAAAATCTATGATTCTGTGAAAAGTAGCAATTCTCACTGTCTCAGAGAAAAAGACACATGTAGCTTGTTGGCCAGGCCGGTGTCAGCTGCCATTCGCTCGCTCTCTCTCTCTGTCTCTCACGCATGTATGCTGCTGTCAGGACTGTGTGGCACTCTCTATAGACACACGCTTGGGGCTGTGTCAGTTCACACACAGACACGCACATGGTTTTCTCACATGGCTAGGACTGTTGCCTTTGCCCATTAGGAAAGGTGAATGAAGGAGAAAAGCAGCAGCAGCAAGGATCCCCTCAGGAAGCTGAGCTCCTTAAGAGGACAGGACATCTGTCTCTCTCCACCTATCTGCTAACCCCGCTGGATCCTCTTAGCCCCTCAGACAGAAGACTTCTTCTCTGTGAAGCCCCTCTGGGTCCTACTGAAATGGATGCTCCAGTGTGATCCATAATCTACTCTGATCTTTTATAGCTGAGGAAGTTCAATGTTTTCTAGTCATCTAACTAAGGTACTTACATGGCCCCCATCACCAGAGTATCCGAGCATCTTCAAACTCCCAACTGTGAGGTAGGGCAGGGCTGTTATCCCCATTCTCCAGATGGGGACCTGAGGCCCAGAGTGGCTAGGTGACTTGCCCAGGGTCATATGGGATGTTTGTGTCAGAAGAGGAATCAAACACAGGTGTCCCACAGCCCAGGCGAGCACCCTATTCACTGGACAATACTTCATCAAGTCACTAATTAAGCCTCTAAGCACTCCGGTGAGGGAAGTATATCCATTTTACAGAGAACACACTGAGGCTGCCCGAAGCCACAGATCAGCTCAGAGGCAGAGCCAGAGCCAGAAATGGAGCCCAAGAGTCAGGGCTAAGGCCGGGTGACTTTTTATTTTGGCTAATAGTAAACTCACCAGAAAATGCATTTCTCTGGGCGCTGAAACTATTTGTGAATTTAGGTCAAATTCGGCAAGTCGCTTCGACTGAAAAAAACTGAAAACAAGAATTTTGGAACTGTCCAAAACGGTGATCTGAAATGACATTTTTAAAATGTTTCATTCGACCAGAAGGAAATGTTTTCAGGTTTTTTATTTCATTGAGAAGAATTGAAAAAAAACCCCAAGACCTCAATTTGGATTTGAAATTAACCGGTTTTTTCTTCGATTTTTCAATTTGGCCACTAAATCGAAAAATCAAACATGATTCCCTCAGTTCTAGTCATGCCTTTGAGTCTTCTGTTTCAACCACTAGCTGACACTTCCTCTCACATCCAGACCAGTGGACACAGAGGTTGCCCTTGGCCGAAGAGAGGCTAAGTGAGAGGGTGAAGAAGGATGTTCCAGGCATACCTGGCACGTTTGTCAGTACTTCACTACTTAAGATGAACGTTATAATACCTAATCCATCTTAAAGGTCATTTCCATTGCTAAATACATGTTCTGGTTTTCTTGAATTAAACAATTGACTCAAACGCCCCCGCTCGCAGTCTGACTCTGGCACAAAAGAAGCATAACTCTATGTAGAAATATTTTTATATTTCCTAGTCAAGCTACATTGCTAAACTGGGGGATTAAAAGAAGTGTTGGCTGCTGAATGCCTAGAAAAATGAAATATGGATCAGCACCAGCCAATGCCATGGACACGGGAACGAGGGGCTCTGAAAAGAGGGGTGCGGAGATGAGGCTGGAGGTGTTTGTCAGGAGGGCCATGAGAGAGAGGGTCCTGTTGTCATATTGTTATTGTCTGTGTTATGGTAGTAGCTAGAGGCCCCAGCTGAGATCAGGCGCTAGGTGCTGTACAGCACAATGGGGCCTGGGCCTTGGCCTTGGCTGGGGTCTCCAAGTGCTACTGTTATTAGTTATTCCTATTATTACAGAGATATTTTGAAATCATGATAACTCAATGCAAGGGTTTTTGTACCTTCCTCTGAAGTATCTGGTGTTGCGATTCTCGGAGACAGGACTAGATAATGGGGTGCGAGGCGTTACAGAAGGATCTCTCCAAACCGGGTGACTGGGCAACAAAGTGGCAGATGAAAGGCAATGTTGATACGTGCAAAGTTAGGCACATTGGAACAAGTAATGCCAACTCTACGTACACAACGATGGGTTCTAAACCAGCTGTTACCATCCCAGAAAGAGATCTTGGAGTCACTGTAGATAGTTCTCTAAAAACTTCTGCTCAGTGCGCAGCAGCAGTCGAAAAGGCGAACAGACTGTTAGGGACTACTGGAAAAGGGATAGATAATGAACCAGTAAATACTGTAATGCCGCGATATAAATCCATGGTGCGCCCACATCTTGAATACTGCTGCAGTTCTGGTCGCCCCATCTCAAAAAGGAGATAGTGGAACTGGAAAAGGTTCAGAGAAGGGCAAGAGAGATGATCAGGAGTATGGAACGGCTTCCATATGAGGAGAGACTAAAAAGATTAGGGGTGTTCGGCTTAGACAAGAGAGGACTAAGGGGGGGATCTGATAGAGGTCGATAAAATCAAGACTGGTGTGGAAAAAGTCAATAGGAAAGGTTTATTTACTTTTTCCCACAATACAAAAACCAGGGACCACTTGATGAAATTAATAGGCTGCAGGTTTAATACAAACAAGAGGAAGTACTTTTTCATACAATGCACAACTAACCTGTGGAACTCATTGCCATGGGATGTTGTGAAGGCCAAACGTATACCTGGGTTCAAAAAAGAACTGGATAAGTTCATGGGGACAATGGCTGCTAGCCAAGATGGTCAGATGTGCAACCCCATGGTTGCGGTAACCCTAAATCTCTGACTACCAGAAGTCAGGGGTAGAAGACAGCAGTAGATCTTTCCATAACTGCTCTGTTCTGTACATTCCCCTTGAAGCTCTGGTAAAGGCCACTGTTGGAGACAGAATACTGGGCGAGATGGACCATGGTCTGACCCCGTATGGCAACTCTTGGCTTTTTATTAGATGGACCACAGGTCTGATCCAGTCTGGTGCTTCCACTGTTCCTATGCTTTTACCTTTCTAATTAGCTAACGAAAGAGAAGTTTTTTTTCCTTGGTGGTGGTGGGGTTGTTCTGTTTTAAAATGGAGCTAAGATCGAACTAGCTGTAAAATGTTCATGCCGATCATCTCTGTCCCCAGGAATATTTCATCTGATACAGGTCAAGAAGATCAGGAAAGAGGAGTTCAACCTAGAAGCGCAGAACTTTAGGCTGGTCACCAGAACAAATGAAGGTACAAATAAAGGGCAAATCTTTACTTCTGTAACCTCCTGGCAAGAGCAGACTGGGTTCATTAGCCATCCCATAAAGACCTTTTGTACCCCCCTGAGCAAAGAGGGGGAATGAAATGTGGTGCAAGCAACCTGACTTGTCTACACTTAACAAGGGGCACAGACTAAGTGTCTTTAAACGTGCCCAGTCTGCTCTGTTACCAGTCACACTTTCACTTTATGACGTTTGGAAAGACCAGCCAAATTCCTTAAAGTGGACACGCGATTACGCAACCCAAAGGTCACATCTCTCCAAAGTCCGTAAAACTGTTTGATTTTTATATCTAATCCATCTGGCATTACCGGAAAAAGTGATGCAATGGCTTTGAAAAAAATCTCCCCAAAATATTGAAACCCTCCTTCGTGTTCCTGGAAGTGTGTAAATGTTGTAATAACCTGGCATCACCAGGCCACATACTGACAGAGAGTGGTTGTGGCAGGCTTGAGCTGCATAGTCATTCACCGCTTGGCCCATGCCAAGACTGATCGTCTGATAGCTGCTCAGCAGCCTGTGTAACATGAAAGTGAGGGTCTCAGCTCAGTGGAGCCATGGCAGAGAATCATAGAAACATAGGGCTGGAAGGGACGTGAGTCCAGCCAGGAGTGGAGGGAGCTTCCTAAAAGTGGCCACTGGCGCCCGAACCATGGCCCTGCCCCCTAAGGCTCTGCCCTCACACCACCCCTTCCCCCCAAGACCCCACCCCCTGCTTTCTCCTCTCTGGCCCCCTGTCGCTCGCCCTTACGGCCAGTGAAAAGTGGTGGGGCCGTGGCCCCCTGGTCCCCCCTGTTCCAGCACCTTGCTTTGTGGCAGGACCTAGTAAACCTAGACAGTCCCTGACAGCTGTTTGTCCAACTGTAGCGAGGCGCAGCTGGGCCCCTCTAGCTTCTGCCCCGCTGCCCTCACAAACCAGTCAGGGACGCCTCGGGTTGATGCAATCGCCAGTGTATTTTATTTATATCTATTTCCCACCACCACCTTATACAGGATTTTACAGCCAGGGTTCACAAGCAGCAGACCAGAGCCACCAGTCCCTCTCAGCCTCTGCCTCCCTCCCTCCCAGCCTTTATAACCCCAGCTACTTAGGCTGGCAGGCGTTTCTAGTTGCCAAGCAGGCAGGGCTATTCAGCCAGTCCCGATCCATTCCCCTTGATTGGGGCTGGTGTGGCAGGGGGCTGATTAAGCACTTTGTGCCCAGCACCCTGTCACACCAACCTGTTCTTAAAAACCTCCAGACTTCAGAGGGTTTTGAAGCAGGGTTGTGTGGGATTACTTGCCATGTGTTTGGTGGATAACTAGAGGACTTTAGTCTCTGAGGCCATCAGTCCATGTTTCCCTCCTGGTCATTTCATGTATCCAGGTAGAGTTCCCCTAGGCAGCGTTGACCGACTCCATGAACTCCATTGCAGAGCAGTGGTGCTGTCGGGAGAGCTCGTTTTAAACCTTTGACCCTTGCTCCTGTCCCTGATTTTTATTCTTTGTCTGCTGTGCGCGCTTAAATCCTGGGTTATCTGGCCCGTCCCTCACCTGAGGAGACAGGGTCTTTTGTTGCTCTGGTGAGCTCTGCTCACAGTCTCTGGATTTAAATAGACTGGCACCTTTTGTGAGCACTCACATTCTTGAGTCATGCATAATGCACCATTGTTTAAAGTCATGCACAGTGGAGATTTCAAGAACAAAAATTAATTGGGCTGCAAAATGTCCAAGGCAGACATGCCTAAAATAACTGTTTAAAATTCCTTTTGTTCATCCTTATTTCGCCCACACAAGGATTAACACCATGTCATTGTAATCCTGTTTTTCCCGATGAAGCTTCCGATGACCTAAACACCCTGCTCTCTGCAATTTCACAAGTGCACTGCTTCGAAAGGGACTGTGGTGTGAAAAAATAGCAATGTTGTGAAATAACCAATTACAGTTACCGAGGTTTCTAGGAAAGCCTTGGCCAGCAATTGTCCAGTGACAGGAGACTAATTCAGCTAGAAAATATTCCTCCCGGAGATGACAGCATTAGGGATACACAATCCTTCCTGGGATTAAAGGTGCTGAGATCAGCTACTGGGAGAATAAGGAAGGGTTCAAAGTACTGTATAGAATATTGGAATCAGAAACTTACTAGCAATACAAAAGACAGCTTCCCCAGCATCTTCCGTGGCTGATTTTCAGTTGGGTGTACAACAATTATTGTGATATTTAACAGTAAAATAAATCTGAACCAATATACAACAGCACTTATTTGTTATAGTGTGTCCCCTAGCCATCTGAAATATATATAAGGCCCCTTTACCATAGCCTCCGAGCACCTCACAATTTGTAATGTATTTATTCCCTTAGCACACTTGTGAGGTACGGATGTTTTATTATCCCCATTTTACAGATGAAGAAGTAAGGCACACAGAGACTAAATGACTCACCCTAGATTATACCGAAAGTCTATGGCAGTACTGGAAGTTGAACCCAGCGATTTCGGATGCTGGGCTACTGTCCTACCCACTGGACCATCCTTACTCTCTGACTCAGCTGACACTCTGTATGAGTTTAATGACAACAAGAGCTGGGCAAATACTTAAAAATATTTTCCACTTGAATATTTAATCTAAGGTCCTTCCCAGCCCTTTGTACAGCCGCATGCCAAGGTTTTACTAGCAAGAGTGTTTGCAGAAAAGGAATTTTAAATTTGTAATCCAGAAATCTAGAAGAAAAGGAATTACACTTAGCCAATAAGAGGCCAGGGAAAAAACCCATCACAGGGGGGTTATGACCAATCACAACAAGGTTGTGGTTTGTGACCAATCACAACGAGGTAACAGAATGTGAATTTCAGATTTCCAATGATGAGCTGGAGAATTAACAAATTTCACCCCCAAAATGTGTTGAATCGGTTTTAATAATGAATACATCTGAGAAAACTGTGATACTTTCTTGGATGCTCCATGAACACAAAAAGAAGTGCAATTCTTCCAAAACCCACACAATACGAACGATTAGTACTTAACTAATACGATTAATACTTAACACTTCTATCACTTACCATATTGAAAGTGCTGTACGAAGGTAAAGGGCCAGATCTTGAGCTGGTGTAAACTGCCTTCACCAGCTGAGGATCTGGCCCTAACTAATTAAACTGCCCAGTACTTTTTGGAGGTAGATGAGGATTATTTAATCCCCGTTTCACAGATTGAGAAACCTTGTAAATTGGGCGATTTGCCAGAGATTACACCAGAAATCTTGGGCAGATTGAAACCACATCTCCTGACACCCACACGCTATTTTGAGTAGTTGTATTATAGTAGTGCATAGAGGCCCCCACTGACATCATGGCTCCATTATACATGCATAGTAAGAGACAGTCCCTGCCCCTAAGAGTTTATAGTCTAGATAGTCAAACCAGAACTAAGAGGGAGAGGAGAAAGAGGCACTGACATGTGAACTGACTTGACCAAGGTCACACAGCAAATCAGTGGCAGAGCCAAGAATAGCATTCAAGTCTTCTGAGTTCCAAAACAGTGCCCTAGCGCCACACTGCCTCAAATCTGCCCTTCCTCCCAAGGATCATGGAATAGGTTGGAGGAAGGTGGAAGGTTTTAAATTGGAATGACCGGGAGCCGCTGGAGTATGGGTATGGGTATGGGGGGGATGTGATTGTTTCATATTGTGGGTGTATTTCTGGGCAGCAGCTTGCTATATATGCTTGATTCTAGAGAGTGGGGATCTAGGGGGCCCAGAGTGGGAGGAATCTGTGCATAGCAGTTTATTTCCATGACAATCATGCATCGCCTCCATCGCTATTCAGGTTGAAAACAGGAAGAAAACGGTAACGACATAAGGACCCCTGGGGTGCTGGTTTTCTCTCGATCTCCTTCCTTATCTAACCCCAACACTAACCCTAATCCTAAACCTTTCACTGTAGCTTTTGGGCAGGGGGGCTAAGGTCTTTTTCTATTTTGGGTTTGCGGTTCCAACTGAAAATCATAATGGAAAACTGATGTGGAAAGCCCCAAAATCACCCCAGCAGGGATGGTTTCAGCATCTCCCCCCTGCGTTTGAAATCCCCATGCTCTGTGGAATCCCAAGATGGAGTCAGGGTTGATGGGGCACTACGCTAATGCGAATAAATAAAAACTAATGATAATGTAAGTTCACTATTGGCAGGTCTCTCTGGTGAGATCTTACAGACGTAAACATCCTCAGTGTAGCATGGATTGTAAAGACCCCAGAGCACAGATTAGGAGTTTAGCTCTCATCTTCCTTAGCCACCTTTCTCCCAACATAGTTTTCTGAATGCTACCCTCTGCCCTGTGGACGGCTGAGTTTCAGAGGTGATGTGATCCATGGAGATATTTGTCTTTACTCAGACACCACTCCCATTGTGCCTGAGCACAAACTGCAGGATCAAGTCCATAACTTCATTGATTTTAAGGCCAGCAGGGATCACTCTGATCACCCTAGTCTGACCTCCTGCTCAAAACAGGCAACAGAATTTCACTCTGAAGCGGAAGGAACTATTCTTCTATAACCGAATCCTTTGCAAAGTCCTCTCCTTTAGGACCTTTCAGGATGGAAGGTGCGACATTAATGATCTCATTGTTTCGTTGCTAGGGCCCTACCAAATTCACAGTCCATTTTGGTCAATTTCACGATCATAGGATTTAAAAAATAATAAATTTCATGATTTCAGCTATTTAAATCTGAAATTTCATGGTGTTGTAATTGTAGGGGTCCTGACCCAAAAAGGAGTTGGGGGGGGGGGGGTCAAAAGATTATTGTAGGGGGGTTGCGGCACTGCTACCCTTACTTCTGCGCTGCTGTTGGCGGATCGCTGCTGTCAGAGCTGGACTCCCGCCCAACAGCTGCTGCTCTCCAGCCACCCCGCTCTGAAGGCAGAGCAGAAGTAAGGGTGGCAATACCACAATCCCCCCAAAATAAACCTTGTGACCCCCCTGCAACTCCCTTTTGGGTCAGGACCCCCAATTTGAGAAACTCTGGCCTCCCCCATGAAATCTGTATAGTATAGGGTAAAAGACTAGATTTCATGGGGAGGACATGAGACTTCACAGTCTGTGATGCGTTTTTCATGGCTGTGAATTTGGTAGGGCCCTATTCATTGTACTCCCCCATCTGTCTCTTGTCTTATACTTAGATTGTAAGTATAAGATAATACTCTCTTTTTGTTCTGGGTTTGTACAGCACCTAGCACATGGGGTCCTGGTCCATATCTAGGGATCCTGGTGCCATGATAATACAAATAATAATTATTTATTAGTATTACATTCCCAATAGGGCAAGTTTCAGAGAGTCATCTGTAGTGAATATCCATCTGTCTTCTCTTCTCATATAGGTCACTGGAACAACTTCAGAGCCCAAACATCAGGGCTTAAGATGACAGAGAGTCCAGAGAAAGAAACAAAGAACTTGTAAAAAAAAACACAAACAAATATATATATATGAAAAAGTTGCATTATTAAATAAACTCGCACAGCAATAAAAGGAAAAAAAGATGGATGTAAACTAAAAACTCAAGCAATCAAACCAACGACGACAACAGATCTGAGTCTGAAACACGGCTACAACCATGGATGTGACACCCTTTGGAATGTTCCCAGAGATGGGTTGGGGGACTCAACCCCTTGTCTCCTGCTCGTCAACGATTTCAGGTGTGCCAAAAAAGGAGGAGAAGACAGGAGTGGTGCGCTGTGAAGAGAGAAAATACGGGCTCTGGTTCCCACCTGTTTTGTATCTCTAGCCAGTATCATGGGCTACCAGTGAAAAAGTACAGGAGTCTTATTCCTTCTACCGTTATCATCTTAAAGGAGACCTGCAAAGAGACAAAATCGCCTTTGTTTCCTTTTTAAGCACCGTTGTGATGTACAAAGCATTTGTTTTGTTTAAAATACAAACCAGCTATATTACTTTAGAAATATCAGCTCTTGAATCTGTTTTAGCTGGAAGACTCCTTGGAGGACTGGAGAACTAGTGATGTTATAAACCCATCATGGCAAATTTCCCAGGGATGTAGCCTCTTTGCAGACTGGCCTAGGCCCTAATTCAGCCAGGAGTTCAAGTACAAAACGTTAATCCCGTGAGTAGTCCCACTTCCTTCAGTGGAACTATTCATGTTCTTAAAGTTAGGTGACATGCTTAGGGTCCTGGCTGAATCAGGGTCCTAAACAGGGACAACAGAGAGGGAAGAGGATTTTTAGTTCAATTGTTTACAGAGCTTTATATTTCCTTTGATTTACTTACCACCTATTTCACTCAAACTCCTGACAAAGAGGAAGGAGGGAAAACCCTCCTTGTGAAGGATTCAAACATCCTTCACCCTCTGTCTTCAACTGAGAGACAAAGAAGCTCCCGCTCCAGTTCTCTCGTCCTCGAAGGAGACCTCCAGCGACAAAATAGAGACGACAAGAGTTGACAGTCCTGATGTTTCTAAGGTGGGAAAGGGGCTTATTTTTCTGGAAAACACTACGGGTGGAAGTGGCTAGGCCTCCTTTCTGCACCACATAGAAAAAAATGCAGAACCCCCAACAGATTATTTTTTCTCTTTGCAGGCCACGTACATTTACTTTTCAAGGCCATATGGTGATGGGCAGCTCCAGGCTCTAAAAATTAAAACCCATTCATTACTGTGCTTAGAAAGCCCCATGATATCCAAGGGCCCAATTCATCCCTAGTGTAACTGCACCACCTTCAACAGATAAATTGATTAGTCTCTAAGGTGCCACAAGTACTCCTTTTCTTTTTGCGAATACAGACTAACGCGGCTGCTACTCTGAAACCTTCAACAGGGTTACCCCAGGGTTGAATATGGGCCAAGGTGTGAATTTCCAACCCCCTATGGTTTCCCTGTGCTCATTTTTTTACTCTCCCCATTGAGAGTTGCCACTGGCCTAGCGCTTTCGTTTGGTTTTATAAACTGTAGGGAGTTCCCTGCATAGCTGCCCTCCCAGATAGACATTATCTAGGCAAAGCACCGGCTAACGCAAGGATGGGCACCTGATCCTTCACACAGCTTTTGCTCCGGTAATCCGACAAGAATGTTCCCCCACCGCTGGGGTGTGGCCAGGCAACCAGACACCATTGTCACTCCTTTATTGTCAGTAGGTTCCTTTATGCACCTTTCTCACCCCCCTACTCCCCTCCGAGCACACGGGTGATACAGTGCAAACCATACTCTGCTGTCAATGACACTTGTGTAAATCCAGAACAAACCTACTGAAATCAATGGAGCCACTGCAGATTTACACTGGCGTGGCTTGGAGGAGAAGCAGGGCCATCACCTGTGCAGTGCCTAGATGGCTCCTAGTGTAGTAGGTGAAGGCACTTAACAAAATGAATGTCGCTGAAATTCCTCTGCGGTTGTTAAGTCCAGACCGTGAGAGGGCAGCAGAAACAGTTCCTTGTGTCCATCAGCTGGGAGTTACACGTGGTGGAATGGGACTTAATCAATTAGCACAGCCTTCCACGTGGTAGCCAGACTTTGATATTAATAATGCCAGTATAAAGCCAGGGCAATGACATTGGCAGTGTAACAGAGATCTGAGTCTGGCCTATTGACTGTACCGTGTACATTACCAAAGCCTCTTGCACGGATGCGGTGTCAGCCAAAAATGTTCAAACTTGAGTGCCTAAAGCCAAGCACCCGACTCCGGGTGTTCAGGAGTGCACAGCACCTCTGCTTGCTATTGCATCCATGTGAGGGCCAGAGGAATTAGCACTGCATTAGTCGTATCAGGCAGGCTCCTAGGTTACTGGGGTTGTCTTAAATCACCAGATCCATCTCACTGCAGTTCTAATCCCGACTTCAAATTCTGGGGAAATTCAAAGGCAGTTAAAGGCACCAAAATGAGCAATAAATGCCTCAGCACCTGCCAGCGAATCCCTGAAAAATTCAGTGTTTGCCAACGATAGTGCTTCCTGCTACTATCTACCGCATTATGCTAAATCCTGAGGCATGTCTGATACCGCTGGGTAGTCACTGGTGGCTTCTTAGTGGGAACCACAATACCCACCTGAATGCATGACAGCAATTTAGACACCTTCGCAGGTTCTTGCTGGCACATGTTTGCAAATGAGACGAACAGCACCACCCTGAACCAGCCCCATATTTCACCCCCTCATAGTAAGGGTCTCTGGGAGTTCCAGTCCCTGCTTTCCCCTGGCTCCAGGGGAGCAGTAAACTCGACCAGCCTTTCTCCTAGTGCAGGTTACTCCCCACTCTGGGCAGTGCTGGCCATTGCCCTGGGCAGGGGGAGCTAAGGCTCTGCCTACTCGTGCGAGATGGGGAACTGAGGACCATCAATAGCTGCCCTCCCCTCTTGCAGGGTCAGGAGACGGAGCTAGCCCCTGCACAGGGGTGTGAGGGGGGAGCCTTACATCCCTTTCCTCCCCTGCGTGGGCTCGCAGCCAGGCTCACACCTGAGCCCTGTCAGCTTGCAGGTGGAAGGAGATGGCGCTTTGCCTGACACACAGTAGCTGAGCGTGAAGTGCTTTCCCCTCGTCCCCAGCCTCAGGAGCTGCCTCTGACGGTAACCGCAGCCCCATACCGACGACCTCGCACACAAGGAGCGTAGCCATCCCAGGTGCTCAGAGTCAGTCGGAGCTGAGGGTCCTCAGCGCTTCACGGGATCGGGCCCCGTGGAAGAAAATGCTGCTTCCCACCCCCATCGCCCATCCCAGTCAAAATGGCCTGGAGGTCCCTGCTGCTCTATCTTGTTGCTTAGGAACTGCCAGGAAACGTTAAGGGTGGGGCCAGGGAAATCCTTCCTGGCAGGGGTACCCACAGTATGTGCAGGGGGCTGATGCAGCCCATGGTGTCATATAAAGTGGCACCCAGCCGTGCTCTCCCTGTGGCGGCTGGGTGAGGACTAAGCCGATCAGCAAGCAGGTTTGCACTGCTGACGACTCCAAGCAACAAGCGATTGCTGGTCCTTGATCCAGGCTGATCGGGGCAAACGCTATGGTTGTACTTATTTTCTATTGAAACTTTATGTTAATTTATAGCAAATTAGGGGGCTGATCCTGCTCCCACCAAAATCAATGGCAAAGCTCCCAGTGGCAGAGGCACTGAGCCCTAGGCGTGGCCCCAGGGAGCCTGGTAAAATGCCACAGCCCTTGATGCCACACAGATTGGACATCCTCTCTTGGCTTATACTTACACGTCAATGAAAAACATTTCCTTGCTAACATAGCCTGCAAAGATGTAACCTCTGGAGTTCTCAGAGCTCTGGGGCTGAGATCTAAACAATGCACTAAGGTAGCTCTTAAGCACATTATTATGCCGGCATATATATATAATCTATCTCTCTCTATATATCTTACATAATATCTACTGACTATATTCACAGGAGGGAGCATCTCCCAAAGGGAAAGCGGAGCCATTTCTTCTCTGTCCATACAAGGATGGTGCGCGGTAGCACTGACGTGTACACTGACCGGCAATAGCTTTGGGGGATTGTCAGATGGTTTGGTATAGGTATTTATCCCTGGGTTTGATTTTGTTAAATCTATTTATTTGGAGATCCATATCTGTCTGATGAATCTGATTAAAGTGTTTCTGAATCCACATTCCTGGCACCTTCTTTTCTTTTCTAGGGTTGCTATGGTATTTTTCATACGTATGCATCATAGACCCCACACTGCCTCTATTTAGCTAAGGCTCCCGTTGCCATGGTACCTGAGCACCTATATGACACCATTGCTGTAGTATCCCCATTGTACAGATGGGGAACTGAGGCAGACAGAGTCTAAGGCCCAGATCCTCAAAGATATTTAGGTGCCTAGCTATCATTGAAATCAGTGGCAGTTCAGAGCCTAAATGACTTGCCCAAGGTCACACAGGATGTCTATGGCAGAGTCGACAACTGAACCCAGGTCATCTGCATTCCAAGCTAGTGCCCTGCTCACTGAACCATCCTTCCTCTTTATAAAATATAGATAACAGAGACTCTCCTTTGCTGCACGTGGTGGGAGCTTGGTCCTGGGCGGGGTGGGTGGTTAAATTCTTTCCCTGCCTCTGCTCTGGAGTTCAGAGTGGCCTACACGTAACACAGCAAGATCAGTGAAGCTCTAAGGGCCGCAGGGCTTTGCTGCAGTATTTTGAATAAAGAACAGGAGAACTTTATAAAGTGTGCGGAAAACGAGCACGGTGCATGGCACGTCCATTGCTAGCAAGGGAAATCTGGCTCAGGATTACAAGTAATTATAATTAGTATTAGAGGTGCTGCAAGCGGCCCCACCCCAGATTCAGGACCTCATTGTGCTAGGCACTGTACATACGCAGGAGACAGGCCACGCCCCCAAAAGCTTACACTCTACAAAGCCATGACAGACAAAGGCTGGGAAGGGGAAAAGAGTCTCAGAGAGGAAGTGGCTTGGCCAAGATTACACAGGACGTTATTGGTCAAGCCAAGACTAGGACCCCAGTCTTCTGCGCACTAGGCTAGGAGGATGCAGTACTGGGCATACAGTCTGACGTGAGGAATGGCGGGAGCAAGCTGCAGTGCAAAGGACACATGATTGATTCCTCAGTGACGCCTCCCAGCACGCTGGCAAGGGGAGGAAGATTTGCTTAGCCCATTCTACAGATGAAAGAAGTGGGGCATAGCCAGACTCACGGTCTGAACCTTCCACCACTTCTTAACCTCCCAGCAGCATCAAGAGTGACGTGTGTCCCCTGTCAGTTCTATGCACCAAGGAGGTCCTCTTCACTCCAGGGCCAGCCAGAACTCCTCCCCCTCGGGGCTCTCACTGTGACCATCCGTATGAGGGGCTTCTACAGTGCCCATCACCTGAGTATCTAGTTTGTTGAGATACTAATGGATAATAATGGAAATGAACTAGTAATAATAACAAAGAAAAGACAGCATATGCTTTGAAGAGAAAATTGCTCCAGGGTCTGCTGCATTAGCCATTGCCTTGGCCACGGATCTCAAACTCAGGCCTGTGGGAGTTGTCAAGTCAGAGCCTTACCGTCTGCATCGCCGCCTTATACGCTCAGATGAGGAAACTGCAGCAGGTACCCCACACCCAGGGGCTACAGCCCTTGACTCAGTGGGATCAGCTGACTAGCAGCAGACTGCTGATTGGACACCTCTTAGTATAAAGCTTCCTGTACTTGCCACACCCCTTGTCTGAACAACTTGTCTCGTAGGCCTGTTGCTGCCCACACATCCCTCATCTCCCGAGACCAAACTCCTGCTCATCCAAGCCAGTCTTCTGACCTGCCAGAAGCCCAGCCTGCCAAGCCTGTCCTGGGGTCTGCCCGTTCCCCATGTTGGCCAGCCTGTCCCTGCGCCTTGCCTGCTCACCCACTGCCTTTCGCTCCTGGACTGACACCCGGCGACTGAACCTGTCTGCACCCCGGACTGTGCAACCCCATTCTCCCTTCAAACAGCAAGATCTCACCGATCTCTTGATGAGCCCCAGCTGCTCCCCGCCCACATGCATTGAGCATGCCCACCAGCCCAGGGCTCAACCCCATGACCCAGCCTGCTCCTAGTGAGCTGTGACAGTGGACGTCACCGTTGCTGCACTCATCCATGAGTGTACGTAGGCCTTCTGGGGGCATGTGCCATTGGTCCTCGCGCCCCAGTCCGCTGAGCCACTCTATGATTCTCTCTCAGTGAATGGCAGGAGAATGTACGTGTCTTTTGGGGCACCTGGGGGGAATTGTGGGAAGGAATAGGAGGACTATCAGCCCTTGAGTGGCTTAGCTGTGTCCTCACTCCAACGTGGGTGGGTTACCAGTCTGAGTGAAAGCAGCACCCCAGCTGTAACCCATCCCCCCAGTCAGGGCAGCTAGTCTGGGTTGAAAGCCCCAAACTCGGGTGAGAAGGTTTTGTGTGGGGACAAGAGGGGGATTGCGGGCAACCCCCGAATCAGAGCCCAGGCTAACTCCGCAGTGAAGACAGACCCTCAGGGAGAACAGCTGAGACCCACAGATTCCAAGGCCAGAAGGGAGCATGGTGATGATCTAGACTAACCTCCCGCATAACCCAGGCCATTTCACCCAGTGATTCTGCCTCCAGCTCATTAACGTGTGTTAAACTAGAGTCACCCAAGCTTGATGTAAAGGATTCCAAGTGGCAGAGAAGCCACCCCCATTCCTAGGAAACCTGTCCCAGTGCTTCATTACCCTTGGTGCTAAACCTGTGAGCTTTGGGGCTGCACCAAGCAGGCTGAGGGCTCGTCTACACTTAAAGCGCTGCACCAGTGCAGCCGTGTCGCTGGGTAAAATGCAACCTGTGCTGACGGGAGAGCTTCCCCCATTGGTGTAGGCGCTCACCTCCCTGCGAGGTGGGAGCTGTGTCGACGGGAGAAGCCCTGCAGTAGACACAGCACTGTCTACACCGAGAGTTTGGTCGGTATAAGTGTCTCTCGGGGTTTCTCCACACACCTGAGCAACGGAGTTGTACCAAAATAAGTCTGTAGTGTAGACCAGGGCAAAGTCAAGATCTAGTTTGCTGGGAGCCGCGTGTGAGGCTGAGGCCCCGGGACAGGGGCCCCGCCAGCTCTCTGTGCGAAGACAGCTCCTCGCCAGTAAATCTAGTCTAACTCTCAGATTGGACACTTCAGTGATTGACACCGAAGTAAATGCCAGTTTAGATTAGTTACCGTAGTAGCTGACATTTGAAAACTGGGTTTCCCGTTTGACTCCCAGGTGTAGTCTTGTTGCCAGTGGAGAGTCAGCACAAACATTTAGCTGTTTGATCTAAATGAGATGCCTAGGGCGGCCACACAGCACCTAACGGCATCCTGTACCTGAGAAGCAGGGTGCTCTTTCTTCTTTACTGGGGTAGCCTTCATTCGCTCAGTACAGTGTGACATTTTACTCATGGCTTCTGAGGTAGCCTTGCAGGGTACAGAGCAAAACACGCTGTACGGGCCTTGCAAACTCCAGGTCATCATGTATTCTAACCCACTCAGCAGATCCAAAACTAACTGCCCTTTGCTCCAGAAGCCAGTAGTTTCAGATAATGCTATTTAATGTCTAAACACATGCTCCATTCCATGGAACTACAATGCCACCGTCTGATGTATTCAATTGGAGATACAATAGGAGCGTAGGAATGGCCAGACCAGACCAAACGGGTTGTCTGTCGGGGCTTGTATCTCTGACAGTGACTGGTAATCCACAGGAAGTTTGTAAGAAACCCTGCAGTGAAAAATTATAAAATAACACATCCATAGAGGAAATTTCTTCATAACCTCCATCATTTAGTGGCTAGTTTATTCCACCAAGCATGTGGCTTTATATCCCTTCTAAACAAAAATATTGTATCCTGTCTGGTATACCTGTGGAGTCTCATTATCTGTATAAATGACAAATCCTTCTCAAAAACTTTCTAAGCTTTTGTCTTCATTAGCATGTGGCAGTGAGTTCCCTAGGTTAATTATGAATTGTGCAGCAAAATATTGCCTGCTCTCCATTTTAAATGTCCTGCCTTTCAATTTTGTTTGGCGCCCCCTTATTCTAGGATAAATAGGAGAGCATGATTTACCTTCTCTGTCCCATTCATTATTTTCTCTTCTTATTTAGCTCCTCTCTTAACTAAACAGTCCTGTGATGAAGCAGAGAAACTGCTTGCCAGCACAGCAGGGGTTAAAGAGAGCCTTTGGCCCCAGCTAGCCCCATCCCAGTTCTAACTGGAACCAATGCCAAGTCTGGAGGGGGAGAAAAGGAAAGAGCCAGGCTCAGTTCGGGGCTGACTGGCAAAGAGGCAGGAGCTAGCTGCCTCCCTGCCTGAGGGGAAGGATCACTAGCCTGCCGGCCAAGGCAGTCCCTGGGCGTAAGCCCTGTCTCCCCAACCGAAGGAGACTATGGAGGAGACGGAGCAGCCTCTGACAGTGAAGACAGAGACACTGGGGGGCTTGGCCTCACCAGCTTGCGGCTGCCCCACTCAAAGGAGTCCGGGTCCGTGGCAGGGCGCTGCCCAAGATCCACGAGAGGGCGCTGTGGGAGGCAAGCCACTCAGAGAACGGGACTAGAGGGGCCATGCCCCAAACTGAACAGACATTGGTAGGAAGTAGCCCAAGACTGTGGATTTAGACTCCCTGCCACCCCCTGGTCAGAGGTTGATGCACACAGAGCCCTGAGCTGAGACCCGGTGGAAAGGGGGGCCCGAGTCCACCTATCCTCCCCGGCCTTAAAGACTGAGCTCCTTGACCAACCAGGGAGCTGAAAGCCAAGCACTCTAACCACTAGGCTGCCCGGCCCTCCAAGCCCCCTGTCACAAGTCCCAGTCTTTTCAGTCTCTCTTCATGTACCATACACCCTGCATAGAACATTGCACAGAAATTCAGTGTCACTCTATGGTACATTCCATGGAAATACAATGCCCCTGCATGGTATATGCTATAGAAATAGATTTATCTATTATTAATTATTAGTTATTATTATTAATTATTATTATTGCAGCCCCAGCCCTGGACCAGGACCCCATTGTGCAAGGCATTGCACAAATGCAGAACAAAAAGTTGGTCTGTGAAGACTCTAATCATGACTTTTGCACTATGTAACTGATGCTGTAACTAGCCCATATTCCCTCACGGGTGGAGCTTTCTTTATTTTCTAGCTTCATTGCACGGCCATTTGCTGACTACCCCAAAATTGCATAGTGCTTTCTGTGTCCCCTGCTAACAGAAACCTGCCTTGGGACCCTTGCAATGCTGCCGCCAGATCTCTGTTGCCTTGACCTCAGCTGCTGTGATGTGTTTTATTTATCCTTTTATTGCAGCCATACCTTGGGATGCTGTCATAAAAGCCACCCCATAAATTTTATATTGAACAGTAAAACACTTTCCTTTTGGCTGCCGTTCCCACCGTTCTGACATGGTAAGGCAGGCCAATGAGCTTGCGCTGTGGTGCACACATTAATCATGGACCTGTGCTCGCCCTCATAAAGTGCTATAGTTTTGCTACTTAACAGCTGGCAGGTTATCTTGTGCCTCGACTCACGCTGCACTTGCACAATGGAAAAAAACCCAAGACATCTCTGGGGTTTTTTTAGGAGCAATCCTGACAGCTAATCACTTGGCACCAGGCAGCTATAAAATGGAAATTCAATGCAGGGAATCATCTTGCTGCACCAGTAGGGTTACGGACTGCCCCTGGAAGAGTACACAGATGAGCTCTGTTTCTCCCCACTTGGCCCCTTTGCACTGCCCTACTTCATTGGAGCTGGGGCTGTCCCTGTTATAATAATGATCAGGCCACGCAGACATACAGAGACAGCAGACTGTAGCTAATGTAGTGCCAATCTTTAAAAAAGGGAAGAAGGAGGATCCTGGGAACTACAGGCCGGTCAGCCTCACCTCAGTCCCCGGAAAAATCATGGAGCAGGTCCTCAAGGAATCAATCCTGAAGCACTTACACGAGAGGAAAGTGATCAGGAACAGTCAGCATGGATTCACCAAGGGAAGGTCATGCCTGACTAATCTAATCGCCTTCTATGATGAGATTACTGATTCTGTGGATGAAGGGAAAGCAGTGGATGTATTGTTTCTTGACTTTAGCAAAGCTTTTGACACTGTCTCCCACAGTATTCTTGTCAGCAAGTTAAAGAAGTATGGGCTGGATGAATGTACTATAAGGTGGGTAGAAAGTTGGCTAGATTGTCGGGCTCAACGGGTAGTGATCAATGGCTCCATGTCTAGTTGGCAGCCGGTGTCAAGTGGAGTGCCCCAGGGGTCGGTCCTGGGGCCGGTTTTGTTCAATATCTTCATAAATGATCTGGAGGATGGTGTGGATTGCACTCTTAGCAAATTTGCGGATGATACTAAACTGGGAGGAGTGGTAGATACGTTGGAGGGCAGAGATAGGATACAGAGGGACCTAGACAAATTGGAGGATTGGGCCAAAAGAAACCTGATGAGGTTCAATAAGGATAAGTGCAGGGTCCTGCACTTAGGACGGAAGAACCCAATGCACAGCTACAGACTAGGGACCGAATGGCTAGGCAGCAGTTCTGCGGAAAAGGACCTAGGGGTTACAGTGGACGAGAAGCTGGATATGAGTCAGCAGTGTGCCCTTGTTGCCAAGAAGGCCAATGGCATTTTGGGATGTATAAGTAGGGGCATAGCGAGCAGATCGAGGGACGTGATCGTTCCCCTCTATTCGACATTGGTGAGGCCTCATCTGGAGTACTGTGTCCAGTTTGGGGCCCCACACTACAAGAAGGATGTGGATAAATTGGAGAGAGTCCAGCGAAGGGCAACAAAAATTATTAGGGGTCTGGAACACATGACTTATGAGGAGAGGCTGAGGGAACTGGGATTGTTTAGTCTGAAGAAGAGGAGAATGAGGGGGGATTTGATAGCTGCTTTCAACTACCTGAAAGGGGGTTCCAGAGAGGATGGTTCTAGACTGTTCTCAGTGGTAGAAGATGACAGGACAAGGAGTAATGGTCTCAAGTTGCAGTGGGGGAGGTTTAGGTTGGATATTAGGAAAAACTTTTTCACTAGGAGGGTGGTGAAACACTGGAATGCGTTGCCTAGGGAGGTGGTAGAATCTCCTTCCTTGGAAGTTTTTAAGGTCAGGCTTGACAAAGCCTTGGCTGGGATGATTTAATTGGGGATTGGTCCTGCTTCGAGCAGGGGGTTGGACTAGATGACCTCCTGAGGTCCCTTCCAACCCTGATATTCTATGATTCTATGACTGGTGTTCATTTGTCACCAGAGCACCGTTAACGGGCTAGAGTTATTTGGATGAAAAATTCCTGAAGTGGGGCACCCCCAGGGACACACATCTCGAAGGACCTCAGTTCCTGCACAAAGTGAGTAACCTTCTCTTCTTAAACAGGGAATGTACTAAATTAAACTGAAGACGATCACCACGTACAGACTAGCACAGGCCGGTAAAGGCCTTTAGGTTCCTTAACAACTAGGTGTTTCACTAGCTCATTGATAGTATCTTAGTAAATAAATAGTCTCAGGAACGGGCTGGAGAATATGCATAGCTCTGCCCTCTAGTGGATGGAGTCAGAACTGTACAACTGTATGTGTATGTCATAGGCTAGCGGGTTCTCAATCTTCTCCATGTGCAACCCCTCTTCCGTACTGGGACCCCACAGTCTTGTAGCAATATGGGGTGGGCATGCTGGTTGTGATCCTCTGACACCTTTTCATGATCCCCCGGGGAAGAATCCCAGTTGTAGACCACACAGTGCTAGCAGTTAATGACAATTCTACAGGAGCTCAAGTGTTAGGGAGTCAATGCTTTTACAGCCAGAGGATGTGGGTTTTATCTCCAGTGCCACCATGATGCTCCACGTCGCAAAGGGGTCACAGGTTTGATACTATCTTGAAGCTAACATGCTATGTCACCTTGGACACTGACTGTTACTGGAGACCCTCCATTTCTTTCTTGACTACAAAAGTGAATTCAGTGCTACTTAGCACGTACACAAGATCAATAGAACAGCAAGTTTCCCCCATAGCTCTCCCTCCCCATGGGTAGGGTTGCTGTCTTATAGGATTTTTTTCCCAGCATGCTTTTCTAGGGACTAGCCCTTTAAATCTGGCACATATCAGCATCTGTAGTTTTAAAGTAGCCATTTTGCAGCCTGCTGCATATCCCTCCCTTCTAGCTGGTGAGTACTTTTGTTATGTCCTCGTTACATTTTCCATTTCTTGTTCCAACAAGAACTGGCACATACTCACAATGCTTAGCAATTAATTCATTTATCGTTAAATACAGTTAACACTCAATATTAACAGGCCTTTGGTCAACTGAGATTATAAATTCTCTAAGGCAGGTATTGTCTCTTTGTTCTGTGTTTGTACAGCACCTGACACAATGGGGGGCTAATCCGAGAGTGGAGCTTGTTACTGCAGTGCAAGTGATTATTAATAATGATCACCTTATCAAAAAGAACCTAAAGCAGCATTTTCAAAATGAGCAACCTGTCCTCTGAACCTGCCCCCCACCTCCCACAAAGCCATCCTACATTCCTCATGTATTGACTATTGTTTTATTTAGAGTAGAGAAAAATGGAAGGAAAAATCTTGCTCTGCCCACCCTACCATCCCATCTCATTCAGGTCTTGGCCGCTGTGTGTCTTGCGTACAAATTTTGAAGCAAATTTCGTCTTTAAAAACCTTTTTGTGGCTCTGTTTCAGCCAGCTCTTGTTACTATGGGGGGGGGGGCACAGTGAGAATACAGGGTAGGTGTGTGCATCTTGAGTAATAAACAGTTACACTTTGATAGCACTTCTAGATCCCAAACCATGTTCCAGATGTGAGTAAGCATCATGATCAACTCCCTTTTCTTTCTTACACCGATGGGTTAACTGTAGCACACAGAGTGTAAGACCAGTTTTTTCCTTAAATGGCCACTGACTGTCTCCATTTTTGGGTGCCCAACTTAAGACACCTGGGGTCCGATCTTCAGCACTGCGGAGCACCTGCTGCTCCTATTGACTTCAATCTTTTAATCATTCTCGTGGCTCTTCTCTGAACCCTCTCCAATTCATCAGCATCCTTTTTGAATTGTGCCAGCAGCAGTTGCACCAGCACCAAATACAGAGTTAAAATAACCTCTCTACTTATGAAGCCAAGGATCACATTAGCCCTTTGGGACCAAAAACCACGTTCAGCTGATAATCCACTGTGACTGCCAAATCATTTCAGAGTCACTGCTTCTGAGGATAGAGTCCCCCAACCTGTAAGGATTACCTACATTCTTTGTTCAGATTTGATTTTGACAAATAGGGAGGAACTGGCTGAGAATTTGAAGTGGAAGGCAGCTTGGGTGAAAGTGATCATGAAATGATAGAGTTCATGATTCTAAGGAATGGTAAGAGGGAGAACAGCACAATAAAGACAATGGATTTCAAGAAGGCAGACTTTAACAACCTCAGGTTCCAACTACCATACTCATCTGCTGAAGTGAACAAACAGATTGACAGAGCCAGAAGAGAACCAAGAAGTTACCTACTACAGGACAGGCCCAACAAAGAAAATAACAGAACGTCACTAGCCGTCACCTATCAAGCACTCTTAAAACTACAATACCCACCTGCTGAAGTGACAAAACAGATTGACAGAGCCTAAAGAGTACCCAGAAGTCACCTACTACAGGACAGGCCCAACAAAGAAAATAACAGAACGCCACTAGGCGTCACCTTCAGCCCCCAACTAAAACCTCTCCAGCGCATCATCAAAGATTTACAATCTATCCTGAAAAATGATCCCTCACTCTCACAGATCTTGGGAGACAGACCAGTCCTTGCTTACAGACAGCCCTCCAACCTGAAGCAAATACTCCCAGCAACCACACACCACACAACAAAAACACTAACCCAGGAACCTGTCCTTGCAACAAAGCCCAATGCCAACTCTGTCCACATATTTATTCAAGTGACACCATCATGGGACCTAATTACATTAGCCATGCCATCAGGGGCTCTGTCATAAATATAAAGGGAAGGGTAAATCCCTTTAAAATCCCTCCTGGCCAGAGGAAAAATCCTCTCACCTGTAAAGGGTTAAGAAGCTAAAGGTAACCTCACTGGCACCTGACCAAAATGACCAATGAGGAGACAAGATACTTTCAAAAGCTGGGAGGAGGGAGAGAAACAAAGGGTCTGTGTCTGTCTGTATGCTGCTTTTGCCGGGGATAGAACAGGAATGGAGTCTTAGAACTTTTAGTAAGCAATCTAGCTAGGTATGTGTTAGATTATGATTTCTTTAAATGGCTGAGAAAGGAACTGTGCTGAATAGAATGACTATTCCTGTCTGTGTGTCTTTTTTGTAACTTAAGGTTTAGCCTAGAGGGATTCTCTATGTTTTGAATCTAATTACCCTGTAAAGTATCTACCATCCTGATTTTACAGAGGGGATTTCTTTACTTCTATTGAAAGTCTTCTTGTAAGAAAACTGAATGCTTTTTCATTGTTCTCAGATCCAAGGGTTTGGGTCTGTGGTCAACTATGCAAATTGGTGAGGATTTTTACCAAACCTTTCCCAGGAAGTGGGGTGCAAGGGTTGGGAGGATTTTGGGGGGAAAGACGTGTCCAAACTACGTTTCCCAGTAAACCCAGTTAGAGTTTGGTGGTGGCAGTGGAGATCCAGGGACAAAGGATAAAATTAATTTGTACCTTGGGGAAGTTTTAACCTAAGCTGGTGAAAGTAAGCTTAGGAGGTTTTCATGCAGGTCTCCACATCTGTACCCTAGAGTTCAGAGTGGGGGAGGAACCTTGACAGGCTCGTTCACCTGCACATCTACCAATGTGATATGTGCCAGCAATGCCCCTCTGCCATGTACATTGGCCAAACCGGACAGTCTCTATGCCAAAGAATAAATGGACACAAATCTGACATCAGGAATCATAACATTCAAAAACCGGTGGGAGAACACTTCAACCTCTCTGGCCACTCAGTAAAAGATTTATGGGTGGCAATTTTGCAACAGAAAAGCGTCAAAAACAGACTCCAATGAGAAACTGCTGAGCTTGAATTAATATGCAAACGAGATACCATTAACTTGGGTTTGAATAGAGACTGGAAGTGTCTGGGTCATTACACATATTGAATCTATTTCCTTAAGCTAAGTGTCCTCCACCTTCTTGTCAACTGTCTAAATGGGCCATCTTGATCATCACTACAAAACTTTTTTTTCTCCTGCTGATAATAGCTCATCTTAACTAATTAGCCTCTCACAGTTTGTATGGTAACTTCCAACTTATCTGTATGTGTGTGTATATATATATATATATCTTACTATACGTTCCATTCTATGCATCCGATGAAGTGAGCTGTAGCTCACGAAAGCTTATGCTCTAATAAATTTGTTAGTCTCTAAGGTGCCACAAGTACTCCTGTTCTTTTTCGGATACAGACTAACACGGCTGCTACTCTGAAACCTGTCAGAAATGATTAAAGGTCTAGAAAACATGATCTATGAGGAACCTATTAGGAAAAACTTCCTAACTGTCAGAGTGGTTAAGCACTGGAATAAATTGCCTAGGGAGGTTGTGGAATCTCCATCATTGGGGATTTTTAAGAGCAGGTTGGACAAACACCTGTCAGGGATGGTCTAGATAATACTTAGTCCTGCCTTGAGTGCAGAAGACTGGACTAGATGACCTCTCTAGGTCCCTTCCAGTTCTATGATTCTATGATTAATGAAATTTGTAATCTCATCAAAAAAAGATATCAAGTTAGTTTGATAGGTTCTATTTTCCATAGAGAAAAACAAATACCTATACATAGCTTTCATTGATCTGATGAAGGCGTTTGATACAGTCCACAGATTGGGCCTTTTCATTGTTCTGAAGAAACTGGGGTGTCCCCACAAATTGTTGAAAATCATTTGTTCATTATATGAAGGTATGAGGGCAACTGTAGCCTATGAAAACATGGAATCAAATGCCTTTGACATCAACAACAGGGTGAAACAGGGCCCGGGGGGTGTCTTAGCCCCAGTGCTCTTTAATATCTACATTTAATTCCTGCTTTTTCATGCATTTAAGGACAGCAGTGATGGTGTTTATCTTCAAACCAGATGAAATGGAAGTTTGTTCAACATCTCAAGGTTTAGAGTGAAAACCAAGGGGAAAGAGTTCTTAGATTGATTGGTTCTGAGAGATTCCCTGTTTGTAGATGAGGCAGCCTTGGTTGCCCACAGTGAAACTTGCCTGCAAGATCTCTTGGGTAGATTTTCTGTGTCATGCAAGTGCTTCAGGTTGACAATTAGTTTCAAGAAGACTGTGATCATGTACCAAAGGGTGGAAGAACCAATGCTTGATGTCACTCTGGAGGGTAAATCTCTTGGCATTGTCGACAGCTTTTGTTACTTGGGTTCTACGATCAGCAGGAGTCTTGACCCTTCAGACTGAACTGACGAACAGAATCGGAAAAGCAGCTAAGAATTCTGAGCTATTACAAAAACTAATATGGAATAACAGCAAATGATTGACTAAGCTGAATATGCGAATCTACGTGACTTGTGTGCTGTCAGCCCTGCTTTATGGTTCAGAAATGTGGACTACATATGCTAGGTACATCAGGAGACTGAACAGCTTCCACACGAGATGCCTGCCCAAGATCCTGCAAATAAAGTAGGAAGACAAAATACTAAACACAGAGGTGCTGGAGCATGCAGGACTGACACACTTAGAAACTAATATCAAGAAGAGGAGGTTGCGATGACTCGGTCATGTCAGGAGAATGGGTGGAGACCATATCCCCAAGAATATTTTGAACAGAGAGATTAGACCTGGCTCTAGAAAGCAGGGTTGGCCTTCATGGCGGTACCAAGATGTGTGCAAAAATGATATGAACTCGTTCAGCATCAATGTAGAAAGCTGGGAGGAGTGTGCAGTATCCCGTCCAATCTGGAGGGAATATCTGGCACAGGGTGCAGCTCAGCATGAAGGCTTTGATCCAGAGGATGGAAGCAAAGCGATAAAGAAGAAAGCAGCATGCTGTAATCTTGGACTCCAACTCAGACAACACATGGATCTGTGAAATTTGTTACAAGCTGTGTCGCTCCCAAATTGGGCTTGTCAGCCATAAGTGGACTCATCAGGCACCTGAGTAGACCTTTCATGTGTACACCATGATCCAGTAGATCCATGGTTGCCTATATTTTCCACAAACCCATGTTGATTGGCATTAATTATATTACCCACCTTTAATTTTTTTATTAATCAAGTCACACATTAGCCTCTCTATTATCTTGCCTGGGATCAATGTCAGACTGAAAGGCCTATAATTACCTGGCTCATCCCATTTATGGGCATGTCACCCTACTGCTTTAGCTGAAGGGGAAATCTCTCTGTCAGTAGTGTGGGGCCTAGCATGTGCATTTGTACAATTCTAATTCCATCCAGCAGAGGGTACACACTAGCCAGCTAATTAGAATATTTATTTGAAATTTGCAGCAAAGTGAAACATATCTGTGTAACTTGTACAAGTTGGTGTTTTCTGTCTGTCAGGGCTAGTTCTTGCTCCTGAAAAATCAGCCCTGCCTGTCCAGTGGTTCTGCAACAGTGATTCTATTAGTGCCTTATTCTCGCACCTTTCATTCCCAAAGGTCCCAAAGCATTTTGCAAACTAAAGAAGCAAGTATAACAGGATTATGGGGCAGGGTTTGGGAAAATGGGATCTTATGTCACCCTAAATTATCTTGGTGGGAGGAGAAGCAACCTGTCTCTCACCGCCCCCAGTGTTACCAGAGGAACAGGCTGGGCCTGGTTCCCCACCTGTGAGAAGGGTTGGGACATCAGTAACTCCAGGGCACTTCCTTTCACCCCGTCTACCTAATGAGATTTCACCAGCAGGGCCTTGTCTACTGGCTCCCCAGAACACCTTGCGATTGGGTTTAAGGCTGCAACCCAATTACCCTCCCTCTCGAGGGACATCACAATTGCTGGTGAGCGGCCAGGACTGAGCCTGAACACTGGAGACTATGGCAAGGGAGCTTCCAAATCATCTTGCCCTCTCACCACGGTACCTCCTGCCCAGTTGCTCCTCTTACCTGCATCAGTTCTGTCTGGGAGGTGAAGTGCTCCCACCTGGCTACTAGGTAGATTCCCAATAAGTAACATACCGCAAACAGGGTAGTAGCTTGAGTTGGAACTAAACTGTTAAAAAGGGCACACACACACAAACCTCCAAATCCAATAAAACTGATTTCTCTGTCTCAGGAACAGCCTAAAAATAGGAAAAAGCTTTTAAGCAAGTTTCAAAATACTCTAAGCAGTTGAAAAGTTTTAAAATATACTATAGCAGCACTACTTCCTACGCCCAAATGCAAAGACATGCTAGACTATTTACTCGATATGTGTACATATAAAAACCACTTGAAACAGCAACAGTCTCTTTTGTGGGTGTGATGTTCCCCTCTGGTGTTATCTGGACCGGTGATCTGCTAGGTCACTCCAATCCTTGATTCTGGGAGCCAGCCTTACCCTGCTCTGCTGTGAGAACCCCCCACTCCTGGGCTGGTCACGCACAGCCTCTGGCATGTAAGCTGCTCCTTGGATTGTGCAACCGAATGACACTAGCCAATATCTCCGGTCCCAGACACAACCCTAGGAACCTCCATCTTGCAGTGTCCAGTTATGCCCACTGGACACTACAAGCTTATATGAGTTCATCAATTTAACAAAGAAATAGATAGGCACCAGGCTTATTATCCCAAGGGGAGCCTCTGACACACTTCAGACTGCTTTAGGTAGAATAAACAAACAGACTTATTAACTACAAAGATAAATTTTAAGTGATTTTAAGTCAAAGCATAACAAGTCGGATTTGGTCAAATGAAATAAAAGCAAAATGCATTCTAAGCTGAGCTTAACACTTACAAACTTGGCCTTACAAACTTAGATGCTTCTCACCACAGGCTGGCTGGTTGCCCTTCAGCCAGGCTTTCCCCTTTGATCAGTGCTTCAGTCACTTGGTGTGGTGTCTGTAGATGTAGGTGGAAGAGAGAGGGAGAACATGGCAAATATCTCTCCCTTTTATCATGTTCTTTCTTCCCTCTTGGCTTTCTCCCCCACCCTTCAGAGTCAGGTGAGCATTACCTCATTGCAGTCCCAAACTGGCCAAAGGAAGGGGGGTGACTCACTCAAGAGTCCAACAGATCCTTTTGTTGCTGCCTAGGCCAGTATCTTTTGTTCCTATGAGACTGGGCTGGGTTTATCGCATGCCTGCCCTGATGAGGTGTGAACTGCCTCTCTGCTTTTGGAGAGCTTTTGCCTGGGCTTATTTTAAGCCATGAGGATACCTTTTCATCCTCATAACTACATACATGAAATTATAACCTATAACATTACTATAATATCACTATGACAACAATGCTCAGTGCATCATGAACCTTCCAAAGATACCTGACATGACAAACTTTGCATTGGATACCACATAATCATTTTACAAGGATGAACATGGGGGTGCTGGGTGTTCCCCCGAGGTACAGAGCATCACAGTGGGATCATGAACTTGGCACGTTGGTTTGATAGTTCTGGAAGGGGTGTGTGATGAGGGTAATGACCCACCCAGCAGGTGACGGCTTCACTTTCAGTTCCACACAAATTATCACAGTAGTGTCCAGATCACCCCTTTTTCTTTTTTTGTGCAAGCCCCAAATCTCCACCTACAGCAGAGACCCTTGTTCGAAAAGTCACTAGATGTTGTTCCCCAGTGAACTTTAGTGAATGAAGAAGACCCACCTCCCAAGCAGGTGGATGCACTGGCCGTACTCAACGGGGCAGGGCGTAGTCCGCTCCCTGCCTTCCCCCCACTAATCAAGGGTCAAGTGAAAAGGAGAGAAAGAGACAAAGAAAAAGCCACTCTCCCCTGAGCTCTGGACTCCTGTAGCAGAGAGGCGTGGCCGCCCTTGGAGATTGACAGTGAGGGATGGCTAGACACCCCCTGGTGGGTGGAACCGGGAAGACCACGCTCACTATGCTGGAAACAGAGGGGCGGGACAGGAACAGGGAGTATAAAAGGCAGACCCTGTAGCTCAGTTGGGCTGGAGCTGTCAAGGTAGATGGATGTGTTCTCCCCACTGCTGACACAGGAGCCTGCAGAAGACTTCTGCTGCCCTGAGGACTCTCCTGAGCTACCAGAGTTGCCAGACCTGGCCGACGCTGAGGAGCTGCTGGGATTGCCACTCGCAGTGTATCCCGGGGAGTCTTTGCCTATGTCTCCTGTTATTTGCCTCCTCTCTAAACGAAACAGTTCTAATCTTTTTCAGCTTCTCCTCATATGGAAAACTTTCTATATCTTTAATCATCTCTGTTACCAGTTGCTGGACCTTTTCTGTTTCTGCCATATCTTTAGATGAGTTGAAAATTGTATCTAATCTAGTGTGCTCATCACCATATTATCTAGTAGATCTGTTTGGAATTTTTGATTTTATTTTTTCCTGGTGAAAATTTCAACTTTTTGCCAAACCTTCCCCCACCCTCACCCCACAAAAACCCTGAAAACCCCAAATCGTTTCAGCTGAAAAACTGTCAAAAAAACAAAATAATTTTGGTTTTCAGCTTTAAAAAAAATTAATTGAAAGATAGCAGATACTTTCCAGGAACAAAATTCTTTTATTTGAAAACCTGATTTTCTATTTGAAAAAAGGTTTGATGGAAAACTTCTCACCAGCCCTAATATCAAAACATAATACGGGCTGCACCATGTCAGCTAATGGCGTCTCCCGTTGTTAAAAGGGAGTTGCAGAGGGTAGGGGGTGGTTCTGCTGCACTGTGTGATCATATCTAACCCCAAAAAACTCTTTAAAAGCCCTGGATATGCTACTCTTGACCTACTGCCACTGCACATCTGCTAGTCTGAGCGGGCTTGAAACTGGGTTATTGTTTCTGTGGGGTGAATCATGGGCCAGCTGAGATTCGATGCGGGTCTGTTTCATGACAGAATGGAGACTGGTGCCCTGTATATACCATAAATAGATTATAATCAAAAATAATTAGAAAAGCATCACGTGGCACTGTAGCTTGGATAGTACCCATATGGATGCCTCTTCCTTTGAATTTGCTCTGTATATTTTTATACATACAGGATGGTATTATACATGTGAGGTCAGCTCCTCCGTGGCTTTACATTGATGGAATGTTTCTGTCCCGCCCCTCTGTTTCCAGCATAGTGATTTGCACCAGCTGAGGATGTGACCCAACCCACGTGTGTATTCTATACAAGTGAAGGGTTTTAGAACAAGCTTGGGATATTTTCTGGATGAGGCGGCCTCAGAGGATGAAACGCTGCGGAATTGTTAAGAGTGGCACACAACAGGTTTCCCTCTTGTTCTTGTGCTTTTGGGTCGGTCACCTTGCAGGCCTGGAGCTGGTACAAAATAAGACTGCCCCAGCGACGAGAACGCTGTGTGCGCGCCCTGGATAAATCCAAAAGAGTCTGTATGCAAGTCCTTCTCACCGGCCTTGCCAAAAGAACACGATTCAGTGGTTTTTGCAGAAATGAATTAGTTCAGGGTCATCACAATTATCTAACTCAATGAGCACAACAATAGCCCACTGTTTAATAGTCGTTCATGGTCATTTAGCGCCATCTGGGTCATCTGATCAGTGGCTTTGAAACATTTGAAAATGAAGCAATAGAGATTGTTTGGCCTGTACTCCCCTTCCTACCTCCCAGCTGCACAGATACCAGAAGTCATTCGAATAGGCACATTAGACACAGAGAGGAGGAATATGTTCTGCAGGAGGCAAAGAGGCCTACGCTGCTGAATATGCCCAGCTCCCACTGGAAGCTGAAAATGAGAGACACGTTGCAGGACTGGGCCCATCCAATCTGACTTGCAACTAAATCCTAGCTGTGTGAGTGACACTTACATGCAGGAGGACAGGTTCAGCTACTCCGACAAAGGCTATCGGGGGCCTAAAGTGAGGTCCTGAGGAATTTCTCCCAAGGAACTAGCACTGAATATTTTGAGGAGCTCTTCCTCTAGAGCATCCGTCACCAGGTACTGTCAGACACCAAACTAGATGGACCATCATCCTGTTCCATGTGACAAGTTGTATGTTACCCAAGCTGGACTCTGGGCAGAATGTTGGCACTAAGAACAGTCCCAAAATCAAAGTGCTCGGCATGGGGTGCGGACAGTTCCCCCTCGTCCCCAGCCCCAGGCTTTTCAAAGCTCCTTGTCCGCTGGCACTGCTGTGAGGTGTGCCAGGCCGGAGCTTGTAATTACTATGTTGTCAGCACTGTCCCCTTCTCCGCCGTCTGGACGGGAAGCAGTAGAGGTGGCAGGGGTTGAAACTGAGCATGGAATCAGCTGGGCTCCAGTCCCTGCCCCAGGGTGGCCATCGGTGACACATACGCCCTCTTCACTGCCCCCGCGCTCCCCCCACCACTCCCTGGGATAAGACTATCCTGCCACCTCCCTGCCCCCTCTAGGATGGGACCAGCCTGCTAACCCCTCACAAGTAGCAGAGAGGTGGAAGCAGTATGTTGACACAACTTTGCCCCTCCCCCCCAAATTTTTCTGCAGTGACACCCCAATCTTGGGGAACCTTTTGTGATCACTTCTTGATGACATGAGCTGGTAACAGAAGATGGTGGGGAGGCAGAGATGCTCAATGCCTACTTTGCTTCAGTCTTCTCACAAAAAATAACATGTGACTGGATGACGAGCGCAGTTACCATAGACAATAAAGGGGAAGGGATGCAGATTGGGATAAGTAAAGATCACGGCGGAGATCTTCTGACCAATTTGAATGAATTCAATCACTGGGGCTGGATGCTATTCAGCTGAGGGTACTGAAGGAATTAGTTGACGAAATTTCGGCGCCACGGGCAATAATATTTGCAAATTAATGGATGAAAAGAGAGGTTCTGGAAAACTGGGGAAGGGCTAACATGGGGCCCATCTTTAAAAAGGGGGGAAAGGAGGAGCCAGGAAATTGTAGACCTGTCAGCCTGACTTCAATACCTGGGAAGCTACTAGAGCAAAGTATAAAACATTCCATGTGTGAATACCTGGAGGACGACGGGGTGATCACTAGCAGCCAGCATGGATTTACCAAGAACAAATCCTGCCTAGCCAGCCTGACAAGGTAACTGGTTTGGTGGCTAGAGGGAATGTGGTGGATATAATATACCTGTCCCCCATGACGTTCTGATAAGTCAGCTGGAGAAATGTGGACTGAACAGAACTACGATTAAGTGGACACATAATTGGTTAAACAACCGCCAGCGAAGAGTACCTATTAATGGAATGATGTCATGTCAGCTTGGAGGGGGGTCTCAAGTGAGGTTCCACAGGGAATCTGTTCTGGATCCAGTGTTGTTTAACATCTTTATTTACGACCGGGATGTAGGCATAGAGCGCACACTGATCCAGCCTGCAGGTGACACAAAGCTAGAGGCCATTGCCCACACTTTGGAGGATAGAGCTAAAATTCAGAGGGATCTTGATAAAATGGGGAACTGGGCTGTAGACACCAAAATGAAATTCAACAAAGACAAATGTGACGTGCTGCATTTAGGAAAGAAAAACCAAATGCACAAATACAGAACGGGGGAGAACTGGCTTGGCAGCAGCACTGCTGAGAAGGGTCTAAGAGTTGTCGTGGATCACACTCTCAACATGAGTCAGCAACGCAATGCTGTTGCAAAAGAAGCAAATGCAATTTTAGGTTGCATGAACAGAGGCACAGTTACTGCTCTACTTGGCACTGGTTAGGCCTCAGCTGGAGTTCCATGTCCAGTTTTGGTCACCAAGGATGTAGAGAAACTGGAACGGATCCAGAGGTGAGCGACAAAGATGATCAAAGGGATGGAATGCAAGCCCATAGGAGCAAAGGCGGAAGGAACTGGGTATGTTTAGTTTGGAAAAGAGGAGATTAAGGGGGGACATGATAGTGGTCTTCAAATACTTGAGAGGCTGCTACAAAAAAGATGGAGAAAAGTTGTTCTCTTTTGCCACAGAGGGCAGGACAAGAGGCCATAGGGTCCAACTACAGCAGAGCAGTTTTAGATTAAATTTCAGGGAAAACTTCCTAGCTGTAAGAACAGCAGGACAATGGAACAGACGCCCTGGGAGGTTGTGAAAGCTTCTTCACTGGAGGTTTCAAAAGGAGGCTGGAGCCACCTGTCTTGTAGGGTTTAGACACAACAAATCCTGCATCTGGACAGGGGGTTAGACTAGCTGACCCTTGCAATCCCTTCTAGCCCTCTGATTTTATGATTCTAGATGAGTGCTGTGCAGGCTAAAAGTGTAGCTCACGTCCTCTGAAGATGAAATAGGCCAGCCAGAGAGAAAGCGATTTCTTTTCATTTAGAATAGTGCCTAGGGGGCTCCATCAAGCTCAGGGTCCCTTTGTGCTAGGCACTCTGTGTATGCTGATGGTTGTGTTTAGATTACCACTTGACACTGATCAGGCAGTTGATGGGCTGTGACCATTTCTTAGCATACGCATCATAACGCTCTTACTCTTTCCTTGTGCACCATCTGTCAGTTGTACCCATCTGTTGCCCCACCTTATACTTATGTAATGCTCGTCGGCGGGCAGCATCGAACTTTGGATCTCTGGAGCTTAGTGCATGAGCCTCTACCGCATGAGCTAAAAGCCAACTCCCTCTTAGCTAAGGCTGTAGAGCAGACTCATTTTCTCTCACTCTCTAAGGGGTCTCGGGGCCACTAGATGGGACAGAACCCCACACCCAGGAGGTGCGTGAGTTACATGCTTCCCCAAGCTGAGGAAGTGCATCCTGAGCTTCAGAGACTTCCCACTTGAAATCCTGGATGAGCCCTCATTTGTAACGCCGACAGAGCCCAGTCACTGGCAGGCAGGCTCAAACCGGGGACCTCTGGAGCTAAGTGCATGAGCCTCTATTGAATGAGCTAAAAGCCAACGGGCTGTGAGCTAAGGCTGGAGAGCAGACTCATTAATCTCTCTCTCTAAGGGGTCTCGGGGCCACTACATGGGACAGAACACCACACCCAGGTGGTGTGTGGGTTACACTTAGATTGTAAGCTCATTGGGACATGGACTCTCTTTTTGTTACAGCACCTAGTATAAAGGGGCTCTGATCCTTGATCGGGACAGTTAAGTACAATACGACCAATAAATAACCATCAGTATATGCTACATTTTTTCCAGAACAAGGTATAACCCTTTCCAGGGAATGGTCTGTTTGGTAGCTGAAGCTACCTCCCTCCGTGCTTATTTTTTTATTACAAAGCATTTTGCTTTAATTAGGAAACCAGTTGAGTAAATTTTCCCAGTTGCTTTCCCCTCTTCCCTGTGGTCACACTAAATCTGGAGCCGGGGGCTGATCAAAGATGACAAGTGACCCCTTGTGAAAATGGATTGAAATGCTTGGAAGAGCTCACGACTCCATAGGCAATGCGTCGAGTTGCAATGAAAAGTTGTTGGGCTCACACTGCCTCGGAGCAAGCACACCTTTCAAAGCAAACCTCACAGGGGTAGGGAACAGCTTTGGCTGAATGATAGAAAAAATAATCAGAACTAGAGGTGGGCTCAAGCAGAAAACTTCAGGTCCAGATTGCAGACAGCCCAGTGTTCTGACCCCAAATGCAAACACCATCGCACTAATCATAGCCTGGTGTGAACCCAAACCGATGTTCAACAGGAGAATGATACTGAGGGGTTTCTCAGTGTTGCTGCTTTTTAAGGGACACACTGAAGTGCAGTCATGGCCGCGGAAAGAGCTGCAGACACATGAGGCAGACCATTGTGTGGTATCAGCAAAACCTAACATTCTTATTGTTTGTATTAAACATTTTTTTCTAGTCCCATCACTTGGCCTCGTGCTTTATAGAGATGAAAAAAATGACTTAGGTCAACATAACTTGGATGCCTAAAGTTAGGCTCTTGGTAAAAGTGGCCTGTTATCTCAGAGGCACTGAGCAGCGTGCATGCTTCCATTGAAGTTACATGACCTGGAGATGCTTAGGTCCAGATCCACAAAGGTATTTAGTCTCCTAACTACCTTTTATTACAGTGGAAGTTAGGTGCCTAAATATCTTTGTGGATCTGGGCCTCAGCTCCTTTGGAAACCGGCCCTTTCTATTTACGTGCCTAAATGTAGATCGTAGAGTCTAACTTCTGGCACCTGGGTTTGAAAGTGTTGCCCTGAAAAGCTTCCCAATTAAAATAGCCTAACCTGGAACGTGAGGGTAATGGAATGACTAGGAAAACGAGGGAGGAGAGAACAACGTTTTTTAAAAAGAGTGATTTGGTGAGTGATTATTGTAGTCAGCTCTAGACACCACAATAGCCAGAGAGGAGTTGACAGCCTGCAGGAGCTTCAGGACAGAGCAGTACTGAAGGGGGTCAGAGGGACTGACTGGATGTGGAAACATTTAATACTTAAATGCACTAGATCCTCAGCTAGTGTAAACCAGTGTAACTCATTTGGATTTAAGGATCCAGCCCAGTAAGCCTGGCTAGACAATGCCTCAGAGTGCTAAGCCTCTCTGCACACATCCAAAGGGCGTACGTTAGAAGGGAGCTCAGGGGATAAAGCTGCTTTCATATTGGCCTTGTATTTCTCTGAATAGCAGCTTTGATCCAAAGCACTGAACAACGGTCTGTGAATCAGGCAAAGGAAAGTTTTAGGCCTGGGGCAATGTCTACACTGCTCTGCACTGTGACTGTGAGGATGTGAATTACAGAGCGCACCCCAGTGGTGCACTGTAACTGCCCCGTGTGGACACTGCTGGCGGGAGCTACGAGGCACTTAATTCATGTGAACGTCATCCTGTTTGAAATAGGACGACATTCATGTGAACTAGGTACCTCTTCGTTCCTTGCCAGCAGGGTCCACATAGTACAGTGCCACACTCTGGTGTGCGCTGCAGATCATACTCTTGTAGTCCGCAGTGAGGTGCCATGTAGACAAGCCCTGGATCTCGGAAGTGATTTCCAGACAGTGAGAGCTACCGTGCTGAGAGGCGGAGTAGTTTCCCCAGAGAAGCAGTTGCTTGAGTCACTTAAACTTAACGTGGACAAAGCATTTGGGACTCAGGGTCAGCCTGCCCTGCAGAGTTCACTCGCGTTATCGATGCTTGAGTTACTCCTCTCAAATGAGAGCAGACACTGCAAAATAGCACTGCAGGTGTGATGTCCATGCTGGCACTTCACTCACTCGTCTGTTACGCTAAGAATTCTGGGGGCCCATCCCACGGTTCTTAGCTGAGACACTTTGTGTGCACTGCGGGAGACCTTGTCTGTCTGTGGGAAGGAATTGGTGGATTAGCAGAACTCGAGTGGCACTAGCCAGTGTCCACGCTACAGAGTGGTTGTGTTAGGTGAGTTAGGCTCATTTGAACTGTAGCCTATATCCCCCTCTTGGGCCAGCCAGCTTGAGTTCAAAGCACCTCTGCACTTGAGTTACGGGTCTGTGTGTGGATGGGACTCAAGTTAACAGCAAATCGCAAGTTATAATTCGAGTTAACTTGGCAATGAAGTGGAAACAATCCTGCCTTGAGAGGGGCAGATCTTAGTAGGTCTCTTCCAGCTTCACCCAGTAGAGGACAACTATGTCCCGTGAGTTGGTCGGACATATTCCTCCAGTGAAAGGCAGGTGCTGAACATGTACCCTAGCCTCTGCATTACTAAGGAAGATTTTTTTTTGGTAGGAAAGATAATCTGGGCGTTTATGCTTGTGCTTTAACCACTGGACCTTGCTTCCATTAAATCAGCAACTGATGTCAATCTCTCTACTTCCTGAGGATTTTATCAGCCTTAAACCTTCTGATGTTTTCCTAAGGTAATACAGCTCAGGCCAGTGATCCCCTCGGGCCCAACTCGCCAAACAACTGCAACAGAAATGTCTTCGTTCTTCTTCTCGTCTTTCCCTTGAGGGGGTCAGGACTGCTTTGGCGGAGCTGTGTGCAGTCCTGAAGTCAATGGCATGACTCACAGGCTTAAACGGCAGCATGTGCTTAAGCTTTTCGTGGGATTTGCTGAGAGGGCTCTGCGCCTTGCAAGCCTTTAGGAGTGGGGATGACGGGACGCGACCCATCCATTTCAGTTTGCAGGAGCATGTGCAAATTTCTTTTTTTTTTTTTTTTTAGCTTTGGCTTCACATCAGCCACCTCCCTGAGCTCTGCCAGTGAACCCCCAAAGCGCTATTCAGCCAAAACCACAGAGTGTCCCCTGATTTCAGGTCGCAAGCATTAAACCACCAAATTTCAACTCATCAAACCCTGGAGAGCTTTCAGCCAAACAAAGTTTCATTTCAGTCACAATGTTTAGATGAAAAGATCTTGGTCAGCTTTACATGAAAATTTCATAAACCTGAGACAATAGTTTCCCCCTCCCCCAAACAAAACAACAAAACAAAGGAACCAAAAAGAACCCTGAGAATTATTTGTTTGTGCAAAATTTCAGGGCGTCTTCTACACCACCCCCCACCCCGCCCCGCCCCACCCCGCCCCAGAGCTTTAGGTTGGGAAAATCTTCAGAATCCTAATGCCAAGCCCAGGCAAGGCAGAGCAGGAAGGGATAAACTTGTGCCTCTGAGGGAATGGCAAGCGAGGGTGTGATTGCTTTAATCTAGCTACCTGGGGTTCTGGAGCGCGCCGTAGCAGTCAAGTGTCAGCCGGGGCTAGCCCTGCAAGTAATTACCCAGGGTGCCAGGCAAATGGAGCTGACGCACCTGCGGCCATGGCCGCACTGTTCTGGGATGTGAGCTAGCTAGATTAAAGCTCGCTGGAGTGTATCGGCCGAAGCGGTAGTCACACCATGTCACTGCGGTGTAGACATACCCCTGAGGAGCAGTGTCAGGAGGGCAATGGGATGGTCTGGGAATGAAGAGGGAGGCAGAGAAGCAGCAAAGGCCTCTTCCTGCTAAGTTCCCAAACTCAGGCACGTCTTATTCTCAGCTCTTTGAGGACTGGGCTGGAGGTGGTGAAGAAGGGGAATTTCCACTAGTAGTTATAACTGGGGAACCTGGAAGCAGTACTGCTACATTTAGCCCTGGTACTGCAGAATAACCTGTCATCAGGCCCTAAGCTGAGACATCCAAGCTTGAAAGTGCCGGCCCAAATTCCGCCCTGGTGTAACGCCAGCCCACGCAGGGGTGTTGGCAGCAGGGATCAAACCTGGGACCTCTGGAGCTAAATGTATGAGCCGCTGGTGAATGAGCAAAGAGACACCTCTCGCTTCACCAAAACTGCAGCAGGCTCATGGCCCTGTAGGGGGCCAAGCCACCACTAGAGGGAGACAGAGTGCCACGCCCAGCCCGCAGGGGGTTACCCTGGTATAACTCTGTTTTTAAAGAGCTTTGAGCGCTTTGGATGCTGTTGTTATAAAAGTCAAAATAATTCTTTGTCACGCCAAGACGAGTCAGACCACGACAACCACCCCAGAGCTGCCCCATAACAAGCGGTGGCTGCCACATGTGTACAGCCTCAAAAGCACAACTGGTCAGTGTCGTCAGAAGGACATTTTAAAACAAAGCTGCCCGCGTAATGGAAGTTGAGGTTACCCAGGGGAATGGAGTCAGGATAGGAGCTCATTGGGGGCCCAGTACATGAGCTTTGTGAATGGACTGGCAGTGTGTGCCTATACGAGGATGGCTCCTTGAGGCCCCATCCACAGGCCCCGTTGTGTCAGGCACTGAATACTCACATAGCAAGAGACAGGCCCTGATCCCAGATAAATAGACAAGACAAACAAAGGGTGAGAGGAAAGGAACATTATTGTCCCTGATCTGCATACAGGGAAATGAAACTTGGAGGTTAAGTGACTTGCCCCAGGTCATTGTAGTGGTCGCTCACTATCCAGTGGGGCGGGAGGCCACTGCGTCAGCAATGGTAGTGGGACTCGTGCCCTGCTGGTCGGGGCTGAGAAATCAGCAATCTATGGCTCGCAGCCTCCTCGCAGGGCAAACATAAGTCAATAGTCTGGGGCTCCAACCCCGGGGCGGGGCAGAGCAATAAGTAATTGTTAAGGCTCAGATTTTGTCTTGGATGTTTTCAGTAAAAGTCACGGACAGATCACGGGCAAAGACCCAAAATTCACGGAAGCCATGACCTGTCCGTGACTTTTACTAAAAATATCCAGGACAAAGTGGGGAGCTGCAGGTCCCCACACCGCCTGAAGCAGGGCAGCTGCACAGGGGCTGGGAGCTGCCTGCAGCAGCTGGGGGCTGCGGGGTCCCCCTGCTACCTGCAGCTCCGGGGGTCCCCTGGCTGCCCGTGTCAGCTGGGAACTGCGGGGTCCCCCTGCTACCTGCAGCTCCGGGGGTCCCCTGGCTGCCCGTGTCAGCTGGGAACTGCGGGGTCCCCCTGCTGCCCGCAGCTCTGGGGGCCTGCAGCGGCCGGGAGCTCAGGGGTTCCCCAGCGGCAGCTGGGAGCTCAGGCGTCCCCCCACTGCCCATGGAAGCTTGGAGCTCCGGGGGCCACCGGAGGCAGCGGGGGTACCCCGGAGCTCCCTGCCCCCGTGGGCGGCGGGGGACCCTGCAGCTCCCAGCTACCGCAGGCTGACGTCACGGAGGTCGATGGGCTGGGCTGCACAGAGCAATGGGCAGTCTTTAGCCCACGTCTCTTGGCGAGGCCAGGTAGCAGTATAACAGTATAGCAAGGGCTTCTGGCCTCAGGTGAGTAGGCCACCACCTTACGGGTGGGGTTGGCAGCAAGGGATAGGGAGACCCGCACCCATCCTACTCCACCCATCCTTCTCCTCCAGGTGGTCCTGCCACGGGATCAGCAGGGAAATCACCAAAACACGCTGCCTTGCTTCCCAGGAGCACAATCAGACCAAAGTCTGGTTCCCCTGGGCTACTTCCTACCTTAATTAGTTCGTGTTGCTCCATTGAGCCGGGGTTCTGTCTTGCTCCCTCACAGTCAGGTGGTAGCCACGTCAGCCGCTCCTTGGCGTCCTCTGTCTCTTTGTTCAGTTGGCTCAAGTGTTGGTATGGGATCCCGCCGGGGTTGCAGTTCCTGGGAAGACATGTCTGCTCCCTCTGGTGGTCCAGCACCAACTGAGCTCCAGGGCTCTCCTCTTAACCCTTCTGTCCCGCCCCAGTACTTCCAGCTAGAGGGGTGGGGTGGGTTTGGCTCCAGCCACCAGGGGAAGGGGAGTGGTCTTTCGCTACCCAGTTGGGAAAGAGACCACTCTGTCTGGCTATCAGTGCTGGAAATTTAACCTCAAATCTCTTGAGTCCTAGTTTAGCACCTTGACCACAAGGGGTATGTCTAGACCTTACATTAAGCCTGGGCTCTGACTGAGGTTTGAGCCCAAGCCCCACTTCCATCCACACACAAATCAGTCGGACTTGGGTCAGCAAGCACTTGGGACACAAGTCCTAGGACCCTGCTATGGGGGTCAAGTCCCACTGTGACTTCACTCCAAGCCCTGTCATTTTGCAGTAGGGGGGCAGCTCAAGCTGCAGACCCGAGTAAGAAGATCTGGGCAGGGCAATATGGACATGCTAGCATGGCTGTGAGACTTGGGTCCACCCATTGTAAGCCCAGATTTACAATGCAGTGTGGACGCTCAAATGCAGGCTTGGAAACCCAGGGCATGTCTACATTGCAATGAAAGACCCGTGGCGCATCCACAGCTGACCCGGGTCAGCTGGTTTGGGGTGATGGGGCTGGAGCTGTGGGACTATAAAATTGCAGTGTCGACATGAGGGGGAGGGTCTCAGAGCCCAGACTCCAGCTCCAGCCCAAACATCTACACTGCAATTGTATAGCCCCGTGAGCCCAAGTCAGCTGACCCGGGCTCTGAGACTGAGTGCTGTGGGGTATTTAGTGCAGCATAGCCAGAGTCCACAAGCTCAGATCCCACAGATCCAGGTTTACAATGCAGTGTAGACATACCCCAAATCCTACTGCTTCCAAGGTACAGGTGGCAGTGATGCCTATGGGGAAGGCTTCCTGACACTTTCCATTGGAAGCCGGTTTTCCTGAGTGTATAGATAGATTGTTCATAGACTAAAGAATCCAGCATGGGGTATCTCCAGGGGGAGATTTTTTTTTATAGTAGATTCTCTTTAGTCTAGCAGACAAAGGTACAATGAGATCCAATGGCTGGAAGTTGAAACTAGATACACTGAGACTAGAAACAGGCATGCTTTTTTAAAAAAACAGTGAGGATAACTAACCATTGGGACAAACACTCAAGGGCTGTGGTGGATTCTTCATCCTTCACGGTTGGACATCTTGCTAAAAATATGCCCTGCAGCTCGATTAGAAGTTAAGGGTCTTGATGCAGGAATTACTGGGTGGAATCCTTTGTTCTGGGTTATGCAGAAGGTCAGATTAGATGCTCCCATCTGGACTAAATCTATGAAACATGTCATCAAACCCCAAGGCCAAAATTAGATGCTCCAGAGGAGTTTCATTTAATGTCTAGTGACCAGCTGCCGTTTTGATAATCCATTTAGTACAATTATTACCTTGGAAATGAAGCTTGTAATGTACGTATGATAACCATGTAATATGCAAGAAAATGTCATTGTCTTGTGATCATTTCCTGCTAAATCCTTCCCATTGACAACGTTGAAGCAATTTGCTTCCTTAAAAGGTTAAAGCATTAACCTTTTCTTTTGGCGAATACAGACTAACACGGCTGCTACTCTGAAAAAGGAGGGTACTGTCTTGTTTTCTAACCAGAAGGGAAACAGCAGAAATGTAGGTTTCAGAGTAACAGCCGTGTTAGTCTGTTGATTATCATACTCATTGTGAAGAGAGTGGTCACTTTGGATGGGCTATTACCAGCAAGAGAGTGAGTTTGTCTGTGGGGGGGCGGAGGGTGAGAACACCTGGATTTGTGCTGGAAATGGCCCAACTTGATGATCACTTTAGATAAGCTATTACCAGCAGGAGAGTTGGGTGGGAGGCGGTATTGTTTCATGGTGTCTGTGTATATAATGTCTTCTGCAATTTCCACAGTATGCATCCGATGAAGTGAGCTGTAGCTCACGAAAGCTCATGCTCAAATAAATTGGTTAGTCTCTAAGGTGCCACAAGTCCTCCTTTTCTTTTAGCAGAAATGTACAGGACTTGTAAGATAATAATAGTAATAATCGCAAAAAGAAAAGGAGGACTTGTGGCACCTTAGAGACTAACCAATTTATATGAGCATGAGCTTTCGTGAGCTACAGCTCACTTCATCGGATGCATTCAGTGGAAAATACAGTGGGGAGATTTATATACATACAGAACATGAAACAATGGGTGTTACCATACACACAGTTGACAAGAACGTCTGAGGAACAGTGGGGGGTGCAGGGGGGAATAAACATGGGGAAATAGTTTTACTTTGTGTAATGACCCATCCACTCCCAGTCTTTATTCAAGCCTAAGTTAATTGTATCCACTTTGCAAATTAATTCCAATTCAGCAGCCTCTCGTTGGAGTCTGTTTTTGAAGTTTTTTTGTTGGAGAATGGCCACTTTTAGGTCTGTAATCGAGTGACCAAAGAGATTGAAGTGTTCTCTGACTGGTTTTTGAATGTTATAATTCTTGACGTCTGATTTGTGTCCATTTATTCTTTTACGTAGAGACTGTCCAGTTTGACCAATGTACATGGCAGAGGGGCATTGCTGGCACATGATGGCATATATCACATTGGTAGATGTGCAGGTGAACGAGCCTCTGATAGTGTGGCTGATGTGATTAGGCCCTATGATGGTGTCCCCTGAATAGATATGTGGACACAGTTGGCAACGGGCTTTGTTGCAAGGCTTGAATAAAGACTGGGAGTGGATGGGTCATTACACAAAGTAAAAGTATTTCCCCATGTTTATTTCCCCCCCCCCCCCCCGTTCCTCAGACGTTCTTGTCAACTGCTGGAAATGGCCCACCTTGATTATCACTACAAAAGGTTCCTCCCCCCCCCCCCCGCTCTCCTGCTGGTAATAGCTCACCTTAAGTGATCACTCTCCTTACAGTGTGTATGGTAACACCCACTGTTTCATGTTCTCTGTGTATATAAATCTCCCCACTGTATTTTCCACTGAATGCATCTGATGAAGTGAGCTGTAGTTCATGAAAGCTTATGCTCAAATAAATTGGTTAGTCTCTCAGGTGCCACAAGTCCTCCTTTTCTTTTTGCGAATACAGACTAACACGGCTGCTACTCTGAAATAGTAATAATGTAACTTGCAATGGGGCACAGAAATTGGTGGGAAAACAAAGCTACTCAACAACAAAACAAAGCCATAGCCAACTACCCCAGCTGTTATCCAATGGCTGAAGTGGAGTGACTCTGATGGCCATTTCTTAATGGCTAAGTGGCAACATAAAAAAAATACTCACCTCTATGGTCATTGGCATTAATTACAGTTCCAGCAGAGAGGCCAACAATTAACAGCCTGCTCCAAAGCATTGATTTCAGTGGTGTTTGGATCAGTCCCTGAAAGAACATGGAAACTGACCTCACCTCATCTTCCAGAGCTGGTCCCTGCAGAACAGAGATGAAGCACATTGAAATGGACTTTTCTTTTGCCACTGAGAAAATGTGGGAAAGAAAACAATTATTCTCCAGCCCTAGGGAAAAAAAAGTCCTGGATGAAACATCAGGTGTTTGAAATCTATTATTCCTTTTATAAGCTGAAGTATTTTGTCTGGCAACAATGGGAGAACTGGCAAAAACATCTTGTGCTTCACACCTTACTGGCTCTCCTAGAGATTTGCCAGGGAGGACAGAGTTCAGCAAAGTTTCTTTGCACCAACTCCATTGCTTTAGCTCTCATTCTGCCAGCTGGAGCAGAGATTGGGGCCTGCACAGCATGGAGGCTGCATGTTTTGTGTTCATCGAGGAGAAGGGGAAGATTTAAAAAGCCTACACTACAAAAAATAGCCCGTGCTAGGAAAATATGTGTATGATCAGTTTCTGCAGGTGTGGTTTGCATGGTTCATGATGTGGGTGGATCTGTTTCGAAACAGTCACTGTGGCCATCTCTGCATTAGGTAGACATGCTCTTGACACCTGCTGTTAGGAATGGCTACCCCTGATTCCTGCACTAAAACACTGTCAAGAATGCTTGTGCCACTGGGGAGGCCAGGTTTGGTGAAGTCAACACCCATGATAGCAAGTGTTCCAAATGCTTCCACTTTGCAGCTATGGGTGTGGAACTCACCACACCCTGCCAGCCATGCCAAGGGGCCAATGGGTTTTGATGCTGGAAGGGGCTTATGGGAAGTGCTTTTTCATATGCCAGATTTTTTTTCTCCAGATGTGGCCTCCATTTTTATAGGCACAAATAGTTTCACCTGTACCTTGTGCCCACAATGAATTCTTAATGCAAATAGTAGTAGTTAAATATCTCTTTGCACTGGAGGTATTTAGACTTCTTCTCATAGACTCGTAGACTTTAAGACCAGAAGGGCCCATCGTGATCATCTAGTCTGACCTCCTGCACATCGCAGGCCACAGAACTTCACCCACCCACCCCTGTAATAGATCCATAATCTCTGGCTGAGTTACTGAAATCTTCAAATCATGATTTAAAGGCTTCAAGTTACAGAGAATCCGCCATTTACTCTCGTTCAAACATGGAAGTGACCCTGGCCCCATGCTGCGAAAAACGCTCTAAGTCTCTACCAATCTGACCTTGGGGGGAAATTCCTTCCTGTCCCCAAATATGGTGATCAGTTAAAGCGTGAGCAGGTCAGAGAGACCCACCAGCCAGACACATGGGAAAGAATTCTCTGTAGCAACTCAGAGCCCTCCTCCTCTTGTATCTCATCTCAGGCCATTGGAGATATCTGGTACTAGGGGTCACAGATGGGCTACTTGCTGTTAAAAGTAATCTCATCATACCATTCCCTCCATACATTTACCAAGCTCAGGGCTTGTCTTCACTATGGGGTAAGTTGACCTAAGTTACGCTACTCCAGCTACATGAATAACGTAGCTGGAGTCGATATAGCTTAGGTCGACTTACCCCGGTGTCTTCACTGTGCTCTATTGGTGGGAGACGCTCTCTGGTCGACTTCCCTTACTCCTCTCGGAGAACTGGACTACCGGGGTCGACCGGAGAGCGCTCTGCCATCGATTTAGCAGGTCTTCGCTAGATCCGCTAAATCGATCCCTGCTGCATTGATCTCCTGGTAGTGAAGACCAGCCCTCAGCCTTAAACCAAGTTAGGTTTTTTGCCCGCACTGCTCCCCTTAGAAGGCTGTTCCATAACTTCACCTCCTCTGATGTTTAGAAGCCACCATCTAATTTCAAGCCTACATTTATTGATGGCCAGTTATATCCATTTGTTCTTGTGCCAACGTTGGCCCTTAACCTAAATAACTTCTCTCTCCTCCGTGTTTATCCCTCTGATGTATTTATAGAGAGGGATTATATCTCCCCTCCACCTTTGTTTGGTCATGTTAAACAATCCAAGTTCCTTAAGTCTCCTCTCATAAGGGTCTCATTCCTCTGATTGTCCTAGTAGCCCTTCTCTGCACCTGTTCCAATACGAATTAATCTTTTTTAAACAGTGGAAACCAGAATTGCACACAGTGTTCCAGATGAGATCTCACCAGTGCATTGTATAATGGTGCTAACACTTCCCTGTCTCTACTGGATATACCTTGCCTGAGGCATTCTAGAACTACTTTAGCCTTTTTCATGGCTGCATCACATTGGTGGCTCATAGTCATCCTGTGATCGACCAATACACCCAAGACTTTCTCCTCCTCTGTCACTTCCAACTGATATGTCCCCAGTTTATGGCACAAATTCTTGTTGTTAGTCCTAAGTGAGTCACTTTGCACTTTGCACTACTAAATTTCATTCCATTTCTATTACTCCAGCGTGACCTGTCGTAATCTCCCGTTTAACCTGTTTCTCATCCACCTTTCAGATCTTATATTAATCCCCATCTTCTCAAATTTAACTAATAATTTCCCATGTGGAACTGTATCAAATGCCTTACTGAAATCCAGGTAGACTCAATCTACTGCATTTCCTTTGTCTAGAAAATTGGTATTCTTCTCAAAGAAGGAGATCAGGTTGATCTGGCATGATCTACCTTTTGTAAAGCCATGTTTTATTTCATCACAATTACCATTTACCTCTATGTCCTTAACTACTTTCTTTTCAAAATTTGTTCCAAGACCTTGCATACAACTGAGGTCAAATTAATGGGCCTGGATCATGTTTTTTTTCTTTTCTTAAAAATAGGTATTAGATTAGCAATTCTCCAGTCATAACGTATGACCCGCAAGTTTATGGATTTATTAAAAATCCTTGCTATTGGTCTTGTAATTTCATGTGCCAGTTCCTTTAATATTCTTGGATGGAGATTATCTGGACCCCCGATTTGGTTCCATTAAGCTGTTTGAGTTTGACTTTCACCTCAGATGTGGTCATTTCTGCTTCCATGTCTTCATTCCATTAGCTACCCCACCACTACCCCTAAGCTCCTCATTACCCATATTAAAAACTGAGGCAAAGTATTCGTTTTGGTGTTTGGCCAAGCCTAGATTGTCTTTAATCTCCACCCCATCCTCAGTGCTTAGTGCTCCCACTTCTTCTTTCTTTGTGTGTTTTTTTAATATGGCTAAAGAACCTTTTACTGTTGGTTTTAATTTCCTTTGCAAGGTCCAACTGCACTTGGCTTTTGGCAGTTCTCACTTTTTCCCGGCACTTTCTGGCCTCCAGGAGGTAGCTCTCCTTGCTGATCCATCCCTCCTTTCATTCCTTGTAGGCTTTCTGCTTTCTCTAAATAACATGATTGAGATGCTTGTTCATCCAGTTTGGTCTGCAACACTTCCCTATGTTTTTTCCCCCTTGTTTGGGATGCTGGCTTCAGATAGCTTCTGCAACTTTGATTTAAAGTAATTCCAAGCCTCCTCCACATTCAGATTTGTGAGTTCTTCAGTCTTGTCCACTTCCCTTACTAGTTCCCTTAATTTTTTAAAGTGTGCCCTTTTGAAATCAAGGCCCCTAGTTGCAGACCTATTTTTGTTTATCCTTCCATTTAATTTAAACTTAACTAGCTCATGATCACTTGAACCAAGGTTGTCCTCTACAATCGGTTCTTCTGTAAAGTCCTCACTACTTACCAATACTAAATCTAAAAATGACATCACCTCTTGTTAGTTCGGTGACTATTAGAAATCTTTCAGCTACCACATCCAGGAATATCTGGGGCCTACCATTATTAGTAGCCCTGACCCTCTTCTGATATTTGTGTCCTTAAAAATCAGTAACCGTATACTGTGCATTGTGGGGAATATATAGCCCTGAATGTATAACCTGGCTGTGCAAGTGGAATTCGGCCCTGTCCTCCTGAATAAGTCTGATTGCCTGGTTTAGAGGAGGGTGAAACTCCCTGGTAACAAAGACTAGGACCTCACAGTATTAACAGAGACTGGCTTGGGCCCTGATCTAGCGAAATACCCACCCTGTGCAATGGGACAACTCACTTGCTTAAAATTATGCAGGCACTCATGCACTTTGCTGGGTCAGGATCTTAGTATTTTCCTCACACAGGACCAGCTTTTGTGAGGGGCTGTGCACTCTCAATTCCAGTCACTTGGGTAGGAGTGGATGGAACTCAGCGCTTTGCAGGATTGCAGCCACAGGACCTGATCCAGTCTCCATCGATGGGAGCCTTTCCATTGACTTCAGCAGGCATTGGATCAGTCTCATGGCACAGCCCTTAGTGACAGAGATCTGCTTCCGCTGCTGGAGAAAGTGGTAAAATAATCCCATGCTCACCAGGCCACAGTATCAGGCAGAGCTTTGCTTAGCATGCTTTAAAAATCTACCAAGTAGCATTTCAATTTAGGATTACGGAGGAGCTCACAGAGGTTCCCATGGATCTGGTCAGGCACCTGGCTCCTGTTCCATGGCAGTAGAACTGTAAATCACGGAAAGAGTTGTTCATCTGGCTCCAGATGATTTTAACAAATTCTAAGTTAAACACAGGGTCTGCATTGACTTTTCTCGTTTTCTGCAGCTGAAAATAGTTCTGTCAGGTCAGGAAACTGGAATTTATGAATCAATAGCCCAGATGTGGCACAAGCCAAAATTGCACTTTATTCTTCCAGGTGATCTTCACCATAACTCAGACGGACCTGTCAGGGCAATGTGAAGTTACACAATGGATAAACGCTTTCAGCAAAAGATCCCAAACTATACAATTGGCTGGCACTTATCTGTGGTCATGGCCTGAGCAAAGGCTGTTGTTTTGGGGGAAAACCATAATAAACTATTTACTTAGCTTAGTGTGGACTTCTTTGTACCCTGAAACTGAGCCCAGACCATCAAACCCAACTAACAAAAGACCATGGAGTTGGATGTCAGTTGGTACTACCGTCAGATAAAGGTAAATCTGGTATATATTCCATTCAACACACCACCCAAAATCATAGAGTCATAGAAATGTAAGGCTGGAAGAGAACTTGAGAGGTTTATGGATTCCCAGGTCAGAAGGGACCATTTGATCATCTAGTTTGACCTCCTGTATAACATGGGCCATAGAATGTCTCCAAAATAATTCCTAGAGCAGATCTTTTAGAAAAATATCCAATTCTGGTTTAGAAATTGCCAGTGATGGAGAATCCACCATGACCCTTGGTAAGTTGTTCCAATGATTAATTACTCTCACTGTTAAAAAATTATGTCTGATTCCCAGTCTGAATTTGTCTAGCTTCAACTTCCAGCCATTGGATCGGTAGATGGAAGAGCCCTTTATTAAATATTTGTTCCCCATGTGGATACCTATAACCTGTAAGCAAGTCACCTGTTAACTTTCTCTTTGTTAAACTAAACAGATTCAGCTCCTTGATTCTGTCATTATATGGCATGTTTTCTAATCCCTGAATCATTCTCGTGGCTCTTGTCCGAACCCTCTCCAATTTATCAACATCCTTCTTGAATGGGAGATACCAGAAATGGACACAGTATTCCAGCAGTGGTCACACCAGTGCCAAATGTAGAGGTAAAATAACCATTCTACTCCTCCTTTTAAAATATTGGTATAACATTAGCTTTCTTCCAATCTTCTAGAATTTCCCTGGTTTTCAAGACTTATTGAAAATCAACATTAATACTCCAGCAAGCTCCCCAGCCAGCTGTTTTAAAACTCTTGGATGCATGTTTTCTGGATCTCCTAATTTAAAAATGTCTAACTTTAGTAGCTGCTGTTTAACATCCTCCTGAGATACTAGTGAAATGGAAAGAATGTTATCATATGATATGACTACATCTTCTGTTTTTTTTTCACAAACAGAACAGAAATATTTATTGAATACTTCTGCCTTGCCTGAGTTATTATTGATAATTCTAACATTCTAACATTTCCATCAAGTAATGGACTATTGTTACTATTGTTTTTGTTCCTCATATACTTAAAAACCGTTTTCTTATTGTCCTTAACTCTGTTGGCCATAGATTTCTCCTTGTTTCCCTTTGCTTCCCTTATCAATTCTTAACAATTCCTAGCTTCTGATTTACATTCATTACTATCAATGGCCCCTTTCTTCCATTAATTACATATTATTTTGTTTTCACTTCCCTCTAAACCGGATGGTGTTTTTTAACCAATACAGCCTTCTACCTTGATTGTGGGCCTCTAGTAAAGTGTTCTTAAACAATTCCCAATTAACGTTCACATTTTTCCAATTAAAGTCTTCCTCCCAGATGATGTGGATCATAATTGTTTTCAGCTTTGTGAATCTGACTCTTTTAAAGTATCATATATATCATGGGTATGGACTTTATTCTGTTTTCACATTCTAAATGTGAACAAGTCATGAGCCCTTGTGCCTAAGTTATCATTAATTTTTAGTTCTGTGATCAGTTCCTCTTTATCTGTCAAGATGAGGTCAACTATAGAATTTCAACACTTTTTGAGTTAGGAAATTGTCATCTATAATATTTAGAAATTCCAAGGATGTTTCAGTCCTGGCAGCATGAGACCTCCAGCATATGTCACTCAAATTGAAGTATCCAATGATCACACAGCTTTTTTTCCTGTGAATTATAGATAGGTGCATAAGGAGGCAGTCACCCTGATCCCTAGTGTGATCTGATGGCCTGTAGCAGACGCCAACTAATATCCCCACCTTGTGCTTTATCTGTGAGGACATTGATCCATAAGCAGTCCGGAGCACTTTCTTCTCCCCTTTTGCCCACATGATCCTTCCTAAATAGGTTGCTTTTTAACATTCTCATAATGGAAATCAACCCACCAGGTTTCAGTAATACCAACTAGAACAAATGTATGCTCATCAATGAGCAATTCCAATTCCTCTTGTTTGTTACCCAGGCTCCTCGCATTGGTGTATAGGCAATTAAATAATTTCTTCTCTTCATGTCCTTTGGTGCCTTGATTCATTTTGTTCTCAACATTTCAACAGTGGAGTGCTCATATCTTCCCTTTTATTAATCTCCCTTTTTGTTATTACTTTAACGCCCTCCTGACTACTCTGGTCCCTGAAAATACTGATCCTCTTTCTGCCGAGGTGGAGGCTATCCAACCTGTACAGCCCCCTCCCCCCACCGAAGGTAAACCAATGATCCCAAACCCTCCACCAATCATCTAGCCAGCAAAAAGAACAGGAGTACTTGTGGCACCTTAGAGACTAACAAATTTATTAGAGCATAAGCTTTCGTGGGCTAGAGCCCACTTCATCGGATGCATAGAATGGAACATATAGTAAGATATATATATATATATATATATACATACAGAGAAGTTGGAAGTTGCCATACAAACTGTGAGAGGCTAATTAGTTAAGATGAGCTATTATCAGCAGGAGAAAAAAAACTTTCGTAGTGATAATCAAGATGGCTCATTTAGACAATTTACAAGAAGGTGTGAGGACACTTAACTTAGGGAAATAGATTCAATATGTGTAATGACCCAGACACTCCCAGTCTCTATTCAAACCCAAGTTAATGGTATCTAGTTTGCATATTAATTCAAGCTCAGCAGTTTCTTGTTGGAGTCTGTTTCTGAAGCTTTTCTGTTGCAAAATTGCCACCCGTAAATCTTTTACTGAGTGGCCAGAGAGGTTGAAGCGTTCTCCTGCCGGTTTTTGAATGTTATGATTCCTGATGTCAGATTTGTGTCCATTTATTCTTTTAATCATAGAGTCATAGAATCATAGAATATCAGGGTTGGAAGGGACCTCAGGAGGTCATCTAGTCCAACCCCCTGCTCAAAGCAGGGCCAATCCCCAATCAAATCATCCCAGCCAAGGCTTTGTCAAGCCTGACCTTAAAAACTTCCAAGGAAGGAGATTCTACCACCTCCCTAGGCAACGCATTCCAGTGTTTCACCACCCTCCTAGTGAAAAAGTTTTTCCTAATATCCAACCTAAACCTCCCCCACTGCAACTTGAGACCATTACTCCTTGTCCTGTCCTCTTCTACCACTGAGAATAGTCTAGAACCATCCTCTCTGGAACCACCTCTCAGGTAGTTGAACGCAGCTATCAAATCCCCCCTCATTCTTCTCTTCTGCAGACTAAACAATCCCAGTTCCCTCAGCCTCTCCTCATAAGTCACGTAGAGACTGTCCGGTTTGGCCAATGTGCATGGCACAGGGACATTGCTGGCACATGATGGCATATATCACATTGGTAGATGTGCAGGTGAAGAGCCCCTGATGGCGTGGCTAATGTGATTAGGTCCTATGATGGTGTCACTTGAATAAATATGTGGACAGAGTTGGCATTGGCTTTGTTGCAAGGATAGGTTCCTGGCTTAGTGTTTTTGTTGTGTGGTGTGTGGTTGCTGGTGAGTATTTGCTTCAGGTTGGGGGGCTGTCTGTAAGCGAGAACTGGTCTGTCTCCCAAGATCTGTGAGAGTGAGGGATCATTTTTCAGGATAGGTTGTAAATCTTTGATGATGCGCTGGAGAGGTTTTAGTTGGGGGCTGAAGGTGACAGCTAGTGGCGTTCTGTTATTTTCTTTGTTGGGCCTGTCCTGTAGTAGGTGACTTCTGGGTACTCTTTAGGCTCTGTCAATCTGTTTTGTCACTTCAGCAGGTGGGTATTGTAGTTTTAAGAGTGCTTGATAGAGATCTTGTAGGTGTTTGTCTCTGTCTGAGGGGTTGGAGCAAATGCGGTTGTATCTTAGAGCTTGGCCGTAGACAATGGATCGTGTGGTGTGGGCTGGGTGGAAGCTGGAGGCATGTAGGTAAGTATAGCAGTCAGTAGGTTTCCGGTAACGGGTGGTGTTTTTGTGACCATCACTTATTAGCACAGTAGTGTCCAGGAAATGGACTGCTTGTGTGGACTGGTCCAGGCTGAGGTTGATGGTGGGATGGAAATTGTTGAAATCATGGTGGAATTCCTCAAGGGCTTCTTTGCCATGGGTCCACATGATGATGATATCATCAATGTAGCGCAAGTAGAGTAGGGGTGTTAGGGGACGAGAGCTAAGGAAGTGTTGTTCTAAGTCAGCCATAAAAATGTTAGCATACTGTGGGGCCATGCGGGTACCCATAGCAGTTCACTTCAAGAATCTTCTGCCTTTTGTCTCCCTTTGCTTGTGGAACAGGAAGGCTCTCAGAGAGGATCACTTGAACATTCTTCTTCTTCAGTGTGCTTCCGAGTTCCCTGAAGTCATCTACAATTAGTGAGCTATCCCATGACCACAGTGTCATTAGTGCTTATCTGAACCATCACCAATGGATCCTTTCCCATCAACTTCTAAAGTCTATCCAGTCTTAGAGTGATATCTCATGTCTTGGGTCCAGGAAGGCAGCACACCATCTAGTCCATCCCCTTGTGCTAAGGCAGGACCAAGTATACCTAGACCAGCCCTCACAGGTGTTTGTCTAACCTGCTCTTAAAAACTACCAAGGATGGGGATTCATCAGCCTCTGTAGGTAACCTGTTCCAGTGCCTAACCATCTTTATACTTAGAAACCTTTTCCTAATATCTAACCTAAATCTCCCTTGCTGAAAATTAGATCAATTACTTTTTGTCTTACCCTCAGTGGACATGGAGAACAAGCAATAACCTTCCTCTCTACAATAACCTTTGACAACCTTTTACATTGTACATCATTGTACTGTACTGAAGGGTTGAATACACAAGCTAAGGGTGAAATCCTTGCCCCACTGAGGTCAATGGGAATTTTGCCATTGACCTTAATGGGCCCAGGATTTCACCCTTAGTGTATAAAAGGATTACTTAGATAGGCTTTGTCTTTTCACAAATATCTATTCTTTTCTTAGGTTATTGCATTATTATGACAAGGATTCCCCAAGAGCATGTTGTGGGGTCATAGCCAGATCATCCTGAGCTGGAGTTTTACCAGCTTTCACAAGCTAGGCAGCACTGGGTCTGGTAGTAGTTGGATGGCAGACCTACAAGACACACCAAGAAATGACGGGGGCGCAATTCCTACTGAATCAATAGAAAAGTATCAGGTTAGTTGCCTGCCAGACTGGTTTCCAGAGCTGCCACGGGGCCCACTAAACAAGAGGTGCATGATTACATGACTAAACATGGCTCTCAAATGAACCCTTGCATGATGACCTCACTTACAAACGGCAGAAGCGTGACTTCAAATGAGGCATGTGTCTCGCCTTTCTCTGGCCTTGGGAACCCCTACGGGCTGAAGAAACCTCCCTAGGGTCTTTTTTAATGACAAAAGATATATAGGTTGAGCAATCTTTGTCTCCCCAACTCTCATCACCGGAGTTCATAGTTCACCCCCAGGCTTGTGGTGGCCTGCTACATCCTGGTGAGTCTGCACAATCCAAGCCCAATCTTCATCTCTTCTGACACGCATTAAACTTGCCATCAGTCGTATAAGCTGACTGGACCCTTGCTTGACGTCTCTGCAGAAAAGCAGCTATGGGAAAGGGAAAGGAACAAGTCAGAGAACAAAAAGTTACTCTGTGGGCCAGAACCCAAGTCTCTCAGCTTGGAGTGGCCCTTTGTGGATTCTCATCCCATTTTATACACACAGAATCCAGAGTTTTATTTAGTTTATATAATATTAAGCAGTGAGACAGCCCCCATTGTAACCAAACCCCCGTCGATTTTTTTCCATGAAAGAAAAAGAAACAAATAGGAATTTTAAAAAGACATAAACATCGTTCAGATGTTTAGCTGAGTTTCAAATGGCTGAGGCCATTCCAGGCCACGGGTGGGGAGGAGACTGGCTAGTTAACTGCTATTCCATACACTGGAGCAGAATTTGGTTTGACGAGGTGCACGTCGTACTCAAACGGGCAAATTCAGAAGGGAGGCTCAGTAACCTAAATCAGTCTTGTCTATACCTTGCACATTCTTCTGCGCCTTCCCGGCAGTGTGTTCGTTCCACCCACTGAGACTGTTTCTCTAACCCCGGAGCCCTCCTCACTGAGACGCACACCCACTTCCCAACGTGTCACCAGGCAGACCCCCTGACTTAGACACCCAGGTGCTTCCCCAGGTGTAACTTCCCCGCACTTGCAGGCATTTCTGGAATGTAAATATTGAATAAAAAAAATCAACACTGGTTCTCCCCCCGGGGTTATAATTTTCTGTGTGGGCAGATGGCCCCGTCACGTCTCCTGCCACAGCCCAGGTCAGTTACACCCACCAGCCTGCCCCTCCCCGAGGTCATTTGAGCCAGCCACCTTCTCTCTGGCTGGGGAGTACTGCATGAGACACGGGCAGTGGGTGAAGCTTCCCCTTGGGGAGGCTCGCCCCCTGCCCTGCCTCTTCCGGCTGAGGCCATGCCCCGCTCGCTGCTCTTAATCTCACCCCCCTGGCCCTGGCTGGGGTGGAGTGCGGGGGCTGAGAGCTCAATTGGGGCCCTGGCTGGGGTCTAGCTCTCAGTCCTGGCCAGCACGGTGGCGCCACCCCATGGCCACCACCCCATTCTCTCCCTTCCCCCATGGCCCCACCCCCATTCCACCCCCACTCTGCCTCTTCCCTCTGAGAGAAACCCTCTCAAGGCTGTAGTGGGGGGAGATTTTTCTGGGGGTCCCAAACTGGCCAGAGCCCCTGGGCATGGGCCCCATGTGCCCGTGCCGAAATTCGCCTTTCCCACCCCCCAATGGCAGCGTGAGGTTTGGGGAGGCTTAGCCTCCCCCAGCCTCCATTGCACTCCACCCATGTGTGAGAGTCACTCAATCTGCCAGAGGGGTCTCTGTCGAAAGGTCTGCAGCATCTCTGCCAAAGCCAAGCGTGCCTCACGGGCTCGGCCAGAGGAAGCCAGAGATCAGGCCAGAGAGAAAACCCGGTCTCCTACGCGACTGTGCAGAGCGCTTACTCCTGGGACTGAGCCTAATTATCCAGTGGAATAAAAAGGGGCCAAATCCTGACATCCTTACTCAGTCAGAACTCCCACGGAAGGAAACAGGCGTATGTCTCAGGGACGTTTCATCTGAGCAGCTCGAAGTGCTTTTTAAACACTAGCTAATTAAGGCACCAGGCAGGATTCTGATCTGTTACAGTGGTGTAAACCATGAGTAACTCCTTTGGCTTCAGTGGAGTTATTCCTCATTTACACATAAGATCAGAATTAGGCCCTGTAGATCTGTGGCCTTGTTGGGACAAAAATCCCAGGGCTGGATCCTCAGCTGGTGTAAATAAGCATCGCTCGATAGGCTTACCCAATCTGTTGACAGAGGGGTGCCCAGGGCTAACTTTGAATGGGGTTGCGTCCTGTTGCAGGGGGTCACAGTGATGCTCGAATTTGGCCCAGCTGCCCACCTGTGGCGTGGGGATATCTGGGGCGTGTTCAGAATAGAAGGTTGGGAACCCAAGCTCTGGTTGTAGTAAACGAGAGTTTCACAAACCTTAATGAGCCTCCGAAGGAGGGAGGTATTATTCTCCCCATTTCCAAAATGGGGAAGAGAGCTGTGGAAAAATTAAAGCCAAAGTTGTTAATTTACATCCCAACTTGAGGTGCCCAGGGTCTGGAATTTGTAGCACTTCTTTTGTTCCAAGCACTGCTCCTACTTACTTCCGTTGCCACTGTGAGTGCGCAGCGTTTTTGTAAATCTGGCCCCCCCGTGTCTCAGGTCAGAAGCCCAGGAAAGAAGAAACACGTACTAGTGGCCATCTGTGAGAGAGAGAGTTCATTTAAGTGACTTTCTCAGCATCACACAGGAATTCTGTAGCAGAGGCAGGCATAGAATCCAGTTCTGTGGGGTGGCATTCAACGGGGTGGAATTTCCTGAATGGGGTCTTGTGGAGAAAAACAGGAAGTGATCATGTTAATGAAAGACTGGCATAACACACAGCAACCTTCAGTCTAGCATTTCCTAACTTCTGAGTGCTTGAGTTTTGTTACTTTAATGTTCTTTTCATGTATTTTTTGCATGTGATTTATATTACAGCTGCACCAATCAAGATCAGGGACCCATTGTGCTAGGCACAGTACAGACACAGAGCAAGAGAGGTTTCAGAGTAGCAGCCGTGTTAGTCTGTATTCGCAAAAAGAAAAGGAGGACTTGTGGCACCTTAGAGACTAACAAATTTATTTGAGCATAAGCTTTTGTGAGCTGAAGTGAGCTGTAGCTCACGAAAGCTTGTGCTAAAATAAATTTGATAGTCTCTAAAGAGCAAGAGACAGTTCCTACCCCAAAGAGCTTACAATCTAAATAGAGAATTCCAAAGGTGGGAAAGGAAAGAGATGCACAGACTCGCCCAAACCACACAACAGGTCAGGAATAGAGCTAGGAATAAAGCCAGGTGTCCTGAGTTACAAACTCTGTCCCTAACCCACAGTCCTACCAGAGCTCCTGCTACTACTAGCCTATCAACAGGGATTTACAAATTGCTCATCACTGCAGTAATGTAAGCATTGACTTTGCTGTTGCATATTGTGCTGCCTTCTCTGTGCAAAGATATTTTCTTTAGTTAATTAGCAATTTGTGGGCTTTAACCTGCTCAAGCTCCTAATGCCTGAAGGTGTCTGCACAGGTACAAGGAAACAAAACCAGCCAAGCCAAGTCATTACCCAAATTCCCAGCCTGATTGATGAGTGTCTCTGGATGGCTGCTGCGGAACCTTCTGCTGGTAAGAGTGTGAACTTGCAGAAAGCCAAGAGGTTTTGGCTCACCCGTTTTGTTCTGTCTTTTGTCACTCAGCACTCAAGGTAACGCCGACCCCCAGCCAAGGAACATATTGTAATAACTGCCCACGGACACCAGTTCTCCAGCTTGGCACCTTGTGGGTTGAACAATGTGTTTAAATAAACTCGTACTGTTTAACTGCAAGCTCTCTGGCCTGCTGGGAGCAGATTCTTTGGAAAGCAGAACAGTGCTGTGCAAGAACTGGAGCTTTCGAACCTTGGTTAGCCTCCATAAATGCAGGCAGAGGCCCAGTAACCCTGGTGACTGGGCATTCGGGAGCCAAGCGGCATGCTACCACCACCAAGTGAAGAATCACGTAGTTGTCAGAGTTAAAGAAAGTCACAGAAAGTGGCTAGACTGGTAGCTACCACACAGGCCTCACATTCCAGTGCTTTGATTTCCAGTCTCAGCTCTCCCACTGACTCACCGTGGCTTTGTCTTGCAACATAAACCTTAAAACAGGGTAACTAACCCTAATGGAGACAAGGCAAGTTGTATGTTAAGCTGGCAGGGGTGAACCCGGGAAGGCAGTTCTAAATCAGTGGAACCACATGATTCTTTCACACTAACCTGTGTTCTTCTCCTCATTCACCATCATTGCTACGCTTAACCACTGGGCCACCTCTAAATGAGACTGTGGCATTTCTGGGCAGAGTTCTTGTCTTTTTAATTTGTCCGATGAAGCCCAAGGCACATTTGATTATTTTATAAATGGAGGCTAATAATATAGGCCCAAGTCCTCAAAGGTATTCAGGTGCCTAACTTCCATTGACTTTGAGGATCTGGGCCATAATGCCTAGCACAATGGGGACCTCACCTGTTGGAGGCCTCTGAGCACTGCTATAATAGAACTGTTTAATTATCATTTAAAAACTAATAACGGATAAGTGATTAAGTGATTAAGAATAACGGATAAGTGATTAAGATTATTATATAGGTAAAATGGAATTATAAGCAAAGTAGCCAGTACAAAAAAGGGCAATTTTTTTTTAAAGTCCACAAAATTATGACCACAAAATAAAATGTAGACACGAGGCCTATGAAATCTTCATCTCAGACCAACAAGATGGCGATTTGGGTGAGCCATCCCTAATAATTACAGATCTACAATGAAAAAGAATGGATTACACAAAGACAGGAAAACTGTTCGTAGTAAAACAGTCATGATAGGGTCAATTGGGTTAGCCCGGTATTATGGGATGGAACCATGCTCCATCCCACCCTTTCTTCCTGTTTCGTCAGCGGGATTTCCCCCGTCCCTACTCTGCTGTAGTGCTGTTAAATAAAGCAGCAAGTCCCCAGCCTGCAGTCCTGGGAATAGATTTATTTTTGTTGCACTGAGCGGTCCCTTTTATAAACCTGCCATTACTACTCTGTGCTGTGAGCCATACAGCTAACTCCGAGGTGACACATTTCTACAAGTACAGTTACTCTGATAATGCTAGGATTGGGAACACGGGGGTCAGGGGAGAGAGTAACGAGGAAAAGCAGCCATGTATCAACTTGGAAATGTTCAAATTCAAACACCCTCAACAAACACATTTGAACCAAGTCCCCGTAAGAACACGGAGCCCCATCTAAGTCTATGAATGCAATTCCTGATGTCAGCGCATGGAGTTTAGTGATGGGGGAAATAACCTCTGACGTTCTCATTCCAAATCCATGTGCGATGTCTATGAGGCAGAGCCTGGCTGGGATCCTGTAAAGATCCAACTCATTCTCCTGGATGGACCACGGTTTGCATGTTTGCCAACCTTTATCCTGAATAGAAGCAAATGTTGAGCTCAAAGTGTCATCTTCTCTGTCCCTCGTGGCAGGTTTCTAGTCGTAGTGGAAGCAAATATCCAGGCACCTGCAAGCTGTTTTCAATAACTAAAGCTGGCTCATATTTAGTATCCAAATTACTGCAGCTGTGATCCACTAAATACACATTGCAGACGATGGAAAAACTCCCACTGACTTCAGTAGGGCCGGATTTCACCCATTATGTGTGATGTTTCATATATCTAATCTTGAGGTTCATGAATCAAGTACGTGCTATGGGCCTAATTCTGTCATACTGCTCAAGGGTCTTACTCGACAAACCATTGCATTGAAATCGGTGTGGGCTCCGGCACAATGTTTTGGGGAACAGGCCCAACCCCTCTATGTAGGTTCCCTAACAATTCCCATTCTAAAAATGATTCAGACCATTTCTTTGAAGAGCTGGTTTGAAGCAGGATTTTTAAATTTAGCAGGGGGATCAGTATGGCTCAGGCAATTTTAATTCTGGCATTTCCTCACTTTTGACTGCTTGGCTTTGCAACCTAAACAATGTTCTTCTAGCGTACTATTTCTATATGCAATCGACTAATATTATGTATTATGTTTATGATGGTAGCACCCCTTGTGCTACGTCTGGTATAGACACAGATTAGTATCTATCCTGTCGGCATTCTCCAGCAAACCGCGGGGGATAGTACGTTTCCCCTCAAAGTCAGAGTGTGATAGTTTATCTTTAAATCTTTTCAAGTCTTCCTGAGAAAGGTCGTGGAGGGCTCGTAGATTAGTAGGCTTTCTAAAAGCCAATAGCTTGGTAACTATATTAGCTGCTGTTGTCCTCAATGGGGTTGCATGGTGTGGAATTCAGGACAGAAATTGACCCTTTGCATTTATGTGAATGAAATATGCCATAGTTTACAGAAATTCTGGATGTGTTGACCCCATTGGCTGCTGACATTGGCTTGTTGAAAGCAAGACAATTCATTGCTCCTTATGTGCTGACGTAATGTGATTCATTGCAAAACACCACGAGAAGATTACACACAAATTCTGCTCTGCCGCACCAGTTGAAATCCAGAGTAGCTCTTATGAAATTGCTTAGAGGTCTGGCTTCTTCAGAAACCTGGCTCACTAGAAACCGGCACAGAAACAGTTAGGTCTTTTGAAATCAATTTATTTTCTAAATGGCCTGTTTCCATTCAGGCCCAGGAGAGACCAACTCTTCTTTTGCCAATTACAAGCCAACTTCTGCTCTCAGTTAAACTGGAATAAGTCTCAAGACTTATGTATTCAGTCATGAGTACATTTGGTGCGTCAAAGATGGCAAAACCTACTGTAACCAAACAATAGAAAGTACAATAGAAAATACAGATGTCTCACAGTTTGCTATTGCCGAAAAATTGCTAACTTTCTCATTTTTACCATGATAAACTAAATGGACTGGAATATAAATAGTGTACCTACATTTCAGGGTGATACTTAAGCCTGGTCATTCTGGGAGCAACCGCAACTACTAAGGTTTTCTCCACATTGAGGCTATTCCTACTCTTTGTCTTGATGGCAGCCACAGCAGAAAATGGGACTTCACAAAGATATGTTGAACCAAAAGGTAATAGAATGTCCAAGCATGGTTCCCGAAGTCAGTGTACTCTCTCTGTTCTCAGGGCCAGCAGTAGGGGGTTGCAAGCAGGGCAATTGCCCGGGGCCCCACACCACGAGGGACCCTGCAAAGGTAAGTTGCTCAGGCTTTAGCTTCAGTCCCTCATGGCGGGGCTTGTGCTTCAGCTTTCTGCCCCGGACCCCAGCAAGTCTAATGCCAGCCCTGGCGCCCCCATTAAAAGGAACTCATGACCCACTTCGGGGTCGCAACCCACAGTTTGAAAACCGCTGATTATAGCAGATACAGCAGTATAAACAAGTCATTGTCTGTACGAAATTTTAGTTTGTACTGACTTTGCTGGTTGTAAAACTAGGTAAATATCTAGATGAGTTGACGTACCCCCTGGAAGACCTGTGTGTACCCCCAGGGTTGAGAACCCCAGTTCAAGTGATTCACAAGTTAAAAGAGATGGTTATTATTAACGATGTATGTGACAGAAACAACTGGAGGCCTCAAGGAGAATCAGGGCCCCATTGTGGTAGGTGATGTGCAGACACACAGTAAGCGAGACTCTCTGCCCCAAAGAGCTTACACTCTAAGTACACAGGACAGACACTTGTCTGAGGTCACACAGCAGGCCAGTGGTAGACTGGGAATAGAACCAAGGTCTGTTGCCTTATCCATGAGACCAGAGGCGTTGTCTTTTGAAAAAATGTAGTTTAATACTGTAGATGTGAATAATTTACAGAAAGTGTTAAAGAGATTGATGTGTAAACTCTATTACTGTCTGTGTGTCCTGTGTAAGGTCTGTTCTGATGTGATGTGTAGTTATGACTGCTCCTGTACAATTTCTTATATATTCACAGACTCAAATCATATGGCAGGAAGTAGTTAAACTAACAAACACCCAGCTGGCTGGCTGCATGGCACCTCCCCGACTGGATGGGTCACGTGGTGTGAGATTCCTCACCAATGCTCTTTCCTCCTGGCTTTTAGCCCCTTTTCCCTACTTCCAGGGACCTGCCCCTCTCTCACCGCTCAAGCCAAACATTACGATGCTTGGCTGGCTAGGGAGAGTTGAGGAGTGTGTCCCTCAGATTCCCTGCCATGCTCCCTCTTCCCCTCGCGCAGGAAAAGAGAGAAGACAGAGCCCCCCCAAAGAGGCTATTCCCCAGGTCTGACCAGGCTCACCCTTTGGGGAAGTTCAGGTGTGATCCAAAGTCTGCCACAGGATTGAGCAGAACATAAGAGCCCAACCCCCAGCCAACTTTGGGCAAGCTTGGCGCAGGATCCAAGCTGTCTTTATCTGACTGAGAGAGTCTGCAGCTTCTCTCCCCCAACCCAGCACCTGCTAAAGTCAATGCGGGTCTTTCCGTTGCCCCTCAAGGGCTTTGGGACACTCATCTATGCACACGCCTCTGTCCCCGTTAGCTTTAAACTGGGTTTATTCTTCACTGAGGTCAGTGCCAGGGGTGGAGGGGGGGAACTATCCTTTCGAGTCATTATTTACAAAATAAGGCCTCCTAAGGGATTACTTGATTAAAAATAGAAGCACTCCCCCTGCCAAGGCCCAGCCTGTCTGTTTGAGCGATGACTTGTTATTTGGTCGACGTTCCATTTATCAAACGTGTCATCGCATTCTCTCCGAGAGTCCGTTCTGTGCCTAGGAGCCTGGCGCGCGAAGTCCTTCAGCGCTCTTGGTCTCTGAGACAACACGGCTCCCAGGCCAGCTATGAGGCACACACTTAAATCAACAGCAGACAGCAACTTCTCCTTTGTCCTCTCTCTTTAGATTATAAACTCTTGGAGCAAGCCCGGTTTGACTATCGGTCTGCACAGCACCTACTGCGGTGAGACCCCAGTCTCAGCTGGGCCCGGTTGGTGTTCCTCTGATACAAATACCACAAACCCCCCTGATCCTAATGCTTCTGAGAAAGGCGATGCCCTCCTGACGTAGCCGGGAGAGAAATGTAGTTTCTTCCTGACTCCAGCAGGCCATCAGCAGATGCCCTGAAGCAGGAGCTTTGCTTCCCTTTGTACCCTCACGTTGTCTGGAGCAAAAAGGCCGGGTTCAGTTCTCTAGTGATTCTTTCTGAAAACATGAACAACGCCAGCTCAAGCGTCCCCCGTCCTGAAACCTGGGAAAACTAAATACATCCCCTGGGTGCGCTTAATAGGCTGCACTTCCCCACTCCCAGCACTGAGACCATGTACAAAGCAAGGACAGCTGGGGAGTGGGGAGGACGGGGAAGAAGGAGACACAGAATACACCTGGGAAAACCAACAATGATAGTCCAGTCTCTGTATATGTACATTGGGCAAGACTCCCACCACCCAGGGTCTCTTGTCAGTAGTCCTAGACTCAGTCCTGGGCTCGCAGTGCAAGTGTCCAGGTAAGCCAAGTTCTTCCCCCACTGTCCCCCGCCTCACTGTGCCAAGGGATTGCAGCTTCATTGATTGCTGGGTGAGAGGCCCTCACGGAGGTGCCTCAGCTGGGCTGCTGGCCTTTGAGTCATCAGCAAAAGCCACCTGTGAACTGTCTCCCTCCTTAAAGCTGCCCCTCGCAAAGGCTGCAAAGAAAAGTCAGTGCCATGTAAGACCCTAAGCAGAGTCCCGGTCACCGGGGATACACTTTCCCTGCAAAGGAAGAGCCCTTTGCCCCCTTTCTTTCTGGCATGTGGCCCAGAGGATTCACTCAGGGTAACCCCTTGCCCCAGCCGCAGTTGGCCCAGTTCTCTTCCCTTTTTTGTTTCCAGACAGGGATAATAGCGTTTTATTGCCCCTCCCCCAGACTCAACACTTCACTGCATTTTGACCACCATGTCTGAAGCTGTCACATAAGTGGGTGACTTCAAGCTGGAGCAGATGCAGAGAAGAGCTACTGGGATGATCGGGGGAACGGAGGGCCTAGCTTGTGAGAGGAGACTAGAAGCGCTGGGTTTGTTCCGCCTGACCGAAAGAAGCTGAGAGGGGATCTGATTGCTGGGGGAGGAAGGGGGGAGACACCTGAGAGCGGGAAGAGCCAAAGGACAACATTGGCACAAGAACAAATCGGGATAACGTGGTCGCCAATATGTTCAGGTTGGAAATTAGAAGAAGGTGGCTAACCATCCGAGGAGTGAGGTTCTTCTAGAACAGCCTCCCAATAGGGGCAAACAACTTAATTAGTGTCATGAGAGAGCTGGACAAGTTTGAGAGGGACAACAGGGTTGCTTATGATGGTGGGGGGCAGGTCCTGGCAATCTTTGGGATCCTTCCGGTTTTTGTCTTATGGTCCTAAATATCATGCTTCAAGTTTTCAGCCGGTCACCTACAGGGGTCAGGAAGGGATTCTCCCCTGCCCCCGCCCCGCCAATGTATTCTGTAAAAAAACCAACCTCCTTCTAAGGCATCAGAGATGGCCCCGGCTGGAGATGGGACACTGGGCAGGATGGGCCAGGGCCCTGAGGCGGCACTGACCATTCTCTCTCTTTCAGGGGCTTGGCTGGCTGGTTCTTGCTCACATGCTCAGGGTCTCACTGCTTACAATATGTGAGGGCAGGAAGGAATTTCCCCCCAGGTCAGATTGGCAGGGTCGTTGGAGGTTTTTTTGCCTTCCTCTGCAGTGTGGAATGAGGGTCACTTGCTGGGAATTATCTCACTTAATCAGTTCCCTGCCACTGCAGGAGCCTCGGGAACTGGTGCACCCTGGTGCCTCCTATTCTCGGCCTGTGGCCCAGAACAGTCTGGTCTCCTGTGGGCTGGAATACTTTGGTCTCATTCTGGTTGCTGGGTTTAGTGTGCGGGTGCTGGTGGCCTGGGATACACAGGAGATCAGACTAGATGGTCTAGTGATATGGCACTTCAGTCCATCTAGAGCTCTCAGGCAGCTCTGGGCTGCTCTTCTCCCTGTTCGCCAAAAGGGTCAATAGCGAGCTCCCTACTCCGTAGGGGTTCAAGCCACAGGGACTTTCATTACCTGCAGGGCCAGATTAACTCTCCTATGAGCCCAGGGCTATTAGATGTTGTGGGGCCCATGTATACAAGTCTTTTTCCTGGGAGGGAGATTGGTGCAGGAGGGATCTGGGGCAGGGGATTGGGGTACAGGAGGGGGTGTGGGGTCTGGGAGGAAGCTTGTGTGCAGGAGGGGACTCTGGGCTGGGGCAGGGTGTTGGGGTGTGGGAGGGGGTGCAAGATGCAGGCTCTGGCTGGGAAGCGCTTACCACTGGTGGCTCCTGGCTGGCAGTGCAGCAGGGCTCAGGCTGCCTGCCTGCCTGCCACAGCCCCACGCTGCTCCCGGAAGCAGCTGGCTCCTAGCACATCTCTGTGGCCCCTGGCGGGAGGAAAGCAGCGGGCCTCCGTGCACCGCCCACGCCCGCAAGCACCGCCCTGTAGCTCCCATTGGCCGGTTCCCAGCCAATGGGAGCTGCAGGGACGGTGCTGGAGGTGGGGACAGCGCACGGAGTCACCCCCCTTCCTCCCGTCAGGGGCCATAGTGACCTGCCAGCAGCCAGCCGCTTCTGGGAGCGGCCTGGGGCCACGGCATGCAGGCAGCCTGCCTGAGCGCCCCTTTTAGAAGCCTGGAGATCGCTGCTTGTGATTTATTTCTGTAGGGCCCCCCTTGAGCCAGGGCCCTGGGCTGCAGTCCCTAAAGCCCCTGCCTTAATCCGGCCCTGATTATTTGATGGGATCTTGCATAATGACAGTTGCTGGTATTGGACATAGAGTTACCCAGCCACTGCCTCTAACAATGAATTAGAGTGAGGTATTGCTGATGGAACAAGGCATTTTGCAGTGGGCTCTCCCATTTGCATTTGAGTATTCAAATAAATACACTGGGTTTTGAACCCAGTTTGAAATTGGTCAATCAACAGCGACAGCTTCCCCAGTGAGTTGCCTCAGAGCTGAGAATAGGTTTAAGCTAAAACCCAAGGCCCGTGATGGAACTAGCATCGAATGGAGGAATTTTTAGCATGAGCATGGATGCGTTCCACGGAAAGGAGATGCCGTGAATCTTGTGAAATTGTTTTATTGCTTGACAACATCATTTAAACGGAATTCTTGGGATTCTGGATCTTGGCACACGGAATCCCCTGGAGAAGTCCTTGTGTGCTGTGCGACACGTTATTTTAAGGCACTCTTGAGAGGCAACATGCCTGCATCCTTGCCAGCTGATGAAGCTGTCACTTCCAAGTCCACCGCCTTCCAAATAAACAATGGCACTGTGGGCTGATGCAGTGGGCTGTGCCAAAATTACACAGGGTGAGATTCAACCCTGTCCAATAAGCCAGGCCAAGGCCTTTGTGTAATGATGTCACCTGTAGAACCTGAACTCAGGATCACTGCACGTAGGAACTTCTACTGCTTCAGCAAAGGGAGCAGCTCCATCAGCCTAAGCCAGTGGTTTTCCATCTGTGGTCCACAGACCCCTGGGGGTCCACAGACTATGTCTAAGATTTCCAAAGGGGTCCGCACTGCCTTTCAAAAATTTTTAAGGGTCCACAAATGAAAAGAGGTTGAAAACCGCTGGCCTAGGCACAGTAGCAGGCTCACAAACGTCAACACATGGCTTAGCCACTAGAGGGGGGACAGAGACCCCCACTGTTAGCATTGGTTACAGACACACTGCCCTACAGAGTGACACCAGAGATGAATTTGACCCCATACTTCTAATCCTTCATTGAATCCACTCAATCATTTCGTCTCTCTGTAAAATGGGAACAATGATACTTCCCTTCTCTGTAAAGTGCTTTGAGCTTACGGGGAGGTGGAGTGGCCTCCAACAGACCTGGACGGGGAGGAACCCCTCACTGAGCCCTGGTGGGTGGAGCCAGGCCGGGCCCACCCCTCCTGCCGGAATCAGTGGGCGGGACAGGAAGTATAAAAGGCGGGTCTGGGAGCTCTCAGTTGGGCTGCAGCCACCGGAAAAGCCAGATACCTCCTGCTTGCTCCCAAGCTGGGAGACCGCTGCAGGCCCCTGCGGAGCTGAGGACTGGCCAGAGCTGCCGGAGCCGTACGCGGACTGTGGAGGAGTGGCCAGGACTACCACTGGCCTTCTACCCTGACGATCTGGACAACACTCTCCAGACCCAGGTTACAACCCAAAGGGGAGTTTGGAAGTGGCCCAGGGGCAGCAGACCGTAGTGTGGCTACAGCACCACCTGAGCTGAGGTCAGCGTGTTGCGGTCGGGATCCCCGCTGATCCAGTGGCAAATCCCACTGCCACGGTTAGGGCCCTGGGCCGGGGCATGGTGGAGTGAGTGGGCCTGCACCCACCCTGCCACCCCAACCTTTGGGTGGCAGTCTCCCCCTCTCTAGACTAAGTGCTTGTCGGCCATCCGCCAGACCCAGGATGTCCGAATCCCTTGGGGCTCAACCCTGGACACAGGGCCGAGCCATAGACCTTTGTTACCCCGCCCTGACTAAGGGCCTGGGGTCCTTAACTGCCTTTGTTGCTTGGCCCTGACCCCAGGCCCGAGCTATAGACTCATTGCCCCACCCTGACTGAGGGCCTGGGCTACCTAACTGCATTTGTTGCTCAACCCTGACCACAGGGAATGGGCCCGAGGTATCTAAGAGAGTCTATTTCTCGCTGCCATCTCCCTTGGCAGCTACCTTCTTCAGGAACTACGAAGCTGTCAACCTCCCGAGGGCATGCTCATGAAAGCAAGGACCAGGTTCTCAGTGCAACATGGGGAAAGCATGGGGCGGGGGAAGGGGGAGATCGGAACGGCTGCCCCACCTGGCAGCTCCCAGAACTCACTGCTTCAGCTTGGCTTTCCCAGAGATGCAACTAAAACGCAGGCGAGCAGAGGAGAGGTGGACAAGAAGCGAAGGCAAGAAAGAAGAGACACCGAGGAGAAGGCATGTAGGAGAGGGAGAACAAGGAAATATATTGGAGGGAAAGAATACCCACTGCTTTGAGTGAAGTAGGGAGAAGACAAAGCACTAAGCTGGGGGGACTCTAGTTATTTACTCTATGGGAGTTGCTCCAAATCTGTGGCAAAGGGTGACTTTCGAAAGTTCTGGCTAGCCGGTTGCCTGCCTGTCTATGCACATACGCACCCCACCCCGTCTCTGTCTTTTGCTCCTGGTGCTGAAATACTTGAAATTACAGTTGAAATATTCCGCTGAGCCGCCCCCGTGTCATTGATTAAAGTGTGTTTGGATTCCGCGTTCCAAGGAGATGACATCACGCTGGTGCAATCTGCAAGGCTGACACTGGCAAATTGATTACTCGGCGGATTGGAGAGATGCCATCTATGATGCAGTGCTCAGATGAAAGACAGCAGGGATAGCAAAGCTGGGCTATCAGGTGACAATGAGAGCTGTTTGGGAGGCTGGTGAGGTGGGGGAGTTAACGTGGGGGAGGGGTGAAACGCAGGTTACAAAGTAAACCTTGTCCAGTAGCCATAGATAAAGAATCACAGACCATGTGTAAAAATACAGACCAGAGCCTTTCACCTCTAGTTTTCCAGTTTGCTGCTAACCCAGATTTGTAGGCCCTGCAAATCCTCCTCATCCAGAGGGCCTACAAGGAAAGCATTGGTAGTCACCATCCAGTTCCGAGTGACCATGACGAGACAGAAGAAGGTTCCATTGGCAAACGCGTTCAAGATGGTCATATGAAACTAACCCTTTTAGTATGGCCTGGAACTGGGCATGCAGGTCACTGTGCAAGGATTATTCAAAGAATTTAGCCCCTGGTCTGTTGCAGGTAATTTGCGAACAGGGCTTGATTTTTATAAATTTGTTGTTATTTCAAAGATCATCCGTGTGAATTCATTGGAGCCTGTGAATCACTCACAAAATGGTCGCTGTGGGTATTTTCTATTCATAATTCATTATTTGTATCGTTTGGCTGGTCACCTAAGTCGCACCACCGCATCCTGATTCAATGAACTACCTCCCACCGCTTCTGCTTAAAACGAATTTCTCTTAGTCACAGAATGAATTGAGTTTTGGTTTCTTCTTTAAACACATCTCAGCTACAGGCCCAAAATTCACAGGAGCCAAACATGGCTGGTACAAATGTTCATGAAAAGTTTGCAAACGAGGCCAAATTGAACAGGGATTGAAATTTACAGTAATATTTGTGGATTATTTTCCCACTCTTTGACCATTATTTTTGTTGCTGCTTTACACACCTCTGTGCACGCGCACACACACACAGCGTAGTACAGGGGTAGGCAAACTTTTTGGCCCAAGGGCCACATCTGGGTGGGGAAATTGTATGCAGGGCCATGAATGTAGGGCTGGGGCAGGCGGTTGGGGGGCGGGAGGGAGTGTGGGGTGTGAGAGGGGGTGTGGTGTGCAGGAAGGGGCTACGGGCAGGGGTTGGGGTGCAGGAGGGGTGCAGGGTGTGGTAGGGGGTTAGGGGCAGGGGGTAGGGGTGCAGGAGGGGTGCGGCAGAGGGTTAGGGGGCTCAGGGCAGGGGGTTGGGGTGTAGGATCCTCGAGCGGCTCCGGGGTGGCAGTGGCATGTAGCAGGGCTAAGGCAGGCTCTCTGCCTGCCCTGGTCCTGCGCCACTCCTGGAAGTGGCCAGCATGTCCAGCAGTGACTCCTGTGGGTGAGGTGGGGCAGGCGGCTCCGCTACCATCCCCGAAGCTCCCAATGGCTGTGGTTCCCCGTTCCCGGCCAATGGGAGCAGCGGTGGGCAGTGCCTGCAGGCAAGGGCAGTGTATGGAGCCCTCTGCCCCCTCCTCCCCCAGGGGCCACAGGGATGTGGTGCCAGCCACTTCTGGGAGCGGCGCGGGGCCAGGGCAGGCAGGGAGCCTGCCTTAGCCCCGCTGCACCACTGGGCTGGCAATCCCGTGGCCCGGATTGAAAGCCCTGATGGGCTGGATCTGGCCCACAGGCCGTAGTTTGCCCTCCCCTGGTGTAGTACCTAATGGATCTAGTTGAGATTGGGACATTAGGACTGTACATACACAGATATACACAAGAGTGAAATGCATGGAAACTTTTTAAAAACACCATAATAGAGGAACAAATTAAATGTATACCCCAAATTAAAAAAATGGCTAAACAACAGAGTAAAAGAGGCAGTTAGATGTAAAAAGGCATCCTTTAAAAATTGGAAGTCAGATCTTACCAAGGAAAATAGAAAGGCACATGAACTTTGGCAAGTCAAGTGTAAAAGTATAATTAGACAGGCCAAAAAGGAATTTGAAGAGCAACTAGCAAAAGACACAAAAACTAACAGCAAAAAATTTTTAGGTACATCGGAAGCAGGAAGCCTGCTGAACAATAAGTGGGGCCACTGGACAATCGAGGTGCTAAAGGAGCACTCAAGAAAGACAAGGCCATTGCGGAGAAGCTAAATGAATTCTTTGCATCGGTCTTCACTGCAGAGGAGGTGAGGGAGATTCCCACACCTGAGGTGATAGATGATAGATCTGAGGAACTGTCCCAGACTGAGGTGTCAGTAGAGGAGGTTTTGGAACAAATTGTTAAATTAAACAGCAGTAAGTCACCAGGACCAGATGGTATTCACCCAACAGTTCTGAAGAAACTCAACTATCAGACTGCAGAACAGCAAAGTGTGGTATGTAACCTATCACTTAAGTCAGCTTCTGTATCAGATGAGAATAGCTAACGTGATGCCACATTGAAAAAAGGCTCCAGAGGAGATCCTGGTCAGTAAACCTAACGTCAGTACCTGGCAAATTGTTTGAAACTATAGTAAAGAACAGAATTGTCAGACACATAGATGAACACAATATGTTGCGGGGGAAAGTCAACATGGCCTTTGTAAAGGGAAATCATGCCTTGCCAATCTGCTAAAATTCTTTGAGTGGGTTAACAAACATGTGGACAAGGGTGATCCAGTGGATATAGTGTACTTGGACTTTCATAAAGTCTTTGACAAGATCCACATCAATGTCTCTTAAGAAAATTAAGGAGTCACGGGATAAGAGGGAAGGTCCTGTCATGGTTCAGTGCCTGGTTAAAGACAGGAAACATAAGAATATAAGAACAGTCATATTGGGTCAGACCAAAGGTCCATCAAGCTCAGTATCCTGTCCTCTGACAGTGGCCAATGGCAGGTGCCCCAAAGGGAATGAACAGACAGGTTATCAGCAAGAGACCCATGTCCTGTCACCCAGTCCTAGCTTCTGGCAAAAGGTTAATTTTCAGAATGAAGAGAGGTGAATAGCGGTGTCCCTCAGGGATCTGTACAGGGACCACTGCTGTTCAACATGTTCATAAGTGATGTGGAAAAGTGGGTAGACAGTGATATGGCAAAGGTTTCAGACAATACAAAGTTACTCAAGAAAGTTAAGTCAAAGCTGACTGTGAAGGGTTACAAACGGATCTCACAAAACTAGGTGACTAGCCAACAAAGCCGCAGATGAAATTCAATGCTGATAAATGCAAAGTAATGCATGTTGGAAAACATAATCCCAACTATACGTACAAAATGATGGGGTCTAAATTAGCTGTTACCACTCCAGAATGAGATCTTGGAATCATTGTGGAGAGTTCTCTGAAAACATCCACTCAATGCACAGCAGCAGTCAAAAAAATTAACAGAATATTGGGAATCATTAAGAAAGGGATAAATAATAAGACAGAAAATATCATATTGCCTCTATATATATCTATGGTGCGCCCACATCTTGAATACTGCGTGCAGATCTGGTTGCCCCATCTCAAAAAAGATATATTGGAATTGGAAAAGATACAGAAAAGGGCAACAAAAATGATGAGGGGTAGGGAACAGCTTCCGTATGAGGAGCGATTGAAAAGACTGGGACTGTCCAGCTTGGAAAAGAGAAGAGTAAGGGGGGATATGATAAAACCATGAATGATGTGGAGAAAGTGAATAGGGAAGTGTTAGTTACCCTTTTGCATCACACAAGAACCGGGGTCACCCAATGAAATTAATAGGTAACAGCTTTAAAACAAACACAAGGCAGTACTTCTTCACACAACGCACAGTCAACCTGTGGAACTTGTTGGCAGGGGATTTTGTGACGGCTAAAAGTATAACTGGGTTCAAAAAAGAATTAGATAAGTTGCTGGAGGACAGGTCCATCTATGGCTATTAGTCAAGACGGTCGGGGACACAACCCCATGCTCTGGGTGTCCCTAAGCTTCCGACTGCCAGCGGCTGAGACTGCGTGACAGGGAATGGGTCATTTGATAAATTGCTCTGTTCTATTCATGCCCTCTGAAGCATCTGGCATTAGCCACAGTTGGATGACAAGATGCTAGGATAGATGGGCCATTGGTCTGACTCAGTCTGGCTGTTCTTATGTTCTTATTTTCTCAGATTAAGAGATACTCCCTGCTCCAAAGCGTTTACAGTCTAAATAGACAAATAGAGCATTATGATCCCATTGAATCCTGGGGGGAGGGATACCTCAGTGGTTTGAGCATTGGTCTGCTAAACCCAGGGTTGTGAGTTCAATCCCTGAGGGGGCCATTTGGGATCTGGGGCAAAAATTGGGGATTGGCCCTGCTTTGAGCAGGGGGTTGGAATAGATGACCTCCTGAGGTCCCTGCCAGCCCGGATATTCTGTGATTCAAACAGGTGACGAACTAAGGCACAGAGAAACTCGCCCACAGTCTCTGAGGGAGTGTGTTGCAGGCTGGGCATTGAATCCACCACTCATGGTTTCCAAGCAAATGCTGGCCTCTCTAGAGGGTGGGGGGCAGCCAACACCCGGAGACAATATTCCTGTTGTAGCCAGGAGCAGCTCTATGGAAGGGCTTACAAATAAGGCAATTTTGCTCTGGCTCTGGAAATGAACCTGGATCCCAATGAGGCTATTTGAGACTTGGGGTGATGCATCACTTGGGGAACCCCTGTAGGAAGAAAGAGGAAGTGGCATTTTTGCCTCCATGCATTGGAAGCAGACGCTGAGATCAAGCCCGTCACGGGCGCACCAGCCGCAAACCCGTGTGCGTTTTCGCTCGCAGGTGCCATATTCCATCACGTCTCCCCTCGGGCAGCCTGCTCTGCTCTGTGTCAGAAGCCAGGGTATTATTCTTGGATTCTGATCAATTTCAACACTCTGCCTGCACAGGCATGGAGAAAACAGGCAGAGCGGAGGGGCAGCGTGGGCCACCTGCACGTATCCGGGAAAGCAAATCACAGCTGAGCAAGGAGAGTCTCGCTCTAGCAGCGTTTGTGCTGCCTGGTCAGACTGTAAACTCTCTGGGGCATGGATCTTGCCCTCTCGTCAGTGAAACATGCCGTTGCCATGCTGTCGGTACCATGATGTGCGTCTGCTTTGAGTTACTAGCCCCAAAGCCACTGAAAGTGGAGGCTGGTTCAGATGCAGTCCTCCTGAGCTTCCTGGTAAGGCGTTTATGTGCCAAAACCACACAGGAGGGGGAAATGGCTTTCAGGCTTTGCTACCATACCTGAAACACAAGCCAGGTTTATAGAGAACTCTGAACCTGGCCTCAGTTATGGGAGTGGGATGACAGCAGATAAAACATCCTGATCTCATGTGGTTCTTGCTAATACCCAGGCAGCTTGAATCAAGCCTCCATTCTGTCTAGTTCTAATACCATGCTCATCTCTGTAGTATCTGAGTACCTTCCAGTAGTGCCCTCCCATTAACACAGCGCTGTCTACACTGGGGGTGAGGTTGGTATAAGTATGTCACTCCAGGGGGGCTGGATTTTTCACACCCCTGAGTGAGGTAGTTAGACCGATATAGGCCTACAGCGTAGACCTGGCCTTAGTATTAGACATAACAGGTGCCTATCAATGTTGCATGATGAAAAGGTGCAATGGGGGATCACCTGCAAGGTAAGAGGGGACTTGATCATGGTCTAGATGTACCTACGTGGGGAGGAGATTTCTGAGAGAGCTCTTTAATGCAGCAGGAAAAGACAGACCAAGATCGACTGGCTGGCCGCTGAAGCTAGACAAATTCAGGACAAGAAATATGGAGCAATATTTTAGCAGTGAAGGTAGTCAACCATTGGAACAACTTACCCAGGGACAGGTGGATTCTCCATCACTTGAAGCCACTACGTCAAGACAGGCTCTTTCTAAAAGATCTACTCTAGCTCACACAGAAGATACGGGCTTGCTGCAGGACTGACTGGGTGAGGTTCTTTGGCCTCTGTTTTCCAGGTCAGACCAGATGATCCTAATGGTACCTTCTAGCTTTAAAATCTGTGAATCTCTGTGCTACTGCCCTGTATGGAGAATGTGTCTGTTCTGCAGGAATTCAAGGTTTCTCTCCCTGCAGAGTCGTAATCCCCCTATGAGGCAGTGACACACATGACACCTGCTGTAATTGCATAGTAACTGAGAGGAATGGACCATGTGAATTCTGGAGGCGAGAGGAAAGGAATATGCTCATGATGCTGGAGTGAAGCTGTTTAATTGCCCTTCCATGTGCTGTTCTCGCCCTTGGCATAGCACACGAGGTGTGTGGTTGTTTTTGACGTTGTTTTGGCCTTGTATAGATGGTGTTCAGTTTGCACAGTCATTTTAACAGTAACATTCTGGCCTCACATGTGTCAAAAGGCTTTACGGGGCCAGTGAAATGTGATTTGGTACTGCAGAGGGTCAAGGTGAAATTCTGGGTAAGGTACAAAGCCTGAAAAACAAAGCAGTAACAGACCCCCCCGGACTGGCAGGGAGCAAGGCAGGAACATGTTCCTGGAGCAGCTCTCGGAGAATTACAAACCAGAGAGACTCGAGCTACCCAGATCTCAGCTGGGTAACAACCAGAGCAAACCAGGCACCACCAGAGCGTGTCTAAGGTTACCTAGAGGACAGCTTGATCCAGAAAGTAGAGACCCTCCCTGGGGGAGAATCGAGGTGTGACAGGGAGAACCAGCAGCACTGAGATGGTGGAACAAGACAGCCCTCTACTTTCCTCTGCTGTCAGTGCTCTGGCCCCCAAATGCTCCCTATCCGGCCTAGCCCCCACAGATCCCACTGCTCGGCACTGCCAGGGTTTATTTTAGATGAAGGCAGAAGACCCAGGGTGGTGGCAGAGCAAAAGCCCCCCACGAGTCTGATCACCAACAGCTCAAGAGCTTCCTACGTAGATTCAGTCAGCGATTTGGAGGCCAGAAGGGACCGTTGTGATCATCTGGTCTGACCTCCTGTACAGCACAGGTCAAAGAGCCTGCCCCAGCAGGAGTCCGCTTTTCCTGCAAACAGAGGTCGTGCCTGTGAAACAAGGTAAAGGAACCTCCTTCTCTGCTGACAGAGCCCAGTGACACCTGCCCCGACCAGGGAACCAGTTGCTCAACCCAGCCTTCTCTCTCCTTTGGAGCCAGGAGCCATGGGCTGCAGAGCGTGCGGCTCTAGCTGGAGTACTCAGACAGCCAGAGTGGCCTTCTCCCATCTTCAGCTTCCTGCCCTGCTCAGAGGAGGACCCAGACCATGCGAGCCAGATTCCTGAATGGGCGAGAGCCTGTAGCTCGAGCCCGCCTCCCCATCTGCTGCCCCCGGAGCGGCTGCATTCTGCGTGGAGGTGCTCCAGGCGATGGGGACAGAGGCTTGTGCTGTTAGTGCTGGAGATCGTGGCTTCAAATCCTGCTAATGAGCCAGGCAAATCCCAGTAGCACCTGCATGCCCCAACTGGGCCTGGGGTCCCCTTGTACTAGGTGCTGGACATACTGTGATGGAGTAGGGAGTATTAACCTGGCAATGTTGCATGAGAGTTTTACTAGTTTACGTCTGCATTGATACCAGATGGTGGTGGGATATCAGGGGGTGACTTCACTTGAGGGATGATACTTGAGCACATAACCTGAGCCCAGGAAGGGGTTGGGGCCAAGTGACACCTTCTGCCTGGGAAACTGGACAAAGGCTGGGGGAGGAACCGGGGTGTGTGGCTGGGGGAGACAGCTGGAGGGGGTTTCAGTTGGGAGCTGGCTGGGAAAATGGAGGGAGGCCCAGAACCGGGGTCTGGGCTCCCTACCGCCCAAGATGGACCTGACGGAGGGGTCCTGTTTTCTGTATCTACAAGCTCTGTTTTGGACTGTGTTCCTGTCGTCTAATAAACCTTCTGTTTTACTGGCTGGCTGAGCGTCACAGTGAATCGCAGGAAGTGGGGGGTGCAGGGCCCTGACTCCCCTACACGCCATGACACATACACATGGTGAGAGCTAATCTCTGACCCAAGGAGCTTACAGTGTAAAGATCCAGGGCAGGGAGCAAAGGGGCGGTGAAGGGAATTGCCCTCTTCACACAGTGGCAGAGCGAGGTGTCAAACTCTGGGGTGAAATCGGTGTGAGATCAGTGGGGCTGGGATTGCATCCCAGCTCTCCCTAGTCCCAGTCCTGTCCACCCCTGGACCATGCAGCCTTGAGGCTCGTCCCTACAGCTCGTCCCATAGAGGGGCGGTTGCTCCAGGGAGCTGAAGCATGGGAGGCAGAGCAGTGGGAAGGCCAGGCCTGGCTCTGGCACAGTGCCCCACTAGGGCTTGGCAGGAATGGCCTGTACGCTGTACGTGCACTGGTAGCAAAGGGGCTGGATTCTCTTCCCTCCTCTTTAGTAAACACTGGTACGGTCCTTCTGGAAGGCAGCAGCCCCTCATCTGGGCGGACTGGGCCTGGCTCTGTACAACGCAGGGGACAAGGCCGTGCCTTTGGAGCCTTGGCGTTCAAGGGCGAGGGCCACATTGTCCCACTACGGCCCAGCTCTGAGTGAGGGGAGCACAAGGGCTGTAGTGATGGTTGGTGGCTGGCGCGTGGGCACACAGGGCTTGGGGGAAGGTGCCTTGGGCCCTTCCTCTGCCATCCCTTATGCCCCTGCAGAAGGGCCTACCACAGTCTAGCCCAAAGGTGGAGCTGACCAGCAGTGTAAGCAGCATCGCCAACCCCAAGGGTTAAAAATATCATGAGCCAGGGCCCCAAAAATCTTGAGTCTGCCCTAAAAAACTGTAGGTTTAAAAAAAAATAAATTCTGGGTTCTTGTTCTTTGCTTTCTCGTTGTTGCACCTGTAGGGTGCTCTCAGGTCATGTTTTCAAGTTTTTCCCTGCAACCAGGAGGGCTAGAAGCTTAGGCCTTGTCCACACTAGGAAATTAGGTTGGTATAACTATGTCACTCAGGGGTGTGAAAAATTCACACGCTCCACCCTTAGCGATGCAGTTCAACCAACCTAGCCCAAGTGTAGACAGTGCTAGGTTTGGGAGATTTCTACCATCTCTCAGGGAGGAGGAGACCTACGCTGATGGGAAAACCCCTTGTGTCATTACTGAAGTGCTACGGCTGCGCTGCTGCAGTGTTTTAACTGTAGACAAGCCCTTAGTCTGTTTTTAAAACGAGAGCTGAAATTCTCACCTCATCACCTGACTCTTGGAGCTGGAGCTTTAAATGAAAACACCAAATATCACAAGACTCTTGATAAAATTGTGAGAGTTGGCAACAGTTTGGCCCTGATCTGATGTTCTGTTTCTCCGGGCTTAGTGAACCTTTGGATTTTCTTTGGGGAGAAAAAAGGAGCTGGGCTGCTTCTTCCTTTTGCACTTCGAGGTCAAGCGCAGCTTTCATCTGCTTTGGTCCATCGCAGAAACGGCACCAAACGAGCTCACGTTGTAAATGCAGTGTGACGTTGTGTCTCCACTGCAGCCCTTGGTCCAAGGGTCCATCAGGAGTGGTCTCCTGCCCCTGGCAATGCTCTCAGCCTGGGAGCTCGCGGAAATCTGGCCTCCTACATGTGCACGCCCCACCCTCACACCGATACTAATGCACCCGCAGCTTGTGCAACGCAGGGCATGGACAGGGTCCTTCCTGACAATCAATTGTCATGTCCTTGGGTCTGCTGAGCCAGCAGCTCCTCCACGTGGCGGCATGTCGTCAGGCGGTTGGTTTGCTGGCACCCAACATCCTGCCGGCATGTGGCTGTTTTACAGAAATTGCTTACAGGAGCATGACTGTCCCCTGAGTGGATGGGGATGAACCGACAGCCCGAGAGGATGAAATCCTTCATTCATCGGCACGGAAATCAGCTTCCACCTCTAAGCCCCGGAGAGCCTGTACCACAGCACTGCCCTTTTCCCACACAGCCCCCTCCTCCACAGGCCGGGCCGAGCCCCATTTACACAGGGGCCTTTCGGTCAGGGCTGCAGGACCAGCTGCTCAAAAATAATTTTTCGAGGGAAACTTTGAAACTGTTCATTTGTTTCAAAATTTCCCATTGAAAGTTTCTTTGATGAAAAACACCCAAACCTGAAAAAATTACAGGGTCCCATCCCCACTTTATCTCCATTTTTTTCTTCCCACCCCCTTCTTTTCCCACTCTGCAACTGGGGAAGGGGAAGATGGGCCAGGTGGAAAAAAGGAAGAGAAATGGGGGGTGGGGGGAACTCAAATCAGAAACATTTCCAGTTTTGTGGGGCTTTTTTAGACCCCCCCCCAAAAATGAAAGAAACAGTTTTCCATGAAAAAGGCCATTTTTCCATCAGAACCTGCTTTCAGTGGAAAATTTTCAAACAGTTCAAGCTGCCGATTGTAACGCCAGGTTTTGCCGTGCTGAATATGTCCACCAAGGGCTTGATCCAAAACACGCTGACATGGATGGTGTCTCACCATCAGAGGAGTGAGGGTCTGGAACTGCCTCCCCATAGGAGCAGTGGGGGGGCAAATGACCAAACTGGTTTTAAGATGGAGCTTGATAAATGTATGTCTGGGATGCTATGAGGGGTTAGCTCGCGATAGCAGGGACTGGACTCAATGACCCAGGAGGCCCCTTCCAGTCCTGTGTCCTACATTTGGGGGGAATCATTTAATTGAGATCAGTGGACTTTGGATCAAAGCCTCAGAGCCTGGACTGACCTAATTCCCATTGTTATGACCCGTACCACAAATCATCATCAGGGTTTTAACGCCAGATCTTCAACACCAAAGAACTCCTCTTGGCCGCTCCAGACAAAGGAATAACTTTGTTGGATGGCTACAGTAGTAGGCTGTTACCCTCTCTTTGGCCAAGCCACTGGAAGGCGACATGACACAAGTCGGTCATATGTACTCTTTGTCTCTGCAACTTGCTGCCTGCCCAAGTTGGTCCAGTGCTCCCAATGTTTGCACCTCTGAGTTGTAGAACTCATGACTGTGTCGACCAGGGGTCTCAAACACGCGGCCCGCGGGGCTATTTCCTGCGGCCCGCCAGCTCCCTGCGGTCCCCCGCCCCCTACGTTTACCTAGAGTGGCTCCGGCCCGGCGTGCACTGGAGGCAGGGCAGGCTTGCTCCCTGCCTGCCTGCCCTGCTCCCATGCCGCTCCGGGAAGTGGCTGGGACCTGGCGGAAGGGGGGGCCCAGGGGTCTGTGTTGCCCTGGCTGCTCCTCCAGGTACCTCTCCCGAAGCTCCCATTGGCCGCGGTTCCCCGGTTTGCCTGCCCTGCCCCTGGTACGTGCCGGGCCGGAGCCTGCCCCCCGAACCCCTCCTGCAGCTGAACCCCCTGCTGCACCCAAGCCCCTCCTGCACTCGAACCCCCTGCCCTGAGCCCTCTGCCACACCCTGCACCCCTCCTGCACCCGAACCCCCTGCTCTGAGCCCCCTGCCACACCCCTCCTGCACCTGAACCCCCTGCCCTGAGCCCCCTGCACCCTTCTTGCACCCCAACCCCTTGCCCTGAGCCCCTTGCCACACTCCAAACCCCTCCTGGGAATGGGGGCAGGGAAGGGGTGGGAAGAGGCGGGGCAGGGACAGGGCCTCATGGAAGGGGTGGAGTGGGGCAGGGCAATGGGGGGCGGGGTGCCAGTGTTGCGGCCCTCAGGCCAATGTACTAATCCTCATGTGGCCCTTGTGGTCATTTGAGTTTGAGACCCCTGGTGTAGACAGATTGTTTGTAGCAAGTGCCACAACCTTTCATGTACTATCTCCTGGAAGGAGACTGGGAAGGCCCATTAGATCCCATCTAACCCCTACTCCATCTTGGATATTTTCAAGTGGTCGCCTCTTGACGAACAATGATGCTCCCATCACTTTCCTTGGAAGACTCTTCCAAGGTCTAGGTGAGCTCACTGTCAAGAAGTTCTGTGCTTTCCCCTCTGCTTGCAATATATCTCAGATCTGCCCCGAGGACCAGCTTCTGCCTCTTGTGTCTCTGTGTATGCATTTCTGCATGGGAAATGCTCCACTGTAAACACGTCCCACGTGCTTTCAGTATTTTCCTAGGGGGCTTTGCAGTGATATCTTGCCATCTATCTATAACAATACTCTGCTGTTAGAGATAGATGGCAAGATTTGAAAGGTGCGATATAAATACAGGCTGGCAAAGGAGACATTACTCTGCTTTTGCTTTCTGTCCGCGCCCCTTCCCCCCCACTTATGAAGTTACATCAGATAAAAAGATGGGAGAAAAAACCTGACAGCAACATTCATCCCCTGTGGACCAAAGAAGATGCTGCTGCAGAGGAACTGAAACAATGCACCAGTTTCTTCCACCATAGCTGTCTTGACCATCACCACCTTGCCAGCCCACTGCCAGCTGGGCACAAGGAACGCCCCGCAAACGAGTGAGCTGGTAGCAGTCCCCCGGCACTGAAAGGAACTTGTTGTGTATCATAATGACTAACACGCAGGATGGGAGGAAATTGCATGTCCCCAAAAACCCAAGAGCTCTGTGATAATTGCCATCCGTTGGGAAACAGATCGATAGCTGGGAAATGGGAGCTGCTTCACGCTGGATTTGTAGGCAGCTGGGTTATGTGGGAACATTGTGACCTTTCCCAGATAACCGAACGTATTTGATCGATCCCTCACTCTCACTGGAACCCGTGTGAACAATGACTGAGCAGCTTCCCTACCAGAAACCTGTGACACGTGTGACTGTCAGTAGGAATCACTGGTAGCGTCTGTAGCTTGGATTCTCAGCTGGGGTAAGTTGACGGAGCTCCACGGATGGCAGAGGAGCTACAGCAGCGGAGGGTCTGGCCCTGTGTGTTCAGAGCCCCTGGCAGACATGAACGGATTTTACATGGCCCCTGCAGGGGTCGGGGGTGAGTATTATTCGCCTCATTTGTCAGATGGGGACACTGAGGCAGAGAAAGCAACTTAGCCAAGGCTGCAGAGCAAGTCATAGGAGAGGCGAGGGGAGAAGGCTGTCTGTCTATGATACCCTTGGAGCCAACGCGGGGTCACACAGGTTTGCCAAGTCCCAGACCCGCCCCCTGCACCAGCCTTCCTCTCAGGGCCTGCTCCTGCCCAGACGCCCTTCTCGAAGCCAAGCATTATCCCGTCTCATGTACTTGTCACCCCCCATTACCACTTGCAAGGTCCCTGTGCAAACCTTGTCAGCTGGGCCAGGGCAAATCGCTCCCGTTTCTGTGCGTTGCCACTTGAGCAGAGGGGGCAGCAGTGAGCAGGACATTTTGCTGGCGGGCGATAAGGTGAGTCCAGGACTGGGGCGGGGACAGCGAGGCCCAAGGAGGTGAATGGTAAAGCCAGGAATAGAGCCCCGCTCTCCTGATTCCCAGTCACCTACACCGACCCCTCGCCCAGCCCTGGGGACTGACGCACCAGCAAAGCCCAGGAGCGATTGCCGAGATCGAACAAAACAAAAGCGCAGCAGGTGTTCGGCATGAAACACTCAGCTGCCACCTGGGCCTGCCTGATTCCAGCCCAAACAAACTCCTGGCCAGCCGAGGAGACGGGCCAAGCATCTGATGATGAGTCAGAGGTGGGGGAGAGCAATGGCTTGGGATCTAGTGCTAAGCCAGCTGCGGAGGTGGATTAGTGCCCATGGACGACCGTCTGTGTGCAGCGACTGGGGCTGCCAACTAGCCCCCCTCCCCTCCAACCAATCTCTCCTCTGCTGGCTAGCTGGCAAACACAGAGCCGGACACCTGTGTGCCAGATATGCGCAGCTGGAAGGCTCTTGCTTCTGAGCCATCTGCACGGCAGGCTGCCTGCCAGTGGTCTGACCGGGGATGGGATCCATTAATGTGCGAGCAATGCTGTGGCACGGGGAAGAAGTTGTAACAGGCAAGGTTGGCTCACCCAAATAGCCTGGCAATGGCTCGGCTGCTCTGCCCTCCGCACTGCGGAGCAGTCTTGGTGCAGTGCCCAGGGAAAGCTCAGAGGCTGAGCACAGAGAGTGTGTGGGTCTTTAACCTGCTCTTGAACTCCGGCCCCGGCAGATGACCACTTGCATCAAGGTCCACAGTCAAGGGGGACTGAGAACATGCCCACTGCCTCCAGCTGTTAACACACGTCTCCTCTGAATGTGTCCATGTACAAACATCACCTTCCTACTCAGTAAACCCACTCCTGGGGCTTCCTTCTTCTCACACTTGCACGGGCTTCATCTGAGGGAGGCCATTAGCATGATGTGTACCTAGCTAAGCAACCAGCAAATCCCCTTATCTATCTAGGGTACTCATCTGGCCCCATCACCAGAGTATCTGAGTGTCTCTGAATCTTTAATGCATTTAACCTCACGCCCTTGGGAGGCAGGGCAGTGCTGTTCTCCCCATGTTACAGAGGGGAAAATGAGTCACAGAGAGTCTAGGGCCTAGATCCTTCAATGGAAGTCAGGATCCTCAGTACCTCTGAGGACTGGGCCTAAATGATTTGCACAGGGGCATGAGGCTGCTGCTAGCAGGGGAGGGAATTGAAGGCTGGTCTCCTGAAACTTAGGCTGGGGCTCAAGCCACGGGACCATCCACCCTTTTTTAAAATACATCCGGAGCAGGAACCCTAAGCTAAACAACCGGACGATCGAGGTGCTAAAGGGGCACTTGGAGAAAGGTCACTGCGGAGAAACGGAATGAATTCTTTGCATCGGTCTTCACGGCTGAGGATGTGAGGGAGATTCCCAAACCTGAGCTATTCTGTTTAGGTGACAGATCTGAGGAACTGTCCCAGATTGAGGGGTCGTTAGAGGAGGTTTTGGAACAAATTGATCAATTAAACAGCAATAAGTCACCAGGACTAGATGGGATTCCCCCAAGAGTTCTGAAGGAACGCAAATGTGAAATTGCAGAACTACTAACTGTCGTCTGTAACCTATCATTTAAATCAGCTTCTGTACCTGATGACTGGAGGATAGCTAATGTGACGCTGATTTTTAAAAAGGGCTCCAGAGGTGATCCCGGCAATTACAGGCCGGTAAGGCTGACTTCAGTACCAGGCAAACTGGTTGAAACTATAATAAAGAACAATATTGTCAGACACATAGATGAACATAATTTGTTGAGGAAGAGTCAACATGGTTTTGTAAAGGGAAATCATGCCTCACCAATCTACTAGAATTCCTTGAGGGGGTCAACAAGCATGTGGACAAGGGGGATCCAGTGGACATAGTGTACTTAGATTTTCAGAAAGCCTTTGACAAGGTCCCTCACCATAGGCTCTTACACAAAGTAAGCGGCCAAGGGATAAGAGGGAAGGTGCTCTCATGGATTGGTAACTGGTTTAAAGATAGGAAACAAAGGGTAGGTATAAATGGTCAGTTTTCAGAGTGGAGAGAGGTAAATAGTGGTGTCCCCCCAGGGATCTGTTCTGGGACCAGTCCTATTCAACATATTCATAAATGATCTGGAAAAAGGGGTAAAAAGTGAGGTGGCTAAATTTGCAGATGATACAAAATTACTAAAGATAGTTAAGACCCAGGCAGACTGTGAAGAGCTACAAAAGGATCTCTCAAAACTGGGTGACTGGACAACAAAATGGCAGATGAAATTTAATGTTGATAAATGCAAAGTAATGCACATGGAAAAGCATAATCCCAACTATACATATAAAATGATGGGGTATAAATTAGCTGTTACCACTCAAGAAGGAGATCTTGGATTCATTGTGGACAGCTCTCTGAAAACATCCACTCAGCGTGCAGTGGCAGTCAAAAAAGCAAACAGAATGTTGGGAATAATTAAGAAAGGGATAGAAAATAGGACAGAAAATATCATATTGCCTCTATATAAATCCATGGTATACCCACATCTTGAATACTGTGTGCAGATGTGGTAGTCTCATCTCAAAAAAGATATATTGGAATTGGAAAAAGTTCAGAAAAGGGCAACAAAAATGATTAGGGGTATAGAACAGCTTCCGTATGAGGAGAGATTAATAAGACTGGGACTTTTCAGCTTGGAAAAGAGACGGCTAAGGGGAGATATGATTGAGGTCTATAAAGTCATGACTGGCATAGAGAAAGTAGATAAGGAAGTGTTATTTACTACTTCTCGTAACACAAGAACCAGGGGTCACCAAATGAAATTAATAGCCAGCAGGTTTAAAACAAATAAAAGGAAGTATTTCTTCACAAAACCCACAGTCAACCTGTGGAACTCCTTGCCAGAGGATGTTGTGAAGGCCAAGACTATAACAGGGTTCAAAAAAGAACTAGATAAATTCATGGAGGATAGGTCTATCAATGGATATTGACCAGGATGGGCAGGAATGGTGTCCCTAGCCTCTGTTTGCCAGAAGCAGGGAATGGGCAACAGGGGATGGATCACTTGATGATTACCTATTCTGTTCTTTCCCTCTGGGGTACCTGGCACTGGCCACTGTTGGAAGATAGGATACTGGGCTAGATGGACCCTTGGTCTGACCCAGTATGGCCGTTTTTATGTTCTTATGTTCTTCCACTCTTTGGGGGTGTGCGTGTGTGTGTGTCAGAGTCAGAGATGGTGACTAAGTTTTCACTCCTGTCAGTCCTGCAGAGCCAGCCCAGGGGCTGGAGCTGGGGCAGCTCCTCCAGCCTGGTCCACAGTGACAGAACAATTTATTAAGTTCCAATTCCCTGTGCAAACCCCATGAAGGTGCTACTCGGGGCAGAATCTGAAGACAATGCAGTTGCGCTGGCATCGCTGTGGGCAAACTTTGACCTGGAGAATATTTATTCCTCTTGACATGGGAAAAACCCAGCTTGATCCTCATCACCCAGAGTATGTCAGTAACACAGAGTGGGGAAACACACTGGAGAATCGAGCCCTGTTTCTTTTGCGCTTCCTAACAACCTGGACTCTGTCCTGTGTAGTTTTAACATTGTGTTCGTAGAGTGGTTTGCATTGAAAGTAGAAGAGGCACTGCTGATACTTGCCAAAATGGGACGAACTCTGAGCAGGTTGTACAGATCTTCCTAAAATGATCAACCCTCTTCTTTCTAACAGACATTGATCAGCCGTGAAATAATTAACAATATTGACATTTCAATGGTCATCAGCTGGTACCTGCTGAGATGAATGGGACAATTCACACCTCTCAGAGCTGTTGTTTCAGGCTCTCTGCAAATGCAGGTGAGCATTTCTGCATCAGTTACTCCCACTTCACATTCAGAGTGTTTTCTCTGCTACTGCAACAGCCAGAGACTTGCTTTTTTTTTAAATGAAAGCTGGGATCCTGGAGAACCAAGCAGCACCCTCAAAATATAGTACTGCCTCGCTGCCTCAACCTAATGTAATCCCTGACCTTCACTCAATGAGACTCTCCCACAGGCTGGATTTGGACCAGGAACTCCAAATCTCTTCACCAGACCGAGCTTCATTAATTCCCCAGCTTCATCGATTCCCCAGCCTTGGACAGGCTGCATTTCCCTGCTGGAAAATGTCTTCCTCTTTGGTGCCCCTTTTGATAAAATGTCCCAGAGCAGAACCAGAAGCTGTTTGCTGTGGCTTGGTTTATAAGGTTTCTATTTTAAACTGAATGATGCTCAGTTTTGGCTAAGATGTAATTGTCAAAGGGAAGAACAAACAAACTTGCCTTTATTCCATTAAATGCAAAGGCAGCTCTTCATCCACTGATTCCAGCTGCGCTTCCCTTCCCACAGCTTTTCCGCCACTGCCAATATCTGGCAGAGAGGATGATTCGTATTGATTCCATTGCTAATCAGTGCCACTGGTCCTAGGGATGCCCCAGATCTGGCCTGAATTGCTAGATGGCTTTTCTGTTCCTTCCAGGAGGCAGGGCAGGGAAAGAGTGTATGTTTCTAAAGGAAGATGTTTGTTTTCTTTACACTCCCAAAATCAGGTTTGAAGAAAAGAGAAGGGAATGGATGAATAGGGAGGGATATTAAGAGCGAGAGAGAGAGACTGGAGCATAAGCCATGGAGTTGGGATCTGGGATTTCCATGGGGGAATCTAACGGGGAAGAAAAAGGGGGTGGTGCTTATCCAGGCTCCGCCCATAACACTGCCCCCCATGTGCTGCCTGACTCCCTTCCTGTCTTCCCGGCTCTCCAGACAATACCCAGCATATGGGCATGTACCAGCCTAGTGCACGCTCTGGCTTTCGACATCCGCCTCCTCCCCGAGATTGGAGCTGGATCCTTGGTTATATGGCCAGGCCCCAGCGGTAAAGCTCACCCCCCACATCCCCAGAGTGGAGGTGGGGTTTGGTTCAGCTCACTCTGGAGGTCGGGGCCGGCCGTGAAGTTGCAGTGGAGATGAGAGGGCTCAGGCAGGGGGTGTGGCATGAGTTTGGAGCTGGGTGCAGTCTGTTGTAGAGAGACCCGAGAGTCTCCTGTCACGCGAGATCAGCGCTGGCGACTTGGACTGGCCCTTGCTGCCTTATAAGTGTCACTGTTGTTAATGGGCTTCTCATGCTTCAGCTCACCAGTCTCAGCTTCCTCTCTGGGGCAGGGCTACCAGCCGGGAGACGCGCCTGGATGTCATGCTGATGCACCCGGCTGCGGGATCCCCACAGGCCAGTGAGCCTGTGTAACCCAGGCATGCGTGCTGTGGTGCTCTGTCCCCCTCTAGTGGTGGCTAGACCAGCTAGAGCAGAAGTGGGCAAACTTTTTGGCCCGAGGGCCACATCTGGGAATAGAAATTATATGGCGGGCCATGAATGCTCACGAAATTGGGGTTGGGTTGTGGGAGGGGGTGAGGGCTCTGGTTGGGGGTGTGGACTCTGGGGTGGGTCCAGAAATGAGGGGTTCAGGGTGCAGGAGGGAGCTCCAGGCTGGGGCAGCGTGGTGGGCTGTGGGGGTGGGGGGGAGGTGAGGACGCCGGCTGGGGGTGTGGGCTTTGGGATGGGGCTGTGGATGAGGCGTTTGGGGTGTAGGAGGGTGCTCCAGGCTGGGACCGAGGGGTTTGGAGGGAGGGAGCGGGATCAGGACTGGGGCAGGGGGTTGGGGTGCGGGAAGGGGTGCAGGCTCCAGCTGGGGGTGCAGGCTCTGGGGTGGCACTGGGGACGAGGAGTTTGGGGTGCAGGAGGAGGATCAGGGCTGGGACAGGGGCTTGAGGGGGGGTGAAAATTCCGGCTGAGGGTGCAGGCTCTGGGGTGGGGCTGGGGATGAGAAGTTTGGGGTGCATGAGAGTGCTCCAGGCTGGGATAGAGGGTTTTGGAGAGCAGGGGGGGATCAGGGCTGGGGCAGGGGGTTGGGGTGTGGGGAGGGGCTCAGGGGTGCAGGCTCCGGACGGCGCTTACCTCAAGCAGCTCCTGGAAGCAGCGTCATGTCCCTTCTCCGGCTCCTACATAGAGGTGTGGCCAGGTGGCTCTGCAGGCTGTCCCGTCCACAGGCACCGCCCCTGCAGCTCCCATTGGCCGTGGTTCCCTAAGCCCCAGACCCCGCTCCCCAGCAGGAGTTCGAGGGCTGGATTAAAACGGCTGGCGGGCCGTAGTTTGCCCACCCTGCGCTAGAGATTGATAAACCTGCTACAGTCTTGGCTAAGTGAGATTTGTCTTTTAGCTCATGCAGTAGAGGCTCATGCATTAAGCTCCAGAGATCCCAGGTTTGATCCTGGCCACCAACAACCGGGATCTATAGACATTACATCTGCGCTAGTGATTAACTGGTTCCTCTGCCGGCAGTGACAGCATCCATCACTGACACTTTCCTTGCGCTCGGCGTCAGCGTGACTGGGCAATGGGTGGCCCACGAGGCTGGGAATGGCACCTCCAGGTCACCAGCTCCCTGGAGGGTGTTTGGTGGCCTGTGACAGCTGCGATGGTGGCCTCAGTCCACACATCTCCACATGATAGAAGCTGCAGAAAGCCCTGGAGACTGAACTCCCCTTGAGGATCTCCTAGAGGTGGCTCCTCCAGGGCAGGCTGTGTCCCTGTTAGTGCTGAGCCAGGTCGGCGGATAAAGGACCTCCCCTGGCAGAGCTGTCAGCCCGGCCCTGGGTTTGTAGCTGTTCCTCACTCTGTCGCTGCTCACACAGTGCCGGCTGAAGTGGTCACGGGGCAATACTGTGCGTCTGCTTTGAGCTGGGAAATCTGCTGTCCCTTCCTAGTGTGTCTGTCCCAGCGGGGGTAGCACCGGGAGCTAGCACAACAGGGGGCAGTGTAAATCTACTCCTGAGGCAGAGACCCAGGCCCAGGTCTCAGGGACTCCATTCCTGTGTCCAGAGCTGGAAGGGAGGTCAAGGGGACTTTAAGCTACTTCAGCCCTCCCTGTATTATAGAATCATAGAAGATCAGGGTTGGAAGAGACCTCAGGAGGTCATCTAGTCCAACCCCCTGCTCAAAGCAGGACCAACACCATCATCCCAGCCAGGGCTTTGTCAAGCCTGGCCTTAAAAACCTCTAAGGATGGTGATTTCACCACCTCCCTAGGTAACCCATTGCAGTGCTTCACCACCCTCCTAGTGAAATAGTGGTTCCTAATATCCAACCTAGACCTCCCCCACTGCAACTTGAGACCATTGCTCCTTGTCCTGTCATCTGCTACCACTGAGAACAGTCTAGATCCATCCTCTTTGGAACCCCCCTGGGTATTCTGGGGTGATGCAGGGTCCTGCCCAGACTTGTAAGTCAGAGTAGTCTCAGAGCTGCTCTAACTTACCCTCTCCTTCCTGTGGCCCATGGGGAGCAAAGAATACCCATAGGGCAGCACACTCTGGTCAGATCCCCCCAAACTCCGGATCCCAGTGGCCAGGGACAGGGCTGGTGGAGAAAGATATAAAAGGTCCATGGCATAAATGAGAATCAGATCTCTCTTGCTCTATCCCCATACACATCTGTCTGTCCCTACATGCATCTATCCCCATACCCATCTGTCTATCTAGCTATCGACCTACCTACCTTTCAGCTGCCCCAGCAATAAGAGCGGTGTGAAAAATGAAGCAGCTACTTGCAGTCCGTGGAAAAACACTCACCCTCAGGGTTACTATGAAATGGAAGTGAAGGGTGCACTGGAATTCTTGCTGTTCCAAGTGGGGGGCTAGCTGCGATGGTACCGGACAGCGCTGACTGTCTTCAGCACTCAGGGTGAAGCTCACCCCAGTGGTCTGAGGATCTTTACCAGGCCCTGGGCACCACTTAAGTGGCAGGATGCAGTCTCCAGTGGTGTGCAGGGTGAGCCCTCTCAGGGCAGGGCGCTATCCTTGCTTGTTACAGGGGAACATCTTCCCAAGAGCGCATTAGGGCTTCTGGATCTGTTGAGCACTGGAGAGAACTGCATGTGCAGGGATTGATCTATAAAGCCCTAAATGGCCTGAGATCTACTTATCTAATAGACAGTCGCTGTCCCCTGCCACCCTGCCTAAGCTAACATCAGGAAAGGTGCTGCGTAGGAGCCCTGCAATAGCAGGATAAATGCATTAAAGGGTGAGAGGCACTCAGGGGATTGGAGCCATTGGAGTACCATAGACAGTGAGTTCAGAGCCTATCTGGGTGCCATTCTGTAATGCATCACGCATACAACCGTGGCCGCACTGGAGGGGTTTGGGGACAACGTCTCAAAGCTCCTACCAGCTCCATTGTCAACAACATCAGCCAGAGCCTGGATGCAGCTCAGATGCTTCCAGCTGCCAGCACTTTTAACCAGCCCAGCACTGAGCAGGGTTTGTGAACATGGCGTGAAGGTCCCAGATGGGGAACCTGAGGCACAGAGCAAGCAAGTGACTCACTCTCAGTTGCAGAGTGAATCGGTGGCAGAGCCAGCACCAGAGCCACTAAGTGCTGTATCTCAGCTCCCTCCCTTAACCACAAGATGACATCCTCCCCCCTGCCCTTCCGAAGCCGTCTGGCCGCCTCTGCTGGGATGTTGTAGAGAGCTGAGTGTGCTCGCTGGCTAGGGAGGCAGCAGCTGGAGCATGGCTGCTGCCCAGGCAGCATCCAAATCTTCCCCCACCTGCGCTCCAAGCGCTCTCGGGGTGGCCATCTCCCTCTCTCTCTTCTCTGGACTCAACAACACCAGCTGCTCCCGGGTGCCTCATTGTCCTTCAAGCCAAACATCCGCCAGAGTTCCTCTCCCCTCTATTCCGTGGCGCCGTCGGACTCTTGGAGCAGCCCCAGAGCCGCGCAGTAGCAGAGATTAACCACATCACATCAACGTGATCGGTTTAGAAGCTGCAGGGGATGAGATCCACAGCCTGCTGCGGTTCGGTTCAGCAGCCGTTTGCCAGGGGAGATGTAGGATCAATTCCCTGCTCCGCCACAGACTTCCTGTGTGGCCCTGGGAAAACCACTTAGTCCCAGCTCCAAGGTAATTTGGTACCTAACTCCCATTCCTTTCACCTAACTGCCTTTGAGGATCTGGGCCTAATTCCCATCTGTGCAGCCAGGGATAACCGCGCCTCCCTACCTCACAGGGGTGCGGGAGGACAGATACACCAGAGCTCGGCTACAACCATGATGGGCACAGATACGCCCTATAGCTAATTCCCAGCTGAACCTGTGCCAGATCACCAAAGGGGAAAGAAATGGGCGACATCCTCAGCTGGGGGAAATTGTCCATGCTCCATCGACTCTAGTCCGGACTGTGCAGATGGCCCTGGGGTAAAGGTGGAGTCAGAAGACGTGAATTCTAGTCCCTGCTTGGCTACAGATTTGCTGCATGGGTTTAGGCAGGTCGCTTAACTGCTCGGGGCCTTGATTTCCCCCGAACACTTTCCTCACAGGGGACTGAAAAGGGCTAATTACACCTGTAGAGAAATCCTGAGCTGTTCCCAAGAGCACATTTTATAAGCAATAGTGGCTCTAGAGGGAATTGTAGGTGAGGCATCATTCAGGGGTATTGGGATCTGGAGCTGAAGTTTGGGGGCGTGGCCAAGGTGCCCATCATGGCCTCCGTCTCCAGAGAAAACACTTGAATTTAGGCCTGGCCCATGTCCAATTCGGACAGGGTGTCAGCAGGGATCATGCTGAGGCTACTCCAGTGGCTCTGTCTGGGCGCAGGCACAGGGAGTAGGAGCAGATGACAAGAGTGTTCCCTGCTATGACTGACTGGACGGGAAGTTCGTCTTTGGTCTTGTCTACACAACAAGCCAGGGTGTGAATCTGCAGCCGTGACATAACATTCGGTGTGGCCACTACTACAGTGACGTGAAAGCCCGGAGTGCGGCCTGGCTGACTGTCGTGTTCCGGGGTGCAATGCGGACCAGTGAGAGGCTGTCACTGTTTGTCCTGTAACCCTGAGTGCCTTGAAATGCTCTGCTTCTCTAGCTCCCCGTGTGGACGCTCCAGCCAGCAGACAAGTGTTGCACTGAGGGTCTGTGATACGCGGCCCTGGTTCAGCAGCTCTGACTCCAGCCCCCTGTGTGTTACACCACAGCCACGCGCTGGTCTCCACCGGCCTTGGTTACTACTAGCCAAGTGACCCCCAATGAACCAACGGTTCCAAATCTCCCCCCACTGCCCTGAAATGGCCAGCGCTCCCCTGGAACATTCAGAGGAGTGCTAAGGCCGGTCACTCCTTTAAAGAGAACAAGCAGAACCCCTTCAGGTGAAACCCCGCACTGGGCTGATTTAGAGTCAAAGTAAAACCAGTTTATTTAATCAGAAGGAGAGAGCCAGGTTTTCAGTGAGTTCACGTGGAAGGGATAAAGTCAGAAATAGTTACAACCAAATCAATGTGGAAAACGCTTCCTAGTGACTAAGACTTAATACAGCTACAGTCTTGGCTCCAGGTAAGATTCTCACCACACTGCCTTCCAGCAAGATGGCTGACCTCCCCCTGGGTCGGGAGTTTCCACAAACTCCAAAGTGCTCGATTTCTTTGTCTTCTTAGGTGTACGATGCCAAAATGGCTCTCTGCTCCCCCTTATATCTCTCTGAGTTCATTGCCCCTGTGTCAAGGGGCAGGATGACCTGATGTTGGTCTTCCCTTCCTGTGGCCTTCCCATCCCCACTGCGGCTTCCAGGGTTTTGTTTCCACCATGCTGCCTTCCCTCCTCTACGGGGAAAACCTGTGTCTCCCTTTGTTTGGTCGCAGACTTTACAGCATAATATTAGTGAGTATCCCTCATCCCTCATATAGTGTAATAGGTACATTTTACAATGATATTGATCACCAGTGTGCCATTAGGTTTCATAAAAGGCCATACATGATACACATTTATAATATGGTAATATTGTATACAATCAGTTGATTTAATTACTTATTTGAGGTTCACACCCTGTTTATAATCCAGTAATCCATTGAAATGTATTCACAAAGTTCCTTTTCTCCTGCTGGGAAGAGATGCCAGGCAGTCTGATGAAGTTGAGGTGGGTGTAGTTGATTCTTCTCCCTTGTTAGCTTGAGGCCTTTGTTCACCTTTTATGTAAACGCACCTTCGTTGCCCCTGCCTGATGGCCAGGCTGGTCAACCAAGCAAATACACATTCCTTTGTCTAGGGTAGACTAGGTTTATGCACCGCTTGCCAAACACATTGAAAGAACATAACTCTTTGTACACACCTTGTACATACATCACACAAGAATATTAATGATCAGTGAGTTATTAGTTTTCCAGTGATATATTACATGCACCCTTTTGGGTCTATATCAGAACACCTATATTGTGTCTTAGGCGTAGTGCAGTGGTGGGCAACCTGCGGCCTGCGGGCAGCCGTGCCTGTGGATGGTCAATGTAAACACTGTCTCACAGCCAGCCAGCGGATTACCCTGAGGGGCTGCGCATGGCTTGTGGGCTGCAGGTTGCCCACCACTGGTGTAGTGAGTCTGTCAGGCCTGAGGAGTTGCTGATGCAGAGTAGTGAACAACCAGTGGGCCTATTTGTCACATGGACTACTGCTTCAAACGTCACTCCGGGACTTTCTCCGTACTGTAGCTGTGTCCATGTGGGCTGTCACACCTTGGCTTGCCCCTCAGTAACTCGCCACATAGAGAAGCCCTTTGAATCAGGACTGGCTGTAAGCTTCTGCGAATTGTGATGTGGAAAAGGTTGCTGGGCAAGGTCCAGTAGGCAGGGGATGGGAGTCAGGAGCAGGAGATCTGCGCCTTCATCCACTGATTTAGCGTGAGGCCTGGCAAAGTCCCATGGAGCTGGGTTTCCAGAAGTGGCTGCTGATTTTGCGCCTTGGTCTCTGAGCGTCGAACTCAAGGCATTGGGCCTGATTTTCAAGGATGTGGAGGACCCCCAGAGATCCCTTTGCAGCCAACAGGGATAATCAGGCACAAGGGCCTAGATCCACCAAGGTACTTACGTACCGTTGAGGATCTCAGCCAAGGAGCCTCAAGTTGGATGTCCAAAGACTGAGGCCCTGCAAGTTGGCAGACACCTCTAAAAATGGGATCGTCTCTGTGCTTCAGTTTCTCCTCCAGGGGATAACCTGGGGGCCAGGGGCTGCTAATCAGGTGATGCCTCACAGGAAAGCGGGGCTTCCCCCAGGAGAGCCAGCGCAGTGGGGAACGTTCCCTTTGGGGTGAGAGATTAGCCCCCCGTAGACTGAGGTGGACAGCAGGGCCATCCGCCCCGTTTTGTTTGGATCCAGCTCTCTGTTTTCTGAACCCTCGGGGTTGGCAGCAGTGGAGGAAAAGGCTCAAAAAAAAAAAAGAGAAAACAGCAGCCTAGAAGCAAAGGGAGAAGGAACGAGACAAGTCTGCGTTTGTGTCCTTTTGATGAAGGTAACTGAGAGGGTCGGAGCAGGCAGCATCCTTGGCTCCATGCGTCGCTGGGCTGTGAAGAAGAGGGAGCGGGAAGCCAAAACCCACCAGTCTGTGTGTGTCTCATTAAACATGACAGATACCATTAGATCACACCTGTCAGTTTAAGGTCAAGGCTGAGATGCCTGGGCAGACCTGTGGGGGAGCCCAGGACAGGCTCCAATCAGAGGTACATTGACACAGCTGTGTGTGGGCTCCAAGGATTTACCGCAGGCTTCACCTGGGGGTGCATTAGCAGAGCAGTGTGGGAGCCCAGGACTGCAATAGCGGGGCTAAGAACAGGCCATAAGTGAGGTGCATTAGCAGGGTGTGTGTGTGTGTGTGTGTGTGCTCAGCACTGGAATAGGGGAGGCAGGGGGCTCCAGGTCAAGGCTGAGGGGCACTAGCACAGCAGGGTGGGAGTCCAGCCCAAGAATCGAGTGGCTCAGGGCCTCAGCACTGACAGGCTTTAGGGGCTCAGGAACAGCCCAGCAAGGATTAGTACAGGTCACAACTGAGGGATATTAGTGGGAATGGAGGTCTGTGGGTGCACACTCAGGACTGGCATAGCAGGGCCACTGTAAACCAGGGCAGGGGGTTCACTAGCAGAGCTGTGGGGGAGCGCTGCACATGACCAGCAGGGGGTGCTGTAGCTCAGGGGCGAGGTGCATTAGCAGAGCTGTGGGGGAGCCCTGCACCTGCCCAGCAGGGGGTGCTGTAGCTCAGGGGCGAGGTGCATTAGCAGAGCTGTGGGGGAGCCCTGCACCTGCCCAGCAGGGCGTGCTGTAGCTCAGGGGCGAGGTGCATTAGCAGAGCTGTGGGGGAGCCCTGCACCTGCCCAGCAGGGGGTGCTGTAGCTCAGGGGCGAGGTGCATTAGCAGAGCTGTGGGGGAGCCCTGCACCTGCCCAGCAGGGGGTGCTGTAGCTCAGGGGCGAGGTGCATTAGCAGAGCTGTGGGGGAGCCCTGCACGTGCCCAGCAGGGGGTGCTGTAGCTCAGGGGAGAGGTGCATTAGCAAAGCTGTGGGGGAGCCCTGCACCTGCCCAGCAGGGGGTGCTGTAGCTCAGGGGCGAGGTGCATTAGCAGAGCTGTGGGGGAGCCCTGCACCTGCCCAGCAGGGCGTGCTGTAGCTCAGGGGCGAGGTGCATTAGCAAAGCTGTGGGGGAGCCCTGCACCTGCCCAGCAGGGGGTGCTGTAGCTCAGGGGAGAGGTGCATTAGCAAAGCTGTGGGGGAGCCCTGCACCTGCCCAGCAGGGGGTGCTGTAGCTCAGGGGCGAGGTGCATTAGCAGAGCTGTGGGGGAGCCCTGCACCTGCCCAGCAGGGCGTGCTGTAGCTCATGAGCAAGGTGCATTAGCAGAGCTGTGGGGGATAGACTAGATGACCCTTGCAGTCCCTTCTAACCCTATGATTCTATCTCTTCCCCCTCCCACCCCCAAGATCTATGTATGGGGGAGAGGGGAAACAGTGGCAGCAATTACCTTGGGGGTGCTAATTACCTTTCCTTGGGCCTATAATCTTGTCAGCAGAATTGTTTGTTTGGGGGAAGTCGATTGGTTTGGAGCCAGGCATCTCGGGAGGGACCCACGCTGTCCCGTCCCTCCAGGGATCTCTGTTTTACAGACTCAGGCAGCTCGGCTGTAGAGGGGCAGTGACTCACCCAAGGTCTCCCGTGTGCGTGCGACGGGAGTAGATGCCACTCTCCTACAAGGCCAGACTTGCCCTTCTGAGTGGCCCCATCCCCCAGGAGTCCAGCTCCTCGTTCTCCTAGTAACCTGCCTGGTGAGCCTGCAGCAGCTCCACACAGGCCCCTCATGATGGTGCTGAGAATAGCTGGGGCAGAGCTCCCAACCCCAGTGATGGGCACGGAGAGGAAGGCTGGGAGGTTTGGTTGGAGGGATGGGGTTAGGAGTGGGATCTGGGTTTTGAAGGGGGGATTGGAAGAGGCTCAGGTCGCCTCATAGCTCATGCCAACCGGTTCTCCTCCATCCTTCAGCCTGTGGGCGGGCAGTCAGGCACAATCCCGGAAGGTGGCAAAGGCTCTCAGCATGGCTGTGATGTTACCCACCAAGAGAGACGCTTGGCAGAGGTGAAGGCACTGTCGGTTCACGGGTCACTTACAAGTAGATCAGACAGTCTGGCTTCCATCAGCTGGTACCGGGGTGGTCCTCCCCATGCATGGCATTGCCATGGCAGGGGAACGTGAGGAGTTCAGCTCAGTGAGACTGGCATGACAGCAGAAGAACACTGGTGCTTCCTGACCGGATCAGAGCCAGGGTCCAGCTCCACTGGTCAGCACTTGCAGAGGAAGGTGTCCGATCTCCACAGGAGGCTGATGTGCCATACAAACTATACAAGTGTTACCTTCCTCCGAGGCATCTGTTGGCTGCAGCCAGAGGCAGGCTAGCTGGTTTGATGGGCCATTGGTGAGATCCTGCGTGGTGAATCCTACATTCCACCAGGCAGAGCCTCCTTCTATCCAAAGCACCATCGCCCGGGTGGCATAAACACTGCCCTCCCTGGTACCCTACAAAGCCAACAGCACGGGGCCGGCCCATAGGCTACAGCTATTTTTCATCCTGGCGGCCCTGTATGGGAACGCCAGGAAATCCAATAAAATTAAAACTTATTAAGCACTTAGAAAGGGGTTTGTATTTAAGGGCTTGGGGAACAGGGGCAAGGGAGGAAAGGGGTGGGGTGGGGCAGGGAAGGAGCCTGGTTCAATACTGTGCTATTTAGAAGAGCAGAATTCAATAACAGGGAGTTTGATTTTTATGGCAATAGATTTATTCCACCTGGGCTAAGAAATACATTCCACATCTGCTGAGCCGTGTAACCAGACGCTAATTAAAATCGTATGCCGAGTGAGCTCCCCGTTGTAAAATACAAAGCTGGCTTTTAGAGAGGGCTGGGAACAGTGGCCCGAGCTGAGCCCTGGCTCCGGGCCAAGCTGTGGAGGGGGGGCCAACCAGATCTCAGGAGATGATGACAGGGATAAATGAGAAACAAGGGGGAAACAGGCAGGGTTTGTTGGGTGCATTTATTTGTTTCTTTATTCGGAGGAGAGGCTCTCATAAAAGAGAGGGATGGCGGTGGGGGGAGATGGGCACTGCTGCTGGTCCCAGGTGCTTTCCTGAAACAACGTCTCCCTCACCAGCCCATCGCTGCCCCTCCACGGGGCACTTCTGCTGAGCGATCGCAGCGTCAAACAAGGGACCTGCACGTGAGCCACAGGGCAGCTCCCTTGGGCGCTGGGAGCCCTGTGGCAACATGGAGGGGAGCTATTATGATCCAATGGGGCACTGCTCCTGTTCCTTCTGTGCCCCTGCGGCTTTAGGCCACTGCAGAAGTCAAGACACTGAGGTCTGTCTGGGCAGGGATTCAGGTGACTTGGGCCCTGACCTGGCTCTGCTGTGGGCCCTGTGGCCTAATCTACACTTAAAAGTTAGGTCAACATAGCTCCAGTGGTCGGGGGGGCGGGGTGAAGAAGTCACACCCCTGAGCGCCGTAGTGAAGCCAACCTATGTGTAGACAAGGGAGGTGGATTACCACATGAATGAAAAAATCCCTTCTCTCGATCCAGGGAGCATCTACACTAGAGCACGTTAGTGGCAGAGCTGCAGCGCCCTAGCTGTGCCGATGTAGGGCCAGTAGCGTAGATATGGCCTTAAATGCCTCGGTGTTCCCTGCCATCTTTTGTATGTTTTGTCTGTAAGCGCCTTGAGGCAGGGACTGTCTCTTTTTATGTGTCTATGCAGCACCAAGCGCAACAGGGCACTGATCTCAGTGGGGACCTTCCTCCACTACTGGAACCCACATAACAGTTACGCTGCAGGGTTGGAAGCCGAGCAGGTGCATCCCAGTGACATGTGAAGGCAGACCAAAGGCTGTGTCCATGATTCCAGCCCGCTGAGAAGGTACTCAGGTGTAACTTGTGAACAGTGAGAATAATTAACCATTTGCACAATTCACCAAGGGTCGCAGTGGATTCTCCATCACTGACCATTTTTAAATCAAGATCGGAGGTTTTTCTAAAAGATCTCTGCTATTTTATACAGGGGATCAGACTAGATATCACAGTGTCCCTTCTGGCCTTGGGCTCTATGAATGGAGAGATGAAGGGAGGGAAAGAATTCTCGGAGATATAGCTTAGATGGAGCTACTATAAGGTGGGTGCAAAACTGGTTGGAAAACCATTCCCAGAGAGTAGTTATCAGTGGTTCACGGTCAAGCTGGAAGGGCATATCGAGTGGGGTCCTGCAGGGATCTGTCCTAGGTTCAGTTCAGTTCAATATCTTCATCAATGATTTAGATAATGGCAGAGAGAGTACACTTATAAAGTTTGTGGATGATACCAAGTTGGGAGGGGTTGTAAGTGCTTTGGAGGATAGGATTAAAATTAAAAATGATCTGGAAAAACTGGAGAAATGGTCTGAAGTAAATAGGATGAAATTCAATAAGGACAAATGCAAAGTACTCCACTTAGGAAGGAACAATCAGGTGCACACGTACAAAATGGGAAATGACTGCTTAGGAAGGAGTACTGCAGAAAGGGATCTGGGGGTTATAGTGGATCACAAGCTAAATATGAGTCAACAGTATAACACCTTTGCAAAAAAAGCAAACATCATTCTGGGATGTATAAGCAGGAATGCTGTAAGCAAGACACGAGAAGTAATTCTTCTGCTCTACTCCACATTGATAAGGCCTCAACTGGAGTATTGTGTCCTGTTCTGAACGCCACATTTCAGGAAAGATGGGGACAAATTGGAGAAAGTCCAGAGAAGAGAGACAAAATGAGTACAAGTCTAGAAAACGTGACCTATGAGTGAAGACTGAAAAAATTAGGTTTGTTTTGTCTGGAGAAGAGAAGACTGATAGGGGACATGATAACAGTTTTCAAGTACATAAAAGGTTGTTACAAGGAGGGAGAAAAATTGTTCTCTTTGACCTCTGAGGATGGGAGAAGCAATGGGCTTAAATTGCAGCAAGAGTGGTTTAGGCTGGACATTAAGAAAAACTTAAGTTAAACACTGGAACAAATTGCCGAGCGAGGTTGTGGAATCGCCGTCATTGGAGGGTTTTAAGAGCAGGTTAGACAAACACCTGTCAGGGATGGTTTAGCTATTACATAGTCCTGCCTTGAGTGCAGGGGACTGGACTAGACGACCTATTGCAGTCCCTTCCAGTCCTACACTGCTATGATTCACCTGCAAGGGCAGGGGGCAGGTGACCAAAGCCCACAGGTAAGTCAAGAATATGGAGACCTGGGAGAAGGTTTGGAATTTGGGGGGAGCATGGGCTGTTATAGCGGGGATAAAGGAGAGACAAGACAGAAAGGGGGGCGGGGGCAGGGGGTGGAATCAAGTCAGTATCTTAGATGTCTGTATACTAATGCAAGAAGTATGGGGAATAAGCAGGAAGAACTCGAAATGCTAGTAAGTAAACACAACTATGACATCGTTGGCATCACAGAGACTTGGTGGGATAATACGCATGACTTGAATATTGGTATAGAAGGGTACAGCTTGCTCAGGAAGGACAGGCAGGGGAAAAGGGGAGGAGGTGTTGCCTTATATATTAAAAATGTATACACTTGGACTGAGGTGAAGATGGAAATAGGAGACAGACTTATTGAAAGTAAAAGGGGTACAAAACAAGGGTCATGTCATGGTAGGGGTCTACTACAGACCACCAAACCAGGAAGAAGAGGTGGATGAGGCTTCTTTAAACAGCTATCAGCTGTTAAACAGCTAACAGAATCATCCAAAGCACAGGACTTGGTGGTGATGGGCGACTTCAACTACCCAGACATCTGTTGGGAAAATAACACAGCAGGGCACAGATTATCCAACAAGTTCTTGGAATGCATTGGAGACAATTTTTTATTTCAGAAGGTGGAGACAACTACCAGGGGAGAGGCTGTTCTAGATTTGATATTGACAAATAGGGAGGAACTGGCTGAGAATTTGAAAGTGGAAGGCAGCTTGGGTGAAAGTGATCGTGAAATGATAAGAGTTCATGATTCTAAGGAATGGTAGGAGGGAGAACAGCAAAATAAAGACAATGAATTTCAGGAAGGCAGACTTTAGCAAACTCAGGGAGTTGGTAGGTAAAATCCCATGGGAAGCAAGTCTAAGGGGAAAAACAATAGAAGACAGTTGGCAGTTTTTCAGAGACATTATTAAGGGCACAAGAGCAAACTATCCCACTGTGGAGGAAAGATAGGAAGTATGGCAAGGGACCATCCTCGCTTAACCAGGAGATCTTCAATCATCTGAAAATCAAAAAAGAGTCCCACATAAAGTGGAAACTAGGTCACATTACAAAGGATGAATATAAACAAATAACACAAGTACGTAGGGACCAAATTAGAAAGGCCCAGGCACAAAACGAGATTAAACTAGCTAGAGACATAAAGGGTAACAAGAAAACATTCTACAAACACATTAGAAGCAAGAGAAAGACCAAGGACAGGATAGGCCCATTACTCAATGAGGGGGAGAAAATAATAACAGAAAATGTGGAAATGGCAGAGGTGCTTAATGACTTCTTTATTTTGGTTTTCACCAAGAAGGTTGGTGGCTATTGCATGTCTAACGTAGTGAATGCCAGTGAAAATGAGGTAGGATCAGAGGCTAAAATAGGGAAAGAATGAGTTAAAAATGACTTAGACAAGTTAGATGTCTTCAAGTCACCAGGGTCTGATTAAATGCATCCTAGAATACTCAAGGAGCTGATTGAGGAGATATCTGAGCCATTAGCAATTATCTTTGAAAAGTCATGTAAGATGGGAGAGATTCCAGAAGACTGGAAAAGGACAAATATAGTGCCCATCTATAAAAAGGGAATAAAAACAACCCGGGGAATTGCAGACCAGTCAGCTTAACTTCTGTATCCGGAAAGATAATGGCGCAAATAAGTAAGCAATCAATATGCAAACATCTAGAAGATAACAAGGTGATAAGTAACAGTCAGCATGGATTTGTCAAAAACAAATCGTGTCAAACCAACCTGATAGCTTTCTTTGACAGGGTAACAAGCCTTGTGGATGGAGGGAAGTAGTAGATGTGGTATATCTTGACTTTAGTAAAGCTTTTGATACTGTCTCACATGACCTTCTCATAAATAAACTAGGGAAATGCAACCTAGATGGAGCTACTATAAGGTGGGTGCAAAACTGGTGGGAAAACCATTCCCAGAGAGTAGTTATCAGTGGTTCACAGTCATGCTGGAAGGGTTTGGCTTATCGAGTGGGGTCCCGCAGGGATCAGTTCCGGATCCGGTTCTGTTCAATATCTTCATCTGTGTTTTAGCATCTAAACAGTGGCCAATGGGAGCAGCAGGGGTGGTGCCTGCAGATGGGGCAGCACGCAGAGCCGTCTGGCTGCGCCACCGCATAGGAGTTGAGCGGGGACATGCTGTTGCTTCCGGGAGCTGCTTAAGGTACATGCCACCTGGAGCCTGCGCCCCCTGACTCCCTCCTGTGCCCCAACCCCCTACCCCAGTCCTGATCCCCCTCCTGCCCTCTGAACCCCTTGGTCCCAGCCTGGAGCACCCTCCTGCACCCCCAACCCCTCATCCCCATCCCAGAGTCTGCACCCCTAGCTGGAGCGCTCACCCCCCCCCGCACCCCAACATCCTTCCCCAGCCCAGAGCCCCCTCCTGCACCCTGAAATCCTCATTTCTGGCCTCACACCAGAGCCAGCACCCCCCGGCCAGAGCCCTCACGCCCTCCCACACCCTAACCCCCAATTTTGTGAGCATTCATGGCCCACCATACAATTTCCATATCCAGATGTGGCCCTCAGGCCAAAAAGTTTGCCCACCCCTGGTTTAGATAATGGCATAGAGAGCACACTTATAAAGTTTGCGGACAATACCAAGCTGGGAGAGGTTGCAAATGCTTTGGAGAATAGGATTAAAATTCAAAATAATCTGGACAAACTGGAGAAATGGTCTGAAGTAAATAGGATGAAATTCAATAAGGACAAATGCAAAGTACTCTACGTAGGAAGGAACAATCAATTGCACACTTACAAAATGGGAAATGCCTGCCTAGGAAGGAGTACTGCGGAAAGGGATCTGGGGGTCATAGTGGATCACAAGCTAAATATTAGTCAACAGTGTAACAGCTGTTGCAAAAAAAGCAAACATCATTCTGGGATGTATAAGCCAGGAGTGTTGTCAGCAAGACACGAGAAGTAATTCTTCCGTTCTACTCCGCGCTGATTAGGCCTCAACTGGAGTATTGTGTCCAGTTCTGGGTGTCACGTTTCAGGAAGGATGTGGACAAATTGGAGAGAGTCCAGAGAAGAGCAACAAAAATTATTAAAGGTCTAGAAAACATGACCTAAGTGAGAAGATTAAAAAAAATGGGTTTGTTTAGTCTGGAAAAGAGAAGACTGAGAGGGGACATGATAACAGTTCTCAAGTATGTAAAAAGTTGTTAGAAGAAGGAGGGAGAAAAATTGTTGTTCTTAACCTCTGAGGATAGGACAAGAAGCAATGGGCTTAAATTGCAGCAAGGGAGGTTTAGGTTGGACATTAGGAAAAACTTCCTATCTGCCAGGGTGGTCAAGCACTGGAATAAATTGCCTAAGGAGGTTGTGGAGTCTCCATCATTGGCGATTTTTAAGAGCAGGTTAGACAAACACCTGTCAGGGATGGTCTAGATAATTAGTCCTGCCACGAGTGCAGGGGATGGGACTAGATGACCTCTCGAGGTCATAAGAACATAAGACTGGCCCTACTGGGTCAGACCAAGGGTCCATCTAGCCCAGTGTCCTGTCTTCCAACCGTGACCAGTGCCAGGTACCCCAGAGGGAATGAACAGAACAGGAAATTATCAAGTGATCCATTCCCTGTCGCCCATTCCCAGCTTCTGGCAAACAGAGGCTAGGGACACCATCCCTGCCCATCCTGGCTATTAGCCATTGATGGACCTAGCCTCCATGAATTCATCTAGTTCGTTTTTGAACCCTATTATAGTCTTGGCCTTCACAACATCCTCCAGCAAGGAGTTCCACAGGTTGACTGTGCGTTGTGTGAAGAAATACTTCCTTTTGTTTGTTTTAAACCTGCTGCCTATTAATTTCATTTGGTGACCCCTAGTTCTTGTGTTATGAGAAGTAGTAAACAAACACTTCCTTATCTACTTTCTCTACACCAGTCATGATTTTATAGCCCTCAATCATATCTCCCCTTAGCCGTCTCTTTTCCAAGCTGAAAAGTCCCCGTCTTATTAATCTCTACCAGTCCCTACCAGTTCTATGGTTCTATGATTCTATGTAAGCTCCTGGGGGCAGGGACTGGGTCTGTTTGCATGGACAGAGCCTGGTGCATTGTGGGTGCACTATAAATAACAGTAATTCAGATAGTGCTGTGCTTTTGGACATCACTCCCTGACATATCTAGAGCCCAGATCTTAGCCTGGGGTCGGAGATGGGGTGGGGAACGCACCTGGGACCTTCCCTATTGCAAGGGCCAGCTTGCTCCCACTGAAGTCCACAGGGGTTATTCTCCCCCTGTGAGTGGTTCAGGTGGCGGAGGGAAGCAGCCCCACGAGCTGTTGTTTTCCAGTATCGTCCTTCGTAATTCAGTTCCCCTCCTCCTTCCTAAACAGCACAGAACCCGTTCTTCTTTTTCATGTTCCCCACAAAACTGGTCAGAGTGACCCTCTCCCGCTGAGAGGCGCCAGCCTCTGTCCTCTCCTTTCATCTGTGCCTAAGCTCTTTCTCCTGCCAAGAAGCCCTGTTAATTCTGGGGTCGAGTTGCAAGTGTGTTGCTGGCAGCCGGAGCTGGGGGCTGCTATGAGGGTCTGGTCTGCCATGATTATTAGGGCCAGAGCCTCCGCTGGTGCAAATCGCCATAGCTCCAGTGACTTCCAAGCCTCAGTGAACTGCCTCCTCCCCCATCCCATCTCCTCTCCCGCCCCCCCTTGCTGCCATCCTACCCTCTCCCCCACTCGCTCCTGTGCGTGCCCCTTGCCAGCTGCTGGTTCCAGTTTCATACTGGAGCTCAGACAGCTTGGGCGGGATCGCCTATATCCAAGGCTCTGGGCACGGTGGGGGCAAACTATCGAAGCCTTAGAGGTTAGGCTAACGAGAGGTGCAATTAATCCCAAATCAGTCAGCCGATCCCCACCCCAAGTGCTGCGTCCCAAGCCGAGAAAGGGGGTGAATAATAGACGTGGAATGTGTTTATACTGACTCTGGCGATGGCTTAGTGTAGGCTATAGTATAGCACAGTGTATAGTACAGTAGGAGCCTTTGTTATAAGCCATTCATGGAAATTGGGCAGCTAAATCCCTCACACAGCTTTGTAAATTTCAGCCTAAACCTTTGTCTGAAACATGAACTGTGATTCCGCTGCCCCTCACCCCCCGGCAATGTCAGTAATAGTCTTGTGGTGCCTTTTTCAGGAGTTAGATCTATAGCCCTGGGATCCTGTCCTGATTCCAGATAGGAAATTGCAATCTTCCTTGCTAATCCCGACCCCCACAGTTTCCGTTGGACATAAATGTTCTTCCTTACACCCTGATCTGTGCCGTGTTACTGTGTGCTGTAAGCTGCTCCACTGTTCCCCAGAGGTGGCTGCATTTCAGTGGTGGTTCTTGAGCATTTTAGGATCCTGCCAGGCAAAAGACCTTGGCTGCTAGGGCCACCAGACCCTCATTATTCACTGGTAAGTGAGAAACTAAAAAGAGAGGCCACACCCTCAGTAAGAACATAAGAACAGCCAGAGTGGGTCAGACCAAAGGCCCATCTGGCCCAGTCTCCTGTCTTCGGACAATGGCCAATATCATGTGCTTCAAAGGGAATGAACGGAACAGGGCAATCATCAAGTGATCCATCCCCCATTGTCCAGTCCCAGCAGTCAGACGTTTAGGGACACCCAGAGGATGGGGTTGCAGCCACTGATGGACCTGTCCTCCAGTGCAGGGCTTCTCAGCCATTGGTAAATCACTCCTGTGCCCTTCAGCCCATCTGTGTACACTACAGATCAAAGCAGGGTCCCAGCCTCAAACGCTATGTCTCCGCAAGCCAGTGTAGAAAGCTCAATTGTTTCCATACCTCTGTTGCCCAAGGGAATGTCCACAAAGCCCAGGGATAAATAACACTTCCCTAGTCACTTGCTCCAGGCTGTTCATAATTTTATAGACCTCTATCAGATCCCCTCTTCGTCGTCCCTTCACTAAGATGAATAGCCCCAGTTTTTTTAAATTTCTCCTTACACAGAAGCTGTTTTATTTGGGGTATACATATAGGTTGAGCCTCTATTGCCGTGTTTTTAAAGAGTTTCCATTCAGCTTGCAGGCATTTCACTCTTGTGACCGTTTCTTTTAATTTTCTTTTAACTAGCTTCCTCATTTTTGTGCAGTTTCCCTTTTTTGAAGTTAAATGCTACTGTGGTGGGTTTCTTTGGTATTTTCTCCCCTATAAGGATGTTAAATGTAATTACATTATTGCTATTACTGAGACGTTTAGCTATATTCACCTCTTGGACCAGATTATGTGCACCCTTTAGGACTAAATCAAGAACTGCCTCTCCTCTTGTGGGTTCCATGACTAGCTGCTCCAAGAAGCAGTCATTAATGGTTCCAGTGGTTAATTACCCTCACCCTTAAAAATTATGCCTTGTCTAGCTTCACCCTCCAGCCCAAATACAGAACAGAAATATTTATTGAACACTTCTGCCTGTTCTGCTTTATTGTTGATAATTCTACCCTTTCCATCTAGTAGTGGATCAATACCATTGTCAGGATTCTTTTTGTTCCTAATATATTTAAAAAACTCCCTTTTATGTCCTTATCTATGTTGGCCAAGTATTTCTCATTGTGTCCCTTTGCTTCCTTTATCAATTTTCTACAATTCCTAACTTCTGCTTTATATTCATTACTATGAACTTCTTTTTTTCCACTTGTTATATAATTTTTTTATATTTAGCCATATTCATTTCCCCTCTCAAGGAGGTTGTTTTTTTCACCAACACAGCCTTCTTCCTCTGTTGTGGGATTGTGGATTTTTGGGCATCTAGTGGGGTGTTCTTAAATTCAATTATCCAATTATCATTCACTAATAGGACACAGCATGGTGGCAGCCATCTCCATTCTACTATGAATCAGGTTTTTTCCCCCTCTCTGTATAGATGCTGCACCCAATCAGCAATGGTGTTTACGTGGAATGCACACAGTAGCTCTTTCCCATCTGGTGAGACGTGCTGCTGTGTAGATTAATCACATTTTTTGCATCTTAAAAGAAAGTCACTTTTTAAAATATTCTAGAAGGTTATCTCAGGTGTCATTGCCGGCTTTTGCCAAAGAAATGTCCTACGTTCCACAGCCTAAAGTCACTGTTCTTCGTCTGGATTCCATAATAATCCCCTCTAAGAAAAGTACTTGCTATATTAAGACACCAGACAAAAGCAATTGCAAAGTACAGTGCCAAAGGCTCACTTAAAATATACAAGAATATACAAAACTGGCTACTGTCACCTAGTCAAACTATCTGGCTAAACTGAGCCAATCTGTGAAATGGACCCCACCCCACAGATCATCAGCAGGGCTACAACTCAGGACCCCATAGCACAGATCTCTAGTGCTTGAGGAAAAGAAGTAGCACCATTTGCTGGTAGCAATAGTAGGCTGTTATCCTCTAAGCAGACCAGCCATTAGAGGGGGATGTAATACATTCTGCCAATGTGCTACATTGGTAGCCCATTGTTTTGGGTCACCAGGGTCCTGATTTAAAGACCTTTGAAATCAATGACAGACTTTCCATTGACTTCAAAGGGTTTTGGATCAGGTCTGCAACCGGGGACCTGTTGGAGGAGGGGGCAAACGTTGGAGGAGATTCTACCCTCTCCCTTATGGTGAGTTATGGCCTTTTGTGGCCTGGGGACCTTCCTCCTTCCCACCAGCTCAGAAATGGTCAAGAATATTCATTCAGGCCCACACATTAGAAAACACATCCCTGATCGCCCATGATGTTCCTGTGCCCAAACTGATTAACCATGTGGTTGCATAACTGGAACCTCTGTCCTCCCCTGCTGAGTGTTCGTCAGCCCACGCCCCATGGGTTATGTTTACACTGCAGCTGGGAGCAAGTCTCTGAGCCAGGACTGACTCACGCTAGTGGGGCTTGAGCTAGCATGCTAAATATAGCAGTGTGGATGTTGCACCTCAGGCAGGAGCTCAAGTTTGACCCCCCCAGGCATGACAGCCCAAGCTAAAATGTCCACACTGCTATGTTTAGTATAGTAGCACCTGGGCTGGGAGACTCACTCCCAGCTGCAGTGTCAACGTATCCACCGTGTCTCATCTCAAATGTAGATGGATGGTTTGGGGGCATGGACTGGTGTTACCCAAGGACCTCTTGATGCCACCCGGCAAGGGAGTTAGAGTAATTCCTGCTTCTGATATGTACATTCACCAGAACATGTGACGTGAGGTCTTAAATTAAAGCTGGGCTCGCCCGCGTCATTGCTGTCATTGTGAAATGTATGTACAGACACTGTGCAAGGAGTTATGTATATACACTGAACATATGTTCTTCCTTTCTTTAGCAAGGTGCGAAGCACCAGCATTGCTGGAGAAACAGGTTTTCCGCCAGACAAGGGATGTTTATTCACCGGTCTCTCTGTCAGGATGTTAATTAAGCACTGTAGCTAACACAATGGGTGCCCATTTACACACAAAGCCAATGGAGAGATGGGAAGTCAACAGGGAAGCAGCGCACAGGAAAATAAGCCCCGGGTGGTTATCCTGGCTCTGAGAACACACGATGACCATTTGGGGGTGTAAGCAGATGACAAAGAAGACACCCTCTTCTTCTGCCCCTAGGAAGTAAATCGACAGGATGATAAAAAAGGGACCTTGGCCAACTGTGGTTGAAAATGCCACAGAGGACTTTGGGAGTGGGATAAATGTCTTTAGACAGGAGGTTAGCCTGCTAGTTAGGTTTAGTCTCTAGAAAGCATGTTATGATTTTGTTTTATATGTAATCGACTTTGGAAATGGATTCAGCTAAACCAGAAAAGGGCACTCCTAATCTGGAATAAGAGCATCCACCTACGAAGTTATTGAGGAATAGCTATTCCCTTTTAAATTCACACCCTACCTTAATCCAAATTAACTTTTAAGTATAGACACACCCTAATTGCAGTCAGGGGAGGACTCCAGATTTACTCTGGCAGAGTATTTTTAAACTATCCTGCCTCACTATCTCTTGAAAATTAAATCTGTGGTAATAAACTTATCCTTGCTTTCACTGTAAATATATCTCAGTGCTGTGACTGCCTTGACACCTGTCAGGGAGAGTCTAGATAATACTTAGTCCTGCCATGAGTGCAGAGGACCAGACTAGATGACCTCTCGAGATCCCTTCCGATCATGATATTAAGCGAGGTGCTGATCCTGAGCCGTATCATGCAAGCTGGTGTGTACACTGTTCCCTGGGGTGCACTCATTTCTGTGAGGGTTCAGTGGATAAGGGTCTGAACGCTACAGGGGACCACTTCACAAAGAGCTGGGGTGCACTTATTGTTGACGTGCAAGGCAAAGTAAGGGCTGGCAGCATAGCCCAGAGGAGAGTGTGTGCGTGGCTAACAGGCTGACAGTGACATGGAGGTGTCACCCAGTTAAGCACAAGCAAGGCTCCCTCATGCTGGAGGCAGGCGGGGTGACAAGGTGACGTACAGCCCTGAGAACCGCAAGAACTGTCACGGTGGGGGAAATGCCTAATGCACCGTTGTGTGCTGGAAAATAACTAATAATGGTGCTAAATGGAATCTGCTTCCTGCCCCTGGTGGAGAGAACATTATACACAATGTCCTGGGAATGCGGCCACAAACACGCACCAATGGCAGCTTTCCGCCAAGCAGCTCGCATGTTAACAAATCTAGCCTCACACGTGGGGTGTGTTTGTATCCCATCTTAGGGCACAGCAAGGTGATGGGGTCACACAGCTAGTTAGGGTTACAGGTGGATGTGGAAGCCAGCATCCTAACACCGAGCTCTCTGCTCTAATCACGGCACACAAACCCCCTAAACTGGGAAGAGCACCCAGGAGGCCTGGCTCTTAGTTGCATCTGCTGTAGCCACTCAACTACACCTGTACTCTGCTCAAACCACATCCCTCCACTCTGCTGCATAAAAGAATTCTCAAGCAGCAGAATTCCCAGCCCTGCAGCATTGAAAGGAGTTTGGTTTACTGCTTGCACTTGCACTTATTTATTTGCACATGTGTTTGCCTGACACACACACACCGTTTTCCCCTTGGGTTTCGGTGTTTCCAAAGCCCCTCTTGAGAACTAATGATCTCACATCTCATTTCCCTGGGAGATCAGCATGCGAGGCCATGAAATTGCAGAGCGGGAGAAAAAAAAAGCGAGCGCCCTGTGAGCTCATCACCGGAGCACGTGCCAAGCCGGAGCACTCAGATTCCAGAGACCTGATTAATCTCGCAGTCCAGGGACTGTTAAACAATCGTGTTAGTCCGTCAGTGCACTCCGGCCCCACCCCACGCCGCCAGTTTCCAAAAGAAACCTGTTTTTACAACGCAGTCTAGAAACATGAGCTCTGGCAGGGAAGGGGGCTGTACAAATGCAGAGTAATACGGAGGGCTAGGAGTTGAAAGATGTCCCCCCGCCCTGCAATCCAGAATGGTAGGACCCAAATATGGTGTGTGTCCCCCTTAGATTTGCAGCTTTACCTTTTAAGTGGGTCCTTAATGTGAACCGCCCGCAGAGTCCACTACCCATTTTGCTCTCAGGTCCCTGGACTTTGCACTGATATAGTGCTTCCTGTCTGAGCACCACAAGCCTCTTTGCAAACATGAACAAGTCCCCTGAGAGGCAGCAATGCATCATGAGCCCCACTGTCCAGGAGTGGAAACTGAGGCACAGATAGGCCAAGGCCACCATGTTCAAAAGTGGACATTGGTTTTGGGTGCCTCAGTTTCTGGGTCTTCTATCTGAGATGCCTGGGGCCTGATTTTCCAACCAGTGGCTTTTTCAGCTCCTTTAATTATTGGGCCCAAATTCATCCCTGATCCAATGAGGCCAGCACAGGGACCAACCAATGGGAGAGGCAATGAGCCCCACCTACCAAGGGGTGAATTTGCGCCCAGGTGAAGGTAATGGCAGCCCTGAGGGTCACTCAGACCCACCTCCAAAATTCCGTCCATACCAGGAAGCATGGGAAGGAGGGAACCAGCATGTTATTAATAATGTAGCTCCACTGCCCAGCAGTAGCAGATGTCAGAGCCTTGCAAGTCAGTTTCCTATTGGAGAAGAAATCAGTGACTTTGGCATTCTACCTTCTTAGGGTATGTCTACACTTCATGCTGGGGGTGATTCCCGGATCATGGAGCCATACCCACACTAGTTTGAATTGAACTAGCATGCTAAAAATAGTATGGCTGGGCAGCATTTACTGTGGGGCAGGCTAGCCTCTCAGAAGGCAGGTTTTTGGGGTGGCTAACCCTTCCTGCTGCTCACGCTGCTGCGGCTTCCCTGCTGTTATTGGCATGCTAGCTTGATCATGTCTCCTGAAGCTGGGAATCACACCACCAGCTTGAAGAGTAGACATGCCCTTAGTGTAACTTGCTTATTTACACTATATGCACCAGTCCTGGAACAAAGGTGGTCACAAACAGCATGCAGGCGATCCCCTCTTTCAGGAACCTCAGCCCAGACACGAATGCCTGGTTCCCAGGGAGAAAGCACTGACTTTAGTTTTAGTTTAGATTAAGGCAGACTGCGAACTCCCTTGCTGCTTGCCCAGGTTTACCCCTCTCCACACAAAAAAATGGCATCACAAACTAACCCCCCAGCTTTTCTTCACAGCCTGCACACTCTCCCAAAGCAACAACTATAGCGCCTGGGAATTTCCACCATGACAACAGCCCCGAACAACAACCTTTGTAGCATCACCGTATACTGGGCTGCAGGTGGCACCTACCAGAGCACCCAAACAACCTGTGAATTTCATCCAATTCCACTTGAATAAAGTTTCCATGCCACATATCCCAGCTCACCTACAACGCGGTTCCACAGGTTAGGGACCACTTCCCCGTTAGTACAATAGGGCCAGAAGAAATGCTTTAGTCAAAGAAGTCACTGGGCTCAGGACAGGGATAACTGGGTGAAATGTAATGGCCTGTGATAGATAGGAGGTCAGACTAGATGATCTAATGGTGGCTTCTGGTCTTAAACTCTATGAAATCCCTGATCCAGTAAGAGTTACAGCAGGACTTGTAGCCAGACAGTATAATCACCCAGCCTGGAATCTGGCCAGGGCACGGCAGCTACTCTTGTAAAAAGTGACATGAGAACTTTAAGGACCCAAAGTGACCAGGACCTCGGATTTCATCTCATTGGAAAAGTGGTGCCGTGGGGCCTGGGCTCTGTCGTGACTCACTGAGAAGAGACTGCCTTGTGAATTACTAACCCGGCTCTCTACAGTAGCTGAGTTTTCCTTGGCTCCTTCCCATCCAAGCCCTGACCCTGCTTAGCTTGTGAGACTTGACAAGTTCACAGCCCCAGGTGGGTATTATGGCCACAGGCAGGGATATCCTGGGGGTGAATCGCATGGATTAGAAATTCAGATTCCCAGCTGGCGGTTGGTTTCCTCAGCTCTCCAAACACACAAAGTGCCCGGCTGCAGCTGATCTTGTTGCAGAGAGTGGAAACTTCTAACACTGAGGGTGCGTTTGGAAGACCGGCTCTCAGCCTGGACGTGTGTGCCTTAATGATGCTGAAGAATTCTTGCACTCGGTACAGCACACAGGGCTGGTGCTGCCCGGTAGCCCTGGGAACACCATGGCAGCAGCAGGGGCAGGGCTGGCTCTGAGCAGTTGTTCTATCTCAGGTACTTCTATTCCCTGTAGCATCTGAGCACCTCACCATCGGTAATGCATTTAATCTCATAACACCCCTGTGAGGCAGGGCAGGGCTGTTATCCTCATTGTACAGACGGGGAACTGAGGCACAGAGAGACTGACAGAGCGCATTGGTGGAGGAGGGAATTAACCCAGGCCTCAAGGCCCCACCCTATGTACTGGCTCACCTCCCCTCACAGCAATGCAGTGGCCCAGGGCTCCTTGGGCAATCAGGAACTCAGGGCTCGTTCTGCCCACCGGCCACGAGACCAGCAGGGCAAGGGAGATTGCCAGGCTGGTGCAGTGCCTGGGTGCACGTTCTAACCCTGTCCCCTGGCCCCCATGGCCCTGTCTGTTGCATGTAGGCCAGGCTCCTGACTGCATCTGTCCAATGAGTGTAACATACACGGGGCTTGGGGGAGTTACCGGAGTAGTTGCTGCAACCATCAGCTCGAAAGACTCAAATGTGCAACCAAACCTGGGGGTGGAACCTCTGCAGCAGACGTGCCGGGCACGGTGGGATAGAATGTCGTGCGTGATAAGTAGGATGCCTGGCCACCCATCAAGGCCCTCCGGAGGCGCTAGGCCTCAATTCCTGCTTTAAAAAGTGACTTGGTGTTGGCATTTACCCCCATTTTACAGAGCAGCTGGTTTCTACCCTTTAGTAGATCTCTGTGCCTTATTTTCTATCCCCCAAACAGCCACGTGGTTTGCTCCTCACAGCAGTTCGCCCCCATGCCACAGCCCTGGTGTGTTTGATTCTTAGTTATTCCACAGCAGCAGCTACAGGCCCCCTGTGAGATCAGGGTCCATTGTGCTGATTGCTGCACAGACACATCATGAGACCCAGTGCCTGCCCCAAAGAGCTCACAAGCTGAACAGCCAAGGAAACTGAGAGGGGAAGTGACTTGTCCAAAGTCACACATCCAATCAGTGGCAGAGGTGGGATTAGAACCAGGGCTGCCCAGAGGACTGAAGGGGCACTTTGTCGTTCCCCCTGCCCCCCCGCCACATTTGAGAGGGCCTCCAAACGTTAGTGGCACCAAGACCCCGTGTGCTGGATCGCATCTCCACACACTGGAATTTGGGCCTCCCGTCCCTCTGTGGGGTGGGAGGGGTGGCCGGGCCACACCCTGAGCTGTGCTGCAACCCCACATACCAGGTAACAACGCCCCGCGGTGGGGCGCTGAGCCATGCGGCCTCTCGGGTTACGCTGCATGCACAGGAGTGAAGTTTCGTTTGCACAGGAGAGGGTGTTTATTTAACAGGTCGCGTGGCATGTGGGATTAAAGGAAAACGAGCAAAAAAATGAAACCAGCGCTTGGAGGAGTTTAAACACCTACCAAAAGAAAAAACAGTGTTGGCAGACGGGCTCTTCGGCGCTGACAGTATTATAGGTTAATCTTATTGTTGATTACAGCGTGGCTGAAGGCCAGAAATCCGAAGCTTAAAATGTGTACATTAGCAGCCAGTAAAAAGAAAGGGGAAAAAAAAAAAATGAGAGAGAGAGAGACACACACACACACAACGCTGCACATCTGGGAATAGCTGAGTCTTTGCAGCATTATCACACATAGCAAAGAAATGGCTTCACCCCTATCCCCCATCTGGGAGCAGACCCACGGCGCTGAGATCTCTGTCTCAGAGCTGGCTACCATCAGATCTTAAAGAGACACGTTCCATCTCTTAGCTCTTCCCCTGCCCACTGGCTAGCACCCGCTCCCCAATCCTCCGCCGCGCAGGGAGCACCTCGCAGGCTGTTGGCCTCGGGGTCACTCTGTCAGACTGGGAATCAGGTGAATTGGGGGTGCCTTCCTGGCTGGGTTGCAGCCTTCTCATGTGGCCCTGAGCAAGTCAATTCATCTCTCATTGCCTCAGTTCCCCAGCTGTAAGATAGAGGAAACGATCCTTCCTTTGGCTGCCTGGTCTATTTAGACTATAAGCTCTTTGGAGCAGGGACTGTCTCTTAATGTATGTCTGTACGGCACCCAGTGCAATGGGGCCCTGATCTTGGTTAGGCCTCCAAGCACTGTTGTAATACAGCTAATAATTAAGTACAAGGCAAGAATAAACTCAAGTTCATTTTTCAAGTGTGCAGCAAGGCAAGGAGTTATGTCCTATGGCCTATGAGATCTTTGGGGCAGGGACTCTCTCTTACGATCCACAAGTACAGTGCCTACTGTTACAGGAGTTATACATAGACGAGATGTAGCAGTACGTATGTGCGTGTGGGTAGATAGTTAATATATAGAGTGCCCTCTAGTGGTACATAAGAATGTGTAAAATTGTTCATAACGTTATAGGACCAATAAAGCTGTTATCGTGCATTGCAAATGGCTTCTGGATTACACTGTGCTGAAAACCTGTGACCCCCGGGAGTGATCCTGACTGGGAGCTGTAGACCCTACTGGAATGCAAATACTCATAATAATCAGCCCACAGCTAGGATTTCACAATTATTGCTAGGCCCATCAGAGTCATTGGTAAACCAGCTTGGGGTTCCTGTTTTAATCTCTCGTTACCTGCGTTTCGTCCGGTGTTCATCTGAAGGTGTATCCCCACTGTAGCAACCTGCATGGAACTTGGAGGGAGGAGCACAAGTTGGAGGGGGAAGAGCTTGGAGGAGGCACCAGGAAATCAGTTTCTATGCACATGGTTGGAATGCTAGCTGCCGTTGCTGCAGCTCTGTAAATAGTTCTCTTAACAAAGAATCAGTTTCGTTTTACAAGCATGGAGTCCTCTCATGTTATCACTCAGCACGTGGTACAAGAAACACTCACCACAGTTACCTTTTCAGCCCATATATGCAATGTCTTACACTCTGAGTGACGCTCGCTAGACCTTTCAAATGTGTATGGTCCACTGGCCAAAGGTCTTAACCTTCAAACCAACTCGCCCACGGCCTCTTGAAGAGACCAGAGCCCAGGCCCTCAGCTAGTGCAAATTAGCTCCACTGAAGTCAATGGAACTATGCTAATTTATACGAGCTGAGAATCTGGCACAGATTGTTTCTCTATATTTTTATAATTCCCTTTTATTGGTATTTCACCCTGCCAGAAATGTGAACTACTGACAGATTAACACCTATCTGAACTTGCATTTTAATTTGTTAAAAGTGTATTTAATAAAGCAAATATGATTAAACTTCCATGTAGAACCACACCAAAACCAGAATGTGACTGGTCTAATGGGGGTTAAGAAGCAGCTTTCCAATGAGCAGCTTATTCTATAGCTACCAACTAAGGGGTCTGTGACCGGGTATATTAGGCCCAGAGGCCCCCTGCTGGAAGCCTCAGGTCCTATCACACCCATCACAGAAAAGGAGCAGTAGAGAAGCCCTCCAAATGGCCTAGAGTGGCTGCAGGGGAAGCAGCCAATCAGCGAGGCTGCAGGGAGCAACCAATCAGGGCCCAGGAGGGTCACATAAAAGGAACAACAGGGCCAGAGTCACTCAGTTGCTGTATGGAGCTGGAGGAGTGAGCACCATATTCCTGGTTGGCTGAGAGAGTGGCAGGGCCATGGACAGATCAGTTGCTGGCAGGGACTTGGGGACCAAGAGGGAGCTCCTGGCTGGCTGCTGGGACTGAAGATAGAAGAACAGCTGAGGCCAGAAAGGCCCATAAAGAGCAAAGAATCTCCAGGGAGGAAGCCCTGGGGGCATGGCCCCATACCAGGGTGGAGGGATTATTTGAAAGCTTGCCCAGAAGGGGCTGTGGGACTGGATAAGGACTGCACCCAAGGAGGGCTGTAGGAAGTCAGTGTCTCCAGGGAGGAAGCCCTGGGGGTACAGCCCCATAACAGGAACGGGACTATTTAAAGACTGAGCACGGGGAGGGCTACAGAGATATCACCGGGGGGATTCTGAGCTAGCCCCTGGTGGGCTGTATACCCCGGAAGAGGTCTGGTTTGTTTCCCATACAGATGGTGTGTGACTTGGCCAGCGGGCTGAGTCACTGAAAACCACCTGAGAAACCACGGACAGAGGTCACCACAAACAGAGAGTGCAGGCACCCGCACTCGGCGAGGGGTTGCTCACAAGAAGTGGGTACCACGCCGTTACAGGTTCTCATACCTGCCTCTGGAACAGCTGGTAGGGATCACTGTCAGATGCAGGATACTGGTCTAGCTGGACCTCTGGACTGATCCAATCTGGCAGTTCCTATATCCCCATCTTTAAACATCTCGCTGCCCAAGGTTTGTTCTGTTTTTACAGTGCTTAGCCCAGTGAGGTCCCAGGCTATGACCGGGGCCCCTACATGCTACAGTGATACAATTACTGCTACTACTAAAGCAAATCTGCACCATCATCTGCAAATGCCTCGACGGCTCCTCACGTACAGCCGCGGAGGAAAGAGAACCACTTACTCGTACACCACAAGGGGCTTACTGATGTGTTTATATTTGGCTGCTCACTTTCCCAGGAAAGCTGAGCTCAGAGGCAGCCTACGGTTTTTAATGAGGCCCTGCTGGTTTCGTACCCAAGAGAAGCCAGAGAGCCGTTGGCCAAGTCAATTGCTTTTTGTATCACTCAAAGCCCCTCTTGTGGTTAAACTCCAGAAGGGGGTGATGCCACTTCTGCCGGGGCTTGAGAATGACTCAACGATTTCCAGCCTGACAGAGCGTCTCTCTGACCTCACCTGAGCCAGCGCAGCTTACGAAGAAAAACCCAGCCTTGCGTCCCAAACTGGACGGGCTTCAATAGGTGCTGACACCCGGAGCCGGCTGCCCCCCTCGAGAGACAATAATGCCTCTTGAGGAGGAGATGGATTTGTCCTGACTGGAACCTCTTTGGTTGACCCACAGCAGCGCCTGACAGGCCCCAGGGAGACTCGGCAGCACCAGCAGGAAAGGAGCTGAGACTGGAACTGCCCGTTGGAGCACAAGCAGGTACGTGAAAAGGCCTGGCCCCCGCGGGGGCATCGTGGTGCATGGAGGGACCCAGTCTCAGCATCTCTTCGGCTGGCACTGCTGTGTCTTCCCAACTCCTGTCGGGAGCCACTGTGGGCTGGGCCGGGGCTCCTAATTGTCACATTATCACCGCTGTCCCCCCGCTTCCCGCTGGCTGGACAGGGAGCTGTGGCGGGAACTGAGCACAGGACGAGGTGGGCCCTAATCCCTTCCCCAGGCCAGGCTGGACCTGCCTCCTCCGGGCCGGGACCGACCCCGCCCCCGGCCTCCTCCATGCCCTGTCCTCCAGGCTGGGACCGGCCTGCTAAGCCCCCCCAAGAAGAAGCTGCAGCCTTAGCGGGGAGGAGGAAGAAGGGATGTCTGCTTCTGCCTCCCCACTGTAGGGGGAAAAAATCACCAAAGTTTGGGGGAGGGGACTGGGCAGCTGCATATAGCCCCTGAAATTCAAACATTTCCCTGGGACGCTGCCCTGAATTCAACCAACCAATCAAATCAAATCCTTGATTTCCTCCGGGCCTTAGTTATAAAATAGACTGGTACCGATTCAGCAGTGTTGCTAAGTCTGCCCCTAGTGGCGGCTGCCATTTACTGCTTGCAATTTGTTGGGTAGTGAGGTGTCCGTGACGTCTTCCTAGAATTCGTGGGGGGCCTGCATTTGTGTGGCGCATGCGTGTGCACATGTGACACTTCTCCTGTGTCTCCAGCTTCTAAGAGATCCGAGGCCACCCAAGTCCTATCCTGTCCCTGTGCGAAAAACACATAGGTGCTTATCACGTGGGCGATAGCTGGCTTATCCGTGACATCATGGTACCCTGGAGCAGGTTTGATTCCATCCAGTGGAGGGCTCAGGTGCCAAACACATGCACTGCCCCTAATGTTACTGCTCCCTGGCTGCTGCTGCTCCCGTGCTTGTGAAGTGTGGTCCAAAGCAGAGTACTAGGGCAACAACTGTTCTCAGCCCAGCACTACTGAGTGACGATGGACAATCAAACCACGGCAAGACCAGCCCATCCGCCTTCACGCTGATTTTTGGGGAAAGAGATGATGCAGTGCCTCGTTTACAAGCCAATGCTTGTAAAACTAGCCCCCTACTGCTCCTTGGGTGGGGCACATTACTGTCTGCAGCAGTGGTGCGGTAGCAGCCAGGGGAGGAGGACCCTCCAATCTGATCATACATGTCTTGGCTTGTACACAAATGCAGATGGCAAGTTACTTTTTTTCTGGTAAGCATGGGATTCAGGCCACACACCGTTACAGCTGGGAGAACTGTTGCTGCCCAATGCACTGCAGATCATGAGTTTATGGAGTGATTGGCCTTTCTGAACCCAATTATACTTTTGGCCTTCACAACATCCCCTGGCAAGGAGTTCCACAGGTTGACTGTGCATTGTGTGAAGAAATACTTCTTTTTGTTTGGTTTTACATCTGCTGCCTATTAATTTCATTGGATGACCCCTGGTTCTTGTGTTATGTGAAGGGGTAAATAACACTTCCTTATTTACTTTCTCCACACCACACATGATTTGATAGACCTCTATCGTATCCTGCCTCACTCATCTCTTTTCTAATCTTAACAGTCCCAGCCTTTTAAATGTGCCCTCATACGGAAGCTGTTCCATACCCCTAAACATTTTTGTTGCCCTTCTCTGCATCTTTTCCAATTCTAATATATCTTTTTTGAGATGGGGTGACCAGACCAGCATGCAGTATTCAAAAGTGTGGGCGTACAATGGATTTATATAGTGGCATTATGATATTTTGTCTTATTATCTATCCCTTTCCTAATGGTCCCTAACAGTCTGTTAGATCTTTTGACTGCCACTGCACATTGAGCGGCTGTTTTACAGAGAACTATCCACGATGACTTCAAGATTGCTTTCTTGAGTGGTAACAGCCAATTGAGGGCCAGGGTCACTGCTCCAAGAGGGGCTGGGCCCTGCCTCTGCCAGCTGGAATCATTTATTAACCATTGCTTGTCTCTGTACACAGCATAAGACCTCCGAGACAGTGAGTCATAATACTGCCCATGCAGTGTGTAACATACAGCCCTGTTCTCATTTCTAATGCTGCCGTTAAAATAAAATCAGTCTGTTTTCATTGAAATAAAAAACTTCTTAAACTTTTCTACACCTATTTGGTAGGGCTGGTGTCATGGTGACAAGACTCCCTGCACCCCATCCCCTCTCTGGTCTCTGAGGGCATCCCCTCAGGTATCAGCCTTGTGCTTTTACTGACCTCAGGGCCAAATTATGCACTTATCCCACTCTTAGACTGGTCCCCAGGCTACAGTCAGCACCAGGTGTATTCAGCACGTTTACCCAGCAGGTCCACCTGAGTTCAGGCACCGGCGGTTCTACCCTTCAGGAGTCTGTGCCCAGTGGAGAACCAACATATTGTTCATGGTAACAAATGAAACAAAGCGTTTAGAGAAAGTGTTTTAAAACAACAGTCTACACTCACATCTATCCTACCTAGAGGCTTATCCTACCCTGATGGTAAACTAGGCAGGCCTAGCATCTTCAGACACCCCAGCATTGCCTGTGACACAGTGGGTTCCCCCAAAACAACTACCTCTCCTCTCTTGGGAGAGTCCTTTTAAGCCTGCTGGAGTCCTTTTGATCTCCTGTGTTCATGGGCCTCTTCCTGTTCTGGTCAAAACCAATGTTGTAAATTGGCTGGAGATACAGGCAAATAGCTCTGGCATTGTCCCTTAACCACTCCTGGCTTATCTTAAGCCGCTCTTTACTTCCCTGCCTGTTTTTTCCAGGCCAATTCCAGCTGAATTAGACCAGTGTTGTTGGATGAAGCCAGTTCTGCTGTAGTTAAGAACAGTTTTCATACAGGATACACCCCAGAAATCAGGCAGGTGTACACTAGCCATAAATTACAGAGCCACGCCAAACTCCAATATTTGTTGTCAAACCTGTTTCTGATAGAAAATTAGATTTTCTCTAAAACGAGATTAAATTTTGTTTTTCTATCAAAAAACCCACTGTCCAAAACCTGAAATGTTTCAGCCAAAATTTGTCAGCATTTGAATTCCTGCCAAATATTGAAGTTTTCTACAGAAAATTGAGACAAAACCACTTTTCATTTTTGTTTTTCTTCCCCCCCCCTCCAAAATCAGTCTTTTGACCCACGCTCATATTAGGATTTAGCAAAAGCCCTTTAAAGAAATAAATAAAACATAAATTTGGGCCCATCTGCTCCCCAAGACACCCTGAAAACTGTCCTCTGACAACAGTTTCAGGGATGGTACTTTGTGATCACTGCTCTTGACTGGCTAAGAACTGTCCACAGCCTTTTATTTTTGTTACCCAACCCTCACCCTAGCCCCTTACTTCTCTTATCCACCTGCTATGTCTTGTCTTTTGGATTGTAAACTTTTGGGGGCAGGGATTATCTTTAATTCTGTGTCTGTACAGTGCCTCACACAAAGGGACCCCTCCCGGTTGGTCAATAGATGCTACCATTATATAAATGTTAATAAAATAATTCACTTAACAGTTCCTCTTTAATATTTATGTTACCCAGAGGTTGACTGAGAAGCCACATGATGCCCTTGGATTCCTGTGAAAATGAAGGATGGGCCTAAACCAAACCCCTGGATCTGAAATCTGTCAACTCCAGGGAAGATCTGGCTGCAAACTCACAGCCAGTCCCCTCTTTTAAATGGATCCATATGCTGCTGACAACATTATTTGGTAAATCATACACATGGGGAACTGGGAGCAGAACCCTTGACCTTTCAATTCTAACACACAGGCCCCATCACAGGGGGAACTCTATTGGCATTAGCAGAAACTGGTTCCTTAGCCTCTCCTTGATCCCTGACTCTAGCAGGCAGCATCCCGTGCTCCCTCCCCCCATCCCCCCCAAGCCAGTACAGATTGCACAGTCTCTACAGTGGGCCAACCCCTGGTTCCTGCAGAAGGGTGAGGGAGCGATAAAGTACCACCAAAATCTTTTAGTCAATATTTCACCAGGACTGAAGGCCGGACTGGTAAGAGGTAAAGGGAAGCTAGTGGCTGGACATTCGCCTTAGCCTGAGGCAATGCCCTTATCCCAATTCATTTGAAAAACACAGCTCAAAAGAGGCTTCTTAACGTCATGATTTAAAAGCACAGATCCAGTAGTTGCATTGTTTGGGGGGTGGGGGGTGTGCAAGAGACTGACTGAAAGAGGCAGCATGATCGAATGGGCAGAGCCCTAGATCTGCACTCAGGAAAGTTGAGTTTTACCCTCTGCCCTGCCACTTGCCTTGCCCAAGTCACTGCCCCTCTCTGTGGCCCCTTCCCACTCTTTGTCTGTCTTCTCTGTTTGGGCTGTGAACTCTTCAGGGCGGGGAGGCTCTCTTACAGGGCAGGGAGGGTGTATAGCACCTGCCCCAGTGGCCCTGATCTCAGCTGGAGTTTCTAAATCCTACTGTGTGATTTCAGTGGGCAGTGGATTGGGCCCAGAGATTAAAGGAGTTACCCAAGGTCCCACAGCTAGTCTGTGGCAGATTCAAGCATTAAACATAAATCTTCCAAGTCCCAGTCCAGCACCTCTGCCACAAACCCACTGTACCTATTTTCCAGCCTCCCTGTCCTGTTGCATTGATCATTGTGAGGCTGGGTGAATACAAACTCCATGAAAAGCCAGCTCAACTACTACATAACCTGAAAAAAGAAAAGGAGGACTTGTGGCACCTTAGAGACTAACAAATTTATTTGATGCATCCGGATGCATCCGATGAAGTGAGCTGTAGCTCACGAAAGCATCCGATGAAGTGAGCTGTAGCTCACGAAAGCATCCGATGAAGTGAGCTGTAGCTCATGAAAGCTTATGCTCAAATAAATTGGTTAGTCTCTAAGGTGCCACAAGTCCTCCTTTTCTTTTTGCGGATACAGACTCACACAGCTGCTTCTCTGATACATAACCTGAGATGTTTTAAAAATCACAAACATTATTGTTCAGGTCTGGCCTCCCTGTATTTGGCTATTAGAATAATCTTGTTTTCTTAGGAAAAAAAATAAGTAATTTTCCTTTGGCCTAGATGAGCCAATAGGTAACAAACTGAATCTTTGAACGGTATTTGAGTAGCACTTTAACAAGGCTTCCAGACGGCCCTGCTGTCTGAATGGGTCCCCTGTGCTTTGTATATCAGGACACCCACTGTATAATTTTACAGTCCTGTGAAGTCAGGCTAATATTTGCTGAACAAATAAGGTTTCTGTCTCCAGTTTAATAGACTGGTACTCCAGACAGAAGCAAAAAGTGCCAGTTCTGATGAAGAAACTCTAATGAGCCCTTCGAAATAGTTTGTGAAGAAAAAAAAAAAAAGCACCAAGTGCCAGCACAAAAACCGCAATCCGTGCCAAGCAAAATACACCTCACCTATTAAAGTATGACTAATCAAGTGGCACTTTTTGCAGTGCAAAGACATAACTTTTCATGAAAACACCAAATAAGGCTGTGTGTGAAAGGTGGACAAGCGATTTTTTTCCCCCCGCAAGACGAGCGCGTGTTTTTGATGAGGATTTATTTCACTATTTAGTCTATTTATTTCTGATAGGCTGTCCCGTCATTTGCATCAGAAGCTGGGGAGAGAGAAACATACCGGTTGTGCCATAATATGAAATGAAAAGGGAATGGAAAATATAACCCAATGTTATTCACGATTGTTATTTTTAAAAAGGTAAAATAGCTTCAGAAAGCTGGTCAGAAAGATTTGGGGTTGAAATTCACCAGCGAGACAAGTGGGGAGTGGACGTCCAAAGGATAACTTAAACCCTGCAGAAAGCCACAAAAATGTTCAAAATATATAATGATATGTTGCATTTGTATCAGAGATGTGTCTGAACTGCCCTCAGTTACCAGGAGGATGAATGAGTCAGGTTGATTGACTCACCCCATTTATTATCAGGTGTTTGCACTGCAGTAGCACCTGCAGGGCCCCATTGTGCAAGTTGCTGTACAGACATAGTAGGAGACAGTCCCGGCCTTGAGGAGCTTACAGTCTTCACAGACAAGACAAAGAGAGCATGGGAGGGGAAACACGAGCACGGAGTGGGGCAGTCACTTGCCCAAGGGCCCACGGAAATTCAATGGCAGAGCCTAGAATCCTGGCTCCCCATCTGGTACCCTATCCACTGGGCACTGCTCCCCAGTTTTATTCCAGTCTGTGGAGTGCCTTTCATTCCAAAATATCTTTCACACACCACACGACACACACTGCACCCCCACCCACCCCCGACGGACTGTACTTCACCCCCAGTTGCCAGGCAGTGGAACATGGCAGCCGCCTGGCTACGGACAGCCCTAGTGCACGACAGAGGCAGAAGATGGGCTGGAACTACACTTCACTATGCCACAGAGCAGAACTCGCGTCAGACCCATCGTTAAGCACTTCATGGCTGGCCTGCTGCTTCAGGAGCTGAGATACCATTGCCGCCCATCGATAACCCGTTGACAACCCAACGGTGCCCCAGGCCTTGGCTGGCCCAAGCAGCAGCACTGGAGATGTGCCTGGCATGTGAGGAAGTGGGGCAGTATAATAAACCCATCACTGTCCGCAAACAGACCTCACAGTCCTGAGGGAACAGAATCCGAGACCTACTGTTCCCAAACCATCTAACTGACATTTACAAAAGTGGCTTCAGGTTTTGGGCGCCCAAAGTGGGACACTGTTGCTCTGATTTACAAACGAGCTGAGCACCCTCCCAATGGCACCCTGACTTTAAGCTCGGTTCACCGAGTGCCTGTATGTCTCTCAGACACAAGATGTTCTACACTGTGCCACACACTTTCTGATTTTCTAGGGGCAACATTTTTTGTCACAACTCTTCTCCCTCAGGCCGTTTATGAACACACAGCTAGGTGTCAATATACATAAAGGTCAGCTACGAGATCATGGTCATGATACTGCATTACAGCCACTGAAGACTTAATTTCAGCAACAGGAATAAAACAGGATGTACTTGCTTCCACACACAAGCCCTATCACTTGATCTAAAGAAGTATCACCATTAGCTGTTAGCATTATAGGGCATATGACACAGTTGAGAAGTTCTGATTGCATCCAGTAGAGGGCAGTGGTGCATGCGGACACCCCCCAAAGGATGGGCTAGATGTCATAATAGACCTTTGCAGCTCCAATTTCTCTGATCTAACAGCACACGCTGCATTAGCTAGCCATCATATTGTACAATGGCATGTCCATTTTGGGAGATTAGGGGGTTGGGAGCTGCACAATGAATTGGTTGGTGTGGGTACCAATTTCATATTTCTGGTTACACCCTGATATAGATTATATAGATATAGATACCATCACTGGAAACACAAGCAAGGCTAGAAACACAAATATAAGAAGAAAGGCATCACCCATCACAAAAATGGCTCTGATACGATTCTCGCAGTTTTTATTTAGAACAGGATTAAGGGAAAGGCATTGGTGGTTACGTGAAATTAGGGAGAGAAAGAAAAGAGTATTTGGCCCTAAATAAATCAACAATTATGTCAAGTACCATGATTCATCCTCTTTCTCCACATATCAGATGCAGCTCCTAATCAGCAAAGGGGGAGGGATAGCTCAGTGGTTTGAGCATTGGCCTGCTAAACCCAGGGTTGTGAGTTCAATCCCTGAGGGGGCCATTTAGAGATCTGGGGCAAAAATTGGGGATTGGTCCTGCTTTGAGCAGGGGGTTGGACTAGATGACCTCCTGAGGTCCCTTCCAACCCTGATATTCTATGATTCTATGACTACAAAGCCACAAAAAATAATCCAAACTACACATATATAATGATGGGGTCTACAGAATGTTAGGAACTATTAGGAAAGGGACAGAAAATATCATAATGCCAATATATAAGACATACGAACGGTCATACTGGGTCAGACCAAAGGTCCATCTAGCCCAGTATACTGTCTTCCAACAGTAGCCAATGCCAGGTGCTTCAGAGGGAATGAACAGAACAGGTAAGCATCAAGTGATCTATCCCCTGTCGCCCATTCCCAGCTTCTGGCAAACAGAGGCTAGGAACACCATACCTGCTATCCATCAATAGCCATTGATGGACCTATCCTCCATGAATTTATCTAGTTCTTTTTTGAACCCTGTTATAGTCTTGGCCTTCACAACATCCTCTGGCAAGGAGTTCCACAGGTTGACTGTGTGTTATGCGAAGAAATACTTCCTTTTGTTTGTTTTAAACTGGCTGCCTATTAATTTCATTTGGTGACCTCCAGTTCTTGTGCTATGAGGAGTAAATAACACTTCAAGATTCACTTTCTCCACACCTGTCATGACTTTATAGACCTCAATCATATCCCTCCTTAGTGGTCTCTTTTCCAAGCTGAAAAGTCCCAGTCTTATTAATCTCTCCTCATACGAAAGCTGTTCCATACCCCCAATCATTTTTGTTGCCCTTTTCTGAACCTTTTCCAATTCCAATATAAATCCATGGTTTACCCACACCTTGAATGCTGCGTCCAGTTCTGGTTGCCCCATCTTGAAAAGGAGAGAGTGGAACTGAAAAAGATCAAAAATGATCAAGGGTATGGAACTGATTCCCTATGAGGAGAGACTAAAAATATTAGGGCTGTTCATATTAGAAAAGGGGGGCTATGACAGTGGTCTATAAAATCATGAATGGGGTGGGAAAAGTGAATGGAGAAGTGTTATTTACCCTTTTCCACAATACAAAAACCAGGGGTCACCTGATGAAATTAATAGGTTGTAGGTTTAATACAAACAAGAGGAAGTACTTTTCCAACACAATGCACAATTAACCTGTGGAACTCATTGCCTTGGGATGTTGCGATGGCCAAAAGTATAACAACCGAATCAGTTCATGGAGGATAGGTCCAGCAATGTCTATTGGCCAAGATTGTCAGGGATGCAAACTATCCTTGGGGCAATCCTAAACCTCTGAATGCCAGAAGTTGGGATGGGAAGACATGGGTGGAGCTCTCCAAAACTATCCTGTTCTGTACAGTCTCTGGGAAGCTCTGGTAGTAGCCACTGTCAGAGACAGGTATGGCCCAGGGAGCCCCCCAATGCCAGCCAGTGCACCATACCATAATTCTCTTCAGGCATTACACAATCATTCCCCCAGCTCACAGTTGTCATAATCTGTAGATAAAAGGTGTTGTGTAAGGTGCCATATGCAAACCAGTAACACTCTGGTCATTAATATTAGTGCACAACGTATATATGGGGGATGTACAAAGAATTATAAGTTTGTGCTGGAAATATGTTACTAAAAATATGTGCCCAAGTCCAGCTGGTCCTAGACAAAGGAACGTTCTTTCATCAGCTTGACTGGGGCTCCAACGTAAATTAAGCAAGGTGAGACCAAAGACAGTGAAAAGCACATTTATATGTCAGGCAAACAAACCCATCAGGTGAACTAGTGGCGGGGAAGACGACCATTTAACGATGTCAACGGGGTGTGGAGACTGCATCCCCAAGAAGCCTTCCTGCCTCTTGAAATGGGGTCAAGTTAGAAGCAGAGGCAAAAGGCCATTTGCTTACCCATCAGTGGATGGGCACAAGGGGCCAGGGCTCTTGTAATCCAAGACAGTTGGATCCTTCAACCAAGGGGGCTGAAGTCTCTGGGAACCGATTACAGACGAGAAACCTGCTTAGGCAAAGATTGTAACTTGCTGAAGGTAAGTTCTAGTCACTAGAAAACATGTCTAGTTTTACTTGTAACCAGATCTGTGTCTTCTGTTCTGACTGCTTATCACTTACATCCCTGTCCTTTGTTAATAAACACCTTGTTTTATTACAAAACCATCTCAGTGATGTGTACTAAAGCGAAAGGTAAAATCCTCCGCCAAACTCACAGGCTGGTGTGTGCCCTGTCTCTTGGGAGGCGGCTTAACTTCTGTGAGGGTCCAGTGGCAGGGACTGGACACTGCAGGGCGATGTCTCTGAGGCACGCAGGAATTGGGGTTCACTGCTTGGTACCTGCGAGGCAAGGTTTGGACTGGCAGAGTCCTGAGGAGTTTGCTAGCAAGGCAGACAAGCCGGCACGTCAGGGAGCTGACTCACAGCTTAGCAGCAGCAAAGCTCACTCCTGACGCAGCAGAGCGAGAACACGGTGGCTCACAGTTCTGGGTGAGTGGAGCAAGGTGTCCCAACAGGATACGCGGCTAAATGAGCCATCGGTCTGACCCAGTACGGCTATTCTTATGGATGAAACAAGCTTTGAAATCTTAAGCCTTAGCCTGGCTTCCAAAGTCTCCATCGGAGCTTGGGTGAAAAGATGAGCCATTATTGTAAGAGTTTCTTCTCTTTTCCCTCTTGATTTCTTTCTTTCTGGTATTCCTGTCAATGGGACTCTCAGTAGCTGATGTCCAGAATTTGGTGGGAATTTACTTTGGTGAAAGCAAATAGCTTTTTTTAAAAAAACTGTACCGAGAGGAAGAGTGTTCTGGTGGGTGAGGCTGTAACTTTGGGGCGCTAGATTCAAATCACCATTCTTCCAGTGCTCCTTTATAACCCTACATGTGTCACTTAACACGACATCTCAATTCCCTATCTGTAAGATTCTTTCTCTTTCCCTGTCTTCTCTACGTAGTTCAGTATGTGTTCGTACAGCACCTAGCACAATGGCACCCTGATCTCAATGAAGACCTCTTGGTGGTGGTGTCATCAAATAATAATAAAAATGCTTTTATGATTTTTTAAAATGTCAAGTAATACATTTTTGCCTCTATTCTTTTTTCGTGTTCTTATGCCACACCCACCACCGTGGTTTTGAGTATTTGGATTTAAACATTCTCCTGCAGAGTCTGCAACCCAAACGTTGCAGGATCAGGGTAGTGAACAAGAACTAGGAAGCGAAACTAGACACTAGTTTCTCATTTCTGTGGTCCAAGAGAAGGAGAATGTAAGAATGTACAGAAACAACATAAATAGTAAAAAAATAAATAAGCTTTTTACATACTTTTCAGTTTTGAATCATGCGGGTTGTCATTATTCACACAGGTAAGGCCAACGTTTTTATTATATGATTTTTAGAATGACATGAAACTGGCAACTTTCAGACCTAGCTCCAGCTCCAAGCATTCCTGAGGTTTGGAGTGATCTGGATCTGGGGAGGTTTGGCTCAATCCTTTTAGAGATGTCGCCAGCAGAAATTGAAAACCATGACTCGTGGTAGAAAGGCCATAAAGGAGCCTGATTTTCAGAAAGTGCTGAGCACCTGCTGTGACAGATAGGGCAGTTTCCTTCAAAAGCCTTGCAAAACCTCATTGGAGTGAGCTTAATCTTTAGAGTCCATTGTATTAAATGCAAAGTGTATGTATTATTATGGGATTGTATGTAACTTCTCAGGAGGTGGAGATGTGGCCAGTGTAAACCTTGGGACGCGACATGAGCTTGAAAGGATTATTTTCAACAATGTGCCAGACAACAGGAAACTTTTGGTGCAAAGTTAAGTGGGATTCCTAGGAAATACCCAGGGAGAGGTGAGTGCAAACTCCCACCTCTGGATCCAGCCTTTTGAAGCTGCACCCTGAGGAGAGAACCGTTGCCTTCCGATTACCTGCTGCTGGAATTGGAAGATCAGAGGCCCAAATGGTGTAACGGAGAAACTGACTTATTCATAGTTGTTCTTGTTCTGAGCAACAGCTGTAAGGAATTTACACCCACAGAATAATCCTGGGGAGGGGTTTGAAGGACTGATTACCCCCCAGAGTCCTTGCTGGAGCTGGAGTGATCTCAGGTAAGCTTATTAGCAAGTGTGTAGATTCTTTTATTGTTTAAATATGTTTTCTCTTTCTTGCTTTCACCTTAAGAATATATGGGCTTGCTTAGCAAGGGCTGTGTAGTCACTTATAACTGGGAGCAGTTACACTGCATAGTGCCTCTGGAGAGAAAACAAAGTGTAGCTACCGGCCAGAGAGGCTGTCTGGCTTGCTGGGGTTAGTGTAGGCAGGAGACTATGCAGCCTGGAAGTACTCCAGGCAAGAAGGAGAGAGATGCATTTTCTCCACCCAAGAAAGGAGGTGGCTGGGGAGCCAGCCGTAAAGAGTGAGTGTCCTTACTGGATCACTAGAGGGAAATAAGATTGCCTGAGCCGTGACATCTGCCTGCTGAAAATAAGGCCCTTTAAGGTGTTTCAAGTGGGGCACTGGAAAACGGAAGCCCCCTAAAATCACTAGTGACTTTTGCAAATCTTGGCCAGTGAGTTTGATTCTGAGCTCAGCTACCCTGGTGTAAATCTGGAGTCACTCCATTGACCTCACTTACACAAGGGTACTGGAGATCAGAATCCAGTGAAAAGATGTGAGAGAGATGCGCTGAAAGGGAAAATTCTAACGTCATCCAGAAATGAGCTGTGGAAATTGTAGTTTTATTGTAATTGTCAGCTGCATCACTCACATGCCATAGGGAGAGGCCCCGCATCCAGAGCTTCTGCTTGTTCTTTGTTGCAGTCATGAATGACTCAAGAGGGGTGATAATAAGCGAGGTATAGTGCAGAGAGGGACTGTGAAGGTTCCCTACGCAACTCTGACAATGCCCTTCAGCCCTGACATGCCGCATTCCTGCTGTCCCAGTTCTGGGCCTCCCACTCCCTTCACAGCTCTACCAAAGCACCTGAGGCCATGTCGACACTTAAAAATCAGATCGACCTCGCAATGCTGCTCAGGCTGTGAAAAGTCTGCACCCTGCGCGACATAACTAGGTCGACCTAACCGCCTGCGTAGATGCAGCGAAGGTCAATGGAAAAATTCTTACGTCCACCTAGCTGTCCCCTCTCGGGGAGGTGAATTAACTACGTCAATGGAAAAACCCCTTCTATCGATGCCAGAAGCATCTACGCTACAGTGGTACAGCTGTAGCGCCCTAGCTGCTGTGGTCTAGACAGTCACTCAGTCTTGACCGGCAGCTCCGCTTGGAATTCCAGTTCTGGGCCTCATTTCATCTCCGCCGTGACCGTCAGACCTCCCCACGACTCCAATTCTGGTGCTCGCGCAGCTCTGCTAATGCGCCTTCATCTCGCCAAGCAGCATCCACCGCTATTCCTGTTTCGGGCCCCACACGAACCCCGCTAAGGCATCTTAACCAGAACTTCAGTGCTGTGGGCTCCCCCAGGGCTAGGCTCCACACTCCTCTGCCAACGCATCCCCATCCTGCTCTGCAAACTTCCTCCTCTTCCTGGCCTGGGCCCCACAGAGCTCTGCCAACGTACGTCAGTGCTGACCTGTAACAGCCCCCTGCCATTCCTGTCCTGGACTCCACACACCTCTGCCATTACACCTGATTCCTGACCTGTGACCACCCCCTGCTGTTCCAGGGCAGGACCCCACACTGCTCTGGCAATGCACCTCCATCCTGACCTGCAACAACCTCTGCTAGCCCGGCTGCAGGCCCCATGAAGCTTTTGTCAATGTACATCAGTGCTGACCTGCACCAGCCCCCTGCTAGCTCCGCCCCGGGGTTTAGCAGTTGCAGACCTGTAATTCTTTTGTAACTTGTGTTTACTGTTGTTATCCACGTTGCTATTGCACACAGAGGGTAATCTGGGGAGAACCTGGAGCAATTCCCAGACGGCTAAAAAGCAAAAGACCTTCATGCTGCTATTACTGAGAAAGTTGCCTTTTTTGAGGGGGATGAGACAGTAGCTTCATGATATCCTGGACAAGATCCATATGCCACCAGGTTTCCTCGCACTGTCTTACACACCAGTTAGGAGCGGCTTTTACCAGGATTGTTCTCCCAGCAACCTCTGATTTGCCCATCTGTGATTCCAGCAGCCCAGTAAATCCAGGAAGGAACCTTCTGTGCAAAGCCGAAGAGGTTCATCCAGAAGCAGAAAGCGCCCTGACTGCCCTGCACTAGCGGTCCTTCTGGATCCATCCCCGGAGATGGGCACGAGGGTCGTCTATATCACAGCAAGCCGCTCACTCACCGAGCACTTGCAACACTGCAAGTCTTCCCGTACCTTCTTCTGTACCACGGTCGGAGACAGGATACAGGACTAGATGGACCGTGGATCTGACCAGGTACAGCAATTCCTATGGAGGAGAGATGGCACTTCGCACACATGCCCAGCGTGACCTAGTAGTGCAAGCGGCAATCTCAGGATGTTGAGAGACCCCGTATGATGAGCAGAGGCTGTGTCCAGCATCAGTCAGACTGGGAGCCAGGGAGAACTGCGGAGTCTATGTCCAGCAGCCTCAGTACAGAATCTACTTTCAATCTGTTAGAGCCAAGTTGTGTCTCTTCTCTGCTGCGTCCCAGAAAGCACTGGAGGAAGGAGATGGGGAGAGCTGTGCTTCTCTCACAGGGTAGGGCTGCCCCTGCCCAGGGTTTCCCAGGATTGTCCCTTGTTTCTGAGGTAGCTGTCCTGGGAAGTCTGTCCGGGTGCTCCATACACACTGCCAGCTGTCCAGTCTGATGAGCTCAGATTCCTCCGAGCTGGCCCATCTTTTTGTACTCCAGAGGTGGCAGCCCCACCCGGGGGTCAATGAAAAGTAAACTCAAAATGGGCCAAGCCTGTTAAAAGGAAGCAGGCGGGAGATGTTTTCTTTACAAGCGCACACAGCCTAACCACACAAGCTCACTGATGTCTAATGCACCTTCTACTCCACATAATGGGCCAAAGCCAAATCTCAGGACAAACAGGCAGGATGAGGAAGGCTGCTCTTGTGTTTGGTGCACTGGACTAGGACTCTAGAGATCAGAGCTCAGTTCCTGGCTGTGCCACAGATTCACCATGTAGCCTTGGACAAATCACTTAATCTCTCTGGCCCAGATCCTCAGCGCCACTGACTTCAGTGGAACTTAGGAGCCTAGATATCTTTGTGGATCTGGGCCTCAGTTTGCCATCTGTAAAATAGGGATAATGCTACTGTATTTCTCCTACCCTTTGTTTCCCTGGGCTACTTAAGTTGCCAGCACTTTTGGGGTAGGGGCTGTCTCTTGCTTTACATTGACACTGGTCCCAGTCCATCACTGCCTTGTGGCTGCTCCCAAGACTATTGTGAAGGAACCGAGCCACTGGCTCCCCAGGTGTTTTAAGCCTCCAGAGCCCGATCGGAATGCAACCACTGTCCCAGTCTTTGGGATCCCTAGGCAAGCTCATAAGGTGCAGACTTTTTCTCTGGCATCCTCTCTTGGAAGCTGGAACCCACCATCCAGCTGCCTAGTCCCTAGGCTCAGTTCTCACCCTTCACACTCTACCATTTGGCTGAGAATTCTAACTCCACCGCTCTTTTACTTAACAGATAAAACAGAGAGCACATCTCATGTAGAAAACAAGTCACCTTAACGGCAATGCCTCTAGCTCACCCTGCCCAAGGGTCCATCTGGGATCAGGCAGGCAGCGTCCCCACCCCTGCTTCATCCGGCTCCTCTTGCAGCTCTCATCAGTAGGAGCTGCTGAAAATGGCCAAAGACCAAGAGCAAATAACAAGTTTCTGCCTTTTTATTACTTTCCAGTCCCTGAGTCAGGTGACTCCCTGGTCAGCCTCAATAGATGACCACAGAGTGCTACCATGTGACTTCATTGCCAAGGCAAGCTCTGCCCTGTTGAACTGGTTCTCCTGATTGGGAGCTGTTCTGTTGTTGAGAGCTATTCCATTTCAACAGGAGAGCACTTTAAGTCAACAACCCACTTGTTGTTCTTTTGCCACCAGCCCTTGGAATTTCAGTGTAACATGGAGGCAACCAGACAGCAGAGAAGGCCAAGGGGACGCACATTCAAAATGGAGTTTGAAACTTGGTAAAGATACAGACAGAGAGTTCATTGGCTCACACAGACTTCATAAATTGTACTGCTAGATTCCCCAAATTGTCATGCGCCTGGGCAGTATTGTAGACTAATGGACAGAGTGTTGCCCTGGGAATCCAGATATCTGTGTTCTAATCACAGCTCTGCCACTGATCTTCTGTGTGACCTTGGCCAAGTCATTTGGCCTCTGTTGCCCTTCCCTCCCTATGTCTGCTTAGGCTGTAAATGCTCAGCAGAAGGGACTGTCTCCTGCTGTGTGTATGTACAGCACGTGGCACACTGGGGGCTTGACCTCAGCCAGGGCCCTAAGGCATACAAATAAATATAAGATGCTGGTGGTTTAGTGAATATGTGTGTGCTTACACAGCTTTGGATTTGACTCATTGGTCTTATAAGGCTGGGGACTGGCAGCTAGATTGCCAAGCATGGTTTAGAGCTGACTCATAGAAAACCATGATTAAATATATTTGAGTAAAATTTTCAAAAGTATCTAAGTGTTTTAGAAGCTTAAGTTCCATTTTCAAAAGGGACTTTGGCAGATTCACTGGAGTCCATGGAACTTAGTCTCTTCACTGCCTAGGTCACATTTCACAATGTTACTCCCTGTGTTTTGTGGCTTTGCCTTCCAGCCCCTCTCAGCTTCAGGTGGATCAACTAGTTCTAACTTATGCATTTCCAAACCATCAATTATAAGGCATTAGAATCATAGGCCTAGAAGGGACCTCTAGAGGTCATCTAATCCAGTCCCCTGCACTCGTGGCAGGACTAAGTATTATCTAGACCAACCCTGACAGGTGTTTGTCTAACCTGCTCTTAAAAATCTCCAATGATGGAGATTCCACAACCTCCCTACACAATTTATTCCAGTGCTTAACCACCCTGACAGTTAGGAAGCTTTTCCTAACGTCCAACCTAAACCTCTCTTGCTGCAATTTAAGCACATTGCTTCTTCTCCGATCCTCAGAGATCAACGCGAACAATTTTTCTCCCTCTTCCTTGTAACAACCTTTTATGTACTTGAAAACTGTTATCATGTCCCCCCTCAGTCTTCTCTTCTCCAGACTAAACAACCCCACTTTTTCTGTCTTTCATTGTAGGTCATGTTTTCTAGATCTTTAATCATATTTGTAGCTCTTCTCTCGAGTTTCTCCAATTTGTCCACATCTTTCCTGAAATGTGGCGCCCAGAACTGAGCACAATACTCCAGCTGAGGCCTAATCAGTGCGGAGTAGAGCGGAAGAATTACTTCTCATGTCTTCCTGACAACACTCCTGCTAATACAGCCCAGAATGATGTTTGCTTTTTTTGCACAGTGTTACATTGTTGGCTCATATTAAGCTTGTGATCCACTATAACCCCCAGATCCCTTTCCGCAGTACTCCTTCCTAGGCAGTCATTTCCCATTTTGTATGTCTGCAATTGATTGTTCCTTCCTAAGTGGAATACTTTGCATTTGTCCTTATTGAATTTCAGCCTATTTACTTCCAACCCTTTCTCCAGTTTGTCCAGATCATTTTGAATTTTAATCCTAGCCTCCAAAGCACTTGCAGCCCCTCCTAGCTTGCTATCATCCACAAATTTTATAGGTGTCCTCTCTATGCCATTATCTAAATCATTTATGAAGATATTGAACAGAACCGGACCCAGGACCGATATCTGTGGGACCCCACGCGATATGCCCTTCCAGCTTGACTGTGGACCACTGATAACTGCTCTCTGGGAATGGTTTTCCAGACAGTTATGCACCCACCTTAGAGTAGCTCCATCTAGGTTGTATTTCCCTAGTTTGTTTATGAGGTCATGCGAGACCATATAAAAGCCTTACTAAAGTCAAGATATACCACATCTACCGCTTCCCTCCATCCACAAGGCTTGTTACCCTGTCAAAGAAAGCTATCAGGTTGGTTTGACACAATTTGTTCTTGACAAATACATGCTGACTGTTACTTATCACCTTATTATCTTCTAGATGTTTGCAAATTGATTGCTTCATTATTTGCTCCATTATCTTTCTGAAAAAAGAAAAGGCGTACTTGTGGCACCTTAGAGACTAACCAATTTATTTGAGCATAAGCTTTCGTGAGCTACAGCTCACTTCATCGGATGCATTCTGTGGAAAGTGTAGAAGATCTTTTTATACACACAAAGCATGAAAAAATACCTCCCCTCACCCCACTCTCCTGCTGGTAATAGCTTGTCTAAAGTGATCACTCTCCTTACAATGTGTATGATAGTCAAGTTGGGCCATTTCCAGCACAAATCCAGGTTTTCTCCCCCCCCCCACACACACAAACCCACTCTCCTGCTGGTAATAGCTTATCTAAAGTGACCACTCTCCTTACAATGTGTATGATAATCAAGGTGGGCCATTTCCAGCACAAATCCAGGGTTTAACAAGAATGTCTGAGGAAGGGTGGGGGGGGGGAGGAGGAAAAAACAAGGGGAAATAGGTTACCTTGCATAATGACTTAGCCACTCCCAGTCTCTATTTAAGCCTAAGTTAATTGTATCCAATTTGCAAATGAATTCCAATTCAACAGTCTCTCGCTGGAGTCTGGATTTGAAGTTTTTTTGTTGTAATATCGCAACTTTCATGTCTGTAATCGCGTGACCAGAGAGATTGAAGGGTTCTCCAACTGGTTTATGAATGTAATAATTCTTGACATCTGATTTGTGTCCATTTATTCTTTTACGTAGAGACTGTCCAGTTTGACCAATGTACATGGCAGAGGGGCATTGCTGGCACATGATGGCATATATCACATTGGTGGATGTGCAGGTGAACGAGCCTCTGATAGTGTGGCTGATGTTATTAGGCCCTGTGATGGTGTCCCCTGAATAGATATGTGGGCACAGTTGGCAACAGGCTTTGTTGCAAGGATAGGTTCCTGGGTTAGTGGTTCTGTTGTGTGGTATGTGGTTGTTGGTGAGTATTTGCTTCAGGTTGGGGGGCTGTCTGTAGGCAAGGACTGGCCTGTCTCCCAAGATTTGTGAGAGTGTTGGGTCATCCTTCAGGATAGGTTGTAGATCCTTAATAATGCGTTGGAGGGGTTTTAGTTGGGGGCTGAAGGTGACGGCTAGTGGCGTTCTGTTATTTTCTTTGTTAGGCCTGTCCTGTAGCAGGTGACTTCTGGGAACTTTTGTGGCTCTATCAGTCTGTTTCTTCACTTCCGCAGGTGGGTATTGTAGTTGTAAGAATGCTTGATAGAGATCTTGTAGGTGTTTGTCTCTGTCTGAGGGGTTGGAGCAAAATAACAGAACAGAAGGGGGTGGGTGAGAAAACCTGGATTTGTGCTGGAAATGGCCCAACTTGACTATCATACACATTGTAAGGAGAGTGATCACTTTAGACAAGCTATTACCAGCAGGAGAGTGGGGTGGAGGGAGGTATTTTTTCATGCTTTGTGTGTATAAAAAGATCTTCTACACTTTCCACAGTATGCATCCGATGAAGTGAGCTGTAGCTCACGAAAGCTTATGCTCAAATAAATTGGTTAGTCTCTAAGGTGCCACAAGTACTCCTTTTCTTTTTGCGAATACAGACTAACACGGCTGTTACTCTGAAACCTGTCATTATCTTTCTGGGTACTGAAGTTAAGCTGACTGGTCTGTAATTCCCTGGGTTGTCCTTATTCCCCTCTTTATAGATAGGCACTATATTTGCTCTTTTCCAGTCCTCTGGAATCTCTCCCATCTTCCATGACTTTTTGAAGATAATCACTAATGGCTCAGATATCTCTTCAGTCAGCTCCTTGAGTATTCTAGGATGTATTTTGGCAGGCCCTGGTGACTTTTAAGACATCTAAGTTGTCCAAATAATTTTAACTTGTTCTTTCCCTATTTTAGTCTCTTCTGATCCTACCTCATTTTCACTGGCATTCACTAAGTTAGAATCCAATTGCTACTAACTTTTCTGGTGAAAACTGAAACAAAAAAGTCAATAAGCACCTCTGCCATTTCCACATTTTCTGTTATTATTTTCGCCCCCCCGCCATTGAGTAATGGGTCTACCCTGTCCTTGGTCTTCCTCTTGCTTCTAATGTATTTATAGACTCTTTTATTGTCACCCTTTATGTCTCTAGCTAGTTTAATCTCATTTTGTGCCTGAGCCTTTCTAATTTTGTCCCTACATACTTGTGTTATTTGTTTATATTCATCCTTTATAATTTGACCTAGTTTCCACTTCCTCTTTTTTGAGTTTTAGATCATTGAAGATCTCCTGGTTAAGCCAGCATGGTCTCTTGCCAGACTTCCTGTCTTTCCTACACAGTGGGATACTTTGCTCTTGTGACCTTAATAATATCTCTTTGAAAAACTGCCAACTGTCTTCAGTTGTTTTTCCCCTTAAACTTGCTTCCCATGGGATCTTATCTACCAACTACCTGGGTTTTCTAAAGTCTGCCTTCTTGGAATCCATTATCTTGATTGTGCTATTTTCCCTCCTACCATTCCTTAGAATCATGAACTCTACCATTTAATGATCACTTTCACCCAAGCTGCCTTCCACTTTCAAAGTCTCAACCAGTTCCTTCCTATTTGTCAAAATCAAATTTGAACAGCCTCTCCCCTAATAGCTTTCTCCACCGTCTGAAAAAAAATATTGTCTCCAATGCATTCCAAGAACTTATTGGATAATCTGTGCCCTGCTGTCTTATTTTCCCAACACATGTCTGGGTAGTTGAAGTCGCCCATCACCACCAAGTCCTGTGCTTTGGATGATTCTGTTAGTTTTTCAAAAAAACATCATCCACCTCTTCTTCCTGGTTACGTGGTCTGTAAGAGACCCCTACCATGACATCACCCTTGGTTTTTACTCCTTTTATCCTTACCCAGAGACTTTCTATAAGTCTGTCTCCTGTTTCCATCTACACCTGCTCAGTCCAAGTGTATACATTTTTTATATAAAGCAACACCTCCTCCATATTTTTCCCTGTCTATCCTTCCTGAGCAAGCTGTACCCTTCTATACCAATATTCCAGTCATGAGCAATATCCCACCATGTAATGCCAACTATGTCATAGTTCTGTTTATTAACTAGCATTTCAAGTTCTTCCTGCTTGTTCCCCATACTTCTCGCATTAGTATACAGACATCTAAGATACTGATTTGATTTCCCATCTATGTTCTCTCTGTCTCTCCCTTAGCCCCACTGTAATGGCCCGTGCTCCCCGCAGATTCCGACCCTTCTCCCAGGTCTCCATGTTTTTGACTTACCTGTGGGCTTTTGTCACCTGCCCCTGTTGAACCTAGTTTAAATCTCTCCTCACTAGGTTAGCCAGTCTGTATCCAGATATGTTCTTCCCCTTCCTCGATAGGTGGACCCCACTTCTGCTTAGCAGTCCTTCTTCCTGGAACAGCATCCCATGGTCAAGGAATAAAGTCCTCCTGGTGACACTGTCTTCACAGCCAGGCATTCACCTCCCGGATGCATATGTCTCTGTCTGGGCCTCTACCCTTGATCTCTGGGAAGCAGAAGGCCTCTAAATGGACAGAGCAGTCTCATCTCAGTGTCATTTTGCTATTTAGTACAGTGTAGGCTTTGTTTAATGGGAAATCTTGGCGCTTTCGTTATGTTTTTTCTTATTGGGCTGTCCCAACCCCTGCCCAGGAGCATCGCTGAAACAAGCCACGCCTGCACAATCATTCTTACCACGCACTGAAAAACCACTCGCTCGCTAGGACATTGTGCCATTCTCCCCCCTGCGGCAATGCCCCAGAGTGGTGCTAGGGGGCATCAGAGGTGCTGTCTTTGGGAGCAGAGCTGTAACTCTCTGCACTTTATTGACCCCAAAGATCTCATGGTATTTTTCAGAAGAGCAGGAGTGGTAGAACCCGCTGAGCTGGCCAGGTTCCAGATCAAGAATTAACTTCTTATTAACAGAAATTATTTGTTTAACCCGTCATGGTGCTGAGCCCTGCCCAAAGCAGAGACCTCAACAGCCCCTGCTCCAAAAAGCTTACAGTGTAAGGGACACAATATAAGATCATTCTATCTACCTACCTACCTAAAATCCCCTTGCAATTTAAACTAGACAGGGCATCCTTTGTCACTTCCTGTCCTCAGCTGTTCCATACAACTGCTGTGTGCTGGCCACAGATGCTAAGTCCTATCCCACTGCAGGCTGAATGTCAGGGGAGAGGTCTGAATAATTACATAGTGCATGGAGAAGCCTGGAAACCATTGAGATGGAACATGCTGTATAAACACAGGATGGTTTCAGGCTTGTCTACACATGAAGTTGTTCCTGATTAACGCCATGTGTGGACACATTTATTCTGGCATGTAGCTCCTTGTTCCACTGGGTTAAGTTAAACAGGAACTCAAGGAGTTAACCAGGTGCAACTCAATGTGTACACAAGTCCTTGCTTTTGGGTGCATGTCCTCCACTGAGTGCAATCTGCAAACCAGTAGTATTAACATTTCCAGTCATCAACAGCTTTCCTTTGAAAAGAGAGCTTGCCTTTCTCCCCTGAACCCCCCCCCACACCCCCAGTAACAGTGCTTCCACATAGTATTAATACAGTCACTGTCAGCTACAGCATCACATGAAATTCAACCGGTGCAGATTTGAATCAGCTACACACTCAAAAACTCAAAGTCCTTCATAATCAGGGTCCTTAGACCTTATCTAGTCTTATCTTTTAACCATCTTAGATGGACCCTTTTAACACAGTTTTAATCCTGCTGACTCGATGTGAGTGGGGCCTGCATTTAGCAACCGTCATGTAACTGTTAGGACCTTATTTTCTGTCTCTTTACACGCCCAAGAAGTCTGCCTGTCCAGTTTGTGTGGTGCCACAGTGTTTCGCACACATGGGAAAATTCCTTCCTGACCATGCAGGTGAAGATCTGACACCCTGAAGCATGAGGGAGACTCATAACACCTGCCCGCCAATGGGTTATATACCCACCACCAATCCTCATCACTTGCACCTTAAGGAGCCCCCTCACGCCATCCCGACACACACACTCAGAGTTCTCACTCATGGAGACTTTGTGTTTGTCCTTTCTCATTATTGAATCAAAATTAAACTCCATTCATACTGAAAGCTGAGGGTTTCTCTTTGTGGGTGGAGAGCAACACAGTGAAGCACACTACTAGCAATATTTAGGATGGAGATTTAGAGTAGAAAGGACTCTACTGATTCACGGGGGAAGGAGCCACAGCCCTCGATGAGAGTCAGAAAGTAAAGACGTGCCAGGTATATTAACATGAAATGCTAAATAACATTCTGCTAAAAATAACTCTTCACAATAGTGCCAGGCCTGGATTTGGCCACACTACTGAATCATTGCCCAGCTACAGAGCCTTGATTCTTTGAGATTTTCCAAGGCGTGTGGGGAACGGGCTCCCATTTCAACCTCTTCCGACCAGTACAAATGGACCATAGAAATATTCTCAAGCTGGTCCTGGAGCCATGGCAGCGTGTCAAGGCTTCATTCTGCTAATGGGTAAGAGGAGCTTTCAGGACATTTTTGATGCTTTTGGTTATCCACATGGATTCCAACACAGGCAATCCAAACACATCTGAAAGTGGGCTGCAGATGGTTTTCCGAACTGGGATCAGGATACAAAGTTTGGGCTTGGACTCTCTCACGGGCTGAACTGAACTTTGGATCCAAATGCCTCCTGCAGCCCTGGAGAGTTTGAAATCTGGATCCAGGCCTGAATTTTGCAGCCCAAATGCCTTTTAATTACAACCTATTGATCCCGTTGCTTATAAAGGGAGATTTCTTCAGCCTCTTCCCCACTCCTTGAAATACCAACCAGCCAGTGTCGTGCACTTGTAAAGTGTGTGTTGCTTCTAGCAGCTATTCCATATAGATAACAGCCAACTACTGCTTCCAACTAAGAGAGTGACTCCTTCAGTTCAAATGAACTATGTTTTGGGGCTGAAGGTAATGAGTTCAAACCTTGAGGGTGAAGGACTTACACCAGCAAATAAGAGGGTGAAACCTGCGTTGGTAGATTTTGCAGGCTACATGCTAGGTGTTTCTGCTCACATTGTTCAATCTGCACATTTTCAAGATGGATTTGGACTTGCGGTGACTTTTCAAACCAAGCAGGACCTTGTGCAGATTGCGCAGGGATCCAGACATGCCAGCCACAGCTACCATCCAGTACCCAGCTTGTGAGAGAGTGAGCTGTCATGAGGAAAAGGAAGGGCCTATCAGAAGAGGAGTCCATGCTCTTTAAGAAGCTGGACTTATTCTCCCTAATCATATTATTAAAGCCCTGTGATTGGACCCCTGGGAGAAGGAGGTCAGGACTCCTTTTTCCTTAGTGTTACCTTTCAGGAAAAAACAGGAAATAGATCCTGAAGTTTGTCATCGGTTCAGCAATAGACTCGGAGCATGACATAAAGCAGGCTACTCCCATTGAAACATGGCGAAAGGAAAAGTCTGCCTAGTGAGTTCCTTTTAGCAAGGAATGCTGGGAATGGGAGGAGCCAAGGGCCCTATACAATACAAACTTTTCTACCTGCTGGGTAGTACTAGAGAAAGCAGCAGAGATAGTGTGGTGATATGCCCGGGGATGGTGGAACCTGCTGAAGGCCAATACATAGGGGCTTTCTTATTTGGAAAAAAGACTTTCTGGCTTTTTTAGGGGAGCCAACAATATTTTGATTCATAGATTCCAAGGCTCCAAGGGACCATTGTGACAATCTAATCTGACCTCCTGTATAAAACAGGCCAGAGAACTTTCTCAAAACTATTGATAGAGCAGATCTTTTAGAAAGACATTCAATCTTGATTTAAAAGTTGTCAGTGATGGAAAATCCACCTTATTTCCAGTCTGAACTTGTCTAACCTCAACTTCCAGACATTGGATCGTGTTACGCCTCTCTCTGCTAGATTGAAGAGCCCATTATTAAATATTTGTTCCCCATGTAGATTCTTATAGACTGTAATCAAGTCACCCCTTAATCTTCTCTTTTGGGAAACTAAATAGATTGAGATCCTTAAGTCTATCAATAAAGACCTGTTTACTAATCCTTTAATCATTCTGGTACCTCTTCTCTGAAATCTTTTCAATTTATCAACATTCTTCTTGAATTGTGGGCAACAGCACTAGACAGTATTCCAATAGGGGTCGCACCAGTGTCAAATACAGGGGTAAAATAATTTCTCTGCTCCTACTCGATATTCCTGTTTATGCATCCCAGGATCATATTAGCTCTTCCGGCCACAGTGACACATTGGGAGCTCATGTTCAGCTGATTATCCATCATGACTCCCAAATCTTTTTCAGAGTCACTGCTGCCCAGGATAGAGTCCCCTATCCTGTAAGTATAGCCTGCATTCTTTGTTCCTAGACATATAGATTTACATTTAGCCATATTAAAAATACATATTGTTTGCTTGCACCCGGTTTATCAAGAAATTCAGATTGCTCTGTATCAGTGACCTGTCCCCTTCATTATTCAGCACTCCACCAATTTTTGGTTCATCTGCAAACTTTATAAGTAATGATTTTATGTTTTCTTTCATGTCATTGATAAAAATGTTATATCATGTAGGGCCAAGACCGATCCCTGTGGGACCCCACTGGAAACCCACCTGCTTGACGATTCCTCATTTACAGCTACATTTTGAGATCTATCAGCTGGCCAGTTTTGAATCCATTTTATGTGTGCCAGGTTAATTTTATATCATTCTGGTTTTTTAATCAAAATGTCATTAAGCACCTTTGTGGGACTGGATTCTTTGTAGTTTTGTGTTTCTGCTGGAGTAATAAACATCTGTGATTAAAAATTTCCCCATATTTTCTGTGGTAGAGAAGGCACCCTCACCCTGACCCACTGTGCTGACAGTTTCAGCTCAGGGATTAGACAGAGTGGAATCAGTTTTCATTTATTAATAGTTCCTTCATTCAGTAGGTTAGCACAGGCGTAGATATTATTGTCAGCATCAGTAGCACACTGAGCTCTTATTTATGTAAGAAGGAAGGCAATGCTCACAGAACAGCTACATGTGGTATAATAAAAACCCATGCGCCTGCTAGCACCAGTACACTGCCTGATACACCAAAGGGTTATTGAGCAGCTGGGGAAGCATAATGGACAGCCCCACCACCAGTACAAATGCAGGGACGGGTCCTTAATACAACACAACAAGGAAAAAGGAAGGGCCCATGATGAGGCAGGTCTTGTGCAAACATGTCAGATGATGAGTGGAACTGGAGGAATGAGGGTTAGGTTTCAGGAGAGATGTAGTTTGGTGTGGCACCAGGGGTTCACCAACGTAATACAGGGTCAGACTCATCAAACACTAGAGCCTCAGCATATGTGATAAAGTTCTGTTCTGGGCAGCGTGGCATCCTACATGTCACCTCTTGGCATGTCCTCCACTAGCAAGGGCTGTTAACCAAGAAGGCCTTCCCTGGCCTGCTGCTGGCTGATGCTAGGAACTGAGAGTAAGTGTCCTGGCTGCCCCTAAATGGGTTCTGAGAGCCGAGGCAGAAAACTAGAGTGTATGCACCGTAAGAAACCTATTGATTATTCTACATTAAGCACCAACAAAGTGCTCAGTGCTGGGCAAATCAGAGGAAGCCACGTCCACTACCTCAAGGAGCTCACTGTCTAAAGATCTTGCCCTGCTTTTGCTGAAGATGAACCATGTTGCCTACAATCTTGCGATATTTAGTGGTGTTCTTAAAGCCCCAGCTCAAGGGATCCAGTGGTTACATGAGGATTTTCGCTTTCATTGTTTTAGAAACACGGAACGTGTCTAGTTCTCAAGGCTGCAGTCGGAAATTGTGCGAACATGATTCGAGCGGAACCTAAAGACTCAGAAACCAGAAAGCAAAGAAAAAACCCCAGAGGGATTTAAAAAGAGGGAAAAAAGGCCCGCCGGGTTCTTAAGCCAGTCTCATGAGTTTTTGAGGCCTGACTCATGACATTTGAACATGTAGGGCTGGCAGTGCTGGATGAATATGATGCCCCACAGCACTCCCAGCCTCCACCCACTCGGGGATCTGAAGCCTGGTCTCGGGCATAAACACATTGCAGCTGGGCCCTCCAGACAGATAGAGATGTAGATAGAACAGCGATCCCCCTGCCAAGCATGGAGCTGCAATTAAGTCCTAGACAGAAGCTGTTTGGTTAGACTCTGTCAGCCTGCGAGATGCTGAACCGAAAGGCTCCTGCTGCAGCCTGACAGACTCCTTCTCCTCAATGTGACGGGCCAAGTTGGGGAGAAGCCATTTCTTACCCGTGGGTGGTAGATTCTGGCAGCAGCCCAGGGACTCAAGGGAACACATCAATATGGGAGCACATCGTCTGCCGGTCCCAGCTTGTATTTCCTGATGGAAAATGTAATTAACCAGCGCAAAGGAATGAGGCTGACTGTACAAAGAGGGGCTGCTGCGCTTTCCAGCCTGCTTATTCCAGCGGCCACAGTGCTCTCCAGCGTGCCTTCCAGGGCCGTGTTTGGGGATGGGACAGCAGGGGTCCCGGGCTACCCTCAGCTGTACTGTAGTAAGGCTCCGTCTGCGTCTCCCTTGTCCTTCTCCTTTCCTTGCTGCACCTTTCATGGAAACCAGCACCCCTTAACCGAAAGCATGGTCTTTTATCCTGACGTTTCGCATACGTTATTTCAGTGGCCCCTAGGAACCATGATTAATAAACAGAGGAACTTCCCCCTTCGGGAGGTCTCTAGTTGCTGTTTAAGGCATGGCTCTTTGTGTTTATGTCCTCATGCTACCTGGGGTCTGCAGTAAGTGAATCGCTCTTGCTAAAGGAAGAGGAAAGAAAAGAGACCCTAGCCTGCCAGAGGAGGAAAGTGGCAAATCAGGGAGGACACCTGTGGAAGTTGCAACAGGAAGGAGGCAGAGTCCTATCTCAGCACAGCAATGGAGGTCAGAGCAAGCTGGCTCTGCTAGAGAAGTTTGATTTTGGCAACGCAGGCAGCTGGCCTTGCTGGATCCAAAGATTTGAGTGATCGCAGATAGCTTCTGGTTTAACAGAAAAGGCGCCAGTTAAATGCCATGCTAATTTCCATGGTTGGTGCTGCTATCCTATGTGCCCTACACCTCTCTGATGAGGATACACCAAAGTGAAGGAGGCTTTCGACGCTCATTCCAAGGCAGACAGAATGCTGTATATGAAAGGGCCTCAATTTCCCTCTGAAAGATTTCTAGCGTTTGCATGGGGCTTTAATTTTGACCATTGTACTAGCGGTCCACAGTACCCCAGAGCAACAGGGCAGTGGAGAGAGCAGGGTCATCTAGTCCATGGTTCTCAACCTTTTTGCTTTCAGGACCCATTTGTCAGGACCCAGTAAATAGCCAGGGGGTGGAGGCCCTGAGGTGGTTTCAGTTGGATCCTGCCCCCTGGAGGGTTGGGTCCTGCCCGGCACTCACCCCACAGTGGTGGCTCCTGCAGCTCCTGTGCTGTGGGGCTGGCTGGGCTTGGCTCTCAGCTCCAGGTGTTGCAACCTCTGGGGTTGCAGCGCCACTCAGGTTTGGCCCCACCCTCCTGACTGGACCAAATCTGTGCGAGTGGAGTTGTGACCTGGTGCATGGGGTTGCAGGGCCACTCACTCACATTTGGCCTACCCGGACTCCCGTCATCATGACAGCTGGGCTGAGTGGCACTGGGACTCCAGAGGTTGCAATGCCTGGAGCAGGAAGGCGAGTCCAGCCAGCCCCGTGAGGCAGGAGCTGCCACGTAACCCTTTGAAACATTCTGGTGACCTTATTTTGGGTCCCGTCCCATTGACTGAGAAACCCTGAGCTAGTCTAACCCCCAAGCTTAGCATGAGGGAGCTGCTGCAAGGGCAGGATAGGCAAGGGGGGCAGAGGACCCTGCCTGCCCCATGGAACACCCGAGGGACGGGTGAGCTAGTGCGGAACATGGCGGTTAGGGTGCGTCACTGGTTTGCACGATCTGAGCTCTCCTGTGTTTACATGATTAAATATAAAAGCTGTTGCATGATGCAAACTGTGTGTGCTGACTGCTTCACAACCGCTGCATGCCCCCTGCGAGAGGTAAACCGTAACCAGAAGCGTCCCACCTGGTGGGTGGAGTTCTGTGCGAGGCAGGTATTTAAGTTCCAGGGAGACTGAAAGGTCAGCGCTGCGCCCAGGGGGGCTAGACGGCTGGTTCCAACACTTGAAAGGGGGGTGCCAAGTAGAAGGTCTATGCCCTGAGTGTGTGCCGAGGCACCCTGAGACTGCGGCGGTGGCTTGAGTCTGTTCAGGCACCAGGCGCTTGGAACATCCTTGGGACCCCGAACAGAAGCTTGGATTCCCGTCACAGTAGTCCCAGTGGGTGGCCAGGAAGGAGCACTCGCTCGGATCTGTGACATCGACACGGAGCAAAGGCACCACCTGAACTGAGACCAGGGAACAAAGTTTGCTCAAAAACTCCCAGACAGTTGGAACGGTTCTGAACTCACCAGAAACATCCAGCTCTTATCTAGTGGATACTCCACAAGGACTTCTCTGGAGGAACTGGGTTCAGTGCTTCTGAACACCACCAAGAGAGGATCTGAGACCGGCGGGTACTCTGCCAGGAAGTCAGCCCCTTCCACAGGGAACTCCACCCACAAACCTAACAGACATGAGAACACGGCCTGGAGGGCTGATCAGAGCCTCTCAAAGAGGCTCTTTAAATGAAATTGCTAAGGGGACATAGTGATGTACAGAGTTTATTTTGAATGGTTGTGTGTTTATACATTGGCTTATAATTTCAGATTTAATCTTTTATTGTAAAGAACAAGAGAAAACCAGGAGGTGTTGCAGGGGGAGCTTTATAAATGTAGGAACCTCCCAGTCATGGAGTTAACTACCTGCTGCTTAAGGCTCTTTGTGTGAATGTCCTCGCACCATCGGTTCTATTCCCAGCTCCACCAATGACCTACTGTGTTACCCTCCTTGGGCAAGTGAGTTCACCTCTCTCTACTTTGTCTCCATCGAGTGTAAGCTCCTGAAGGTGGGGATTGTCTCTGATTCATGGAGTATGAGGCCAGAAGGGACCATTAGAGCATCTTGCCTGACTTCCTATATATTACAGGCCATTGAATTTCATTCAGTTACCCCAGAATTAAGCCAAATAACTTGTGTTTGACTAAAGCCTCTCCTGCAGAAAGGCAGGATCTGAAACCATCCAGAGTGGAGAATCCACCTGTTTCTTTGCTAGTTTGTTCCAATGCTTGATCCCCCTCAGGGTTAAAAAATGCATGCCTTACTTCCAGTTTGAATTTGTCTGGCTTCAGCTTCCAGACATTGATTCTTGTTCTTGGCAACTGTCGGAAGACAGGATACTGGGCTAAATGGACCTTTGATCTGACCCAATCTGGCCATTCGTATGTTCTGCTTTTCTGTGCTCAATTAAAGAGCCCTTGCTCCCAGGTATTTTCTCCTCATGAAGGTGCTTATCCACTAATCAAGTCACCTCTCCCTTTTCTTCTGGATAAGCTGAACAGCTGGATCTCTTGGAGTTTCTCCCTGCAAGGCATTTCCCCGCAATGTTCCAATCATTTTTGTGGCTCTTTTCTGCCCCCTCTCCAGTGTCTCAACATCCTTTTGAAAACGTGGACCCCACAACAATATGGCGCATTCCCGCATCGGTCTCACCAATGCGGTTTACCGAGGTGCGGCACCTCCCTGCTCCTACTCGCTACTCACGTTGCTCATCCGCTAGGATCCCTATATCCTAGTCAAAGTCACAGGCTTCCATTATACAGACCCCATTCTGTAGGGAGAGCCGGCATTCCTTGTTCCTCCAAGTGGAACTTTGGCTGTATGCAAACGCATGTTGTTTGAAGGGGCCCAGCTTACCAAGCGATCCTGACTGCTCTGGCCTCAACGTTATTCACCACTCCACCCATCTTTGTGTCATCTGCAGATTTTATTACCAGTGGGTTTACATTTACTTTTCGATTGTTGATGAAAGAGTTGAACAGCATCAGGTCTAGTATCAATCCCTGCACAACCCTCCTAGAAACACCCCTGTTCAGTGATGATTCCCCATTGACAACTGCTTCTTGAGATCTGTCACATAGCCAGTTCTTGATCCATTTCGTGTGTGCTCTATTGATATTGTATAGTACTAATTGTTAATTAGAATAGTGTGTCAAACACCTTACAAAAGCTTACGTATGTTACACCTATGCAAAAAGAAAAGGAGGACCTGTGGCACCTTAGAGACTAACAAATTTATTTGTAGCATAAGCTTTCGTGAGCTACAGCTCACTTCATTGGATGTATTCACCTATGCAGTTACCTTTTTCAACTAAACTTGGAATCTCGAAGAATGAAATCAGATTTGTGTGACAAGACCTATTTTCTGTAAAACCATGTTGACTGTCATTAATTGTATTCCTATCCTTTATTTCTGCGGAATCCTGTATCAGCTTTTCCATTATTTTGCCCAAAGTTGATGTCAGGCTAACTGGGCTATAGTTACCAGGGTCATCCCACTTGTCTTTTCTGAATATTGGCACATTAGCACTCTTCCAGTCTTCTGGAATTTCCCCAGAATTCCAAGATTTATTAAAATTTAACATCATCGGGCGAGAGGTCTCCTCATCAATACTTTTTTTTAGGACTCTTGGGTACAAGTTATCTGGCTTGTGATTTAAAAATGTTTATTCCCTTGAAGGATGTTAGACAAAAATCTTCTCAGTTGCTAAAGAACTGGAATATATTTTGTTACTCTCATATGATACGAGTACATCATCCGTGTTCTTTCCAAATACAGAACAGAAATATTTACAGAATACTTCTGCCTTTTCTGCATCACTGTTAACAATTTTGCCATCTCCATGAGTAATGGGTCTATACCATTGCTAGGATTTCATTTGTTCCTAATACATTTTAAAAACTCCTTATTGTTCGTAGCCCTGCAATCAACGGAGTTTTGTCTGATGTCTTTAGCTTCCCTTATCAATTTTCTGCACTTCATAACTTCTAATTTATGTTGATTGCTAGTTCCCCTTTTTATGTAGTATTTTTATTTCTAATTTCTGCTTTCACTTTGTCACTGAATCAGGATGGGTTTTGAGCCAAAGGTGTCTTGTTTCTTGATTGAGGAATCATGGCTTTTTGCCCATCTTGTAAACTCTTCTTAAAGACCTCCCAATTTTCATTGACATTTTTCTGTCTACATTTTCACTCCCAGTCAATTTTGTTCATAGTTTTCCTCAGCTTTTGGAAGTCAGCCATTTCTAAGCATCAAATATATGTATTATTGGTTGGGACTGTTCTCTGTTTTCCCATAGTGAATGCAATTGGGTCATGATCATTGATCCCGAGGCAACCTTTTATCCATCATAAAGAGGTCCACTACTCTTTATAATGAATGCAATACTTTGGGTGCAACACATTGTGTTAGAAAATTGTCATCTATAATTTTTAGACACTCCAGTGATGTTTTATTACTGGAGACCTCCAGCATGTCTCCCGCAAACTAGAGTTCCCCATAACGCAGTTTTTCTTTCCACGCATTACAGACAGGAATGTAATGAGTCATTCATCCTGTTCTCTGGTTTGTGTCAGTGGGCTGTAACAGACCCTCACCAGTACCCCCTTTGGGCTTTGTTAATAGCACAGAGATCCCAAGCATTCGAGATCCTGTGGTTCTGAGTTACTGATAACTCTAGGAGAGGTATTGTGTATGTATGCTGTGTTTATACAGTGTTTGGCACCACTGGGCTCTGATCTCAGCTGGCACTCTGAAACCCTACTGTAATACAGATAATGAATGATAACAGTATAAAGTCCAAGGCAGTTCTATGCCACCAGGAGGTTGTCTGCTAACTTTACCTGCAGTGCTAGACAGATTGGGTCTCCTTTCCCCACTGCCCCCATCACTGTAATATTTTCTTCCTTCCTTTGATGTCAGACCTGTTTTCTCTGGGATGGAGCCCGCCCGGCCACCGTGCTCTGAGCTGCACTGCAGGGCCTGCATCACAGGCTGCGAGGAAGCACGGAGCAGCCCAACACCACTGCAGGTTAGAGCACACTGAATGGCCTGGCAGGGAATAACAGCAAACTGGGAACCAAAGGGAAAGCAGCCAGCCAAGCACCAGAACCGTAGGAATGACCATGCTGGATCAGACCCAAGGTCCGTCTAGCCCAGCGTCCCATCTCCAACAATGGCCAGGACCAGCTGCTTCCAAGGGAGATGCAAGAACCCAAACCTGCCCCCAGAGAAAGCTTCCTCAAGCAACACAGCAATCACCGCCTGCCTTACTAGGACACTGATTTACAATCTTTCCTGCTCAGTATTTATATGGAGCCCTTGTCACAGTATCTCAGCACCATCAGGAGCCCCACCTGCTGAGTCGCCGCTTCCCACAACACCTAAATCTTCCTTAGAGGTTCCCCATCCACATATTAGCTTAACTTACTGCTGCATAGCTAGGGAGAGCTGACCACTGTACATTTCAGGGCTCTAGTTGAAGGCTATGGTACTGCTGGCTAAGTTTGCCTGACTGCTAATTGAATCGCATCTACCGTGTTCGTCAGGGGAACCTCTGTGTTTTTTATGTAAAGAACCTTATTTATCTGAACCCAATTGGTCTGATCACTTTAGCTACATTAACAAACCTTCAGTGCATAAGTACAATTGGACACGCCACCCAGCTGGCAGCCTGGTGCCTCTGTCTGACTGGCTCCTCACAGAGAGACATAATTAATGTCCATTGTTGTAGGGAATGCTTTAACATCATTAAATCTAATGACATTTAATGACTTCCCAATTAGAAACATCAGAGCTTTTTCTGCCCTGCTGGGTGAGATGACATCAGCGTCTCTCTTTCTCTAGACCACATTATTATTGAATTAGAGGGGAAATGTTAGATAAAGGGAACACACACACACACACACGTCCGGCCCAGGGCATGAGCAGTCTTGCCTAGGGGTTAGCATCAGCACAGGCTGAGGGTCTAGGACCAGGAGCCAATAACCAGGAATTGGGCCAGGCTGGAAGGCCAGGAGATCAGAATCAAAAGACAAACCACAGGACAAGGATCAAGAGCCAGTTACCAGGCCAAGTCAGAATACAAGGAGGTCAAGACCAGCCAACAGAACCAGAGGACAGAAGCCAGAAGGCAGTTCGCAGGAGCTCAGGATCAGAAGGCAGGAACAGGTAAACACCTAGCAAACTATCCACAGTGGGATGCAGCTCAACTGTTCAGAAAACTTCCTGTTTCCTCCTCTGGCTCAAATAGGGGCTGTGGCCCAATCAGGAGCCCTGGAAATCTCCCAATGAGAGTATGGGGGTGGGGCTTGTGCCCTAATTGGACTTCATGGACCCCAATCCCAGGTGCTGTTTGTGGGCTGCTGGAGGATTGGAGTGTGCTGCCTTCCCAGAACCCCACAGACCCAGGTTCAAGACCCATGGGACCTGGCACCACTCTGTTTCTGTTAGTTTAATGACACATGTTATTTCAAGATATAAAATTAGATTTCTCTGTGACAACAATCTGGAGAGTAAAACTAAACCTAATAATAAATTTGTACGAGTACCACTGAAATGTAACAGTGCTGGTGACATTCCTAGTCAACATCATTATCTTGTTCACGACGCTGATGGGCCAGCTCATGGCCCAATAGGTCAATTCAATTGTGTATAAATATCAAAGAAGTGTTAAGTATTAGTATGTGTTCAGAAAAAAGAAAAGGAGGACTTGTGGCACCTTAGAGACTAACAAATTTGTTTGAGCATAAGCTTTCGTGAGCTACAGCTCACTTCATCGGATGCATACTGTGAAAAATACAGACTAATTCACTCCTATGCGAATAGAGATCAAAACAGATGCTAATGTTATTGTATTCACTTATCTGTAACTGGTTGTCTGTTACTACATTACATTTGCATTGCATATACCCCTATAATTACAGTTACATTAGTATACCCAGTAATTAAATAACCCTAGATCAAAGGTGTGTTAAGATAAGAATGTACTTGATGTGTAAACTTCATGAAAACTAATGAAGGATTATTGGGTGCCGTTACATTACAACTGGCATCTATGACAGGTTTCAGAGTAGCAGCCGTGTTAGTCAGTATTCGCAAAAAGAAAAGGAGTACTTGTGGCACCTTAGAGACTAACCAATTTATTTGAGCATGAGCTTTCGTGAGCTACAGCTCACTTCATCGGATGCATACTGTGGAAAATGTAGAAGATCGTTTTATATACACACAAAGCATGAAAAAATACCTCCTCCCACCCCGCTCTCCTGCTGCTAATAGCTTATCTAAAGTGATCACTCTCCTTACAATGTGTACGATAATCAAGTTGGGCCATTTCCAGCACAAATCCAGGTTTTCTCACCCCCCCCCCCGCCCACACACACACACAAACCCACTCTCCTGCTGGTAATAGCTTATCTAAAGTTAGGTTTCAGAGTAACAGCCGTGTTAGTCTGTATTCGCAAAAAGAAAAGGAGGACTTGTGGCACCTTAGAGACTAACCAATTTATTTGAGCATGAGCTTTCGTGAGCTTAAGTGACCACTCTCCTTACAATGGCATCTAGTATATCTCTGTAATTACATTTACCCATCAAACACGACTGGAACCTTGGAAATGTAAATGAAGAAGGTTGCTAACTTCAAAGCACGCGTCATCGTGTTCGACAATGGAAATTCACATACGCAGTCTGCATTCAATCAACAAAGGAAAAGCCCATGCTGTGAATGACAACACTTGCCAGATTGCTCTCAGTGGAAAGGAGCTTTAAGAGTGGATCCGGGGAATGATCCTGTATCTCTGAACTATTTGGTCAGTCACAGGGAAACTTTCCAGATGCAAGCCAGAGATCCCCCATGTTATTCTGGGTAACCCCGAGAGACTTATGGAAAACTAGCAGATTACGACATCTCTGCTATCATTTTGGACTTAGACTCACCTGTTAATGTATTTTACCTGCTTTCACCTCTCAATAACTCTCATTTCTTTTTCTTAGCTAATAAACCTTTAGCTAGTTTACTAGAGAAATTGGTTTCAGAGTAACAGCCGTGTTAGTCTGTATTCGCAAAAAGAAAAGGAGGACTTGTGGCACCTTAGAGACTAACCAATTTATTTGAGCATGAGCTTTCGTGAGCTACAGCTCACTTCATCGGATGCATACTGTGGAAATTGCAGAAGACATTATATACACAGACACCATGAAACAATACCTCCTCCCACCCCACTCTCCTGCTGGTAATAGCTTATCTAAAGTGATCATCAAGTTGGGCCATTTCCAGCACAAATCCAGGTTTTCTCACCCTCCGCCCCCCCACAGACAAACTCACTCTCTTGCTGGTAATACCCCATCAAAGGTGACCACTGTCTTCACAATGTGTATGATAATCAAGGTGTTGTCTTTGGTGTGAGATCCAGAGTATCCATTGACCTGGGGTAAGTGACTGACCCTTTGGGGTTGGGAGTAACCTGAAGTGGCATCATTTTTGGTTTTAATACCCTTTTATCACTAAGTTCAGTTTATCTGGGTGGCAAGACAGGCTGGAGGGTCTAAGGGGACTGTCCGTGACTCCATGGTAAGACTTGTGGCACCTTAGAGACTAACCAATGTATTTGAGCATAAGCTTTCGTGAGCTACAGCTCACTTCATCGGATGCAAGTGAGCTGTAGCTCACGAAAGCTTATGCTCAAATAAATTGGTTAGTCTCTAAGGTGCCACAAGTACTCCTTTTCTTTTTGCGAATACAGACTAACACGGCTGTTACTCTGAAACCTGTCATGGTAAGACTGGCATAGTGATCCAAAAGTGCACATTTGTTACTGGCCTGGTGAAATCATAGAATCATAGAATATCAGGGTTGGAAGGGACCTCAGGAGGTCATCTAGTCCAACCCCCTGCTCAAAGCAGGACCAATCCCCAATTAAATCATCCCAGCCAGGACTTTGTCAAGCCTGACCTTAAAAACTTCTAAGGAAGGAGATTCCACCACCTCCCTAGGTAACACATTCCAGTTATAAATCTAATTATAGAACACACCACCAGTTTTTCTGACAGTCTGACCTGAGATTGGCACGCACAGTTGTGAGCCACCCCAGACACCATGACACATATGCTCTCTGTGAAGAGTGTGTGGGTTATCACTGCGTTCATTACCTTGGCGTGTACGCAGTTCTGACTACACACACAGTTGATTGTGCAGCGACCCCTACTGGTAGAGGCACAAAAAAGGCCTTGTAGAAGTTCAGCGGCCACTGGGACCTGGAAGTAGTTCATCATCCTCATGTGTCCATCCACGTTGCAATGGTGATCCAATATCTGGTTTACTTATGTGCGAAGACATCCAAATCCTTGTTTGCCAAGATGCTATTCTGACACATTCTTCAAAACTGTCCTCCCGTGGTGGGAGTTTGTTCAGTGACTTGTCCTTTGTGAGGGCTAGACTGAGGCACAAGTAATTCAGGTCTCTGTGGGTCTCCTTTTCTTTCCCACTCTGGTCATGCAGCACGGCTACCAACTTCCTGGCTGCAGAAATGGCCGTTTGTCCGTCACTCTCTCCCAATTTGGCAGGATCTCTGAAGCGGTAAGTTCCCTTTGTTTTGACAAGATAAAACACAGATTTCCCCCCCACCACCACCCCGCCCCAATACCAAATAGAGATGACAGAGAGTCACATCTTGCTAATGTGGGCACAGCAGGAAGTAAGTTGCGGAAGGCAGGAGGGAACGCATCACAAATTGCGTGCACAGATATGAAGCGAAGCTTGTCACTTGTGCTGGTAATGGGGCCTGGACAGCAAGGACCAAAACATCTGTATCAGCTCACCTAGTTTGATGTCCTGTCCCTTTAAATGTCATGGGGGCTCAGTACTCTCCCCACCCCAATTAAAAGCATCACGTTTGTGTTCGTTTCAGTTTTGCAGCCAGAACAATAAAGCTACCACAGCAGACTAGTGTGTATCCATCAGCTCCCTCTGTATCTGTCTGTCTGTCTCTGTCTCTGCTGGCTCCAGAAATACCATATTTGGCGACATGGAATTTATATCCCATGAGTGTCCAGTGCTCCCAATGCCTGAACAAGAAGAGTCAGCCAGCTAGAGAGGGGGAAGTAGGCAAATAAAGGCAGAACACAGGATAAGAGTACTTGCAATTACTGCCAGGACTGTTCAAATAAAGAAGCAGTGAGGGGGAGCAAGCAGCCATCTTGACTGGACTCGTGCAAGGTGGCAGAGAAACAGAACTTAGCCCACTACACTGAGGCTCTGTAGCCAGTAGAGGGAGCCCAAGTACAGCCAAAGGAGTGTGTAAGCACACAGCCAGCAGAGGGTGGTCGAGTGCAGATATTCCACAGTTCAAAATAAAGGGAAAAAAAGAACTTCCCTGAGGAAAAGACGTCCAGGAAGCCTGAAGTCCCACAGGACAGCAGAGAAATGGCACCTTTTGTGGGCAACGCTGGCGAGTTCAATAAAAACTGCAAATCATGGGTGGGGTACTGCAAACATTTTGAGCAATTTGTTACCTGCAGCTGCATTCCAGATGGACGACGAGTTTCAACCTCGCGGACAGTGACAGGTCGGAGGGCGTATGGATTGTTTGTGTGACCTATTGTCACCAACTGTGCCTGGAGCTGCCAGGCATGCCACAAGCTCTGCAGCAATGCAGGACCATTTTCCTCCAACCCCATCGGTGATAGCAGACCGATGTCAGTTTCGCCAGGGACATCAAGGAAGTGGAGATTGAGTAGCACAGTTTGTTGCAGCTTCAAGAAAGGTATCAGAGCATTGTCAGTTCAGGCAAACATTAAGTGGTGCCCTGTATGGCCAGTGAGTCTCTATGTTACACAATGACCAGGTCCGGAAGAAGTTACTGACTGTATCAGCGCTTACATTCAAGAAGGCCGTTGCAGTAGCAGTTGCAATGGAGACCACAGAGAAGGATTCTTTGGAATTTAGTGTAAACCGAGAAGTTCTCCTCCTGCATCGGCAAGACAGAAGACTATGGGAATGTAAGAAATTTCCGTGTGGCCATCGTGAACAAATGACGCATGCTAAGAAGGACTGCTGGGCACATCAGGTTGTTTGCAGAAAGTGCCAGAAGAAAAGACACATCTCCGTGACCTACCACACAATTCAACGACCAGCAACACAGAATCATAGAATCATAGAACTGGAAGGGACCTCGAGAGGTCATCTAGTCCAGTCCCCTGCACTCAGGGCAGGACTAAGTATTATCTAGATTCATAGATATTTAGGTCAGAAGGGACCATTATGATCATCTAGTCTGACCTCCTGCACAACGCAGGCCACAGAATCCCACCCACCTCTCTAGACCATCCCTGAGAGGGGTTTGTCCAACCTGCTCTTAAAAATTCACAATGATGGAGCGTCCACCACCTCCCTAGCCAATTGATTCCAGTGCTTAACCACTCTGACAGTTAGGAAGTTTTTCCTGCAGCCCTTGCTGCAATTTAAGCCCATTGCTTCTTGTCCTATCCTCAGAGGTTAAGAAAAACAATTTTTCTCCTCCATGTAACAACCTTTTATGTACTTGAAAACTGTTATGTCCCCTCTCAGTCTTCTCTTCTCCAGATTAAACAAACCCCATGTTTTCAATCTTCCCTCATAGGTCATGTTTTCTAGACCTTTAATAATTTTTGTTGCTCTTCTCTGGACTTTCTCCAATTTGTCCACATCTTTCCTGAAATGTGGCACCCAGAACTGGACACAATACTCCAGTTGAGGCCTAATCAGCGTGGAGTAGAGTAGAAGAATTACTTCTCATGTCTGGCTGACAACACTCCTGGCTTATACATCCCAGAATGATGTTTGCTTTTTTTGCAACAGTGTTACACTGTTGACTGATATTTAGCCTGTGATCCACTATGACCCCTGTTAGGGGGCTTATTCCTTCACCCACTCACTTCCCTGGTCCTTCTCGCATGAACAGAGAGCAACAATACCCGAAGTCCAAAGGTGCAAACAATTCAATGTTTATTGGGGTGAACTTCCAGCAAGCATGATTCCAGTTTCCTTCCTTAGTATCCTCCTTCCCAGCTCTGACACCACAGAGCCTTACACCTGTGTCCCTGTTCCCATTCCTGCCCTTAGCCAAACATGATTCCAGTTTCCTTATCCCCATTCCCTGTTCCCATTTCCCCCACCCGCATGCCCACCCCCACCCCCCTACTTCCTGATTGACTGCAGACTATATAATAAAACTTGACTTCTGTTTTGCTATACCTTAACCAATCATGTTCCTGAAATTTAACTAACCAATCCTAACATACTGTAACATGATTATGTACCCAATTATATCCCACCACCTTAATTAGTTTACACCCAGCAAAATTAATTATACAGCAGACAGAAACAATGACAGAACCAGACAGAGATTATACAGACAAACAATAGCAAAGTGGGAACTATAATGACAAAACAATACAGAAGTGAGGATTTCACATCCCAGCTATTGATAAGTGAGTTCTTGCCAGACAGGATGCTATCAAACTAAGTTTCCTTTTACATTTTCTAGGCACTTCCCTTTCTCTGGAGGTGATAGGCATTATCAGGACAGGATTGTATTCCTAACAGCCCAATAGCACCTTCTTTCAAAGTGACTAGTTTGGAATGTGAAGATGTGACCGTTCGCTTCCCAGCTTATGGCTGCCTCTGTTGCTTAGCCAAAGGCCTTAGCCTAAGAACAGGGCCTCAGACTGTCACAGTAAGAAAAGGTCCTTACACCGGCAGACAGTGATTTTGATTCTCTTTTGTACCTCTATAACTAGCCAAGTGATAAGAATACACCTAAATTCTTAGAGTATAGGCCTTTACAGACAGGCCTGAATATCTATATCCTAACAACCCCCAGATCCCTTTCCACAGTACTCCTGCAGAAAGTGCAGAGTAACTGTACATCCAAGCAGACACCTATAAATACTGAACCTAAGAAAGAATCTAAGTTGAGAATTCATAATGTGGAAAAAGACAAGACCTAGCACAACATGTGTTATTGGAAGCCGGAGTCAGAGATGGCATCTGGGTCACACCATTGATGAAAAGAGTTCCTACAAGAATGGAGTTTGATACTGGAGCTGCAGTTTCACTGATTTCTGCATCTGCCTATCACTTTGCAACAAGTTCTCCTGGAAGAAACCTCCACAGTTTTGAAGACTTTCACCTGGAGAATCGCTTTTGGGGCTAACTTTTCTCCAGTATAAGTTCTTCACCCTTGGTCATGGTCTCAGACTCCTTGGACACATATTAGCTGGGCCTTTAGAAGGTTATATATTTTTGGTTGTAGTTGATGCCCATTGAAAATGGCCAGAAGTTTTCAGATTCACTTCTACTACAGCTACCAAGACCGTTGGACATCTTTATACCTTGTTTAGCCAGTTTGGTTTACTGTTACGTTGGTGAGTGACAATGGACCTCAATTCTGTTCTGAAGAATTTCAGAGGTTCCTAATCTTCAAATGGAGTTCAGCACGTACACTCAGCTCCTCACCATCCTGCTACACATGGATGGGTGGAATGCTTTGTACAAACACTTAAGCATAGCTTAAAAGCTAACAAGTCTATTCCAAGGCGTGCAGAAATTGGACAATTTCATGCTTCTCTACAGGAACACGCCACATGCTATTACCCAGGAGTTACCCATAATGATTTCTCAAAGTGATCGTTGCAGACCTGTTGGGACCTGCTATGTCCTGATATTGCCTCTCATGTAGCCAAATCCCAAGGTATGCAAGTTGATCGACTATGTGAGATTTGTCATTATTCTTTTCAAGTTGGAGACTTCATGTGGCCTCGCAACTACAGTTCTGGAAAGAAAGGGGTCCCTGGAGAACTTGTTAAATGCCCGGGACCTGTTTCATTCATGGTAAAACTTTCAGATGGTATTTTATGGAAATGACATATGGACCAGTTCAGCCTCAACTGAACTGGTCCATAAAATACCATCCTACTGAAGCAGCCCGCAGAATCCGGGGATGCTTCAGTAGGACTTTCTGTTCCTCCGATCAAACCTCCTTCTTCTACGATTCCTAATTTTGATGGCTTGGTGGGAAAAGCTTTGGTACCAGATCCAGCTGATTCCATGTCAGATCCAGTTAATTCCTTACCTCCAACTGTTCCTGCTGTTCAGAACACTGCCTCACCACCATCACCACGCTATCCCAACAGAGTGAGAAAACCAATTGTGTGCCTGAGCTTATACGTTGTTTTGGTTAGTGAATTGCTATCCCAGGGAAGAATAATCCCTTGCAATTTAAGAGTCTGCAGAAGTCCACCTGCAAATGTTAGTTAGGTTACACAGTGTTTCATGTTAGCCATGTAACCGCTAATGTAGATGTGTTTGGAAAGCTTTTTAAAGTAGGGTGATGTCCTGTCTCTTTAAATGTTCAGGGGACTCTGCACTCTCCGATGCAAAGCCTCACTTTCCTGTTAGTTCCAGTTTTGCAGCCAGAACAAAAAAGCTACCATAGGAGACAGCTGTGTGTCCAGCAGCTCTCTCTGCCTCTGTGTGTTTATCCCCTTCTCCGCTGGCTCCAGAAATACAACACTAGTTACTATGGGTTTCTTTGACACCAGGAGACTCAAGCGCCATACTGGCATATAGGGCATGAAGAAGCATCCTTGTGCCCGCTTCCTCTTGAGTACAGCACCTCTCACAAATCTCTCCATTTGTTCTTCATCAACATCGGCTATTTTCAGTAGAAACTTGTGTACATCTGATGTCCCATGCAGTCCAGCAGATATGTCGATAAAGCATTTTTGGATGTGATTTAGGGTCAAAAGGGAATTAAAAAACTAGTGTCTAGACTATTTCAAAGGCTAGTACTGCATGTATAGGCAGTTACAAATTAAAACCGTCTACTGGGCAATCTACATGCTACACTGTGTATACAGAAAGCTTACAAATGGAGACGCATTACCCACTATGCTGCACAAACTGTGGGCACACCATCTCCTGCTCCTGGTGCACATCCTTCAGTGTGAGGCTGATCTGGTGAGCAAATGTCAATTGAAAATATAGAAAATTATTATTATAATTTGTGAGATTCTGTGATAATTAACAAAACACGATGTGAAAACATTTCATGTTAGTATATTGCAAAAGGTTGATATTTACCATTTTTGCCATACGGTAAACACCTTCATCATTTCTGAGGAAAAGAAATACTTGCCCATGCAAAACCAATACAAATTTTGTAATACATTGTCATTTGGTAGCTTTGACCAATAAACACCACATTAATAGAGCCCTGCATGGATACAATATTTGGATCTGCATCCATCCATGATCTGCAAAAATGGTCAGATGTGGGTATCGGCGGATATAAAGCAGATATCCGTGGATTTGCAGGACTCCACACATTAAGGTGCTGAAATTAACTTAAACAGTAAAAACTGTAGTCATTTCATCTTGCAGTGTTTCTGGGACTGTGCAAAAAATGACACTTTCTCATTTTGGGTCCCATTGTTTCACTTCACCTACAGGCTAATGGTACCATTTCATTGCTCCACATCATATCTCATCTAAACATGCATAAAATACGCTTTCAAACGCTATATGATGTTGGTACAGGTGGGGTGGCTACATTAAACTCCAAAAATATGGTCCTTCTTGGCAGATTTCAACAATGGCGCTTCCGTGATCCCGTCTCTTTCCCAAGCTCATCCCCCCATCCCACACGTACATTCCCAGATGAAACCCTGGGGGGCTAAGTGTCCCCTCCGAATACCACCAGCAATAGCTCCTTCATCTGCAGTCATGTCCTAGGAGATGAGCTGCTGGATGGGCTGGGGTGGCAGGTGCTTGTTAATAAGCCCCACATGCAGCTAAAAGCTTTTTAGCCTTCACCCTTAGCTTTTGCCTCCCCAGGGGATATTTTTTTTATTATCCTCAATGCACAGCAGAGTCACAAAGCACCTCCCAGGGGGAGTCAGACTTTCGGCCTGTTTGCCTTGTGTGCTGGGGGGAATCTATATTTTGGTGCATCCCCCTTTCTCCTCCTCCACCCCCGATGGCCCAGTTTTGCATTTTCCCAAAATGAACTAGAGATCTCTGTCCCAACAATAACCACCACTGACAATAGAAAAAGGTCTAGTTATTACTTAGTCATAAGAACATAAGAGCGGCCATAATGGGTCAGACCAAAGGTCCATCTAGCCCAGTGTCCAGTCTTCTGACAGTGGCCAATGCCTTGTGCCCAAGAGGGAATGAACAGAACAGGTAATCACCAAGTGATCCATCCCCTGTCACCTGTCGATCTTGAGTGCAGGGGACTGGACGAGGTGACTTATTGAGGTCCCTTCCAGTCTATGATTCTAAGAAACTCGTTGGCCTTATTAATGGACTGGGCTGGGTCTGAATTGTATTCCCCATGTGATGGGGGGCAAGTCCCATAGGACTAGGGTGACCATACATCCTGTTTTGGCCAGGACAGTCGCCTTTTTAAGCCCTGTCCCGGCCGTCCTGACTTTTTTGGCAAAAGTGGGCATTTGTCCTGTTTGCTCTTGCTGACTTGATCAGTTGGCAAGAGCAAATGGGACAAATGCCCACTTCCGTCAAAACAGTGGGGTGCGGTGAGGAGGAATGTGGGAGGGGGGAAGCGGTGATGCCAGCCCCGCGTGGGGAGGGGGCTCGGAAGAGCGGCTCAGGCCAACCCACGCGGGGTGGGGGGGGTGTCCTGTTTTCCCTTTGGGAAATATGGTCACCCTACATAGGACCTCATTCTCAGAAATGCTGAGCACTTAACGACTGCAAAGGTAGTCAGAGAGTGGTGGGTGTGCAGGATCCCAGCAAAACAGGCCCATCACCTTCTTGTGCCTTGGCTCCCCGTGTGTAAGGTAGGGATAAAAATACTGATCTACCCCGGGGGAATGTGAGGAGATTCAAATCTTGAATGGGTGTGAGGTTCTGAGATAATACCGTGATGGCGGGGGGGGAGGGGGCGGTGATGCTGTGTGGAACGTGTGAGACACTTTATGATATTGTTGATACCAGTTATAAAATTACAAGGAATCTTACCAGATATGCCCTGTGAGGTATCTGTGAAAATGTTATGATTTGCCAAATAAGATAATCTTGTTTATATGTTTGTATCACCTTTGTATTATGAGTTATAGATATGTAAGGTATATCTGTATTTCCAAACTTGTGCTGTGTTTCTGGTGACACCCCCAGACAGATTGGCATCAGCACGGCCTAGCCTGTTCGATGGCCCATCAAGGGTCATCAGCTGTACAGTGAACCCATTGAAAGACAAGGAACTACACCTTAGGAGTCAGCAAGACATGTTGGGGCATGTCTATCGACAGAACTCTAAGGCTTTTCCATGCCATGTGCTGTGACGCTTGTGTTTGGGACACAGGAAGTACAAGCCACATGGCAAAAGAATATAAAGGGCAGCTGCAGCATCTCCATTTTGTTTTCATTACTGCTTCTTCCCTCTGGAAGAACTTTGCTACAAACTGAAGCTCTGAACAAAGGACTGAATGACCCATCCAAGCTGGGGATGTGTTCCAGAGGGACTGGTTCAGAAGAACATTTTGCATATGTGAGCAGAATTTTTAAATAACTCTCACTGTACTGGACCTCTGACTGGGAGCCAGAGAGCTGGAATGCAATAAAGGGGGCTGCATGCTTTTTTTTTTTCTTTTTTTCTTCTTGATAACCAGTCAGAGGGATCAGAAGCACAGTTTGTGACTGGTTGGTGAGTTTACTTGTGTTAACCACCAGTGTTTGGGAAACTTTGTTCTCTTTTTTGCAGTCTTCCCTGACCGTAGCATTTTCAGTGAAGGCTACCCCACTCACCTCCGGTCACAGGGGGCCGTAGCCTGATCTGTGGCTGCTAGTATTGAGTACAAGCTCCATCTGGAAGGTCAGTATTGTGGCCTTCTTCTTAGCAAGGCACTGAGAGCTTGTATTGAGCAACTAAACTCTTCTGATTTAAGCAATACATAACACAGCACTCAGGGCCTGCTGTATGCTGCAGCCAGCCACAGGGTGCTCCCTGTCCCTGCCTTCCCAAATGGAGGAATGACAGCTGCTCCACACAGGCTTCAACCCTCCCTAGTATCCCTGGACTACAAAGTACCTGGTTTAGACCTTTTTTCTGAGGGCTCTGGAGGAGAGGGGTGAAGGATCCTTGGATGCATAAACCGGCAAATCTCGAGTAGGAGCAGAGGTTATTTTACCTCTGTATTGGCTTCTGGTGCATCCGCTACTGGAATCTTGTGTCCAGACCTCATGTTCACAGTTCAAGACGGACGTTGATAAATTGGGGAGGGCTCAGAGAAGAGCCACGAGAATGATTAAAGGATTAGAAAGCAAGCCTTAAAGTGATAGACGCAAGAAGCTTAATGTATTTAGTCTAACAAAGAGAAGATTAAAGGATGACTTGATTACAGTCTATAAGAACCAACATGAGGAACAAATATTTACTAATGGGCTCTTCAATCTAGCAGAGAAAGGTCTAACCCGATCCAATGGCTGCAAGTTGAAGCTAGACAAATTCAGACTGAAAATAAGAAGTCAAGTGAGGGTACTTAACCATTGGAACAATGTACCAAGGGTCATGGTGGATTGAATTATTCTGAGGGTAGTTCTCTGGCCTGTGTTATACAGGAGATCAGACTAGATGATCAGAATGGTCCCTTCTGCCATTGGAATCTAGGAAAGGAGAGAGGTAGGAAGGGACAGAATTCTAGGACAAACCCCTCCCAGACCATGGAAATCACCCAGGTGCCTGAGGTGAGCCTGCCCCGGTGTGAAGGAACTGGAAGAGCTGAAAGAGCTGAGGTGGGATAGGAGTAACTAGAATTGGTTCTAGCTGGTTGTCCTCTGCCTGGAGAAAGCTTTAGATGTAGCATCCAGCTTGTGAATGAGGCTTGTCCTCAGGGCCATACTTCACCAGCATTTCCTCCCTGGAAGGTGGGCCTCTTTCCTTCCTTCTCTCCTTGTTTTGTTTCTCCTTCCTTGCCAATCCTTCTCTTTCTTTCCGACATGGGGGAGCCTCTTCCCTGATGAGGGGTTTTCTTAGTACTGGGTACTAAGGGGCTCTTTAATCTAATGGAGGAAGGTATAAGGAGACCCAGTGGCTGGATGCTGAAGCCAGACAAATTCAAGTTAGAAATAAGGCACTTTTTTTTTTAACAGTGTGGGGGATGAACCATTGGAACCAACTACAAAGGGAAGGGGTGGATCCTCCGTCTCTTGATGTCTTCACATCAGGACATCTTTCTGGAAGAGATGCTTTAGTTCAACACACGTGATTCAGCTCAATGCCAGGGTAACTGGGTAAAATGCAGTGGCCTGGGATAGACAGGAGGAGGTCAGGCTAGATGATCTAATGGTTCCTTCTAGCCTTAAACTCTGTGTATGACTTTAGTTAAAGTCTTCAGATTCAGTTCTCCCCGCCCTGGCCTGTTGAGGCACCTTGGAAAATTCACATGGGCCTGGGTCCTCAGTGGTATGTCATTTGATAGATATTAGGAACCTAAATACCGAGGATCTGGGCCTTCCCTCTCTGTGCCTCCATTTCCCTGGTTGTAAATAGGGGCAATGATATTTAAGTACCTTACAGGGTGTCCGGAAGCTGAACTCATTAGAATGAGCAGTGTGCTAAGAGGAAGGGTGGTGCAGCAGTTAGGGTGGTAACCCTTGACTTTCAAGACCTGGATTCACTACCCAGTGCTGCTACAGGCTTCCTGCATGACCTTGGGCAAGTCAGTTAGCCTATTGGGCCCAGATCCACAAACGTATTTAGGCTCCTGCCTGCCACTGAAATCAAGCCTTTATGGATCTGGGCCTGCGCGTCTCTGTTCTCCACCAGCAAAATGAATAACAGGACTTCTCCAGGTTAGTACTACTAGATACATGAATGACTGTGCAGCGCTTAGATACTATGATAAGACAGAGATGGAAGCTTCACAGCAGGATGATATATGTATTACATTCACTAAACCAATCAAACGCTTTAATCTCAGGGCTGAAGCTGAAATGTACGTGAACTCTGTGATGAAGACATCTCTGGGGGAGTGAAGAACAAAAGGGCTCCCCCCTTCCCTGTGTTTATAATATAATCTGTCCCAATATGCTTTCCAGCCACAATGCAACTGTGAGCTACCTGACCCTTCAGGTGAAGAGCCTGTCCTCTACTGGAGGGAACGGAGGTTTGCTGTTTCCCCTCTTCCCCAAAAGAGTCTTTCACAGAAGCATCACCAGATGTACCAGCTTTGAGCTGGGAGCGTGATGTGTGCTATGGACTGCAGCCCACCAGAATTTGAGCCGACATGAGATCATGAAATTCATTCCACTGGGGACCCCTTGCTGCCATCTGATTTGTATAAAATTTCTGTCACTCTGCTCAGCACTAGAATCAAGCTGGGGTTCTGGCTGTGACAAACCAGTGATTAATGCACTGAGCTAACCTGCTTTGAACTGCACAATGCTCCTTTCTATGGGAAAAATAACAGAGACCAGACGGGTGAGAGGAGACACCCAGCCCCTGAACACACCCCTTGTCAGCTACCAAAAAGCATTTGGAAACTCAGAGAAGCAGTGAAAACACATCAAGAGAGCTTGCTCAGCACACAGCATCATTACCTTCCACCTTCATTATACAGCTGTATTGTGGCTATAAGGTAGATCTTGAATCCAGGCCTTTAGCCATACAGCTACCCTTAGCTCTTCAGTGGGAGTTTTTGTAGATTCCAAGGCCAGATGGGACCATCGTGATCATCTAGTCTAACCTCATGGAGATTCCAGCACATCGCTAGGTATGTAGTTCCAATGGTAAATTACATAGGCGCTGACTCCGTGGGTGCTCCGGTGCTGGAGCACCCACGGGGAAAAATTAGTGAGTGCTCTGCACCCACCAGCAGCCAAGCTCCCCCCACCCCCCACTCCACCTCCTTCTCCTCCCCCGAGGGCACCGCATCTCCGCTCTTCCGCCTATCTCCCAGTGTTTCCTGCCCAGCCACCGCCAAACAGCTGTTTGGCAGCATTTATTTGCTCCGGAGTGGGGCGTGAGGAGCGGGAACGTGCCGCACTCAGGGGAGGAGGCAGGGAAGAGGTGGGGATTTGGGGAAGGAGTTGGAATATTGGCAGGGAGGGGGCAGAGTTGGGGCTTTGGGAAAGGGGTTGGAATGGGGGCAGGGAAGGGGTGGGAAGAGGTGTGGCCTCATGGAAGGGGTGGAGTGGGGGCGGGGCCGGGGGCAGCAGGGGTGTCGAGCACCCACAGGAAAGATGGGAAATCAGCACCTACGGTAAACTACCCTGTTAAAAGTATGCACTTTACTATTTCTAGTCTGAATGTGTCTAACTACTGAGTCCAGCCACTGCACTGCATTCTGCCTTTGCCTGCTAGATTAAAGAGCTGCATACCTCAGAAATCCTCTCCTCGTGTAGGTACAGACTGCGATTACATCACCTCTTAACCTTTTCTGGGCTCAGCTAAATAGATTGAGTTGCTTACGTCTCTCACGGTAACGCAGGTTTTCCAGACACGGTAGTTTTCTTTTTTGTGACTGCGCATCCTCTAGGGAATATCCCCTTCTGTCTTGAAGAGGAAGTGGTTGTACATGGACTTGGAACCAGACGAAAGCGGGTGACATTCATTATCAGCACTGAAAATCATTGAGAGTGTCAGATTTAGACACTGCTTTGTTCATTGTTGGTACTGCTCCTAGTAGGGCCCGGACCCCACAAAGGAGATAAAGGCCCTGTTGTGCCAAGCACCCTCCAAACACACAGTGAGACCATCCGTTGCCCCTGAAGAGCTTACAGTGGAAACAGAGAAGAGAGACAGAAGCTTGCAAGTGAAATTGAGAAGGCAGAGAGGGGAGATGGAGGCACAGAGAGGTGAAGTGACTTGCCCAAGGTCTGCAGCAGGTCAGTGACCAACCCAGAAATAGAATCCTAGATTGCCAGAAGGGACCATTGGGATCATCTAGTCTGACCTGCTGTATCACACAGGCCATAGAGCTGCCCCAAAATAATTCCTAGAGCGGAGCTTTTAGAAAAACATCCAATCTTGTTTTAAAAATGGCCACTGATGGAGAATCCACCACGACCCTTGGTAAGTTGTTCCAATGGTTAATTACGCTCACTGTTAAAAATTTACACCTTATTCCCAATCTGAATTTGACTAGGTTCAGCTTCCAGCCATTGGATCATGTTATACTGTTTTCTGCTAGATTGAAGAGCCCATTATTAAAAATTTGTTCCCCACATAGATACTTATAGACTGTGATCAAGTCACCCCTTAACCTTCTCTTTGTTATGCTAAATAGCTCTTTGGGTCTATCACTGTAAGCATGTTTTCTAATCCTTTAATCGCTCTTGTGGCTCTTCTCCATGGGTGGTTCGTGAACCGCTAGCTAGGGAGGCTAGCCCCCAGCCCCGCCCCTTCTGCCCAAGGTTCCGCCCCTTCTGCCCCTCCCCCCACTGGAGCACAGAGGTCCCCCACCTCCCTGCAGCCACTGTGCCTGGTTTACCAAGCGATCCAGACTGCTCTGAATCAGTGACTTTCCTCTTCATTATTTACACTCCCCAAGTTGTGTGTCATCTGCAGCCTTTATCAGTGATGATTTTATGTTTTCTTCCAGCTCACTGATAAAAATTTTGACTAGCAGAAGGCAAGACCGCCCTGGAAACACACCTGCTCGCTGACGATTCTCTGTTTGCAAATACATTTGCAACAGAGATCTATTCGCCTATTTTTAAGCCCATTGAATGTGAGCCAGGTTAATTTCACATCATTCTCGTTTTTTAATCAAAATGTCACATGGTACCAAGTCAAACATCTTACAGAAATCGACATATGTCACATCAGCACTATTATCTTTATCAACCACATTTGTAATCCCATAAAAAAAAAAGATTACCAAGTTAGTTTGAAAGGATCTATTCTTCATAAACCCACTGTTGATTTGCAGTCATTACATTCCCCTCCTTTAACTCTTTATTAACTGAGTCCCGTATCAGCTGCTACATTTCTTACTGGGATCAGTGTCAGGCTGCCAGACCGGTAATTGCCTGGGTCATCTTGTTTACCTTTTGAAAAAGATAGGTCTCCAAGGTCTCAGCCCAGTGCCCTGACCCCGGTGCACGCTGTCCCAGGCTGCACCCCCCCACCAAACAGCTTTCAGTCCGCACACAACTGTCGCACACCTTATACAGTAACTCCCTGCTTCAAATCCAGACCTGCTGGTATTGACTGAAAGGCGCCCCTCCCTGGCGGCAGTTTTGTGAGATAAACGGAGCATTCCACACTAGATACCGAGGGAGATGTACGGAAAGAATCTGTGCCCGAATTTCAGGGGCAAGAGAAATAAGCCAGAAGAAGAAGCATTATCAGACGATGGTGATTTTGATCCACTGGGCATAACTGGAATCTGGTGGCATGATTCCCCTCGCTGGAATATCGATCTAAATGTGTAACGTGTGTATAGGAGTAAGAAAACGGGGCCGAGTTCGAGGTATTTGTCATGCCAGTGAGCTGCAGTTCAACAGTACAGAGTATGGCAGAGAAATGCTTCCAGATGGGAGACAATGAATGAATTAAAAATGAAGGCTAGAGGCAGCGTTGTCCAGTGGATAGGGCACTACACTGAGACATGGGTTCTAGATCCAGTTCTGCCTCCATATGATCTTTGGCAAGTCAATTCCTACCTATGCTTTGTCTGTTGTGTCTGTTTAGACTGTAAGGCCCAGATCCACAGAGGGATTTAGGTGTTGCAGCACCTAGAAAATTACAGGAGCAACCTTGCAATCCATAGAGCCTGAGGGAGGCACCCAGTGAATGGGGAGACACAGGTGCCTTAGAATATGATCCACAAAAGCCTGCACGCTAGGCAGGGAGCCATCTAAGCCATATGGTGGGAGACGCTGAGGACAGAGGTGTGTCCTAAGCTCTGCCCTTCTCACAGAACTAGGCATCGACATATTTTCTTGGGGGAATGAATTAGGCACCTGCTTCACTCAACCTACAGCTGGGAGAGGAACCACCCCCCTCATAACTCTTAGCCCAGTGCTCTCACCTGCAATGTTGGAGGGCCCGGTTCAATTCCTCCCTCTGCCTGAGGGGAGCAAGGATTTGAACAAGCATCTGAAGTGAGCTGTAGCTCACGAAAGCTCATGCTCAAATAAATTGGTTAGTCTCTAAGGTGCCACAAGTCCTCCTTTTCTTTTTGCGAATACAGACTAACATGGCTGTTACTCTGAAACCTCTCAGGAGAAAGTGAGCTCTAATCACTGAACTATGGGAGATTCTGATGTGGCTGAAGCAGTTCCACTGTGGATAAAGAGGGATTGGAGCAGGGAGCCAGGCCCTGGGTCTCCCACCTCCCACTTGGGTGTAACTTAAGCACCAGGCTACAGCATCACTCTCACGCTCTCTGGCCCAGTGACTAGTGAAGAATTTATTCACAATAGCCTCCCTTCTCCTCCTGCCAGATTTGGAAGGGGACTCAGTGCAGTAGGCAGCCTCTGAGCACGCCTTCCTGATCAGGCCCCACCCATGAGACAGGCCTTCATCCACCTATCTTCCCCCGGTTCGTGACTTGCTCTGGGGTTTAGGTGGGAGACAGGCGTCCAGACACCTAGAAGGAGGCAGCAGGGCGCATGCCCAGAGGCAGAGAAACAGGCACCCAGAGAAGTTTTTACACAAGTCCTTAGGTGCAGAGCGAGTTTAGGTGCCCACAGCGGCCGGTGGGAATTTTGTGAATTGGAGCGGAGCCCACAACTGGTACTTATGTCCCTAAACCTCAGTTTTAGGAACCTGTGTTTGGGGTTTGGGCATTTATGTACTTTCATGGATGGAGGCCTAAACTCTTCGGGACAGGAATGGTGTCTCTGTTTGTCTGGCCTAGGAAAAGGGGCTGGGGCAACCTGCGAGCAGCTCATCTTCTGCTCAGTGCGCCACGGTAATCAGAAAAGCAAGTGTTAGGCTCTCCAAAGAACAAGATGGAAAATACTGAAAGTACTAAACTGTCATTCTGGAAATTACTGGTAGAACCTCATCTGGAAAGTTGTGGTCAGTACTTGTCACTCCATATGGTAAGGGGTGAGGGTGAGTGGGGAGCCAGATATGGTTGATAAAAACATTTAGAGGCATAGAGAGACTTCCTTAAAAAGGAGTGATTGAAACAGACTGGGACTTTTTTGTATGGAGAGGAGACAAGCTAACCTGGAGAACTCACTGCCATGTGATAACACAGAGGGCAAGAGCCTAATAGGATAAAAAAACCAAGATCTGGCATTCGTATGAATGAAAACATCACAGTAATAATAGAAAGGATAAAAGAACTATGAAGCTTCATATATCAGAAGCCAATAACTAACTGCTGGGTGTTAGGAAGAAGCTTCCCCACTGGCATGTTATTCCATAATTGTCCACAAAGGGAGTTCTTGCATCTTCCTCTAATGCTATATGTAATGACACGTAGGCTGCCCTCCTTCTCCCCATACCCCAGGCTGGTGCAAGGAGTCCATAGCGTAATGCGTAGCTACTGCCCTCTTAGTTTTGGTAAGTGACGTTTATGGCAACAGAGGTGTGGCTTTGTCACTAACTTCCTGTACGGGTTTAGACAAGTCACTTAATCACTGTGGGCCTCAGTTGCCCCACCTGTAAAATGGGGGTAATAATACTGACCTGCACGACATTCTGTCCCCTTTAGCATGTTAGTTTTAAAGAAAAATACCTGCTGGTGGTTTATGTACTTAGATGGAATTCTAGTCTGGCTGTTTGACCGACTCTGACAATAAAAAAGGACATGATGCAAATACTGACTTCTTGTTTCATAATTTTTTTTAAATGTTCCTCAAAGTAAATAACGATCTTGGATTTGTGGCAGAATATTTGTTTCTCTCACTGAATATTTGGCAATTAATCTTGATTGTCCCCATAGGAGCTACTGATACCTGCTTATAATTTCGCTTTCTAATTTTACTGATCATTGTACAACACAGCAAAAACAAAACAAAAAAAACACACCCCAAAAAACAAAAACCTGTGGCATTGAGTTTCCCAGCCCTGGGCTCTCACCGAGAGGCTAAAAATAGCAGCTGTAGATGTTCAATCCTTCCCCGCTCGCTAGGTCTCACTGCCAGGGGTCTCTTTGTGCTGTGTAGATGCACCCATAGAGTTTAAAGCCAGACAGGATCATCAGATGATGTAGTCTGACCTGTATAGCGCAGTAAACTAAACAGCACCCAGCTTGTAAGACTCTGTGCAAAGTAAAGTGTATCCTCACATGCAAAATCTAATGTTAATTTCTCAACCCCACTGCACAGCTAGGCAGGACATTCAAGAACATAGAATCTCCTACACAAGATTACCTCAGCTGTACTTCACATCCATATACATTGAGAGATCCTCCACAGAAACTGCTATGTATATTCAATGGGCACAAAAACTGAATTAGAAACCTTGGGTCTCCTTCTGATCTCACTTTCACCAGCATTCACTGGAGTAAATCCATTGTTTTCAAATGAGTTACCCCAGTGCAAATCAGGAGTATGTCAAATCAAAATTAAGCCACTTAGCCTTTTGAATTCCCCACCCATGAATGCCCAGTTTCTCTTCCCCCTACTAGTTCATTACATTAGATTTTTTTTCACAAGGATAAAGGAAAGGAGATGTAAAGGCTCTAAGAAGAGGAGCTTGCTGTTACCGGTCAGACCAACAGTCCATCTCATCAGGTATCCTGTATCCAAGAGTAGCCAGGACTAGCCACTTCAGAGAAAGTACATATGATCCAACAGCAGTTACGGAGTAAGCTGCCTACCAGGAAAGTTTCTTCCTGACCCCCATAGTTAGAGGTTGGCTCATGCCCTGAAGCATGAGAGTTTATATCCCTTCCAATGATTGTACTGTGTGTTTTAATTTTTGCAAACGTGCCCAGTGCAATGGATGGATGCTTGAAATAAATAAAAGAAAGATGCTTTGGATCAATTTGTACCTTAAAGTCTGCCCCTTTTTGCCACCCGTTGCCACATGTGCACATCTTGAGTGAACTTTCTTTGGACCTGATCTAACACCTGTTCAGGTCAATAGAAGCATTCCTGATGGTTTCAATGGGCTTTGGATCAGGCCTTTTGGCTGGGCTTTGACCATTTCTGCTGCTACTAAAATTCTTTACCCTCATCCAGAAATTGTAAAAATTAAAACACCTTTGTTTCAAATGTTTTGTGCTCCCCCTGCCGGCCTGGCAGCAGCGAGAAGTCTAACAACAGAAGCTGTGCTGGCCAATTTTAGTGGACAAAGATGAATGTTGTTCTGGCATCAGGGCGATCTAAGTGGAAGTTGTTGTTAAAATACGCAGCAGCTCAGCCAATTTCACATCCATTTCCAGCTCTGCAAAACAAGCAGCAGCTGCCCAGTGAGAGAGGACAGGATGGGCAAAAAGATCAAATGTTATTTCTGCAGCTCCAAGGCACTATTACAACCAATGAAGGGGAAAACAGAAATGACACAAAGGCCTTGAAAAGAGGGTATGTGTGTGTGTGTGTATGTGTAAAAGAGACACGTGTATTGAGGATCTGGCCCATAGTAAACAGTTCACTCTGGGAAACCCAGAGGTAGGGAGAACATTGAGTTTTGACATGGTGAATTCCCTTCCTGTGAGCCATGGAGAAGAAGAGGGTTTTTAAGAGGAGGAAAATATGTTTGCAAACCCCCACAAGAAAGAAAACTACCCAGTGGTTCCTCACACACAGCAGCTAACAAGAAGCTCAAGATCTCAAAGCACTTCATGACAGAGGTCAGTATCATTGTCCCCATTTTAAAGATGAGGAAACAGAGGCACAGCGAGGGCAAATGACTCCCCAGGGTCACAGATGCAGTCAGTGACATGGACTGGGACAGACCCCAGTTCTCTAGATTCCTAGTCCAATGCCTTATCCACTAAGCCACACTGCTATAATGCTTCAATTCTTGTTTTTAGAAGACTAATCCTGTAAAGCATAATCCCCAACAACCTGTCCTTCCAGGATGCCAAACATGTAAAAACACCAACAACATTATTCATAAAATCTTAGCTAACCACTTTATCTCCTCATTCAACCTCAACATTCCCCTGGCGTAATGGTGGTTATACTTCTGATCACTGTCTCCTTAAAGTATCTGGATTTATAAGCTTCCATAAAAGGCCATTTGTTGTTTGCAATCCTTGCTTTGCTTATGGTACAACATGATTTGAAAATGACAAGTGATGGCATCAAGCAACACAAATAAAAGTGTTACTGTAATTTGGTATCTTAGACGCATTCCACCCGGGTGACAAAACCAAAGGAAGAATTGCCCGCAACCTTTCTTAAAATACTTCAAACTACCACGAGGATATCAATCAGCTGCTAAGGAGAAATACTTGTAACTCATCAAAAGCGAATCTAGTTCTTTTCAGATCGGGGCCTGGCAATGGAAGATTGAAACCTGCTCAGGTTACACTCACTTTCCCCCTTGGCATGAGATTTGCTTCTCAAATTTCAGAAGTACTGGAATTCTACTAATCCGTGTGAGAAAGGCTTCAAACCTGCTGATCTGCCTTCAGACCCAGTCATCAGAGACGCTTTGCCGGATAGCACGGCCACGCGTATGTGGAAAGGCTCCCTGCAGAGGTTACCAAAAGGGGGAAAGCTTGAGCCCTTTCTTGATCCTTCAGCAACGTGACCCACCCTGTGCTGCTTCTTCACGTATCTGTAGCCATATCGAATACCACAGAAATAGTGTGTCTAGATGCCCCATGCACACAATTCACCAGTAAACAAAATGCTCATGCTCTCCATAGGTTTTGCCGCTTGCTAAGGAGGGTTGCTCCTGGTTTCCTTCAAAAGAAGGCACTGACGACAATTCAGTTTATATTAGTAGTTGTCATGGCACACAGATGAATCTTGCATTGCACCCTAAAACTAGCCAGATCGGGCTCATCCTGATGCCCAGCAGCAGGGAGTTCCATAGTAGAGAGCTTGCCACCCAGCATGCTTAGGTTATGGCTCATGGCAGTCTCACCTCAGGCTCTGTCAGCCACTGCATCCCCCATTCCTGAGAGAGTAGTAGTCTCCAGGCCCTAGTTCATCAGAGGTTAGTACCACAGCCTTGGGGGGCGGGGTTTGGTACTGGATAGGGAACCAGTGTAGAAAACAGTGCTGTGTTGCCCTTGGTCTGTATGACCCAATAAATGGGTGCTGTATGGTAGAACAGCTAATGGTACCATGGGCCCCTCACAGTCAGTCCCAGGTGCACGGGAACAGCAATTCTGCAATACACAAGGTCCATCTAGCTCCAACAGTCACTAGAACCAGCTGTTTCAGAGCAAGGGGCAAGGACCTCACAGCTGGTGGATGTGGGATAACCTGTCACCCAGGTTAGATTTAATCCTCATCTCCAATAGCCAGAGATTTGTTGAAACTCTGAAGCATGAGGGTTAAGATCCCTTCCAATTTTTTTGGAAAGCATTAACTATGATAATAATTCTGGATATGCATGTTACCAGATAAATGTCCAATCCCTTTTTAGATTTGCTATATTCTTGGCTCCAATTACATCCTGTAGCAATGAATTCCCCAGTCTAATTATATGTTGTATGAAAAAGCATTTCCTTTTATCAGTTACAATCCCAGTGTTTTCACTCTCTTCATGAGTTTTTCCAGACCTATGTTCATTCCTTGTTTCCACTTCTCTGAACTTCTCTAGCTCTACAATATCCTTTTGAGATGGCGTGACAGGACTGCACAAAGTATCCAGATGAGGCCACAACACTGATTTATAGAAAGGCATTATAATTTTCTTTGTATCATTCACCATCCTATTCCAGAGACATTCCAGCATCTGGTTTGCTTTTTTGACATTGAGCCAAGGTCTTCATTGAGCTGTCCACAGCAATGCCCAGATCCCCTTCCCAATTTAGAACCCTGCAAGGTGTATGAGTAATCTAATTTCTCCCTCCAACATGCTTTACTTTATATTTATCAACAGCGAATTTTATTTACCATCACGTTGCCCATTCACCTGGTTTGTTTAGGTCTCTCTGAAGGTCTTCACAATCCTCTCTGCTCCCAGCTTGTATCATCTGCTAGTTTTTCTACCACACTACTCACCCCGCCCCTTCCAGATCATAAATAAAAATGTTAAACACCAGTGGATTTAGTGTGGGACCTTGAGGCACCCACTGTTAACCTTTTGCCATGATGAAAATGGACCATTTAGTCCTATTTCTTGTTTTCTGTTCCTAGCCAGTTTTTGATCCATGACAACAATACTTTACGGCTTGCCCATTGAAGCACATAAATCCACACTGTGTAGAGGTCAAGCATAGGAGTTTATTACGTACAGCGCTGACGGAGTATCACCTTGCTTATTCGGCTCAGGGACACTGTCAATCAATTGATTACAATGGAATATATGGATTTTCTATGGGCGGGGAAAGTGATGAGGTAGGCAGTCCCACATCCCCAGATAGGTTTAGCTGCAAGACATGATAGCACAGTAGCCAATGGTCAAAAGGTTACATAATGTCTCCGCCCATGGTCTCAATGGTCTAAATTAACATTTAGCATTTAATTAGTACTTTAATAAATGTATTAGTATAGAATATATGTTGGATTCAATTTGGGGTCCATAGGAATGAAGTAGCTCCTTTGATTGTCCAACAGATACGTATCTAGGGGTAAAAGCAAAGAAACAGTGAAAGTATATGGCCAAGAAGATTGTCTTTCAAGTTGCTTATTTGTGTTTTAAGGCAGGCATCGGTTCCTGGGAAAGGGAGGTGGGAGGAGGCCATATCTTATACTGACATGCGTGAACCTTTCATAAACTCAAGGTTGGACGTGTGGGAAGAACATCTCCCTACAGAAGAAACTCACACAACAGAAACAGGGCTTCTTTGTTCTATTTGCAACTTTGAATAAGACACAATTATTGCCCCCAACATCTGGTGTTCTGCTGACCAGGCATATCTTAGCAAAAGCAAGGTTATCTTTGGTTATTCTGCTTTCTCTTAGCTATTGCTAGGCCTCTACCTCTTGACCAAACTCTGGACTTTGGGCCTGTACACAAATCCATATACCAGGTTATTACATCAGCAATGGATTTTAACCCTTCAAGTCCCTCCTCGTGACCCTAGGGTTCCCTAACCCGCCAGGTCAAATATACCAATTTTAATGTACCCAGTCTGTTTCGGAGTTGCCGGTAAAGCACCAATACCATCAGGAATGTCAGTATAGACACTCCCCACATAACTTGACAACATAGCACCCAGATCCATCCCCAGGGGACCTTATCACCTGAGATGGCATTGCCCATGATCATCATCGCTTTTACCTCCACTGCCTGGTTCCGCGCCTTCGATACTTCACATCAGCCTGGTCCACGGTTTTCCCTATCAGGGTGTACCTCAGACGGCCTTCCCCAATATGCCTCTGGGCCTTGGCCACCAATGCCTTGATCTTCGCCTGCAGGGCCGTAGAACCTCCTCTAGATACTTACTTCTGTAGTGCCATTCCGGATCCCATGTTAGGTTACCCATCATTGGCGGAGTACGGTGGAGCCGCGTCCCGTCAACAGTCAGGGTTGCCCTTTGGGGAACCATCATGCACACGGATGGATGCCTCGAGGGGCAGGGCTTTCCATTTAGCTCGATGGAGTGGTTCTGGGCAGTCACACGCCAGTAGGTACCGTTCATCTGGACCAGCTCCGTGTGCGCCAGTTTCTCAGTGATGGCCACTTCGAACCTAGACAGATTCGTTAGAATATTATATGGGCATGTACACAGAATTTCCTTATCAGAGTGGGTGCAACATTCACTAGGATCCAGTGCTCTCCCAGCGACCTCAGAGTATGCAACGCCTTCTATCTTAATAGCATGACCCCTCCTCCATACTTGCAGGGAGGTCACCATCCTGGCTTGCTGTAAATGAGGGATGCCCAGAGGTATCAAAAGGTTAAAGAGTATACTGTGCCCTGTCCAAACTGGTCTTTGGACTCTTATTGATTCTCTGTTTCCCCATGCCTATGGAGGGGTACTGGGGAGATAGGGTTCCACTACTTCCATAAGGGCTGGGTGGACCCGGCCATCAAGGAGATCGCTTACAATTCCCTGTGTGGTGATGGCCAAAGTTTGTCCTGCTCTCCAACAACTCTCCTCCAGTGCCTTTATTTTAGTACCATTTATTAGCATGCTGGTGACTTCTTGACCCAGGTATTTTGTTATATTTAGTGAGGTGGATACAGAGGTTGACAGATCCTTCAAGCTGTCTAGGCTCAATTGGCTGGCCCTATTAGTATCCAATCCCCCCCAGGCATTAGAGATTACAGCGTCTGCCAGCCTTGATTCAAGTTGGTCCCTCCTCTCAGCTTGGCGTGCTATGGTATAGGTGTTGCCAACAGAATTACCTGCACCAAACCATCCTGCAAGGGTATCTCGTAATCCCCTCTTCTATCTGGTTAAGCGCTCACCAATTTGGTTTGTTAGGCTAGTAATATTTCTACTCATTTGAGGCCTGACCTTTGCACACTGCCTGTTCACTTCCTCTAATGGAATACGCACCTCAACCCTGTAAGAGTGGAACACCACCGAGGTGAGGAACGGTAGTGCTGGTCCTATCATTACCAATCCTGATTCTGGAACAGGGATTTGTTCAGGGCATGACACACAGTCAGGTGGTTCCACTCTGTATCTGATAACTTGATTAATTGTTACCAGCCGTGGGCATTCTAATTTGGGCCATTGTTTAACAAATTTATGCCGTGCCTTTGGGGATACCTCCGTCTGTGCTTTAAGTGGTAAGTCCCATCCTGAATTAACAGGCCCAACCTCCACAGGTACCATGTCAGTATAATTGGCACATGATCTTCCATGAGTGTTTGGTTTCTTTCCCACAAAATCCCACACAGATTCCAGTATCGAGGTCTGTGTGTTTCCTCCCAACCCATCATGGCAATATGCCATGTAATTGTGTTCAAATGAGGGGTAACCCAGGACCTTGCAGTCCCCTTCACTAGTAGTACGTAGCTGTCCCCCTTTAAAGATAATCCGGACACTGGTTGCATTAAGTACAGACACTGTCCCTCGAAGAGGGCCACAGCATCGTCTAAGGGTGTCACCCTGCACATGGCACACTACTTGCGTCCTTCCTCATGCACCACAGGGACAGCAGGAGCCACAGCAGGAGCCTCCCCATGGTCGCTCTGGTTGTCCTGGTCACCCTTCAGTCCTTCCTCCTCCACCTTCTCTCGTGTACCTGTGGAGACACTTGTGGAAACATCGCTAGTATCGACAGATGCTGATTTAAAATAGTAAAGCATCTTTTTTCATAGAGGGCCACCACCAGTGTTTCAGGGGGGCTTTCATTGGTCTCCACCCCAGATGAGCTGGAGACGGGATGGCATGGAGCAGCAGAGCCCCTATGCACTCCGGGCCTACCAGCTCCTCCTCCCTGGCCCATACCAGAGGTGATTCTTATACACACAGCCTTGTTCTTCCAATTTACATTTTTCTTCGGGGCTTATGGTTGCATATAGTTTTTTTAAATTTACTTCCTCTTCGGGCACTACAGCTACACAAACCTTAATAGGACTTGCTTGTGCAATTTCTTTGGCCCGTTTATGTGCCTAGTAATTTCCGTTTTGTTCCTCGCTTGAGATTTTAGTATGTGCTTTTATCTTTACTACTGCCAGTTCTGATGGTAGTTTGGCAGCTTCTGTTAGTCTTTGAACTGCCTCCATATTATTAATTGGCTTGCCAGTTGTTGTTATAAAACCCCTGCGTGACCACACGTCCATGTAGTCATGTACTACTCCGAATGCATATCTGCTGTCTGTGTATACGGTGAGCTTCTTGCCTTCCCCCACTCTCAAAGCTTCAGTGAGGGCTGTTAGCTCCGCTTCTTGTGCTGATTTTGATCCTTCCATCTGACCTGACGCTATCATTGTCCCATCACTGAGTACCACTGCCCATCCAGTGTGTGGCACTCCATTTTCATACTTTCTTGATCCATCTACAGACAGAATTATATCTGAATTCTTTAATGGCTCTTCTTTAACTCTCCCCAACACTTCCTCTTCCCTATCTATAAGACATGCGTGTACCTCTCCCTCTATATTCAGACATTCAGCTACATTTATTCCTTTGTCCCTTACTATAGAGAAGTTGGGGTTTTGCAAGCACAATGTTGATTCCCACTGACTTGGGCAGGCATCTGTTACAGATCTTAGCCGCCGGGTATTAAGGAGATCAATAAGTGTATGGGGTATATGTAACACTAATTTCCCCGTGAGAGTGTATGATTTACAAGCTTTTACTGCCCACATAGTGCAATCTAGAGCTACTCCGCACTCGGGTAGGGATACAGGGGGTCTTAAGGTAGATAGGCATGCTACTGGACGCTGCTTATCTCCCTGTCAATACAGCTGAGTATTGAGTTTCACTATGGCTGCAGTAAAGGTGGAGCGGCTTTCCCATATCGGGTAAACCCAAGCTGCGGGCAGAGGCTAAAGCCTGTTTTATTTTTACAAATGCCTTTTCTTGTTCTGTGCCCCATATTACTAACTCAACTGACTGTGACCATATCTTCAAATTCTATTTCTACTGGCTGGCTTAGGGTTGCTTTTAATCTCCCCCCCCCCACACCCTCCTCGAGTGAGGCTTTGAATTGGTTCCACCATCTCTGAGTACTCCGAAATACATGACAGGTTTCAGAGTAGCAGCCGTGTTAGTCTGTATTCGCCAAAAGAAAAGGAGGACTTGTGGCACCTTAGAGACGAACCCATTTATTTGAGCATGAGCTTTCGTGAGCTACAGCTCACTGTAGCTCACGAAAGCTCATGCTCAAATAAATGGGTTCGTCTCTAAGGTGCCACAAGTCCTCCTTTTCTTTTGGCGAAATATATGTTCTACAGAAATTGAGGAGTCCCAGCACCTTCCGGACTTCCTTAACTGTCCGTGGTTTTTTAACTCTCCAGTCGCCTGCTTTCTGTCTACTGTGAGTGCTTTCCCTCCCTGTGATATGTCGTGCCCTAGATATAAAACCTGCTGCTGTTGCAACTGAGCTTTCTTCGCGCTTAATTTAAATCCTGCCTCGCGAAGATACATAAACCGTCTGTTTAGGGTTTTTAAATGGTCCTTTTTATTTGGACTGGCAATTAGCAAGTCATCTACATACTGCAATGCTACAGTATCCCCTTCCAAAGGCACTAGTGTTATTACTCCTGCCATTGCCCTGTGGAAACTGGAGACTTATGGAGCCCCGGGGTACTCGGGTCCAAGTGTACTGCTGGTCTCCCACTGTAAATGCAAATTTCTCCTGACTCTCTTTTGCAAGGGGAATACTCCAAAATCCATTAGCTATATCCAGGACTCAGAATACTGAGTGTCCTGGTTTTAGCAAATTAAGGATAGTGGCAGGGCTTCCCACAATAGGATGTGCCTTCGGAGTCACCCAGTTAAGGTGGGTGTAGTCTATAGTTAACTTCCAGGTCCCGTCTGGCTTTCGGACCAAATTTGGGGAGTTCGTTATGGAGCTGGTTTTTCTAATTACCCCTTTAGATTCCAAATTAGTGACTATAATTTTAACTGCCTCTAAGGCTTTTGCCTGTGAGCTTTATGAGTTGGCCCTTCTACAGATATAGGCTTCATGTTTACTAGCCCATAATCTTGTTTATCTGTTGCCCACACTTCAGGGTGAAGGGAACACAGTGTTTCTACTGGACTCTCCCCCCCACCCCTCGGTATTATTGCTTTACTACTGGCAATCATGGCTATATTTTGAGATAATCTCTCCTGTTTGGACCTTCTGGCCCATTCAATACAGCTAGCTCTGGGGTTGATTACTCCCCCGAGCTCCTTAAGGAGATCTATGCTGCAAATTGTGTCTCCCTGCTCGGGGCAAACTCAGATTTGACTGACTGTGACCATATCTTCAAATTCTATTTCTACTGGCTGGCTTAGGGTTGCTTTTAATCTCCCCCCCCCACACCCCTTCAATCCATATGGTTCGACAGGTGAGGGGGAGCTCTTGGCTGGTTATTGATACCGAGGCTCCTGTGTCTATTAACATGTTGCACGGTCGGCCCCCGACTCATGCGTTAAGAAACATCCTGGCGACACCTTCAGTTCCAGCCACAGAGGCCGCTAATATCTATTTGCTAGCCAGGAGTTTGAGCAACTCCTGGATTTGTTTATCTTTTTCTTGTTCTTGGCTACTAGTTGTATCAGTTTTATTCTGTTTGTTTGGCCACTGGCCTTCCTTACCCCACCCCACCCCTTGGGGTGGAAGCAGTCTTCCTTTATGTGGCCGCTCCTTTTACAATTGCTGCATGGTTTGGTTTTATTTTTATTTTTACAGTTACGTGCCAGATGTCCGGGCTTATTGCACGTGAAGCAGGTAGTGGTTTTGATTCTATGAACTGCTGTAATTTCCTCAGATGGGGTGGTTGCTGCTACCTTCCTCTTTTTCCTGTTTTCTACTTCTGTGGCCCATTTCATTACTGCTGAGTATGTCTCTCCCACTGAGATGCCTAATGCCAGGACTGCTTGGTGGTCTGCAGACAGCCCTTCCTTTAGGATTTGGAGAAATACATCATGGTCTCGGGATGCTATATTCTCCAGACCTGAATAAGCTCGAAATGCATTCCATTTCTTTTCAGCATAAGACATGGCAGCCTCCCCCTTCTGCTGAACCACTGATTGCAGAGCCCCCCAGCTAGAGGTCTGGGCTCCTAGAACAGCAGATAGTGCAGTTCTGAATTCTGTTACAGTGCCTGCCTCTGGGTTTGGAATTCCTGCTGGTTCTCCAGCTTGACCCCTCCCGCAGGGTTGGGGTTATGATCTTCAGCCCAGTGCCCCGTCTTCCATTTATCTTCTAGGTTGTCCCACACATCCCTGGGGCATTTACACTTGACCAGGGTGTGAACATCCTTCCTATGGAGGCCGTGTATTTCAGCCAGGCCATCCAGCTTGTCCCAGAACTCAGTATTCTTGTTATCTCGTTTGAGTTTGGGTAAATCAGACAGTAACGCCTGTTTTTCCTGGGGGCAAAGGGACGGTAAGTTTCAGTTGTTTCTGTCCTGAGTCCCCTTACTGGTTCACCCTCCGCATTAACATTTCTGAACCTCCTTAACTGCGTTTTGATTGGAGCCATACGCTGTACTTGCTCCCCTGGGGCAATTAATCCTTGTGACGCCCCTTTATTGTCTCTGGGGGTGCCCAAATTTGGCCTTTCACACGAAAAAAATGTATGGAGGGGGTTCTGATTCCTCCCCTTTGCCTTGTATTGCTGAGTTTTCCCCCAGATAGTTAACCAGTGGTGCAGTTGGCTGACAAATGCCGGGAGTGGGCTCTCCCCCTCCTGCTCTGGGCGTGTGTTCTAGGCATGGTCAATGTAGTTCTTTTGTTCTGGGATCTTTTCCAATTTCCTGACAATTACATGGTTTAAAGCACAAGCTCTTATCCTTTAGAGCCTGATTCTCAGACTTTAAAGTTGCAACTTCTCTTTCTTTTGAGTATATGTAATAACACTATTACTGCCTTGTCTGTTTTGTCACTTTTCTGATTATTTCACCAAGTAACCAGATTCGCCTCTGGTCTGGCTGCAGAGTAGTTTGTTTTTTTAGCGCTGTCTGTCGAGTTTTGACATGTTTATATTCCAAATACTCTTGTGGGCTGATGATCGCCTCTCCTTTTGATGCCATGGGCTTTTACTCGCCCCAGCTGCTGACCTTGTTTTTGGGAACTTATGTTTTCCCCTCTAAATGCCGTAGTCTCAGTCTCTACAGCCTTGATGGGGATTTACCTTTCCCCCTTTTTATGCCATGGTCTGAATTTCCACAGCCTTGATGGGGATTTACCTTTCCCCCTTTTTATGCTATGGTCTCAATTTCCACAGCCTTTTATGAGGACGTCTCCCCCCTCTTTTTAACTACCGTACGGTCTTACGTTACACACAGCTGCCGGCCTTATTGGTTGGAGACTTTGTGCTATTCGAAAGCATGTACGTCACATGCCTGTGGGGAGGGGCACTCCCCTAGGACTTGCAATGTTACGTGCAATGAGGAAATGGGACCACCAGTTTGCACTGCTTACCGTTTGCGTACCCAGCCAGTCCTGGGCTTAACTCATGGCCAATCGCTTGCTGGTGGTTTATCCAAGTCCTCCATAACACCCCCTTAATTTAAACAGTACATGACCCTCTTGCACTCGTCTTCCCTCCCAGTTGGTATCCTTATTTAACCCCTCTGCTTGGACTTCACATGTCTAGGTTCCTTCACACTTAAATTTAAAAAGTGGAAACAAGATGTGTCTGAAAGGGGATGAGAGACTTCTATCCCTGGCCTAATGAGGTGGTAAAGTAAACATACTCACCTCCTTTTTGGATTTTAGTCTCAGATCCTCAATTAGCTCACAAGCCTGTGTCCCGGACGAGCCCCCCAAACTGAAGGACATAAATCCACACCGTGTAGAGGTCAAGCATAGACGTTTATTACGTACAGCGCTGACGGAGTGTCACCTCGCTTATTAGGCTCAGAGACACTATCAATTGATTACAATGGAATATATGGATTTTCTATGGGCGGGGAAAGTGACGCTGTAGGCAGTCCCACACCCCCGGATAGGTTTAGCTGCAAGACATGATAGCACAGTAGCCAATGGTCAAAAGGTTACATAATGTCTCCGCCCATGGTCTCAATGGTCTAAATTAACATTTAGCATTTAATTAGTACTTTAATAAATGTATTAGTATAGAATACATGTTGGATTCAATTTGGGGTCCATGGGAATGAGTAGCTCCTTTGATTGTCCAACAGATACATATCTAGAGGTAAAAGCAAAGAAACAGTGAAAGTATATGGCCAAGAAGATTGTCTTTCAAGTTGCTTATTTGTGTTTTAAGGCAGGCATCGGTTCCTGGGAAAGGGAGGTGGGAGGAGGCCATATCTTATACTGACATGCTTGAACCTTTCATAAACTCAAGGTTGGATGTGTGGACTATTTAGTTTCTTTAGCAGACTCTTGCAAGGGACCTTGTGCTAAATAAATCATCAATGAGTTCTCCTTTACCCACTACTTTAGCAACATTCAAAGAATTCTAACAGACTAGCGAGACCAGGTTTTCCGTTTGCGGACACCACGGTAGCAGAACGTGTTGCAGTAGACAAGCCTGGAGATGAAGTTGTGTGGACCACCATGAAGGACCACAGTGAAGTCTCCTAATTAGCCTAACAAAGAAAAAGCCATTTCTGGCCACTGATATATGATTGTCCAGGAACAGCAGTGGGTCCAAATGGATCCATGACCACACACCCATCTTGGCATCAGAGGTCAGATACCTTCAACGGAAGGTGAGTCAACAGCTTCTGCCAGGTCCCTGAAACACTGCCCCTTTCTACCATCCTTGAGTGTCCAGTCTCCATGTCCAAAAACAAGCTTTGCTGCTTATTGATGATGCAGATAGGTCCTTACAGTGATAGACAGATACAGTCAGTGATAGTTTCATTCCTCAGGATGTTTTTACATACACATTCCCTGGTTCACCTAGAGGGGACCCCAATCTGCTGCAAAGATCTCTGGGGCAGGGGCTGGTTTATTTGCATAAAGCAGCACACGCACACACTTAAGGTTCCATGTAAATATCCAATAGTAAATAACTGCTGCTCTCCAGAACTGACCAGATCCATGTTAACGTGTAACAGGTACAGACTGCAGTTCCATAGTAGCGTTATATTATTAAAGGCCTAGATTACAATGATCTGTAGAAAGAATTTTGAGTTTAAATGACCATAACTGGTCAGGAACTTGATTTTATGTCTCCTGCGAAAGACAGTATCTCTAGCAGTGTGGACCCGCCTGCCTCCAATACCCTGTTGGGCATCGGTTCAACAGTGGCTCAGAGGGAAGGAATTTCACTTACTGCATAACCATCACAACTCCCCATAGAACCTAGGAGTTCCCAGAATATCTCCTGTCCACATAGTGACCCTGCTTAGCTTACAAGATATAAATGGATCCCAGCACAAGGGGCATAACCTGAAGACCAGCATCACAGGTCAGACTTCACTCTCAATCTATTAAAAACTCTGCTCAGAAACACCCCATAACTCATGCCCATGTGAGCAGGCACAGAATCTGTCCCGTATGATCTGTTGGGGGCCAATTCCATTACACCAGCCATCTCAGGTAGCAAATGGGGTGAGGATTCCATTAGAATGACTCCCCTTCCCCTCAGTTCAATAAGGCCAAAGCTCCTTGTGCAGCAACAAAACTGGATTAGCACAGCAGATCCTCTTAATCCTCTCCAGAAACAACAAAAAGGCACCAGTAAAATACATACAGCAAAGCTATTCATACAAGCAATTGTAACCTGAGCTGGTCTTAGATAAGCTACCCTTTGTCTGTCTTCACCTCTTGTTATAGTTGTGGGACGAACTTCAATTCTCAGCCCCTGAGAGCAGAAGCAAGTCAGGTCTTTAATGCACCATGCGCACATAATCGCGCTCTAGGCAAAAATAATTTGGATGCTCCAGTTGAGTTCCCTGCATTTTTCATAGATATTTGATGCTCCAAGGGACCACTGATGGCAAATGCATGAGCCGTTTCCTTAGGATGTGGGTCCTTATGCACCAGACCGTCTACTGACTCCTTCACGATGATCCTGCAATTATAGGACGAGGTTATGCATTTCAATAGGTATTGTTCTGTTAGATGTAAGTAGGAAAGTTGTAACCATGCATCCAGCAAGAATTAAGCTGAGCTGCAAATCGGCTCTGGAAGCCACATAGAACAAAGAAAGTAGAGGTTAAATTCTTTCTACCGAATTCCACCCTTGTTCCATATGGTCAGAAGTTCTCTCTCCAGCTTTACATATCCATAATAATAATTATAGACATCGGTGGAGGTTTTCCGCCTTATAAGTACAGTATTAATACTTACTGAAAGATCCAATTTGAAATGTCAATGGCATAAAAAAAAAAAAAACATTGCAAGCCTACTTCATTCTAAACACAGAGAGATTCAAGAGCATGTGTTGTTGAGCATGCCGGGGGCAAACACTGGTTTGTGAAATTTCTTGGTCTGAGCTTTATAAAAATTTCCAAGAAAAGGATAAAAGCAAGAACAGCCAAGAAAGGTGTCAGAATGGGGTCGAGAGAAAATTCTATGCTAGTTAGTGTTGTGGGGCCATTGACTTCCATGGTGCTACACTGATGGACATCAGTTGAGGTTCCAGTCCATACACTGGTTTGCTAGTAATGAAAGATGTGAAGGCTAGGAACAAATGCCCATTCCACGGTAGTCATAATCTTTGCTGATCCTGGATAGTCTTCAGCACTAAGGGAAGAGTGGGTCTAGGAAATTCACCAGTAGCTGGAACAAAGCAGCCTAATAGTCTGGAGAAGCACCCGTTCTGTTTGGTCTATCTGTAGGGTGAGAAGATGCGTTAGGTAAAACAGCCTGAGGACTCTGGAGGGAAAAGCAATAGGGCAAGATGTACATAGCAAAATCTCCCTGAGGGAACATACCTTTGCTATCTATAGTGCTCCTCACTGTAATAGCGCTAAGCATTGAGGGGCCTGATGTGCCGTCACCAGGAAATCAGTGGACCATGGAACTTAAATTGGATATGCAAGTGAACTTCGGTATGGTGAGGGAACATTCATTTCCTTGATACAACTGGACTTATACTATTTGGGATACAGTTACTGGTTTTGGCAGAATCAAGGTGGCACATGCTAATTGCTCGCCCATGGACAGGGCTACTAGAGAGACTTGGCTATCAAATGAAGGAACAGGGACAGTGGACCTGCAGAGCGGTGGAATTTAAAGCTCTTATGTGACCCAGATTGGACAATGGGACAAAACTGAATCCAGTGAGCTGATGTCCTGAAGGCCAAGCCATAGCTCCCATAATCTATTGCACACGAACACTAAGAAGAGCTCCAACTAAAACTGCTATTACACTTTGTAGGATCTCCTAACAGTGGAGGAAAAAGAGGAGTCTACGAAAATGGAGTACTGACGCACAGTACATTGCTGGCAAATGCATGTTATCCACTCATGACCTTGTGGAGTGATTTTATTTCCTTATATGGGCCTGCTGTTCTCTGCACTCTCCTGTTCAATATCTATTGTTCTGCTGGCATTGCATTCCAGGAATGAAGATACAGAGAGAACAAAACAATTCCACATGCTCTTTTAGGGGAGCTAACACCACTCTGAACGTGGAGAGGGATGGCTTAGAAATGACTGACTTCCATGCCAAGCATTGATGGATTTCACTGCAGACATTTATTTGAACAGGGCAGTGCAAGTTGATAAGAATGCTTCCCAGCCTCTCCCAAAATTGCTTTCTTTTTCCAATGGCGATTATAGTCAAAGGACCTTTTTAACCAGTCCAAGGCAGCATGGAGTGAAAATGCTGACATTCATTCCAAACAGAATCTGCTCTGCTTAAAGATGCAGGAAGTTGTCAGAGGCATTTTTACAAGTTATCTTTCCAGACCTCTTACAAAGCAAAGGATGTATATTTTCACCTTTCAAACAATCTGCAGTTTTTCAAGCCATCACTTAGCATGTGTGCATTGTTTTTAAACTACCCTCCGCCTTGAGGCAACAAGATCCAGGGGTCAGAACAGGAGCCTGCCAGACTGAGCTTCTTGATTTTTACTCCCCAATGTCAGAACGTGTAATTTATTCTCTCTGAGCCTCAACTTCCTCATCTCTAAAATGAGGACAGTGACACCAACATCTGTAAAGTGCTTTCAGAGATCCCCAGAAGAGAGGCATCATGCAAGTTGTGACGTGCTTTCAGAGATCCCCAGAAGAGAGGCATCATGCAAGTTGTGACGTTGAGTGTAATATAATATCTCATTGAAAGGTGACAGGGCCAGAAAGAGTTAATTAACTCACAAACTGACCTGACCTATGGCCGAACTTTAGAGACTAGTTAGGAAGATATGTCAATGAATAGAGCTTTGAAATGCAAGCCTGTATTGTTAGAGATAGAAGGGTAGATGTTTGCTCAGGTCTTGTGATGTAAGCAAACAAGTCTTGTCTATTGCTATAGCTTTGATTCAAAGATCAAAAAAGGAGATTAACATTTAGGAAGACACTTCAGTGAAATAGTATTATTGTCAATAGGTCTCTTTGAAGGTGGTGACAACCTGTATTTGAACCGTTTAATGGATAAATTACCCTGTACTAATGGCCATGATGTTTAGGAGAAGGAAAGTTAAGCCTATTGTTTTCTCAGGCCGAAAGGCTGCTGGAAATGTATAAAAACCTTGGGACATGATCCTTCTTCATCTCAGATTTGCTTTGGGCTTCAAGAGGAGGAAACCTTAAGCCATAAGGATTTAGGTCCCCAGTCACTGACTGGAGTCACCCTGAATATGGACATTGGACCATAACTTATGGACTACTTCTAAACGGACGTTTGGCAATTACAAGCTCAGCTCTGCTACGTAACTGAACCTCAGGAATTGAATTCAAGTCTGTCTGTATATTGATCTTTTAACCAACACGCTCTCTTTTTTTTAATAAATTGTAGTTTAGTTAATAAGAATTGACTATAAGCGTGTATTTTGGGTAAGATCTAAGTTAGCATTTGACCTGGGTCTGGGGCTTGGTCCTTTGGGGTCAGGAGAACCTTTTCTTTTATATCATGTAATAAGATTTTCAGAATTTATCATCCTATGTGTGTCTGGAGGGAGGCCTGAGGTTGGGTACTAAGGGAACTGCATTGTTTGGACTGCTGAGTAACCAGGGAGGTGCTATAGAAGCTGTTTTGGGCTGGCTTGGTAAATTTAAGTATTGGAATATCCACCAGCTTCTGGGATTTGTCTGCCCTGTTCTGTTTGCAGTTCACCCTGAGTGACCTCAGCTGGCTCCCGTGGGCAGCACTGCCCCACAAGTGCTGTGTATTATTATACCTAGAGACACAAAATATTAATGCGGGCTACATCCAGGGCAAACAATCTGAATATGGGAGTACAAAGAAAACCTTACTACCCATGGTATTTATATGGCTCCCATTATCTCAGTATTTGAGCCCCTCACAATCTTTTCACGTATTTATCCTCTACACCCCTGAGAGATAAGAAGTGCTATTCCAGTTTTTACAGATGGGGAACTTGCCCACTGACCCCTGGTTCCCCCATGTCCTAGGCTAGCACCTTAACCTCTGGACCACCAAGGAATCTGAGAACAATGGATAGAGCAAAGGGCCAGAACCTATCATGATAACAGTTATGCCAGAATGTGCCCTTTTAATCTTTATAAACGACAGGAGAAACCAGCACCTTTGTCTCCTAGCACAGCACCATATTAAATAGATATAACTGGAATTTTAAAGCATTGTCTCAAAACCCCATCTGGACTCCCAAATTGTTACCGGACTGGTTAATAGTTCCAGCTGTATTTTTAATATATGTATCCTTTGTTCTGTAAAGTCTTGTATTGCTTTTATATTTGGAAGTTTTGCCATGCAATTGAATGCCATGAACCTGCTTTATTCAGATTTATACAAGCTATGTGGGAAATCAGAAAGTAGCACAACTCTCCAAGAACAATCAGTAACACAAACAAAAGAAGGTAAGTGTTTAAAGGGTTTTATTATTTAACATTACTCTTAGAATATACTTCCAGCTATGCCAAGAAAAATAGAAACATTGAAGTGGTATTTTTCTGGGAAAGATACAAAAGTTCATTGTAAAGATTTCCATCCTTTTCCAATGGTGGCCCTCTACTTCCATTAAAACATGTCCGAAACATGCCAAACCTTACTCACCTGTAGCACCATAGTGTCGATGTTGCCTAGCTCAACAGAAGGGGGTTTTCTGTCCGTGTGCAGAATCCACCACCCTGAGCAGTGCTAGTTAGGTCGACTAAAGAATTCTCCCATCAACACAGCTGCGTTTACACTGGGGATTAGGTCACCTTAACCTAATTTTTCACACCCCTGAGCAACATAGAGAGGTCCATCTAAATTTTAGCTGTAAACAAGAGCTCAGACAACTGAAATCTCTAATCATTTTTGACAATTTGGGCCCCAATGTGTTGCACATCTTCACAGGCTGTTGGTTCCTTGGGACCAGTATTTTGCTATGGCACATTTCCTTAGACACTAGACTTTTTTTAAAAAAAAAAAACCATTTGTACATGGCACATTCCTATTAGACTTTAAATAAATAAAAGCCAACAAAAGAGGAGCTGCATACTTCTTTATGTCCCTGGCTACGATGCAGGCAAGTACACTGCCACTTTCATCAGGACAACCCACCCACATGCCCACCTTTGAGTCAAAAACCACCCACTCGTAGAGCTGAGCACACAGTTCCTTTCCCAGTGGCTGGTTGGGCTTCGGCCTTGTCCCAGGTTCACTATATCCAACTGCGTAGGAAGCCATTAATGATGTTTTTCAAAGAGTGATGGAGCACAAGCAGTGCCATGGTCTATAATTAGGCATCCAAGCACTTTACAGAGGACGTACTTAAGGAAGAAATGGTTGAGAGAATTTTATATGTGATACTTTGTCCAACAAAGATTATAAAGGCAGAGAGAAAACTATTTACCAGCCTTGGGGGAGAAATCAAATTCATTTCATCCAGTTATAACTGCAGCAGATGTTCACTATTTGTGTGTGTGCCTGTTACATTATAGTTTTTAACCAACCTGAACGTTTAAACAAACAAGACAAAAAAAAAAATCAAATGATTCCACTAAAAGGATTAGCTTCTTATTTCGTCCATCTACTCCTGGAACAGGCCTTAGTACCAGATAGGTCAAAGGCCATGCTTAAAAATTTTAAATGTCATCATGTAAACAAGTTAACGGATCTCTAAGTGTTCCTCTAGAGCTTGCTCCCAGCTACTGCTTTCTATATGGCTTAGCATAGAAAGAGAATTACAAGATATGGATACAATTAAGTTTTCTGATGCAAAACCTGGTGCAGACAGCTTACCTCCACAGTAAACTAGATATTTCCCACCAGGGTAGCCCATCTGTTATTCTCCTCCAAAGCCGAAAGCTACTGAAAGGAGTGACATTTCCAAACCGCCCAGGGATCGTGGGGAGAGATTCAGTTCATTTCTTCTGGAAGAAGCCCATGATGGAGACTTGTTTGTTGGCTTTGCTGGCTGTGGCTGCCCCTTTCTTCAGGCCCTTCCGATCCTCCTTGGGTTCTTTCTTCACAGCTGCCGTGGACTGACTGTGTGCAGCTGGCAGCTTGGACTTGATGAATTCCTCTTCACTATCTGAACAGGATTCGCTCTCATAAACCTTTTCAGTCACTGGAAAGAGAACGTGGCAGGAGTGGTTAAGCCTTTGCTCAGAACAGCTGCAACCAACCAAGCAGTACATTCAGGGAACCAATGAGGATGTACGAGAGGCACACAACACAAGGACAGTTAAAATTAATAGCATCCTGGCTCTGCAGTTTTCAGGTATGCAAGTGGGACAATTTGGAGACTCTGCCTTGGTTCAGTGTATGAATTCTTGTTGATGCTACAAAGTTGTTATAGAATTGTTGCATCAGGGAATGCCTCTATGTGGATGCGGAATGTACCAGTTGCTGATACAGATGGCAATATATACCCCCCTACCAAACAGATTCAGAGCAGAAGTCACAAGATGCAGAGTAAGGATCCTGGACACCCCAGAGGATTCTGCCCAAGCCCAAAGACCTCTCCGGAGTGGGGAGGAGCAGGAGACAGGGAAATGCATATAGGCGCATTTGTTATTTTGTACAGGTCCTGTGTATGAGTCCAGCGGAGGGCAACAAAAATGATTAGGGGACTGTAACACATGACTTATGAGGAGAGGCTGAGGGAACTGGGGATGTTTAGTCTTCAGAAGAGAAGAATGAGGGGGGATTTGATAGCTGCTTTCAACTTCCTGAAAGGGGGTTCCAAAGAGGATGGCTCTAGACTGTTCTCAGTGGTAGCAGATGGCAGAACAAGGAGTAATGGTCTCAAGTTGCAGTGGGGGAGATTTAGGTTGGATATTAGGAAAAACTTTTTCACTATGAGGGTGGTGAAACACTGGAATGCGTTACCTAGGGAGGTGGTGGAATCTCCTTCCCTAGAAGTTTTTAAGGTCAGGCTTGACAAAGCTCTGGCTGGGATGATTTAGTTGGGGATCGGTCCTGCTTCGAGCAGGGGATTGGACTAGATGACCTCCTGAGGTCCCTTCCAACCCTGATATTCTATGAGGTAAACTAGAAGTCTCACACCTTTGGTGGCATTCTGGGGAACAGGCAAGAGCTGCTGAGGAGGCTTGGGGGAGATGACTCCGGTTTCAAAGGCCAATTGCCTTGGTCCTGGAGTCCACACTGCCAAAAAGGGAGTCAGGCACAAGATTTGCTCCTGGAGCGCGTGCCTAGAGGCCTAAAGCCAAGCTACACTCTACCCAGCCCCAGCAAATTAAGGGCACGTGGAATTCAGCATTTGGATCCCCTCACAGCAGTCTGGTGAGTGTCCAGCAGAGGGCACTCAACCAGATTCATGATGTCAAGTTACGACAATGTCAGCAAGGCAGAGGCCAAAAACAAAAGAACTAGCTGGGATAGCTCCCATTGACACAGTAACAATACCTAGCTTTTATGCAGTGCTCTTCACCCACTGATCTCAAAGCACTTAGAGGCAGCATGTATCATTGTCCCCATTTTACTGATGGGGAAACAGAGGCCAGAGGTGGAATGACTTGTTCAAGGTCTCTCATCAGATCACAGAGCTGGGAATAAAACCCAGGGCTCCTGAGTCCCAGTCCAGTGCTCTTATCGACTGGGCTAGACTGCCTCCATCACTTTTAAGATGAATGGAGTGAGATTACGTAGTGAAAGATGGCACATTAACAGCTGTAGAGGATTATGTCCTCTCTTCTACCTAGGGCCTTATGCAGTGCCCATCTCCTTGGTATCTGAGTGCATAGTCCGCCAGACAGCAGGCTCCCCACCCAAGCCCTTCAGCCCAGTTGGGTGGGACTGCCTCCCTGGTGAGAGGGCAGTTCAGTTGCCAAATCTTCTCACTGCATAGACCCTACAACAGGGAGGGTGCCAAGTACACTGAAGATTTTTGCAACAAGGACGATTGTCCACTAGGGACTAGATTGCAGACACCAATTCATCTTTCACAGAACACACAGCAGCCATCAGAGAGTAACGGCTTTCAGTAACTACTGACCAGGACTGAATCTGAGTCGTTACCCAAGTACGGAAAGGTTCAACAGCCCAATCCGAATCCCATCCACTCCCACAACAGCATTGCTAGGGCAACCTTTTCCACCAATGCTTACAAAAAACTTGATACACAGATGGTCTGATTTTCCAAGCTCTTGAGCATGACATTGCACCCCATATTCTTCACAGTGATATTATGATAAGATTATGACATAATCATCATGTATTTTATGCAAGGCATGTGAGGTGTCATTGAAAAGGTTATGATTTGCTGACTATGATTATCCTGTTTGTATGCATGCATCGTTTTTGTATCTGAAGTTATGAATATTGACTATGTATCCGTATTTCCAATGTAGTTACACCTGGGTAACGCCCACTAGACAAGATGGTTTCATTCTAGACAGTGGATGGGGAAGGGCCTATTCAGGGTAATGGACCATTAGGAAAACAATAGGCCTTAGAAGAAGCTTATCTCCCCCTGGGAAGCCTTCCTGAGGATGCTACAGACAGCCTCTGAGTAATGGCTGCTATGACTCTACAAAGACATGTGATGTGACCACATGTCTCTGGACTCCATCTTGCGATGTTAGTGTTTTTCCACAGACCGGTCTGGGAGCTAAGCTACGAAACAAAGGGCTCCCGCCATATGTAAAAGCTATATAAGGCAGGGAGTGACATCATCTGGTGTTCTTCGCTACCCACCAAGACGACTCCTGGAAACACCTGAGGAAAAAAGATTGAACTGGGGAAAGGGCTGGACCCAGACAAAAGGGATTTTTAGCCTGTGAATGGAACACCTGTGGATTCCAAGCTGCAAAGCAAGTGCAGCTTGCCCCTTAAGAATCTGCAGCCTGTTTGTATCATCTCTTAGGGTGAGAATCTGCTATTCATATCCAATCTATTTAGTATCTTAAGCTTAGTTTGCGTTTTTTGTTTATTTGTTAGGCAATCTGCTTTGAGGTGTTTGCTATCACTTAAAATCTATCTTTTGTAGTTAAACTTATTTTTGCTTTATCTAAACCAGTGTGTGGGAATCATAACTTAGGGGCAGAAGGCTGTTGCATATTCCTCTCCACACTGAGAGAGGGGGCAAATTTTATGAGCTTACGCTGTACACTTCCCTGTGCACAATACGGTATAGTTTTGGGTTTATACTCCAGAGGGGGGATGTGCCTGAGGAGCTGGTTGTTGCCCTAGCTGTCGCCTTTGTATGCAGGGCCTGGTCAAAGCACTTGCATGTAACTGCAACTGGGTGTGGCCCTACCTGTATGTATGTGGTGAGAGTGCAGGCTGTAGCCTGGAGGGCTTTGCAGCTTGTCAGAGCAGTACAGTGTAAGAGGGAGCCCATGCTGGTGAGTCAGGGGGCTCAGTGGTATCCCAGTTCCAGGTGGCACCCCGGGGGGAACCCATCATACTGAGCACCTGAAGGTCCACTGACTTGATTTGGATGCTGTTGTGATGATGGTTATATGTATGCCTAGATAGAGAGCGCTTGGTGCTTCTGAAATTCAGATGACGAGCTCGTTTTTTTTACATAACGCCTCTCTGAAAGTTTTTACAAGCTAGGGAGAGACACAAATTAAACCTAGATGGTTGAGTTTTTCTACAGAGAGAGTAAATAGCTGGCATTTCAAAGCAGTACTGGAAAGGGTTCATTTAGTAACCAACCAATCATTGAATGAGTATTACTTAGTGGGATTCCCCCCCTTTCAGTGCTGTCATAGTGTTTAATGATGGAGTCTTTAGGTCTATAAAACAATGCTTACTAAAATGGATCTGGACCCAACTCCACTGATGGCAACCATCAACATCCACAAGTAAACACTGATCCACCAGCTTCCAATGCAGCGTTCTGGTATGTTTCTAGTAAACCATTTTTTCTTTAGCAACTCTACTCTTTTTTTTGCAGGGGTCTGAACTTCACTTCTGGAAAATTGGCTTTTAGTTGTACCAGCTAAATCAAATGAGGTCTTCTACACAATCCGTGGCTGTAAGGAGAAACCATTTAGCACCAGTCCCTGTGGTACTAAACCCTGCTCCTCTGTGTCATTAGTCAGTCAAACAGGGACTCTAAACATAAGCCAGTTTCTCTCTACAATCAATTAGCTTTTCAACAAGCAGCCTTAAGAGGCCGATATTCCTGGCCGACTCACTCCCCACCTTTGCTCTTAGCATGAATTATCCTCGGAGGTTAAACTATCCTATCTGTGTGCAATCATTTATTGAGGGTTTCCATTAGGCCCAAGCTGTAAGAGACTGTCTGTAGGACAGAGAATCTAGCATTTAGCTGAACGTTTTTCTTTGCTAGGTTGTCTTGCGTTTTTGTAGTAGCCAGTGCACATTTCAAGTGCTGCTTTTCCATGGTAAACAGGAATTGAAACACTCTCACAGGCCTGGACCAGGCCCAATACCTGGAGGAGTTTACTAAATCTGAAAGTGTCCCACTGTGACATTAGCAACCGATCTCATAAGAAGCAGAGTTAAGTAAGACTTGGTCCACATACAGTTTTTGAACCAGTAACACTCTTTTGGTTAGGGGTGTGATTATTAATTAACAACGGAAAGTTACAGTAGTAGTAACCCCTGGTGTGGACACAGTAATAACGGTATCCAGGTATCTTAAACCAGTATGAGCGACTCTCCTTCCTTTCAGGGATGCAGGTCTCATATACACAGGAAAGTTATTTTTTTGTATAATTTAAGGTGTGAATTTAAACCACTATAGTTATACCAAAATAGCCCACCATGTAGACATTCTTATTCCAGCATAAAAGTGCCTTTTTTCAGTTTAGCTTGGGTCACTTGGAAAGGTGTTTAAGCTAAACCTAAAATAAAGCCACTCTTATACTGGAGTAAGAGTGTCCCCCTGGGGGATCAGAACTATAGAACTACAGCTGTGCACCTGTTAAAACATTCCCCATGCAGACAAGCCCTGAGCTATATGAGCAGAAGTACCTTTATACCAGTATAACTGCATCCACACTGGGGTGGTAACGGTGATGGGAGGAGGTTGTAGAACTTCGGCTATGTCAGCATGGTTAAAAAACTATACAACATTTGTGATTAGACGAGCCTTTAGATTAAGGACCTGATCCTAGGAGATGGTGAGCACCCACAATTCCCGCTGACTTCAACTAGGTGCTGCAGGTGCTTAGTTTTTTGATTTGCTTTACAATCACCAGTTTCTAGTTGTAGTAGTTCTCGGGAAAGTGGCACTAAAACCATGGAGACACTCAAGGGAGGGTATATAGCAGGATGATATTCCAAACAATGAGATTGGAAGATCCAATATCTTGGCTCTGATCTAGGCAGCTTTAACGCATTTTTAAAAGGTGAAAAATCCCATAATTCAAATGATACAAATATTTGATATCAGCCCAGGAGCTTTGCAAGACCGTAGGATTATCAGGCCCACATGGGGCAGGGGGAGAGACGGGATGAAATGGGGACACAGCAAGTTCTGGACCACAGACTGGTGCAAATTTTTGGTACATACAGTAGTATTTCCTTCTTACCCAATTCTTCAGCATCATAGCCCCATCTGACTCTGTCCTTGCTACTCTGAGCCTTTTCCAAGTGCACCACAGGGGCCTTATTTTCCCCTTCATAAAACTGTAGTGGATATTAATTTGTAAACCAAAGGTCTGCCTGTTTCACAAGAGACCATTTAAACCCATGGTCCAGTGGGGGAAAAAGGCAAGCTTCCCAGTACTGGCACATTTGGAAAAGGCTGAATAGAAAAAGGAATGCAGAATTCTTTGCTGGAAATAAAAGCTTTAATGTTCATTATGGCGAGGTCTGGATGCAGACCTTATTAAAACCACTAGCTGTGGAGCAAGGTTTTCATTTTCCTTCCAAAACACCCCATCATGTCAACAAGCAATTCTCAACAAATCCGCTTCCCTCTGACAAAAACCTAGTACTAGAGCCTTTAGCTACTATTGAAGCCAGTTACTTTCCTGGTAGCTTTAGCTTTCTTTAAAGGAGATATAAAACACAGGACCTGATCCCTCTCCTGGAATAAGCCAAGCTCCCTGGATTCCATTCAAATCAAGAGGAGTTGAGGACACTCAGTATCTTGTAGGATCAGGCACACATTGTGCTTAGTATAAATAATGCTTCCACCAGTTTTTCAAATTTAAAGAACTTTATAAACATTACCTAAATCTTATAACACTCTTGCAAGGTAGGGAAATAGGTGCCTTGCTCAAAATCACCAAATGAATCAGAGCTGGGTTAGAATTTAAACATTCCTGGCTCCCAGATCTGTGCTCAGACTTGCCTCCTTCCAAGGGCAAGAGAACACAGGACTGCTAGGAACAAAGGACTTGCTTTTTAGAGTTTTAAATCCCAAATCCCCAACATGCTGCTTGTTGCTCTTACCCAGTTTATTTGGGGTATTCTGCATTATATTGAGGGCCAGATTCATTGGTATAACCCAGCTGTTCTGGACCATTCTATCTGCTTTGTGTCACCAATGAATCTAAGGATTTTTTTTTTTTTTTTTAATAAAAAGGTATGCATTTTTGAAAAGGAGGGAAAGTGCTAGTGCTGGTTATAATGGTAGGAAAGAGGGAACAAAAGAAAATATTCAAAAAGTTTTCGATTGAGAGTGAGACAGTCAATGACAACTCCACTCCACCCTCCTCTGACAGAGGGACAGTTACAGTGCAGGAAAGTGGAGTTGGAATCCTCAGAGCTCAAGAAAAGAAGAATAAAGTGATACTGTGGGGCCCTTCCCTGGATAGGTTTGGTCTGTAAAACTTGCAAAAAACCCCAGTGACTTCAATAAAGTGAGCCCCTACGTGTGGGTGCGGGAGAACGCTAGCTATTCTTACCCATGCAGCCTTCATCATCCACAAATGTTTTGGATTTCAGCACGCGCTTCCGTTTCCGCTTCTTCCCTCCTGTCGAAGCCTGAAGGGTATCACAAGGGACCAAGAGTTAAGGCAGGGTGTGTGTAGAGAGCTTCTATGGGCACGATCACCAAGAGGCAAACGTTGTCCGTCTCATTATCAAAGTCAAGTCTGACCAACTATCCGCCCTGCCCCAGCACACCCTACAGCCCTGCTTCTGCAAACACCCTGGATTTCTTCATTTTATCAAGACAAAAACATATATAAATGCAAGTTGTCATCATAATGTGCCATTACCTCAGTGGTTTCTGGTTCTAGTTCAATCTTCAGTGCAGGCTCTGGAGAAGGCAAGGGGGGGGTAGCTTCTTGAGGCGTGGGAGATACTGAGACATCTGCCAAGAAAAAAAGAGCTGGACATAGTGATGGCATTTGGGACAGTGCCCCCATATTGGCTTGCAGCATTTCCCATGGCATTTGTTAAGCACATTTAGCCCTTGCCTGTAAAGCTGTTGTCTTATTAAAGTCAGGGCAAAATGTTCCAAGTTGCATGCCTAAAGTCAGGCATCTAAGTCCAGGTTTAGGCCCCAAGTGACTGGTTAAATTGTCAAAGGTGCTGCAGACCCCCAATTCTCAATGGCTTCAAACTGCAAATGGAACAAAACCTGATGCTGTGCTACCTTCCGGAGCCTGTGGAGAGCAGCCGCAGCAGCATTGGTGCTTCCCATACCTTTGCCAGACAGAAGCCAACAAGGTTTGCAGTCGTGTAAGAGATGAGGGTGCGGCAGAGGGAGAGAGATGTGAGGGGGCTGTGAGTTCAGTGCAGGGCAATGGGGAGAAGTGCCTTACATCACTCCAGAGGCACCGTTCTGACTAGCTTACATGGCTATAAGAAGAGTCCTCTTCAGCCCAAGTGAAAGTTGCTACCATGTGAGGCTTCAAACCTGGGGAGAGGCAGTAGTGGGGGGAAAACTTCCTCCTCCAACCTACTGCTTAATAAGAACAATGGAAGTGTTGGCAGGGGGGACACAGTTCCTGCTGGGCTCCACCTCCTCCCTGCTTCTGCTGGCTGTAGAGCCGCGTGCATACTGTAGGTGTAACATGAATTCTGGATCTGTAACTATCCCAACCGATTAGGTCAGCGTTAAGAGTTCTGACTGTGCCAGGCGTGTGGCCAGCTGACCATCATAGGGTAAGCAGGGCTCAAGTGAAACAGTTGGCTGCCAATACTAAATAATAAATTACCTTCTTCAAACCAGGACTCAGTCTCATAACTACTCCGGTGACCGAGACACAAACACAAACAGTGAGCAGGATCACATGACTCGGTATTTCACCTTGCTGCAAATAGTCGATATGTGGCAGGTGTCATGCAAACACTAGAACCTAATGTGACGAAGTGGGAACTCTCTTAATGTTTTCCACGAACGGTATGAGTGCCCCAGTTTCCCCCTATGTGTTGCACAAGTATCTAGATGATGCGACAAGGGTGGGTGATTGTGGCAGAGACCCCTCGAGGATAGGTCTGACTGCCACATAGTTCCCTGGGCCCAGTCAATAGCCAGACACACTGTATCCTGGCAACTGATGGCCAGGGTCCATCTTCTGCAAGGAGCCAGCCGAAGGAGTTGGAGACCAAAGAGAGATGCCCGGGAAAGAGACGGAGGATGGGTAACTGGGCATGACTGAGGGAGGGCTGCTGGAAGCTGGGCAGTCTTCTGGTGTGGGACTCAGGTGGATCCAGAGCCCTGCCTCTCCCTCCCGCCCCGCCCCCCCGATGGACTTTGCTGAACCTTCTTACTTTCTCTGCTAACAAGAACTGTTTATGCTGTATTCCAGATGACTAATAAACCCTTCTGTTTTACAGCGCTGGCTGAGAGTCACTGCTGACTGGGAAGCTGGGGGTGCATGGCCGCTTAAGGGGGCACGTAAGGCTTTCCCAGGTGTCCTATTCAGGTGGAGTCGCTGTGGGGAACTCATGGCGTGAAACGCATGCTGAACACTCTGAGGTCAGACCCAGGAGGCAATGAAGCCAAGCAGGCTCGCCCTTGTGAGTGTGTGCCCTGCGGGGTGCCACCCTACAGGAGGGTTCTGTCTGAACTTCATTCAGAGCGGTTCCAGAGCACCGAGCCTCTTCACCCGTGACACCTAATCACTGATCTTTTCTGCAGGTGCTACCTGCCGAGAGAGACAAAGCTCGCTACTAGCCTTTCCCAGGTGAAAAGTTGCAGACAGTTTCAAATTCTCCTCATTTGCAATTATTCTGAAAGTAACTACGGTCTGGAAAACTCCTCTGCAAGGCTTGAAACATTCACTGAAGGCTAGCCAGAGGACTAAACCTGCTAGCATAAGAACGACCATACTGGGTCAGACCAAAGGTCCATCTAGCTCAGTATCCTGTCTTCCCACAGTGCCCAATGTCAGGTGCCCCATAGGGAATGAACAGACAGGTAATCATCAAGTGATCCATCCCGTCGCCCATTCCCAGCTTCTGGCAAATAGAGGCTAGGGACACCATCCCTGCCCCTCCTGGCTAATAGCCACTGATGGACCTAACCTCCAGGAAATTATCTAGCTCTTTTTTGAACCCTATTATAGTCTTGGCCTTCATCCTCTGGCAAAGAGTTCCACAGGTTAACTGTGCGTTGTGTGAAGAAATACTTCCTTTTGTTTATTTTAAACCTGCTGCCTATTAATTTCATTTGGTGACCCTAGTTCTTATGTGATGAGAAGGAGTAAATAACACTTCCTTATTTACTTTCTTCACACCAGTCATGATTTTATAGACTTCAATCATATCCCCCCTTAGTCATCCCTTTTCCAAGCCTAAAAGTCCCAGTCTTATTAATATCTTCTCATATGGAAGCCATTCCATACCCCTAATTATTTTTGTTGCCCTTTTCTGAACCTTTTCCAATTCCAATATATCTTTTTTGAGATAGGGCGACCACATCTGCACACAGTATTCAAGATGTGGGAGTACCATCGATTTATATAGTGGCAGTATGATATTTTCTGTCATCTTATCTATCCCTTTCTTAATGATTCCCAACATGGTTAGCTTTTTTGATTGCCGCTACACATTGAGTGAATGTTTTCAGCTGATTTAGACCCCAGCGTTTTATATGTATAGTTGGGATTATGTTTTCCAATGTGCATTACTTCGCATTTATCAACAGTGAGTTTCATCTGCCATTTTCTTGCCCAGTCACCAGTTTTGAGAGATCCCTTTGTAGCTCTTCCCAGTCTGCTTTGGATTTATCTTGAGTAGTTTTGTATCATCTGCAAATTTTGCCATGTCACTCTTTACCCCTTTTTCCAGATCATTTATCAATATGTTGAATAGGACTGGTCCCAGTACAGACCCCTGGGGGACACCACTATTTACCTCTCTCCATTCTGAAAACTGACCATTTATTCCTACCGTTTGTTTCCTATCTTTTAACAAGTTACCAATGCATGAGAGGAACTTCCCTCTTATCCCATAACAGCTTACTTTGCTTAAGAGCCTTTGGTGAGGAACATTGTCACAGGCTCTCTGAAAAGGTAAGTACACTATATCCACTGGATCCCCCTTGTCCACATGCTTGTTGACCCTCTCAAAGAATTCTAGTAGATTGGTGAGTCATGATTTCCCTTTACAAAAACCATGTTTACTCTTCCCCTACAAATAACCTTCAGTATATGCCTAACGATTCTGTTCTTTACTATAGTTTCAACCAGTGTGCCCGGTACTGAACTCAGGCTTACTAGTCTCTAATTGCCAGGATCACCTCTGGAGCCCTTTAAAAATTGGCTTCTCATTAGCTATCCTCCAGTCATCTGGTACAGAAGCGGATTTAAATGATAGGTTACAAGCCACAGTTGGTAGTTCTGCAATTTCACATTTGAGTTGCTTCAGAACTCATGTGTGAATATCATCTGGTCCTAGTATTTTATTACCTGTTTAATTGATCAATTTGTTCCAAAGCCGCCTCTAATGACACCTCAATCTGGGACAGTTCCTCAGATCTGTCACCTAAAAAGAATGGCTCAGGTTTGGGAATCTCCCTCACATCCTCAGCTGTGAAGACCGATGCAAAGAATTCATTTAGTTTCTCCGCAATGGCCTTATCGTCCTTGAGTACTCCTTTAGCATCTCAATCGTTCAATGGCCCCACTGGTTGTTTAGCAAGCTTCCTGCTTCTGATGTACTTTAAAATTGTTTTGCTATTACTTTTTGAGTCTTTGGCTGTTCTTCAAATTCTTTTTTGGCCTTCCTAATTATATTTTTACACTTCACTTGCCAGAGTTTATGCTGCTTTCTATTTTCCTCACTAGGATTTAACTTCCACTTTTTAAAAGGATGCCTTGTTGCCTCTCACTGCTTCTTTTACTTTGTTGTTTAGCCATGGTGGCACTTTTTTGGTTCTCTCAGTATGTGTTTTAATTTGGGGTATATATTTAAGTTGAGCCTCTATTATGGTGTCTTGATTCTACGCTTTCTTTCACATATAGTGCCACTGCCCCACCAGCACAACCTGTTCTGTCCTTCCGATATATTTTGTATTCTGGTATTACTGTGTCCCATTGATTATCCTCATTCCACCAAGTTTCTGTCATGCCTATGTGACGTTGCACTCTACATGATTTTATGAAAATATGCTAATGAGTGTGAATATAATGTAACTGGAATATGCTTCATGCAAAAGGTCTCTTGTAAGGTATCATTAAAAATCTTATAATCTACTGAGTGTGGTCATCCTATTTGTATGTACGTATCATTCTTGTGCCTGAAACTAGAAATATGAAATATAACTCTAAGGGCCTATTGTAGTTATGCAAAGTGTGGGCCATTAATGATGGTTTGAAATCTTGATGGCTCCCATCAACCAGGACAATTGACTGTGGATGGCGCTGTTTGCAGGCAGGCCTTCCTGTGAGTCAGGCTGGGAGGAATGAAGGCTTGCGATCTCACAGGACATGTGACCATGTCACCTGGTACTGAAATCCATCTTAAACCTGGTGCTTTTCCATTTAGAAGGAAGGGTGGGGACGCAGAGAGACAAAAAGATTCCCTCCTTGTGCCAAAGCTATATAAGGGGGTGGAACAGAACAAAGGGAGCGGCAGTCATGAGAAATCCCCTAGCTACCACCTAAGCTGGAACAAGGGCTGTACCAGGGGAAAGGATTGTGCTCAGACTAGGAAGGCGTCCAGTCTGTGATAGAAGCTTATTGAAACATCTGAGGGTGAGATTTTATCTGTATTCAGTTTTCTTACTGTATTAGGCTTAGACTTGCATGTTTTATTTTATTTTGCTTGATAATTCACTTTGTTCTGTTCGTTATTACTTGGAACCACTTGAATCCACTTGTATTTAATAAAATCACTTTTTACTTACTAATTAACCCAGAGTATGTATTAATACCGGGGGGCGGCGGAGAGGGGAAAAACAGCTGTACATCTCTCTCTATCAGTGTTATAGAGGGTGAACAATTTATGAGTTTACCCTGTATAAGCTTTATGCAGGGTAAAACGGATTTATTTGGGGTTTGGACCCCATTGAGAGCTGGGCATCTGAGTGTTGGAGACAGGAACACTTAAGCTGTTTTCAGTTAAGCCTGAAGCTTTTAGGGGACATGGTTCAGACTTGAGTCTATGTTTGCAGCAGGCAAGCGTGTCTGGCTCAAACAAGGCAAGGTTCTGAAGTCCCAGGGGGAAAACGGGCTCAGAGTAGTCTCAACAGGTGGCAGTCCCCAAGGGGGTTTCTGTGATCCAACTTGTCACAGCCTATTATATCGATATCGTCATATACAAGGAACTCGAGTTCACCCATCTTATTATTTAAACTTCTAGCATTTTTATATAAGCACTTTAAAAAATTGTCACTTTTTAGCTGTCTGCCATTACATGATGTCATTGAATGGGATTCTTTTTCATTTGACTGTTTCTCATCAGATCCTACCTGTATTTTATCATCTTCCATCCTCTACTCCTTACTAGGACACAGAGAATTTCTATTAATAGATCCTCCCCTAAGGGATGTCTCTGTCTGAACCATGTATGTGCTCCTCCACACCTGTCGGCTTTCCCCCAGCTATTAATTTCAAAACTGCTGTATGACCTTATTAGTGTTTAGTGCCAGCAATCTGATTCCATTTTGGTTTAGGTAGAGCTCATGGTTCCTGTATAGGCTCCCCATTTCCCAAAAAGTTTCCCCAGTTCCTAATAAATCTAAACCCCTCCTCCCTATACCATTGTCTCATCCATGCATTCAGACCCTGCAGGTTTGCTTGTCTAACTGGCCCTGCGCGTGGAACTGGAAGCATTGCAGAGAATGCTCCCATGGAGGTCCTGGACTTCAATCTCTTACCTAGGAGCCTAAATTTGGTTAGGGGTGTGATCTGTTTCCTGATAGTTATACCAGTATAAAGGTGCCTTACACCAATGCAGTGTAATGCACTTCCTGAACTGCAGTAAGCTATACAGGTATAACTGCATCCACCCTAGCAAGGGTTTTGACACTTTAACTATACCGATAAAATCAAAGCAGCAACACTTTCTAGCCTAGACAACGCCTAATTTGACAAATTGATAACTACATCGCTCAAGTGAAAATCTTCTAAAACAATCAGGATACGAACAAGGCGGGAGCTTGGATTCACAAAGCACTGGAATCGATTATATTCTTGTTCTTATATTACACACACACTGAATGTTATGCATCTCTGCTGATGACACACTGCTCTTGTCCGAGTACTCCAATGAATTCCAGCCCCTCCTTGTTTTTAAATCAGATTTGATTGAGATGGTCTTTGCCTAAGCAATAGAGGTACCAGTCTTCTGGATTCAAAACTGACTCGGGTTGGCTACAATCAATTTAAGTAAACTGGGGCAAAAGGGGAAGAGAGGTAGCACTATGCTAAAACTATTTACAACATCTATGAGCTACATATTCAGAGACAGGATACTGGGCCAGATGAACCACTGGTGTGATCCTGTGTGGCAGTTCCTATATTTCTAATTTAATTAAGAGTCTGGTGGCGACATTCTTAGAGTAAAGAGACAACGAATAGAAAACTGAAAACAAAGGAAGGACAACTGAGGTAATTTACTAGAGCAGGGGTGGGCAATCTATGGCCCGCAAGCTCTGACCAGGGCGCTGGGTCGGGAACTGCACCACGCGGCTCGGCCCTGCTCCGGCCGGGGCACTGGGTCAGGGGCTGCACCACGCGGCTCCCGGAAGCTGCGGCATGGCCCCGCTCTGGCTCCTCTGTGCTCCAATGGCCCCCTCCAGCGCTTCAATGGGAACTGCAGGGGCAGCGCCTGCGGATGGGGTAGTGTGCAGAGCTGCCTGGCCGCACCTCCGCGTTGGAGCTGGAGAAGGGACATGCCCCTGCTTCCGGGAGCTGTTTGAGGTAAGCACCACTCGGAGCCTGCACCCCTGAGCCTCTCCCCACACCCCAACTCCTTGCCCCAGCCCTGATCTCCCTCCCGCTCTCCAAACCCTTCGATCCCAGCCCAGAGCACCCTCCTACACCCCAAACTCCTCATCCCCAGCTCCACCCCAGAGCCCGCACCCCCAACCAGAGCCCTCACCCCCCTCCCAATTTTGTGAGCACTCATGGCCCGCCATACAATTTCTATTCCCCGATGTGGCCCTCGAGCCAAAAAGTTTGCCTGCCCTGTGCTAGAGACACCCAGACAGGAAGAAGAGAACACATATACCCCTGGATCAAATTTTGAGGAAAGTGACAAGATAGTGTACCCAGAAGACCTAACTACCCAGAATATAATAATCCAGAGCAGAGATAGAATGGGAGAGACCAGAAGAACTCTAATGCAGAAGAGACGCAGAAGTGTTGGTGAACAGCAAATATGATGCACTTGCAATGCAATATAGCAGCAAAAAAGAGACCAATGGAACACTGGGTTGCACATGCACAGCAGTGGAATAGTCTCTTTCTTTGGGTCTGCTGGAAACTTGAAATAATGCATTCAGTTCTGGTCACTTTCTTACCAGAATGATATTGACAAATTGGAAGAAAATCATAGAAGAGCAATGAAAATGATCAGGTGGCTAGACAGGCTGATTTTAATCTTCCCTCATAAGAGCTTGGGAACTAAAGGGAAAGGCCAGATAACATGAAGATGTAAATACCAAGGAGGGTGAGCAGGGTTTTGCTGTGTTTTTTAAAACAGTGTACAAGGAGTTGTATTTAGGAATAATGTGACTAAATTAAGAAAGGGAAAATTAAGATGGAACATCAGGGAAAAGTCCCTGAGAGATTTAATCAGCCTGAGGAACAGCTTCACAAGGGAAGTGGTAGAAGTCCAATCATGTGGGACATCTAAAACTAGATTGGACAAAACGTGAACAAAGAAAGCAATTCTGCATTAGCAGGGAGATTGACAAAATAATCTAAGAGGTCTTTCCCATGTTTAACTTCTATGACAACCTCTATTCATTTTAGGAATGTTTCTCGAATACTGCACAGTATTTCTCATAAAGCAAATTCTCATTCTGTATTCCAATCCTTTTCCAATACAACCTAGTATCTGTTGTACCTTTTCTTGTTGTTGTGCACTGAATGATGGTTTCATTCATTTTTCAACAACCTCCGAATTCTTTTCCTGATCAGCTTGTTGAATGATTGTTTCATTTAACAAGCATTCCCCAGTTTGGTTCCCAATTATCTACATTGAACAGCATCTGTGACCTCCAATACCCAAATCCTTTGGAATCTGGCTGTGCTGTTCCTTGTTACAGGCCTCTATCTTGCAAAGTTCTGTGCATTCAGCTTCTATCAAAAAGTCAATGAGCATCAAGAACACTCAGCATGTTGCTGGGTCAGGCTGTATTGTTTTGCATCCCGTTTCTCTATTATCTGTATTCTTGAAAGTCTCACTTTTAGTATTGTCATCCAAACCATTTCTATAAACATTATGAATACTCAAGATCCTAAAAACTAACTCCTGGGGAACTTACAATTTACTAAGTGAACTGGTTATGACACTGAGGAGGGCACTATACCTTTCACAGGATATCAAAGAAACCACTTTGCACAAGTTAATGCAACTGGCAACATACTCGCCGAGGACAGAGCCAGGTCTGAGCTCAGCTACGGTAAGACCAAATTACTCGGGGCCTCCAGAATGTACACTGAGGTGGCTTGTGGCAAAAATATTGAAAAAAACTCAGACTGCAGCCACTTGCATGGATACTAGGCCCACAAATACTTCTCGGGTCTTCCAAATTATTCCCTCAACTGTTGACTTTAATAGCTTTGGGTGATGGTGTCACTTAGTAATATGGTCAAAACAAGAACCCCTGCCCCAGGTTTCCTTGGTTAGTTTCTTGTAATCACATCTTCTTACCTTCATCTTCACTGCTGTCAGACTGAGGTCGCTTGATTCGCCTCCTCTTTTTCTTCAGATTTTCATCCTCTTTCCCCTCGTTATCTGACATATCCACCCTCTTCGCTCTACTGGCACAAAGGAACAAATTGAACATGCTTCACCCCTCTGGTGTGCTTATAAAAAAAAATGACACAGATTTAGGCAACTACAATCTTCATAATTACAATCTTCAGATCACAAGGAAAGCAAGTACCTTGCAGACATCTCCAAAATGCACAATTAAGTACATAAGTGGATACACACGTGCACACATGTATGGACTTTTTTTTTTTTTTTAGGACCATCCTTCTCACCCAGTCCCAGCTCTTCATATGGCGAAAATTTCTCTAGCACCCCTCCAGTGCAGCATGCAGAGAGGTTTGTCTAGAACCTCATCTTGCTTGACCAAGGTAGCCTGGCAGGAGTGCATTACTGACCTCGTCACCACAGCTCAGCCTTCTAAGAACTAGTGTCCTAACAGACCCACTCAGAAGTTATTTTGATAGACTCCTTGCCACTGACTATGAGGTAGTGTCTCAGATTTCTGGAGCCATTTTTTAAAGACTTTTTTAATGTAATCGCATTTTGCTACTGGAAAAGTAAAACAGCTTCTTTCTTCTTTTAGAGCTGGCACGACATGCCAGACTAAAAGCCCTGGAGGCTGAAGGCCTCTGCATATTCATAGAACAGGTAAACCCAAGTAGCCTTCCCTACACTGCACTGCCAACGTGCAGTTTCCAGGCCCTTGGCTTCTCAAATGAGACGATCTACAAGGAAGCCAATTAGCAGCAGCTGTGACAGTGAGCTGGGTGATGTGTATACCTATGCAGCAGGAAATGGAATGAGACCACCAATTAATTATACCCAGGCCACCAAACAGCCATGAGGCTGTGATGATTTTTGGTCTGTCAGCTTGGGTTGGATTAAAAACACAGGACTGCACTTAATTTTACTTGGAACATCACCCAAGGTAATTCAGTGTCTTAAAATGCAGCAGTACATCAGTTACTTCAACCATCAAGCAGAACTTCACATGTTGAAAGCTGTCTGTACACAAGCTTGGGAATATAAATCCACCCTGCAATACAGGTGCTCTTGCCAGCTCCCCATATTGCTCTCAAAGGTTACCAAGTTTGTTCAGTGTGGGCCGCAACTTCATAAAGAGATTGTCTCGTAGAACGCCTCCCCCGCCCACTGGTGATTACCTGGACTACCGCCCTACCATTTGCAATTGCATAATGTCCCTATTGTAGCTACAGCTATTGCTTACATGGAAAAGAAATACCAGGAAAATTTTTTAATATATTTTTAGCTGTCTTTAATGCAATTTATGTTGCTGGAAACAAGGATCTGAGCCAGCACCATGTGACCAGGCAGCTCTCTGCAGACCATCAGCAAGCGGTCCTATAGATCAGAGTCTGAAAACCACTGCTCTACCTTCTTTTGTCCTTCTGCTGAATTTTCATGGGCTCCATTTTCTTCCCAGGTTTCTCCACTGCTGCACTGGGGGGTGATTTTGGTTCCACTACCGAAACGGAGGGCTTGGCTACTGTTTTTTCTTCCTTTGGCTGTTCACACTCAGAGTTGACTTTAAGCTTATCTGTGAATAATACAAACAAAGTAAGAGCGCACACTGGTTATTCGACATGGACTGGAAATGACAAAGGAATTAATAAACAGTGTCTGCACGCAAAAGGAAAGGTTGTAGTCTCAGTCAGCCACAGATGGAAGAAGTCACTACAGACCAAATCCAGAAGCATCAAGGGATCCTATATGACCTTACAACTGCAAGCCATACCAGAAAAAGGGAATCACTACACTTCCATATGAAAGGGCAGGCATGATCCCCTCTACTGCTCTAGATGAATCCCTCAACGCAACATAATTTCCATCTTCTGGGTTCAGCTCAGCCACTTCACTCCTATCCAAGTCCAAATATTAGTCAGGTACGAGAAGCAGAGAAACAGCAAAATCCAGGACTGATGAAGTGCAGATGGAGCTGTGTTTAGCCTCTATGGTCATGACACCGTAGCCCATGATTATTACTTGTATTACCACAGCACTGAGGAGCCATAGTTATAACTTAGGACCCAGCTGTGCTGGGCACTGTACAATCACAGACTAAAGAGATGGTCCCTGCCCCAAAGAGATTACAATCTAAGTACAAGACAACAGACAAGAGGTGGACACAGACAGACAGGGGAGAACAAAGAACAAGTGAGACAATATTGGTCAGAATGATAGGCAGTGGTCTTATACACCAGCAGTCTAACCACAATGCCTTGATTTCACTCAGCAGCCTTACATGTATACTGAATAGGAGAGATGACAAGCTAAAACCCACATCTTAGATACTTCAAGGAGTAAGAGTAAGTATTCAACAACTGAGTCAACAAAACCTCACGATCAATGGGATCAGAGACTGCTGACAGCTCTAATAAAATTTCCATCAGCATCTTTCTGGCACCCATCCTTTGGCTCATGCTGAATCAAGCCGTCAGTTGGATGAAGGTCCATCAAAAACGTGCCAGCTACTTCATCTAGCAAAATTTCAGTGATCCTAGCTAGGTAATGCATCTCACCTATGACACAAAATGACCATCCACATGTTGAGCAGCGAAAGTCAGAGGACCCAATCATTGTTTGTCACTGCCAGAGACTTGAGATAAAGTTTTGAGGCTAGGGAAGACAGATATTAGTTCCCAAGAGCCAAGTTTCTCTCGGCCCCCTTGTTCCTGGCAATGCTGCTCCATCCTTTCAGTCACCAGACAAAGGAAAGGGTGTATTCGCAGGAGCTCCGTACCAGAGTAGTACATAGCACACCACACATGGCAACAGAGTAGAGGAAGAAAGTCATTTATTCCAAATTAGTTACCTTTCCATTTTATGTCAGCTTCTTCACTTTTTAGAACGTGTTCTTCTGATCTTGGGCTCTTTGTAGATATTAAGTATTTAATTGGATTCATGGTAATAACTGTTCATATAATTTTAAAGTTTATGATGACAATCTCCTCACCTTACACTGTCATACTTAACGAAACAAAGACTTACAATGGAAACCTAAGCGGATCTCTATCGCTATGATCAGACACTACTCTAATATCATTTATTAAATGCTCAATGCCAGATCCTGCACTGTGCAAAATCCAAGAGATTTATTTCATAGCAACACTACCAATACTACCCCCAGCTTTGTTCCAGAAACACCTCCTTGGCTCCTCCTACTTTCCTTGCTACCGGTGCACATTTGAAGAAAGTCTGACACATTTGTTCCCCAAACCCTTTCCTTTCAGAATCTTCACGATTTCACTTAGAAAAATCTCCCTCATTCATCCATTCCAATTGTCCGCTCTTTATTATCCCACAAATGATCTAAATTCCAAGACCAGCTACCTCTTCCTCCTTTGCTTTTTTTCCTCAAATCACTACCACTAACACACACTGTGTATAGCAGTTTTCAGGAACTATTTTCAAGGAGTCAGTTCTCCTGCCCAAAAATGCTCATTTTAAATCAAAAATTTTATGCAATAAAAATTCCTCCTGTGTTAAAAATCTGCGTGACAAGTGTCAGCCCAATTGATCTACACCTAGTAAGTTTTTAGTAAGTGGAATATTCCACTTACAACTCTCCTATATAGCAAAGAATACACACTTGTTATCATCCATATTTTAACTGCTTCAATACTTTACTTAAACAATGATTTCCTAATGTTCCAAAGTAGTTCCTTACTACAATTAGCCCACCCATTACCACAATGATTTCAGGAGACAGATGCATATAATATCATGCTTACTCATGGCAGCTTTTCCAAAGAAGTTGCTCATTGCATTCCCTTTGGGTGAAGTTTTGCTGCTTACTGTAGTTGCCTGGAAGTAAAGTAAGAGAAACTGTAAGAGAGTTTTTCATACACTATTTTAATTCTTGTGTTTACTAGAATTTTCACAAGACCTCCACCAAACCTGGCACATGCAGCCTTCAAAATACAGAGTACTGCAGTCTCTAGATACATAAAACTCACTAAAACAACATACTAATTTTTTTCTTTTCAGCAGCATGTTTATGGGAAAACAAAGACTGAATTTCTCCATTGCAGAGACTTAATGTTTCAGGGAACTGTTAAAGGAGCATGGAACTTTTCACTCTTAGGTCACCGGTTCAAGGTCAACCCAGATCGCAAAGTCATTCCCATCTGATGGCTGTTCAGCATCATTTACTAAATAAGTTGTTGGGGTTCAGACCAATTCCCAGTGAACAAATGTTCATATCGTAAAACGCCACTACCACAATTTGCATTGATTGACAAAAGACCACCCAAAGACTGAACGGGCCGTGGCGATTTAGCTACCCCATTTCACTGACACACTGGCAGAACAGCGTAAAGGAGCTTGCACTTCCACTACTCATGCTATACCTGTTCTGTAAACATACCCAATCTGCAGGGTAAGAGTTTTAAAAGTGCTAATGGGCATTAGATGCCCGAGTCTCATTGACTTTCAATGCCCAACTCCCTTAGTCTCCAAGATCATCAAGCTAGCATATTTCACCATCTCTAAATTCACTTTGAACCAATGTATGTTAAATTATGAAAACAGACATTGTGAAGCTACCATAACCATTTTTTTTTAAAAAGTATCCATTTATCTGGCATAGTGTTTTAAAAATCTATCAACACTACTCTAAATTAAGGTCTAATCTTCCTGCTATTCCTCTTTTATTTATTTATTTTTTTAAATGTCTCAATACTATGAGTATCCTACCTTTCTCGGAAGAAACAGGGGATAAGAGTATTTTGGGCACGTGAAAAGCCAGCTGCAAATGCCTCTCTCAGAGTCCAAACTTTAATGACCCTAACATAAGTTATCATCCAGGGAGAGCTCATGGATACTCTTTAGGTTCACATTCCACTAACTGCTAGGCACTACAGAGGGCAGGAACTTCAGCTGGCATAAATTGGCATCGTTCTACTGGGCATAATAACTTAAAATTTGGGGGCCTTAGTCATCACTATTTAAGAATTGCCCTGACATCAAGACTTTTCAGAAAAGATAGGACAGAGGGCTGAGAGAATAAAAAAAACCTCAAAGTCTAACAGCAAGGTTTCGTCAAACTTTCCACATAGACTGAGTTTCTTCAGCCTTTCACCAGAGTGTACTGTTGGTGCAGCCGAAGAGACTTCCCTTTTTCCGTCTGTGAATGAATGAACTAAAAATGGATACTAAATATTAAGATACTACATTGTGTTGCCAGATCGAAGTAAAATGAAAAACAGAGAACCAGCCTGCATCAACAATTGTGATTAAATGAAGTTATCTGTGTAAAACGGAAGTCAACTATAAATGATACAACTTTGGTCAAAATGTAGTAAACTTTAATGACACGGTTTAACTCAGGGGAAAATCTGTTAGAGAAAGGGGGTAGCATTCATATTGATTTCTTGTAGTTTAGTGAAAAGTGAAGAAGCAAGGCTAATATTTGCAATCAAACATGCTTATGCTATCAAGTTAGTGAAATACTTCTGTGTTGAAAGAGGCAGTAAATAAAAAAAGACGGAAGTAGTATGTTATGAAGACATTTGATCGCAAAGTAGAATAATCAGAACTGTACGGATCAATGAAGCACAGACTCAGCTGAGCCATATTTACAAAGGTCCCACCACTGTTAAAATAAGAAGTGGAAGATTTATACAGCTGTACCAGCCTGCTAGGGAGCAAATGTTCTTTGAGTGATTTTGAATTGTATAATGGACTGTTAAAACAAGTTTAAAGAATGCCGAGGAACTTTGTATTAGCAATAGGAACTTAGAACTGGACATTTCAGCAGCTAGCAGAGCGTTGATGGAGACAGTGCAACCTGAGCAAGCATAACAGCAAAGCTGGCCAAGGGAGGCACCACAGAGGGGCCCATGGAAAGTGAGGTAAGTTATGGAGGTAAGTTGCTGACCAGAACAAACCATCCAGTGTTTAATGTATGTCCCAAGGTAATTGTACCAACAGCTATGACCAACTTGTCTTACGCAGGCTGCTACGACAAGATGTTTTGCACAAAGAGTTATTGTGTACCAAATGACTGGAGCATAGCTAACGTGACGCCAATTTTTAAAAAGGGCTCCAGAGGTGACCCCAGAAATTACAGGCCAATAAGCCTGACTTCAGTACCAGGCAAACTGGTTGAAACTACAGTAAAGAACAGAATTGTCAGACACATAGATGAACATAATGTTGGGGGAAGAGTCAACATGGTTTTTGTAAAGGGAAATCATGCCTCACCAATCCTCTAGAATTCTTTGAGGGGGTCAACAAGCATGTAGACAAGGGGGATCCAGTGGATATAGTGTACTTTTATTTTCAGAAAGCTTTTGACAAGGTTCCTCACCAAAAGCTCTTAAGCAAAGTAAACTGTCATGGGATAAGAACAAAGGTCTTCTCATGGATTAGTAACTGGTTAAAAGATAGGAAACAAAGGGTAGGAATAAATAGTCGGTTTTCAGAATGGAGAGGTGTCCCCCAGGGGTCTGTACTGGGACCAGTCCTGTTCAACATATTAAAAAATGATCTGGAAAAAGGGAAAAACAGTGAGGTGGCAAATTTGCAGATGATACAAAACTACTCAAGTTAGCTAAGTCCCAAGCAGACTGCGAATAGCTGCAAAAAGATCTCACAAAACTGGGTGACTGGGCAACAAAATGGCAGATGTAATTCAATGTTGATAAATGCAAAGTAATGCACATTGGAAAATATAATCCCAACTATACATATAAAATACTGGGTTCTAAATTTAGCTGTTACCACTCAAGAAAGATCTTGGGAGTCATCGCGGATAGTTCTCTGAAAACATCCACTCAGTGTGTAGCGGCAGTCAAAAAAGAGAACAGAACATTGGGAACCATTAAGAAAGGAATAGATAAGATAACAGAAAATATACTGCCCCTATATAAATCCAAAATATGCCCACATCTTGAATACTGAGTGCAGATGTGGTCACCCCATCTCAAAAAAGATATACTGGAATTGAAAAAGGGTCAGAAAAGGGCAACAAAAAAGATCAGGGGAGTGGAATGGCTTCCGTATGAGGAGGGATTAATAAAATTGGGACTTTTCAGCTTGGAAAAGAGACGAATAAAGGGGAATATGACAGAGAGCTATAAAATCATGACTGGTGTGTAGAAAGTAAATAAAGTGTTATTTACTCCTTCTCATCACATGAGAACTAGGGGTCACCAAATGAAATTAATAGGCAGCAGGTTTAAAACAAACAAAAAGAAGTATTTCTTCACACAAGGCACAGTCAACCTGTGGAACCCTTTGCCAGAGGATGTTGTGAAGGCCAAGACTATAACAGGGTTCAAAAAAGAACTAGATAAGTTTATGGAGGATAGGTCCATCAATGGCTGTTAGCCAGGATGGGCAGGGATGCTGTCCCTAGCCCCTGTTTGCCAGAAGCTGGGAATGAGCGACAGGGGATGGATCACTTGATGATTACCTGTTCTGTTCATTCCCTATGGGGCACCTGGTATTGGCCACTGTGGGAAGATCGGATATTAGGCTAGCTGGACCTTTGGTCTGACCCAGTATGGCCGTTCTTATGTTCTAAAACCCTGCAAAATTCCAGCCCCACTTGTGAAAACTCAAAGGTGATGTCTCATTTCCTGATCAGATGGTGAGAGAGAACAACTCTCATTTTTGATTGGACATTTTGAATCTTCGGCAGAAGTATGGTCACCATCTCATTGGTCCACACCAGCACCTCCAAAAACAGGAGTCAAGCAGGACCACCCAGCAGAAATGGGATAAAACGACCTATCTCCTGCATCACATCACTTTCTGAAAGCCAAAGACATCTGGAAGGTAGAAGACTGGGGTCCTGGGGGTGACATCAAATACTATCTTGTATAGGAACCTTTCCATGTCATTTTCTATTTTACAGCAATTCAGGTTGCCTGTTAGAGCACTGGGAAGACTTGTCTGTTCTTCCCTCCACCTGCATTTGCAGTGTCAACAGTGAACAGTGAGCTGAAAGCTGACAGCTGAGGAAAAGTCTGATAAGTAATACAGTTCTTCTTAGTTGACTGATTACTGAAATTGGGTACAAATTAGTAAGAAAGTATTCGTGCTTGGGCATGAGCGTTAAAGAGTGTTGAGTGTCACAGTTACAGTGTGTGTCCTTGTTTTGTAAAAGGTTCCAATCAGCTTTGTTGTAAAGTATCTTTGAAACTAAACAAATTACAGTTGTTAACCAAGATTGTAAAACGGTGTACACATCCACCACAGTTAAGTTTCATACTGCCTTTTGAGTTCTAAGTGTACACAGACATAAAATGAGATCAAGTATGTAAGCCTCTTAAAGTGCACTCAGTGTATACAGTTTGTTATAAATGTAGGAGTTTATGCTGGGTAGTTAGGAGTATTAATCAGATCCTAGGGCTAATACAATTTGTGGGGATGTGAGTTAAAAGGATTGACTATGATAGAGTCATTTGGAAGGAGACCTTAATGAACTGGATGTAAGTAACTGACCAAACTGCCTCATACTTTAGCTTTGGATTGTACTTCCTCTGTTGTGTTAGCAACACTGGAGTTGATAAAAAACTGGCACAAGTGAGGCTCTATTTTGAGGAATTTTAGGCTTGTCTTCACATACAGTATTGCAGCTGTATCACTGTAACACTTTAGTCAAGACACTACCTAAGGCAACAAGAGAGCTTCTCCTGTCGGCGCAGTTAATCCATCTCCCCGAAAAGCGGTAGCTATGTCGTCAAGAGAAGCTTTCCCATCAACATAGCGCTGTCTACACCGGAGGTTAAATAGGTATAACTACGTCACTCAGAGATGTGGATTTTTCACACCCCTGAGAGACGTAGCTATACCAATATCAGTTTGTAGTGTAGACCTGGCCTTCGTAAAAAAAAAAAAAAAAAAAAAAATCTGAACAAAGTCACCTTCCCAAGATAGTGGTTTATTGTGTGTTAACACAACCACAGTATTCTCGGGCGACAATGAGGCTAGAATTCGAAGCAATGGGAGGGAGCTGCCACTGAAAAAATTTTATTTAGATAGAAGAGTAAAAGTGAAGTTAGTAAGGCTATTATCCAAACAAATTGCCAAAGGATGTTGAGGTAACTTACAATTGTTGTCTCTTTGGACTCTGGTTTAGTTTCTTTATTTGTGTCTTGGGATTTGGAAGCTGATTTTGTAGCAAACATTCCCATGATCCCTTTGGGCTGAGGGGAGGGCTGTTTAGCAGTTGATGAGACATGACCATTGATTGTAGGCACATTGACAGCATGTGTGTCATTTGGTGTCTGGGAATCAGCCTGTGCAGACGTCTGAACTTGAGGAACTTCAGCTGACGTCCTGGGGACTGCAGCGGCACACTGAATGGCACTAAACCTGGGTGATGGAGTGAAAAATTTAATTAGCACTTTAACGTCTTATTTTCCACCTCAGTTTCCTCTCTAGTAGTGTCTTACTTTCCTGGTTTTATATTATACTGTTATGGGGAAAAGGAGCAATTTAATTCAGGCATGGACTACAAAGAAAAGCTAGCAGAGAGTTAAGAGTGGGAGAGATCACACTGAAACGATCATTTGAACACGTCAGCAGGGGTTGAAGCATTAAAATACAAAACAAGCTGATCAAATTTCATTGAGGAAAAACACTTGTCATTACACAGTGGGAAAAGGGGAGGGAAAGCAGCAATTTTATTCCTAAATTGGTTACATTTGTATTACCAGTGAATCATTTGCTAAAGCTTTCCATATAAATGTAATAATATTTTGTAAATATATTTCATCTGACAGTCTACAACACGAATGATCTTATTTTCAGAATTTCTAATGCACCCCTCACAGTAGTAGCCAAGCTTCATGAACCACCATGTGAAATAGCTAAGTATTATAGATTGAGCCATACTATCCAAGTGGCTCAGAGGACATCCAAAACATTTGGAGACTCAGTACACAAAAGTTATTTCTATGCACATTTTGGATATAAGGAACACATCCTTATACGATCTGAAATTTGGTTGACAGGGGACACTGAGGCGCAGAAGGTAAATATTTGCTCAAGGTTGCAAAGCAATTCACTGACAGGTCCTGAATCCTTATCCCCTTTGTGAACCACCAGATCAACTCCCAGCCTGATTTTGTTTTGAAACACCAAAGCACTATGGGAGCTGATAAGAACTGCACTTTCTGATTTATACAATTAACTCATCATGGAGTATTTTTATTTACATAAGAAATAACAAACAAACAATCTCATACCATTCCACTACCGTGCCTTAGCATTGTATAAGCACAGCTCATGATTAATTTCACATTAAGTAGAAACTAACATACACTAACAAACAACGTAGTCACTAACGTAGTTTAAGGTTGCGAGAGGACATACCCAGTCCACCCAAAACCTTACAAGCATTGAAATAAGAAGGGAAAAGATTGTGCATTCCTTTCCACCTTCATTTGCCTTCAAAACTAACAACAACACACTCCAACACCCCATAAAGCTTTCACTTTAGATGCCATCTCCAGACACCCATAAGTAATACATACCCCAACTTCATCAATTTCACACCAAAATGCAAAACTTTAACAGTCAACTCTCATTCACTTACATCAATTATATCAACGGGTCAGCATATCTGACCATCACAAATTCCATATATTTGGGAAGTTAATCTGCCTTAACACTGCAGAGGTCACTGTTAAGGTTTTGCATCTGCACTACACCTTAATGAGGAGCAGTGTGATTACCCCAAATTAAAACCCATTACCCACTGACTTCAGTGGCCTTTGGATCAGGCCCAAAGTCCACAGGACTGTTTTCATGTTGAAAACCAGCTGTAAGATTTTCTGCTTTTTGTGTGTGCGTTAAAACCCAACAGCTGACCACTACATTAATACAATTTTCAGAAAAAGGAAACACATCAGTCTAAATTTACTCTAATTAGGTCACAAATTAACAAGCTACAATGATAAAATGGAGAAGAATATCTTATTCCTCTGCTATGCCCGACCAGTTCAGCTCATAATAGCAAGCATTGCCTGCAGTGTAAGTCACCTCTGAATTACAGGCTACGTGTTTTAAATTCAGCTAGAAAACTCAGCACCAAGACGCTGCATGAATTTAAAAACAAGTTTTAGAGAGAGTTATTTTAAAGTTCTATATGGCCTAAACCTTAGCAATTTTTAAGTCAGAAACCTGGCTTTACGCCAAGATACAGATTTCACTGCAGAGGGTGCCCTAGGACAGTGCTTCTCAAGCTATCTGATGTGGGGGACCGGCAATTTTTTTTCCCCCAATGTGCGCGCAGACCAGCAGCCGATGGCTCGTGGACTGGCACCGGTCCGCGGACCACCACTTTGAGTAGCACTGCCCTAGGATACATTAATATCGAAGTATGGCAACTATGGCCAAACTTTGTACATTTTAATTGGACCATAATTTTCTATCGTTTACTATGGTGCTTGCTATCATCTACTCAGGAAAAACAACTCTCTGCCTGCGCCCCCCTGAGCTACAGAACATTGGCTGGGATAGTAAACATTCTCTTGTAGGTAGCTGCTTTGCAAATGCCTATCTATTTTAGGATTTGTACTGCTGCCCATCACTTTGGTAGCGGAGTGCCTTCCACATGAAATAGATTGAATTAAGTTTCGATAGTGATAGCTGATCGCGCCATGAAATCCACTAGGGACTTTCCTTTGGCCACTCTAATTTGCCCAAGCGTACAAAGAAAAAAGTACACAACAGGTGTTTGTAAAACAGAGGTGCATAAATACAATGGAGATAGTAATTCCACAAGAGGCTCAAATGTGGAGTCATTATCTAATAGCTGTCTGGAGGCCTATTTAAAGTTACTTTGGTGGCCTCAATCCAGTCCCTTGCCGACCTGACAGAAATCACCTTCACAACTGGCATTACTTGGCCCCCTGCTATCAATCTCAGAAAGGAAAAAGGATTAACCAGCCATGGAGACAGAATTCCCCTCAATTCAGGGATGATCCCTTTCCCAATCAGGTATGGGGAAGGCTTGCACTGCCTCTGCCCAGACTATCTGTTCTGTACAAAAGGACATCATTTTCCAGGGCACCTTTTAGGGGAGGCAGCATGCTCCAGCAGACAGAGCACAGGAGTGGGAGTCAAGAGACCTGGGTTCTATCTGAGACTTTGCCCTTGACTTAATAGGCAACCTTGAGCACGTCACTGCACGTTTCTGGACATCAGTTTCAGTTTGCCTTTCTGACAGACAGAGTAACAACGCAGACTCGTTTTTGTAAAACACTGAGTTCTACTGATGAAGAGTGCTATATAAATGCAACTCATCAGCCCCACATTCAAACAATTTTAAAAGGAAAAGGGGGTCCAAGAAGAATGTTCATATGATAGCACTGCTTAACTCACTTGCTGCAGTTCTGCAGGTTTGTCTTGACGATATCATAGTCTGTATTGTAGAGGGGCCCGCTGTCCTTCAGCATGGCTTTCTGAATGCTGTAGACATGCACACTAGCAATCGTGGCTAGCTTAGACTTCATTGCTGAAAATCAAAAGGAAAGCCCTTCATTAGCACAGCCAGCCTCAATCGAAGATGGCAGAAAAGCTGAAGAGCGGTGTGTTTGATACCCAGTTCTAACTTTGAGAAAGCATTCTTGGATCTTAGTACCACCCATTTTTAACCTACCCACTGACTCAGAATTCAGGCTTCCACAAGCACATCAAACCTGTTCTCCACTCTACAGTGGCTTCTCACGGAATACTGAGTAAATTCCAAAGTCTCCATCCTAATCTTCCAGGTGCTCCTCTTGCACAATGGAACTTTCTATCTTAAGGGTAAAATTTATCTGCGCGGGAGACAGAGCTGTCATGGAGGCTATTCCCGGGCTGTGAAATGAACTCTCATTAGAATTATGGACCATCATAAACCTCAACACTTTCCACTCCCATGTTAAAGAAGGCAGATCAAAAATATGCGTTGAACTTGGTCTATTTTAGGAGCGTATGTGTGAGATTCTGTGGCCTGGGATGTGCAGGAGGTCAGACTGCATGATCACGATGGTGCCATCTGGCTTTGAAGTCTAATATAAACGCATAGCAACATGCACATAAAAGACAACAACTACAGAAAAAACCCTATCAAAACAACACGCTCCACCCTACACACAACTCTCTCCCTGGAGAGAGGATGAGAGAACAAAACACGTGGCAATGTTAGTCATATTGCCTACTGTACTACTGGAAGGCGTTCAGATTACAAGAATGGAATAGTTATGAAAAATCCCATGTTAGACTTGTTAGGTTTTGGTTTTCAACAGTGAAATGACAAAAGCCTGACTAGTGAAGCTGGAATGTTAGTACTGAGGCATTTGCAGACTCAACTGAACAATGAAAATATTGGTATATTATCTGATGCCAAAGTCATCAGATGGAAATTAATAATGGCCTGTAGTCCTAAGCATTTAGGCTGAGATTCATCAGATCTCACAGGCAGGGTTAGGTTCAGACAGTTGGATGAAAAACCATCAGCAAATGACCGCAGCTGCTTCAGAAAGTGATGTTAGCAGTTTAGTAAGTAGCACTTCCCATTCAGTACTGAATCAAACTTCCATGCATGGGGTTATGGGACATTAAGACACTCGTGGCTAATGAAGATCCCCACTGCACTTCCCAGAAAGTAGGGCTGTTGGCCCCGGTGTTCTGATTCAGCCTAAGCTCCCCTTATAGTTTCACAGTCAGATTCAGTATTCTTCCCTTGCCATCCTAAAATGTTGTGAGGTGTTGCTGTGCACAGTTCCAGTACTGCTACATTCCAGCCTAGTGGCAGCTGCCTCAGTGACAGGTGAAGTGATCCCTTGCTCCATAAAAGAAGTGCTACCTAAAAATCAGTTACTAAGCTACAAGTTTGAGAAGTTGTGCTGATATGGGCTCAGATTCTAAAGGTTCTGGGAAAAAGCGAATACACCTGAATCCAATAATTTGTTTAAAATACCCGAAGACAGTGTGTACAGATGGGCAATGTTTTTGTTGACATTATTCCTTCAGAGAAAAAAAAAGTTACAAAAATCATAATTCCCGAAATCACCTACCTTCCAGTTTATCCTCTCTCACTACTGCAACCTTGTGGCACTGTAAAGAAATGATAATTTATCACAATGAGGAACCAAGGTCTTGAAATTTAAAGAAAACAAAATAAATGGTCAATGGATAGTCAATGCGGCTTTACACTAGCACAAAACTTGGCAGCAGCAGATGAAGCAGTAATGGAATAGCTGCCCAAATGCATTAAAGAACAATTGTGCAGCACGGTACGTGTGCACAAGCTAAGGTAGTGGACATATGGCTGTGCCAGGAACAAATCCGATGCATTGACCCCTGTTAGTTGTAAGCATTTAAGATGACGGACACATTACAGTTAACATGGTTAGCGCAGACAAGGTCTTATACAATGAGAAATTGAGCATTCATCCAACAGCCAGAGAGACAGATCCAGGGAAATGTGTTCCACAATGTGCATGTAATTCCTGATTTGAGATCCACTGATGAAAAACTCTGTTTAAGAGCTAAGTATTATTATTGTGTACAGCTGGATTACCATGTAAAGATGATTGCAATCCATGCAAAGAATATCAGAATTCATGGGTCTGACAACATTAACCAATTGTGTGTCCATTCAATACCCACAAACAGGCAGTCGAAGTGGGAGGAAAGAAATCTGGGAACAGTCTAAGAGCCAAGGATAGAAAAAGCAGCAGTCTGAGCCATCCCTTGAGGGATGGAAAAGGTAGTGAGCAGTGTGATAACAGTAAAAGGAGCATGTAGTGAATAAAATAGGATACTATGAAGAGAGATCTATGAGGTATTCAATTTCCATCTCTCCACTCAAGTAATTCTTGCAGTGTTAAATCTACAGCCCTGCAGCAGCCCCTCCTGAGAGGAGTCAGTATTGCAAGATCATCAGGAACTCTCAAATTAAGAAATAATGTTTAATGTAAAATGCATGACACAAGCTCATTAGTCTCCTCCACATTAAATAACCTTGTGTCAGATAAAGCCTCATCTATTCCAAAACCTATCATTTCTTCCAAGACCAGGCCTTTTCTTTAAATTCCTATAGCTCCTCTCTGGGCTTCTCTCAAAACTTGTTATTTTACCCCCCATGCAGCACTTACAAAATGCTGCTCCTAAGTATTATCTTCCTTGCATGTCACTCTAATTGCATGTTATAATATTTCCCAGAATGGATAAAAATATTTTTTTAAATTATAAATGGATGTTCTATATTTAAATTAAATACATTTTAATTTTAAAAAATAAACTTGTTTAAAACTAAATTTGACATTATGACAGCCTACAATCTATGGTAAGGCGTACATTTACTGCAATCTATTCAAATCACATAAATGAATAAAAAAATGCGGCATCAATGAGCCCTCCCCAAATTTATGAATTAACGTATTCTGTTTTATTCATTATATATAGAAACAGGGGAAAACCTATCGTTAACTTCCGAGGTCATCTTAAGCTTTATAACTATGTCAAAAGGCTATGTACAGCATTAGTAAATATCTGTAGTATTTAGTCTTTACAATAAAACAATTCCTGGTATTACATTTTTTTCAAATGTAAGTAGTTTCAATTTTTGCTGCACAGAAAAGCTTTGGCCCGAATTATTTTGGGTTTCAGTTTAGCGAGCAGGAGCAGAACTAATATTTTCTTCATTTGGTCGAGCTCGTTCAAAGTTGAGGAACTGGTTAGAAGTTCAAAAAGCAGCAAAGCTTTTTTTCCCTCTTCTAATCTATGGATAAACCTGTGGGGTGAGGACGAGATCTACTAATTTTAAAAACATGAAGGAGATGGGATCAGATTTTCAAATGTATTTAGGCATCTAAAGTGGGATTTTCAAAAGCAACTAAGCAATTTAGGCTCCTAACCCCCACTAGTTTCAATGGGAGATAGGCACTTAACCTACTTAGGTGCCTCATGGGAGTCACTGTCTGCATCTTTAGGTGCTTAAATACTTTTGCAAATCTGGTCCAGGGTGACCAGACAACTCTGCAATTCACTAACTACAGTTAATAATTCCTTTGTTTAATAAATATTAGTTAGTTTTAAATGCAAAACATGTCTCATTAAGCTTACTTTTTTCCACCTTATGTATCCAGCACATTTAAGGTAATTTTATATAACCAGTTTAAAAAAAAGAAAAAGAAAACACTGGTTTTGTGCATTTTAATTGACAGTGTAATATCAACAGAATAAAACCCTGTTTTGTTATCAAAGTATTATCAAAACATGGTCAATATAATTCCTTCCCCAGTCTGTCGTTTTGTCTGTCAGATTGCAAGCTCATTGGACAGAGACTGCACCTTCTTTTATGGTCATATAAGATCTAGCACATTGTGGGCACCACCAGAAATAAACAACAGTAAAAGCAGTAATAGAGTTGTTGCGCCAAAGATTACAGAACAAGGCAGGACACAGAGAAACAAGGCACACACAACTGAGGGAGTTGAGTACTCACAATGTGTCCATTCTGAATGAGATTTCCTGCCACTAAATAGGTGACATGCAGTTGAGCTCCTGAATTCTCCTTTCGCTTCCTTTCTACATAGTCATACAGCATCCTGTACAACAAAAGAAACCAATGTTAACCACCTGGAAGGAAAAGAACCCTTCACCCTATCATCTACCAATTCCCACTGATTTACGTGACATTCATAGGATCGATAACAGTAAAATGTTCTGAACTCACTAAATATGTTTATTTCTTCTGAAGAGCTCTGTGTAGCTCAAAAACTTGTCTCTCTCACCAACAGAAGTTGGTCCAATAAAAGACATTACCTCACCCGCACCATCTCCCTAATATCCTGGGACTGACACAGCTACAACACTCCATAGTTCTATCTAGGCATTTATACCTTGCCTATCATTAGGATATTAAAGGCTCTGTTCACATAATACACATGCTGAACTACCAGTTCCTGTTTTGTATGCCCTCACCTCACGTCACAAAACCGGGTTTAGACAAATTTGTCTGTGTGTCTGTGTCTGATTTTTTATATTATACACACACACACACACAATAATTCACTGTATTAATTGGGATACTTATGGATACCAAAGTGATGGAATCCATATAAGATGGAATCGAAACATCTCCCATTTATGTTTTATCTAACTAGCTCCTCTTCACCTTAATCTTCCTGTCTCATCCCAAGGAGTACTTTTTTCATTCACCCTAGAACACAGTCCAGCCCCCAAGAACATCTAAATACACAAATGGGGTCCTCTGTCCATCCTCAAGACCATATTCATCCAAGATTAGGAATGAGTCTCTGGGCCATTCCTTGGCCCTCCCCCTCCATGGTAGGGAGCAGGAACCTAGGACTCTCATTGGCCGCTTGTAGCCTACCCTGAGAAGTCGATGTACAGACCACTTCCCAACAAACTTCCTAGAGGAATCATATGGCTCCTGTAAGTACCACACCAATGACTTTAATGGACAATTATGTACTTCAAGGAATGTAAGTTACTTTCACATTTTCACACTCCTAGAAAATGAAGTACAAAGAGCTATGTTACTACAATGTTAAGGCTGCAAGTTTACAGTGAAGTCTGGAAATGCCAAAAGGTTCTGATAGTAAAGTTAACTTGTCCATATTGCAAATATTTAGCTTTGGTTATATCTAGGCTGTTACGTGTAAGTATACAGTGAAGTGTGCATTTAATCCCCTGTATAGTGATTGCAAATATTTATTTGTAGAATGGGTCAGTTATAGTTGCTGTCAGTGACTTTTTGTATTTCATGACTGTATTTTATATTTCCACCTTAATGCTGCATAATACAGGGGATCACAATCCTGAGATTAGATATGCAGAGGCAGCCTCTTACATCTGCACAGATCCAATTGCAGGACTGGGCCATAGCTTGTAAAATGCTTTTAGACCTTTCAGCAAGAGAGGACCTATACACATTCCTACACTAATACAATTCTAAGATTATAATTTCCTACATAATATTCATACCTATTATATAAAGCTATAAAAAGGGCCTAATTAAGATCTCTTTCTAAAGCAATACTTGCTTAAGTGAGGCATGAATAAGGCATGCTAAATACAATCCTAAATAAGTATCTGAAAGAAAACACAGGACTTTACATCTTTCTGGAAAAGATTGGATTTAATTTTTTAATCAAAACCACCAACTAATTAGGCATTGCCACTGAATAAAAGGCTTGTGGTATACACAAATACTCACTGCTTAGCCTGGTTGACATGAACCCCCAGGGTGAAGCTCAGCCATTTGTATGTAACCTGTAACAAAAAAAATTGCACAGGTCAGTGGCTTTCAATCTGAATTCATGACACACACAAAACCCCATTCAGTGACACACTAAATCCCACCAGCCTTTGAAGAGACTAAGAAATGGAGAGAGGAAGCAATTTGCCTAAGTGTGTTGTACCATGCTGAGCACACTAGTAGTGCTTAAAAAATATTTAACAAGCTACCTCTACCTAAATGGTGCATATTTGTGAATGTTGTTTTGAAACCTCTAAGAATGGCAGTGATATAGCCAATGACGTTCAGAAAGCAACACATGGACATTGCTGAGTTGAGGTTTCCAAAGGAGAGAAGAAAATAAAACAAACCCCAATATATAATTGTGAAAAATGGCTGCTGTTCACGCAACACTGCTATCAAGGACACTCCAAGGGTGTGATGGATTCACCATAACTGGCACTTTAAATCAAGACTGGGAGTTAAAAAAAACAAAAAACAAAACAAAAACATAAGCTCTAGTTCAAACAGCAATTATGGGTGGGTAGAGACGGGGTATTCCAGGGCCTGGGTTATACAGGTCAGACTGGATGATCACAGTGGTCCCTTCTGGCCTTGGAATCTATGTCAAAGATTGCCATGGCTCTCTTTGGGTCTCACGCACAGGACAAACTCCAGTTATGTTACAGGTGCTGCGGCATAGCATGGCAACTTCATGGCTTCTGCTCACTGGCTCTACCACTGAACTGTTATGTGACCCGGGGTAAATCATCTCCTTGTGTCTGTTTTCCCTCCCTCTTGTCTATTCAGACTAATGTACTCAGGCAGGGCCTGTCATTGGGGGCTGGTGTACATCTGTTTTCATACAGGTTTAATTTAAGTATCAGTTTAGATGCTTAAGTTTACTGAAATAAGCTGTAAATTATATAAGCACCTTCATAATAGTATAACTGCGTCCACACTATGGGGGTGCACCAGTTTAACTACATCTATTTCTAAAACAATATAGTTAAATTGGTACAAAAACTGTGTGTAGACAAGTCCTTACTGTGTTTCTGTACAGTGCCAACCATAACAGGGCTTAAGTATTTTTGTAATACAAGGAAATTATAATAGCCATACTCATCAGCTGTAGGACTAGTTGGAGTACTAGTTAAGGTTGTATAACTGTTTCCATTCTAAATCTGATTTCAGTCACTTGTAACTTTCACCTTTTGGGTTGAAGTTTTTCCTCATTTGTCTCTGACCTATGGTGATTTTAGGAACATGATTTTAGCAAAAACAGTTCATCTACTGGGGAGGACAAGAAAAATTGGAAAAAATACTTTATAACAAAATTAATGTTACAACAGTTCTCTACAGTCAAAATAGTTGACTAAAAAACTGCATGAGGGTAGCTCTCCCTAAGAAGTGCCCTCTTTTAATTATTCCAGTAAAACTGGTATTGATTTGACCGAGTTGTGTGCCTTTGAAAGTTAAGTACTGCACAAGTGGCAGTATATTTTTATCTAAGATGACACCAAGGTTGTAGCTGTAAGGAATGCCCTGCTCTATCCATGGTTTCTGCATTATGTGGGGGGCATGCAAGCACTGCAGGAAATGCTGTTCAGCAGGTAAAATGTTCCCCATGTTCATAAGGGACGCAGGGTCAGAGTCCTGCCCCACCTACATTCCCATACCACTAGGTTGTGCTGTTCCTTCCTAAATATGACAGAGATGGAGCTTGCCACAGAGCTGGTCTAACACAGGGGAGATGCTATGAGCTTATCCGAACGGGGCTCTGCGAGCCCAGCGCTGCTGCTTCTAGGAGTCATGGAATCCCGCCCGCTGCACCGCAACCTCCTCCCCGCCAACGGCCGGATGCCCCCGCCCCCCTCCAGTGTCTCCCACCCCTCAACTCCCCTCCCCCACCACCCCCTGCCCATCCCCACCCCGTGTCACCCTTCCCCCACCACCCCCCGCCCGTGTCCCCATCCCCCAACTCCCCTCCCGCACCATGCTCATCCCCTCAACGCCTCCCAGTTCCTCCTCCTCCTCCCCCAGCTTCCTGAATCCCAGCCCCAGCCCCAGCCTCGCTCCCGAGCGCCGCCCCGCCTCTCACGATGCGGTTCTGGTCGGTGACGAACTCGTCGATGTTCTCCAGGTAGAGCTCGTCCTCCATGGTGCCGGGGCGCCAGCTGCGCCGCTTCCCGCGCGGATCAGCGCCAGGCAAAGCAAGGCCCCGCCGCCTCCATAGCAACCTCCGGGGCGTGCTACGGCGGCCGCGCAGGGACAGAACTCGCCGCACGCGCCGCGTGAGTGTCGTGAGGTCGACGTCACACGCTCCGTCCCCGCCCCACTCTGCGGTCGCTGGACCCGCCCCCTGCCCGCTCGTTTTGCGCGGTGGTCGCGCGGCCCTTCCTCCTGCGGTGTCTGCTCGTGCGCGGGGCCGGGAACCAGTGACCCCCGGCCCGAGCCCGCCGCTCTGAGCCCCCAGTGACCCCAGCTCTGAGCCCCCTGCCCCGAGCCCCCAGTGACCCCCCGGCCCGAGCCCGCCGCTCTGAGCCCCCAGTGACCGAGCCTGCCGCTCTGAGCCCCCCGCCCCGAGCCCCCCAATGACCCCAGCTCTGAGCCCCCTGCCCCGAGCCCCCAGTGACCCCCCGGCCCGAGCCCGCCGCTCTGAGCCCCCAGTGACCCCTGCCTCGAGCCCCCCGCCCCGAGCCCCCCAATGACCCCAGCTCTGAGCCCCCTGCCCCGAGCCCCCAGTGACCCCCGGCCCGAGCCCGCCGCTCTGAGCCCCCAGTGACCCCAGCTCTGAGCCCCCTGCCCCGAGCCCCCAGTGACCCCCCGGCCCGAGCCCGCCGCTCTGAGCCCCCAGTGACCCCAGCTCTGAGCCCCCTGCCCCGAGCCCCCAGTGACCCCCGGCCCGAGCCCGCCGCTCTGAGCCCCCAGTGACCCCAGCTCTGAGCCCCCTGCCCCGAGCCCCCAGTGACCCCCCGGCCCGAGCCCGCCGCTCTGAGCCCCCAGTGACCCCTGCCTCGAGCCTCCCGCCCCTAGCCCCCCAATGACCCCAGCTCTGAGCCCCCTGCCCCGAGCCCCCAGTGACCCCCGCCCCGAGCCCCCCGCTCTGAGCCCCCAGTGACCCCTGCCTCGAGCCTCCCGCCCCTAGCCCCCCAATGACCCCAGCTCTGAGCCCCCTGCCCCGAGCCCCCAGTGACCCCCGCCCCGAGCCCCCCGCTCTGAGCCCCCAGTGACCCCTGCCTCGAGCCTCCCGCCCCTAGCCCCCCAATGACCCCAGCTCTGAGCCCCCTGCCCCGAGCCCCCAGTGACCCCCGCCCTGAGCCCCCCGCTCTGAGCCCCCAGTGACCCCTGCCTCGAGCCTCCCGCCCCTAGCCCCCCAATGACCCCAGCTCTGAGCCCCCTGCCCCGAGCCCCCAGTGACCCCCGCCCCGAGCCCCCCGCTCTGAGCCCCCAGTGACCCCTGCCTCGAGCCCCCGCCCCGAGCCCCCAATGACCCCAGCTCTGAGCCCGCTGCCCCGAGCCCCCAGTGACCCCCGGCCCGAGCCTGCCGCTCTGAGCCCCCCGCCCCGAGCCCCCCAATGACCCCAGCTCTGAGCCCCCTGCCCCGAGCCCCCAGTGACCCCCCGGCCCGAGCCCGCCGCTCTGAGCCCCCAGTGACCCCTGGCTCGAGCCTCCCGCCCCTAGCCCCCCAATGACCCCAGCTCTGAGCCCTCTGCCCCGAGCCCCCAGTGACCCCCGCCCCGAGCCCCCCGCTCTGAGCCCCCAGTGACCCCTGCCTCGAGCCTCCCGCCCCTAGCCCCCCAATGACCCCAGCTCTGAGCCCCCTGCCCCGAGCCCCCAGTGACCCCCGCCCCGAGCCCCCCGCTCTGAGCCCCCAGTGACCCCTGCCTCGAGCCCCCCGCCCCGAGCCCCCCAATGACCCCAGCTCTGAGCCCCCTGCCCCGAGCCCCCAGTGACCCCTGGCCCGAGCCTGCCGCTCTGAGCCCCCCGCCCCGAGCCCCCCAATGACCCCAGCTCTGAGCCCCCTGCCCCGAGCCCCCAGTGACCCCCGCCCCGAGCCCCCCACTCTGAGCCCCCAGTGACCCCTGCCTCGAGCCTCCCGCCCCTAGCCCCCCAATGACCCCAGCTCTGAGCCCCCTGCCCCAAGCCCCCAGTGACCCCCGCCCCGAGCCCTCCGCTCTGAGCCCCCAGTGACCCCTGCCTCGAGCCTCCCGCCCCTAGCCCCCCAATGACCCCAGCTCTGAGCCCCCTGCCCCAAGCCCCCAGTGACCCCCGCCCCGAGCCCCCCGCTCTGAGCCCCCAGTGACCCCTGCCTCGAGCCCCCCGCCCCGAGCCCCCCAATGACCCCAGCTCTGAGCCCCCTGACCCGAGCCCCCAGTGACCCCCGGCCCGAGCCTGCCGCTCTGAGCCCCCCGCCCCGAGCCCCCCAATGACCCCAGCTCTGAGCCCGCTGCCCCGAGCCCCCAGTGACCCCCGGTCCGAGCCTGCCGCTCTGAGCCCCCCGCCCCGAGCCCCCCAATGACCCCAGCTCTGAGCCCCCTGCCCCGAGCCCCCAGTGACCCCCGCCCCGAGCCCCCCGCTCTGAGCCCCCAGTGACCCCTGCCTCGAGCCTCCCGCCCCTAGCCCCCCAATGACCCCAGCTCTGAGCCCCCTGCCCCGAGCCCCCAGTGACCCCCGCCCCGAGCCCCCCGCTCTGAGCCCCCAGTGACCCCTGCCTCGAGCCTCCCGCCCCTAGCCCCCCAATGACCCCAGCTCTGAGCCCCCTGCCCCGAGCCCCCAGTGACCCCCGCCCCGAGCCCCCCGCTCTGAGCCCCCAGTGACCCCTGCCTCGAGCCCCCCGCCCCGAGCCCCCCAATGACCCCAGCTCTGAGCCCCCTGTCCCGAGCCCCCAGTGACCCCCGGCCCGAGCCTGCCGCTCTGAGCCCCCCGCCCCGAGCCCCCCAATGACCCCAGCTCTGAGCCCGCTGCCCCGAGCCCCCAGTGACCCCCAGTCCGAGCCTGCCGCTCTGAGCCCCCCGCCCCGAGCCCCCCAATGACCCCAGCTCTGAGCCCCCTGCCCCGAGCCCCCAGTGACCCCCGCCCCGAGCCCCCCGCTCTGAGCCCCCAGTGACCCCTGCCTCGAGCCTCCCGCCCCTAGCCCCCCAATGACCCCAGCTCTGAGCCCCCTGCCCCGAGCCCCCAGTGACCCCCGCCCCGAGCCCCCCGCTCTGAGCCCCCAGTGACCCCTGCCTCGAGCCTCCCGCCCCTAGCCCCCCAATGACCCCAGCTCTGAGCCCCCTGCCCCGAGCCCCCAGTGACCCCCGCCCCGAGCCCCCCGCTCTGAGCCCCCAGTGACCCCTGCCTCGAGCCCCCCGCCCCGAGCCCCCCAATGACCCCAGCTCTGAGCCCCCTGCCCCGAGCCCCCAGTGACCCCCGGCCTGAGCCTCCCGCTTTGAGCCCCCAGTGACCCCTGGCTCGAGCCTCCCGCCCCTAGCCCCCCAATGACCCCAGCTCTGAGCCCCCTGCCCCGAGCCCCCAGTGACCCCCGGCCCGAGCCTGCCGCTCTGAGCCCCCCGCCCCGAGCCCCCCAATGACCCCAGCTCTGAGCCCCCTGCCCCGAGCCCCCAGTGACCCCCGCCCCGAGCCTCCTGCTCTGAGCCCCCCGCCCCGAGCCCCCCAATGACCCCAGCTCTGAGCCCGCTGCCCCGAGCCCCCAGTGACCCCCGGCCTGAGCCTCTCGCTCTGAGCCCCCAGTGACCCCTGCCTCGAGCCTCCCGCCCCTAGCCCCCCAATGTCCCCAGCTCTGAGCCCGCTGCCCCGAGCCTCCCGCTCTGAGCCCCCCGCCCCGAGCCCACCAGTGACCCCAAGCCCCCACTGACCCCCGGCCCGAGCCCCCCAGTGACCCCCGCCCCGAGCCTCTCGCCCCGAGCCCCCCAGTGACCCCAGCTCTGAGCCCCCTGCGCCGAGCCCCCGGTGACCCCCGCCCTGAGCCACCCAATGACCCTCGCCCTGAGCCTCCCGGTCTGAGCCCCTGAGTGACGCACACCCCAAGCCCCCCAGTGACCCCTGTCCTGAGCCCCCTGGTCCAAGTCCGCCAGTGATGCCCATCCCGAACCCCCCAGTGATCCCAGCTCTGAGGCCCCCGCCCCGAGTCCCCCTGCCCAGAGCCCCCAGCACACCCACCCAGTCCCTGCACCTTCCTAACCCCAATTATCCCAGCACCCCCTTCCTGAGCCTTGCCCCCCTAAAGACTCCCAGCCATGGCATCTTGCAGGGCCCCAAGCCACCATAGCAATACCCCCAGTGATCCTAGCCCCAAACATCCCCCTGCCTACCTACAGTTATCCCAGCTCTGAGCACCCCCCGCTGCCTTCAGCCCCCCCAACCCAGCCTCTTGCAAGGCCTGTAAACCACCACAGCAGTATCCCCAGTGATCCCAGTCCCGAGCCCCCTAATCTCCCCAAATCCACCCACCTAACCTCATGATCCCAGCCCCTCTCCTCCCTGCCCAACCCCATTCCACCCACCAGGAGGCATGAGGTTTAATTGCCCTTCCCAACATTTTGTTATCGTTAGTTATGATAACTGGATATCTATATAAATGTCCAATTCCCTTTTAAATATTGTTAACCTTCCTGTGGCAATGGGTTCCACAGCCTAATTAGTGTGAAAAAGTTTTTCCCTTTGGCAGTTTTGAATATCCCGCGTTTTAATGTCTTTGAACATCACAGACAGGTACTATGAGACAGAACAGGAATTCCCCATCTCCCTTCTCTAAACCATTTATTATTGTATATATTTGTATCATGATCCCTTTATTCGTCTCCTTTCTAACGTACCAATTCTAATGTTTCCAACTTCTCTTCTTAGGAGAGTGTTTCCAGGCCTCGGATCACTCTCACCGCCTTTCTCTGAACCCCCTCTAACTCTGCAGTGTCCTTTTTGAGAAGGAGTCACCAGTACGGCACACAGTATCCAAATGAAGCTGTACCATTGATTTAAATAAAGGCATTAGAATATTCTCTGTATTATTCACAATATGCATCAGAACATTGTTTGCTTTGTTGACCGCACCCACACACGGAGCCAAGGTTCCCACTGAGCTGCCCACAGTGAGACCCAGATCTGTTTCATGATTTGATTCAGTTAATGTAGAACCCCGTAAAATATATCAGTAGTTTAATTTTTTTCTCTCTAATGTAGATTACACTGATTTAATTTGCCCTTGTGTTTCCTAGTCACCAAGCTAGTTTAGGTCTCTCTCAGGTTTCTTGCTGACCAATGTGGTCCTGACTGAGATAAATAACTGTGTTTCAGAGTAGCAGCCGTGTTAGTCTGTATTCGCCAAAAGAAAAGGAGGACTTGTGGCACCTTAGAGACTAACAAATGCATCCAATGAAGTGAGCTGTAGCTCACGAAAGCTTATGCTCAAATAAATTAGTTAGTCTCTAAGGTGCCACAAGCCCTCTTTTTCTTTTTGCAAATAACTGAGTGTGTCATCTGCAAATTTTGCTACCTCACTGCTCACCTTACCCCCTTTCCAGATCATTCACAAATCTATTAAGCAACATGGGACTTAGTACAGAACCTTGAGATGCCTGCTGTTAACCTTATTCCTTAAGGAAAATTGACCATTTAATCTTACCCTTTACTTTCTCTCTCATTGCCAATTTGGATCCAAGCCAATACTTTCCTTTCACGCCATGACTACTTAGCTCTATGAGTAGCCCACTTGTGCAGGACTTTGTCAAAACTCCTATGGAAATCTAAATATATCAACCGGTTCCTTATTCCTTAGGTGAGTGACACAGTCAAAGAATTCTAAGACATAAGAGAACGACAATTTTGTTTTGCAGAAACCTTGCTGGTTAGACCACATCATCTGATCTTCCAGGTTTTTGGTTATGCTGTTTATCATTTCAGCCAGTTTACCAGGAACAGATGTAAAGTTTACTGGTTTATAATTTTCCAGACCAGACCTAGAGCATTTTTTAAATATAGATACATTTGCTGCCCTCCAATCCTCTGGAACGGTGGATGTTTTTAATGGGAGACTTTATACTTCTGTTAGCCATCAGTCCCTTCATACTTAAGCTCTTTCAAAGTTGAGGCCTATGGACTTTTGGGGCTTTGTTTTTTTTACTAACCTTAGAGTGTTGAACTCTATTTCCAAAGAAACCTGGTTTCTTCCCTAAGAAGCATACCGTCTACGGTAATTACCAACTACAATTCTTCCCTTGGAAGAAAACAAAATATTAAAGTTTATAAAATGACTGATATGCATACAACACAGAAACTCTAGGAAGTTTAAACGCATTCAAAACAATGCTTTTGTCAATTTGGGTTTGTTGACATTATGCATGGCAAGTTATGGAGGTGCAAAAGTACAAAACATGCAAATTTGAAAACCACAAAAAAAAATATGATCAGGGAAACACAGAACACCAATTCTGTCTGAATAAAATAAAATAAAGAAAAAACAAAGAAAGATCAGAAACATTAGATAACAGGAAAAGGTTAGTAATAGAAGAGAGATCAGATAGGATTAAACAAGGTTAGGCTGGTGGCTACCAGTGACTGTTCTGAGCACTCAGTCTATTAATGTATACTCACATACCCATCTGCACTGTTACTTGTCCTCCATCCCACCCGTTTGCCTATCACCCTGTTGTTGCTTGTCATAATCCTAGAATGTAAGTTCTCTGGATCCTGCCCCTGTTCTTGTTGAAATCAAGGGCAAAACTCCTGTTGACTACAATGGACTAAAATGGCCTGTGAGCCCCAAATCTGAAACTGTCTTTATTTTACTCATTTTACAGAGCATTGGACCGTAGGGCCCTGATCCCTGATTGGAGACTTTAGCTGCTCCTGCAATCTCAATAAGATTAAGAAAGAAGAGGGGATAACATGTCTATAAAGTACCTAACCTGCTTGAGGGTGCCATATGAATAGTTACAACATGATATTAATTTTGAAGTGTTTATTGCTGGTGTTTTCTGATTTTTGGTGTGCTTAATGTAGTGGGCTACTGTTCACAGCACCATCTATTTAGTCCTAGAACTAAACTGCACTGGCCTCTTCTAACTCTCAGTAGCGACAGATGGTCCATTGTAATCCATAATTTTCATAAGCAGATGTAAAGTTGCAGAGTAGAAAGAAAAGATTTGGAAGTGAATATGCATTCAGAACATTCCTGTTATCACAATAGGAATGGGGGCATTTTACTGGTACTGTAATGAACTGGCTAGTGTGTATAGGTACTGGATGGAACAAGCTCTTCTTTGTTGTGTGTCACTGGCCTTAGCTGGAGGGAACAGAGGATGAGATGAAACCAATGATTTAGGCAAGAGCAAAGACTATCCTTGAAAGTGAAAACAAGGTATTTGAATGTAATGTGGGAGGAAATAGGAAGCTAGTGAAGAGATTCAAGAAGGATGATGGGTTGGCGTGGCAGGAAAGGATTTGTAGCAAAACTGTGGCCATCTAGGACTTCACGGTTGTTGGGATCCTGCACCTAGGAACTACACAGAAACAGCTGAGAGAGAACGCAGATCTTCCTGCTCCAAAAGCCCACATCTTTGCTACTTGAGCTAAAGCAGAAAGACCCATCACCCAGTTACACAGGTCTGATTCTGACACATCAGTTTCGTACATCAGTTCATTCAGCATAAGATACATCATCATGTCCCCAGTGCACCCAAAACAAGTATAGTTTTGAAAAGAACAATTTTTAATACGATTAACCCTAAATTGCATATGAACTAGAGGAGTTATGTCTCCAGCCAACACTGCAATTCAGTGGTGAACTGCTCTTACGCGAACACTTCAGTGATATATGGCGCCAGTTTCCAGTTAAACAACTTTTATTTGTCCTGAACAATAAAATGCAATTCAATTAATCTGAGAAGAGAAGAGAGATGTTATTTCAGATATTTTTAACCTGCACTAACCAGAAACACTCCAGAGACATTCTCAAGCAAGGTTTTTACTGCTCTGTAACAAATGCAATTGATTACACTGTCAAAAAATAACTCCCTCTCCCCACCCCATTATTGTAGCCAACAATATCCAGCTATGGTCTTAACTAGAAATAATAAATCAGCAGTTGTCAAGAATCACACACTTCACTTCTTTTTGCCTTCCAGTAAGTCCAGTGAAAAGGTGTCACCTACAAGTTGGGTCATTCATTGATTGTGTGCTCAAGTATATACAGTACTGTGGAGGGCAATCCTGCATCAGCCAGAGAGATGGACATGATGAGCGAATAGACTGCTCTTCTCTAAGAAAATGTAGCACTGGTGAAGGGCCCACAAACTGACAATGTTGGAGCCCAATTCTTTTGCCACTGGATACAAATAACGACTTGACTTCACTGGGAGTTATTTGTACGCAGTGGTAGGAGAAATGAGTTCCTGGACCCTGAACACTTCTGTTAGTCTACGGAACTAATCTGTTCTATTCAGGTTTTTATACAGTGCCTATCACTGTGGTATCTGCTGCTATCCCGGCAGCATCCGTGTGAGTTTCCTCTTCAAATATGCCTCATCCCTGAGCTGGAGAAGACACTTCTAAGAGTCAGAAGGGAGTTCAGAAAGACCACTTCCAGGGGTGACTTCAGTCTCCATGTCTACTGAAACCTTGTATGCTGTGCACTTGTAGCTGTGTTGGTCCCAGGATATTAGGGAGACAAGGTGAGTGAGGTAACATTGTTTATTTGTTGGTGAGAGAGAGACAAGCTTTCAGAATTTGGTCCAATAAAATATATTACCTCACCCACCTTGTCTCACTAATTGTCCAAACCTTGGTCTTTTTGCTGACATTGCAGAGAAGGGAGTAAGTTTGTGCCAGTTTGGGAGGCATTTGTGATCTGGATACCTTTCCAATAAGATCTGTACTGAGACCCACCAATGCATTTCACATCAGGTACTGGAGAGTCCTTATATGGTTATATTGACCCAGGGTTGGATTTGAACTGGTGAAAGATTGTATCCCATATAGTCTGCCAGTCATTGTGGGTCTATGGTATTGAACTCACATAATAACAATTTGTATGTGGTGCATCATCAAAGGCAGAATAACATTTTCTTGCATTATGTCCTGAAATCAGATATTTGCTGATTTTTTAGTTAATCCCTTGCAGAAACCTTTCTCTATCTAATCTAGCTATCTGTGTTCTTACAGGGGCACCCATCACCACAGTATATGAGCCCTCAGCTCACCCTGACGAGATTTGTTAGAAATCTAAAGCAAAATCATGAACCTCATTTTTCAGAAATGAGCCTCTCTGTTGCAGGGTCTGTAGCGATTACTGAAATATCAGTCAAGCATTGTAGTGGCTCGATCCCTAAATGAAAGAAACAGGGCCTGTCACAGAACATCTGGGTTGGTTTTAGGAATATGTGAAACTTGCGGGCCATCCCAGTGTGCCAGACCCACCCAGCTGGCAGGACAGTCCCACAACGAACTTGGGGACTTTGAGTCTGTTTCATCTTTGAGCACATTGATCGGTACTCTATATCCTATGTGTCATTTGGCAGAGAAAAGGGAGGAGGGATAGATTGTGGGTAGGGAATGAGAAGAGAGAGCAGAGATGGGTGTGCCCCCTGCAGGTTATAATCTGACTGAAGGTTGCCAAAATCATAAAGCCAAATCTGGTACTTAAGCTGCTGCACTGGATAAATGTAATTACAGAAGGCAGAGAAACAGCCCCATCCTTCTCCCATTGAAGTCAATAGGGATTTTCCCATTGATTTCAATGGGAAGGATCAAGACCAAAATTATCCACACCCTATTCATTGTAATGAAACAGTGAAGGTTTTGTGCAGGTTCCAGTTCTTGCTTATAATTATTGCGTATTGACATTAGCATCTTGTGTTCTTCCCAATGCCAGCAAAGTCCCCGTGGGGCTTCATCTCTTGTACCATCGGCTCCTCGGGCTAAGCCACTCTTATCCAAAAGCACTTGACACACAGCAGCTGATTAAAAAAAAAAAAATCAATAAAAATTACAATGTGCAACCAAAAGAAAAGGAAATGATTTGCTACTAATTTCCCCTTTTTAAATCTTTTAGAAGATATAGTAAAATGAAAGGCTGATCATAGAATCATAGACATGTAGAGCTGGAAGGGACATGGAGAGCTCATCTAGTCCAGCGCCCTGTGCTGAGGCAGGGTCAAGTAAACCTATGCCATCCCTGAGAAGTGTTTATCTAACTTGTTCCCAAAAAATCTCCATTGCCAGGGATTCCACAACTTCCCTGGGATGCCTGGTCCATAGTTAGCAAGGGTTTCCTAATATCTAACCTAAATCTCCCTTTCGCAGATTAAGCCCATTACTTCTTGTCCTACGTTCAATGGATATGGAGAACAATTGATCCAAGTCCTCTTGATAACAGCCTTTAACATATTTGAAGTCCCCCCCCAAGTCTTCTTTTCTGAACTCTAAATGTGCCCTTTTTAAAAAACTTTTCCTCACAGGTCAGGTTTTCTGACCTTTTGATTATTTTTGTTGCTTTCCTCCAGACTCTCTCCAATTTGTCCATGTCTTTCCTAAACTGGACTGGACACAGAACTGGACACAGTACTTACACTAAAGCCTCACCAGTGCTCAGTAGAGCGGGACAGTTACCTCCTTTGTCTTGCATACGGCACTCCTGTTAATACACTCCAGAAGGATATTAGCCTTTTTCTCAGCTGCATCACATTGCTGACTCATATTCAATTTGTGATCCACAATAACTGTGGGATCCACTATGACCCCCAGATCATTTTCAGGACTACCACCTAGCCAGTTATTCTCTATTTTGTAGTTGTGTGTTTGCTTTTTCCTTCCGAAGTGAAGTACTTCACACTTATCTTTACTGAATTTCATCTGTTGATTTCAGACCAATTCTCCAGTTTGTCAAGGTCATTTTGGATTCTAATCCTGTCGTCCAAAGCGCTTGCAACCCCTATTAATGAAAATATTGAATAATATTGGACCCAGGACTGAATCCTGTGGGACCCCACTAGATACGGCCTCCCAGTTTGACAGCAAACCATTGATAATTCCTTTTTGAATATGGTCTTTCAACCAGTTGGGCACCCACCATATAGTAATTCCATCCAAATGACGTTTCCCTAGTGTGCGTATGAGAATGTCCTGGGGGATTGTGCCAATGGCCTGACTAAAATCAAGACACATGGTGAAAGCGAGTTACTGGTAGTACCAGTGAGACCTCTGGTATAGCCATGTAGAGATGGGGAAAATAAGGCACCAGTAGTTTAAGTGAGTCACTCAAGGTCATACAGCAGGTCAGTAGCAAAGTCAGGACTAGAGCCAAAGTCTCTTGATGCCTGGCCCTGAGTGCTAGTCTCCGGGCCACACTGGCTCCCACACAAATGGTATAGTCATCAGCAGGGCTTGTTACAAAATGGCATCCTAAGTGGGACTTCAACACCTGTGGATCTCAGATACTCAAACATAAAAGCTGTACATAGTTATGGCACTCAGGGATGTAAAAAATTCATAATTATGATGACCTAAACCCTCATGTAGACGCAGGTAGGTCAGTGGAAGAATGCTTCCATTGACCTCGCTACCGTCTCTCGGGTAGGTGGCGTTCCTGCAGTGACAGAAAAACCCATTCCAACACTGTGGGAAGTGTCTACACTACAGCAACATAGCTATGTCGCCACAGTTGTGCTGTCGGAGCGTAGACATAGCCTCCGGATAAGCTTTTCTTACAGAGGAGTACGTAATGCATTGGATTACTGTGTCTCATCATGTTTCCCATAAGTGGCTGACCCTAAAACTATCACAGCCCATAACGTACGTTAGGGTTACCTCCCCTCCGGGTTTTGGCTTCTTTGTCCAGGTGCCACTGAGGGTTCCCAGATGCCCAGTTTTTCACCGGAAAGTCTGGTCGAAAAGGGGACCTGGCAGTGTCTGGTCAGATGTACTGACACCAAAAGTCTGATTACTGTCAGTGGAGGGAGGTGCCTGGTCATTAACCCTAACCCACGCCAGTCCCTGCTCAGCCGGGGCCACCTCCTACCTGCAGGCAGGCTCCTTGTCAGGCTGCAGCAGCTCCCGTCCCAGCCCCGGAGCAGAGGGAGCCCCACTTGGGGGAAGAGGGAGGTGGAGTGATAGGGGGAAGGGAGCAGAGGAGCAAGCAATGGGGGGGGGCCTTAGGGGAATAGGTGGAGAAGGGGCGTGGCCTCTGAGAAGAGGTGGAGAGGGGTGGGGCTTCCAGAGAAGATGTGGCACAGAAGCAGAGCCTTGGGGGAAGAGGTGGAGCAGGGGGCGGAGCTTCAGGGGCCCAGTTACCAATAATGTTAAAATTGAGGTTAGCGGCAATCTGCTGCATTTGATCATAATCAGTCATAGCCTCGGGACTCAGCGCATTGCCAGTGTTTGTGGGGACCCTGGCCTACCCTCAACATTTTAAGCTCTCCATTTCTGTGGAAGGTCCGGAACAAGAAGGGTACAGAGGTGAGAGCTGAATCAATGGGGACGTACACAAACCCTTCAGCACAGTCCTTGGGGCCCAGAGAATTCTCCTGGGGAAAGCAGGCGGCCCGGCAGTAACCCCGGTAATTGGCACAGCCCCAGTTTCCAGTGCTGACACCCAGACCTGGAAAAATAAAAAACGGGCATTTAACCATTTCCTTGCAACTGACACAAAAATACAAACCATCCCCTCATAAATCTACTTGCTATTTTAGGGTCTGAGGTGGCAACCCTTATTCATAGGTTAGTCCCACTGGGCCTGGTGAGATCCTGTTGCAATGGGTTCATTAATTTCAGTGGGGCTATTCGTGGGAGTAAATAGTGCAACATTGGGCCTGTGGGGGGGAATCTTTTATACACTGGTGTAAATCAGCATAGCTTCATTGACCTGCTTCTGCTCCACTGAAATTGAGGGGAGTTTGAGCATTGACTTCAATGGCAGGTCTGGGTCCTCAAAGAGACAATACAGAATCTATTAGAGATGGGCCGAGGTGATCACATTGTGGGGTTGCGTGCAAAAAATACCACTCCACCATCCTATCACCATGCCTACATTCTACTCTTGCATAAAAATGTCCCATGCATGACGCCAGAGTCTTATAGCGCAGAATCCATCACCTTGCAGGATGAAGCAAGAGCAGAAGTTAACATTGACGAGGGTGTGTGAGCGGGGAGGATTTGTCACATTTCTTCATCTGTCCCACTGTAAATTTAGCACGGGACTGAGGATTTGGCAGCTCTGGTCTCCAAAGCGCTCTATGGGGAATGCACACTTTTGGGTTATTTCCACTGTATAAGGCAACTTCACAAATATCAGTTAAGACCATAAACATACGAATGGCCATACAGGATCAGATGCTTCGGAGGGAATGAACAGAATAGGCAATAAGCAAGTGATCCATCCCATCATCCACTCATCCAGCTTCTGGCAATCGGAGACTAGGGACACCCAGAGCATGGGGTCGCGTCCCTGACCATCTTGGCTAATAGTCATTGATGGACCTATCTCCAGAAACTGATCTAATTATTTTTTTAACCCTGTACTATTTAAGTATGACAACATCCCTGTGAAGTCAGTGCTTTTGTCCCCACTTTTCATATAGGAAATTGCGGCAAAGTGAGGTTAAATGACTTGCCAAAGCTCATAGAAGAAAGTCAATAGCAGAACCAGGAACAGAACCCAGGAGTCCTAGGTCCTAGGCCTCTGTGCTAACTACTAAATTACACATCCCCACATAGTGATAGTACCGTCCCACAATCATTTGAACTGAGATGCCTATCTATACCTGATGTGATTGATGATGGAAAAAATCATGTTTCCTATATGGCTCTGTGATGGGATGTTCATCCCACACAGGGCAGAGCAAGTTAAATTAGGTTAATTAACCTGATAGGCTGCACCTGGGGGAGAGCCAGGGTTTGAAAGGCTGATTGAAGACTGAGCCCAGCAGAGAAAGAATGGGTGGGGCTGGTATAAAGACAGGAAGTCGGCAGCAGAAAGGGGCTGCAGGGGGGAAGTCTGCAGTCATTCCCTAGGAGCAGGGAGGTATGTTTGGGGCTATGGAGTTAAGTAGTCAGGAAGTTTGGGCTGGAAAACCCAGAGAGGGGGGAGCCAGAAGATGTAGGAAGGCGTCTGGGAGAAAGCAGGCCTAGGATCCCTGGACTGGAATGCAAAGTAGAGAGTGGGCCCGGGTTCCCTGCCAGCCACTGGGGAAGTGGACAGTGGAGCAGGAGGCTGCCCGGGACTTTGTCTGATAGGATTTTGCTACCCTGGAAGGGGAGGACTATAGTGACCTGGCCAGAGGGCCAAGCCATGAAGAGAGAGCACCCTGAGTTGCAGAGAGAGGCAGCAGGGCGAACAAGTGAGTGACAGAAGGGGGCGTTGTTCCTGGATGGAATTAATCCCCAGAGCAGCCAGGAGGAGGCGCCCTAGGAGCAAGCGTATCACAGGCTCCCACAATAATCCCCAATATTTTCTCTGAATGAGAACTCAAATTGTTAAAAATCTTTCTCAGAGGTAAGCCACGTCCAGTGAGAAGAAAAAGTGATGAGCTCACATGGATACAGTAAAACCAGTCTTAAGAGACCACTCAAGGGACTGAAAACAATTGGTGGTATAACAGAGTTGTTTCCTGGCAAATTCAGAGTATACATTTGGGAATGGGGGGGCGTTCTCTTCAGTTGCCCAGGAGGGTGGTCCCTTGTGCAGGTTTTGCTGTGATACTTTAAGAATGGGGGAACACTTTACAAATGTTAACTAACCACTTGACACAAAAGCCCTGAGAAACACATGAGTATTATCCCTATTTTATGGATGAGGAAACTGAGGCATGAAGATCTGGCTCCACAAAGGGACTTAGGGCTTGTCTACATGAACATTTAGCTTGCAGCAAGCTGGGGCATCAGTCAATGCTGCATTAGCCTGCCATGGACTAAGGGCTTGTCTACACTTAAAATGCTGCAGCGCATCAGTGAGGATGCTACCTACGCCAATGGGAGAGGTTCTCCGATGGGTGTAGGTAATCCATCTCCCCAAGAGGCAGTACCTAGATTAACAGGAAAATTCTCCCATCAACTTAGTGCTCTCTACACAGGGGGTTAGGTTGTTTTTTCACACCCCTGAGCAACGTAGTTATAACTAACCTAATTTCCTAGTGTAGATCAGGCTGAACTGTCCACATGGACCCTGCTGATGCAGGTTAACCGTCCTGTTTCCAAGAGGACTAGATCAAAGCACATTAACAAACTGTTACTGTGCATCAGCAGAGTCCACATGGGCCGTTAGTTGGCAGCTGGCTAGTGCAAGGTAGATTCAGACCCCAGCTTCCTGCCAACTAAATGTTCATGTAGAAAAGGCCTTAGGCAGTACAATGCTCAGCACCACAGCCCATAACTTTTAGGCCCCTAGAAAAATCACAGGAACACCCTGTGATCCACAAAGCCTGAGTTAGGCACCTAGGCTGCTATACAACGAATGGGGAGTGATAGGCACCTTACAGTGTAATCCACAAAAGCCAGCATGCTCAGCGGGGGATCACCTAAACCAGCCAATAGACGTCTAAGCTGCCTGACTCCAGGGAATGGGTTCCCGTTTGTGGCTCACAAGCAGAGACACACACTTTGCGATACGGGAATGGGAACCCATCTCCTGCGGCCAGGGGGCTTAGGCACCTACACTGCCTCTTGCAGGAGTGAGTTAGGCATCTACCTCGCTCCACAGAAAAGCAGCCAGAGGCAGAGGTGCTGCAGCTCAGCTTGTAACTTTTAGCCCCATGATCAGCGCACTCACCTGGGATGTGGGACACCAAGGTTCAGTCCCCGCTCTGCTGCAAGGGGAAAAGGGATTTGAACAGGGGTTTCCCACCTCCCAGAGCATGCTCTAACCACTGAGCTATGGCATATTCTGATGCTGGGCACTCTCAGTCTTGCCCGTTGAAGCTGTGCCCCTCTGGATAACTACTGAAAGAGCAATTGAAGCATGCGGACTGTGTGTCCCAAGTGGGTGCCCTCACCACTGGACTACCGAGTCCTTCTCACTCTCGTGCCCAATGAGGATTTAAATGTTTATGCAGAGTGGAACAGCTTCCACAGGAGAGACTGAGGAAGCCCCAGCCTTTGCTCTAATCACTGGACAATTTTCTTCCAATCGTCACCTATAAAGTCATGATAACACGGTACTTACATATGCTCAGAGCCAGAGCCATCAGCAGAAGCAAAACCCGAGGACTCATCATGGTGACAGCCATGTCGTGGATACCTCCCTGAAGATTAGCAAAGTGGAGCCTTGTTATATACAGCAGCTGGAAAAGAGCACCCTGGGGAGGAGCTGGGTTCTATTAACATTCTGATTAATATTCCATTGTGAGATTTCCTAAGACATCTAGCAGTTTCTGGGCAGAATGAAGGAAGGGCATGGGAGGAGACACCCCAGTTTCAAAGCCCAGCTAATTAAATCTGCCCAGAGCTGATCTAATTATTGGTACTGAAGAATCGCCTCTTCCTGGACCTTATCATGAGACATCTATTAGAGGCTGCTGAAGAGAACCAGTGTTCTGGGGGAAATATGTTCCACCTGACTAACAGGCAGGGATTTCAATTACCAAATGAAACTCACAGGACTGATGTACAAATAGAGACACCGGGCCTGATTCTCCTCCCACCTATGCCAGTGTAAATCAGGAGAAATTCCATGGAAGTAAATGGAGACCTTCCACTATTGGTTTCATACTGGTTTAACACTGGTTTGGTGTAAGAGAAATAAGAATCAGGTCCTTAGCCTCCTTCCTCCCAAATGCACAGAATGAGCAACAAACAAGCTGGAGGCGTTACCATCAGTCACTTTTACTTACACCACAGAAATTGATATGCCTCCCGGTTTGCAACAGACCGAATCAGTACAGATGTCTACTACATTTTGAACATGGCCTTAGGGCTTGTCTTCATGGGGAAACTGAACAGAATAACTATTGTGGAATGAGCTATTTTGCAATAACTCCCCACATAGAGCCACTATTCCAATATAAAAATCACTCTATTCCAGATTAATCAGTGTGCTTCCAAAATGGCTAGGGCTGGAAGGGACCTCAAGAGGTCATCTAGTCCACCCCTCCACACTGAGGGAGGATTAAGTATATGTTAATTATAAATAAGTATAAGTAACATTTATATTACTTCAATAATTCTATTCAATGTCTTCATAAATGATTTGTATAATGGCATAGAGATACACTTATAAAGTCTGTGGATGATGCCACACTGGGAGGGGTTTCAAGTGCATTAAAGGACACTGTTAGAATTCCAAATGAACTTGACAAACTGGAGAAAAGGTCTGAAGGAAATAGGATGAAATTCAATATGGACAAATGCAAATCCACTTAGGAAGGAATAATATTTGCACAAATACAAATGGGAAATGACTGCCTAGGAAGGACTGCTGCAGAAAAGGATCTGGGGGTTACATTCTGGGATGTATTAGCAGGAGTGTTGTAAGCAAGACACGAGAAGTAATTCTTCTGCTCTACTCAGCACTGATAAGGCCTCAGCTGGAGTAGTGTCCAGTTCTGGGCACCACATGTCAGGAAAGATGGGGACAAATTGGAGAAAGTCCAGAGAAGAGCAACAAAAATGATTAAAGGTCTAAAAAACATGACCCATGACGGAAGATTGAAAAAATTGGGTTTTAGTCTGGAGAAGAGAAGACTGAGGGGATGGGACATGATAACAGTTTTCAAGTACGTAAAAGGTTGTTATAAAGCGGGTGATAAATTGTTCTCATTAACCTTTGAGGACAGGACAAGAAGCAATGGGCTGAAATTGCAGCAAGGGAGATTTAGCTTGGACATTAGGAAAAAATTCCTAATGGTCAGAGTGGTTAAGCACTGGAATAAATTGCCTAGGGAGCTTGTGGAATCTCCATCATTGGAGATTTTGAACAGTGGGTTAGACAAACACCTGTTAGGGAGGGTCCAGATAATATTTAGTCCTGCCTCAGCACAGGGGACTGGATTAGATGACCTATCGAGGTCCCTTCCACTCCTGCATTTTTATGATTCTACTTGCAATTATAATATAATTATAACTGCATTATTATAATTAATGAATAGCTTATAAAAAGGTAAAAATGGCTCGTTCCACAATTGTTATTCTGGTTAATTTCCCTGGGGAGACAAGCTTTTAAACAAGAGCTGGAAGAGGCAAAGTACCAAACGGGAGCAGTGCCTTACTCCACAAGGAGTCCTGTTGGAATCAGTGGGACCACACACCAGGAGCAAGGCTAGTAGAAGGTGGAATCAACAATAAGTCAAAGATCCTGAACTCCATTCTAAAATCTAGCTCCAACAAGAAAAATAAAGAAAAGAAGTTTGAACAACTTTGAATTAATGAAAAGCTCATAAAAATAACTATTGATAAAGGGAAGGAAATCCTTGGGAAAGCAGAATCAGGGCAGCTATAGCTATGCTATCCCAGGAGCATTGCAGGGAAGGAATCATGCCTTGGAGAAGCACAATTCCCTCCCTGTTTCCTCCTTGTTCTTGGGGGATAGCAGTTTGCCGCTGGCCTATACTGTATCAGCAGCAAATTCCAACTTCCTCCCCATCAGCTCCACTGTGTGTGCAGGGGGACAGAAGCAAGGCTCCAGCTACTCCCTGCTCTGGCCGGGGGAGGGAGTAGTGGGCAAACGATATGTACTCTCTCTGGCGCACCTAGACCCTAGGTCTGGGTAGCCCAAGCAGGGGCTCTTTCGCTTACACCCTTGTGTGGACAGGCATCACAAGCCGCCAGAATTTAGCTCCTACTGAGATCCAACCTGGGAAACAGCAGGCTCATAGCTCTGTGGGGGAAAGAACCCAATCACACAGGGCCAATGGCAACAAGAACCAGTAACGCTGCGGGAGACATGGCATTCCGTTCTGGGCATCTCCCCACCAAAATATCAGGCTCTAATGTAATACCTCTCGCGGTCAGCAGGTGGCAGTGTATAATACTGTGCTGCCTGCCTGCCAGTTATACCTGTGGTTGCTAAAAGGCTGCGGCCACTTATTGTAATAGCAGGGGAGATCATTGTTGTCCTGCTTCACTTCAAACTCGCAGGCTGTTAAATGACCACTTTGTTGCTCCGCAGAAGTGGCTGCATTTCAGTAGTAGGCCGGTTGCCTCTCCTCTGAGATCTTCCAGGAAGAAAGGTGTTGTATAAACATCATCTTTAGCTAGTCCTGTGTAGGGCTGGAGTTTCAAAGGGGCCTGAGGTGAGACGAATGAATGAATTTTCTGTAATGGTTTTACGAGCTATCTGCATGACTCTGCACCTATCACTGTGGCCTGGTTACCCACTTGGGTTCTCCCGAGGACACAGGAAATCAGGCTAGCAGGTATTTGAGGCACAGAGCCATTGGGGTATGTCTACACTGAAATTAAAGACCCACCGCGGGCCTGTGCCAGATGAATCAGGCTCATGGGGCTCAGGCTAAGTGGCTGTTTAACCATGGTGGAGAGATTCAGGCTCAGGCTGGAGCCCGGGCTCTAGGACCCGGTGAGGTGGGGGCGTCCCAGAGTTCAGGCTGCAGCCCAAGCCCAAACTGTCTACACTGCAGTTAAATGGCCCCTTAGCCCAAGCCCCACAAGCCTGAGTCAGCTGGCATGTGCCAGCCGCGGGTGTCTAATTGTAATGCAGACATACTGGAGGAGTATCTGGGCTGGAATGGAAGCAGCACATTGGAATGGAAGACACTACAGCAGTGGTGCCCAAACTTTTCCTCCCGTGACCCCCCCTTACCAATAATGCAATGTGTCTACACACACACCCCACTGGAAGCGGAGTTGTGGCCTGGCCACGGGCTGGGAGTGGAGCCATGGCCGGGAGCCAAGAACAGGGGCCGGGGGCCGAGAGGGGGACCTGGCTGCCGAGAGTGGGTGCTGGAGACTGGGCGCAGCGGCCGGGAGTGTGGCCAGAGTGGAACTGGGGTCAGAGTGGAGCTAGGTGGCGCTCCCTCCCCAGCCGAACATGACTACGCTCCTCCAGACATTCCTCTGCACCACCGTAGGGGGGCATGCCCCACAGTTTGGGGACCACTGCTCTACAGGGACACTGGGAACCCCAAGGACGAAGATTAACAACTAGCTGCAGAGGCAGCTGAAGATATGGGCGCAGCCGGGCTGTGGGAGGAGAACAGACAAGAGGTGTCAGGTGGCTGTGTTCAGAGCTCAGAGACACAGGGCTCTCCCTGGGACTGGCAGACAAAAAGGACAGAAGACTTTTCACAAAACGATCACTCCATAGCTGACCCTCTCAGTCCTCATCCTCAAAGAAAACCTGCACAACACCAAGGCGAGCCTGGGAGTTTAAATTCATAACTCTGCTAGACACTTAAAATCATAGTCTTAATAAGGACACTGGATTTATGGCTTATTACAACAATTTGTAACCCACTAACCCCCCTTTTTTGTCCTATGACTGCAGGGGTGTTAACGGGCCACTTCTCCTGGAATGGTCCCTTAGAATACAAGGTAGCTACTTATGCTAAACAATCTGTGACACTCTAAGGACCTTTCCCAGACCTGAAGAAGAGCTCTGTGGAGCTCGAGAGCTTGTCTCTCTCACGAATGGAAGTTGGTCAATAAAAGATATTACCTCCCCCACCTTGTCTATCTAAATGGGGCAGAGACAGCCATGGCTCTGGCCAGTCTGAACCTGTATTAACCCTTACCTTCTGTGCTAACTGAAGGCCTTGCAGATTCTGCAGGCCAGGTGACTAATAAATTGTTACCTTGTCTTGAAAAGACTGTCTCACTGCAAATGGTTACTGAGAGCCTCCAGCAGGAGTCTGACTCAGGTTGGATTCGTTGCAAGGACCCAGAGAGACAGGGATACCTGGCACCAAAAGGCCCAGTTTTGGAGTCATGGAGCCTGCGGCCCTGTCCCGGTGGAACTGTGGTCTCTTGGGGTCTGGCACACTAAGGAGTCACTCCCAAGCAGGCTGGGACCTAGACGAAACCCTGTGAATCCGTGACGTAAGGCACTCAACCCCCAGACTCGATGCTCCTTTGGAAGAAGATCTTTATTCAGGCCTAATTGGATGGTGTCCAGTTTGCAAATTAATTCCAGTTCTGCAGTTTCACGTTGGAGTCTGTTTTGGACTGGTTGGGTCATTACAAAACCTAATTTACCCCTACTGTTACTCACACCTTCTTGTCAACTGTTTGAAATGGGCCACTCTCATTACCACTACAAAAGTAATTTTTCCTCCCTTGGTATACTACTGTTAATTAAATTGTCTCATTAGACTGACCTCCCACTTGGTAAGGCAACTCCCATCTTTTCATGTGCTGTGTATTTATACCTGCTCCTGTATTTTCCACTCCATGCATCTGATGAAGTGGGTTCTAGCCCACGAAAGCTTATGCCCAAATAAATTTGTTAGTCTTTAAGGTGCTACAAGGACTCCTTGTTGTTTTTGCTGATACAGACTGACATGGCTACCCCTCTGAAACCTGTCTAGATGCTGTTAGTTATCCCCCGCCCGACTCTTTCGAAAAGGAGCAGATAGTCATTGTCCTTGGTGAGTTGCCCCCACACTTCACTGATTATTTTGCATAACTCTAAAACAAGCAAAGCTTAAAAAGATTAAAAATGTCAGGAGAGGACTCATAAAGGAAGCCTGACCGGCAACCAGGCCATATTCAGATGTGATGCACTCTGCACAGGGGTGAATGTTACTCCATGAGAATTCAAAGAGGATGCGGATCTCTAGCATGAATGCGTCATTTTTTTTACCTAGTGAGGCAGGGAAGGAAATTACAGAAGTTTGGCCGGATTTAAAAATAAACTCACATGACGCACATGACCCCATGGTATGCTGGAGAATGTTTCTTCTTTTTGGTGGTCACAGCAATTGCATTACTTAGCTGTGCATCATGCTTGTTTTGCTGGTAATAAAATTGTATACATCCTCTTCCTACCACTGCCTTTCTCTTGCTCTTGCTCTTTTTTTTATATATACCATATTGGAGTTATTCTTGCATCAAGAAATGTTGCTCTTGGCTTGATGCAGGAGCTTGGTTTACGGAAGGAATCCTCGGATCTTAACGTGTTGCTCATCGTTTTTTTATGGCCTCTTTTTTCATTGTTTTTTTCCTCCTTTAAATGTCCTATTCTGGGCCTCATGGATGATTTCCTGACCTGGTAGGTGCAAAGCTGCTTCTACACCTAATGCATTGTGCAGTGTTTTTCTTGGTTTTGCAAATGATTTTCAAGGCAGGAACGAACTTATTTAAAGTCATTTTGCTGAACACTTCTTTTACAAAATGATCAGGAAAGGAGTAGATGCAGGAACAGGGCCCGATTACACCAGTTTTACATTGGGATAGCTCCAGTGACTCCAGTGACGTTACCTCTGATTTGTACCAGTGTAAATGAAAGAAGAATAAAGTCTCTAGTGAGGTTAAAAAGGGGTGGGTGGGAATTCTTGAAGTGGATTTAGGACAAGGACCTGATCTTACAAGGTACCAAGTGCCCCACAATTAACATTTCTAAGGCACTTTTCATCTAAGGATCTCAAAGCACTTCACAAAAGAAGGCAGGCAGAATTATCCCCGCTTCACAGATGGGGAAACTGCAGCACAAAAAGTTAAATGATTTGCTAAAGCCACACAAGGATTCAGTGGCAGACCCAAAACTAAAGCCCCGGTTCCCTGACTCACAGCCCAGCGGTTCCCAGCACACTGCAGGACTAGGTCCAAAATTTTCACAGCTCTAATCTATCCTGGCTTGTGCTTTGACAGGACGATTAGAAGTGATACAGTCCATGGAGTGAGGATCGCTGGACTGTGTGATCATCCTGAAACTAAGAAATTTACAACAGTGCCTCCAACAGGACCCCATTACTTACTTTGCTGCCCCATGGTAAACAGTCTGCACGTCAGTCATGTTTGGCTGACTGGTCCAGTCCACGCCCATAACAGTAATGTGCAAGTGGAAGTTCTCATGCAAGAGGAGCGCTGGGATCAATGACATGGACTTTACATTTTCAGCTTTGCACATTCAAGCAGACAGATTCCTGTCTACAAACAGGCGGCTGGGCACATGAACTGCACAGTGGGTGACATTCACCCTCATGCAGCGGGCCAGCACAAAGCTTATGCACCATGTCAACCTACTTCAAGGATAGGGCTGGGGACATTTCACCCTCTGTGCACGCAGTAACCAGCTTGGTGCATGCCATGGCTTGGGCTCCAGTCCTGCATTGGAATACACTTGTCAATGGGACTGACTCCACAGAGGCACAAGAGTCCCCTCACATGGATCTCAATATAGGATCGAGGGCCTACACAACGCAGTGACAGACACTTCAGACACATAATTCGATGAGTAATATGGATTAGATACCACTGCCTATCATACTGATCAATATTGTTGCATTGTTTCCTTGTTCTCTCCCACCTGTCTGTATCCATCTGTTGGTTTGTCTTATACTTAAATTTTCAGCTCCTTGGGGCAGGGACTGTCTTTTTGTTGTGGGTTTATACAGCACTTAGCGCAACGGAGTCCCGATCCATGACTGGGGCTCCTTGGACCTACTGTAATACAAATGATAAATAAAATAATAAGAACAAATAATAATGGATAGAAAATAGATATGTACATAATAGCTATATGGGTCCTATAAATGCACATATGCGTAACTTTACTCATGGAACTCATCTCACTTATTATCATGACACTACTCATGTAAGTAAAAAGTCACTTACATGCACATTTACATGATCGTGACAGTAGCACCCAGCCCTAGCAAGCCTTACTCATGTCAATAATCCTACTGACACCCTAATAAAAATGTAAGACGTGAGCCTCTGCACTGTGATCAGGAGAGCAGTGTGGCCTACTGGATGGAGCACTAGACAAGAGAGTGGAGTTCTATTCCTGGCTCTACCCATGGGCTGCTGGGTGACTTTGGACAAGGCACTTCCCTCCCCTTGCCTCAGTTTCCCCATCTGAAAATGGGGATGACGACACTGACCTCCATTGTAAAGCACTTTGAGATCTGCTGATGAAAACCTTAAGTATTATTAGTATGGCACATGTGCTCTTTCCACCCTTTTATTCCTAACTGTACAGAGTCTAAGCTTCAGATTAAATTGGCTCCATTTACCAGTCAAACTGCCAACTCCTCTGGGATCTGAAAGGCACAGAAAAAAGTCACCAAAACTTTGGGGCAGTTGCCCACAAAAGAGGAGTCTGTAAGGAACCCTCCTTAGTTGTGGGCAAGTCTTAATTCAGGATGTTAGAGTCACGTAAGCACTTAGCTGAATAACTTGTCTCAAATCCTTCTGTGCTTGTCTCTCTTGAGTCTGCGGTCATGGGAAAAGTACATTGGAGATTTATAATCTGAGGACAGTTTGCAGCTTGGCTCAGAGAAGTCTGATTCTACTGAGATATTCAAATCAGGTGGCCAAGATACAAGTTACTTGCTGTGACAGAGAAAGGTTATCGGTACTAGAGGGTAAAGTAAGGCCAGATCTATAGTCCATTGAGACTCCCATTGACAATGGTCCCCTGTGGCCTTAAATTTGATGCATCTGTGACTCCAATGGGCTTTGGATCCAGCTCACAATGATATCTGCCTGCTACAGCTGATACTCTGTAGTCATTCGGCATCTAAAGCAGAGGTAAGTGAACACCTGCCTACTTTGAACCGCTCCTTATCTGAATTCCACTTAATGAGCACTGAGTGAAAGGGAACAACTGAAATACCTACACAGGGGTCTGTCCTTAGAGGGAGACCACCAGCTCCAGACTAACAGCCTCCACAGTGCAGAGAAGATACTTGCACTTTTAAGACCTGATCTTGCAACTGGACTGCATTACAGTCAATGGGGGGGAAACATAAGAATGGCCATACTGGGTCAGACCTATGGTCCATCTAGCCCAGCATCCTGTCTTCTGACAATGGACGGTGCCAGATGCTTTAGTGGGAGTGAACAAAACGGGGCAATTTACTGAGTGATCCACTCCCTGTCATCCAGTTCCAGCCTCTGGCAGTCAGAAGTTTAGGGACACCCAGAGCATGAGATTGCATCCCTGACCATCTTGATTAACAGCCATTGATGGACCTATCCTCCAGGAACTTATCTAATTCTTTTTTGAACCCAGTTATGCTTTTGGGCTTCACAACATCCCCTGGCAACAAGTTCCACAGCTGGGCTGTGCGTTGTGTCAAGAAGTACTCCCTTTTGTCTGTTTTAAACCTGTTGCTTCTTAATTTCACTGGTTTCAGAGTAGCAGCCGTGTTAGTGGTGGCCCCTAGTTTATGTGTTATGTGAAGGGGTAAATAACACTTCCCTATTCACTTTCTTCACAACATTCATGATTTTATAAACCTCTATCATAACCCCCCTTAGTCATCTCTTTTCCAAGCTGGACAGCCCCGGTCTTTTTAATCTCTCCTCATGTGGAAACTGTTCCATACCCTTAATCATTTTTGTTGCCCTTCTTTGTACCTTTTCCAATTCTAATATATCTTTTTTGAGAAGTGGCAACCAAAACTGCATGCAGTATTCAAGGTATGGGCATACCATGGATTTATATAGTAGCATTATGATATTTTCTGTCTTATTATCTATCCCTTTTCTAATGGTTCCTAACATTCTGTTTGCTTTTTTGACTGCTGCTGCACACTGAGTGGATGTTTTCAGAGAACTATCCACAATGACTCCAAGATCTCTTTCTTGAGTGGTAACAGCTCATTTAGACCCCATCATTTTGTAAGTATAGTTGGGCTTATGTTTTCCAATGTGCATTACTTTGGAAGCATCAGGATCTTAGATTGTAAGTGCAGAGAAATATGGGGGATATATTTAGTCTCTTTATAAAGCACTATCCCAATTTATGGTGCTATATAAAACATTAAGTAAAAATAACAAACCCCCAGCCCAAAGACCGGAATAGACCTAGTTAATTACATTGGGAAAAGTCATTTTTAAAGGATATGCTACATGTCATACAGTGCAAATGTGTGTGGGAAGGGAAAGCTCAGGGAATTGGTAATGGGATACAGAGCCTTTCACCTGCAGGTGCTGGATCTGAACCTCACTCTGGTCTGTAGTGTGGCATACGGGAAATTAGTTTGGTGCGTCTCACCCTAGTTCCATGCAGACAGGTGCACCTATCACAAAAACACCACCACAGTTAGCATTAATCAGTACCCTGGACAGCTTTTGGATATGGAGAGTGAAGTCTCCTCTGACCCCACAGCAGGTAACTCTTGGTCATTGTTGAGGCACATTAACAGGGCTGGAGGGGGAGGGGGGCTTGCTCTTTGAAGTTCATCCGTCTATTTGGTGAATAAAGAGATTACTTCAGTCTCCAAGGCAGTGAACCTTACGCCTGCAAGGAATGAAATTCACAAAAAGCCTGAGCCTGTCAGATGCTGAATGTCCTCAGACCCCATTGACATTAATGTGATTTAAGGCAGCTCAGCAGCTTGCTGGATTGGGCCCTAATTGAATCAAAAGTCTGCTGTGGTGGTGATGACGGCAGCAGAGAAAAATAAGGAAATTCACTCCACAGGCTGACTTCCAATCCCCAGCCACAGCAGGGAATTTCCTTAACTACTTCCTTAATACACCCTGCTGTGCGTGTGGACTGGAGGTCAGCCTTAAATGTGGATTTCCTTGTGTTTCTTTGCTTCCCTCAGCCTCAGGAATGTATTTTTGGGTCAATGAATATACTGTACAAGGGGAGCAAGAATGGTTTTGGCTCTAATCACAACTCACCAGGATCCTTAAGGTGCTCTATGCTTTCAGTCCAGATGGTTATTTCTAATTGCCGTAGGTAGTTAAATATTTGCTAAGCACTAATCCACAGAGGTATTTAACCTTTGTGGAACTGGGCCTAAATCTATAGAGAAAAATATGAATTTTCCATGCAGTGTTTGGAACTAGCAGTCAGCATCTTCAGTCTCTCCATGAATGGAGATGGGGTCCTTCACCATTCTGAAGTGCCATTATGCTGAGACTTCACAGGCCATCACACTGTGACCAGTTCCTGAGTTTGGAGACAGGAAATGCACCACAGTGTATGAAATCATGGGAGAAGCTGGACACAGTCACCGTTGTAAGGTGTGTTAAAGGAATCACACAGTCCAAGGTTATTAATACAAAACCTTTCATGCTACCAACATGCTAGGAAAGAAAGATGAAGATGCTCTGGTTGGGGAAACAAACTTTGACTGTAACTCGTTCAGGCAGGGATCCTTTTCTTGTGTTTGTACAGCACCTAGCACAATGGGGCCCAGTCCAGGTGTGGGGCTTCTGCAATACAAACAATAAAAACACTAATAAAAAGATGGATGAAGCAACTGGAATCTCTGCCAGGCTTGGAATGTGGCACAAAGGGACACTTTGAGTGCAGGGAGTCAATAAGTCACAACACTTCTCAGGTGTGATGTTCTTAAAAGGAGACTTGGATTCTTTTTAAGAGGCTCAATTTAGGTCTGGATTATAATTCACAAAACAGAGATAAAAGCTATGCTGTAAAACAGAGAGTGTAGCCTACTGGTTAGAGCATGGGACTGGGGATGAGGACCCCTGGGGCCACATCCTCAGCTGGTATAAATCCATGCAGCTGAGAACATGGCTGCTGGATTTGATTTGTGGCTCAGCCGATAACTCGTTGTGATTTCGAAATAAGTCTCTCAGCCTCTTTTGGTGAAATCCTGGCCCCATTTAAGTCAGTGAGAGTTCTGCCATTGACCTCAATGGAGCCAGGATTTCAGCCTTTGTGTCTCATTTAGTAGCTGTGTAAAATGAGGATACCTGCTTTACAAAGCTGGCCTATATTAATGTTTGTTTTCATTGCTTTGCCCCTTGTCCTCCCTCTCCTGCTCCTTCCTATTTGTTATACCTTCCTACTTTGTTACATACTCTGTGGATCCCTGTCTTGAATTTGATTGCAAGCTCCTCAGGGCAAGAACTTCGCCTTCCTGTAAAGTGCCTAGCACAATGGGACGCTGCTACTTTAATAAAAAACAATTATAGAGGTTTCAAGAGGCACGAACAACGAGGAGTCCTTGTGGCACCTTAGAGACTAACAAATTTATTTGGGCATAAGCTCTCGTGAGCTAAAACCCACTTCATCAGAGGCACGGTTGTTTGTAATGTGCTTTGTGCTACTCAGATGAAGGCACTATGGTAATAACATTGTGTGCTTCTGTTGTGGCAGACTGACAAGATCCTGTAATATCCTGAACAAACTTTATGGAATTAAGATCAACTTTACTGGATTAAGCTAAACCTTACTGGATTAGGGTAAATACCTTTGTACATTGTATTCAAAATGCAATTGTGTATGTGTTACTGTGGCATTGTATGTACCTTCTCTAGTAGGAGGGGGATGCTAATGAACTTCCTTGTTACCAACCCCTTGAAGCCACCCCCCGCAGAGATATGCCTATCCTAGTTCAAACTGGATTCTCCAGGGACCAAGAGACAAGGAGAAGTCTTTTGGATAAATGACTTGGGTTTAAATGGACCCAGGGCCTTCTTCCTGATCCAGCAAACCGTTAGGACCTTTGTTCCACAGAAGGCCCCAACCCTCGGTGTAGGGTTGGAAGGCTTGGGCCTGGCAGAATCCATGTTAGCATGTGTATAGGTTCTGTTCTTTTTGCAGTGTTTTCACTGTCGTGCTTTTTACCTTATATCTGCAACAACACTCTGTTATCAGTCTCTGAAGAGAAAACAAGCAAGTCTATTCAGTCCCTGCAATGAAGGCAGAGAACTGTGCAGCATAGCCTTACCCTGCTCAGATGGGAGTGAGACGCAGGCAACAGAGGGGAAGGCGCGAGTGAGTATCCTTGCTGGACCTCAGGGGAGGTGGAGAAATACAGCTGCAGTCACCTTGAACGGTGAGTCATGTTCTGGAAAAATGCAACATTGTATGCACTCTTTACAAAAATGATTATGCCCTTATATCTGGAGAAACATTGAGCCATCTATTGCTGCGTTCCATGCAAATTCTCCATATCCTCTCGGCTTCAAAAGCCGGATATTGACAGTAAATATTGTAAGTACACGACCAAGCTAATTCTTGGCTTCTTATTTACAAAGGATCCCAGACCTATTACATACAATTTTCCTGATCTTACGCATGCATCACCACAGCAAGCCAAAAAGGAAGAGCATTTGGCTTTGATGTCCAGCAAAAATTTGATGATTAATCATAAAAAAGGAAATAACTTGATACGCATACAGACACACACAAAATCTTGGCACAATATGCAAATCTCTTCTGCTAAGGGCAGACTCAGCAAGCCAGATTCTGATCGCAGGCCTGGTCTACGCTAGAAAATTAATTTGGTTTAACTACATTGGTCAGGGGTGTGAAAAATCCACACCCTTGAGCAGTGTTGTTAAGCTGACCTAAATCACCGTGTAGACAGCGCTAAGTTGATGGAAGAATTCTTTTGTTGACCTAGCTGCCATCTCTGGGGGAGGTGGATTACCTACACTGACAGGAGGGGTTTTCCCATTTATGTAGCTAGCATCTACAGTGTCGCACTATAGCCTCAGTTGCAGTGGTGTAAATCCAGAATAACTCTTCTGAAGTCAATTAGTGAAATCAGGAATTGGTGATAAAGGGAGCAGTGCTGAACTAAACTGGATCCTGAACTGAATGGAGGCAAGCCAGTACAGTTGTTTAAGGAAACTGGCTAAATGTGGTCAAGCGTGACCTGGCACAGTACAACTGTGTTTATTCGATGGTGCTTTTTCCCAGGCTACACTAATCTTATAGACCTTTGTTACCTTTACTCCTTTTCAACAAAGGAGTAGGTAAACAGAAGAAAGTGCCTCTTATCATTCACTTCTGCCTTTCTTGCAATTTCTCCAGTACAACAGTAACCACACGGTAGTACGTGCAAGAAGGCTGAGGTGAGAGCTAATTTGTTTAGAATTACAAAGAGTAGATATCCAGGAAATAAGATTTGTGATAAAGTAAAAGTTTACTAACCCAGTTGATTGGTCTGTGAACACTAAATGCATGAATTGTAACTTTTATATGATTAATCTAATTGATAACTTGAAACAACATCTTTACAAGAGCTCCCTGGGTACAGTTTATTTTGTTTTTAATGGTTGATTCATTTAGCAGTTAGGTGAAATTTGAATATTTTATAGAATAGTACTTAAAAGCTAAGATTGGATCATTTTATTATTCTCTAAAGGCCCGACATGGTTAATTTCAACCCACACAGGATCTTAGTCCTGATTTTTAAAACAAACTACAACTAAAGCTCTTATTTACTCTTATTGGAAAAAGACAAACATAGTGCCCGTCTTTAAAAAAGCGAAGAAGGAGGACCTGGGGAACGACAGACCAGTGAGCCTCACCTCAGTCCCTGGAAAAATCATGGAGCAGGTCCTCAAGGAAACCATTTTTCCTTGAAGAATTAGTAGGGGAAGCAAAAGTGGATGGGAATCTGGGAGGCAGTGACCATGAGTTGGTCGAGTTCAGGATCCTGACACAGGGAAGAAAGGTAAGCAGCAGAATACGGACCCTGGACTTCAGGAAAGCACACTTCAACTCCCTCAGGGAACGGATGGGTAGGATCCCCTGGGGTAATAACATGAGGGGGAAAGGAGTCCAGGAGAGCTGGCTGTATTTCAAAGAATCCCTATTGAGGTTACAGGGACAAACCATCCCGATGTGTAGAAAGAATAGTAAATATGGCAGGCGACCAGCTTGGCTTACAAGTGAAATCCTTGCGGATCTTAAACATAAAAAAAAAGCTTACAAGAAGTGGAAGATTGGACAAATGACCAGGGAAGAGTATAAAAATATTGCTCGGGCATGTAGGAATGAAATCAGGAGGGCCAAATCGCACCTGGAGCTGCAGCTAGCAAGAGATGTTAAGAGTAACAAGAAGGGTTTCTTCTGATATTTTGGCAACAAGAAGAAAGCCAAGGAAAGTGTGGGCCCCTTACTGAATGAGGGAGGCAATCTAGTGACAGAGGATGTGGAAAAAGCTAATGTACTCAATGCTTTTTTTGCCTCTGTCTTCACGAACAAGGTCAGCTCCCAGACTGCTGCGCTGGGCAACACAGCATGGGGAGTAGGTGGCCAGCCCTCTGTGGAGAAAGAAGTGGTTAGGGACTATTTAGAAAAGCTGGACATGCACAAATCTATGGGGCCGGATGCGTTGCATCCGAGAGTGCTAAAGGAGTTGGCGGCTGTGATTGCAGAGCCATTGGCCATTATCTTTGAAAACTCATGGCGATCGGGGGAAGTCCCGGACGACTGGAAAAAGGCTAATGTAGTGCCCATCTTTAAAAAAGGGAAGAAGGAGGATCCTGGGAACTACAGGCCAGTCAGCCTCACCTCAGTCCCCGGAAAAATCATGGAGCAGGTCCTCAAGGAATCAATCCTGAAGCACTTACACGAGATGAAAGTGATCAGGAACAGTCAGCATGGATTCACCAAGGGAAGGTCATGCCTGACTAATCTAATCACCTTCTATGATGAGATTACTGGTTCTGTGGATGAAGGGAAAGCAGTGGATGTATTGTTTCTTGACTTTAGCAAAGCTTTTGACATCGTCTCCCACAGTATTCTTGTCAGCAAGTTAAAGAAGTATGGGCTGGATGAATGCACTATAAGGTGGGTAGAAAGTTGGCTAGATTGTCGGGCTCAACGGGTAGTGATCAATGGCTCCATGTTTAGTTGGCAGCCGGTATCAAGTGGAGTGCCCCAAGGGTCGGTCCTGGGGCTGGTTTTGTTCAATATCTTCATAAATGATCTGGAGGATGTTGTGGATTGCACTCTCAGCAAATTTGCGGATGATACTAAACTAGGAGGAGTGGTAGATATGGTGTCAGGGAGGGATAGGATACAGAGGGACCTAGACAAATTGGAGGATTGGGCCAAAAGAAATCTGATGTGGTTCAACAAGGATAAGTGCAAGGTCCTGCACTTAGGACGGAAGAATCCAATGCACCGCTACAGACTAGGGACCGAATGGCTAGGCAGCAGTTCTGCGGAAAAGGACCTAGGGGTGACAGTGGACAAGAAGCTGGATATGAGTCAGCAGTGTGCCCTTGTTGCCAAGAAGGCCAATGGCATTTTGGGATGTATAAGTAGGGGCATTACCAGCAGATCGAAGGCCGTGATCGTTCCCCTCTATTCGACATTGGTGAGGCCTCATCTGGAGTACTGTGGCCAGTTTTGGGCCCCACACTACAAGAAGGATGTGGAAAAATTGGAGAGAGTCCAGCGAAGGGCAACAAAAATGAGTAGGGGTCTGGAACACATGACTTATGAGGAGAGGTTGAGGGAACTGGGATTGTTTAGTCTGCAGAAGAGAAGAATGAGGGGGGATTTGATAGCTGCTTTCAACTACCTGAAAGGGGGTTCCAAAGAGGATGGTTCTAGACTATTCTCAGTGGTAGAAGATGACAGGACAAGGAGTAATGGTCTCAAGTTGCAGTGGGGGAGGTTTAGGTTGGATATTAGGAAAAACTTTTTCACTAGGAGGGTGGTGAAACACTGGAATGCGTTACCTAGGGAGGTGGTAGAATCTCCTTCCTTAGAAGTTTTTAAGGTCAGGCTTGACAAAGCCCTGGCTGGGATGATTTAATTGGGGATTGGTCCTGCTTTGAGCAGGGGGTTGGACTAGATGACCTCCTGAGGTCCCTTCCAACACTGATATTCTATGATTCTGAAGCATTTTGAAGCACTTGGAGAAGAGGAAGGTGATCAGGAACAGTCAACATGGATTCACCAAGGGCAAGTCATGCCTGACCAACCTGATTGCCTTCTATGATGAGATAACTGGCTCTGTGGATATGGGGAAAGCAGTGGACGTGATATATCTTGACTTTAGCAAAACTTTTGATAAGGTCTCCCACAGTATTCTTGCCAGCAAATTAAAAAAGTATGGATTGGATGAATGGATTATAAGGTGGATAGAAAACTGGCTAAATTGTCAGGCTCAACAGGTAGTGATCAACGGTTCGATGTCTAGTTGGCAACCAGTATCAAACAGCGTACCCCAGGGGTCGGTCCTGAGGTCAGTTTTGTTCAACATCTTTATTAATGATCTGGATGATGGGATGGATTGCACCCTCAGCAAGTTCACAGATGACACTAAGCTGGGGGGAGAGGTAGATACGCTGGAGGGTAGGGATAGGGTTCAGAGTGACCAAGACAAATTGGAGGATTGGGCCAAAAGAAATCTGATGAGGTTCAACAAGGACAAGTGCAGAGTCCTGCACTTAGGAGGGAAGAATCTCATGCACTGCTACAGGCTGGGGACCGACTGGCTAAGCAGCAATGCAGGAAAAGGCCTGGGGATTACAGTGGATGAAAAACTGGATGTGAGTCAGCAGTGTGCCCTTGTTGCCAAGAAGGCCAATGGCATATTGTGCTGCATTAGTAGGAGCATTGCCGGCAGATCAAGGGAAGTGATTATTCCCCTCTATTTAGCACTGGTGAGGCCACACCTGGAGTATTGCGTCCAGTTTTGGGACCCCCACCAATGTTCCCTCTAATTTTTGACAGGCCATGTGTGCAAAAAATTTCTTCTGTGCAAATTTTTGACAGGCCATGTGCGCAAAAAATTTCTTCTGTGCAGACTGTTGTGCTTCTATGTACATTTTTGTGCGCGCGGTGTTTCGTTGTGTGCACGGGGTTTAGGATCTGTGTGCGCGTGCACATGCGTACAGCTTAGAGGGAACAGTGTCCCCCACTACAGAAAGGATGTGGACAAATTGGAGATAGTCCAGTGGAAGGCAACAAAAATGATCAGGGGGCTGGGGCACATGACTTACGAGGAGGGAACTGGGCTTGTTTGGTCTACAGAAGAGAAGGGCGGGGTGGATTTGATAGTAGCCTTCAACTACCTGAAGGGGGGTTCCAAAGAGGATGGAGCTCGGTTGTTCTCAGTGGTGGCAGATGACAGAACAAAGAGCAATGTTCTCTAGTTGCAGTGGAGGAGGTCTAGGTTGGATATTAGGAAACACTGTTTCACTAGGAGGGTGGTGAAGCTCTGGAATGGGTTACCTAGGGAGGTGGTGGAATCTCCACCCTCTCTAGGCTTTTGAGGCCCGGCTTGACAAAGCCCTAGCTGGGATGATTTAGTTGGGGATTGGTCCTGCTTTGAGCAGGGCATTGGACTAGATGACCTCTTGTCTCTTCTAACCCTAATCGTCTATGATTCTGTGATTTACAATAATCATTTGTAAGTTTAACTACAATATAATTCTAGACTTGGTTTTGTTACTAAAATTCATTAGCTCCATTTTGCACAAATGGGTTTATTAAAAGGCTGCTCAGTAGTGCTGTGGAGTTTTGTTCAGGTTTGTTATGGTAGGGTTACTCATCACAGATTGGTATGTTCCTGGAGCATGCTTGTGAATGCTGGGTAAGGGGAACCCTGGAGTGTCGCTGCAGAGTTGTTGCAGTGAGATGAGCTGCTTGCAGTTTTGTTTAAGAAAAAACTCAAACAATATATTTTGCTGCTTTGTAAAAAAACATATTAACTAATCTATACTAAATGTCACGTGGGGAATTTCCCCACTCAGGCTGGGAAGATCCATTCCTTACTTCTGCCTGAAATGAAACCTACATTTCACAGGGCATACAACTGCACAAGTCACAGGCCCTGCACTGGGCCAACAGCAGTCTGTGATAACTTGACACGTGCCATGCACCCACAGGTTTTGCCTGTTGAGGTTGCTCTTAGGATTTGATGGCCATTCTCTGTACTGTTCCAATGTGCAACGGAGCACAGAAGAGGGGCTGTGCACACTGGATAAGAATCTCCAGGGCAGCTCGCTCCCAGTAGTTGTAGAGGCGAACTTCATTAGTGTTAAGAGAGAGCTGGACAAATTTATGAGTGTAGTTGTATGACAGGGTTGCTTTTGATGGTCAGGGGCAAGGCTCAGCAGCTCTGGGGCTCACTTCCAGTTTGTTTCCTTAATCCGGGTTTCAGCCAGCCACCTGTAGGGATCAAAAAGGGATTCTTTTTCTCCCCCACCCAATGTATTCTGTTTCGGGGTTTTTTGTTTTGTTTTGTTTTATTTGTTTTTGTCCCCTTCCTCTGAAGCATCAGAGATGGCCAGGGCTGGAAATGGACACTGGACAAGGAGGGCCAGGGCTGTGAGGTGGGTGACACCAAGCACACCTTCTCAGGTGCTATTCTTGCTCATATGCTCAGGGACGGATTGCCATACGTGGGATAGGGAAGGAATTTTTCCACAGGTCAGACTGGCAGTGACCTTGGGGGGCTTTCACCTTCCTCTGCAGCATGGAATGGGGGTCACTTGCCAAAGTTATATCTGGGTCTATCTCACTTAATCACGTCCCTTCCATTGCAGGGCCTCAGGCACTGATGCATCTTGGTCCCTTGTATTGTCTCCATGTGGCACATAACAGTCTAGTCTCCAGCAGGCTGAAATACTTTGGTCTAATTTGGGTTGTTGGGTTAGTATGCGGATGCTGGATGGTGTTGGTAGCCTATGATATACAGGGGGTCACACCTGATGATCTGATGGTCCCTTCTGGCCTTAATCTCTATCACTCTAACTCACCAGAGTCAGTTAAAAGGACATGACATGTAAACCACTGGAAAGCATCAATTCCACTTAAATTAAATAATAAGATGCAATGGTGGGGAAAGCAAAGCTTCAGATGTTGATGGGTCAGACACTTGGCTGATGGGCATGGGGCTAAGAGCACAGACTAACGCACTACATTTTACCTAACTTCACCCTACCCCACCTCCTGCTCCACCCCCAGACACCCCTGCCCTTCTTATGCATCAAATCCCTATGCTGCCCAAAATCAACCCCACCCCTGATTCCCCATCCCACCCTATCCCCAACTTCACCTAACCTCTACACTCACGCTACCCTACCTCTGTCCCCTACTGTATCCCATCCCAACCCCTCACCCACCTCTGACCCTACTTACAGCCCATCCCAGCCTAACCTCAGCTGCACCTCTGACCCCTTCCTCACCCTGCCTTCCCCCGCCTGTCCCCTACCCACCCCCAACTCCACCCCAATGCCATCTCTGAACACTACCCCACCCTACATTCCCCTGCTTCTGACCCCACCTCCAGAGCCGCCTGACCCGTACCTGACCCCACCCTGCCTGCCCCTACGCCCCTCTGACCCTACCCCACCCTGCCTTCCCCAACCCCCCTCATACTCCTATCCCAGTCTGCCTTCCCCAACCTCCCTCATACCCCTACCCCACATTCCCCTGTTGCTGACCCCACCCCCAGATCCGCCTGACCCCTATCCCACGCTGCGTTCCCCTACCCCCCCACCCTGCCTTCCCCACCTCTGATCCACCCCACCCTGCCTTCCCCTACCCCAACCCCCCTCTGACCCCCTACCCACCCTGCCTTCCCCAACCTCCCTCTTACCCCTACCCCACCCTACATTTCCCTGCTGCTGACCCCACCCCCAGATCCGCCTGACCCCTACCCCACCTCTCACCCCACATCTCACCCCTACCCCACCCTGCCTTCCCCCGCCTCTCACCCCTACCCCACCCTGCCTTCCCCTGCTGCTGACCCCACCCCCAGATCCGCCTGACCCCTACCCCGCCTCTCACCCCACCCTACCCTACACCTTCCCCTACCCTACATCTCACCCCACCCTGCCTTCCCCCGCCTCTGATCCACCGCACCCTGCCTTCCCCTACCCCGCCTCTCACCCCTACCCCACCCTGCCCTCCCCACCGTACACTCCCCTGCTGCTGACCCCTACCCACCCCGCCTCACCTCACTCCCAGCCCCGCCTCGAGTCGCCCCCCGCGCCCGCCGGGACCCCTCCCCGCGCCCCCCCAGGCAGCGGCGGGGCGATGCGGGCCCGGCCGGCGGTGCGGCTGCTGCGGCTGGGCCGCCTGGCCTACGCGGAGTCGCTGGCGGCGCAGGAGCGCTGCGTGGGGCGGCAGCGGGCGGCGGCGGGGCCGGGGCCGGGGCCGGGCGCGGCCGGCTGGCTGCTGCTCTCCGAGCCGGCGGGGCCCGTGTACACGCGCGGGCTGCGGGGCGCCCCGGACCCGGCGGCTGAGGAGCGGCGGCTGCGGGCGCTGGGCGCCGAGTTCCGGCGGGCGGCGCGCGGCGGGCTGCTCACCTTCCACGGCCCGGGCCAGCTGCTGGCCTACCCGGTGCTGGACCTGCGGCGCCTCGGCCTCTCGCTGCGCGCCTACGTCGGGGCGCTGGAGGCCGCGGCGCTGGGCCTCTGCCGCCGCCTGGGCCTGCCCGCCGCCGCCGCCCGGCCGCCGCCCTACACCGGCGTGTGGCTGCGGGGCCGCAAGCTCTGCGCCGTGGGTGAGCGCCGGGCCGGGGACGTGGGGGGCAGCAGGGGGGGTGGGAGGAGTGCGGGGTTCGGGGGGTCCCGGGGCAGGAAGGGAATGAGGGGAACATGGGGGGCAGGAGAGAGGTGGGGAGCTTGGGGTCCCTGGGGAGGAGGCAGGAAGAGGGGTGGGGGCAAAAAGGGGGGCAGGAGAGAGGTGGGGGGTGTGGGGGGACTCGGGGTCCCTGGGGAGGAGGCAGGAAGGGAGTGAGGGGAACATGGGGGGCAGGAGAGAGGTGGGGAGCTTGGGGTCCCTGGGGAGGAGGCAGGAAGAGGGGTGGGGGCAAAAAGGGGGGCAGGAGAGAGGTGGGGGGTGTGGGGGGACTCGGGGTCCCTGGGGAGGAGGCAGGAAGGGAGTGAGGGGAACATGGGGGGCAGGAGAGAGGTGGGGGATGTGGGGAGCTTGGGGTCATAGAATCACAGAAGATCAGGGTTGGAAGGGACCTCAGGAGATCATCTAGTCCAACCCCCTGCTCAAAGCAGGACCAATCCCCAATTTTTGCCCCAGATCCTAAACGGCCCCCTCAAGGATTGAACTCACAACCCTGGGTTTAGCAGGCTAATGCTCAAACCACTGAGCTATCCCTCCCCCCGGGGAGGAGGCCGGAAGAGGGGTGGGGGCAAAAGGGGGGGCAGGAGAGAGGTGGGGGTTGGAGGATGTGAGGGGCTCAGGGTCCCTGGGGGAAGAGGCAGGAAGAGGGGTGGGGGCAAAATGGGCAGGAGAGAGGTGGGGGGTGTGGGGGGGCTCAGGGTCCCTGGGGAACAGGCAGGAAGGGAGTGAGGGGAACATGGGGGGCAGGAGAGAGGTGGGGGATGTGGGGAGCTTGGGGTCCCTGGGGAGGAGGCAGGAGGGGTGGGAGCAAAAAGGGGGGCAAGAGAGAGGTGGGTGGTGTAGGGGGACTCGGGGTCCTTTGGGAGGAGGCAGGAAGCAGGTGAGGGGAACATGGGGGGCAAGAGAGAGGTGAGGGTTGGAGGATGTGAGGGGCTCAGGGTCCCTGGGGGAAGAGGCAGGAAGAGGGGTGGGGGCAAAATGGGCAGGAGAGAGGTGGGGGGGTGTGGGCACTCGGGGTCTCTGGGGAGGAAGCAGGAAGGGGAGGAACATGGGGGACAGGAGAGAGGTGGGGGATGCGGGGAGCTCGGGGTCCATGGGAAGGAGGCAGGAAGAGGGCTGCAGGAGAAATGGGGGCAGCAGTTGGGGGATGCGGGGGCTCAGGGGGTCACTGAGGATAAGGCAGGAAGGGTGAGGAGGTCATGGGGGGCAGCAGAGAGGTAGAGGACAGGGGACAACTGGAGACTTGGGGAGCTCCTGGGAAGATGGCAGGAGATGGGGCTGAGCAGCCTTGAGTGAGTTAAGGATAGTTTCAGGTTTTGCACCTGCCCAAGGGCCCCACCAGTGTTTGTGGTTTTATGATCACAAGCCCTGGTGCTGCAGTGAACCCCACAGACTCCAGTGGGGCTCATCGTGGATGCAGGGATCCACCCATGTGGTTTTCAGTGCAGGATCAGGGCCATGCTTTTCTGCCTCACCTGGTCTGCTCTAATTAGTCTTACTGGCATTGCTGTGTTGGTTTGGGGTGAGTTTTTCTACTAACGTAGATATGCCAGTAAAGCTGTAGCGTAGACACAGTTATAACTGTGTTTATACTGGTATCGTTTATCCCAGTCAGGGAAATCCAGTAAGCACTTTTATACCAATATAAATATGTCCACACTAGAGGTTTTTGACCGTATAGCTCCTAGCGTAGGCCTGGTCTACCCTTAAAATTTTTGCCAGTTTAGCTATGTCATCAAGCATGGAAAAAATCACACCCCATAACTGACCTGGTGGTGGTGGCAAAACCATAAGTGTAGATGCAGTTATACAACATGCTTTTGGTGATATAGTTTATTTCATTTAGGGAACTGGTATAAGTTATACCAGCAAATGCACTCTTTTCCTAGTATAAACGGCACCTCCACTAAGATGGTTTGCCAGTATAGTTACACTGGCAGATCCTTTCTAGCAGAGACAAGGCAGTAGGCCTATATTAAAGTGCTTCTCCTTTCATGTGTTGCTGTGTGAAAGATCCATGGAAAATAGCAGGTAGAGTGAACTGATTATACATGAAGTGTGGCTAAAGGCAGTCCACACAGTGGAATAATAGATTCCCCCCACCCATGCTAATCTCAGTTCTAATGATCTTAGGGGTTACTTGTAAATCACTAGGAACAACCTTTTTATGCCTCATTCCTGGAAAGATTTATGCACGTGTGTACCATTGCTCATGTGTGTAATCTCATTGGATTACTCCTCTGACTAAAATTGTGCACATGTGTAAATCTTTCAGGATGTGGGCCTTAATTCTTGGAAATTTTCTGCTACTGAAAAGCTCTATGATTCTCTATAAACAACGGTCACAGTAGGAATCTACTGGAATCAGATATCTACTATGTAGATCAGGAATCTGCTATGTATGACTGTGAAAAATTGCACATCATGCTGTCCTTTGTCCTCATTCGCTACCAGAGCCAAGCCTGCTAATAGGCAGGATTTTCTTGGCTAGCAAGTAGATATTTACAAGAATTTCACTTCCTCATGAGGGACTGCACACCGTGCATGCATGTCTCTGCAATAACAATGAGTGTCCTGAGCTATCTTACTTATTGTGATTTACTTTTGGTATTGTAATAGGGCCTGGGAACCCCAGTCACAATTACAGTACAGATAGACAGGTGTCTGCCCCCAAAGAACTTGCAGTTGAAGTGTAAGATGAGATAACAGATGCAGTCAGCAGATGATGGGGGAGTACAAGGAAATATTGAGACCGTATTGGTGAATGGGATAAACTATGGTATGTGATAACCTATGATAAGCACCACAGCACTGTTGTCTAATCAGCTGGGCAACCTATGTGGTAAGGTGGATAGGACTCTTAGTGTGAAGGGGATATTTAACCATTGGAACAACTTGCCAAACGCTGTAGTGGATTGTCCATCACTGGTAATTTTTAAAGCATTGGATGTTTTTCTGAAAGATCTGATCTAGAGGTTATTTGGGGGAACTGCTACAGCCTGTGTTGTACAGGTCAGGCTAGATGATCACCATGGTCCCTTCTGGCCTTGGAATCTGACATTTAAGATGACTTTGGGGAAGGGGTGGTGTGTGGTACATAGCACTGAACGAGGTGACATGTATTGTTTGCTTTTCAGGTGTCCATTGTGGAAGGCATATAACCTCTCATGGTCTGGCACTGAACTGCTGCACAGACCTCACGTGGTTTGATCACATTGTTCCTTGTGGACTCGAAGGGACGGGTGTCACCTCCCTGAGCGAAGAACTCCAGAGACATGTCACAGTTGATGAAATCACTGAGCCTTTTCTGGACGCTTTTGAAGAAGTGTTTCAGTGCACCCTAACTTCCCATGAGGAATCTATGGGATAAAGGGCTCCCAGCACCTCACTTACCTGTGGAAATGTGAATATACTTTGGTGCTTTCATGTTTTACTAGAAATCCAGCTTGCTTGTTCCATCTTCCTTTCAGCAATTAAATATGTGTAACAAACGGTACTCCCAGCATTTGAAACATATTTCTTGCTTTTGTAAAAATGAGCTGCTGTGTCTTTAAGTGTACATTGCATTCTGACACTGATCCTGGCCACCGTGAGCTCTTTCTCTTAATGATCAAATGACATACAAAACTGGGCAAAAAACCCAAAAGGGGTTTAATTTTCCTTTACATTAAACCCCCTTTACACCATTCTGGTGGTGTTACAATGCTTTAAAGTGGGTGCAGGTGTAATTTACTCCCACTTCAAGCCCCCAATATACTGCCAGAGTAGTGAAAAGGGGTTATAGCATAAACGGGGATAAAGCTCAGGAATTTCATTTACGAACTAGATGCTGTGACTGAGCTGAGCTTTCCCGGAGAAGTAAGTTTGAAATTAAAACAGGAAGAGCTATGTGACTCATGTCTAGTTTATGATTCACGCTAGCAGCCAGATCCTTTTCTGCAGTACTCCTGCCTAGGCGGTTATTTCCCACTACGTATTTGTGCCATTGATTATTCCTTCCTAAGTGTAGTACTTTGCATTTGTCCTTACTGAATTTCATCGCATTTATTTCAGACCAGTTTGTCAAGATCATTTTGAATTCTAATCCTGTCTTCTAAAGCGCTTGCAACCCCTCCCAGCTTGATATCATCTGCAAACTATAAGTTTGATTCTCCGTGCCATTATACAAATCATTTATGAAGATATTGAGTAGAACTGGACCCTGGACAGATTCCTGTGGGACCCCACTTAATATCCCCTTCCAGCTTGACTGTGCACCATTGATAATGGCTCTTTGAGTATGCTTTTCCAACCAGTTATGCACCCATCTTACAGTAGGTTCATCTAAGTTATATTTCCTTAGTTTGTATATGAGCAGGTCATATGAGATGGTATCAAAAGCCTTAGGCTAAAGTTAAGATATATTACAAGGCTTGTTATCCTGTCAAAGAAGGATATTAAGTTGGTTTAACATGATTTGTTCTTTGACTAATCCATGTTGACTGTTACTTATCACTTTATCTTCTAGGTGCTTACAAATTGATTTTTGATTATTTGCTCCATTATCTTTCTAGGTAACAAAATTAAGATGATTGGTCTGACTGGTCAGACTAATTCTTTAATTTGTCATGGTCATTTTGAATTCTAATATTGTCCTCCAAAGTGCTTCCATCCCTCTCAGCTTGGTGTCATTCTCAGATTTTATAAGCATACTTTCCACTCCATTATCCAAGTTAGTAATAAAAATATTGACTAATATTGGACCCATGAGTGACCCCTGCGGGATCCCACTAGATATGCTCTCCCAGTGAACCCTTGAGAGCTACTCTCTGAGTTCAGACAATAAGGAGTACTTGTGGCACCTCACAGACTAACAAATTTATTTGGGCATAAGCTTTCATGGGCTAAAACAGGAAGGGCTATGTGACTCATGTTTAGTTTGTGATTCACGCTAACAGCCTAATTTGAACAGACTCCAACGAGAAACTGCAGAACTGGAATTAATTTGCAAACTTGACGCCATCAAATTAGGTCTGAATAAAGACTGGGAGTGGATGGGTCACTACAAAAACTAATTTCCCCCTACTGTTATTCACACCTTCTTGTCAACTGTTTGAAATGGGCCACCCTGATTACATTGGCCTCATTACCACTACAAAAGTGATTTTTTTTCTCCCTTGGTATTCTACTGTTGAGAATAGCCCACTTCCACTTTAAGTGAATTGTCTTGTTAGCACTGACCCCCCACTTGGTAAGGCAGCTCCCATCTTTTTGTGTACTGTGTATATATACCTGCCTACTATATTTTCCACTCCATGCATCTGATGAAGTGGGTTTTAGCCCACGAAAGCTTATGCCCAGATAAATTTGTTAGTCTCTAAGGTGCCACAAGTCCTCCTCATTGTTTTTGCTGATACAGACTAACACGGCTACCATTCTGAAACCTGTCTCTGAGTTCAGTCTTTCAATCAGCTGTGCACCAATGTTATATTATTTCGTCTAGACCACACTTCCCTAGTTTGCTTATGAAAATGTTACATGGGACTGTGTCAGATGCCTTACTAGAATAAACATATACCATGTCTACTGTTTCCCTCCTATCTGCTAGGTTTGTAACCCTGTCAAAGAAGGAAATTCGGTTGGTTGGCATGGTTTGTTCTTGAAAAAATCTATGCTGGCTATTCCTTAGAACCCTATTATAATTTAGGTACTTACAAGTTGACCATTTAATATTGATGGTTCGAGTATCTTTCCAGGTATTGAAGTTAGGCTGACTGGTCTATAGTTCCCCGGCTTGCCTTGTTCCCCAAGAAGAACGATACCAGGAGCGTGTAATGGAATTGAACTAGATAGTTATTTATTAATAACCTGATTAAATTATTTCTTTCAGTGAATTCCCTTCTGGCATTTACAGTGCCTGGGTCCTCATCTTGCAATAACCTCTGCTCAGGTGGACCCCAGTGCAGAGCTCCCATGACTCTACTGGGTCTCCATACAGTCATAGCTCTCTGCCCATGTAGTGCACCCTTGCAGGACTGGGACCTTAGATCTCTTCCCCCCCAGAAGACGGTGTGGACAACTGGGAAAGTGACAAGATTACCAAAATCCTTAAACAATGGGAGGAAGGGTTGTCTAGTGGACAACTGGGCACAGGACTGCGACTCGGGAGATGTGGGTTTGGCTCACCCACAGACTTTCTATGTGCTTCCTTGGGAGAGATTTCCAAAGGCACAGAGGACAATTAGGCACCCAGTGCCCAGTGAAAGTCACTGGGAGTTGGGTACATAACTCTGATTCAGGCCTTTGAAAATATCCCCCTTTATCTCTCCATTCTCAAGTCCCCATCTGTGCAATGAGGATAATACTTTCCTGCCTCACAGGGGTGTTGTGAGGATAAAATCTATTGATGACTGAGGCGCTCAGGAAGAGCCTCGCATGGGTACAAAATTTGTATCCGCGTCCAATCCACTATCTGCAAACATGGTATGCGGTTATCGGCAGATTTGCAGGGCTCTACACTTGGGTACCACGGTGATAAGGGCCGCCTAAGTGCCTGGATAGATATCGGATGCCATACAAATGAAACCTGGTTAACAAAGAGGGGAAGTGATTGTTTTTCAGACTGTTTAACTCAACTTGACACACAGCTGGAAGGAAAGATTTTGATTCAACATCCACGTAAATCGATTAGTGGCTGCAAGAGCTGACATCCCGGTTCTCGTGGCCCTGCAAGGGCATGTGCAAGACATGATTTGATATTGCTAAAGTAACAAGAAAAAAGCAGGTCCTCCCACCAACTGCATTAAAAAAAAAAAAAAGCATGGCCCCCTCCCACCTCCTTTGCAGTCATCTTTAACAGCATATGTATTTTTAGTGTGATTCCAGTGCATGCAGGCTAAGGCTGCTATCGTTTTCTTTGGGATTGTCTGTAGAAGACTCTTAAGGAAGTGGCCAATCACCCTCAACTAGCTCCCCCTTGTCTATCTAACATAAGCTACTTGTCTTCACTTTCAAGGCCTATCCTCACCCTATCTATCATCTCTCATTCAACCAATGATATTCATCGCTGTGACATTCCCCAGAGTACAATCTGGACTGATGGACAGCTGTGTCCCCTCAATTCTACAACCTGGGGTGCCTTTTACACTGCTTTGCTGTGAGAACAACCCCTCCCGGCCTTCTCACAGCCAGTCTCTAGCATGTAAATTATTCTAGCTGAGTTAAATGAGTGCTCTTCACCAGCCATTCCTGAATTATATTTCAGAGTGACACCAGAAACTTCCCAGTCCCAAATTTGTCTCCAGAAATGTGCTTCTTGTACTGCCCACCCAGTACCTTCCACACATATTTACCAGGACAATAACGTTCAGCAGGTTATGAGCTTTCAAATGATACTTCACAATGCATACTTTGTACAAAGTTTATCATAGGCTGGTAAAACATAAGGGTACAGACTGTCACAATTGCCCACTTGTTAAATTTTTAAACAAGCACCTTTGTGCTTTCTCCCATGGTGCCCTTAAGCTTGGGAGGTTCTCCCTATAAACATCTGCAAAACTAACTTGTTGTCCTACTCCACAGCCCTTCTTAAAATTCTCCTTTTCCATGATGTCTATTAAACACCTGACAACAGTTAGGCTGCTGGTATGCTGAGACCACCGCCTGTCATGCTGACCAGTGGTGTCTCATTGTTACCCTGTACTCCCCCATCTCTCTCTATCCATCTGTTGTCTCTTATCTACACTTAGGCCTGATCTACACAAGAAATTTACATCGGTACAGCTACATCCACCCCCCAAGAGCCATAGCTACGCCAACCTAACCCCTGGTGTAGACTGTGCTAGGTCTAGCTAGACCTAGCTACCACCTCTTGGGGAGGTGGATTACTTATGCCGATGGAGAACCCCTCCTGTCAGTGTAGGTAGTGTCTACACTAAAACACTACAGCAATGCAGCCGCAACAGCGTTTTAAGTGTAGCTATATCCCTAGACTGTAAGCTCCTTGGGGCAGGGGCCATCTTCTAGTTCTATGTTTGTATAGCACCCAGCCTAATGCTGTCCCAGTCTATTACGAGGGTTCCTACAGTAATACAAGTAATTAATTCTAATAATAATGTTGAAGGGCTTATTCAGAAATGCAGGATACAGCGTGCATCCTTTCAGCACCTGGGGAACTTTAGAAGAAAAATGCCACTTATTTTTAAAGTCTCATCACTTCACCTGCTTGTAAAAATCGATAAAACAGTAATACAATAAGATTAAATATAATAAAACAAGTAAAGAAGCAGGTGTTATTTTGCTTGTCTAGTGACACAAAATCTAGGATTGCTGGTTTGCGTAATACATTGTGTATTTACCTTTAGGCCATCAGCCAAGCCCTTGAGAATGTGTTCAATGAATAATAGCTTGCTTTTATTGTACATGCAGAGAAACTCCTTTGGTTTCATTGAAAAGCAAAGGATCCATATTATGTTGTCAGAACGGGTTGAAAAATGGTGCCAGAGGCAGATAAATATCTGGAAAAGGTGATTAAAAAAATTCCACTAGCAGGGCTAAAGGGTGGGAAAGTTAAGTAAAAGGAAAAATGGCAGAGTGGCAGAAAAACAGTGAGCAGAAAATAGGAGGGTGGTTTGAACTGACACGGCCCAAGGTCAATATTTGGTTTGAAAACAAGTTAAAAGATTTCTTGTTAATCTGTTTTCCTCTCCCATTTAATTGTGATTCAGTTGAGGAATTCAGTCTCTCAGGGTTTTTGCCTTCAGTAACCAACTACCAACATTTTGATGTATTGGAAGGGAGAGATTTAAACAAAGAGGACGTTACCACCAGAATGAATTCAGGGGAGAAAATTCTCTAAGTGGAGGCTGAATTCATTTCTGAAGTGAGTGGAGCCCCAGCATTAAATCCCTCCTCAAGCTTTGATCCCATCCCAGGCAATAACCACTTAAAATGTGCAACTTTGAGGGGGAGGAGGCTGAGATTTTCAAAATTGCCTAGGGGATGCTCAGTTCCCATTGACTTTAATGGAATTTGGGCATCTCAGGTGGCTCTGATACTCTCAGCCTTTGTTTTCATGGTGTTTTAACCTACTCTTCAATGCAGTCAAAGGGAGGAGCGATACAATCCATGGCCTTGGCTAAGTCAGTTACACTTTGGCCCTCTGCTTCTGGATCATGGCAATGATAATGCCTAGAGCTCATGGGGGCATTGGGAGGCTTAAAGGATTTTGAGACTTTCAAGACTATATAGGTGGCATGAGGTGAATTCCCCTTTGTGAGGTGGAGGACCACAAAGTATACAAGTGGGGGCTATTTTCCGCCAGTACTCCTGACTTACTGTTGAGAAGACAGGATAAAACTAGCCAGCCCAGTGGACGTGATATACCTTGACTTTGGCAAAGCTTTTGATACGGTCTCCCACAGTATTCTTCCCAGCAAGTTAAAGAAGTATGGATTGGATGAATGGATTATAAAGTGGATAGAAAGCTGGCTTGATCGTCAGGCTCAATGGGTGGTGATCAACAGCTTGATGTCTAGTTGGCAGCCGGTATCAAGCAGAGTGCCCCAGGGGTCAGTCCTGGAGCCAATTTTGTTCAACATCTTTATCAATGATCTGGATGATGGGATGGATTGCACCCTTAGCAAGTTCGCGGATGACACTAAGCTGGGGGGAGAGATAGATACACTGGAGGGTAGGGATAGGGTCCAAAGTGACCTGGACAAATTGGAGGATTGGGTCAAAAGAAATCTGATGAGGTTCAGCAAGGACAAGTGCAGAATCCTGCACTTAGGACAGAAGAATCCCATGCACTGCTACAGGCTGGGGACTGAATGGCCAGAAAAGGACCTGGGGATTACAGTGGACGAGAAGCTGAATATGAGTCAACAGCGTGGCCTTGTTTCCAAGAAGGCTAATGGCATATTGGGCTGCATTAGTAGGAACATTGCCAGCAGATCAAGCGAAGTGATTATTCTCCTCTATTCAGCGTTGGTGAGGCCACATCTGGAGTATTGCGTCCAGTTTTGGGCCCCCCACTACAGAAAGGATGTGGACAAATTAGAGAGAGTCCAGCGGAGGGCAACAAAAATGATCAGGGGGCTGGGGCACATGATTTACGACGAGAGGCTGAGGGAACTAGGCTTATTTAGTCTGCAGAAGAGAAGAGTGTGGGGGGATTTGATAGTAGCCTTCAACTACCTGAAGGGGGGGTTCCAAAGAGGATGGAGCTCAGCTGTTCTCAGTGGTGGCAGATGACAGAACAAGGAACAATGGTCTCAAGTTGCAGTGGGGGAGGTCTAGGTTGGATGTTAGGAAAAACTATTTAACTAGGAGGGTGGTGAAGCACTGGAATGGGTTACCTAAGGAGGTGGTGGAATCGCCACCCTTAATGGTTTTTAAGGCCCAGCTTGACAAAGCCCTGGCTGGGATGATTTAGTTGGGGTTGGTCCTGCTTTGAGCAGGGGGGTTGGACTGGATGACCTCCTGAGGTCTCTTCCAACCCTGATCTTCTATGATTTACACCTTCATTCCAATCCTCCCCATCCGTAACCATATTATAGCAGAGTACCAGCTCTGTTGCAGTTAAGGTTGAGGGTTGCTACCTCTTGAAAGTTGGACTATTCTAAGTGCTCTACAAGCCACATGCTGAAGTGGATTGTCTTGAAATTTGCCACACCTCATGGGGGCTAGGGTTAGTGATCCAAATTTGGGGTCATTTGATCAAGGGCTTCCTGAGGTGCAGCCCCTGCAAGCAAACAGCATTTTACAAAATCATCTTATTCTTAAAAACTTTTTTCTGTGTTTTGCACACACCTGGGGCTTCAGCTACGGCTTTGATCCTTCCCACATTGGTCTCAGTCATTCAGGGTGTACTTCAACTACTGCATGGTCCCCCACAGTTCCCTTGGAGAAGCCATGGTGAAAAAGTTATTAAGGGTAAAGTTTGTCACTCCCGGTCTGTGTGAACGAAATGGCGCCAAATGTACATGTGCAGCAAGAGGGTTTCCAGGCACTCTGTTGTCATAGTAACTGGGCGACTCAAGGGGACATGCTGTAGCCATTCAATCCCAGCTTCACCCATAGAAAATGCCCTCAAACTTTGTGCAGAGCTCAGGTTGCGCAATGGTGCCTTGTGCCCTTCCAAAATGTGGAGAGTGAATAAACTTAAAAATGCCTGAAAACCAGGAAATACAAAGTTAAGGTCGCAGTGTAACCTTAACTCTGCCCCCCTGGAGCTGGCAATAACCACTAGGAAGGGTTCAGTAAGAGGGATGCAAAACTTAAACTACCAAGGGAAGTGGTGGATTCTTGTCTCTTGATGTCTTCAAATCAAGACCAAATGCCTTTCTGGAAGATGCTTTAATCATTATAAGTTACTGGCTCAATATGGGAGCGCCTGGGTGAAATTCTTTGGCCTGTGATATACAGGAGATCACTGACATAAAATCTATGACTCTGCTACATGTAGATATGAGGAAGGACTAAGAGAACATGCCATGGTTTGTGGCGTTCTACAGATTTGAATTCTAGCATTTGTTTGCATGCACTCTAGCTATGCTGGCCGTGTGAAGAGTAGCAGTGCTGAATGGTGGCGGGATTACTTGGAGCAGCTGGACACAGATGTGACTGCAACTGAGAGGTGCACATGTGCCTTGAAAGATCAAATATGCCTCATTCTGTAGGTTGTGTATGTAGAGATCTACCAGGGTATCTTCTTGCCATGGGGATTGTCAGCAGCCTGGTGGCCGACCTGACAGTGGTCTCTGGAGCTTAGTGAGGGGTAGGTGAAGGCAATGCTTCAGAAGGAATCCCCAGGGCAAGGGTGAAGAGGCGTGTCATGACTCATTTGTGGTAGAGTGCCCCCTTTGGGCTACATGGGAAACGTGCACACGAGCCCAGTGAATCTCTCATCCTGGCAGGTGTTTCAGGGTGTCTTTCTACCAGGCCAGTGCTTAATTCTCCAGCTAAGGCCTCTCAACCTTCTCATCTCCTCTCAGGGTCCCAGCTGAAATCACAGAACAGCCCACAGTCAGCAAGCGGGGTTAAGCAAAAGAAAGGTAAAGAAAAACCTGTGAGCATCTCCCTCCAGGCTATGAGCCTCTCTTACTTCAGAGGGGGCTGTGCGAGTCCACGGCCCACTTCAGAGTCCACTGGGATTGCCGTGCACGTCTCAGTCCTTTTCCCCCTTCAACTCAGGGGTTCTGCACCCACTTTCTGCCAGGGCAGGGGGCTGCAGGGTGTCAGTCCTCTCTCCAGGGCTGTAAAGCTCCACAAGGTTACCCCCATCTCAGCGGAGTTCCCTCCTTTTAACTCCTCCTCCAGTCCTGGCATGATTTGCCAGTATGGCAGGGGGGACCACTCCAGCCCAAAGCAGCTCCTTAACTCCTTCCATGCTACTGCGGGGTTTATATGACCATGTCACAGGGTGGTGGCATTTAGCAAGGCTGGGGTGTTTGTGTGGAGTAGGCTCGGGGTTGAGTGTAGGTAGCTCCTGTGTGTGACACCTGACCTAAGCCCGAGCTCTGCCTTAGCGAAGCGAAGGTGTTGGACTTTGTCCTACAGTGCCCATGGTGCTGAATGCCCAAGTATTCTATAGCATCTGTAAGTGGAGACTCCTAGTATGTGTGTTATTGGAGTGCTGGGGCATGGCTCAAAGAGGACTTGGTGGCATTGTGGAGGTGGCGTGCACCTTCACTTCTTATTTCAGAAGTTTACGTTTAGCCACTCCACATTTTGGAAGGGCATGAGGTACCACAGAGCAACCTGATCTCTGATTAACAAAGTTTTGGGGCATTCAATACCCTTCATAGCAACAACCATGATTTCTGAACTCGGTTGTTCAGAGAACACACTCAAATACTGCAGCGTTGCTCCATAACCAGTGGCTTGCGGGTGCAGAAGGGTTGTCCTCTTTCTTTTAAAACCCAAGAACAACATTTGCATATTGTTCCCAGCCAGCAAACCCCACCCCACACTCGCCCCATAAAACCAAACCCAACCCTGAGACCCAAACCCCAAGATTTGGAGATCTGGAATCTGTGACTGTTGAGACTCAAGATTGGTTGTTTGCCACCCACTGCATCTTCCTTACCCAGGACAATCCACATCCTAGAGGCCACCCTGTTGTTACAGGGAAGGAGAAGCTTGGGCCTTCGACATCAGCCGTGGGTTCATGTTCAGATTTCACCAACTTCTCAGCAGGTGTAAATCCCATAGCTCCACGGACTTCAGCAGAGCCATGCGGATTTGCACCAACTCAGGATCTGGCCCAGGGTGAACAATCCGGTGCTTCCATATAAAATATGCACCTCGGCTGCGTTGCTTCTCGCGGTTTGTTTGGAAAGGCAGCGTGAGAACATGCCCTTTTTCAACTTTATTATTATAGACATTACAATAGCAGCTAGCAGTCCCAACAAGGGCAGCCCCAGCCATTCTGCTGGCGAGGACAGCAAACATTTTTGGCACCCTGCTGGCCACTCAGTCGAGAGGGCGGAAAAAACCCCAAGTGGCACAGCAGTCCAACAGCTGCTCTGCTTGCCCACCCCTGGGTCCCAACCATGACTGGGACCCTGTTGTGCTCGGCACTCTACACAGTGAGAGCCAGTCTCTGCCCCAAAGACCTTACCGTGTAAATAGGCAAAGGACAGGAGGGGAAATTGAGGCATGCAGAGTTGAACTGACTTGCCCAAAGTCACTCAGCAGATCAGTGCCAGAGCCACAACAGAACGAAAGTCTCCTGGCTCCAAGGTCAGTGCCCCTGCCTCTCCTCCAGGTCAGTACAGTAGAGAAGAGAGTGAGGGTGTGACCTTCCAGGGGTACAATCCAGACCAGTGGGGGGCTGTGTCACTGCTGTCCTGCAACCTTGGCTGCCTTACAATGGCTTGCTACGGGAGCTCCCACCTGGGCTGCTCACGAAGAGCCTTCCAGCATGCAGGTCACACCCTGAGTGTCTGTGTGTAACTGCAGCCTGACAGCTACACCCTCTCTCACCAGCCTCGGTTATCCTGCACCCAGGGGTGAAAGTAAGTCTAGGGACTCACTGGTACGGGGCTGGGCTGGGGATGGCTCTGGCCCCTGGAAGGGGCGGGGCCTTGGGCAGAAGGGGTGGGGCTGGGGGAGGTCAAAGGCAGCCCCGGCCCACCCTGTACCGGCACGTGCCTCCTTCCCCCCACCCTGGGTAACAGCAGCAGCCGGGGGCTCTGGCAGCGGTTTAAAGGGCCCTGGGCAGTAGTGGTGGCCGGAGCCCTGGGCCCTTTAAATCATCCCCGGAGCCCCACCACCGCTTCCCCAGGGCTCCGGGGACAGGGCTCCGGCCGCCACTACCGCCCTGGGCCCTTTAAATCATCCCTGGAGCCTGCTGGAGCCCTGGGGAAGCGGCGGCGGGGCTCCGGGGACGATTTAAAAGGCCCAGGGCTCAGCCGCCGCTACCGCCCTGGGCCCTTTAAATCACCGCCCCAGCCCTACCGCCGCTACCCGTACCGGGGCATACCGGCTTACTTGCACCTCTGCCTGCACCCTCCCACACCCCCAGTCCTGGAGCTCCCCCCAGAAATGTATGTCCTGTACTGCCCAGCCCTCTCCTGGACAGTGCAAATATATTAAGTCCCTTATTCCTCTAAGGGAATAATATGCCACTTTATTATTTTAAATAGAGTATCCAGACATTCCAAATGAAACTCACTGGATTAGATAAAACAGTAAAACAGGTTTATTACCTACAAAGAGATAGATTTTGAGTACAAGTAATGAGGCAGACAAGTCAGAAATGGTTACAAGAAAAATAAAGATAAAATGCTTACCAGTATCTGTTTAAGAAACTAACAGTTTAAAAGGAAACTTTCTCGCCATGTTTCCAGCATGGTTACTACAGGTCAGGACTCCTCCCCCAAAGTCCAAAGGCTGTTTATTCTTGTCTTCTCAGGAGCAGAGAATGAGGTGTGTGTGTGTGTGTGTGTGGGGGGGGGGGTTATGATGGGTTCAGTCACAGAGACCCCCTTGGGACTGTCACCTGACGTGCTGAGATTACCTCTGAGTCCGGTTTCCCTGCCAGCTTGGGACTCCAGAACCCTGCCTTGTTGAGCCAGACACGCCAGCCTGCTGCAACACAGACCCAGGTCTGATCCACACTCCCAAAGCTGCAGGCTTTAACCAAAAACTGCTCAGCAGGTTACTTGCCTCCACCACCCAGACACCCAGCTCCCAATGGGCTCCAAACCCCAAATAAATCCATTTTACTTTGTGTAAAGCTTACACAGGGTAAACTCATAAATTGTCCGCCTTCTATATCACTGATCAAGAGATATGCCCAGCTGTTTGCTCCCCCAGGTATTAATCACTTACTCTGGGTTTATTAATAAACAAAAGTGATTTTATTAAGTATAAAAAGTAGGATTTAAGTGGTTTCCAGTAATAACAGACAGAACAAAGTAAGTCACCAAGCAAAATAAAGCAAAAACACGCAAGTCTAAGCCTAATACATTAAGAAACAGTTTACAGGTAAAATCTCACCCTCAGAGATGTTCCAATAAGCTTCTTTCACAGACTAGACTCCTTCCTAGTCTGGGCCAAATCCTTTCCCCTGGTACAGTCCTTGTCAGCTACAGCAGACATCTTAGGTGGAAAGCAGGGGTGTTTTCATGACTGGCAGCCCCTTTTGTTCTGTTCCACCCCCTTTTATAGCTTTGGCACAAGGCGGGAATCTTTTGTCTCTCTGGGTCCCCACCCCTCCTTCTAAATGGAAAAGCACCTGGTTTAAGATGGATTCCAGTATCAGGTGACATGTTCACATGTCCTCTGAGACCCCAGCCTCCATTCTTCCTGGGTGGGCTCACAAAAACACAGGAAAGCTTGCAGGTAAATAAATATTTACAACCAATTGTCCTAGTCAATGGGAGCCATTAAGATTCTAAACCACCATTAATGGCCCACACTTTGCATAATTACAATATGACCTCAGAGTTACACTTCACATTTCTAGCTTCAGATACAAGAATGATACATGCATACAAATAGGAGGAATATATTCAGTAGGTTATAACCTTTGTAATGATACCTTACAAGAGACCTTTTGCATAAAACATATTCCAGTTACATCATATTCACACTCATAAGCATATTTCCATAAAACATTATGGAGTGCAACATCACAGGGGTGTCTTGGGGTGTCCATCCCTCCTTTTTGTAGTTTCAGTCCCCCTCTTGAAACACATTTCCAGCTGAGCCCCAGGAGAAAAAGAGTCCATGTGGAAGGATGGACCCTGCTGTTTTTTTCAACTGTTTGAACTTCCTTGGTTTTCTACTGCTTAAATTAAGGCATGCACACATTCCTTCCATTGTCTAGAGAGACATGGTGGGTGAGTAATATATTTTATTGGACCAACTTCTGTTTGTGAGGGAGACAAGCTCTTGAGCCACACAGAGCTAGGGTGACCAGAAAGCAAGTGTGAAAAATCGGGACAGGGATGGGTTGGTGGGGGTAATAGGTGCCTATATAAGATAAAGCCCCAAATATTGTGACTGTCCCTATAAAATCGGGACATCTGGTCACCCTACACAGAGCTCTTCTTCAGGTCTGGGTAAGGAATTCCCAGCAGCACAGCAAAATGCGAGGCGTAACAGACTGGTTACCTGGTCAGCGCATTATAGATGGTGAGACCTTGGGGGATGATGTTTTGTTTAATGCATTTGCTCAGGAAGTAGATGTCACTGTTAAATTTTGCTTCCTTTTTCTTCATGTGGTAGTGTTTCAGAGCTGACTTCTGCCTCGGCAGGACTGTGGGGTTTGGAACATGTGTTAATAACATCACAGAGGGGAATCTTATAACTTCACATGCAAAGTTGCCACCATATTTGACCAGGACAATACTGACCAGCAAATTCTGAGTTTTCAAATGATACCTCACAAGGCATTCTTAGAACAAAGATTATGATAGTGTATAGGCTGTAGACACAGGGGTACGTTCTGTCACAGAGGGAAGATGCTAAGTTGTGCTGAGCAATCAAATTTAAAATCACTTCATTTGAGTTGACTGAATTCCATGTTTCATTCTATATTTTGCTTGGAATTTCAAAATGTTTTTTTTTTTTTTTGCATGGCTTGCAGAAAGACACATCAACAACTGAGGGTTACAGAAAGTCTTTCACCCTGATCCATCCCAAAGGCTTTGCTATGCAGATGGCAGCACTGAAATGCAGCCATCTCTGGGGTGGAGGGTCAGCAGATGTTATTATTCACAGTTAGTGCTTAGAGGCCACAATCTGGGCTGGGTCTTATCATACAGACACTGTACAAACAGAGAGAAAAGGAAAGTCCCTGCCCCAAAGAGCTCACAGTCTAACAAATGAGGTACTGTCAGGTGGATGAGGCAAAAATGGGGTTCAGTGTTGTCAAGGTTCCTTCCCCACTCTGAACTCTAGGGTACAGATGTGGGGACCTGCATGAAAACCTCCTAAGCTTACTTTTACCAGCTTAGGTTAAAACTTCCCCAAGGTACAAACTATTTTCCTTTTTCCCTTGGACTTTATTGCTGCCACCACGAAACGTCTAACAGGGTTTATTTTATTAGGAAAGAGCCTGTTTGGAAACGTCTTTCCCCCCCAAATCCTCACCAAAACCTTGCACCCCCCTTCCTGGGGAAGGTTTGATAAAAATCCTCACCAATTTGCATAGGTGACCACAGACCCAAACCCTTGGATCTTAAGAACTAATGAAAAAAGCATTCAGTTTCTTAAAAGAAGAATTTTAATAGAAGAAAAAGTAAAAAAGAATCACCTCTGTAAAATCAGGATGGTAAATACCTTACAGGGTAATTAGATTCAAAACATAGAGAATCCCTCTAGGCAAAACCTTAAGTTACAAAAAGACACAAAAACAGGAATATCCATTCCATTCAGCACAGCTTGTTTCCTCAGCCATTTAAAGAAATCATAATCTAACGCATATCTAGCTAGATTACTTACTAAGTTCTAAGACTCCATTCCTGTTCTGTCCCCGGCCAAAGCATCACACAGACAGACCCAGACCCTTTGTTTCTCCGCCCCTCCAGCTTTGAAAGTATCTTGTCTCCTCATTGGTCATTGTGGTCAGGTGCCAGCGAGGTTATCCTAGCTTCTTAACCCTTTACAGGTGAAAGGGTTTTTCCTCTGGCCAGAGGGGATTTTAAAGGTGTTTACCCTTCTCTTCATATTTATGACAAGTGTTATGCTGGGAAAAACAGGGTGACAAAACCAACAGGATGTGTGCAATGCTTCAGTGAATAATGGGCACACAGTGTATTGGACAACAGTACTATAGGGTGGCGAAGTGAAACAAGGATGTAGTTTTGGCCAGTTATACCAGGGCAAACCGCTTCTCATACCAGAAGTGCCATGGGATCTTTAATGTCAAACAATGCAGCCTTAACCTTGGGCTCCTCTGAAAGCATCACCTAGTGCAGGGGGGTGGCCAACCTGTGGCTCCAGAGCCACATGCGGCTCTTCCGAAGTTTATATGCGGCTCCTTGTACAGGCACCGACTCTGGGGCTGGAGCTACAGGGGCCAACTTTCCAATGTGCCGGGGCTGCTCACTGCTCAACCCCTGGCTCTGCCACAGGCCCTGCCCCCACTCCACCCTCTCCCGTCCCCTCCCCTGAGTCTGCCGTGCCCTCGCTCCTCCCCCATCCCCGCCTCAGCTTCCTGCACAAAACAGCTAATCGGGAGGTGCGGGGAGGGAGGGGGAGGTGCTGAATGACGAGGCTGCCAGTGGGCAGGAGGCGCTGGGAGCGGGGTGGAGGGAGCTGATGAGGGGCTGCTGACATATTACTGTGGCTCTTTGGCAACGTACACTGGTAAATTCTGGCTCCTTCTCAGGCTCAGCTTGGCCACCCCTGACCTAGTGCCAGGTGTTTCTGGCTCTTGGTCCTATGCTTAGACCGCTAGCCCACACGTCTCTTGACTGTAGATTGAGTCTCTCAAAGAAAGTGGTGGAAGCCATATTGCTTGAGTCACAAATCTACAGGATAAAGCAATGGAAATAATCCTCCATTGGTCCTTACATCCATTTTACACCTGTGTAAATAGAGGCACTGAGAAGTCATCCCATAGGTCATGCAGTGAAATGATGGCAGAGCCGGGACTGGAACTCACATCTCCTGATGTTCTGCCCATTCCACCAGAAGAACAATTGGTGAGTTGTGATCAGCACCGTGGAAAACCCTGCACTTCTTTAGAAGAAACAAGAGAAGAAAGTATCTCATGGTGAGCCAAGAAACTCCTCCCTCCCTTCCTCTATCAGGTGCAATTTAGAAACAGTCTATTAATAATTCTAGAGAAGGGTCACCCCTTTTAAATGATAATTAAATCATCTATGAGTAAGACTCAGTGGTTAAATGGGTAAATCACAAAAGACTAAGTAACCTTTGGAAGTGGCACCATTTCAGCTAGCAAACCAGCTCCTCCTGTTTTGATTCCCTCCATACCAGCTAACAGGCAGCTAAATCACAGCTTGGAGCCTTTCTGCCAAACACGCCAGGCTCTTTTACATCCAGATGTAAACCACTTTGCCAGCTGTGCATTTGGTTCAAAGTTGCTGCAATTGCCTCTTGCATCTCGATAGGCTTGGGATAGTCATTGCACTAGCAGAGCCCGGACACGTAGTCTAAGGCAGCGGTTCTCAAACTAGGGTCACTGCTTGTTCAGGGAAAGCTGCTGGTGGGCCGGGCCGGTTTGTTTACCTGCCGTGTCCACAGGTTTGGCTGATCACGGCTCCCACTGACCGCGGTTCGCCGCTCCAGGCCAACGGGGGCTGCGGGAAGCGGCATGGACCGAGGGATGTGCTGGCCGCCCTTCCTGCAGCCCTCATTGGCCTGGAGCGGCGAACCGTGGCCAGTGGGAGCCGCGATTGGCTGAACCTGTGGACGCAGCAGGTAAACAAACCGGTCTGGTGCGCCAGGGGCTTTCCCTGAACAAGCGGCGGCCCTAGTTTGAGAACCACTGGTCTATGGTACTTATATGGCCTCCATCACCACAGCAACTGAGGTCCTTACAATCTTTAATGTATTTATACTCAGAACAACCCTGGGAGGCAAGGCAGTGCTGTTATGCCCATTGCACAGTGCAGATCTGAGACTCAGAGACTAAGTGTCTTGCCCAAGGTCACACAGGAAGTCTGTGGCAGGGGAGGGACTTGAGAAAGGATGTCACCCTTGGTGTCCTGGCTAAGTTCCAGTTTCTGTAGTTAATGGTCATTTGTCTCCTTATATTTTCCCCGAAGTTTCATATGGATCCAGAATTCTTCCATGTTTCCTGTTCTAAAACGTTAGGTAGTGTTGCCCTGTGCTGTGAAACAACTGCCATGTTACACCCTAGAACTGGCTGCGTTTCGGTGGTGGTGGAACTGATACCTGCAGTTCATACCATCTGGAAAGCTCTTTAGATTCTTTGAGCAAATGGGAACAATTATTCATAAACATTCCTTCCCTGATGGCTGTTGGCCAAACAGTGACAGGTCAAAATTGCATTAGTGCTTTCAGAAAGCTGAGGCCACAAACTCATTTCACCTCTGACCTCCGCCAAAGTTGAAACTACTGGGCCATCTATTTCAATACGAATCTGAGAACAGAAAAACATGTGAGCAAAGAATTAAACCAAGTTGAAGGAATCTGTTGAACTATGTTGTCTCCTAATGATTTTGTTCTAAGCAAGCTGTCTTTTTCCCCCTACATCATTTTGGGATCGTGGGGGAGGAGAATTTGGTAACTTGTTTTGAATAGAAACAAAGATGAGAGCCTCTGTGTCAGGATAGGAGGAGCTGGAAGTTGGCAGGGGCGGTTGGAGGACGTCAGGCCTGACAGCTCAAATGAGTAATGCATCATCTGTCTAGTGCATGGACTTGTAAGACAAGTATTCCTGGGATAATATCAGCTGATCTATGGAAATCCGTGATCCCCAGCTAACTTCTGCCTAATAACACAATAACAATCCTGTGGCCACCCAGGATATGTGGCTGTAGATTTGTTACACTGGCAGGATTGAGTGTAGGTAAAACCCACACATGGGAGCACATGTTTTTCCTAAAAAGAGGAGTGTGCAATGAACTAGCTAGTTTGTATAGGTACCACTGTCTTCTATGGAATGGAATTGATCAACTCTCTGTCATAGGCCCTATACTGCTAACATTAATGAAGATTCTCCTTCAGTTCAATGGAAAGGGCCTGTGCTTTCTGAGTAGGAGGATCTGAGCTCTATCACAGTTGTCACTGAGGTATCCGGGTGCTCCTGGTGCCCAGCACAGTGACATAGGCAGACATGGATTTGCTCCAGTAGGATAGAATAATTAGCCATGGGGGATCACTGTCATACCACCCCCCGCCCCAGCAATAATACATATGCATGTGCTCCCTGTCCCTACCGGGAACCACTTTCCTCTGTTGCAGCTAGTGACCATGATGCCGGAGTAAGGGGAAGTTAAGCTGTGTCCAGCTCCCAGGGGGCTAGACTCACAGCCCCCACGCTCCTCTGGTGAGAGCTAACAAGGTGGCGCTTGATCCTCCTCGCGAGCCTCGTGAGCTGAACTCTGTGCTCCCGCTCATGATTGATTAGCTTGTGCTGGGCACTGCTTTGTTCTTTAGCCCTGGGGATGTTTGACACCCTGCTGCAACAGCCGATGGAATGGAGCCAGCACAGAGATTAGCGTGGGTAATAATTACCTACACACTAACGGAGCTGGCCCAGAAATGCTTCAAATCGGGGAAGCTGCTGCCTTTGGCCTCTGCCATGTGCTTTCTGCACAGCGAGCTGTGGAACCTCCAGAGGCATCGGTGGTTTGTCTCAGCTTGGAGATGAGGCCCTGCTCCAATTTGGAGTGACGGTACCTGGGGGCCGTCCTCCCCTGCCAGACAGCAGCTGCATGGGGCCATCTATGCCCGACCCTTGCCCTCAGGAGTAGCGGGGGTGGCAAAGGGGTCCCCTTTCCGCCTTTCCCAGAGATGCAGGGATGCCTCCCCACCCCCAGTACTTAGCTTAGCAGATGGGGTGTATCAGCTTTGGTGGGTGGGCTGGGCCTGCCTCCCTCTTCAGCTACACACAGGCTCTGTCCACCCAGCAAACAAAGCCCTGCAGGTGCGAGTCTCAGAGCCCAGCTTGACCGACTCAGGCTCACAGTGTGGGGACAGAGATAGCGGTGTAGACCCTCGAGCCTGGGCTTGAGCCTGGGCTGTGGAACCTGGCGAGGGAGGAGGGGCTCAGACCCTGATCCTGAATGTCTACACAGCTGCCTTTAGCCCCACGTGCAAGCCCCCTGAGTCAGAGTCAGTTGACCCAGGCTCTGAGACTCACTGCCATGGGTCTTTTTTTGCAGTGTGGACATTCCCACGGAGCCCTCTGTTGGAGGAGTGAGGGGCGGGGGGGAGTGGCAGGGCCTTCACCCCTCACTTCCGGATGTCGTTAGCAGCCATTCTAAAGCCTGGAAGCTGATGGGAAACAAATTCAGACTAGAAATAGTGTGCACATTTTTAACAGGGAGTGTAATGAATTAATCCGTGGAGCAGCCGACCTAGGGAGGTGGGGGATTCCCCATCACTTGGACTCTTTACATAGAGCGTGGATGTGTTTCGAATAGACATGCTGGCCTGTTTTATGCAGGAGATCAAACTAGATGAGCATGATGGTCTCTTCTGGCTTTATCCGCTTTGAATTGCTGAACACCCCACTGTGATACGCAGGGCAATTCATCTCTCCGAGCTGTTGGTTCAGGCTGGCTGCAGGCTCAGGCAGACATCACTGCACTGGCTACAGTCAGGTCATGTTTTCAAGTCTGAATTTGCCACCATGCTCTGCACTTGAACACAATTGTTCTTAAGGCCTCGTCTGCTCACAAAACTTGCATAGGTTTAACTAAAATCGGTTTTAAAATTAAACTGCAGCAAACCCCTATGTGGACACACTTAAATCGGTTTACAACTAACTTACCTCGATCTAGCTTAAGGCAGCTCCTTACCAAATTAAGGTAAATTGATATAAATCATTTATAAACTGATTGGAATGTACCACACAGGGATTTGTACCAGTTAAAATAAACCCATTACATAACAATGACACAGCTCCCCAAGGGTTAAATGTGCTCATTTGCCTTTATTTTCTGTACCTTAGACCAGTGGTTCTCAAACTAGGGCCACTGCTTGTTCAGGGAAAGCCGCTGGCGGGCCGGGCTGGTTTGTTTACCGGCCGTGTCCGCAGGTTCGGCCGACAGTGGCTCTCACTGGCTGCGGTTCGCCGCTCCAGGCCAATGGGGGCTGCAGGAAGGGTGTCCAGCACATCCCTCGGCCCGCACCATTTCCCACAGTCCCCGTTGGCCTGGAGCAGTGAACCACGGCCAGTGGGAGCCGTGATCGGCCGAACCTGCGGACGCGGCAGGTAAACAAACTGGCCTGGCCCACCAGGGGCTTTCCCTGAACAAGCGGTGGCCCTAGTTTGAGAACCACTGCCATAGATGACACATATCCCCTTAAGGAAAGCATAACAACACTTCTATATCAGCTGCCATCCAAACATCTCAAAGATCCTGGATATATTAAGCCACACAATACCCCTATCAGCTAGTTGTTGTTACCAACTTTTACAAGGGGGGAAACTGAGGCACGAAGCTGCTAAGTGACACTGAGGAGGTGGATGGGCAGACCCTGAATAGAATTCAGAACTCCTGATTCCCAGCCCAGTGCTGTAACCAGAAGTCCATCCTTCATCCCTATGTTTAATAATAACCATGTTTTAAAACGGGTATTTAATAGCAGACCAGTTTTATACCTAAGGGCAAAGGTGCATTCAGGGACTCTGTATGGCACATGTAGGTCAATGGTAGCTTGTAGTGTTACCAGTTGAGTTCCCATCTCCAGGGATACCTATGTAAGCAGGGGCTGAATGAGTTCTCCCCTGACAACTAGCTGGGAGGGGGAGAGATTTTAGGAGCAAACTGTATTTACATGAACATATCTGCTCTGCCAAGATATCCAGCAGATAGAGCTGTGTTGCTCAAAGTGATCAACTTTGGCTGGTGTTGGGTTACAAATCACTTTAGTACTGAAAGCAGGGGTAGGGAGATGTAGTTATCAATGTTGCTGTATGAATAAAGGGGAGCAGAACTGTGCTTAACCTGTCCCTAATGAGGGGGTCACCCTCAGCTGAAAGGACCTCATTAAGCCAGGGTGTCAAATGCCAGCTGTCCCAGCCATAAAATGTGGACTCTCCCCAATGGTTCCTGGTCTGGTTTAACCTGGTCCTCTCTGCTGTTCAAAGGTTCCATTAAGAGCCTTTGTTATTTTAAATGCTTAAATGAGAGCTGAGATCACTTGTGGTGGGGTGGTGTTTCTGCCCAGCCTGCAAAAAGCTGAAAATCACTAGGAGCTGACAACCACTAAGAGACTGACCTGCAGAGGTCACAGCAGAGAGGCAGGTGGCAGCAAAAGGTAACTGACAGTCGGCCGGTGGGAGTGGCGAGCAGTCAGCCGGTGGGAGTGGCGAACAAGCGGCTGGCGGGGCGGCCAGTGGAGAGAAACCGCAACTGGTGGGGTGGCCAGCCAGAGCAAGTGCTCAGATGGCAGAGAAAGCAAGGTGCCTTCTTCCCCGGGCAGGAGGAGAACTCACACAAATGCACCTCTGAACCCTGGGTCCTCACTGACCAAAGACAATCACTGTGAGTGGGGTATGGTGATGGAGCAGAGAGGGGCACAGAAAAGGAACTTTTGGTTGTAGAACTCAAGAACACGAGGCGTAAGGCTCTGCCCCACTCACTCTGGAGTGGGTGTCCTGCTCACAGTTTTATGTTTATGAATCCTGCTTGCAACATTTCCCCTAATTAATGTCGGGTGACTTCCCGCCTTTCATTAAAAGTTTCTTTTCTACACTCAGACTCTGTGCTTGCAAGCTGGGAAGTACTGTCTCTCAGAGGTGCCCAGGGAGTGGTGTGTAATTTTCCCAGGTTATTGGATGGGGGCTCGAGCTGGTTCTGTGTTGCATTGTTGAAAAGGAACCCCTAGGTATTGAACCTGGCCCTGGTTGCTGCCGGCTCCACCTGGCAGAAGGGTTACACCTTGTCTGAAGTGTAACTCGGGTATATCTCTTGGGTTTGTCTATTAATAAGCTAGGGTACACAGAAATCAGACTGAATTTGGATTACAGTCATGCCACAAAGCACAAATAACATGGTGCAGACTGTTCCCACTGAAGTTGATGGGAGTTTTGACCTTGATTTCAATGGGAGCGGGAGTGGACCCATATGTTGTTCTCTTCCTTTGCCTGAAGCCAGGATTGTGAAATGCTGGTTTCTCTAGTAAGAGATTAAATAATGGTGCTCTCAGACATCTCCTCTCAAATTCCAGACAGTTATGCGTGCCAACACTTATGTGCACAGAACTTCCTATGCAACGTCCTGGATACCCCGGCCCGCAATCTTTACCAGGGTAGCAGCAGTCCTTGCTCACAGCAAACCGAAGTCAATTGGGATCACTGGGGTGCAGGCCTGCAGGATCAAGTTCCAAGTGCAGATGGGAAAAACCCTGATACCCATGTGCACAAAGCCTGTAGTGGGAAGGAGGGGGACTGTGTCTATTTATTTTGGTCTATAAAACCCAGCTAATGGAAAGGCTCTTCCCAAGCTGGGGGAAAGGTTACAAGATTCCTTATTCAAAGTAACTATAACATTACATTAAAGGTCTAGAAAACATGACCTATGAGGGAAGATTGAAAAAATTGGGTTTGTTTAGTCTGGAGAAGAGAAGACTGAGAGGGGACATGATAACAGTTTTCAAGTACATAAAAGATTGTTAGAAGGAGGGAGAAAAAATGTTCTTCTTAACGTCTGAGGACAGGACAAGAAGCAAATGGGCTTAAATTGCAGCAAAGGCGGTTTATATTGGACATTAGGAAAAACTTCCTAACTGTCAGAGTGGTTAAGCACTGGAATAAATTGCCTAGGGAGGTTGTGGAATCTCCATCATTGGGGATTTTTAAGAGCAGGTTGGACAAACACCTGTCAGGGATGGTCCAGAGATAATACTTAGTCTTGCATTGAGTGCAGGGGACTGGACCTGATGACCTCTCAAGGTCCCTTCCAGTTCTATGATTCTATGATTAAATAGCTTAGATCCAATGCCACTGTCCCCCATAACCATCCTTAGGTCCAGTCCCCAATGTAATTCCCCCATGAGCCTTGCAGTGCAGCCCATCAGCCCGGGCAGAGCAGGGTGGGAAGCATTTTCTAGAGGTGAGGGGCCCTCCTGGAGAATGCTCAAGGGCCTCACCTATCTAGGCCCCCAGCAGCAGCCCCAAGTCTAAGAACACCTGTAAATTGCTAATCTCTTTCACATATAGTGGCCAGTCACCAACAGTTGGCAGAGCTGATCAAATTCCAGTCAGTTCTTCTAGCTACGTCCCCCACCCTAACGAGACTACCTCTGTCTGGTCCTGACTGAGCCTCACCCAATGAGACCTCCCGCCAACCCCAGTCTCCAGTAGGCAGCAGGTAGCCAGGCCTCTCCACCAGTGGTATCATCCATAATGGAGCTACACGGATAGTTATTCTCCACACACAGCAGATAGCATGACTCATATCTCCTTGCTAATCCACTTAGTATACACATGCTGCATGACCGCACAGTATCCTTCGAAAGAGAGCCCTTGGCTTAGATAATCAATTGCCCTTGTTCACCATCTGGATCCTTCTGTATTAAAAGGAGTGAAGCCACTGCCGAGCTGAGTCACCTCTTCCTGCTAAGGACCACACACCCTTGCCAACCACCCCTCATTACTCATCACAGCAAAGGCACCCAAGAGGTAGAACGGAATCAGCTGGGACAAAGCTTCTGATACCGCACTCACCACCATCGTAGCTGAGTGCCTTCCGTAGCGGATTAAGCAAAGCGACTAGCATCTGGCATGTGTTGTACGTTCTCTCATCCTCTTTGTGGGAATGCTCACCAGCCAACACCACCAGTGCAGGTTGGCTCCTGCACCCAGCTCTCAACCCAGATGGACAGGGGTTAAGGAGATCTGTGGAGCATGGAACAAGCCCCGTGACCAGTAGGGGCAGGCTGCTGGGCCCCTGCCTCTGCTCTCTGGGGATCACGCTTCCCAGGGCTGCCAGCTGCCGTTGTGCATAAATGGCTCATTTAATTCCATGAACCAAGAGTGATTGGTGCCACAGACCCCTCCAGGCCAAAGGGTGCCAAAGCTGGAGCCAGCAGCAAGGGGTCATCTGGCATGGAGAAGAGGAAGAGGAAAGACTGAGAGTACAGAAGAGGGAAGTGCTGGGCCAGCCCTTTCAGCTCCTCCTGACTTCCCCGAGACTTTTGCATCCGCCCTAGTGACGACTCTGGCCAAGCAGGGGGTGGGGCTGGGGGCATATGACAGGGAGCCAGGACGCCAGGCCTGGGGGATGTGGCAGGGAGCCAGGAACTAATTGCCTGGGGGCCTTGGCAGGGAGCCGGGACCCTGTACCCAGGGATATGGCAGGGAGCCAGGGAGCCAGGCCCCGGGGATGTGGCAGGGAGCTGGGACCTCAAGCCCTGGGGATGTGCCAGAGAGCCGGGATCCCAGGCCCCGGGGACGTGGCAGGGAGCTGGGACCTCAGGCCCTGGGGATGTGCCAGAGAGCCGGGATCCCAGGCCCCGGGGACGTGGCAGGGAACCGGGACCCTGTATCTGGGGACGTGGCAGGGAGCCAGGACCCCAGGCCTGAGGCACATGGCAGGGAGCCGGGACCCTCTACCCAGGGAGGTGGCAGGGAGCTGGGACCCATGGCCTCGGGGCTGCTGGCATATGGCAGGGAGCCGGCACCCCTCACGTAGGGGGACATGGCCAGGAGCCAGCGGGGCCCGGGGTGTGTGGGTTGCCCCTTGGGCTGAGGTACCGGAGGGGGCAGGGGCTCGTTGCCAGAGGCTGGAGGGGCAGGGACACGGATCGGGGAGAGGAGCCCCCTGCCCCGCGCTGGGACAGAGGCGCCCCCCGGCGGCAGTGTGGGGCAGCGGTAGCAGGTGGCCCTGCCCCGGGACGGGCGGTGCCGATGGCTGCAGCCGGGGGACGATGCGCTCCCCTCCCAGCCGCGGCGGGCGGGGCTGGGACCGGGGCAGCGGCCCCCACGTGCCGCAGCCACAGCCGGCCTGCGGGGAGCGAGCGGCGGGTGAGTGCGGGGCGGCCGGGGACGGGCTGGGACAGGCGCTGCGCGGAGCCACGGTCCGGGGGCTCGAGAGGTGCCGCAGGATCCCCGGGTGGGGTCTTTCCCAGGGAGCTCCTGAAGCCCCTCCCGGGAGACCCCCCCTCCGGTCCCGAATTCCCCCCAGGGAGTCCCCGTCCCCTGCCCTGGGGACCCCTGACCCCCCCCCCCGGGAGCCGCCCTGCCCCGGGGACCCCTCGATCCCCCAGGGCTCCCCCTTCCCTGGGGACCCCTGCCCCCCCCGGAGCCTCCATCTACTGCCTCAGGGACTCCCAACCCACCCAGGGAACCCCCAAACCCCCATTCATCTTCCCCAGGGAGCCCCTATCTGGTGTCCCAGGGGATACTTGACTCTCCCTCCTTCCCTAGGGGATCCCCGTTCCCCCCCCCCCACACACACTGTACCAGGAGACCCCTGACCCTCCCCCCTGCACTTTCCCTATGGAGCTCCTATCCCCTATCCCAGGGGACCCTCCAAACCCTCTGCACATTCCCCCAAAGATCCCTTACCACCTGTCTTCAGACCTCACCTACTACCTACTTCTTGACCCAGGGTCCCTCACCTATCCCCCTCACCCCTGTCCCCAAATCCCTCCCACCCCGCTTCCCCGTGCCCCAGCCCCCTGTCCTTTTGCTGCAGGAGGCGCTGGGGGGCTCAGGGAGAACCAAACTGCTCAGGGGACTCCCGGGGTGACACATACCTGGCGTGTGTGAGCTGGGGGAAGGGGGATTTGTCCTAATTGAGACGTTCTGGCCCTGGGCGTGTTGTGGAGAGTGCCTTTGCTTTGGAACTGGGTGATACAAAGCCAGAGTGGGTGTGGATGACGCGGATGCTGGGGTGAGGAGCGTATCCTAACAAAAGCACCTTTTCAGGCGCTTAACTTCTTCGCAGAAAGTTTTAACCTTTGGGCTAAAAATATTGTCATCCTTGTTGGCTCCCAAAATCTGAACATCCTCTCGAGAGAGCTTGGCAAAGCCTTGTTAGCCAGCCTTATAGTAGCTGGGCGAGAGGAGGCATTTTTTTACACTGAAGACTTTTCTTAGGGTAGAGGTAACTCTAGGTGTGCGGAGTTTGAAGGGGGGAATTGGTTGAATAATTATTAGTTGTTACTTGAAAGTCCTGTCTAGAGTGCATGCGGCACTGCCCTCTACTGGATGGAGTGAGCACCACTCAACTGGGTCATAAACATTATGCTGCTAATAGCTAATGGAGATTCTCCTTTAAGATCTTTCAGGGCAGGGACTGTTTTGTTCTGTGTTTGTACAGGGCCTAGCACAATGAGGTCCTGGTCCATGACTAGAGCTCCTGGGCGCTATCATATACAAATAATAATAAAAAATGGTGTGGGCTAATGCTTTGGGAGCAGGAGGATCTGGGCTGTCACATGTCACAGTGAAGTTCTAAGTAGCCGTGGCGTGGGCACTAGGAAATCCTAGGTGCCTATGGTTTTGTTACAGGAGACTGGAAATACTTTATTGGGCATATGTAACTTGAACCAACGTGGGCCAATCAGGTGAGTTAGATAGGACCTTCAGTAACAAAAGCATAAGCCTCTAACAATTGAATAAAGAATTAAATCCCTTAGGGCTTGTCTAGGCTCAGATAAAAGGTGTGTTTTCAAAACATATTAGTTAAAGCAATGTAGCCAACGTGTTTTCAAACCCTAGTGTTGTGGACCGAACAAGAGGTATTTTAACAATTCCAGCTAACACACATTAAAATACTTGTCCTGTCCACAGCAGGATTTTAAAATGTGTCGCTAACTTGCTTTAAAGAGATGCCTTTTATGCCAGTCTAGATGTACCCTCGATTAGAAGCCACAGACTCTTCAACCCCTTCTGTGAATCAGCCACAAGAGGGGGACAAAGACTGACTTGCGGGGTTACTGAGGGTGATTATGCAGATACCTACCCCTATGTGGGTCGCTACCCCTTGAAATGAACTGTGTATTTCAATGATTAAATGCTCATATACAGGTAAAGCCTGACACCACGTGTGTTAGTGAGTGGCTTAAACAAAATTCCCAGCCTTCAAACCCCTGTGATGTTCGGGAGTGTTAAAAATCCAAATGTTGCAAGTCCCTGCCAGGTCTAGCTCCTCAGTAGCAATCTGGGAGAGAGTTACCTGCTGGTGCCCTGCTGGTCCCCTCTGCTCAGAGGAGGGTGGTGGAAAGGAACTATGGATAGACACTAACAGGAAAGGAAGCAAGGGGAGAAAGCGGCCAGGTGAGCTGGGATGGGAACCACTTGCCTGGGTGGTGAGGCCCTCCAATAAAATGTGTTTGTCAAGGGGCATCGGCAGCACACAGCATCTCCCAGGAGTGGGAGGACGAGTCCACCCGCCTCTCCTAAATCGGGGGTTTGGGGAGAGGAAATCATCATACGAGGATAGATGCTAAATTGCGTTTCCACTGGGAGAATGGGGGAGGATGTGGATCTTTCCGATGTTTCTGTCAAACTCCTGCGGAAGTGAAGCTCTAGGACAGGTATGGGGTCATCACTGAGGCAGAGTTTAACAGAGGTTGCCTCTGGGTTGGCAAAAATAAACCCCACGGTTCCCTGGTGGTGTAGATCCATAGATGGTAATAACAGTGAAAGTGCTTCCCTAGGCAGGGCTCAGCTGTTCTTAACCACTCTGCTGTTTAACCCTGCTCTGAGCGGTGTTAGACATCATACAGGGAGAAAAATGCCTGAGCCCTGTCTACACTATAGGTATGTCTACACTACGAAATTAGGTCGAATTTATAGAAGTCGGTTTTTTAGAAATTGTTTTTATATATTCGAGTGTGTGTGTCCCCACAGAAAATGCTCTACGTGCATTAAGTGCATTAACTCGGCGGAGTGCTTCCACAGTACCGAGGCAAGCGTCGACTTCCGGAGTGTTGCACTGTGGGCAGCTATCCCACAGTTCCCGCAGTCTCCGGAAATGAGATGCAAAAGTTCGCGGTTCTTTTCCTGTCTACCTGGCCAATGCATCTGAGTTGAGAGCGCTGTCCAGAGCGGTCACAATGGAGCACTCTGGGATAGCTCCCGGAGGCCAATACCATCGAATTGTGTCCACAGTACCCCAAATTCGACCCGGCAAGGCCGATTTAAGCGCTAATCCACTTGTCGGGGTGGAGTAAGGAAATCGATTTTAAGAGCCCTTTAAGTCGAAAAAAGGGCTTCATTGTGTGGACGGGTGCAGGTTTACATCGATTTAACGCTGCTAAATTCGACCTTAAGTCCTAGTGTAGACCAGGGCTATGGCTTCCATCCTTGTTCCTGCCAGTGGAGCTGGGCCACTGGGGAATTCTGTGCTTGATTTCTGCCAGCATAGTCCAGGCTAGAAGGATCAGCCCTGGAATTTTATGGGGGGCGGGGTTTAAATACATTATGACAAGGGCACTGGGATTACAGTCCTCTGTCTTAAAGAGGGTGGGACTTCATGGCAACAATCCACTGAGCTGGCAACAGGACAGGGTATGCAGGTAGGACCGATTGCGTTGCCTGTATTTCTTCCCACCATGGAATCAGAGTTTGCAGGAAAGCCACCCAATTTTCTGTAGCAATCGTTATTCAGTTTCACATAACAATCCCCCACTCCCGTGGCTCCAGTCCAGCATTTTAGAGCTGCACAATTACGTCTAGCCTCACCTTACATTCCACACTCTCACAACCCAGTTACCGCCTGACTTAGCAGTAATATCCAAACAGCCTCATAGCCCCACGCTGGGTACAAACACTGAGCGAGAGATGGTCCTAGCTAGAGGCACAGATAGGTGAAGTTACTTGCCCAAGGTCCCTTATCAGATTAGTGGTAGTGGAAGAGAACCCAGATTGCTTGACTCACAGTCTGGGCTCTCCTCCTGGATCTACCATTAACCTGCAAATGCTTCTTACGGGCATTGCAGTGCGGGGCCGGGGGTGGGGGGGGGATCTTAAGGAAGGTTTTGAAGGAGCAGAAAGTAGCAGCTGGAATCGGGCTGAATATTTTTCATCAACATTTTAATTTTCCCCAAAATGTTACCAGCTCTGTGATGTGGTTGAAAATCAGCCAAAAAAAAAAAAAAAAAATTCCAGCCAGTGGTAGCAGAAACCTTTGAGGCTGGCGTTGTAGGCAGAGTGGACGGAGTGCTGCTCTTTGAGGCATTCGTAACCTGATTGTTACCCGTACATTTATTTTTGAGTGATGGGCGGTATTTTTTTAACTGACTAGGTGTTTTCTCCCCTTTTTACAATCTGTGGTTTGAGCTGATTAATGCCCTTTGCACTGCTCTTAATTATATTTTTATGTCAGATTTTGTCACATTTTCACTCGTATATCTGGAAGCAGTGAAACCATATTGAAATCCCCATTTGCTTTTTAGAGATTTTGACTGAATTACTTATAGTCCAGCTACTCAAATGAGATTGTCACTCTGCCCGCAGCAGCCGGCGCAGTTAATTATTTCCAGACACATTCATTGGGAAGGGCCCACTTCCTTCAGAATGGCTGTAAAGGCGTTTCGGGGGGAAAAGCATATAGTGGTAGTAGTTGTCACCACTTGACCTCCCCGTTGCATAATTTATTTTATGACCAAGGGTGTCACCGGACATGACTGCACAGAGTTTTACTGCCATAACTGGGTTTCAGTCTTAAACTGAGCATTCTCTTCTTTAACATGTTAACGTCCTTTTAAACGTTTTTGCAACCCCCAACTGTTTAATTCCTTCTCAACTCAGCAGGGTTTATTTGTCCAAAAGCTTTTTTTTAACTTTTAAGGGTTTTTTTAAATTAATTATTTTTTAAACTGACATTTTTTTCAGGGGCTCTAAGCTTATTGTTTGGTTTTTGCACTTCTTTTTTAACTTCGTTCACTTTGCCGCAAAACTGTACTCACTAAATATAGTCCTGGAAGGGCAGCTGCTTTTTACTTTGAATTTATGCAGATAGGGAATAGACATCGTTTTCCTCCTGCCTTTTTTCAGGAATTTTTGAACATTTCAGTGGCATTCGGAGGACCACTGCGGTGCTCTGCCATGCATTCTTTTCTCTCTCTCCAGTACCACTCTCTGGAGTTCCTTTTTTCACCCAGTCCTAGTTTCCCTGTAATACTTCTGGGGCGTCCCTTAGATTTAACCTACTTTTCCAGTGTGGTGCTAACTTTGTTTAAACCGTTAAACCCTTCCAATGCCATTTCCTTTAACACTGGGTCGCGCCCCTTACTCTAAGGGGTGTATACGTTACCTGCTCCAGACGAGGGGATCTGAGTCATGGCACCTCTGTGTTGGGTTTCCCCTGAGACCTCTTCCCCTCGATTCCCCAAGAACTCAGTTTGACTCCAGTCTTGTCACTCAGGTTCCTTTATTTGGCATACGGCACAGCTAGGCTGAGTTGTTCAGACTCAAGCATGGGGTGTGTATCGGGCGTACCACACATCCAAAGTTACATAGTAAATCTCTTCCTTTATATACATTTACACGTTCTATGGCATTTACTGTGTACTGCATCACCCATTTTGGGATTGGCATGGTCACTTTCCAGAAACCAATTCCTGTACAGTGTGCACTGTCCATGCGCAACTTACTCTGTACCTACCTCATCTTATGTTCCAGGCTTAGCTTATCCATTATCTTGTCCATTATAAATGGTTTCCTGGGTGTTCTCCCTTATCTTAGCTAGTCCAGACATTCTGTTTCCAGCCTGCTGATTCATTTACCTCCCTAATCCTATCTCCTAAGAAATAAGGCTTCCCCCATATTGTATTACTCATGTCAAGTGAGGCCCACAACTCTCTCATAGATTCGTCCTCTGAAAGCCTCCTTGCTTCCCTCCAGGGGACATTGTAAAGGCCAAAAGTATAATTGGGTTAAAAAAAGAATTAAAGAAGTTCCTGGAGGATAGATCCATCAATGGCTATTAGCCAAGATGAGCAGGGATGCAACTCCATGTTCTGGATGTCCCTAAACATCCAACTGCCAGAAGCTGAGAATGAACAACAAGGAATGGATCACTCAATAATTGCCCTGTTCTGTTCATTCCTTCTGAAGCATCTGGCACTGGCCAATGTCAGAGGCAAGACACTGGGCTAGATGGATCATTGGTCTGGCCCACTACGGCTGTTCATATGAAGTAGGAGATTCAAGATCCACTGCAAAAAGGGCTTTCAAGCTGAAGCGAGCTAACATGTAGTTGAAATCATAGAATATCAGAAGGGCCTCAGGAGGTCATCTAGTCCAACCGCCTGCTACAACCTCCCTAGGCAATTTATTCCAGTGCTTAACCACCCTGACAGTTAGGAATTTTTCCTAATGTCCAACCTAAACTGCCCTTGCTGCAATTTAAGCCCATTGCTTCTTGTCCTATCACCAGAGGTTAAGAAAAACAATTTTTCTTCCACCTCCTTCTAACAACCTTTTACATACTAGAAAACTGTTATCATGTCCCCTTTCAGTCTTCTCTTTTCCAGACTAAACAAACCCAATTTTTCCAATTTTCCGTCATAGGTCATGTTTTCTAGACCTTATATCATTTTTGTTCCTCTTCTCTGGACTCTTTCCAATTTGTCCACATCCTTCCTGAAATGTGATGCCCAGACCTGGACACAATACTCCAGCTGAGGCCTAATCAGAGCGGAGTAGAGTGGAAGAATTACTTCTCGTGTCTTGCTTACAACACTTCTGCTAATACATCCCAGAATGATGTTCACTTTTTTTGCAACAGCATTACACGGTTGACTCATATTTAGCTTGTGATCCACTATGACGCCCAGATCCCTTTCCGCAGTGCTCTTTCCTAGGCAGCTCTGCGCTGATTCTGTGTCGACCTAATGACATCGACCGCTCGGGGAGGTGGCATTACTAAATCGGTGTAGGGAGGCACTTTACGTCAACGGGAGCCGAATTTAATTGAAGACACTTCCACAGCTCAGTGGACTCAAGGCAGCTTACGGTGACCTAACCCTGAAGTGTAGACCGGGCTTCACTTTTCCGGAGGCATTAGAAAGGGGATTGCAATAATGGGCCTGACAAGTGCCAAAGAGTTGTATGGGATACAGGTCCTTAGCAGGTGACTAAGCCATTGACATCCCAAGATATCAGTTTACCCTCTGACAGAACAATTGCTGCATTCATGAGAGACATGGGCAGGTATTCAACTCCGCCCCTAGGCAGGACCCTGAATAATGGAGACAATTATCCTTTCCTTTGTTGCGAGAGCTGCAGAAGCCAGTGTCTGGCCCTGGCAGGAAGCTCAAGTGGACCAGCCCTGTTGGCGCTACAGAGCCTTGTTGTCCTTTCAGAGAGGTGTAGCTGGGAACTCGTTAGCTTGTGAATTGCAGCCCCTCCCAGCTCTAGGTCAGCAGTTCAAACCCAGCCTGTGTTGGGAGTTGGCTGATGGTTGTTACCTTCTGATGCCTTACTCAGCCAGCTATGAAATAAACTCAGCCTTGGTCCTGGGTCTAGGCCACAACAACCACCCTGAGAGGTCAGGGGCTAACTTAGTCCTCTTTCCCCCAGTGGGGAGATCGGTGGGTCCTCTAGAGTATGGCTGGGGCACATGAGTTTGTCATCAGTCCATACTTGCTTAGTGTGGCTCTTTTCCTCTAGCGGCTGGACCACAGAGAATTATGGCTCTTCTGCTGGCTTTGAGCTAAGAGACCTTCCCCTCTGGGGTAGCTCACCCTGAGCTTCAGAGCTCTGCCCGGCTGAGCTTCCTGTGGGGGCCACCACTTATCACGTGATACCCCTGAGCATGTGAGCAGCCGCAGGGCTTGAACCTGCGGCCTCTGTGTCAAGCTGTCCTGCAGTGTCTCAAGAGCTTGAATACCAACCTCCGAGCAGTCTGTTAAGAGCCAGGCACAAACTCTAGATTGGTTCTATACACAGGGCCAGTGTTCCCTCTAATTTTTCCCACCCATGTGTGGAATGAATTTTGTTATGAGCACCGATATGGAGGTGATGTGTGACACGTCACCTTCATATTGGTGCACATAACAAAATTCATGTGGTGTAGGAGGGGGCTACGGGCTGGGGCAGAGGGTTGGGATGCAGGGGTGTGAGGGCTGGGAGTGCGGGCTCTGGGGTGGGGTCGAGGATGAGGGGTTTGGGGTGCAGGAGAGTGCTCTGGGGCTATGGTGGGGAGAGAGAACTCCCCCCCAGCTCTCTCTCCCCGCGGTGGCTCCGGGGCTGGGGCCATGGGATAGGTACCCCCCGGCTGGGGCAGGTCTGGGCCGGGACTAGGTTCGGACTGCCCCTCCCCCAACCGCGGCAGGTCCAGGAGCACCAACAGAGAAAAGGCAGCCTCCCCCAGCCCCTCTCACTTGCCAGTGGCCCCGCTGACCAACTCTTCCCCTCCCTCCCAGAGGGCGGGGGAGGAGCGGGCATGGGGTGCGCTCGGGGGAGAAGGCAGGGAAGAAGCGGGATGGGGGCAGAGTGGGGGTGGGAAGAGGCAGGAGAGGGACTTGGGGGAAGGGGTGGAGTGGGGGCAGGGCCTGGGGCAGAGGCAGGGGTCAAGCACCCCCTGGCTAGAGGGGAAGTCGGCACCTTTGGCGGGCCCTGGCCGCAGCAGGGCGGGTTCCCTGAGTGCCTGCCTGGCGCGCGATAGGCTGCTGCCCAGCTTCCTCAGCACAGGGCAGGGCGACACTAGAAGCGCTGCATTGGCGCCCTTGCACAAGTGCAGCTCCACCGCTGCGGCGCATCTGGTGAAGCCAGTCCGTGCCCATGGCAGAGCGTTCTCCCGTCGGCATAACCGCTCCAGCTCCGCGAGAAGCTGGTGGGGACAGCGCTTAGGTGCTGTAACTGGCGTCACTCGGGGGTGTGCGCCTTTTTCACGCCCCTGAGCGATGTAAGTTGGATTGCTTTACGCGGTAGTGTAGACCCGCCCTGGGATTTCACCAACCACGTGTAAACGCCTCAGGTGCTATAACAGGCTTAATTAACATGGAGTCACAGACAGTCCCCTTGGATACTCTGATCTGTTTCGCCACCCAGCTGAGGGATCTTTTGTTTATGGCTAGCAATCCTTGCCTTCCAGAGTCCAAGCAGTGCACACAGTTTATTGTTAGGGGTTTTTATCCCCTTCCGCACCTTGTGCTTTGAGCTGCAAACTCAGCTGATGGAAGGAATTCACTTGTATGACTCATCTTCATGGAGGGGAGAACAATCAACAAAGTCTTTTGTCCTCTTTAATGTTCCACAATAGTTTGTCTGGTTTTGGTGTCCCTTCCTTGTTGGGCAGGATGTAATACCTTCTGTTGGAGATCAGCACTTTACACTAGTTAATGTCTCTTTCTCCTGTCTGATGATTCACGGAGACTTTTAGTACAAATGCTTAAATATTACCATACAATATTGGATACAGACGTTATAAGTGAGATTAATGCGTGCAGCAGCTTGCAAGCATTCAAAGAAGGACATTTTTAAGTATACTAAATACTAATAACACACAGGGGAGCCAGACTGAATCCAGCTAGGTACTGGTCAGTGTTTCATAGAGGCCTGGGGACCTTGGCAGGAGCCAGCACCTGGTCAGCCATCGTCACATTCTGCAGCTAGATGCATGAGCCTCAGCTGTCTGATCTAAAAGACCCCTCCCTCTGAGCTCAAAACCAGTTATCCGATTCATAAACCTCATTGTGGTCCAGCTGCTTGAGGGGCACAGAGAGCCACCCCATGTAAGGGTGGGTTACAGGTGGATGGTGTTAGGATGCTTGCTCTACGGCTACCTCTATTGTGGGGACCGAGTGTCCATCTACAGAAGGGGCTGTATGACCCCTTTCACCAGCTGGAGTAATTTAAAAATGGCTCATGGGTATAACTGTAGAGGTAGGATTATGCTAGTAAATTTCCCCATGTAGACAAGCCCTTATTGGTGGCATGCTTCCGATGAGATGTTAAACCAAAGTCCTTCTGCCCAACTCTGGAGGCTGGCCAGGGAGAAGTGACCTTTTATGTGGAGCGTTTCAAAAGAGATCAAGGGTTAGCCTGGTACTGTGGCAAACGTTCCCTCCCTCCAGGGTCGGTGCACGCCAGCAGCCCATAGGAAGCAGTGATCTTGCTACCAAACTAGGAAAGGAGCCCCCTGGCCAGGGCTTCTCCAGCCTCTTCATTATGCAGAGGGTGTGAAACTTCCTGAAATCTCCCCTTGCAACACCCTCCTGCTCCCCTGTTGCTTCGCTCCTTGATCTCTTGAATTCCGTAGACCGCCAAGGGGGCTCAGCTGAGCGCCTCTGACCGGCGCTGCTGCTGGCAGTTCCTTGGCAGGGCGGGATGCGCGGTTCTAAAGGCAGCTGAGTCCAGGCAAACAAAGGACATTGACCCCGGTTTTAGCTCTGAGATGGCGTGACTGTAATGCTCCTGGGTGCCGTGGCCAGCTCTGTCACTGACCCGGGGCAGGTGCCTCTTTGTGCCTGGGTCTAGCTTTGTAAAAGAGATGTGATGTGTCACCTCAGCACAGGGGCAGTGCAGGGGCATTCGTTAGTATAATTAGTGACAGGTGTGTCTCCCTGTGAGTGCGTTGATCAGAGAGGACCCTAAGCATAAGGACGGCTTGGGGGCCCTGCACATGCTTACAACTTATGGGCCAGCTTGGTTCCCTTCCTTGGCAATGGGACCAGAGTAAAGGGCAAACCAAGGCCTAATCTCCTGCTCCAGCAATGGGGCTGCTGTTTGCAGCTGGAACCTCTCGGCCAAATGCAAAATCCAGATCCAGGGTTTGCCTGCCTCTGTGTCTAACAGGACTGACCTGTTGCTGCTTATTAGGGGCTTGTTATGTCACTGCTGTGTTTGTAAATGGACTCTAATATTCTGTAATTCGTCTTGTTGGCTAATGCGTTATGAGGCCCTGTGAATTCCTGTAGTGCCTCCTTGGGCCAGCCCCTCCAGGTGATCCGTAATAAAATACCATCATTAAATGCTTCTGGCATCCAGTGAAATGGATTATTTGGCAAGAATATGTCTTTACCCAGCCTTTAAGTGGAGCTGACCAGCTGTTGCAAGGCCAGGGCATGGTTAGCCCAAGCTGTGTTTATTGTCTCTGGTCTGTGTGTAAGGTACGAGCTGAAGTGTTAGCCAGGTTGGGAGAAGGACAAATTCCCACTGATGCTGATGGATGCATGTTGGACAGATGGTGCTGAGCTCCGGGGCAGGGGAAGCAGAGGGAACGTGATCCGCAGAAGTAAAGGCACCAGGAGCCCTGGCTGCATGACATCCTCCCCTTTCTCTACTGTCTGCGTCCCCCTCTGCCTGGGCTTAGCGGTTCCTTCCTTCGCCCAGGTACTGATCGAATGCAGGTGCTGAGCACCCCCTGTCAGTTGTTCCTCGGCTCTTGTGACCCCTGAGGGCTGGCACATGGGGGACCAGTGATGCGAGGGAAGGAGAGAGGGCGTTGCCAGGCACTGGCTACTAACCACACCGCGATGTTCTCTTTCAGCCTTGGTGAGGGGCTCAACAGTGGGCAGCTGCTGCCGTTTGTCTGTGAAGGAACGAAGGGCCGCAGCATCAGTGCGAGTGGGTGAAACTCCTCAGGTGGTTGCAGGAGGCCATAACCGCCTCCCCACCCCGGTGTGATCAGCCAAAGCTACTGCCTCGCAATGCAGCAGTAGAGCAGTTGTGAGCCTCTCCACTGACGGAGTTAGACCTGCTGACACCACACCTCAATTTGGCCCAACCCCACCGAAGGAGCTCTAAGCACTTCCCAAACACTAGTGAGCCTCGCCGGGCCCCTATGTGTCAGGGACGTATTGTTATCCCTGGGTCTCAGATGGGGAAACTGAGTCAGGGAGCGGCGACAGGACTTGCTTTGGGACATTCTGTGGTAGCGCTGGGAATAGAAGCCAGATCTCCTGAGACCTAGTCCTAGGCTTGAGCTGCAAGGCCGTCCTGTGTGGATCAGCTGACCGGCACAGACCTAGTGTTGCGGCGGGGAATCTTGGCCAGAGCAGCAGTGACCGGCGTGGGTCTGTGCGACTGTGCGGGTGCACAAGGGCCTGTGCTTGCTTGGGCTTCCATTGCTCTCACACAACTGCACGGCCAGCCAGAACACGGTGCCCCAGTGCTGGCATAAAAACCAGCAGCACCGAGGGCAGGTCTACGCTGAAAACGCTGCATCGGCCCAGCTGCGCCTGCAGCACTGACGTGAAGACGCTCCTACGTCAAAAAGAGAGTTTCTCCCAGCGGCGTAGTTAACCCACCTCGCCGAGAGGCGGAGGGTGTTGGCGGGAGGAGTTCTCCCATCAACATAGTGCTGTCTGCACGAGGAGCTAGGTCGGGGTGGGGGGGTGGATTTTCACATCCCTGAGCAGTGTAGTGATGCCAGTACAGGTCTGTAGAGTAGATATAGCCTGAGTCTGGGACCTTCTCTTGGCCTGGCCCTGTTGGGACGTTGCTGAGAATCAGGACGACGAAGGCCCAACTGTGTCATGGTGGATCCTGGGTCCCAGGAGCCGGTGGGGGTGGCAGCCATGATGGGGAATCTCGCTCCATTCCCGTTCTCCAGTCTCTCAGCCAGTGGTTGTTGGCAGCCAGTTTCATCCTCTTGACTCCCTCGCCCCCGCTGCCCTGGAAAAATAAAAGTTTTTTTTTCTTTTGAGGACCCCAGAAGGAAGCGATGGGTGCAACAGCCCTTCCCCTCGTTAATTTGTTCACCAGTTAGACCTAATTTCCGACACACCAGTTTTGGTCCATTGATTTTTGGTCCAATCCTCCTCTTGGTTACCAGGCATGGTGTTAACACAGTCCCTGAGTTATATCAACAGGCCTTTTTGTTTGGACTCCTTCCCTCTTTGTGTCGTCCCTTTGCACCTTTCACCATCAACATTTATTACTGTAGGTGTGGTGCTGTTGTAAGAACGTTCACTCCTTACAGCTGAGCTCACAGCGAGGCCCAATTTGTAGGCCCAATTAATACAACAGGCTTGATCCCTGGGAGGATCCTCCATGCCCCACAAGTCCTTGGGACTTGAGGGTGTTCGGCCTCACTCAGCAGTTGGAAGGAGGATCAAACCCTAGCAATTAGCTGTGATTAACTCCCTAGCTCGAGCTATGAGTGCCCAACGCAGCCCCACTCTAAAGTGTTTCTGGGGGGCAGTTTAACTAGAGGGGCGCACGGTTTGGTGCTGCTGTGGGATGAGTGTATTGCACATGCCAGGCGCTCCTGGCATCCCTCCATTCCCCTCCCGCAAGGCCCCTGTGTTCACCCCTTCAGCCTCCTTTATTTCCGGGATTCCCTGCACCTCCACTCGCACCAGGGGCTCACCTGTCCCCAGATTCACTGTTCGGTTAGTTTGACTTTTACATCCTGTCTGGTTTTCTTAACAAATAGCAATACGTTGGGAAGGAGAGACCAGCTCCAGGCTGGGGAGCAGCTAGAACCGGAGCAGACTCAAAGCGTAGCCCCTAAGCAGGCCGAAAGCTTTTCTGAAATCTCGGGAGGTTTGATCAGGTGGTTGGTTGGTTGCATTACCACAGTGCCTTGCCTGACCGTGTCCCAGGCAGGTTGTCTGCTGGGATCGAAGCTCTGAATTGAAAAGCGCCAGTCTCTACTGCTTCAGTTAAATGATCAGATCCGTTAGCTCAATGGCCGTAGCACCATCACAAATCTCTGTGGTCTAGCCGCTGGGGGGGGCAGAGAGCCACACATGGCATGGGTTAAACTGGGGCCCCAGTGTAAGATCAGGGCCCTGTTGTGCTCGGCACTGTACAGACGCAGAACCAAGTAGTTGGTGCCTGCCCCAGAGAGCTCTCCCGTTTTAATATTTAGTTTAACTGAATGATAGTGCTGGTGGGGGGTGCCTGATCGACAGCCCTGGAGACTCATCCTCTGTCCGTCTGCAGGACGGGCCCTGTGAACCAGCTCCTCTGCCCCACCCCACCAATGGGCCGAAGGTAGAGGGCTATCCACACTGTAGACCAAGTCATCTGTGGACATCTGCGACTTCTTGTGTGTCCTTGGGGATCTCTGTACCTGTCCATCTCCACAACTGGGCGGATGCCAACACCACATGGCCCCTTTGTCTCGCTCTTTGGATGGGAGACGCTGTGTAAGTACAAAGAATTTACCCTGGCTTACCTGACATGGGGTTAGGCCCCCAAGGATGACTGCTCTCTGGCTGCCCCAGCACACGATGGACAGGAGCTGATTGCGTGTCTGTCTAGCCAGGGTCTTCCACTGGTGCCCCTCCCAGGCTGAGAGCACAATGAGGGGAGCGTGCTGTCGGCACTGTAGATCACCCAGCTACAGGGGCCATGTGGATGGAGGTGTAGACCTTGCTGGGTGGTCTCCTCTGTGCTGCACTCTGCTCCAGGGGCCTTGTCAAGGCTGAATCCCCACTCTGTCACTTGGAGTGCAGAAGGTGGGGGCCCGCAAGGATTTTTAAAAATTAATACTTGCCACTCCAAGCTTGTATTAAACTCCCAAGGTTACAGCTGTTCTCTGACCTTGGCTTGGTAAACGCTGCCACCACCCGAATGCAAAAAAAACCCCTTGGACTCAGGAAGGCGCACTTGGGAATTCCTCCCTGTGGGGTATCCTCAAGCCCTTTCACCCCACTTTTGGGGAAGAGCTGAGAAAGAAAACAAAGGAAATTAGCTGTGGCTACCAGCTAATTAAACAGCATGCACAAACCTCTTAGGACACAAAAATCCAACCCTGTTCTGAAAAAAGGTAAATTTTATTAAAAAGAAAAAGAAAGGAAATACATTTGGAACTTAGGCTTTTTGCTAAAGCTTAAAAGAGACAATTACAAAAATTAAGCATCAAGATAGCTCTCTTGAGGTTCAGCTTAAAGGTTACAAGTGAAATAAAAGCATCTGGGGTTAGCACAGAGAAGATCCACAAAATAAAGAAATAAACCTAATCGCGTCTATTTAAACATGCCCTGTCCAATGATATCTTCTAGGTATGGAAGATGAATTTTTATACCTGGTTTAAGCGTTACATTCCTGCTTATAGCATTGCTGCTCCGTGTCTCCTTCTCCAGAGAACAGCAGACAAAGTACTCCACAAGTCCTCCTTTTCTTTTTGCGGATACAGACTAATGCGGCTGCTACTCTGAAACCAGACAAAGGGAAAGTTTCTCTCCCAATTTTAAAAAGTTCTACCTTCCCATTGGCTCTTTTGGTCAGGTGCCGACTTCTTTACCCGGAGGACTTTTTAAGCCTTTACAGGTAAAGCAAGTAGAGAACAGCTACGAAGAGGGATTTTACAGCTAACTGGCTGGCTGGGTGTCCATCAAAGGGAGCTGCCCCCCGGACTTCATTTATCACAGGCCTTCAGAAGGCAGGCTGAAGTTAGACCCCCAGGTGGGGAAGGAAGGGACCTATCTGTAGCTTGTCACTCTTGGCCGAGGGAAAGTCCCCAGGGTGGCTACAGAGGGACGATGCAAAGCAGGGAGCAGAAATACGAGGTGAACCTCTGCTGAGGCCCACACCTGGTGAGGGGTCACCAGAGCTTTGGTGTAGCGCAGTGTTGGGGAGACAGGCTTGAAGCAGGGCTCGGGGTGGAGACCCTGAACCTCCTCGGAATGACAGGCCCAGGGCTGCAGGCCCGGCCCAGCCCTTCCTCCTTCCGAGGTAGGTCCATTGGAGCGTTGTGCAGTTTAACAGCTGCTCTTAGATGCTGAAGATCGTGTGGCAGATATGATGGGGGACAAGCCTTCCAGCTGCGCTGCACCTGAATAGCTTCCTGTCCCACCAGGCCTAAAGAGGCAGTTACTGTCGGTGGGCTCTGCTTACCCCCCCTTCCCCAGCCCCCTGTACATCAAGGCATAGGGCTGGTGGATCCGTGTGGTCTCAGACCCTCCTGCCCCAGGAGCACCCTACCTCAATCCATCGTCAGAGCCATGCACAGAGAGCCCCTGCACAGACCTGATCTGTAAGGCCTACACCAAAACTTCTCTACAGACTCCACAAATCCTGTGCCCTCCACCCTGCAATGGACCTGTTGTGACTACCTTGCTGCCAGGGCCCACAGTAGATCCAGAGGAAGGGAGCAGGATTTCCCTATGTAAGAACAGGGGTTTTCCAAAGCGCACATGGCCAAAATGTCCCCACTGTGTGCTGTCTGATTGCTGTGCTCTGCACCAGAGGTGGCTTATCTCAGTGGCGCTGCGTGTCTGTGGCTGGTGATACTTTGGGATTACGCTTTGGGATCCTTTGGGGGAAGGTGACATCACAATGTTATGTTATCTGGGGTCTGCACTTTGATCTCATCTCACCAATATGCACAAATTGTATGCTGGTGCTAATCAGCCAGCATGACCGCAGGGCCTGTCTTGCAGCAGTGATGCTGTGTGACTTGTAAGCTCCCTCAAACCATTGTGACATAAACTGCAAGTCTCAGAGTCCGGGTCAACTGACTCAGGCTTGTGCTGCAGGTCTAAAACTAGCAGTGTAGACATTTGGACTCAGGCCAGACCCAGGCTCTGAGACCCACCCCGACGCCAGGTTTCAGAGCCCGGTCTCTAGCCCAAGCCCGGACGTCTACACTGCTATATATAGCCCTGCAGTGCAATCCCAGGTAGTTAACCCGGGCTCTGAGGCTCGTTGCAGTGGGTCTTTCTGTACTGTGTATGTGCCCTCCCCCCGCCCCGCCAGCGAGGCCTGACTGAAGTCACTTTTCCCCCTTTATCCTGGCAGAAAGTTTCCTGGGAGTTGCGAGGACATGGAGGTGGGGAACCTGACGGAGACGTTGTACCAAAGCCTGCACTCATTGCTGAAGGCCCTGAACCAAACACTTCACGGTGCCATCCAGTGCCCACCAGACCAGGCCACGAGGTGGACGAATGGCAGTCACATCAAGCTAGCCAGCAAAGACGACTATTCCTACATGTACATCTTGTTCGTGATGATTCTGTTTGCCGCCACGGTGGGGAGTTTGATTCTGGGGTACACCAAATCCAGGAAGGTGGACAAGCGGAGTGATCCCTACCACATATACATTAAGGACAGGGTCTCTATGATCTGAGCAGGGCAGGGACCCTGCTGCAAGGACATGCACAGCTACCGGCATCTGCCTTCTGTAGCAAGAGAAGCCCTTTTCCCTGGTCCAGTCAGACTCTTCTCGGAGGGGCCAACACACGGCTCCATCTTGCTAAGAGACAGCCACGCGGACACATTTAGTGCAGAGGAGCACTAGTAGGCCTGATCTTGCACACAGGCAGAGAGTGTCAGATCTTAGAGGCCGCAGAATAGTCATGTGACGGCTCTGGATGCTCTCCAGCAGGCCTGTCCTGGATCACTCTGCGCCAGTTGTGAAGTTCCCACCAACCTTGTCCTCCTCCAAAGGAGCATCTCTGTTTACACCAAAGGGCATGGGGATAGGCTGATGGAAGGTCTTAAGTGTATCCCAGAATCCTTTGCTCCAATGCAAAGGAGCATGGGATACACGTGAGTGCTGCAAGTTCTTATTTACTGTGATGTTGGACGCCATATGAGATCGTAGCTAAATGGATGCGGAGATTCAGGTGCATGGTGCACGCAGCTCACCAGTGAGTGGGCACCTGGCTAGGGCAGAGCATGACACAGTTCGGGGACTGGGTGGGAGCACAAGAGGAGGGCACCTCTTGTCTGCACCTAGAGTCCAGAACGTTGGTGCTATGACCCAGCATCAGTGTGTGAAGATGCCCCTGTCAGCAGAACAGAGAATGAATGGCTGGCGGATGAGCCAATCGGATTGTTTAATTTGTCCCTCCACGTCCTGTCAGCCTCTTGCTATGCATGTGCGGCCTGGAGTCTAATGGGCCTCTGAATAGGGAGGCCTCCCAATCTCAGGGCGGCAGCTAGAGAAGAAATCTGTGGGGCTCATCTTGAGAGGGGCTGAGCGCACGCAGCTCCCACTGATCTCTGTGCGGAGGGCCAAGAGGGTCTGTACGCCACAGGGAGTCAAGCTGTGTTCCCTGCACTGGGTAAATGGTTGTGCATTTTATACAACCATGGCCACGTAACACACACAGTTGTTGGCTACTTAGAACTTCCTGGGGACAGCAGAGATATAGCTCAGTTCCTCCTATTCCAAAAGCACAGGCTTCTGCATTTGTAGCCGAAAGAGACTTTTTAGCAATATAGGGCCTATGATATACAGTTGTAGTAGTAGGATTTTATGTTTGTATTTTGTACAATTTAAAATGAAAAATAAAGAATAATAATGTACCATGTATGAAATGTATTGATGTACGATTTGACCGTAACCTGCCAGCCACCCTTTTTGAACAGCAGAAAGGAACGGGCCTAATGGGCCATTTGGTAAAGCTGCATCAGCCGAAATCTGTGTCTGGGCTGATTTCAAGGCAGTAACAGACGTTTTAAGGTCACCACTTTGTTGTAGGTTTAGCATTTTAAAATAAGTAAAAGAATGCCGTGATTGTTTTCATTTGCATTGCAACTTGATGTTCCTGTTCAAAATGTTCTGTGTAAATTAATTCTGTTTTGTGTGTAAATAAGAAATGTGTGTGTTAAGAGGTAAGTGTGAAGGCCATTGCTGAACCAGATGTTCTAGGAAGGAACTGAAGACAGACGCGGGAGTCCCAGGAGTTTGCAACACGCCCCTATTGAAATGTCAGCGGAGGGCAAATTAACGACTCTAAAAACGAGACAGGCACCTATCAATGGGGACAAAATAGCTGTGATCAAAACCAGCCTGGGATAACTCCCTAAAAAAATTAATAAAAACAAAATAAAAAGTAAGAAGGACAATTTAAGAAAACAAGCACTTGTCAAACAACAATTGATGACAGCATGACGGTGCAAAACTCATTGGTCCAGTAAAGGAAAATCACTATATAAACAGGGTGCCTAACTATGAAACTTTGGGTTCGTCCTGCCAAGGCTTCCCCGGAGCATCGTGCTGCGACTGACGGAACCTGGCTCCTCCCTATCCGTGATCAACCTAGTTGGCCACTGGATTGATCCGGACTCTAAACTGGTAACTATAACATCGACTGGCGGGAAAGTATGTGTGTGTGTGGGGGGGAAATGGGGGGTGATTGAATGCATATGCTAATTGTTAAAAGAAAAGGAGGACTTGTGGCACCTTAGAGACTAACCAATTTATTTGAGCATGAGCTTTCGTGAGCTACAGCTCACTTCATCGGATGCATACTGTGGAAATTGCAGAAGACATTATATACACAGACACCATGAAACAATACCTCCTCCCACCCCACTCTCCTGCTGGTAATAGCTTATCTAAAGTGATCATCAAGTTGGGCCATTTCCAGCACAAATCCAGGTTTTCTCACCCTCCGCCCCCCCACAGACAAACTCACTCTCTTGCTGGTAATAGCCCATCAAAGGTGACCACTGTCTTCACAATGTGTATGATAATCAAGGTGGGCCATTTCCTGCAGAAATCCAGGTTCTCTCACCCCCTCACCCCCCTCCAAAAACCACACACACAAACTCACTCTCCTGCTGGTAATAGCCTATCACAGTGGATAGGCTATTACCAGCAGGAGAGTGAGTTTGTGTGTGTGGTTTTTGGAGGGGGGTGAGGGGGTGAGAGAACCTGGATTTCTGCAGGAAATGGCCCACCTTGATTATCATACACATTGTGAAGACAGTGGTCACCTTTGATGGGCTATTACCAGCAAGAGAGTGAGTTTGTCTGTGGGGGGGCGGAGGGTGAGAGAACCTGGATTTGTGCTGGAAATGGCCCAACTTGATGATCACTTTAGATAAGCTATTACCAGCAGGAGAGTGGGGTGGGAGGAGGTATTGTTTCATGGTGTCTGTGTATATAATGTCTTCTGCAATTTCCACAGTATGCATCCGATGAAGTGAGCTGTAGCTCACGAAAGCTCATGCTCAAATAAATTGGTTAGTCTCTAAGGTGCCACAAGTCCTCCTTTTCTTTTTGCGAATACAGACTAACACGGCTGTTACTCTGAAACCTGTCATTATGCTAATTGTTGTTTCTTCAATAAACGCGGCATATTGCCTTTTCCCCTGAAAAAGGTCCCGTGTGCTTCTTATCAGCATAACATTTTTGGTGGAGAATTGCGAAATGGGGACGACATGCACTGTGATTGTTGAACATACTGCTAAATATTGCTAAAAGGTATACCATACCTATAAAGTGATCGATCATTCAGGTGTGCACACCCCCAGTCGTAGAAGTGCCGGGCTATACGGGGAGGATTAGAGTCCTTGCTCTGACCCGTCTGTCAGGAAAAACTATACAAATAAGATGTATACAAACTGTCTAGGTCTATACACCCCAGGTCCTAGAGGTGCCGGGCCATAAGTGGGAGGATTAGAGTCCTTGCTCCTACCCATCTGTCGGGGAAAAATTGCATAGATCAATATACCCTTGGTCATAGCAGGATCGAGCCCAAAAGGTAGAGGCTTAGCATCCCGTCCCCCCCTGCTCTGTCAGGCAGAGTTTTTAGTGGGTATAGACTTTTTGTGTTTTGTAAGTCCCAGCACAAGTGTGGGCAAATAAGGAGTAGATTTCTGTAAGACCTCACTCTGAAAGATACAGGAGTGTGGGATATTGTGATTTCAAAACTTAAAAAATAATGTTTAAGAAAAGGGACCAGGAGGTGTGGGGGCTAGTTGAGGAGCCCACCCTCCTTGCTAAATTGGCAGTGGAACAAAGTCTGTGTCCATGAAAAGGGACAGTTCAGCAAGGAAAGCAGAATCGGGCCCAGACAAGCAGGCAGGCAACAAATTTTAAAAAATTGGAAAACAGGTTGGAAGTCCTGAGGGCATAGTGGCAGGAGTAAAGAAAGCAGTAAGTACAGGCATGGAGAATTCAGATCCCTGGAACAATACTTGGAATGGTGAAATCTGAGTTGATGAAGGTGTCATTTTGGGAAATAAGCAAGTGATTTAAGGAAAGAGAGTGAGAAGATAACTCTGCAGAGGCTGGAGGGAATTAAGCAGTTGAACGTTGTAAAAATGTTAAAAAGGAAAAGTGTTATAGAAAGAAAACTCTTGGTTTCTTTGCAGCCATTCTGAAGGAGAAATGGGCCCTTTACCAAAGGAATGTCTGTAAATAAGCCAGACAAGGAGACAATCTGATTTAAATAATTTGACTATGAACAATTTAGTCAAATTCCCTAAAAGAACATAAGGGGTTTCTATTGGAACTTAACTGCCCCCAAATGTATACAAATGTAATCTATGTACACAATAATGTGTCTATTATTTATATGGATACATAATTGGTATAGGAACAGGTGAAAAGCAGCAAATAAAAAAAAATTGCGTATTTAAAAAAATAAAAAGAGATTTACCAGTGGGTAACAAAAAACCCTAAACAGTTAAAGGTGTGACATGTAAGGGCACACAGTAAAGAAACAGGTATAAAAACCACCTGGAATAATCAGGTAGATATAATAGCCGGACAGTATAACATAGCAGTTGTAACCAAAAGTCAAAAGAAGAATGTCTGTGCTGACACATCTGAGCCAACAGATGGCACCACAAATCACCCTAACCAAGATCCAAAAAAACAGAATGACAGGTTTCAGAGTAACAGCCGTGTTAGTCTGTATTCGCAAAAAGAAAAGGAGTACTTGTGGCACCTTAGAGACTAAGCAATTTATTTGAGCATAAGCTTTCGTGAGCTACAGCTCACTTCATCGGATGCATACTGTGGAAAGTGTAGAAGATCTTTTTATATACACACAAAGCATGAAAAAATACCTCCTCCCACCCCACTCTCCTGCTGCTATGCTGGAAATGGCCCAACTTGATTATCATACACATTGTAAGGAGAGCGATCACTTTAGATAAGCTATTAGCAGCAGGAGAGTGGGGTGGGAGGAGGTATTTTTTCATGCTTTGTGTGTATATAAAAAGATCTTCTACACTTTCCACAGTATGCATCCGATGAAGTGAGCTGTAGCTCACGAAAGCTTATGCTCAAATAAATTGCTTAGTCTCTAAGGTGCCACAAGTACTCCTTTTCTTTTTAAAAAAACAGAAGTTACTTAATGTAGCCCAGGGGTCTCAAACACACGGCCAGAGTTATTTCCTGCGGCCCCAGATGGGTGGCAACCCTAATCAGGTGGTCAGTGGTTGGCTTATCGGCGTCCAAGTTGCCTGTTCCTCGCACCTGGCCTTTACTCAAACTACGGGACTCACTGAGCTACGTTCAGTCTCAGTGTTAGCCCCCTGAACACCCACCAGGCCTGAACTCAACCTATTGGCCCTTCATGCTTCATATAAACACACTCCCACTAGTGCATCTGGTCTGTAGCAGTTATTGTCTCTTCTCCTGCTGCTCAGCGAAAGCTGCATTGCTGTAGCGGGCCCCTGGTGGAGGGTGTATTCGCTGTAGTGGTACAAGGGCTAAGGCTAGGCTTAGTCCCTTGTGATTTCACCTATCTCATTTATGGCCTGCATATTGGGTCTCTTTTTAATTTCCCAGATTTCCCCCATGATAGTGTTTGTGCACCATGAGATATTCAGAAATAGGTCTGTCTTGCCACTGTATCACTAAACGCTTTCCTGCATGACTAAGCTAAGGAGACTTTGCGTTTCTTAGGGGACAGCGATCCAATGTCCTCAGAGTGCTTGATAAACATCCGTACCTGTCAGCCTCACGGCCCCCCCTCAGGGGGAGGGAAGGGTTATTAGCTGCATTGTACAGATGGCAAACTGAAGCCCAGAGAGGTTAGGGGAACCAGCCTTGGGTTACAAAATGAGTCTCGCATAAGAACATAAGAATGGCCATACTGGGTCAGACCAAAGGTCCATCTAGCCCAGTATCCTGTCTTCCGACAGTGGCCAATGCCAGGTGCCCCAGAGGGAATGAACAGAACAGGAAATCATCAAGTGATCCATCCCCCGTCGCCCATTCCCAGCTTCTGGCAAAACCAAGGCTAGGGACACGATCGCTGCCCGTGCCCATCCTGGCTAATAGCCATTGATGGACCTATCCTCCATGAATTTATCTAGTTCTTTTTTGAACTCTGTTATAGTTTGGCCTTCACAACATCCTCTGGCAAGGAGTTCCGCAGTTTGACTGTGCGTTGTGTGAAGAGACTGTGTGCAGGGTGAAGATGGATCCCATTGATAGACTGTCAGCTCTTCATGCAGGGATTGTCTTTTGTGCTGTGTTTGTGCAGCACCTAGCACAATGGGGCCTAGTCAATGACTGGGGCTCCTAGCTAGTACGGTAATACAAATAACAACACATATCCAGCACCTGGCACAATGGACTGGGGCTGTTAGGTCCTACTGAAATTCAAATAAATAATAATAATGTGACCCCCAAGGAGACGACCTAGATTCCTGGGACTCTGTCTGCTGGCAGCTCAGGGAGAGGCAGACTGTCCCTGGTAGGGAGGGGGAGCCAAGGCAGACTCACAGTCCACCCAGCAATAGGGAGTGAGAGGCCCTCCCAGGGAGTTGAGAAAAGGGGAGAAGCCATTTTGGAGTCAGTCTGGAGCCAGCCAGGGCAAGGGCAGGACTGGCTGTGTGGGGAGCTGGGGAGTCCCAGGCCTGCATGCAGGGTTCCCCCTGAGAACTGGCCTCTAGGAACCTGACAGCAGATCCCTCAGCTGGGCTTTTCCCTCTCCACTGATGACTCCCAGTTTGTAGCGTTTCCTGGGAAACTTCCCCAGCCAGGCTGAGTTCGCCCCCCAGCTCCCTAGGTGAGCCCAGTCACCACATGGTCAGCTCTAATCTGGCTGCTAGTCCAGGGCTGCTGCCTGCTGGGAGTGTGTCTGGACGCTGGGCTAGGAGACGACAGTTTGAAGTTTAGTACAGTTGTGTAATCTGCACCTTGAGCCCTGCACCCCTTCATGGTGAGGGGAAATCCTGGGACCAAAGCAGCCTGATTCCTGCCTGAAGAGGATCCCTGCCAGCAGAAATCAGCCCCTCTGCAGTGACTGAGGAGTCCAGAGTCATCTCTGAACCTGAGGATCATTCATGGAGTTTGTGAGTGCACCATCTTCTAGTCAGTCAGTCAGGGAATACATTTTGGGGACCCCCTACTCCCTGAACTGTGTCCTCAAGCCAGGGAGTAAGGGTTTGGGGATTTTATAACCTGCTGCATATTAAACCTGTGGAGGAATTTACCACCTTCTCCCACTTGTGAGTCCTGAACGCAGTCAGCCACACTGCTAAACCACTGCAGAGAAGAATTTTGTGGCCATAGGTCATCAAGGGCCTCAACAAGGTACGCGTACCATGGGACACGAATTTTACATTTGCTACATCAAGTCACGTGACTGGGAAAAGTCACGGGTATTAGCAGCGTGGGCGCTGGTGACCCTAAAAATAGTGTTTTACCCTGTTATGTTATATTTGTCTCCTGTTTAATATAATTATTGTGTCTGTGTTATTTCTTGAAAGTCTCCAACTATCTGGCAAGTAAGTGGGGGTTACCCTGTGGTTAGAATTTTCCTCCCAAGCTGCCCTGGTGACCCTGCCAGGAAGGAGCGAGGGGGGTGGAGGCACCGCCAAATAAATTCATAGGGCAAAATAAAGAAGATACACCCAGATCCAGAAGAACCCAGACCTGTCCATCAAAACCTGTCAGCAGATTGGCATTAAAGAAGGTAACCGGGTGGAGAGGGGGGCACTACAATAACAACAGATTTGAATTGTTCTGGGCATAGGGCCAGAAACCTATGCCCTAGGGGACCAGTGGTGTCAAGAACCTACCCCTGGGTCTGTTATTGTCTGTGTCCTTAGCTGCTCTTGTCGACACAGAGCTGAACCGGGGGTATTTTGCTGGCACTCCCTCTGGGGCTGCCTGTATTGTTGCAGGTGAAATACAGTCCGCAGGTGAAATACAGTCCAGAGCCGAACTTGCCGTGCCCTACAGCCTGGTAGGTTTGTTTCCTGCCATGGCTCCGTGTTTGATGCGGCTCTCAGGAGGTCAGTGAGAACGTGTGCATTCCCATGAGTCACCCCGTGGCTTGAGCAATGCAGAGCGGGTGTGTTTTTCCCACAGAGAAGTAAGCAGAGGTGTGGATCACTTATCCTGTGGCCTCTGCATGGGGCAGAAAAAAATAAATCTTTCCAAGTGTCTCAGGCTTTTATCATCTGTGGGCACCTGAGGATTTGTTTTTGCAAGAGCTTTTAACTCATGATTGTTCACCTCCTCATCAAATGTCACTCAGATTTGCTTGGCTTTCCCCCTGGCCAACTATGAACCTTCCAGCCTGCACTGCTTGGGCTGTAGGAGCTGGAGCTCCTCTATTGTCAGTACTGAGCCAGTAGGGCTAGGGGGCGCTGTGCTGCTGGACCACCTGCCGGAGGAGCCGTAAAATTGAGGTCCCAACCAGGGGTGGTTCCTGAAGAACCCACACCACTTTTTGCCAGAATTGGGGGGTTACCCCCACTCTCCTGGCCCAATTTCAAGGTAGGGAACGAATGAAGGGTGGGCAAAGCAGAAGATAGGGTAGAGAATAAGGGAGGGAGGACCAGAGACCGAGGAACAGAGATGGAGGGAGAGAGACGTGCACGGAAGAGGCATCGATCGAATGACCCATAGGGCAGGGGAAAGGGTGATTTGTGATGAAGACAATGATAAAATGGAGCAAGAAAACCCCACACCGCTTGTAGGTGTTTCTTCTTGAGAGAAGGCAGCTTGTGTTGCAAGTAGGGTTGCCAAGCCTCGAGGATTGGCCTGGAGTCTCCAGGAATTCAAGATTAATCTTTAATTAACAATTATGTCATTTTATGAAACCTTCAGGAATACATCCAACCAAAAGTGGCAACCTACGAGGAGGAAGTACCTTTCCTCCTGCCCTGCCCATTCCATTCCCCCCTCCCTCTGTCGCTCACTCTCCCCCACCCTCACTCCACTCCCTCATTTTCACGAGGCTGGGGCAGGTGGTTGGGGTGTGGGAGGGGGTGAGGGTGGGGATGAGCAGTTCGGAGTGTGGGAAAGGGCTCTGGCCTGAGGCAGGCAGTATGGGCTCTGGGGGGGTGCAGGTTCTGGGGTGGGGCTAGAATTGAGGGGTTCAGGGTGTGGGAGGGGGATCTGAGCTGGGGCAGGAGGTTGGGGGTGAGGGCTTCAGCTGGGGTAGCGGGCTCTGGGCTGGGGACAAGGGAACCCCCTCCTGCACTCCAAACCCAAGTTGAGGCGGGGGGGTGGTGTGCAGGCTTCAGGAAAGAGTTTGGGTATGGGCTGGGGCCAGCAGTTGGAATGCAGAGAGGAGGTGAGGGCTCCAGCTGTGGGTGTGGGCTCTGGGGTGGGGTTGAGGGGTTTGGGGTGCAGGGAGGCTCAGGGCGGGTTGGGGTCTGGGGGAGTGCAGGGTCTGGGAAGGAGTTTGGGTGTGGGAGGGGGACTCAGGGCTGCGGCAGGGGGTTAGGGTGCAGGAGGGGTTTTGGAGTGTGGGCTCCAGGCGGTGTTTACCTAAGGCGGCTCCCAGGAAGCGGTGACATGTCCCTCGGCTCCTAGGCTGAGGCACGGCCAGGTGGCTCTATGCACTGCCACCGCCCTCAGGTGCTGCCCCTGCAGCTCTCATTGGCTGCGGTTCCTGGGCAATGGGAGCTGCTGAGCTGGCGCTCGGGGCAGGGGCCACACATAGGGGCTGTGTCCGCCCCTCTATCTAGGAGCTGAGGGACATGTCACTGCTTGCGGGGAGATGCGCAGAGCCAGGTAGGGAGCCTGCCAGCCCCACACCGACTGGACTTTTAACAGCCCAGTCAGCAGTGCTGACCAGAGCTGCCAGGGTCCCTTTTCGAGGGGGCGTTCTGGTAAAAAAAACAGACACCTGGCAACCCTAGTCAGCATGCTTGCAGCCAGGAAGATTCTTCTACAATTAAAGGTGGAGTGCCCAGAAAAGAGAAGGACGACATCTCAGTCACATGGCTACATGCAGCCTAGTGCCCAGTGAGGAAAGCAGGCCCCACACACTTGGAAATCAGCAGCAGCTTTATTATGCAACTAACAACTCTGCCATATTAACTCTGGACTGTACATGTGTGATGCTCGGAAAGGCTCCTATGAGAGGGGGAAAAAAAAACCACAATAAAAGCAATGATCTTCAGCTATTGATCTTCCAAACTCTGTTTCTATCCATCCACCTTGCATCTAAACACTCTACACTCATATTAAAAACAGCATCGTTGCCACCAGAAAGGACCCCATGTCCTGCCCCTCTAGGGTTAAGGCGAGTACCTAGAGCTGTAGTGTACAGCCCATGTCTGCGCTTACCTAGCTCGTCCTGGAACAAGCTCCTTGGGAAACAGCGCCTCAGCCCTTCCGGCCTGGAATAGGTAGAGGAAGGATTAAGCATTCAAACACGTAACAGCCCATGCCACCGCGGGGATGAAGGGCTCTTGATATTCACTAGGGTGACCAGACAGCAAGTGTGAAAAATCAGGACGAGGGCAGGGGGTAATAGGAGCCTATATAAGAAAAAGACCCCAAAATCAGGACTGTCCCTATAAAATCAGGCCATCTGGTCACCCTACTACTCACACTGTGTCAATGGGCACAGAGACCGGCTATAATCTGATCTGCTACCAAGGGACCTAGGAGAAAAAAGTAGGGGAGGCAAAGCATCAGCACCACCCTGTGGTGAGTGGCTTACATGACTAGTTTCTGCCTTACCCCAAACAGCACTCATTTTTTGGAAAAACAATACAGAGTCCTAAGTGAGCTGTAGCTCACAAAAGCTTATGCTCAAATAAATTTGTTAGTCTCTAAGGTGCCACAAGTCCTCCTTTTTTTGTTTCCCTGCAGTGAGTCCAGGAGGAATTCCCACCAGAGGGGCTGCTGCTGGGCTAGGGTGTTAATTTGGACCCTGCCTTCCTTTGCAATCCCCAAACCTCTTCAAGCGCAGTCAATTAGGACTCTGGGAACAGAGGGGGGTTCCTTTGGGTAAGTCTACACTTGTGGCTATTTCTATCCTGCTAGCACAGGTATAAACAGTGTAGATGGTGAGGCACGGCTTAGGTGAGTAAAGGGACGCTCGAACCCTATGGATACACACCTTACATGCCCATGCAGGGCCTCCCATGCCTACACTGCTATATTTAGTAGGGTAGCATCCTGCCCCTTCCCCTCTGCCAGAGCCTTTCCCCGCCACAGTGAAAGATCCCTCTGCCAGAACCTTTCCCCACTGGAAAGGCAGTGGCAGCTCCCCGAGCCGAGCCTGGCTGCCCTCCCTACCACAGCCGTTCGCCTGTAGCTACCCGTACCCTACATGCTCACGTAAGTGTAGACAAGGCCAACTGCGTAATAAGGGCCAGAGCAGGATGGAAGAGGGACAAGGACAGGATTTAAGGATAATGGAAGCTTTTTTTTTTTTTTTTTTGTTAGCAGCTGTATGGAGATGGCTGCTGTGTTTGTAAAGGGACCCCAGTACCACAGAAATAGCTCAGGATCTGGGACAGGGTGTCATTTTTCCTTGATCTTCTGCACCTCTTTTTTTTTTTTTTTTTAAATTAACACTACTAGACAAATCCTGCAGTTGGGAACCCAGTGTGCAGCACACACGGCCTAGCTATACACCAGGGGTTATTGTAATCAGTGACTGCCCCAAGCCACATCATTCAGCTGGATTTGGATCCAGATCTCAGCGTCCCCAAGTCCACCAGTGCTGGGTTTGGGCTTTCCAGTCTGAGCCCATCTCTCATTGCCATGATCATTTCAAAGCCTCAGCCAACACACTCCAGTGTCCTGAGTCACTGACGCTGCAGGGCTAGCTCCTCAGCTGGTGTGAATCTGCAGAGCTCCATTGCCTTCCATAGCGTGAAGCCAATTTGCGCCATCCAAGGAGCTGGTTCTTGGAGTCTGGTACTGACTAGTGAAGGAATATCTATAGGCCTCAGCAGACTGACTCAAAACTGAGTTCCATCCAGTCCAGGACCCTGTCTCTGTCAGCGGCCAGCACCCGATGGGTCAGAGGAAGATGTCAGAACCTCACAGTAGCAGCTGTGGAAGAATACGTCTCCCAAATCAGCCTCCTACAGATCTCTACTCTCCCCCAAAGCGGAGTTAAGTTAGCACAGGAAGGTACCTGTTATAAATAGAATTCAGCCTGAGAATTAGTCTGAATCCAATATGCTGACAGGCTGAAAAACTTTAAAGGCCCAGCTGGCTTCCAGGGTGACCAGACAGCAAGTGCGAAAAATCGGGATGGGGGTGGGGGATAATAGGAGCCTATATAAGAAAAAGAGCCTAAAATCAGGACGTCTGGTCACCCTAGCGGGCTCTGTAGTGCTCTGAGCTTTCCCAGCCAGCCAGGTCCTTCCTGAAGATGTTGCTCAGAAAGAAGGGGTCTCCTCAGAATCGCCCTGGGCTGTATGGTGGCTGGGGTGGGAGACTCAGAGGGGATGGGAGCGAGAATACAGAGTGACTGTAGGAGAACTACACTGCAAGCTGGACTGTCCCAGGCAAACCGACAGGCTGCTTTAATGGTTAACATGGGCCTGCCTCTGGCTTTTTTTGTGCAGGAGTGTGTGTGGTAGCAAAGAGAGAGCTTGTCCCTAGCTCTACAGAGCTTTGATCTCCTTGTTTCATCATGTGATTCACACCCTTACTGCCGTGTAATATAGGTGAAGGAGGCATGGCCCAGTCTAGTGCATCAGCTCAGTCTAGTAGAAATAGCCTGTTTCAATCATGAGGAGAGAGGTTGCTGTTCTCTGGGTTTATCCTGCCTGACCTGCCAGCCTGGGGCTGGCCAATCACGGTACTGTTATGTAATAAGGGTCCCCTGAGGAATGCATAGTTGTTGGATCATATTGAAGAAGTTCTGTATTAAAAAAATCACAAATGAGTTTGATTCCCCATAATTAGTAATACCCTGGAATTTAAACTAAGGGGGAGGTCTCTTGGTTTTTGGCTGCTAATTGCATTAGTACATCCTAAGACAGAGTGTTCTCAAAGCAATACTTTGTAACAACAGAAACGGCACACAGAGACTCCCCGCCCTTTTGTTGTATTTATCTCTTTGTTAACAATTGTGATTAAAATAGAGATGGAGGATGTATGTGGATGGATGGTTGGTGTGGCTAATAAAGGAACGATCAGGGAGGTGCTAGCCTAAGAATCCAGTGTCCATCAGCCGAAGAAGATGTCAAGTGCAAACAACTAGAGGCCCCCCGGAGGGCAGACTGGAATCCACCCAAGAGCCTCAAGGATGGGAGAACCGAAGAACAAGATAACATCTGGCAGCACAGAGCTGTCAGCAACAGCATGGTGAAGCAATTCCCATAGACTGGCATAGGAATAAATTCCTATAAAAATGGACTCTAGAACTGAGAACTTTGGGGACTGATTCTGCAATCCAGCTTCCAGGAGCATCAGATGTGCATCTGACAAGGCCCTGCTCCCTCCTCTTGTCCAGGCCACCTGTCCAGTGGCTTGGCACGAGCAACTCTAAGGCTGGTAACTATGATAACAACCTTGCAGAACCTGTGTGTTATATATATATATATATATATATATAAAAATAAATAAATATGAAATTGAATGGAATGTTATAGCTATAACTAACTGCTTACTACGATTCTTTCTGTATTCCCAATACATGTGGCATTTTGCCTTTTCCCCTTTAAAAAAGATCCTGCTGGTTTTTATTTTATACATGAGATTGCTAAGGTCAAAGGTTACTTGGTCCATCCTCACCCATGAATTTTAGCAGGTGGATGCTGCTCCTCCCTCTTTTCTCCTGTTTGTGGACTTTGGTGGTGCCCAGCAGTTGTGTGTGTGGGGGATCAACAAGGAGAAGAGAAGTTTAGCAACAGCAGAGAAAGGGGAACCCTGGATTAGCTTTATTCCAGCTCAATCACCACACTATTAATGATAGAAATGGTCTCTGCTCTGTCCTTTGTAGGGCTCAAACACCACATTCTCTTCTCTATAGCCCTGGGCCAAAGCCCTTTAAAGACAACGGAAAGACTGACTTCTATGAGCTTTGTTTGGATCAGGCCAACATGAACAAAGAGGTAGAAGGGGCTTTACTTTATTGGACTCATTCCTGCACCTCTAGGCAGAGATTATAACCATCGCACTGTCCACTATTTCCTTTGACTGACGGTCTGGTCTCACCCTCACTCAGATCCCTGACTAAGGAAATGTATCTGGGGAGTTGTACCCAGTATTCCCCACCTTCTGCCTCTTTATATCTGAGGGTCTCTCTGATGAGTCCTTGCTGAGGACTGTCTAGTAGTATTGCCCTGATCTTCTTTGACTAAAGACCAGGAAATATGGGCTTCTAGGGCTCCATCTGTGTCTTTGTATTAACCAGGTGTATCTTCTTCCTGCCTCATTTACCTACCAGGCTCCTCTGATCAGCGAAGCAGCAGAAAAGCTTCCTGACTCAGGATACCGAGTCACTCTACTGCTCAGTGCAGCATCTGCCAACCTGCCAGACTTGAGGGCCAGCCTGTGATCTGGTTCTGCAGATCCTAGGCTCAATGCAGATCCTGGCAGCTGTGTAGGAATGTGCCTGAAAGCCGCTTTTGTGCGCCACCCCCACCAACTTGGAGGGGATCTGGCCACTGGGCAGGCCCCCCAGCATAAAGTAGAGCAGCCTCAGGGATGCCGCAGCCATGCCCTCTTTCCCTCAGGAACGCCCCCTTCTCCTCAGGCTGGGAGGAGGGTGGTGTTGGAGCCCTTACAACAGGCCGATGGCACCCATTACAGAAGAGGGCCATCACACAGTGGATGACCAAAGCACACAGTGCAAATTAGACCCCATTGGTGCCATGACAGGACCTCTGCCTCCCCACTGGCATCTCCTTGACCCACACCCTGGGACCTCTGCTTCCTCACTGAACTAGCCTAAGGACATTACTTACATTCACATACCCAGGCCAGGCCTTCTGATTTGGGTCTGTCTGTCGGCATGCTGGACAGTGCGCCCTAGGGAAATCATAGAATATCAGGGTTGGAAGGAGCCTCAGGAGGTCATCCAGTCCAACCCCCTGCTCAAAGCAGGACCAATCCCCAACTAAATCATCCCAGCCAGGGATTTATCAATGGCTCTCCTGTTAATGGCTTACCTTCTCCAGGGCTAACTTTCAGAGCTTCAGCCTCTCAACAAAGAGAGCAGCTTTCAAGGTATCTCACAGGAAATCAAACTGTAGCAGATCATGGATGCACTGGTGCAGCACCTCATGCTGGTCATCTTGGGAATTAGCTCAACTCCAGCTCTGGAGCACCCTTTACTGGCCAGTGTCTCACCTGCCTCAGGCCCCATGTCCCTCCCAGACCCCAGTGCCCTTTACCTCAGGGTTCTGCCCCAGCAGTACCCCCACACTCTGGGTCTCCCCTCCCAGGGGAACCTCCAGCCCTCTAAGCCCACTTCGCCTCAGTGGCTACTGCCAGTCATCATCTGGCCCCCTTTCTCTGGGGCAGACTGCAGTCTGTAATGGCCACTCATCATTGGCAAGGGGTTAGGACCAGCTGCCTCTGCCTATTCCCAGGCTGCACCTCTGTAGCCCCAGTACCCACATAGGCCTTTATCAAGACCTCAGCCTAGGGAATTGCCAGGCTGGAGCTCCTCTTGCCTTTACCCTGCCTTAAGTACCCTTTTCACCCAAGCAGCTACATCCTTCTCCTGCCAAGGCCAGGAGCCCTTCTTATACTGGCCCAGCCATTAGAGAGGGTGCAGAGCATAGGAAATACAGTGCAGAAGTGGCCAGTGGGCTGGGGTAAGGTGAAAAATATGGAAATCCAGTTTCCTGCAGGATTCAGAAGGCATTTTTGCCATCAGCTGATTCTTTCTCTTCTGAGCTTTCACCTCCGTACTGAATGCCTGGCCAGGTCTGGCTGTTCAGGTCTGACAGGCACGGGGGGGAGTGGAGGAGCTGGGTGCTTCTAAGAGGAAGCCAGAGTGCGGTGTGCGAGTGCTAGACATGCAATCAGAGCAGTGAGTCTGAGAGGGAACACGTTTCCGGTCCCAAATCTAGGAGCAGCACTCACGAGAAGCTGATCGTTCACTTACAGAGTGCTGGCAGATTTTGTCCACCATCTGGGGATGGTCGTGCCAAGCCTTCTTGCTGTTAATCTGCTTAGGCCAAGCCCATCCCAGGAGCTGAAAACACCCAGCCAAGGCTTTCTGACACCTCTGCAACACAAGATGGGACAAGGAGGGTTTGCATCATGAAAAGAGCCGGAATCTGCGGTCACTCTGCAGTGAAAAGCCAGCTGAAATGATCAATGAGGGAAAGGAATGTGGGGGTCACATGGTATCCTGCTGACCCTTGGTGTCTCTTTGTTCCTATTAATGGTGGCTCCTGGAGTTTGATCTTCATGGTGGCTGCAGTTCAGTGACTTCGGAAGTGGCTGCTGGGAGCCATAAAACATCTCCACTTGTGTGTCCATTGAAGGCTGGGGAACTTGCTTGGGTAAGCGGGTGGGGCTGAGATTTTGCACTTTTGGGAGGCGTCTCCGGAGACAGATCTACCAGGAGAGCTGGAGCAGTCTGGGCCTGCTGCACCAGGGAGCGCATGGCAGTGGGACTCACCTTGCCCATGTCGGGGTCCTCATCCTGTAAGTGAAGGACCAGTGGGACCAGGCTGCGAGTCACTTCCTCCAGCAGCAGGTGCTTCTGCCTCCTCTTCACTGTGTTAAGCAACTCTGTAAAGAGCGTGATGGCAGCAGAGCGCACCTGGGGTCTCACCTGTGATGGACACACAACCATGAGGGGATCTCACTGAGGGGGCGTCACACTCTCCTTACGGGGTGAGCTTGGCATAATGCAAACCACAGATAGGGGCCAGTCTGGCTAATAACTCCATGGTCCGCCCACCGAGAGGGCACCCATTTGCAGAAAGGTTTGGGTGGAGGGGCAGACAACACAGGCTAGGACAGTGGTTCCTAAATTTCCCTGGAGGCCTCCTGTAAGTGCTGACTCCATCCACAGTGAAGGGCTCTTTGGAGGGGTTCTTTAATGGGTTCAACCCTTTCATAGTTTCATAGCATTTAAGGGCAGAAGAGACCATTCGCTCATCTAGACGGCTGTCCTGCAAAACACAGGACATTACATTTCACTCCAGGACCACTACATTGAGCCCGTTAACTTGGGTTACATTAAAGCATATCAGTCCTCAGGAGACAAAAAGATTGCGTGCGACACGCAGTCAACACGCGAGACCAAGGTGTCACCAGTGCCTGAGGTCCAGGCAATGGCTGGGAACTGATCAGGTCAGATATGCCACCACTATGACTCCAGAGTCACAGCACTGCATGGGTGCGGATGGGCAGGGCAAGAGCCCCCGACTTACGGCACTGAGCAAGGGGATTAGCTTCCTGGCCACACTGGTGAGCTCATTCCCATCCAGGCTCTGCAGAAGGTTCTGAACAGCTGAGATGGCCTCCAGAATACTCCCATCATCCACCTCATCCGAGTCCCAAAGGATGGCAGGCAGCAGGGCCTTGACTTGTTCCACCTACACGCACACACACCCACAGGGGCTCATCAGATCTCCCAGCCCTCCAGTGGGTACAAGCCACAGTCCCGGGGCTGTATTTATTCTACCCTGTGGCACCAAGTCAGAGAGAAGCTCATTCTCCACTATTTGAGGCATGGTGCTTTAGAATCGACGGGAATGCCTGACGAAGCAATCAGTGAATCCTAACCCAGTCCCAGGGCATTCTGGTGTAGTGTGGGCAAAGCTGTGATTTGCTTCAGGGCTTTTCTCTCTTTTCTGTGCAATATTATTAATTATTATTATAGCAGGGGCTGGCAGCAATCTCCATAATTAAGGCTGATACAGAGTTTCCATTCAAGCTGCTCCTTTTGACAACGCTCCTAAAAACATTCCCTTTTTGGATGAAAATTTTCCATGCTGTCACCCCAGTCATTTGTGATTTTTTCTGGGGAGATTGAACAAAATCCCTTCAGATATCTCTGAGCAGTAGGACAGTTTTTCCACTAACAAACAAACAAACAAAAACTTCTATCCACCTTCTTTTCCCAGGCAGATAATCCCCCAAATGGTGAAACTTTGGAAAAAATCAAACCTGGCCCATGGGGAGTCCTAGGTGAGCTGAACCCTCTGGAAAGTTTGAGAAACTTGGAACTGATACTGTAAGGAATTGAAATAGCATTTGGGGGCAGGATCAGAAATGCTCTTTAAGAGAGTGCTCTGCCTCTCCCAGGGCCAGAGACTTTGGGGCCAGCTAGCCCCATGCATTAATGAGATGCAGCTGAGGAGACCACAACTATTTTGGGCTGCCAGGAAGGAAGGGGAAGCAGGAGCAGTGGGGAGGGGCTCCTAGAATTCCCTGGGAGGGAAGACAGAGGGAATCTGTTGGGGGGAAAAGGGCCTCCGGGAAGGAAGCCTTGGAAAGCAGTCCTCCCCCAAGAGAACAAAGAACTCTGCAGAGCCTGGGGGCAAAGAGCTTGCAGAAAGGGTGCCCAGGAAGGGGGGGGGGGTCAAAGTTAAGTTTTCTTATGTTTAGTAAAGGGCGGGACCTTTGTTGAAGGTGAGCTCAGAAGAGGAGACATGGTAATGGCAAAAAGAAAAAAGAAAAGGAGTACTTGTGGCACCTTAGAGACTAACCAGTTTATTTGAGCAGAAACCCCCCCCCCCAAGACGTTCTGGTTAAACTTGGATTATTGCTGTGCACATTGTAAGATGAGCTATTGCCAGCAGGAGAGTGAGTTTATGTGTGTGGTTTTTGGAGGGGGGGTGTGTGTGTGGGGGGGTGAGAAAACCTGGATTAGTGCTGGAAATGACCCACCTTGATTATCATGCGCATTATAAAGAGAGGTTTCAAAGAGGGATGGGCTATTACCAGCAGGAGAGTGAGTTTGTATGTGTGTCTGTGTCTGTGTGTGTGGGGGGGAGGGGGGGGGAAGAGTGAGAAAACCTTGATTTGTGCTGGAAATGGCCTTCCTTGATGATCACTTGATGATCACTTTAGATAAGCTGTTAGCAGCAGGACAGTGGGGTGGGAGGAAGTTTTGTTTCATGGTCTCTGTGTGTATATAATGTCTTCTGCAGTTTCCACGATATGCTATGCATCCGATGAAGTGAGCTGTAGCTCACGAAAGCTCATGCTCAAATAAACTGGTTAGTCTCTAAGGTGCCACAAGTACTCCTTTTCTTTTTTCTTTTTACGAATACAGACTAACACGGCTGTTACTCTGAAACATGGTAATGGCAGAAGATCCTGTTTCTGATTTCTAGTCCATTGGACATTGTCAAGTTTGGATTCTGAGGGTTTTATTTCTGGCCTTCAAAGGCTTGTTTGTCTTAATAAATGAGCCTGAATAAGGGTGTTATCGACCAAGGCATTTGTGAAGTCCCAGTTCAAGCCTAGGAGGGGGAACCGCAGGCAGTGCTGCAATGCTGGGTCTTGCCACCGGAGGGGGCTACGAGACAGGGTTTTGTGTGAGGCACTCCCTAAGATCTTTCGACCAATCAAGTTCTTCCTTTGTGACAGCACCAGGAATGGTCTCTCCAAGCAAGGAACAGGAATGCTGCTGGGGTAATTTGCATGGGGGAGAATGATAATGTCCACCTGAAATACAAGCCGTAAAATCCCATCTAAAATACTCTCAGAGGAAAGATCTGCACGGCCTCACAGCTTGAGGGGCTGTTGTGAATCCCATTACTGCTGGGGAAATGGAGGCACCGAGAGGGTCAGTGACTTGCGTGGCAAGTGAGCGGCAGAGGTGGGCTCAGAACATTGCCCCTCACTGCCTGCCCAGAACTCAGTCCACCTCGTAGTTTTCCAGTTAACCAAGCCTGGGCTCTCACCTTCCCTGGCTGGGTTGCCAGGATGCCGAGTCCTCTTAGACCAAGTGAACGGAAAACTGGGCTGGGGTGTTTTGTCCACTCCTCGAGACGGTCCAGAGTGTCTGGATGTTGCAGCTTCTCGGCCTCTTTGTAACGCAGAAGCTGAAAAAACCAAAGAGCGAATCAGCAGCACGGTGCTTACCGGAGAACTTTGTGTATCGGTTCTCTGGAGAGGCATCCTAGCCTACAGGTTGTACCGTCCATTGCTATACATCAGCCCCACTCTGTGTGACGCCCCGTCTTCCCACTGACTTCCTGGGGGATCTTTTACTATGATCCTGTCTCCTCCACACCCACTCTCAATGCCCCTCTTTGCTTGTCCTTAGTGACGTCGCAGGGAGGGACCTTTCATGGAGCTGCAGGGAGGCTGATACCGACAGGAGACCCAGCTGCCCTTCGGGAGAGTCCAGGCTGATGCCATTCTATAGAACCTTAGTTTCTTGGCGATTCCGATCAGTCTCCTGACCATGACTTTGGAGCAACCAAAGATGCCCTGAAGGATCCATCTCAGATTTTACACTGAGCTCAGAGCATGCTGGGATAGGACTGGGGGAGGCTAGTCAGTGCTGCATGGACACCTGGCAATGTGGACATGACCAATAAAGGTCATAGTTATGTAGCACAATAATGAGTCTCAAAGCCTTGATTTAAGGAGTTGCTCACTAAGCTAGGACACAAGACCCTATCGCTCTCATCAGCTAATGAAACTTACCTCTACAAAGAAGGCCATCATGGTCAGCCTGTGTTTCTCATCACCTCTGTCGAGGAGCGGGATCACTAGGTCCAGTAGGATCCTTGTGGTCTCAGGGCAAGCACAGTGCAACATGGCTCTGTGACATAAAAGCGGAAATACCTTTGTTAGTAAGGGAAGAAGCACATTCTGCAACAAGGGGGTGGGGAGGTCACCCTGGGGCAATATGGCAGCCCGGAAGTGAGGAATCTTTCATTCTGGAATTGCTCCCACTAGCAGGACCGAATGCATGGAAAGCACTTGTGTATTACCTGGCCAGCAGGCTCACCCCATGGAGGTGATCTTTGGGGCTTTGTAGAAGGATCCAGCCTTGCTCCTTCTCCATAACACTCAGCTCGAAACGGCAGCCAACACAGAGAAGCAGCATCTTTATAGCCTCCACTGCAGAGCTAGATTCAAACAACACACCAGCGTGAGTGAGTGCCAGGAGCCCCCTCATGGTAGGTCTGTCAGGGAGTGACGGATCCACTTGATGGAAAGCTCAGTGTGTGGAAAGACACACAAATGGTTTAAACAGAGCTCAGGAAGGCACAGGTTCGTGACTGGGGTTCCCAGGCACTGTAGTAATACAATTTAATAATATGAAGAAGGATAAAGAGTTCTGAGCAAATCCTACAGGCATTTGCACATCAGCACTAGGGCATGCCAGTGTCTCAGAACAGGAGAATCTAAGCCCTTTCGTGTCGGACCCACATTCCTTTGACACACTGGCAAATTGGCTCCCACTAGGTTCTCCCCATAGCTGCTGGGATAGTCTTTCTACTTCCTCTGCAGTGCATAGATAAGTACGTCATTTACCACTGAGGGACACCCTTGCAACCTAAGCCCTGCCTGCTAACTCCCTCAGAATTAGAGAGAGCTACGGAAAACCTGCAGGGTCCACATGAGAGTTGGAGAAGAGAACTATGACTGTCCACATAATTAGACCCTTGGCTTTACAGTAGGCGCAGTACCTGGTGTGGATGCTCTGCTGGCTGCTTTCCCTTCCAGAGACCGTATCGCCTGGCAGGCTCTGTCCCAGGCTGAAATGGACTTCGAGAAGAAGAGCCATGAGCAGCTGAGGATAGAGGCGCTTTGTGGCATCTTTGGACTTGCTCACCGAGATCATCTCATAGAGGGCGCATGTGGCCTGAAGAGGGCACAAGACAGACACAAGCTTACTTGGAAATCCTACTCCCTCCTGCATCAGTTCTCATGGCTCCCTGCTTATATACTATGAAACTCCCCTGATTCATGGAGAAACAAACCGAGCTAAACTGCCCCTAACAGCAGGGTGGGCGAAGCTGGGCACTGGCAGTTCGAAGGCTTTGCCTTGGGGAGCCTGGTGACACTAGGCTGCATTGCCACACAGGGGGCCTATCTTTGATTTCGGATCTCGCAGAGCTTCCTGACCTGCAGGGGCTGCAGAGACAGCATGCTTGGGGTGGGGGTAATACCTCATGGGACTAAGAGTGGGAGGGCATAAATTAATGAAGAGAAGAGTGGCTCTTTCATCAGCTTCCTCAGCATCTTTCTTCTCCCTCATTTAGACTTGCACTGTTATTCTTTCATGATTGCATTGTTTCTTGGCTTCCAAGTGCCTCAGAGGGGCCGTTTCTTCTGCATCTGGGATATGGGGTGGGGGGGTGGAGGTGGGGGGGCGCTGAGACCCTGCTTTTTGGTCAAAGTCCATGAGCAAAGCTCTCAGTTCGTGTTCTGGGGCTTTCTTCTTAAGAGCCCCCTTTCTTGACATAATTTTTCAAGTTCTTTTGAGTCAAGACTCTCATAGAATTGTGATTCATCCATTGTAACTCATCTTTAACCCTTAAAACTCAATATCAAATTTAAACTTTAAATAGTGTTGGGTTATGATCTTTAAGCCCAATTGACCTGTGGCATGTGAATCCTGTGCTGACTACTCCAATTGTCACGCCCTCTGGAGTGGTTCACAACTGAGAGTGCCAAGCTTAGGTCTGACTGTCATAAAACAGGGCAGGCACCCCAAACTGGTGGTGTATTCAATAATTAAATTTCACAAAGCCAGTAACAATTGTGCATTCCTGGATTACTGTACCAGTTTTACCAGGGACAGTTTTACCACAGACAGTCCCCTTAGACATTCCAGCCTATCTTGCCACCCAGACAAACTGAACTTTGTGATAACAGGTTATTAAAACCAAAAATCACACCACATCAGGTTACTCCCAACCCCAAAGGGTCAGTCACTTACCCTAGGTCAATTGGTACTCTGGATCTCACACCATAAACAACACTGGCAGCCAATTCTCTAGTAAACTAACTAAAGATTTATTAGCTAGGAAAAAGAAATGAGAGTTATTGAGAGGTTAAAGCAGGTAAACTACATTAAAAGGTGAGTCAAAATTTGTAAATCCAGAGAAGTAGTAATCTCTTGGTTTCCCAAAAGTCTTTTCAGGAACCCAGATGTTTCTGGGGATCTCCACTTTGCATTTGGTAACTTCCCTGTAAGAGTCCAAACAGTCAGAGATACAGGATCATTCCTTGACATCTATTTTATAGCTTTTCCAGAAAAAACAATCTGAACAGTGTCTTTACCCACGTGGGTTTTGATGAGTAGGAAATGCAGACTGAGTCTGTGAATTCCTGTTGTCAAACAAAACAGCCCTTGCTTTGAAGTTAGCAGTCTTCTTCATTTACATTTCCAAGGCTCCAATTATGTTTGATGGGTGTTGCGGGGTGGTGACCCCACTCTGGCCCTGAAGGGGTTAAAACAGCCCTGGGAGAGGGCTGCCCCGGGGAGCCAATAGTAAAATCAGCTCTGGAGAGGGCTGTGGCTGGGAAAAGGAGTGAAAGCACCTTAGTAGCTGACCACAGGTGTGACCAGCTCCATTTGGGCTTAGCTGGCTGAGGCTAAGGGCTGAAGGAGTCTCACTCTAGCCCTGGAGTGGGAAGGGCTAGCTGCCTGAGAGCGAGGTACCTGAAGTGGAGCAGGGCTGGGGAGCTCCAGCCTGGTAACCCCCCAGGCTGCAGGCCTCGTTTAAGGGCAAAAGGTACTGGGGCAGCCCGGGGATAGGCAAAGGTAGCAGGTCTTACCCCTTTGCCAATGATGGGTGGCCATTACAGATTGCAGTCTGCCCCAGTGAGCGGGGGCTAGATGGTGACTGGCAGTAGCCACTGAGGCAAGATGGGTTTAGAGGGTTGGGGGTTCCCCTGGGAGGGGAGACCTAGACTGTGGGGGTACTGCTGGGGCAGAACCCTGAGGTAAATGGGCACCAGGATCTGGAGGGACATGGGGCCAGTGGCAGGTGAGACACTGGCCAGCAGAGGGCACTCTATATGCTGGAAAAGAGCTAATTCCCAGATGACCTGCAGGAGGTGCTGCACTGGTGAGTCATCGCTTTGCTACAGTGGGTAATTTTAATTACAGGGATATACATGATGCAAATGTAATCCTAGAATATCAGGGTTTGAAGGGACCTCAGGAGGTCATCTAGTCCAACCCCCTGCTCAAAGCAGGACCAGTCCCCAATTTTTGCCCCACATCCCAAATGGCCCCCCCAAGGATTGGGCTCACAACCCTGAGTTTAGTAGGCCAATGCTCAAACCACTGAGCTATCTCTCCCCCACTCAGCAAACAAGAATCCTTCATTACTTTTCATAAAGTTTACACATCAAGTACATTCTCATTTTAACACTAATGCACACTTTTAATCTATGGTTAACCAATTACAGGGATATACACAATATGATAGCAATCAACAGGTTATAAAGATAAGTGTTTCCTTTAATTTTTCCTTTGAACAAAACAAACACACTGGTGAACTGGCCTGATTATACTACAATACCTTTTGATGCTCCTTTGATTTCTATTAACCTATGAGTGAATTAGCCAGCAGCCCTATCCTGAGCTGGCACCAGGGTAGACAGCATCACAGGGGTTTCTCAGAGCTCCAACATGGATGTGATGAATGGACCTTCCCCCCCGCAAGGGTTTGTCAGGACATTATGCAGTAGCCCCAAAACGGAGGGGTTAGTCTGTCCCCGTAAAGGTAGTGGTGCTAGGGGTCAGCCCACCCTTGTCACATAGTGTGGCCCTGTAAGATTTTGAGATGTCTGCAAGGAGCTGGGAAATACTGGTAGGGAAGAAGTGGTCCAAGGAATAAGTCGTGTTCAGGAGGAACTCCTGTTATGTTTCTGTAAGGACCTGGGACCAGGAGCCTTGCAAAGTGGGAGGGCCAGGGGTCCCCCCCTCCCAGCCAATTGGGATGAGCTTTAGGAAGGGGATCAGCATACATGCTGCCTCCTCCCTCCTAGCAGAGCAAAGAGAAGGCTGAACTCAGGGGTGCTGGAACCCTTTGTATAGTGGGGGTGCTGAGAGCCATTGAACCAAACTAGAAACCGTTTCAAGCCAGGGGGTGCTGCTGCACCCCCATACCCTGAGTTCCAGCACCTCTGCCTGAACCCTCTGAGCCTGAGGACTGACAGGGGGGAAAAGGGCCACCAGAAGAAGCTGGCTACGGCCCCACAGCTGGCTAACTTACAACCCAGCATAAAGGAGAAGACTGGAGGATCCCTGCCTGCAGGAGAGGCGGAAGGACAGCCTGAAGTAAATACCCCCTCCAGGAGGAGCGCTAGGGGGCCGGGACGTCTGTCTTATGGAGGGAAACCAGAAGGACTGTTTGAAACACAGCCCAGCTGCTGCCAGGGCGGCTGGGAGCAGCTTTGAGGAAGCTGCTCAGCAGTTGGGTGGGAAGAAGCCACAAGGAGCCACAAATCCAGGGCAGGAAAAGCAGAAGCTGCGGACCCATGGGAGTTGCTGAGGAGCAGCGCAGGGAAGTGGTGAGGGATTGAAGAAACAGTCCTTTGCAGCCTAACATGGGGTCCCTGGGCTGGAACCCAGAGGAGAGGTCGGGTCTGGGCTCCCCAGCAAGAGGCAAAGTACCAACCTCAGGACTAAGAGGCCAAGAATGATGAGTCTCAGATGGAGGCTGAGGGCCTGGCACAGAGGCCACTAGATGTTGGATTTTCCCATATTGGACTTTTCTGTTAACCCTGAAAGAGGTGACGTGGCAAGAGGGCCAGACCCTGGAACCTGTGGAGTGTTGCAGAACCAGGAGGCTGGACAAGGGGACACCAGCATGGAATAAGCCCTGCAACATTAAGTCCTGGCATGAGGAGGTGCGTTGGTGGTGAGTGTGCCCTGTGACACAGAGACATAGGCTAGATTTAACTGTATGGGGCCGTGGATGTTCGAATTGTGACTTACGGCAGCAGACGTGTGAGATGCTTGGTGCTCAGAGCTGTGGTAACTCTGCAGCTTCACAACCAGGTTCTCCATCACCTGTCCTCCGAGGGCCGGGTCAGCAGATAGGAACTGCCACAGCTCAGCCAAATTGCTAGAAATTCAGAAATACGGGCAACATGAGGGACTGGATGGCTTAGGAGAAAAGTTATTAAACCTCTTCACCAATGTAACCTCTCTGTAAGAGAAATCCTCCTGTGCAGCCAACTCCCTGCCCAGCAGTCCAGTCCCCAGAGCTTGTGCAATTCAGTGTGGCACATGAACAAGGACTCCATGATCCTCAGATTGGGAATCACTGGCACAGGATATGGAGCCTTTCAGTTCAAGGCTGCCAGTGTGGATCTGGCCTCAATTGGTCATGACCTGTTACTGGCTGATGGCTAATACAGCCTCTCTGGCAGCAGGTTCATTTCCTATATGAAATGAACTAAGGGTCTTGGACCAGTGCCCAATGCACACTGTCCACATTATAGAGTCAACCACCCTTGTTGGTAGGTTCAGGGATTGAACGGGACATGGAGGCTGAACTAGCCTCTCTTGCCTAGACAGCTGCCCCTCCAGCCATGAGCTCCGAGTATTGTTAGGAGCAGTGTGGAGGAAGCTTGCATCGTCACTTCCTGGGCTGCAGCTGAGGTCTTCATTGTCCATGGGTGTCATTGGGGCGCCTTTCACCAGCATTAAATTCCCTTTTAAAAAGGGGGTGGGAGGATGCAGCAGGTGGCTTAGATCTCCGCAGCGCTCAGTCAACAACTGTGCGAGGGAGAGTTTCAGTGGCGTCCTCTGATATGGATTGTTTTTGGAACTCACTGCTTGGGATCATCCATCAGAAAACCACGCTTTGCGTAATCACTGTTGCTCAACTTTTCCTGCCCAAACACAAATGTGTTTCAGACAGCAACGGTTCCACCTAGGATAACTATCTGTCTGCTCAGATGAAGGAGAACAGAGGAATGAGCTCTGTGCTTGCCAGCCAGAGTAGCAAAGGGATAGTGAACTCAAGAGCACATACTTACATCCACCCATTGCTCCAGGACCCATGGGCAGTGACCGTAGGAGGGGGACTGCGCTTTTGAAAACCCCTCCCACAGTCAGATCTCTAACAAGTGCAAGGGGCCGGGAGAGGGGGACTGGGAATGAGAGCTCCTGCCTTGCACGTGGGGAGACCCATTCAGGGAATGGGGGAGAGGGATCTCTGACAGGTGGATTTTGCTCTCTGTGGTTTGTGGCTGAAAAGAGAAGAGCCATCAGGAAGAGAGGGCAGGTAATTTGCCCCATGTAGAGCAGGGGAGATCAGTCCTCAACAGTCAGTGCTTTATACCTGGCCTTAGTAAGACTAAACAATGTGTTCAGGGGTGAGGTGATCATATAGGGCCTCAAAGGATCGCGTGAGGCCTGAAGAGTGGAGGCATTTCGTACCTGTTTGTAGGGAAGGAGTAGTCCAGAAGGCATGAGATCACTGTGTCCAGATGCTCCGCCTCGCCAGCCAGCAGGCCCACTAACTTCATCATCAGTGTCCTGGAGCTGGGCTGCTGGACTGAATCCAACCGGCTGCAAACCCCAGCCACAAGGTCTGCTGCCTGCGAGAGAAGGAACCAGATGAGACAGGACAAGGCTCTCATCCCATACTGCAGCTCGGGCAAGAGGGAACCTCAGCATCACTGGAGAAACAGGGTTAGCCTCTAGGTTTTGCCTAAAAGTCACAATTGCCTATATTATTGCCCGGGTTCAGTTCAGAGCCTTACAAGGTGCATTGTCGCAAAGACCACATATCAATGGCTTAAGGGAGATGAGTCCTGTCTATGCACAATACAGGGGTAACATAAGAATGTCCATACTGGGTCAGACCAGTTGTCCATGTAGCCCAGTATCCTGTCTTCTGCCGGTGCCAGATACTTCAGAAGACATGAACAGAACAGGACCATTTATCAAGTGATCCATCCCCTTTCGTCCAATCCCAGCTTCAATCAGAAGGCGTAGGGGCTGGGGTTGCATCCCTGACCACCTTGGCTAATAACTATTGATGGACCTATCCTCCAGGAACTTATCTAATTCTTTCTTGAACCTGGTTATACTTTTGGCCTTCACGACATCCCCTGGTTACGAAGTGTGTTGTGTGAAGAAATATTTCCTTAGGTTTGTATTAACCCAGGTTTGTGTGTGTGAAAAGATAAATAACACTTCGCTATTTAATTTACACCAGTCATGATTTTATAGACCTCTGTCATATCCCCCCTTAGTCGTCTCTTTTCCAAGCTGAACAGTCCCAGTCTTATTAATCTCTCCTCATACGGAAGCTGTTCCATCCCCCTCAGCATTTTTGTTGCCCTTCTCTGTACCTTGTCCAATTCTAATATATTATTTTTGAGATGGGGTGACTAGAACTGCAAACAATATCTGGGGGTACCATGGATTTATACAGAGGCAATATGATATTTTCAGTCTTATTATCTATCCCTTTCCTAACATTCTGGTAGCCTTTTTGACTGCCGTTGCACACTGAGTGGATGTTTTCAGAGAATTGTCCATAACGTCTCCACCCTTGAGTGGTAACAGCTGATTTGGACCCCATCAGTTTGTATGTATAGTTGGGATTATGTTCTCCAATATACAGGAATCAGACTAGATGATCTGATGGTTCCTTCTGGTCTTAAACTCTCTGAATGTATGACTGTTCCCAGCACTGGGAATTCTAGTTTCCATCCATCTCAGCAGCGGTGCCTCATACCTTCTCCACCTTAGTCCCACCGCTGTTCACCATGGCAGACAGCAATCCCTCTGCAGTTGACTGGCAGTTATTGTTGCAGTGATCCGTCAGGCCATCCATAACAGTCAGAATGAAATCTGTCTTCTCTCTTGGGTTGAAATAGACTCCAAAGAGCTGAAGCATACAGGAAAAAGTGTAATTTACACAAGGGCTCTTCCTGATTCTACTGGGGGCTGATGAGTACTGGAGCCCAGAGAAAGCCCTGTCTGGAGGTTGCAGGTCCTCTCCAGCTTCTAGGGGCTCTGTTTTACTCCTTTCTATTACAGGGCCCCAGCTGCTGATGTGGCTTCTGCTGCGAAACCATGTCACTCGCAGTGAGGCAAGAGGACTTGTCAAACCATTACAGTGACCCACCTGGGAGTGCTGCCGTGCACTTCAGGATGTGCATTTAGCAGTGTCAGACACCTACTTCTCAGGCATCCGAGGTGCAAGGGTCACCACTAAAAGATCGGCAATTGCGGGATCCATGTAGCGATATCAGTCATGATATTACTACGCAGTCTTTGACTGTGACTGTATGCGATACCCTCCTACAACACATCCAGCATAAATACAGCACCCGAGTCCTGACGACACCACCATAACCACGCTTCCTGGCTTGCAGCCTGATCCAAAGAACATTGAAATCAATGGAAACACATTCACTGGCTTCCATGGGTTTTCGATCAAGCCTATATAGTATAGACCTCGTTGTCACAGCTTCTAACAGCCCAAAGTGCTAGAGCAGTAGGCTCTCAACCTTCCCCATATGGACACTCCCAGAGTCCCCTTCCAAACTAGCCAGACCCCTGTCCCATTTGGCAATAAAGAAAGGGCATGGTAGCTGTGCCCCCCAGGTTGGGAACCCATCTGCTAGAGCAGTGGTTCTCAGTCGGGGATACACATACCCCTGGGGCTATGCACAGGGGCAGCAGGTTTGTTTAATTTTTGGTGGTGCCCAGAATGAGTCCAAGTCCCGTCTCCCCACACACCTGCCTAAGGCTCTGGGAGGGAGTCTGGGTGTGGGAGGGGGTTTGGGGTGCAGGCTCTGAGACGGAGTTTGGGTGCTGGGTCCAGGCTCTGGACTGGGGCAGGGGGCTGGGGTGCAGGAGGGGTTGCGGGCTCTGGGAGCGAGTTTCGGTGCAGGAGGGGGTTGGGGTGCAGGCTCTGAGAGAGAGAGTTTGGGTGCGGGCTCTGGGAGGGAGTTTGGGTGCGGGCTCTGAGCTGGGACAGAGGGTTTGGGTGCGGGAGGGGGCGTGGGGCTGGACCAGGGATGAGGAGTTTGGGGTGCGGCAGGCAGGCTGCCCTGGGGCAGGGGTGGGGGGCCAGAGAGGAGGACTACCCCCCCCGCCCTCTCCCTGCTGGCGGCAGTAAGCTCTGGGGGAGAGGTGGGAGGAGCAGCCCTGGCCCCCCCGGCACGACACTCACCCAAGTCCCCCCAGGCTGTTGCTTAGGAGATCTAGCCAGGATAAGCCAACCCTTCCTCAGAGTCGACTCGGAGTCACCTGCCGGGGGGGGGAGGGGGGCTGCCATACACCTCCTCCCCTCTTCCCTCTGCAGATGCAGCAGCCACTTCAACCTGCCCCCGGCACCGCTCCCTTGTAGCCGGCAGGGGCAGCAGCTGGCGACGGAGGGAGTGCAGCGCGGAACTGCAGGGGGCAGCCGGCCGCTGCCCAGGGCAGGCAGAGATGCTCAGGGAGGTGCGTGGGGGCGACAGGCGGGGCCGGGGCAGAGACCCAGCCCTGAACATTTGTAGAGCCAGGCCCCCCAAGCCCTGAATTTGCTCGAGCCCGGGCACCATGGGCCCATATAACTTGCTGCCCCTGGGGATACTCAGAGGTCTTCCTGGGGGTACATCAACTCATCTAGATGTTTGTCTAGTTTTACCACAGGCTACATACAAAGCACTAGCCAAGTCAGTACAAACTAACATTTCATACAGACAATGACTTGTTTATACTGCTCTATGGACTATATCAGTGTTTCTCAATCTGGGGGGGTCATGGGATGGGTTTAGGGGGGTCACACGTGCAGGGCCACCATTAGCGGGTGGGAAGCGGGGGCCCCGCAAAGCTAAGATTCATGCAGAAGCTGAAGCCCAAGCCAAGCCCTGCTGCCTAGGGTTGCCAACTTCGTAATGTTTAAAAACCCGGACACTCATGCAGGAATGTCAGACCTCTTCTGCCCTGCCTCTTCTCTCCTCCCCCACCCCCCCCAGGCCCCACCCCCCATTTGGTCGTCTTCTCCCCCTCCTCTTTGCTCGCTGCTCTTCCCCTCTTCCCTGCCCCGGTCCAGGTCAGGAGCAACTTGCCTGCGGAGCCGGGGCTGGAGCTGCAGCTGCATGATGTGGGTAGGAGGTGGCCCCGGCTGAGTAGGGGCTGGCACAGGTGATGACCCGGCACTTCCCCACCTCCCTCACCCACAGTAACTGGACTTTGGGTGTCCAGTCAGTCGATCTGACCAGACACTGGACACTTACCACCGCCCAGGACTCAAGCTGAAGCCTGAACCCCACCACCTGGGGCTGAAATCAGTGTCTCCTGAAAGGGATACAATAGTCTGGAAAAGCTGAGAACCTCCCCCATCTTGTTTCTTTATGAGCATGTCATTTCTAGCCGTGAGTAAGGGCAGGAGCTATAATTCTTGGGTAAGCCATTCACAGTAGAGATGGGCGATCGAGGGACCTGTGCAATACCATATTGTACTGACACCGATGTAGAATGGTCATTAGTGCCGGGATGTGATTACCTCTGCGATCCTGGAGGGGCTGTTGTGAATCACAGTGGGGCTCCAAGCAGCCAGAAATTCCTTGTTCCTCTGTTCAGTGAATTCCACATTCTTTCTGTCCAGCTGTGCAACTGAAATGCATGTTAATAACACTCTTAACTTTCCATTCTGCTTCCTGGCTTCTGCTCTTGTCCCTCTTTACTGGACAAAGCCCTTTGTTTGGCCCTGATCCAGCAAAGCATTTAAGCACGTACATTATTCTAAGGAGATGAATAATCCCAGGGACTTCCATGGGACTACTTGCCTGATGGAAGTTACAGATGTGCATAAATGCTGGGCTGGATCACAGCCTTGACCCACACCCCTGGAGAAAATTCAGTCACTCTCCTGCCACTATACACAGAGTAAAGTGGACCTATCCAGCGGTGACAGGAATCTAGCTGAAACACTTCAGTGGCATAGAAGTGGATTAACCCAGTCATGAATCAAGCCCCAAATTTGGATCCAGATTTCCAACAGCCACCAAAGTTCTGGGGTGTTCAGGGTACCGGCATCTCTAACTGATCTAATTGGTTTGATGGCATTTAATCCCCTATGATCGTGTCCCACTGACCCTTCCCATTCCCACTGATACAATGAACTTTACCAGCCTCAGTTTGCGATAACATGTGTTGCCTTTCTCTGTATTTCTTCCCCTCCCCCTTTCCTGTCTTTGAAAGTCAGGGCTAGATTTACAGGATAACTGTCAGATGCTTGTTTCTAGATCCACAGAAAAAACAGTGCTTTGTTCAAAGGAATGTAAGGAATAAATATTGAGCCAGATGCTCTACTCCTTACTCAGGCACTGTCCTGAACGGGAGCTTTGCCTGAGGAAAGCCTCTAGGATTTAGCTCCCGGAAGGGGGGTTCAGATGCTCATCCTCTCTAGTGCTTCTCTTACTCTTTTGGCGCCACGCAATAGAGACGAGGTGATGAACACCCTCTGCTGCCTTTGAGCTGACTGCCTTGACAGGATCGCCACAGCGGATACCCAGCACTGCAACCAGGTGTCCGAGCCTGGTGAATGAAGACGCTTCCTAATTTGTACAAAAGAGGAGAGGAGGAATCCATTAATACTGCAGATAAAGCGGGCTGTGTCTCCTAGGCAAGGAATGGGGCGTGATCCTCAGCTCTCCCTCTTCAGAAGAGGCTTGGGAGCCAGAAGAAGAATATAGGGCTCGATCCCGCACCACAGACATCCACTGGAGTTTTGCCACAGACTTCAGTGGGAGCAAGATCAGGATCAAAATGATCTGTAATGGCTGAGGTGGACTGGAATGGAGAGGCCTCTTCCCCCAGCTCCACAAGAGGAAAGCGTCATATGGGACTAGGATGAGGAATGGAGGCAAACAGGTAACCAGCTGGGGATGAAAAGTCTTCCCCAAAATACTGCAATATAAATGAGCAGGAAGGAAGAAGCATGGTGCCCTTGAACTCTCTGATCAAGACCAAATCAGGCAGCTGTCTTCAAGCAGGGAAGAGTTACTGAAACAGTTCATTCAGTCTCTAGGATTTTGAAATCTCTTTTCTTTGAAGTTCATTTGATCCAACAAAAGAGAAACCCGTTTTTCCTGTGCCCCTGGCTAGCTGCCTTTCCTGCACTGGAAAGAGGTGGCCTATTCCCCCAGGGCACTGGATTTATTTTCCAAGTGTATCAGACACCAACCCATCTCAGTCAGGATGATGGAGGAGCAACGAGATTGGTTTTTCCTCTGCCTGTTAGGGAGCACTGCATTGTGGGGCCCATCAACATGCTTCTAAGCAGGAAGTTTCTCTGGAGTGGGAGAGTGCCCCGTAGGTCTAGTTTGCAATCAGGTCACTAGAAATCAAGAGTTACTCACATCCAGTTTGACACTCATGGCCACGAAGTTTAGGAGCAGTACGCTGCTCCATACAGCCCTCTCCCGCAGGCAATCTTCCCTGGACTGCATCCAGGAGTCCATGAGCTGCAGGAAAAACAAGAGTTTAAAAATAACAGGAAAAAACGGTGTATTCAAGTGATCCCCAAAGGATAATCTTTATTCTGGCTGAATCATCTCACTCGTACAGATACAGGCTGCCTCTGCTTTGTGCAGACTCAAAACACACATGGAATTCTTCTCTTCGCATGAAAGCAAAGTGCACCTCTCTCTAAGGGCCCAGTCACACACCCGCTGAAGTCAATGAAAGTTTTGACATTGATCTAGGGACGGATCCAATGCCCATTGAAGTCAACGGAAAGACCCCCATTTGATTTCAATGAGTATTGGATCGAGCCCTTAATGGGTGCAGGATTGGGTCCTATGTAAGGAAGGGAAGGGCCAAGTCTTCTCTGGACAAGCCAAACAATCCAGCATTTCATTCAGCAAAATGAGAGCAGCTGGAGGAAAACGTCTGTTCTTTCATGATTGCAGCCTTTGGGCCAGCCCTCATGCTCTGTAGTTAGCGGCAGCCTTGGTTCCCATCGTAGTCTCTCACCCTGGGACAGCTGGAGCTGGGAGTTCTGTGGAGGCTGGGTGCCAGCCCTCAGGGGGGACTAGAGTCCTGGCAGTGACCCATCCAGTTGCACCAGGAGTGGGCAATGGTGGGCAGTAAAGGGAATAATGTCCTCATTTGGAAAGGACACTGTGATGTAAGGGCCACCAGGAGACAGGAGAGAAACTGAGGGTAACAATGGAGGAGATTGTCAGACCTCACAGATGGAAATAGAAGACTCCCCCCATGCTACATGAACCTTGTCACATATGCCCTAAATAGCAGAACAGAGGGTTCCACACAGGAGAACCCTGTGGAGATGGGGCACTCCATTCTTTCCTTAATTCTCCTTTCCCTCACAAGCTCTTAACAAGATTTTCCTGTACCTTTTCCCTACCTTCCCATCCTCCAACCTGCATCTGCAGATCCTGTTTACCTGCAAGATCCTCTCTAGCTCAGACGGAACTGGATTTTCTAAAATCAGACTCTGGAGCATCTCGTTGAGGGTCTGCAATGTTCCAATGAAGACAGCCTGAAAGGAGGGGGAACCGTCCTACTCAGTGCCACAGAGTTGGGGACTATACAAATAATTTCTCTTACGGGCTCGAGGCAAGAATCACAGGGTGAAATTCTTTGGCCTGTATTATACAAGAAATCAGGCTAGATGATCTAATGGTTCTTTCTGGCTTCCAAGTCATAGACAAATAGAATGTATAGTTCAGACCTTGTCTTAGGACAATGTCTATAAAAATAAGGGCAGATCCTCAGTGAGTGCGTATTGACATAGCTCCATTTAGCTGGCGTGAAGCTACGCTGATTCATACCAGCTAAGGGTCTGGCCCATACTTCTTGTACACAATGGTTGCTTAAATAATTAGCTACTTCACTTATTTAATAATGTGGGTGCCATGAGAACAAGAGAAACCATATGTAGATTTGTTCCGGGCAGTGAATCCTTCAGGAATCTGGAGAAAACTAGCCTCATGTTTCAACTGATGTTGGCCTGACGTGATTCAAAGCTGTGCTCTTGACAATCACCCAGAAAGCCAGATGCATCATTATATCTCTGCAGTAGCCTCATTTCCGTTATAAACCAAAGGAAACTGATAACAGAAAGACATTTGCAGTATAAATGACCCTTTTCTTATAATTAATCTTCCAAATCGCCCTCAAAACCTGATGTAATTCATTCATCAGTGCCTCCCTTGGGAAGATAACATGCAGCAAAGCCATTATCAGAAAGTAAGGAAAATCTTCTAGCAAAAGTCCTACATTGAAGTGAGATTTTTTTAACATTGGAAATAAATATCACTTTATTAAATATACCACCTTGTCTTTGCCCTTTACTCCTCTAGGTCTTGGATACTATTCACTCCAATGATTTGGTTTCAGAGAGCGTATATGAGGGTGCAGGATGTGAGGCAAATTAAGTGTTCTAAATTCTACTGACTTTGGTAGTGAATGTTTGGTCCAGTATCTGTAATTTCTCTCCCCTCAACTTTAGGGCCATATGTAGCTCTTCAGAATTAAAAAGTGCAGGCACTCAAAGCTTTAGCAGCTCGGACAGTATGGGTCAGATGTTTAAAGGTTTGCCACCATGTTTACACCCACAATTTGTAGGCACAGCTTTGCTCCTACTGTTCTTTTCACCAGTCAAGTTGATCACTTAGATGCCAAAGTACTGGATTTACTTGTGAAATCCGGTATTTCAGGTGCCCACGTGAGCTAAGGTGTAACTGCAAATAATTGCAGGTCAAAAGTAGGAACCAAAGTTACGTTCAGGCTGAAAATGTGGCTGTATCATGTGCAGCATGACTCCAACTTTATTCAGCCCCTTCGTGCAAGAGGACCTAGCTGTGGGAGGGGATTGTTGTGCCACGCACCAGAAATACCTGGTCAATGATCAGACAATAGCAAAACCCCATTTCTGGGGCAAGCACTAAGTACGTTTTCCTCATTCAACATGCCTCCTGTTAGCTTCACCACCCAGATTGGGATCCTGAGTAGTTCCCTAGTTAATTGAAAATGGACGGATCATTTTCATAATTGGGAATGTGGCAGCTACTTGCTGTATGCATGGGATGAATGACCAGGGCCACGTCACCAGGGCTCAAGTCCCCAACTGATACTCCACAATGTCATTCCATGAGAAATTTCGCTGACAGTGTAGTCACATATCACCAATATGGGCTCAAAGTAGGTAACAGGAAGCCATTCTTGAGTTACCTTTGTGTACTGGGCGCTTGTAGCCCTGATTACTCCTTGCGCCTGCAGTGTCGTTAGAAGTGGCAGGGAAAACACGCTCTTGAGGAATGTTCTCAGTAGGACCCTTCTCTGGTGGGAGCCCATGGCTTTCACCACATGCTTTTTGCTGGTAAAAGGAAGAAGCCTGGATTGGACTTTGAGGTGCTGAAGAGTAACGGAGGCATCAGATGGTGAGGACATGAACTGAGGATTATGCTGAAGGAGCATGATGCTAAGAGACACCTGGACTATACAAGAGAACAAGACCATGCAAACAGTAACAATGTAGAAGAGTAAGACCCTGGCAAAGAGTAACGGGATACAGGAAAAGCATGGGAGGGCAGGAACAAGTGACCTGAATAGTAAATCCGACTCAGAAACGCTACACAAAAGAGTGAAGGAAATGACTCAGCTGACACCTCCAGAAACAAAATCATCTCAAAATGTCTACAGAGGCTCTTGGCTTTGATACACATGTGGAGTAAAGAGGATTACAATGTTACTGGGCAGAAAATCATCAGTCAGCCATGCAATAGCCCCCCAGCTCTTCCCCCAAAGAGTCCTCAGTACCTAAAGAGAAAAAGGAACTAGGTGAGAGACTGCTATTGGCAACTCTGGTCCCACCAAGCATGGAGTGAGAAGCCAGGTGTAACGGCTGGGCTGTTATATGAGAAATCACATTACCTCAGGTCGATAATGGTGGCCATGGCCTGGAGACGTATGGTGCTGGAGAGAGAGTCCCGGGGTTCTTTCTTAATCATCTCCTGTAAGTCACAAAGGGGGCAAACGTAGTAAATGAGACTTAAGTGCTCTCAAGGTCAGTCCTACTCCCTCACACATTCATTGAGGAGGTTATACAAAGCCCTGGCATCACAGCTAACTCTGGAGGCCTCAAAAAAGGCTAAAGTAGCCACAGGCTTCTCCGGAGTCTCCAATAAATCCCCAGCTACAAGAACATCAGACATTCCAAAAGTAAGAAGGAGCCCAGCCAAAATCCAGGATCTTCCTTTCTGATTGAGGAGCTCCCAGATCATGAAACTGCTCAGCCAGTGTTGGTGTCCAAAGGGATCTCATCTGTTTCTACCCAACCACAAATTCACTCACTCATTTCCTCATCCATCTCTGTCCACACATCTCCTACTTCCCACCGACTAGCATCCGCTCTCTGTCCATTCACACTAATAATTCCAGTCAATCAGCACTAACCTCAGTTTTACCCACTGAAATCATTGCTTCAGTGTGTACAACAAACTTCTTTGCAACACTCCAGATTCCATGGATCCTAGCCTGGGTTTAGCAGCTAAGTATTCTCCACAGTTCATCAATCTTTTCCAACCAACAACACAGACCCTGTGTGTATTATTTACTCACCACTATGGCTCCCGCAGTGTCTGATGCAAAGTTGTGAATAAAAAAGGCAGGCATGTTATGCCAGTCAATACTCTTGCTGAGAACAGATAAGAGTCTTAAGAAACTCTTTTTCATAATGACATCCTAAACCAAAATGAGAGAAAATATATATCAGGGTGAAAAGGATTTAGATCGAGAACATCATTGGATAGAATATTATACATTCATTCAAAACCCCTCCACACGGAACATCTGGTAGATGAAGTAACGATGTTGTAGAGAAATTAAGTCTCTTTCCCTTAAAATCACAGTTTCCTGCATAGGCAGGATCAGAAATTGAGGTGAGTTGAGGCTGATGATGTATCTGGGCAGCACCGACAATATACTAGGCTCCATCTGCAAACAAAGGAAGACACACAGGCCCAGCTCCCGAGAGTTGACAGTCTAAGAAGAGTTCTGATGGCTTCCAGCAGAATGATGGATTGTGTAGGATCTGACTGTGTGAGCTACTTGTTCAGAGAAGGGTTGGGTCAAGGAGAACAAGCAGAACAGCAATGGGACTGCATGTGGAGGACTCCACACAGGGCCTGTTTTCTGTAGGACAAGTAGCCATATGTAGTGCGACCATGTGCATAAGTGACAAAGCTGGACTCATTTCTTTTGTCAGTGAAGGTCTAAGAGAGGAGCAGTCACAAGGGGAGACCTTGGGTGCAAATGTTTCGTTCTTGAGTCCAACAGATAGCGTGAGGCAGAGGAGTAGCTAGGTAAGAATCTACTGAAGCTACCACAGAGTGGTGGGAAATCCCTGCAAATAAGGATACCACAGAATAATGGGGCATGAGATCCACACAGCGTTTGTGGGATGTATCTGGAGAAGGCACCTAATATGTATAATAGGAGAAAAGCATCCAGAAGCTGGATTGTCTGGAGTAAGTGAAAGAAGAAAGGATGAGTGCTGTAGGCAAAGGGTTTGAAGAGAAGTCAGACCCTCTGCGACAAACCTTCTGGGATGTCCCAGGCTGGGTCAGGTGGGATGGGCAGTGTGAGGTGACACGAGTTTACAGATTAGATGGAGAAGGTTTATACCTCTTTGTTACTATTGAAGTAGTCAATGGTGTTTCTCCATGATTCCAGCAAGAGCATGGCTCCCTCCATAGCACAGCCATGCTGCTCATGTCCACTTTCATCCGCCTCCCAAATAGTCTCCATGCGCGAGATATCTGGGACTAATAAGAAAGAAGGAACCACAGAAAGAAATTACTGTCATTGCTGGTTAAAGGGGAACGAATGCACTCTGAGGTGTCACTCATGGACAGTTCATTTAAACCAAAGAAAGGACATGGTCTGTCTGTCTTGGGGTTGTATACTGCTGCCCATCATCATAGTATCTGAGGCTCCTTCCAGCTGAAATCAATGAGCAATAGCGAAGTTTCTAGGGGAAAGCCTGGTGTCACTGCCATGTCTCCCTTTTTGGGGTAAGATATCTCTGCTCTGGGTAGGGTTATCTTTTGTTTGTTGGCTTGATTGGTTTGATTCCCACTGTTTGTTTTGGGTAGGGCTAGACATCATCTATATCCTGCTTGATCAGGGGCGAGTTGAAGGAAACTGTGATGTTGGTAAAATAAGCCATTGGCTCTCAAAACGAGAGAGATTGGTGTGATCAAAATCAGAATCAAATTGGGGATTCCTTTAAAAAAAAAAAAACAAGACAAGAGAGACCCAGAATGAGACTCCTTTACACTTCTGTGGAGTTTTTCAGCAGAGGATCTCCAAATGACTTTTAAAGGTGGGCAAGTGTTATTACCGCCATTTTTATGGCTGGAGAAACCATGGCACAGGGAGATGAAGTGACTGGCTCAAACAGCAGGTCACTGGCAAAGCTGGGAATAGAAGATGGTACTCCTGACTCCAGTCACCTCCTCTACCCCCTTTATTTCTTGGATAAATGTTATTGATTTTCATTACACAATAAATATCTTGAGCTCTCTGATTGGACATGAATGAGCACAGACCCAAAGAAATATCAGGACTCACTGTACTGTATAGGGTCAACCAAATAATAGTCCAAATGTCCAATAGCATGAACATCAGCCAGCCAAATAGGATTCAGTTCACATATCCTGCTTTGCTACCGTTAGCAGCATGGGAAAGCAGCTAGGATCTCATGATGGGTGGAACCGCCAGGATAACATCCTCCCAAGGGCAGTGTTGGAAGCCCCATTGCTTAAGTCTGTGGTTTTCACCATTTTCAGGTTGGCCACTTCTTATTCAAAGTCAAAGATTTTCACCTTTGCACTCACTATAAGAGATAGAAATGTGTCATTGCTAACAACGCTAGCCCTACAGAATTCATCTGCACGTGTGTTTTGAGAGGTTGGCCAAGAATCTTTGACCTTGAAGGGTAAGGGTGTGCAGGGAGTGGGGGAGCAAGCTTATTTTTGCTTTAGGTTAGGATACACTAGGACTCCCATTCCATCCCAGGTATTGGGCTAGTCAGTCATCTCTAGTGTTGTATTGTTCTGCCTGCTCCAAGCAATGCCTTCACGACAAGAATAAGAAAGAGAAGGGGGAGCAGCATGGGGTGGAGAGAAATAGAAGCTGCCCTTCCTCTTCCAGCAGCCAGAGATTCCTGGAGGAATACAGGCTCTGGGGGAGTCATCACCTCCACCTGTGCTGGACCCCCTTAGCTAGACGGGGGTCTGACAGTCACCTGGTTCTAGTGTTTATAGCAGGGCTTGTGAGTGTTGTGTTCATACTGGGGACGGCGGGACCTCATGGAGATCCCGCATTTACCAAACTGGTCCAGGTTCAAGAACCCTGTCTCCTGTCATTCCAGTCTCTGGGAGGTTCCGGGATGATTAGTACTGGGATTGATTACTGCTAGCTCATTATTTATTTGCCAAGCCCCAGCAGTGATCTCTGCCCCGTGCAGAACAGAGGGCTGCCCTCGAGCTGCGTGCAGTCTCAGCCATGGAAGAGCGTTGTCCACCCACTAACAAGCTGTGTGGGCACAAGCATATAGCCGCTATACAGGGCGGACACCACATCGATTTGTTCTCCCCTCCTCCACGTTTTCCTTGGTTGTTTTCCCCCATTCTCTGAGCCTTGTCCTCAGTTTCCCCTAAGTGGAACACAAACCCAAGAGCCTATGGGATCACCGCAAATCTTTGAGCACACGGGGGTTGAGACTGAGTTTGCCTCCCTTCAATCCCACCCCTTAACGCTTCCTCCGAATGGGGCCCTTCCTTTTACCTGTAGTGACAGTTCGGAGATATCTTGCCTTGCCCCTCTTCGCTTTTTGGCAGATTCGCTTTAGACACCTCAGGATGGGCCCACTCTGGTTAGGAATGACCGTGGCTGGGCCATCCTGTGTGTCTTCTCGAGCCAGCTCCGGCTCCCACTGGCTCCCACTGGAATGTTCCTCTCCTCCCATGGTGGACGTGCCCTCAGCAGCTGCGTCGTCCTCCTCCTCCCCTGGCAAGCTGTGCCCGTCCATTCTGCAACAAGTCAGGAAGGGTGGCCAGTTGTGTTTTCAGTTGATCTTATTGTCCGCGGAACAATTTCCAGTCTGAAGCTAGTGAGAATGTGTGCGTCATCCTCCAGCTACAGACAGCAGAGCTTGAGAACTGGGGCCCAGATCCCCAAAGGTCTGGAGTTTCCTAACTTCCATGGAAAGCAATGGCAGTTAGGAGCCTAAATACCTCTGATGATCTGGGCCTGGGACCCTGCACCCACTGCCAATCCCCCAACCAAGTGTGAGTCCCAGCTCGCATAGACATACTTGCACTGGCTTGCTAAAATAGCACTGGAGCAAGGATAGCATGGGCAGTGGTGAGAGGGGCTAGCCACCCCAAGTACAACCCCACCTGGACCCTATGGGTACGTACTCCAACTGCTAGCCCAAGCACTCTTGCAGCCGCGCTGCTATTTAACGCGCTAGCTAGCGCAGGGATGTTTCCTCGAGCTGGGAATCGCACCCTACTTGGTCCTGCCTCAGCACAGGGGGCTGGGCTAGGTGACTTCTTGAGGAGCCGTCCAGCCCAACAGTTCTGTGATTCTACAACAAGATACGAAGCAGCTGGGGCCAGATTAAAGGTTAGTGCCAGAACCTCAGTTGAGAATTGCCTTACTTTTTAGCATGTAAATGCTCAACTGTAATGAATCGAGTTTTTTTAAATACAGAAATAAATCCTTGACTCAAATTGTATATTAGCAAAGGTTTGGGGTTTTCTTTTGGAACTTTGTTGTTTTAATACAGTCAATAAATATACTCAAAACTATGCAAAGGATAAGCAGTGTGGTCTAATGGTTTGAGTATGGGACTGGAAACCAGAAACAGATTTCTCATCCTGGCTTTGCTACTCACTCACTGTGTGATGTTGGGCAACTCACTTCCCTGCCCTGTGCCTCAGTTTCCCTATGCACAAAAAAGGGATGATACTAACCCTCCTGTACCTCCCAGAGATGAGGAAGGTTACTTGGTTAATGTTTGTAAAGAGAAAAAAGGTGACAAAACTAATCTGACACAATGACAGCTCCAAGAGTGGAATTATAAAGCACCTAAATATCCAAAAAAAAATATATATATGTATCACAATATTTGCCAACCCAAAATTCAGTTATGGTGCTTCTAAAAAAAACCCCTATTGAGCACTGTCCATCACGTACGTGTTTCATTTGAATAATACATTAGTTGAGTCAGATCCACAGCTGCTGTAAATCAGAATACTTCATTGAAGTCAATGGAGCTGTCGATTTATAGCAGCTGAAGATCTGGCCCATAAAACCTAACACATTTTAAGCCTCAAGTTTACTTCCTTTAGAAGTTGGGACTCTTAACTAATTTAAAAACCATTGGTTTCCTCCAACACTTGAGCTATGAACAAAGATGGAGAAAGAAGTTCACAAAGCTAAGATTCCAGGCTTGATGGTCATCAATCAATAGCATAATATAGTTCTTAGTGTAGTGGGCAACACAAAGTTTAGCTGTATTCAAAATATCACATTGTGCTCCAATGTTACTTAAATCCTCTGTCAAAGATTTAAATCTTAATCTACATGCTTGTGCTCCATGGGAGACAGCAGGAAAAATTACAGCTCTTCACATTCATTGCAAAATTTGATTGCCCTCTCCAAGGCTCTGGGTTTAAGTGGGATGTAAGAGGTACATGACTCTTTGCTGACCCTCAGCACAGGGTCAGATTGCACCCCCAAAAGAATTAAAGAGCATGTATATGTATCTCCCCATTCCTTCCTAATGCTGGAAAATTTTAAACATTGAAATGGGCAGTGTGAAACCAAAATGGTCTGCCATAGTGGGGAAAGGAAATGTTATTCTTCATCCTAGATGGGGAATTATGGAGAATCAACTTGAAGGCAGATTTTAAGGGTCATGTCTCTAGCCCAATTGCTACCTCTCATGCCAGCTGTGAGGGTGAGGCCACTGAATGGGGATCAGCTTCCCTAAATCTCCAGGAACTGAAGTGGAAATCCCCCACTGTCCATTCTGCACCTGGAGGAAATAATGCCACAGCAAAGAGCCTCTCCTTTCCGCACTCTGCTGCAGGAGCCATCTTTCTATTGTGCCTACATTTGGGCCTGATCCAAGCCCATGGAAGTTAGTGGGAGATGACCCTGACTGTGTCCTCTGGGGTCTATGCGTATGGAGCTCGTCCACACTCTCAGATGAATGGTGGCCTGGATCAGATCCCACTTCCTTTCATTCCCCACATCAGGGACAAGGGCACTGAGTGAGATCCTAGAACAGGGTCCCAGAGAGGGATCAGCAGAAGAGACTCCCAGAGGGGACAAGTCTTTCTAGGTATCTCAGTGATCTCTGGAAATCCCTGCTGGGTTAACAAAACGTAACCTTAACATGCAGCCTTATCAGCTCTGCAGTTATACCCTGTCTGCCACAATTTTCACAGCTGAACTAAAGAACTGAGTGTGAGAGAGAGAGGTAGGGCACAAGTAGCCCCTGATCAGACAGCTGGATTCCCTCCTGAATTCCTTTAGGATGGCATTTTTTCATGCCAGAGCGCGAGAGACATAAAATGGAACAAAGGCCTAGATTCTCAAAGGTATTTAACTCCTAACTCCCATGGATTTCACTGGGAGATAAATGCTTAAATACCTTTTGAGGTTCTAGGCCAAAAAAACCAAATTTAATTTGGTGACCCTTGCCAAACAGAATATAGCAAAGTGGGTCTCTGTTGGTCAGAGGCAGGACAGCCATGGGGAGAAGCAGCTCAGTAAGAAAGCCCACTTACCTTTCCCCTCTCAGTAATAGATTAGATCTTCGATCTGAAATCGACTTTAGCCAGCACACGACCCAGCCTCTCCTTCTGTCGAAGTAAAGGCAACTGACACTGAGGGCCAACTGAGCCAGTGTTCAAATCACAGCATAGTGAGGTCACACTGCAGCACTTACGTCATTGTTGCCATGAACACGGGTGGGTAATAAAGGAAGGACCAAGGGTTGTTAACCATATAAGGGACATAAAGTATCACAGAGGTGCCTGGTCGTGACTCCAGTTAAGGTTTTGTCTAAAATGGGGCATACAGTCCTGCTTTTCCCTATGAGCAGGTGGTTAACCAGTGTGGATTAACCTTTACTCTGACTGCTATGGATGCCAGCCTTCCATCACTTCCTGAACCACCCTCCTGCACATAACCCTTTACCAAACTGCGCTCTCCCAACACAACCAACAGCTATTACAAATATCCACAGCTACTAGGGGAAAATCATTTAGTCAAGGGCTGCGTCCAGGGAGTGAGAGTTCAGGTCACGGAGTGCGCTCTGTGGAGTACAGTGGTTGTGGTAACAGTAAGGTTGTGGGTGGAGGAGCAGAGGGTGTGTACTGTAGGTGGCGTTTTCACTTCCCTGTGGGTTTGACTAAGGTATGTCATATGTGAAAAGTGAGAGGAGTCCTAGTGACCCTCAACACAACCCACTCAGCCGTGTGGATCAGCACTGAGATGCTGCCGCTTCCTAAAGTGCTGAGATCACTTGAAAAGGTGGCCACCTCTTCTGGTGCCCTAATGGGAGCTCAGTTCTTATAACCTGGCCCCATGTCTCTCACTGTGGGTATGTCTACACTGCAATTAGACACCCCTAGCTGGCCCGTGCCAGCTGACTCAGGCTCACGGGGCTCAGGCTAAGGTGCTGTTTAATTGCGGTGTAGACGTTTGAGCTCAGGCTGGAGCTCGGGCTCTAAGACCCTGCTAAGTGGGAGCTTCGCAGAACTGGAGCTGCAATCTGAGCATCTACACCTCAGTTGAACGGCCCCCTAGCCTGAGCCTGCGTCAGCTGGCACATGCCAGCCGCAGATGTCTGTTTGCAGTGTAGACATACCCTGTGTGTATGGACAGTGTTGGCACCATAGGGTGCCAATCTCAGCTGGTACTACTATAATACTAACGTTCTTCAGCCCCCTAAAGGGGCACCCTTATATCCTCAGCCCCCTCCACCAGCAAGCCATGGGACAACCCTCCTTACCATTGTTTTCTGTGGAGCAGGAGAAAGTGGCCTGCACGTCTCCTCCTCCTCACCCCCGACACACACACTTCCTGCTACCCGGTGGAAATGGCCACTGCCTGGGGGCTTCTGGGTGGCTGCTTGCTCATCTTTCTTGTTGAGCACATTGCTAAACAGATCCTCCCCCACCCATCATGCTCTTTAGGGATCCCTCGTCCAAGCTTTGAGGCCTTTTCCAAAGTATCTCTCAGTTGGGAATGGGGGAAGGCGGAGGAAACACCTATGAGCTCCCCCATGGCTGGGTCCATTCTGGCAGCTGTAGAACCAGGAGCCTCAGATAGGGTGAATTAAACGGAACGGAGACTTTACTAGAGACCCACGGTGCAATAGTCTCTCACACACAAACCCTGACCCAGCACAGACTCTGAGGCCTAGATCCTTGTCTTGATTTCAATGGGAGTGAGGTGCATAAATACCTGTGAAACTCTGGGCCCAGCTGCCACTCAGAACTTCCCTTGAGGATGGTGGGCTGATTGGTTCTACCTATCAACATTCCTCACCGCTTCAATTTCTCTTTGGCTTTGAGTTAAACAACAGGAAAAGAAAAGAAGTGTCAACATGACTGTTTAAAGACCATGGAAGTTCAGATCGTCTAATACATAAGAACGGCCATACTGAGTCAGACCAAAGGTCCATCTATCCCAGTATCCTGTCTTCCAACAGTGGCCAATGCCAGGTGCCCCAGAGGGAATGAACAGAACAGGTAATCATCAAGTGATCCATCCCCTGTCGCCCATTCCCAGCTTCTGGCAAACAGAGGCTAGGGTCCCCGTCCATGAGCATTCTGGCTAATAGCCATTGATGGACCTATCCTCCATTAAATTATCTAGTTCTTTTTTTAACACTGTTATAGTCTTGGCCTTCACAACATCCTCTGGCAAAGAGTTCAACAGACTTACTGCGCGTTATGTGAAAAAAACCTTCCTTTTGTTTGTTTTAAACCTGCTGCCTATGAATTTCATTTGGTGACCCCTAATTCTTGTGTTATGAGAAGGAGTAAATAACACTTCCTTATTTACTTTCTCCACACCAGTCATGATTTTATAGACTTCAATCATATCCTCCCCTTAGTCATCCCTTTTCCAAACTGAAAAGTCCCAGTCTTATTAATCTCTCCTCATATGGAAGCCGTTCCATATCCCGAACCATTTTTGTTGCCCTTTTCTGAACCTTTTCCAATTCCAATATATCTTTTTTGAGATGGGGCAACCACATCTGCACGCAATATTCAAGATGTGGGCATACCATGGATTTATATAGAGGCAGTATGATATTTTGTGTCTTATTACCTATCCCTTTCTTAATGATTCCCAACATTCTGTTTGCTTTTTTGACTGCTGCTGCACATTGAGTGAATGTTTTCAGAGAACTATCCACAATGACTCCAAGATCTCTTTCCTGAGTGGTAACAGCTAATTTAGACCCCATCATTTTATATGTACAGTTGGGATTATGTTTTCCAATGTGCATTACTTTGCATTTATCAACATTGAATTTCATCTGCCATTTTTGTTGCCGAGTCACCCAGTTTTGGGAGATCCTTTTGTATCTCTTCGCAGTCTGCCTGCGCTTAATTATCTTGAGTAGTTTTGTATCATCTGCAAATTTTGCCACCTCACTGTTTACCCCTTTTCCCAGGTCATTTATGAATACGTTGAATAGCACTGGTCCCAGTACAGACCTGCGGGGGACACCACTATTTACCTCTCTCCACTCTGAAAACTGACCATTTATTCCTACCCTTTGTTTCCTGTCTTTTAACCAGTTACTGATCCATGAGAGGATCTTCCCTTTTATCCTATGACAGCTTACTTTGCTTAAGAGCCTCTGGTGAAGGACCTTGTCAAAGGTTTTCTGAAAATCTAAGTACACTATATCCACTGGATTCCCCTTGTCCACATGCTTGTTGACCCCCTCAAAGAATTCTAGTAGATTGGTGAGGCATGATTTCCCTTTACTAAAACTGTGTTGACTCTTCCTCAACAAATTATGTTCACCTATATGTCTGACAATATTGTTCTTTAGTATAGTTTCAACCAGTTTTTCCGATACTGAACTCAGGCTTACTGGCCACTAATTGCCGGGATCACCTCTGGAGCCCTTTTTAAAAAGTGGGGTCCATTAGCTATCCTCCAGTCATCTGGTACAGAAGCTGATTTAAATGATAGGTTACAGACGACAGTTAGTAGTTCTGCAATTTCACATTTGAGTTCCTTCAGAACGCTTGGGTGAATCCCATCTGGTCCTGGTGACTTATTACTGTTTAGTTTATCAGTTTGTTCCAAAACCTCCTCTAAATGACACCTCAGTCTCGGACAGTTCCTCAGATCTGTCACCTAAAAAGAATGGCTCAGGTTTGGGAATTTCCCTCACATCCTCAGCCGTGAAGACCGATGCAAAGAATTCATTTAGTTTCTCCGCAATGGCCTTATCATCCTTCAGTGCTCCTTTAGCACCTCGATCGTATAGTGGCCCCACTGGTTGTTTAGCAAGCTTCCTGCTTCTGATGTACTTAAAAATTTCTTTGCTATTACTTTTTGAGTCTTTGGCTAACTGTTCCTCAAATTCTTTTTTGGCCTTCCTAATTGTATTTTTACACTACATTTGCCAGTGTTTATGCTCCTTTCTATTTTCCTCACTAGGATTTAACTTCCACTTTTTAAAGGCTACGTTTTTACCTCTCACTGCTTCTTTTACTTTGTTTTATAGCCATGGTGGCTCTTTTTTGGTTCTCTTAATATGTTTTTTAATTTGGGGGATACATTTAAGTTGAGCCTCTATTATGGTGTCTTTACAAAGTTTCCATGCAGCTTGCAGGGATTTCACTTTTGGCCCTGTACCCTTTAATTTCTGTTTAACTAACCTCCTCATTTTTGTGTAGTACCCCTTTCTGATATTAAATGCTACAGTGTTGGGCTGCTGTGGTGTTTTTCCTGCCACAGGGATATTAAATTTAATTATATTATGGTCACTATTACCAAGCAGTCCAGCTACATTCACCTCTTGGACCAGATCCTGTGCTTCACCTAGGACTAGATCAAGTGTTGCCAGAATAAGCCAGTCACTGTCAGAAGAACTTAATGAGGCTGCTAAAAATGCTGGAGACACAACATAGTTTATACGAACAAACATGGCTGTCGTATCATACTTTCTATTTAAGCAAAAGATACCACATACTACAAACTGGAGGCCAATGTTAAGTGCATTGTCACTTGTTAACCCTGAAGTTGGACACAAGTCCTGACGAAGACCAGCAAATGCTTCTTTCTGCAAGAAACTCAATGGATTGGTTAGACTCATGCGTTGCAACATTGAAAGACTCAGCAGCTGGAAAAGTGAAGAACTCTCTCATCACATTCAAAAAATGTGCATACTTGGCTGATGAATGCACCGATGCAAATGGGCATTGAGTATTAAGTCATTGCGTGTATTATCTTGATGTCAGCGGTGGCCAATAGATGCATTTCTAGATGTTCAGGTTATAGAAGACCCATCGGCTGCATGTGTGACAACCCACGTCTTAGAAGAGTTAAATGCTTGTAAATTGGACCCCAAGATGTCTGCTTGTGCATTTGATGGAGCTGCAGACTTCTCTGGAAGACATAGTGGAGTACAAGGTTTGCTCAGAAAAAAGTGTAACCCTAATCTCTCCTGTACACACTGAAGAGGCCATCTTAAGTTCAGTACCCAGAAAGATAAATGGAGCAAATAATTAAGCACGTTGTATTGGAGGAAGCGGGGGAAGCAAAGCCAAGATTCCACCCATTTCCTACTCCCTCTACCTCCTCCCATCCACCTGCATGGGCTGGGGGTGGAGGTGGAATGCCAGGTGTGCAACTCTTTTCCTTCTCCCATGCCTGCAACTGCAATGTGGAGAGGCAGCAGAGGGGACTGGGAATGTGGCCAGGGTCTTGCTTCCCAGTACATCTCTGCATAGCCATGTAAGGGTGGGCTACAGTTTGGTCAGTAGTGATCAAATGAAATATTAAAGCAGCCCAAAGGCAGCATTTCCCAATGGATGCAAAATTCTGTTTGCAGAGAATCTCAGGGTTCAGCTTTTGTCTTTCAGAAGCTCAGCTCCATAGAGTACCTCTAGCTGGCACTACAAGCTAGAACGTGACACCAGGCATTTCACCTTACAGTAATATCACTCTGTGCCCACAGTCTATATCGGCTGGGTTTCTCCAGCATGGCCAATGAGCTGAGCTCAACTTTGGACCAAAGACCACTAAAAAACCTCCCTGGGATAGGGGTGGTTTTATGGCAAAGCACATGCAGGAGTTAGGAGATGCAGCGTCTATTCCTGAGTCTGCCTCACATTTGCTAGGACACCGTAGGTAAGCCACAAAGTGCCTCTGTGCCTTAGATGCCCCATCTGTGACTTAGGGATAATACTTTGCTATGTGACCTGGCTGGAGTGCTAAGTCACCAAGAGCAGGTGACTGCATTCCATGCTGTTTGTAAACCTGCTGGTGGAAGTTGCTATAGAAGTTCAAAAGAGTATTTATGTTATTCATGTATTATTTATTACCTTCCCCAGGAGCGAGGGGAGAGGGAACCCATCTCCAGGAGCAGCTCAGTCAGTACTTCTCAGAAATAATCAGATCGGCCAGTCACTTTCAATGCTTCTGTGACGAGGCGCTCGACTCACCACTAGAATGGCGCCTCCTCTGGCCTTTCTGGGGATTAGCTTCACGAGGTCAATGCCCCTTCCCGCGGTCGCATGCGGTCTCTCCACCTCTCTCTGTGGGTCTCTGGCCCCTCTCTAGCTCCACGAGCTGCAGCCTGCTCTTGGTGACTTAGCACTCCAGCCAGGTCACTCAGCAGTTTTCCCCTGCAGGGTACCAAAGTTCTTCCACACGAACGGTCTCAGGCAGTCTTCTCTGGCACTCCCCTGAGGGTGCCATTTCCCCCGGGGCTAGCAGGGGAACCCAGGCCTGCCCACGACTCCAGGTTCCAGTCCAGGAACCCTGCACTGGGCAACTGCGGTCTGCTTTCCCTCAGACCCTGTTAATCCTCCCCTGGACTCCTTTCAACAGTTTCTGGTTCCTCCCACTGTGGGTGTAACAGCTCAAACTCCCTCCTCCCAGGGAGTAACTACAGACTACTGAACCCTCTGACCTCAGACAGACCTCCCTACTCCCAGGGACTCCTTCCCTGTAGCCACTTTCTGCTGCCAACTTCCTGGCTTTATAAACCTGGTCCAGCTCCTCCTCCAGCTGGACTTTATCAGCAAATTAGGCCTCAGCACTCCCTGACTCTCCTCCAGATGTGGCCTATAGGTTAATTGGCCTAATTTACCCCTTCAGGCCTTGTAGGGGGTGGACACCCTGTGACGCTCTATACCTTGGGGGAACACTCTGCACCCCCATGTTCATCCTTATAATATGTTTGTGTGGTATCCAGTGCAAAGTTTGTCATGTCGGGTGTCTTCAGAAGGCTCATGATGCATGGAGCATTGTTGTTATAATAATGTTATGGGTTGTAATTTCATGTATATAGTTATGAGGCTGAAAATGTGTCCTTATCTGTTAAAAAAAGCCCAGGCAAAACTCTCCAGGAGCAGAGGACCAGACAAAAACTCTCCAAAAGCAGAGGGGCAGTTCACACTTCATCAGGGCATGTAGGGGACAAACCCAGCCCAGCCTCACAGGAACAAAGGACACTAGCCTAGGCAGCAACAAAGGATCTGTTGGACTCTCGAGTGAGACACCCCACCTTCCCTTGGTCAGTTTGGGACTACGGTGAGGTAATGCTCACCTGACTCTGAACGGGGGAGGAGAGAGGCAAAGCCAAGAGGGAAGAAAGAACATGATAAAAGAGAGAGACGTTTGCCATGCTCTTGCTCTCTCTTCCACCTCCACCTACAGACATCACCACCAAGCGACTGAAGCGCTGATCAAAGGGGAGAGCCTGGCTCAAGGGCAACCAGCCAGCCTGTGGTGAGAAGCATCTAAGTTTGTAAGGGCATTGAAAGTGTTAAGATCAGGTTAGAATGCGTTTTGCTTTTATTTCATTTGACCAAATCTGACTTATTGTGCTTTGACTTATAATCACTCAAAATCTATCTTTTGTAGTTAATACATTTGTTTGTTCTACCTGAAGCAGTGCATTTGGTTTGAAGTGTGTCAGAGACAAGCCTGGTATATATCAATTTCTTTGTTAAATTGACGAACTCATATAAGCTTGCAGTGTCCAGCGGGCATAACTGGACACTGCAAGACGGAAGTTCCTAGGGTTGTGTCTGGGACCGGAGATATTGGCTAGTGTCATTTGGTTGCACGATCCAAGCAGCGGCTGGCCAAAAGTGCTCATTCACGTAGCTGGGAACAGCTTACATGCCAGAGGCTGTGCGTGAACAGTCCGGGAGTGGGGGTTCTCACAGCAGAGAGGGTAAGGCTGGCTCCCAGAGTCGAGGATTGGAGTGACCTAGCAGATCACTGGTCCAGATATACCAGGGGAATGTCACACACCCCATCACAGCTTTTATAAAACCAGACATCACACAGAATTGAATAAGATCATTATTACAAAAGAAAGAGAGAAGACAAAACAGGACATCAAGCAAAGTTATTGCAATACCAGATTGTATCTTCAGGTAATATTTATTATATAACAGATGCATATGTGCTGTATGAGTGCCGCATACAAACATAAACAGCTCTATTCGTCTTTGATATAACTGATAAGTTAATGGACTCACAGTGTGAAGCATCTTTATATTCCTTGAAACTACAGAAGACCCTCCACACACCTCTGGAGATATATGGCAATACAGGCCATATATCAGAGGGGTGATTCAGGAGGAAGCTTAGTAGTGAAAATCCTAGCTGGTCTTCAGGCAAATTGTTTGGTTTTAAATCTGATCTTTCATTTTCCACCAGAAGTTTCCAGCATCCGCTATAAGGAAAGTTTGGCCTTAACTATGGTCTAACTGTAAAACCCTCACTCACGCTGATTATCTAGCTAACGATTGGTTTTACACTGCTGCCCATCACCATAGTATCTGAGCGGCTTCCATGTAAAATCAATAGCAACTGCAGAGTCCCTAGAAGACATGGAGTCTCTGGATTAGTTCCTCACTACCCAGAGTCCCACTTGTTTCATCAAGACAACTTGTTTAGTACAAAAACAATGAGGAGTCCAGTGGCACCTTCAAGACTAACAGATTTATTTGAGCATGAGCTTTCGTGGGTAAAAAAACGAATTCTTCAGATGCATACGCATGGATGCATCTGAAGAAGTGGGTTTTTTACCCACGAAAGTTTATGCCCAAATAAATCTGTTAGTCTTGAAGGTGCCACCGGACTCCTCATTGCTTTTGTGGATACAGACTAACACAGCTACCCCTCTGATACTTGTTTAGTACGACACTATCACTGTGAGTAAGGGTGGCACAACTGGTCTCCTTATAGCAGTTTTATTTGTCATTGGCTGAGAGTTCAGATTGTAGCTAAGTGCAATTGTTTCATATTTTTAACTCCTTGCTCAGACCCATCCTCACAGACCTCAGGTGGAGTCATGTTAATGGTCAAGATTAATATTTCTCATCAGTCATGGCCCTTGGTTCTCATCCTTCTCCCTGCCACGCACTCTTGCTGTTTTTCTGAAGTCTCCCAGGCCGATGTCCATTATCCATTCCGTGCTTGCCCTCATGTTTCTTGATGTTGGCTGATACTTTGTCTTGGATGAACTGGTTATGATGCCAGCTTGTCTGGCTGGCCCTTTAAATCAGCACTCCACCTCTAGAAAGCGCCAGGCACACAGATGGTGTAACAATATTAATAATATCCATTTTTCCTTTGTTGCGATGAATTAATCCCAACGTCCTGTCCTTTTATTTATTTATATAGGTTCATAAAAGGCACTCAGACTTCTGAGAGTACAAAATTGAAACACATTAGCTAAAATAGCAAATAACAAGTCAATCCAATGTTAGTTAAAGGACTTATCTAAAAACCTAGTAAATGTCTCAATAAAATCTAAATCCACAATAAGATCCTTTCCTCTGATCACCATCACTTCCAGCAAATAGGTCTGCAATTAGAAAACAGATGGGGCTTGCAGTGTGCTTGGAAGGTCAACAAACTTGGGGTCTGTCAAACCTGCTGTGGGAGCATCAGCCTGTTCACCCAGTAGGGGGTGGTTCTTAGTGAGGCAGCCTATTCCTGTACACCAAGCAGAGGACTAGGAGCCACTGTGGTCCATCTGCATGACCCAAGTGTTCTCCTACACATGGAGAACCCTCCAGTGGCTGGTTAAACCAGGTTTACAGCTGCTGTGTGTGGCTGGAATGGCACAACACTCAGGGTATATGGGTATGTCTGACATTACGTGTCTAGTAGCCCCCTCAATGTACCAGGCACTGAACAAACAGCTGCAAAAAAGGCATGCTCCTGCCTAAGAGATTATGATTCAGACCTTCAGATCAGTGCTGTTCCATTGAAGCTGAAGATGTGGCCCATTGTTATTATTTTATTTCTGTTTCATATGTATTTTCCTGTGTATCATTTTCTGCTCATATCAGGGCTTTTATCATCTCCTGTCCTCACAAAGAGCCCAATTATGCCACGCTGTATTACATCTGTCACACTAATTTATTACATTAAGTAGTAAATTACTCTGCAAGAAGCCCTGGAGGGCCTGATTCAAAGCCCATTGAAGTAACTGGAAAGACTCCAAAATCATGTTGACTCTTCCCCAACAAATTATGTTCATCTATGTGTCTGACAATTCTGTTCTTTACTATAGTTTCAACCAGTTTTCCTGGTATTGAACTCAGGCTTACCGGCCTCTAATTGCTGGGATCACCTCTGGAGCCCTTTTTAAAAATTGGCTTCTCATTAGCTATCCTCCAGTCATCTGGTACAGAAGCGGATTTAAATGATAGGTTACAGACGACAGTTAGTAGTTCTGCAATTTCACATTTGAGTTCCTTCAGAACTCTTGGGTGAATCCCATCTGGTCCTGGTGAGTTATTGCTGTTTAATTTATCAATATGTTCCCAAACCGCCTCTAATGACACGTCAATCTGGGACAATTCCTCAGATTTGTCACCTAAAAAGAATGGCTCAGGTTTGGGAATCTCCCTCACGTCCTCAGCTGTGAAGACCGATGCAAAGAATTCATTTAGTTTCTCCGCAATCGTCCTTATCGTCCTTGAGTGCTCCTTTAGCATCTCAATCGTCCAGGGGCACCACTGGTTGTTTAGCAAGCTTCCTGCTTCTGATGTACTTAACAAAGTTTTTTTGCTATTACTTTTTGAGTCTTTGGCTAACTGTTCTTCAATTCTTTTTTGGCCTTCCTAATTATATTTTTACACTTCACTTGCCAGAGTTTATGCTGCTTTCTATTTTCCTCACTAGGATTTAACTTCCACTTTTTAAAGGATGCCTTGTTGCCTCTCACTGCTTCTTTTACTTTGTTGTTTAGCCACTGAGGAACTTTTTTGGTTCTCTTACTATGTTTTTTAATTTGGGGTATACATTTAAGTTGAGCCTCTATACTGGTGTCTTTAAAATGCTTCCATGCAGCTTGCAGTGATTTCACTTTTGGCATTGTACCTTTTAATTTCTGTTTAATTAACTTCTTCATTTTTGTGTAGTGCCCTTTTCTGAAATGAAATGCTACCATGTTGGGATGCTGTGGTGTTTTTCCCGCCAAAGGGATGTTATATTTAATTATATTATGGTCTCTATTACCAAGAGGTCCAGCTATATTCATCTCTTGGACCTGATCCTGTGCTCCACTTAGGACTAAATCAAGAATTGCCTCTCCTCTTCTGGGTTCCAGGACTAGCTGCTCCAAGAAGCAGTCATTTAAAGTGTCAAGAAACTTTATCTCTGCATCCAGTCCTGAGGTGACATGTACCCAGTCAATATGGGATAGTTGAAATTCCCCATTATTATTGAGTTTTTTATTTTTATAGCCTCTCTAATCTCCCTGAGCATTTCAGTCACTATCACCATCCTGGTCAGGTGGGTGGTAATATATCCCTACTGCTAGATTCTTATTATTAGAGCATGGAATTTCTATCCAAAAGAGATTCTGTGGTACAGTTTGGTTCATTTTTTTTTACTTCATTTGACTACACTTTCTTTCACATATAGTGCCACACCCCAACCAGCACAACCTGTTCTGTCCTTCCAGTATATTTTGTACCCTGGTACTACTCTGTCCTATTGATTAGCCTCATTCCACCAAGTTTCTGTGACGCCTATTACCTCGCTATCCTCATACAAGAGGCACTCTAGTTCGCCCATCTTATTATTTAGACTTCTAGCATTTGTATATAAGCACTGTAAAAAAATTGTCATTTTTTAGCTGTCTGCCATTACATGATGTCATTGAATGGGACTCTTTTTCATTTGACTTTTTCTCATCAGATTCTACTTGTATTTTATCATGTTTCATCCTCTCCTCCTTCCTAGGACATAGAGAATCTCCATGAATAGGTAGCCTATTTCCCCTTGTTTTTTCCTCCCCCCCCCCCCGACATTCTGGTTAAACTTGGATTTATGCTGGAAGTGGCCCACCTTGATTGTCATGCACAGTGTGGGGAGAGTGGTCAGTTTGGATGAGCTATTGCCAGCAGGAGAGTGAGTTTGTGTGTGTGTTGGGGGCGGGGGGTGGTGAGAAAACCTAGATTTGTGCTGGAAATGGCCCACCTTGATTATCATGCACATTGTAGGGGGAGTGGTCACTTCGGATGAGCTATTACCAGCAGGAGAGTGAGTTTGTGTGTGTATGGGGGTGGGGGAGTGAGAAAACCTGGATTTGTGCTGGAAATGGCCCACTTTGATTTTCATGCAGGTTGTAAGGAGAGTGGTCACTTTGGATAGGCTATTACCAGCAGGAGAGTGAGTTTGTGTGTGTGGTTTTTGGAGGGGGGTGAGGGGGTGAGAGAACCTGGATTTCTGCAGGAAATGGCCCACCTTGATTATCATACACATTGTGAAGACAGTGGTCACTCTTGATGGGCTATTACCAGCAAGAGAGTGAGTTTGTCTGTGGGGGGGCGGAGGGTGAGAAAACCTGGATTTGTGCTGGAAATGGCCCAACTTGATGATCACTTTAGATAAGCTATTACCAGCAGGAGAGTGGGGTGGGAGGAGGTATTGTTTCATGGTGTCTGTGTATATAATGTCTTCTGCAATTTCCACAGTATGCATCCGATGAAGTGAGCTGTAGCTCACGAAAGCTCATGCTCAAATAAATTGGTTAGTCTCTAAGGTGCCACAAGTACTCCTTTTTCTTTTTGCGAATACAGGCTAACACGGCTGTTACTCTGAAACATGAATAGATCCTACCCTAAGCAATGTCTCTGTCCGAACCACGTGCTCCTCCGCACCTGTCGGCTTTTCCCCAGCCCTTAAAATTAAAAAGGTCATAGAGCAGTTTTTAAACTAAGTGCCATCAATCTGGTTTCATTTTGGTTTAGGTGGAGCCCATCCTTCCGGTATAGGCTCCCCCTTTCCCAAAAGTTTCCCCAGTTCCTAATAAATCTAAACCCCTCCTCACTACACCATCGTCTCATCCAGGCATTGAGAGCCTGCAGTTCTGCCTGTCTAACTGGCCCTGCGCATGGAACTGGAAGCATTGCAGAGAATGCTCCCAGGGAAGTCCTGGACTTCAATCTCTTACCTAGCAGCCTAAATTTGGCCTCCAGGTCCTCTCACCTATCCTTCCCTATGTCATTGGTACCTACATGTACCATGACCACCGACTCCTCCCCAGCACTACACATAAGTCTATCTAGATGTCTCGAGAGATCTTCAACCTTCGCACCAGGCAGGCAAGTCGCCATACAGTTCTCACGGTCATCGCAAACCCAGCTATCTATGTTTCTAATGATCAAATCCTGCGTTACTATTACCTGTCTCTTCCTAATAACTGGAGTTCCCTTCCCCGGAGAGGTATTCTCAGTGCGAGAGGATACGATGACATCATCTGGAAGGAGGGTCCCAACTATGGGATTGTTTCCCTCTGCTCCAGTTGAATGTTCTCCTTCCCTGAGACTTTCATCTTCCTCAACAGCACAAGGGCTGTCAGACGGGGAGTGGGGTGCGGGGGTGACTGTTCTACTGTGTCCTGGAAAGTCTCATCTATGTACTTCTCTGTCTTCCTTAGTTCCTCCAGTTCAGCCACTCTGGTCTCCAAAGCCTGTACATGGTCTCTAAGGGCCAGGAGCTCCTTGTGTGCTTTTACCCTATACTATACAGATTTCATGGGGGAGACCTGCATTTCTCAAACTGGGGGTCCTGCCAAAAAGGGAGTTGTGGGGTGGAGGGTGTCACAAAGTTATTTTAGAGGGGTTGTGGTATTGCCACCCTTACTTCTGCGCTGCCTTTAGAGCTGGGTGGCCAGAGAGCGGCGGCTGTTGGCCAGGTGCCCAGCTCTGAAGGCAGCGCCGCCGCCAGCAGGAGCGCAGAAGTAAGAGTAGCAGTACCACAGCCCCACTGCAATAACCTTGCAAACCCAACCCCCCTTCCCCAACAAATCCTTTTTGGGTCAGGACCCCTACAATTATAACCCCTTGAAATTTCAGATTTAAATAGCTCAAATCATGAAATTTACAATTTTTGAAATCCTATAACCATGAAATCGACCATAATGGCCTGTGAATTTGGTAGGGCCCTACCCAAAGTAGGCCTTGTCTTAGTCTCTAATAGTTAGAGATTGCTTTAGACCCTGAATTGTGAAGTTTGCTATCCCCTCCAAAAATTATAATTAATCAAGATAACTCTGGCTATTCTTGTTATCCATATAAATGTCCAGTCCTTTTTTGAATCCTGTTAAATTCTTGGCCTCAATGACTTCCTGTGGCAAGGAGTTCCACAGTCTAATTACACAGTGTGTGCAAAACTGTTTCTTTTTATCAGCTTTAGATTTCCCATCTTTTAATGTAATTGAATATCCCCTTGTTCTTGTGTTATGGAGATAGGGGAAAGAAGTTCCTGATCTATCTTCACTAGGCCATTCATTGTTTAATAGACTTTTATCATGCCCACCCATATTCGTCTCCTTTCTAAGGTACCAAGCCCAGTGTTTTCAATCTGTCTTCATATAAGAATTTTTCCAGGCCCTTGGTCATTCTCCTTACCCCCTCTAATCTAGGACACACTCTTGCACTAATATGGTCAAGCCACATCACAGCCAGGGCTGTCAAAGTGTTTCTAAATGCATGATGGAAAATATAATTATGAAAACCAAGCTTTCTATGCCTGTATGTAAGTGGTGTCTCCCACGCCCCACAGTGTGTAATATTGCCAGAAGCTTGTCCATGGAATAGCCTGCACTGGGAAACCAGTGACGCTGGAAATGCCTGACAGAGCATTTCCACTGGCACCTAAAGCTGTCAAAGAAACTTAGTGAAGCAAGCTTCCCCAGGGAGTTGGTGCATGGAGTGGCTACGCTGAAGCTGAGTGTGCTTTCTCAGTAGCATTTCTTGCCCCTCTTGACTTGGGCAGTGAGGTAAAGTATTTGGTTCCAAGCCATTATGCATTGCCACTATTCCAGCAGTGCAGCTTTGCCCCCTCATACGCCCCTCTATGTGAATCTCTCCCCACCTGGGTGGTTTCTTTTCTCCTTTACATCATCTCCTCCAGTGACAAAAAGAGGAGCCTAGCTATGGACCCCAGAACACTTCCCGTAAGTCGGGGATTGCAGAGAATCCCAGGAGGGAGTGCTGTCTGCCTCCCCACCCCGTCTGATTGCCCTGGGAGAGGGGAAGACATTGGACAACAATTCAGGTGAGGGAAGGTGTGAGGGTTATTGGTGATGACAAGGAGATGGGAGGGATTACGTGGAGAGCTGGGTTTTAAGGAGGAATTTGCAAAAGAAAAGAGACTTCTAGTCAGATGAATGCAAGGAGACTGCTCTGTGCACAGGGGCAGTCTGGCAAAAGGCACACTGCCAAGAGTGAGGGGAAGGGAAAAAGTATTGTGTCACCTTTCCACGTCATTGTGCCATGATCTGTAACAACCAGCTATGAATCTCCACCTTGCTCTGTCTGTGCACATCAGTCATACAACCTATGTTACCCCCCCAGCCATTCCACTTCTCGGCCTCTTCAGCAGAGACTGGGCCTCTCGCTGAGCTGTGTGGTATTTGTGATGTGGACAAAACGGCCATTAAGAACTAGGTTGCTAGTAAGAGTGTGACTCATTTGTGACCTAAACCAAGTCTTCTTTCAGGTCTCCAGAGGTGAAAGGCTAGCACACTAGCCTACTGCACTACTAACTCCCTGTAAATACTTCTAGTCCATGTATGCAGCCGCTGATTAAAGCCGAGATTAAATACTCAGTCACACTAGCCTATAAATGCATTTACACTAATGGCTAGAGCACAGGACTAGGAGGCAGGGAGATCCTGAGTCCTAAATTCCTTTAACCTGATGAGTCAGGGTCACATTCTGTTGCTCGCAGGGTTGGAGGTCTGTACACAAGAGCAGAATGTAACTCATGGCGTCTTTTCTCTGGCAAATCACTTGACAGAAAAAGCAACAAATCCCAATTCTCCTGAGAAGAATTGGTATGAGATGTCAGGAGACATCCTCTCTGGCAGGGTAATTACCAGTATCTAGAAAGTGGATGCGACTGACTCAGAGGCTGGGAAATCATCCCAACCCTCCTTGCAATCTGGTGGCAAAATATTAACTAGTGGATCCAAACAGGACCTCAGATATTCTGTTGGATCTGTGTATTTAGGGCCCACATCCTGCTTTCAGCAAAGTCAGTGGGTATTTTGTCATTAGCTGCAGTATGGGGGCAGGATTAGTTCTTTACTAGGCTGACATCAATAGCCCATCAGAATTAAGCTGCAGAATTCTAAAGCGGTTTCCTAATCCCTCTGCCCATTACTATAGAGTCCTTCACATTTCCCTGCCTCCTCCTTTTGTTTGCGATGCACCCTCCAGGCCTTTGCTGGTTCATTGAGACAAAGCACAGATGATCTGACCCCAGATCAGATTGGAAGCTTCATTCAGAAACCAAGTGACATCATTCCTCCCTGCAGCATGCTATTCATTTGGCTGAGATGCTGTTACAGCCTGGGTTTAAGGTTGCACTGGATTTCTGGAAACACATTACTGTTAGAGAGACAAAGAAAGGAACTGTGTTACCACAGTATCATTACCGTGTAAACTGAGAGGCACAGAAAGAGTATGGGGCACGCAGGTTAAATAAATAATGATGAGATAAAAGGAGCACTGCAGAATAAGGGCATGGATATGTACAGTACTGCTGACTCTGCTGGCATGTAATCTCTCAAGAGACGCACTGTGCTTATTTTGCATGATCTTGATTGCTAAGAAAATCTGAAGGTGGGAAGGGAAGTAAATGGAAACATTACGGGAGACCAATACTGAATAGGATTTAAAGAATCTGGAATAAATGACATGCAGAGTGATTATAATGAAAACACTGGCCATACTAAAAAAAAGTACCTAGTAAATTCAGGACCAGATTTTCAGCTGTAAATGTAAATCAGAGCAGCTTCATTAAAGTCAATGGTGCTATCCCAATTTATACCAGATGATGTAGGGATCCAGCCCATAATAATAATTTGCGGGATTACACTAACTGATTTTGCATGTACAACTGAATTTTGACTAGTGACCAAATCACTGGGTCGTTAATATGTATTACACTTATTGAAAAGTAAAATATGTTTAAAAAAGTTAAAAAATGATGCATCACTATTCAGAATGTTTAGTTATATGATACTGATACCTTTTGGCCTAATTGTAGACCCACTGAAGTCATGATAAAATTCCCATTGAGTGAGGAACAGCAGTAAGATCTTGTTCACTAGATCATATACTTGCAAATCCTGAAGTTTATTATTTTAAACGTTATGTTAGCTTTCATTTTTCAAAGATATTATTTTCTCTGCGTTTTAAAACAAACAAGTTTTTTTGGCCTAAACAATGGTCACCTACCTCTTTGCAGCTGTCATTATGCTTCACAGCATGGCCACTCCTAGCTTCATGACAACAAGGACAGACGTCACATCCTCCTATTCCAAAAATGCAAGCCACTTGCTACTCAAGTGGAAGGAGAAGCTTTAGAGGTGCTGAGCATCCATACAAGGCCCTTTTCAGCCATACAGTCTCCCTTTTTATCAGAGTAGCTAGCAATAGGGTGCCTGGTACCAGTGATCCAAACCCACAGAAAGGAAGATGTCACACACACACTCTTTTTACAGTTCCTGTGGCTTTGCTCCTTTGCAATTCCTGGTGAATGAGAGTAGGCATTCTGCTCTGGGACAGAGAGTCGATTAACCTTTACTTTCCCAACCACCAGGCAGGCTGTACATACCATTTCACACCAATTAGTCTGCTCATGTTTGTCTCTAGTGATGTTGCTTCCTTGGCCTTTCTCAGCTAATTGTCCCATTGGACAATTGACTTTACTGTTATATTTTCCCCTTTGGGCTTGATTCAGCTCTACAAGTTTACAGTATTGACAATCTCAGACATTCAGACCCATGTGTCTGACTCCAAACATTGTAAGATTAGGTTAAAAACCATCAAACTTACAAAAATAATAAAAGCTGGGTTCTTTTTACTTGCCTTTTGGTTTCTGAGCATTTAGCGTTCACTTTTTCCAGCTAAAACCGTGAGAGGTTGTAGCACTGGGTTAAAATGAGAGTCAGTTGCATCTCTCTGCACCACTGACCTCACCCACCACACTGGGGGAGGGGCAGGGAGTGTTTCTATTGCTGAAGCTCCATTGGTGGGGGCTGTGGCAGAGATATACTGAAGCAGCATAATCCTAGCCCCCTCAGCCACATGCCCTACCTGGCCAGCATCGCCCTTTTTGGGCAGCACTGGTCCCCTCTGGCTGACCCCTCCCCCTCTTATAGGAATAATTCTTTCAGGGCTTCCAGGCTCCCTCTATTACACTTTTTGCAGGGTGCAGCATACGCTCTGTCCTGAATGGGGTCTGTCCCTGGCTAGCGTGGAGAAGGATCAGGGGTCGTCTCTTCCCTGCTTGGGGAGGCTAATACCAATGTGATCACTAGCCTGAGGCAGCCCTTGTCCTGTTTGAGTGCAAGGACTGTGATTGTGTCTGGCCCCTATGCAGGGCAAGCCAGACAGTGGGCATGCTACATCCTCTGCCTCTCTTGCACATCTACACAGGGACAGATGCAATCTGGCCTTAGGTTAGCTTCTTTGCATTACTCCTCTTAACCAGCTTCAGCAATTCCTCCCCCTTTTGGTGCTATTAACCCTGACACATATCAGGCCAGTTGTCATATCCCACATTGTCTTCTTTTCTCTAGAATGAACATATAAAATCCCCTTAATCCCTTCCAAGCGCTACAGTCTGTAATCCTTTTATTTTATTGCCCTTCTCTGGAGTCCCTCCAGATGGCTTTCATCTGTTTTCTACCAACGAGCCTCAAACTGTGCACAGTACTTCACATCCAAAGCTCTCAAAAAAGAAACCATTGCTCTATTAACAAAGCCAAGGGCCATATTCTAGTATCAGAGACACTTGCACGGGTCCTATGAGTTCCAAACATGACCCTAGATCCAGTGCTGTGGGTAAGTGCTGTGAGACCCAGATGTCCACAGAGCAAGTAAAAATAAACCGGAGTTTTCCTCTTCCATTGCGTCGTTTTATTTATAAATGACACTCTGTTTTCCAGGTGATTGTCACGTGCAGGTGTGTCACCCCAGGCTCTGTGAGCAAGAAATCAAGGGAAAGGGATGGTTTAGATTTCTGGAGTTTCCTACAGTGGTAAGTTTTATTATTATTATTTATATTACTGTAGCATCTAGGAGTCCTAGTAACATACCAGGGCCCCATTGTAGTACACAGAACAAAAAGACAGTCCCTGCCCCAAGGAGCTTACAGTCTAACTACAAGATAAGAGACAACAGATAGATATAAACATATGAGGAGCACAAGAAGTCAGAATGACAGGCAATGTTCTCAGCACACCAGCAGCCTAACTGTTGTCAAGTTGGTTGTAGGGTGTGTGCGGTGGCTTCCCCTGGGATTTATGACTTCTGCTGACCAAAATCCTCAGGCCTGACTCGGTTGCCACAGGGTACCAACTCCCATTGCCTTGAATGAGAATTAATTGTATCCTGCAGCCAGAAAACAGGGTGTCTCAGGAAGCTGACTCAAAATCCTTGAGACTGGTCCAAACCACTGTAAAATTAGATCAACATTTTTCATGGGATGGATAGCTCCCTCCTATATCTTAAGCTTTTAAATAGCCTCTGTTGTTATCCTGGCACATATTATTTAACTGAAGCTGCCTGCCTCCCATTTGAGTTGTCTCCCACATTTCTTTGGGCCTGTTCCCTTATTCTTCAACCCACACTGCATCCCTCCATTGTCTTTCCTCCCTGGTCCTCTCATTCTCTAGCCCCACCCCCACACATGAATTTCTTACACCCACAACTGTGATATCCCCGTTGTATTTTATCTCCCTTGATTTCAACCAGTCCCTAGACTGACATTACCAGGTCAGGCTTTTGTTTCCCTGCACAGCTCATAAACCGCAATCCCCGCCTCCTGTACTGATGGTTTGGCCAGAGACTGAAACCATCACATTTCTCTGCAGTCAGTGCCTCCTATCACTATGGAAACAGAAGCAAGGATGTGCTGCAGAGATGTGATCACTACAATGGCTTAGTGCGGAATTGATAGGGCATGTGAACAAACTCAACCTGAGTGGGGCGGACATCAGTTAGTTATAATTTTCTTTTTGTGGTGGTTTAACTCCAGCTGAGGCAGAGCTGGAAATGCTGCTGAACAAAGGGTTTATTCCTTAGATGAAGGGCTTTTTCCTCACTTGCTGGGAGGTGGATGAGAACAGTCTATTTGGATCACAGAGATGTTCTAGGGGTTTGCAAGTAGGACAGATGACAGTGTAACTGGCAATAAATGCTCATTTTCCTTAGCTAGCAACTGGCTACTGAGTTTTCTGAGCCAACATAAAAGGAAGGAATGATGAAGCAACTGGAGAGGATTTTCTTTGCTCAAGATGTGGCTTTTCCGGACATAAGAATGGCCTACTGGGTCAGACCCATGGTCCTGTATCCTGTCTTCCAACAGTTGCTGGTGCTGGATGGTCCAGAAAGAATGAACAGAACAGGGCAATTTATCAAGTGATCTACCCCTGTTATCCAGCCCCAGCTTCTGGCAGTTGAAGGTTTAGGAACACCCAGAGCTCTGACTATTTTGGCTAATAGCCATTAAAGGCTCTATTCTCCAGGAATTTATCTAATTCTTTTTTGAACCTGGTTATTCTTTTGGCTTTCACAACATTCCCAGACAGCGAGTTCCACAGCTGGGCTCTTGGAATCCTGCCTGCCAAGCGCTGAGCCCACTCAGGTGCTCTGTGACCTACACTTCCTGTCCTAAACTTCGCTAGCGCTCAGCAGCTGCTCCCCGCCCCAGAGGTGGCTGCACATCATTGGAGATGTGTGCGCTGGGCTCCATCCGGCTGCCATCAAGGTGGGGTTCGCCACTGGCGTCAGTGGGAGCCGGAGTGGGCCACGGCTGCGCGAGGGGCCTCGGGGCCCTGGAGGGACGGTCTCTGACCGAGAGCGGAACACGTGGTGGACACCCACACTGGGTCAGCCCTAGCCGCCTCCACACTGGCAGCGCCCAACGCCGAGAGAGAGCGAGCGAGCAGGGACTGCCGGGAACTGGAGTCCCCTACTCTCCCTATGCTCCTCCCACATCTCGACCAAAGAAGGGAGGGAGAACTACATTTCCCGTGGGGCACCGCGAGAGGGGCCGCACAGGGACGGGCACGCTGCCCCGCGAGCCGCAGTCGGAGGCGGGCGGGGCGCGGGGCCAGGAACACGCGTGCCAGGGTGGTGCCGTCGGCTCGGAGTGGGCGTGGCCTGGAACGCGGCTGCGGCGCCCGTTGGGGGCGGGGCCGGCGAAGGGGCGGGGCTGCGGCGGCTGGTAGTGGTGCCTGGCTCGCGGAGTGCGCAGCGGAGGGACCGTTACTCTGAGGCGGCGCAGCCTGGCGGCGGGAGGGCGCTCGAGGGTCTGTCGCCGCGCCGCCTGAGCCCTGCCCCCGAGGCGGGGGGTCCCTGCGCCATCGCCGCCTTGTCCCCGGCTAAGGCACCGAGCCGCGACCCCTTCCCCCCCCCCCCCCCCCGCGGGCGATGCCCTGGGCCGTGCTGGGCGCCGGCAGGTGAGTCCCCAGCGTCCGCTCGTGCGACCCGCCGCCATGGGGGACGGGGATGTCAACTCCAACCTGCTCATCGCCCGCAGCACCGGGGACGCGCAGCTGGACGAGGCGGTCGGGCAGTGGCTCAGCTGGGACAAGGTGGGTACACCGCCCCGCCGGCCTCCGGGTGGCAGCCGGGCAGCCCCCTGACGGGTACGTGTGTGTGTGTGTGTGCGCGCGCGTGCCCTGCCCGGGCGCGGCCGGGGCTGAGCCGTGGTGTCCGCGCGCCTGGGGGCTGCTGAGGGGCGCGCCCGGGAGCTGCTGGGGGGGGGCGGGTGCGCGCGCCCGGGAGCTGCTGGGGGGGGCGGGTGCGCGGGTGCGCGCGCCGGGGAGCTGCTGGGGGGGGCGGGTGCGCGCGCCTGGGAGCTGCTGGGGGGTGGGTTTCATACCAGAAGGCTTCAGAGTAGCAGCCGTGTTACTCTGTATCCGCAAAAAGAAAAGGAGGGCTTGTGGCACCCTAGAGACTTAACAAATTTATTAGAGCATAAGCTTTCGTGAGCTACAGCTCACTTCATTGGATGCATTCAGTGGAAAATACAGTGTCTCGCCTGACCCCTGTAAATCAAAAGTCACCGACCCCCACCAAGCAGCCCGCTCTAAAGCCCACCATCCAGGCTTAGACCGAAGTATCACAGCCCGTAGGAGCAGACTTGTGTGCTCTCGACGGCGTGTCTGCCTTCTGGGAGCCACTGGATTGCGCAAAAGGGCATCAGGCAGTGTTGTCAGATAGCTGGCAGTACTGGCCGATAGCTCTCCGATGGAGGGCTACATCCTCCCACCCCATGCAGATTTTATCCCACTAAGGTGCACTTTGCTGTTCCTTAAAAAGTGTATATTAGTCACCCCTGGACTCTGCTGTCTTAAGACATTTAAAAAACAAACATGACCACTGTGTGTGTGTGTGTGTGTGGTGGTGGGGGGGATGTGTCTTTGTTCCCTCTGAGGACACATTAATTTGGCATTAGTTGGCTTTTCACTTGGTTATGTTTCTCTTTCTCATCTCTCTTGTTTTTTACCAATAAGTGTCAGATCTGGGCTCATGACATCTCATTCCAGTTCTCCCTCTCTCCCTTGCCCAGTAACTGATGCTCCTTCTGTGAGGTTGTCCCACTGCTCAGGTGGTGGTGAGCTGAGCTCTCATGCAACAAGGGGTCAGGGTGAGAGAAGTCATTTGAAAAATATATGGGAGGAGGAATGTGGCATGTGAAGGTCCTGGAATCACAGATTGGAGTAAACACTATGTTGTGTTGTAATCTGTTTAGCACATAATGTAGCCTATAAGAAGATATTAAGGGGAAGATGCATTGATTGACCGATAAATTACTGAATGCGTTGCGTTATGTGGAGAAGCGAACACTTCAGTGGTTTCTCTTTTCAGTTAAATCCCAGATAGAATTAATCTGGCCCTAATGTAGATGAGCAACATAAGAAACTCTTTGTGGTGATTGACCGGTTCTGAGGGGGGCATTCAGTATGAAAATGGCAAACATTTTTTATGCAATGTGTAACTAACCTAAAGGAATACACTACTGTAGAATATTGTGTTGTAAAGAAAAAAAATAAAGGCTATAATACTTCATGGCACAAGCTCACCACCAGCTGAGGTTAATGAGCCAGAGTATCCAAGGATATCACATAATTAGATGCCTTATAGTGTATGAATGCTTTCATCTGAAGCATTGAGTATTCGCTGTTGTCTGTGATAACAGACTAAATGGCTTATTAATTTGTTTTGAAATGAGAGTTCCATTGTTAGGCTTGATCCTGCAAAGACTTGTCTCCCGCTGAAGCCAAAATTACTTACATGTGAGAAACTTTTGCAGGATTTGGCCATTTTGGGATATCAAAGCTCTTATAAATTTCACTGATTGTAAGAACTCTTTGTAAAGAGAATATTTTGGCTAGTACTGAATACAGTCACCTGAAACCTAGCAACTGCTTAATAGCACATGCACAGCTGCTTGGGACAAGAAATGAAGAATACCTGTATTCAGAGTAACAGCCGTGTTAGTCTGTATTCGCAAAAAGAAAAGGAGTACTTGTGGCACCTTAGAGACTAACCAATTTATTTGAGCATAAGCTTTCGTGAGCTACATATGCAACCGATGAAGTGAGCTGTAGCTCACGAAAGCTTATGCTCAAATAAATTGGTTAAAGCTTTCGTGAGCTACAGCTCACTTCATCGGTTGCATATGTAGCTCATGAAAGCTAATGCTCAAAGAAATTGGTTAGTCTCTAAGGTGCCACAAGTACTCCTTTTCTTTTTGCGAATACCTGTATTGACATTAAAGGAGTTTAAAAACAATATAATTATCCATGTTCCTAAAATATATTTACACTGCATTATGTGAGGCCATTGTAACTTCTTATTTGTCTTGACTTTCTGAATCTAGAAAACTAATGTGTAAAGATAGACTTATGTCATTTCTTCAACATTAAACATAGAGATTGGAGTTCAGCATGCAATTTTAAAAATAGAACGAGGCACCAAAAGGGCTGCACAATTATCCTAGTTTTCACAAAACACTAAAATTTAATTCTAGGATGTAGTCAGGACCCAGTATTGTGGATTATCTGGCTAATAATTTTTCATGTAAAGATTCGATTCTAAAGCCAAAAGGGACCATTGTGATCATCTAATCTGACCTCCTGTATGACACAGGGCATAGAACTTCCACAAAGTAATTCCTAGATACGTTGTCGGGTTAAAAATTGTTTACTTTTTAAAAAGCTTCCTGACCTGTGTTACTAAACATCTTAGATTAATAATGAATTTTTAAAACCTCTAATTTACAAAGTTTTCAGTTTTAATTTTAGACAGTGGAAATAAAGTGTCAAAATCACTTTTGTTTACACTTTGTGCTAATGCCTGATTTCCAGAATTCTTATGCAACTGCAGCCCAAAGTGCAACATCTTAAAATCCAAACATCAGGCCTTATTCAGCAAACATCTCATTGAATGAATGTATTTGAACAAAGCATGAAGGTAAAATGTGAAGGATTTTGGTTCTTCCCTCCTGAAATGATGCTAGATAGAAGAACATTAAAAACAGGTTTCTTAAATACTAAATTTTAATGGAAAAATATTTGGATAAGAGCTGCAAAAGCAAAAAACATGTAGTATGACATCTTTATCAAAATGAATAGAATGAATTAAAAAAATCTAATTAATCAGAATCTTTGTGTGTGTGTGTGTCTTTTTTGTGGTTTGTTGTGATTTTAAACTCCTTAATTATGATTTCTTTCCTTTGGCCAAAGACAAAGCAAAACATGCTTGCGCATACATGATTAATTTACTTCTGTGAAGCTGTCATCCCATAGCATTGTCATGGTAAACAGATACTTGCTGTCTTCATTTTAAAACCAGTTTCTTGGAGCCCTAAAAACCCTCAGCCTTTTGGACTCTTATCATTTTAGGCTTTTTATTGTACCTGCAACTGCCTGTGGCTAACAGAAACATCCACCTTAGCCATGAATCTGCAGTGCCCAAGAGGAACAATAGGCAACCATTTGACTCCGGGCTAAATAGCACTAGCTTGCTAATATTGTCTTTTCCTTTTTCCTCTCAGATTAAGAGCTGTAGGATGGTTTCCAAAGATAACATAACACATAGGCATTTGTACAAAGGAAACTTTCACTAATCTAAATTCTGTTTCCATCATGTTTTTTCCATTTGTTTCCTTTTCTTCTCATTTACTTTTTCTCAATTTCCTCTTTCTTATCAGTTTTTTGTTATTGATCCCTGTCTCGTTTTTCTACTGCTGAGAAATTAGCTCTTTCAAGTTTACAAGATACAACAACATTCTGGGTTTTTTTTGTCTTCACTCCTCCTCATCTGTAGACCACATTCTTGACCAAATGAAACACTAGCCTATTCTGCGATGGGCATTTCCCCCCTCTCCTTGTTCCCATTTTTGATTTCTGAATTCTTTTTATTTTCCCTTTGATCTCCTAAGATTGAGTTTGGGCATGTACAGACTTCTCGAAAAGGGGTCCCAGAACAGGATTTTTTTGAGCAGAACATCTCCCACATGGAGCTCACTATAGGGTCCCAACCTCAGTTGTGAGTAGATGGGCTGCCTGTTTTCATTAGGTGACTTTATGTAGTGGTATGAAAACAAGATTCTTTCACTGAAGATCTGATATCCTTTTATAAGGCCCCTGCCACCATAGTGTCTGAGAACCTGTTGTGGAGAGCAATGCAGAAGGCATTTAATATGAACCTGGAGGATCAAATACTGGCTTCACACCTGAGGAATTTTCCAGGGCGACAGTACATCTAGTTAAGGTTTGGAGCAACTAAATAAAAAAATGTGGGCCTAAAGGGAGGGATTTATCTCTCTGTCTGGAAAGACATAGTAATGTGCATAATGAGCGGGTATCTATCTGGGAGGTAAATTCTCAATCAGCATTTAAAAATAAATGCTTATACTCCTATTGGCCAGCTGCAGGTTTGCTGCTAGTTAGCTCCTGCAAAGCCTACACCCTCTAATGCAGAGGTGGGCAAACTATGTCCTGAGGGCTGCATCCGGCCCTTCAGACATTTTAATCCAGCCCTCAAGCTCAAGCCGGGGAGCGGGGTCTGGGGCCTGCCCCGCTCCAACTGGGTAGTGGGGTCGGGGGCTTGCTCCGCTCCGTGCATGCTGGGGCTTTGTGTGGCTCCCGGAAGCAGCGGCATGTCCTTTCTACACATAGGGGCAGCCAGGGGGCTCCACACACTGCCCTCACAGCTCCCATTGGCCAGCAACCACAGTCAATGGGAACTGCAGGGGCAGTGCCTGTGGACAGGGCAGTGTGCAGAGCTGCCTGGCTGCGCCTCTGCATAGGAGCTGGAGGAAGGACATGCTGCTGCGTCCGGGAGCTGCTTGAGGTAAGTGCTGCCCGGAGCCTGCACCCCCGATCCCTTCCTGCGCCCCTGCCCCAGCCCTGATCCCTCTCCCACTCTCCAAACCCCTCAGTCCCAGCCCTCCTGCACCCTCATCACCAGCCCCACCCCAGAACCCGCACCACCAGTCGCTCATTCATGGCCTGCCATACAATTTCCATACCCAGTTGTGGCCCTCGGGCCAAAAAGTTTGCCCACCCCTGCTCTAATGGATGTCTGATTACTTGAGCATGCTCAGTGGAGGAGTCCTAACTTTATCAATGTTGGCTATATGTGATATTAAGTTCTCGGGTGGGTAAGTGGAGAGTTTTCATAATGGGAATCTGGGTGTCATTCTGTGCCTGAGAAGAGGGATTATTATACTGGCGTCAAGCAGCAGAAGACTACAAAGCTTCTATCTGAACAGCAAATGGAGAAAACTTGTTTGACTTGTGGTACTGCAGTAATTCTGGATGTGCAGACCTATGTGAGGAATCCCATTGACTTATTGTTTTCATAGAATATCAGGGTTGGAAGGGACCTCAGGAGGTCATCTAGTCCAACACCCTGCTCAAAGCAGGACCAATCCCCAATTTTCGCCCCAGATCCCTAAATGGCCCCCTCAAGGATTGAACTCTCAATCCTGGGTTTAGCAGGCTAATGCTCAAACCACTGGCTCTGCCAGCACAGTGGTGCACTTGCACAGAGCTTACTGCAGAATTGGGTCTTGGTTGGTGGCTATGATCCTTGATGTGGACTGGTAGTGGTGGCTGTGTATACACGAAAGATTATGACAGATAAGCTGTTTCACTTTGAAAAGATGCTGCAGTGCATCTGTACTCTGGTTTTCATATTGTTGTTGTAAAGTTGCATTTAAAGATAAAACTGAAATAGGTGCATTGATGAAATTGTCTTCTAAAGGCTGACAGTGTAATAATGTAAAATCTTTCTCCTTACAAAACCTTTAAAGCAAGCTTCTCCAAGCAACGACAAATTGAGCACAACTGATTGTCAGAAGCCAAAGAGAAGAAATATTCTGAAATCACTCCATGTGCATTTCAGTGGCCAAAGGTAGCTTATAAAGTTGAAGGACAAAAATGAAAATCCTAGCCATAACTCACTGCAGGTGGATTTTGGGGACAGCAAAAGTATCTCCAAGTGCAAATAAGGCCATAGAGAATTAGCAGTTCAATTAAATAAGAGGCTGTAAGGTAAGGCAGTACTTTTGTATTTATTTATTAAAACTGAACCCAACATGTATTGGCAACCAATCTTCAGAAAATTAAAAACCGCTACACTGTTAGTATTTATGTTAATGAAGAATCCTTGGTGCTATGTTAGAGCCAGAGTTGTGGAGAGGCTTGAAAAGTGCATTACTATGTTCTGTTGCACACTGGAGTATACAGAGTATACTGGAGTATTCAGATTTCAGAAGTACTTGTGGCACCTTAGAGAGTGTTAGGGGGCTTATTCCTTCACCCACTTACTTCCCTGGTCCTTCTCACATGAACAGAGAGCAACAATACCCGAAGTCCAAAGGTGCAAACAATTCGATGTTTATTGGGCTGAACTTCAAGCAAGCATGATTCCAGTTTCCTTCCATAGTGTCCCCCTTCCCAGCTCTGACACCACAGAGCCTTACACCTGTGTCCTTGTTCCCATTCCTGCCCTTAGCCAAACATGATTCCAATTTCCCCACCCCCATTCCCTGTTCCCATTTCCCCCCACCCACACACACCCACCCACTTCCTGATTGCCTGCAGACTACATAGTAAAACTTGAGTTCTGCTTAGCTATGCCTTAACCAGTCATTTTCCTGAAATTTAACTAACCAATCCTAACATATTGTAACATGATTATGTAACCAATTATATCCTACCACCTTAATTAGTTTACATCCAGCAAAATTAATTATACAGCAGACAGAAACAATCACAGAACCAGACAGAGATTATACAGACAAACAATGGCAAAGTGGGAACTATAATGACAAAACAATACGGAAGTGAGCATTTCACATCCCAGCTATTGATAAGTGAGTTCTTGCCAGACAGGATGCTATCAGACTAAGTTTCCTTTTACATCTTCTAGACACTTCCCTTTCTCTGGAGGTGACAGGCACTATCAGGACAGGATTGTATTCCTAACAGCCCAATAGCACCTTCTTTCAGTGTGACTAGGTTGGAATGTGAGGATGTGACCCGTCGCTTCCCAGTTTATGGCTGCCTCTGTTGCTTAGCCAGAGATCTCAGCCTAAGAACAGGGCCTCAGACTGTCACAGTAAGAGAAGGAGCTTACACCGGCAGACAGTGATTTTGATTCTTTCTTTTATACCTCTCTAACTAGCTAAGTGATAAGAATACACCTAAATTCTTAGAGTACAGGCCTTTACAGACAGGCCTGAATATCTATATCCTAATACTCCACCCCCTTTTTTTTCTTTTTCTTTTGGGATCCTCCTGCCCAGGTATCCCTGGAAAAGCTTAGGACATATAGCAACACATTTCCTGATAGGGCCAGGCATCAAGGTGGAAGGTGTCGATATTCCATTTGTCCCACTGTCCCTTGTGTAGTATAGTGCCCTGCACCTTCTCTCGTACGGGCATACCACACCTATTCCAATTAGTGTTCCAGACTTCCCATTATAGTGGGCCCGAGAAGGTTGGGTCCGGGTTGTCAGTACACTGCAGGGTTTGGAGGGCTTATTACATTACTTATAGGTTATCTCCATGTGCAGCGTAACACAAGTACAGTTAACAATACAAAATCCACAGCAACACCGAGTCCTGACCACTGCAGTACGGTCCAACATCCGAGACACCCCCAAAACGCTGCCTCTCCTCCTTCAACAGAGTCACGATCTTATGTGTCCAGTTGCTGGCAGTTGCAACAAGCTGCCCCTGCAGGTTTTGCTTGCTTTTGTCCATATCATAAGTCCATTGAATGTTCCAGAGAAATGGGATATTGTCCAAACCAGCTTGACCACTTGGCATGGAATCAGGCAGTATGCCCTGGTTTGATTATTCACAGCAGTAAGATTCACAGATACATTTGTGCACCAAAGTCCAGATAGCAGCATATAGATGGGTGTAGTTTGGTTATGGGCTGGTGTAATTGTGCCCCCAGTAATATGTACATTCCCAGCAAAACACCTTATACACAGTACACCCAATTGTCCACTCCTTGCATAGGCCATTGATCCCGCTCCTCTATAGTCATAGGAGAGGGGCACATCCAAAGATCTTCTGTTGATTTACACTATTTTACACACCGCTCCATTGATTCCCAGTGAGCTCCTCCCCTTCTCGTTATTTCCATAGGGCTTGTAGGGACCACCTTAGTTGCTGTTCCATTTCCAGGTACCATGGTAGCGATTACACAGGTGCTGGTCTCCTAGTTGAGCATTTTGCATTCCCATACACATCTCTCTCCCACCCCCCCCCGTCAGCCTTTTGAAGCCATCCCCCACCCGTGTCATGAGATTTTCTGTTCATTAAAACACTACAATGCTAGCAACAAGACAAACACCACAGACAAACACAAAACACAGATCCATGGTATTGTGGGTTATTTTTCCGCTGGCGCCAGCTTGCTTGTAGAGTGTCTGAAAAACAAAAAAAACAATTTCCACCCCCCTGGTGGGGACAGATTATTGCTTAATAATAATAATAATAATACCACTTTCTTTTACAAATTTCCTTGCTAATTGCAGGAAAAATAGAAGAATTACCTCCAGGCTGTCCTTATTTTGTTCTGTAGTCAGGCTAGTGAATTACCCCACTCACTGGTCATTTATGAAATTCATGAGGTGGTGTACCTCAGTTTCCCCTCTTGTGCAACAGACCATGTTTGCAATAGTTTCTCTGCTGTACCAAGCTTTAAGTTTATTCTCAGGTAATAGCTGAGACACAGCTTCAGATTTTAGCACTGTACACACACACAAAATTCTCTTTTGCCTAACATTCCTTGCACTGTGATTACTCTTTTTTACGCAACTGTACCCCGATTACACTTCCATCTTGTACAAGTAGGCACAACCAGGGGCAGCCAAGTTAAGTTCCAATAGAAACCCCTTACATCCTTTAGTGATTTTGATTACATTACCCAATAGTCAAATAATTTTGATCAGATTCTCTCTCCGCGTGCTGTGTGCAGCAGTCCCTTATAGACCATTTCTGTGGGAAAAGGGCCCATTTTCCTTCAGAATAGCTGTAAAGGCTTCTGGGGACAGAAGCAAAGTGGTGCTAGTAGCCATTCTACCTGACCCCCTTGGATAATTTAATTACCAAGCTTCCATCCAATGTGACTGCACGGAGTTGCACATACAGTTACATTTATATAACTGGGTTTTATCATTAAACAAAAACTTCCTTCTTGTAACACTGCAACTGTTACTCTTTTACCATTTTCACAACTCCCAAATGTTTACTTTCCTGCAAACCCTGTATCATCAATTTTTGCAAAAGCTATTTGTAACTTTTCACTCGCTTCTTTAAATCACTTACTCCTACATTTAGTTCTTTAAGGTAGTGCAATTTGTCTGTAACAACTTAGCCACCAAGTACAATTATTGCCACACAGCTGCCTTAACCTGTGCTGTCTTTACTTTGAGACTGTTCAAAGAGGCAGTAAAACATTTGTCTCCATGGATGCCCATGGATCTTTTACTCCAAAAATTCTAGTGGAATACAGCAGACCTCCCTCATGCTTTGTCCAAAAAAACCCAAAAACATCTCACGTAAGTATCCAAAGTACTCTCCATTAAAACTTCAGAAAAACAAAAGTGTGGAAAGGCAGGGGGAAGAGGTGGAAATAAACCAATTAAACCTGTCAGGTCAGTTTAAAGTATAGGCTACCAGCAGCAAATTAAGTAAACCGAGAACAGAAGGAAGAAAAGGATATAGTTAGCTCTGAGCCAAGAGTAGGCTCCTTCGCCTTCTTTCTCTCCGCTCCCCTAGGACCAAGTCCCAGCTCCAGTCTCTAAAGGTAGTCTGTTAATTCTGCTTTTGACTTTAAACCCTGTTGTGGCGAATCATCTTTAACCACCCCTAACTAATTTACAACCCTTCAGCAGCCTTTGCTGAAGCAGCACCAAACTTGAAAGATTACTGGCAGCTTCCCATAATGCTGCCCTTACTTCAAACTTCTCAGAAGCAGACTGAAGTGTCTCTTTTCCCTGGAAGGCATTCAGTCCACATGGGCAGGGACCTTCTTCCACTACCCATATACCAAGGAGGGTGGGCTCCTCAGCCACCCCCCATCCCTCTGGGTCCCCGAACACTTCCTCCATTTTCCTTTTTAATCTCATCCCAGGTTGACCTCTGCACCTGGTATGGGCCCTGGTTCTTCCTTATCCATTTATCCAAAAAATCCTTTACCCTGGCTTGCCAGAACCCGCAACTACCATCACGAGAGTTCGCGATACCCCCTCCAAGCAGCTGCGCGGACTGTTGAGGAGGGGGACTTACAGGCTGCCACTCACCTATTCGATGCGATGCATCCGAGTGAGTCACCGGCACCAAGATGTTAGGGAGCTTATTCCTTCACCCACTTACTTCCCTGGTCCTTCTCGCATGAACAGAAAGCAACAATACCCGAAATCCAAAGGTGCAAACAATTCAATGTTGGGGCCTTTAAGGATGCTAGAGCGTCCCGGAGCATCTGTTTTATAAAACAAGGAAAACTTAAAAATAATTGAGGAGCAACTGCTAGTTTATATCAAAACAACCCAGGTTTTTTAACCTTAAAGGGTTTCAGTAAAGCCGCCTGTCATAGTAATTCTGGCAGCTCTCAAGAGGAGGCATGTCAGTCTACATCTATTTGATTTATTTTAACTATTCTTTTCTGACCCTTCTATTTTTATATGAATTGAATTTGGTTTGAATTCATGCCTATGTCTGTTTCTACCATGCTTGTTTTCTGTAGCCTGAAGAGCATGATTCTATTTAGCAACATCCTCTATGCTTTTGGTTAGTTGAGTAAAAGGTATTGTCTAACTTACTTTAAATGAACTTAATAAAGGTTGTTACCGAAAGAGGTCTGTTGTATAAAGGGTTTGGTTTTCATCCAAGCATCTCTCAGCTGTGTCTAGTCTGAGTTAAGATTTACTTGGACCCCAGGAATATAATGGAATGCTGCATAGTTTTACTAATTCCCTGCATCGTTCCTGAGCCCTATATTCATTTTCAGCCAGTGCTAAAGTTACTCTCAGTGGAAAGCGTAATGGTGCAGTGATGCTGAAAGCTTTCCTGCACAATACAGTGTATTTGAAATAGGGTGTGTCAGTTTTTTCCTTTACTTCGTGCACTCCCAGTCTGCGGTGTTAAATCCATGCCATGCAAATCTTAATTTTCAATGAGTATGCCGATTGCTGGTTCCTGTTTGTCTTATGGATCTAAGAACTGAACTTTTATAAGTGATCCACTGCACACCTGAAAAATTGATCACAGTAGAATTTATTTAATACACATGTCTTTAAAAAAACAACAAACAAAAACCTGATGGTCTCACTACACCTCTCAGTGAACCTTTAATAACACAAACTGTGGTGAGGGATCAATAATGCAAGACTGCTCTTACGAAATACACTTGTGTGTATATTTTTTCTTTGGAATATCATGTAAGTACAGTATTGAGTGTTGGGATGGTGCCAAATTGGTGTGGCCATACTGAATGAATGGTGAGAACATGGCTTGACATGACTGAACTGCTAAAGAGGATTCTGGGAGAAGAATCCTTCTCTTAGCATCAGGCAGATGCCGGAGGTGAAACTTACTGGCTCCATGCTGCATGTATGATCAATACTGATTTATGTGTCAGCAAATATGTCCACTTGAAAGTAAACAACACATCAAGAACATCTTGAGTGGAGCATCTCAACCCTGTAGAAGGACATCACGCAGAGGGCTGAAGTGAATGATTCATCAGGGAGCGAATGTGGGGTAATGTTCAGTTGGCACCACTGCAGTCTCCTAAAGTATTAATTAGGTAAAAATTAGTAACCACACGCCCACTGGGCACGCTTTTAAGACATGTGACTCCTTTGAGGAAAAAGTATAAAAATCAAGCAAATTAAATTACTGTTGGGGATTCCTTAATTGACACTTGAAGAAGCTGCTAGACAGAGTTGGAGCAAATGCGGTTACAGCCAAGCTCTGCGATACAACCGCCTTTGCTCCAACCCCTCAGACAGAGACAAACACCTACAAGATCTCTATCAAGCATTCTTACAACTACAATACCCACCTGCGGAAGTGAAGAAACAGATTGATAGAGCCAGAAGAGTTCCCAGAAGTCACCTACTACAGGACAGGCCTAACAAAGAAAATAACAGAACGCCACTAGCCGTCACCTTCAGCCCCCAACTAAAACCCCTCCAATGCATTATTAAGGATCTACAACCTATCCTGAAGGATGACCCAACACTCTCTCACAAATCTTGGGAGACAGGCCAGTCTTTGCCTACAGACAGCCCCCCAACCTGAAGCAAATACTCACCAACAACCACATACCACACAACAGAACCACTAACCCAGGAACCTATCCTTGCAACAAAGCCCGTTGCCAACTGTGCCCACATATCTATTCAGGGGACACCATCACAGGGCCTAATAACATCAGCCACACTGTCAGAGGCTCGTTCACCTGCACATCCACCAATGTGATATATGCCATCATGTGCCAGCAATGCCCCTCTGCCATGTACATTGGTCAAACTGGACAGTCTCTACGTAAAAGAATAAATGGACACAAATCAGATGTTAAGAATTATAACATTCATAAACCAGTCGGAGAACACTTCAATCTCTCTGGTCACGCGATTACAGACATGAAAGTTGCGATATTACAACAGAAAAACTTCAAATGCAGACTCCAGCGAGAGACTGCTGAATTGGAATTTATTTGCAAATTGGATACAATTAACTTAGGCTTGAATAGAGACTGGGAGTGGCTAAGTCATTATGCAAGGTAACCTATTTCTCCTTGTTTTCCAACCCACCCCCCCTTCCTCAGAAGTTCTTGTTAAACCCTGGATTTGTGCTGGAAATGGCCCACCTTGATTATCATACACATTGTAAAGAGAGTGATCACTTTAGATAAGCTATTACCAGCAGGAGAGTGGGGTGCAGGGAGGTATTTTTTCATGCTTTGTGTGTATAAAAAGATCTTCTACACTTTCCACAGTATGCATCCGATGAAGTGAGCTGTGGCTCACGAAAGCTTATGCTCAAATAAATTGGTTAGTCTCTAAGGTGGCACAAGTACTCCTTTTTCTTTTTACATTATTCTCTACCATTCAGGGCTTATTTCCCATTGGCTGGACAGTTTTAAAGTAGGTCAGACTTTTGGGCCTAAATTGCTTATATTTTTCCTTTTCTAATGAAGGGTTATTGGTTTTGATTGGAGAAAAATGACGTTAGGCTATCATTTTAATCCTCTCTATTGCGTTTCTCTTAAGTATAGCAGAAGCCGAGCAGTGCCAGGCAGTGCTAGCTCTAGGAACTGGCTGACCTTTGTGTGGTAAATGTCAGCGGTGCTCACTCAGTCTTTGATTCCAGTTGCCTTTTTTAACCTGTGCTTAAGACACTGCTTTAAGCTACTCTCTGAAGAACCGCTTCTCTAGTCTAAGCCATACTGTACCCAGTGTATACATACAGTTGCGCTGTCTGATTATCACAAGAGTTAACTGTGTTATGCTGTGTATTAATTGTATTACAGATCCATCTGCATTGTTGGTGAGTCAGCTTTGAGTCTTGGATTGGGTCTATGCTACAAGTGCTGCAGTGGTGCACTATGCTGCTGTATTACTGAATGCATCCGATCCAGTGAGCTGTAGCTCAGGAAAGCTTATGCTCTAATAAATTTGTTAGTCTCTAAGGTGCCACAAGTACTCCTTTTCTTATTGCTGTAGTGTAGACCTTTACTACAGCGATGGGAAACCCCCTGTCATTGCAATAGTAATGAATACCCTCAAGTACGTCTTGAGAAGTGGTAGCTAGGTTGATGGAAGAATTTTTCCATCAACCTAGCAGTGTTTGCACCCTGACTAAGGTTTACTTAACTGTGTCTCTCGGGTGTGAATTTTTCACACCCCCTAAGCAATATAGCTAGGTCGACTGAAGTTTTAGGTAAACCAGACCTTGGTTACAGTTTTAATAGACTGATAGATTCCAAGGCCAGAATGGACCACTGTAATCATCTAGTCTGAGCTGTATAATACAGACCACAGAACTTCCCCAAAATGATTCCTAGAGCAGATCTTTTAGAAAAACATCCAATTGTGATTTAAACATAGTCAGTGATGGAGAATCCACCACAATCCTTAGTAAGTTGTTCCAGTGGTTAATTGCTCCAACCATTAAAAGGTATGCCTTATTTCCAGTCTGTATTTATCTTCAACTTCTGGCCATTGGATCGTGTTATACCTTTCTCTGATAGATTGAGGAGCCTTTATTAAATATTTATTCCCCAGGTAGATTCTTATAGTCTGTAATCAAATCGCTGAACCCTCTCCAGTGTATCAACATCCTTCTTGAATAGCGCGCATCAGAACTGGACACCGTATTGCAGGAGTGGTTGCACTGTTGCCAGCTATAGAGATAAAATAACCTCTCTACTCCTACTTGAGATTCCCGTTTGTGCATTCCAGGATTCCATTAGCCCTTTTGGCCACAGCATCACAGTGGGAGCTCATGTTCAGCATTTACATTTAGCCATATTAAAAACACTGTTTGCTTGCACCCAGTTTTCCAAGGAACTCTGTATCAGGGACCTGTCCTCTTCATTGTTTACCATCTGCAAATTTTCAGTGACTGTTGTTTTCTTCCAGCTTGAGAGAAATAGCTATCAAAAGTTACATCACCACCCCCAGTTCAGGATGTTCTCTGCTCAATTGTGTTGAAGAGGCTTCATTACTCCATGATCTCTTTACAAGATGCCTGGAAGGAACTTTCATTTCTATCTCTTAAACTGGTTCTCCTCTGTATTTGAGGGCTAAAAAGCTTTGCAAGGTGCCTCATAAAATAGAAGGATCCTCACGACACTATATAAACTAGTAAGTCTGAACAGTGCCATAAAAGTAAGAAGATCAGTTTTCTGCTTTAAGTATTTTATAATCTAAGGGTCTGATGATCTGTAGTTTTTATTTGGGTAAATGCTAGACTCCATGGGGTAGGACCTTTTCTAGGTAGTATCATACAAATTGATGGTGCTATAATAAATATAACTTTATAAGCTATTAAACAGTATATAATTAGTAATAGCAAACTAGGAGTTCCCCAGTGTGATGTGAGGTACTGCTACTGAGTAGATGTTTAGCAATAAGAAGAGCCACTTTGGTGGCATGGCTCCTGTAAGTGAGCTCTAGGAGGCAGTGCACAGGTACTGAGCCCCCTTGCTGCCAATCTGTAGATTAAAGGACTGAGCCTCCTTCCAGACTCTCAGGGAGGACAGTCCTGCCCTCTCCTTGCTATGGCATATGAGTAGGTGAAAACCGGAAGTACAAACGCGGTTTCCTATAGCTTATGGAGGTTATTCTCGTGTATGGGGCAATTCTGCCCTAAGTAAATGGGCTGGTGTTCTTTTCAGAGTCTCATCTTCTTACTCCACAGATCTGCTTCCTGTGTTGTCACTATATCCACATTTACAACAGTAGGAAGCACAGACTTTTGATCAGTTAATTTAAAAAATGTTTTCAACCTTCTTTCTGCCCTGACTCTCCATATCATATTAATCTAAGGACATGCTGGGTGAGAATGCTCTGTGATCATTTTGTCCTTCAACCTTCTCTTCAGCATATTTCTCTAATTGAGACTTTACTTTTTTCAGATAGCTTTGTCCCCTGCTGATGTAAAAGAGGGAGTGCCACCTAGGGAAATGGCAGATTTTGCCTCTTGCTGCTGTTGCTGAATATGAGTTTTGTAGGACAGGGCTCTTAATACATACGCATGTACATGTCGTCCTGCCCTCTGCCAGCATAAGATGTGGGGGAGGAGGAGTGCTTGAGGATCATATCCTTTGCCTCTTCTTTGATCATCTGCCTCAACGCTGTCCTTGTGCTGAGTTTCTGAATGGATGGGGCTCCCCCAACAGCCTTGACCGTCCCTTCTTACCTGCAGAGTTATTTGCAGAGGGCTGGAGAAGGAGCATTTAAAAAAAATTCCCCCTCCCCACCTATTTTCTGTAATAGCTGAAATAACAAACCGCAAGCAAACACACTTCCATATTTCAGGCAGAAGGCCCCCCTGAAGTAGACTTCTGGCCATCTTGCCAACATATTCTATACAGTACCTCGATTTATCGAACAGAATGTGTCACTGGACTTTTCAATACAGTAGAACCTCAAAGATGTGAACATCAGAGTTACAGACTGACCGGTCAACCGGACACCAGGTGAAGTCGTAAGTAATCAATCAGGCAGCAGCAGAGACCCCGCCTGCTTCAAAAAAAAAAAAAAAAAAAAAAAAAGCAAGTACTGTACCTGTATTGCATCTTAAAGGTAGGCACATTTGGGCTGCCTGTCTCCACCCTGCTCCCATCCCTGCGCACGGGGCAGCCACTTACAGCAAGACACTGGGGTTGCCAGCCGAAGGCAGCTGGAGCCAGCTAGCAGAGCAGGAGGAGCCTTGAGGTCTTCATTGCTTTCACCCCCACCCCCCCATTGCTTTCACACACACCTCTGCAGATAGGGGGACAAGCTTGCAAACTCATGCAGGGGCTGAGTAGGGAGCAGCTCAGCTGCCGCTGAAGCGTGGCCTGGAGTGTCGGCTGCTGGATCTGGAGCCCGAACTGTGCTTTATTCAGAGTTACAGACATTTCAGAGTTACGGACAACCTCCATTCCCAAGGTGTCGGTAACTCTGAGGTTCTACTGTTGGTATTCTGAGCAAGTTGAGGGCTTTCCATAGCGTCTGCCCCCCCCCCCCCATCACATACCCTTTCTATACCCAAAAACTTGCAGAGACTCCTCCACATATCAAATTAAGATTCAGCCTTAAACAGTGTTCAACTCTTTCTCCTTTCAAGGTACTTGTCCACTGATCTCAGTGTGGGGGCCACAGTGGATAGACAGCCAGAGGGAAAGAATTCTTAACAGTGATCAGTGAAATAACTAGAGGGCTTAGATTGCCTAGTTTAATGTAATCAAGGGAAGATAGGGGAGGGCCATTATATTTCATTTAAACTGGTCAATGTAATTGCAGGAAATTAAAATTCTTTTTTACATTTAAAAATGTACTCTGCATTGCATGCACACCCAGATATCTCAGATTCTTGAATACATCTTGTGACATTCTGTATCTCGAGGGAACACCCTGCACCCCCATTTTCATCCTGATAATATGATTGTGCGGTATCCAATGCAAAGTTTGTCATGTTGGGTCATGATGAACTGAGCATTGTTGTTAAAGTGATGTTATAGTAATGTTATAGGTTATAATTTCATGTATATAGTTATGAGGCTGAAAATGTGTCTTCATGGCTTAAAATAAGCCCAGGCAAAAACTCTCCAGGAGCAGAGAGGCAGTTCACACCTCATCAGGGCATGTATGGGACAAACCCAGCCCAGCCTTACAGGAACAAAGGACAGGCCAGGCAACAACAAAGGATCTGTTGGACTCTGTCACCCCCCTTTCTTTGGTCAGTTTGGGACTGCGATGAGGTAGTGCTCATTTGACTCTGAAGGGGGGCGGGGGGGGGCAAAGCCAAGAGGGAAGAAAGAACATGATAAAAAGGAGAGACGTTTGCCATGCTCTTGCTCTCTCTTCCACCTCCATCTTACAGACATCACCACCAAGCGACTGAAGCGCTGATCAAAGGGGAGAGCCTGGCTGAAGGGCGGCCAGCCAGCCTGTGGTGAGAAGCATCTAAGTTTGTAAGAAGAAAAGGAGTACTTGTGGCACCTTAGAGACTAACAAATTTATTTGAGCATAAGCTTTTGTGAGCTACAGCTCACTTCATCGGATAGCTCACGAAAGCTTATGCTCAAATAAATTTTAGTCTCTGAGGTGCCACAAGTACTCCTTTTCTTTTTGCGAATACAGACTAACACGGCTGCTACTCTGAAACCTAAGTTTGTAAGGACATTGAAAGTGTTAAGATCAGCTTAGAATGCGTTTTGCTTTTATTTCATTTGACCAAATCTGACTTATGTTTTGACTTATAATCACTTAAATTTGATCTTTATAGTTAATAAATTAATTTGTTTGTTCTACCTGAAGCAGTGCATTTGGTTTGAAGCGTGTCATAGGCTCCCCGTGGGATAACAAGCCTGGTGCATATCAATTTCTTTGTTAACTTGATGAACTCATTTAAGCTTGCAGTGTCCAGCGGGCATAACTGGACACTGCAAGATGGAGGTTTCTAGGGTTGTGTCTGGGACTGGAGATATTGGCTAGTGTCATTCGGTTACACAATCCAAGGAGCAGCTTACATGCCGGAGGCTGTGCATGAACAGCCCAGGAGTGGGGGTCTCACAGCAGAGCTGGGTAATGCTGGCTCCCAGAGTCAAAGATTGGCAGGACCTAGCAGATCACCGGTCCAGTTAAACACTAGGGAAACGTCACACATGTGCAGGCTTTGCAATAGTACAGCTTGGGTGAGCACTAACCAGAGGTCAGTTAAAATCAGTGTTTGAGTTATGTCAGGTCTTGTCTGCCAACTGGTGTCTAGAGTTAAACGTCAGCAATTATTAAGGCATCACACATGGTGGCTAGACTCACTGACTGTTTAGCTGACATTTTATACTGAGATTCATTGTGGTGTGTTGACCTCAGCCATACTAAGTGAGACAAAATGGAACCTCTCTCTAGCCATGGGCTCTGTATTAAACTTGTCTCCACTAGAAGCTGGTCTTTGTATACGTTACACCCTGCAGGGCTGAGCCCTGACAGTTCAGCACTCTCTGGTCTCTCATACAGGTGATTTATCTGGTATCCTGAAAGATGGTGGTAAAGAGGATGAGACTAGTGCTGGCAAGTGAAATCCAATACAGGTGTAACATTATTCATGGAATTCAGGGGTAAGCCCAGAAGCTCCTTGGTGTTAATTCATTCTTGGACCAGCACTACCAATTTCAGTGTACTTACAACAGGGATGAATTTAACCCTGTTGTCCAAAAATGAGAAATAGATGCACGTATTGCGTCTCCTCCTACTCTCTGTAGAACCTTCAGTATAGATGGGCGCTGAAGCACATCGGTTGTTTTTATCCAGCCACTTCTCCCAAAATAACCTACTGTACTTGGATCACTTCCAGTCTGACTTCCACCCTTTCACAGCCCTGGAACTGCCCTTCTAGTAGTGTTCATTCAGCTCTTCTGTTTTGACCATGGCTCCTGGCTATTTTTTCCCTTTTAACCCATTTTATTCACCTGTCCTTCACTTTGTGTTTGTTATACTTTATCTGCAGTCTGTCCAAGATAGCATGATGGGGATGAATGTGACTATCTTCTCTTAGTTTGTCTGATATAGATAACAAAGCTGAAACTGTCCAATCCTCACCCCCTTTCATACATGTATTTTGACTGTACCAAATGTAAGCAAATGTAACCAAATGTACAGTAAGCACACTGATCCTAATTAAGAATTCCGGAGGATGTGTACTTAAGCACTGTTCACATACTGCTATATCATAGTGACCTAGAGGAAATCAACCCGGACGAGTTCCTGATGATCTTGTAGAGCATATGACCTTGTGGGGAGAGGTTTAAACTCTTCTCTTGGAGAGAGAGGCAACCCCAAAGAATTTTCCCTATTCACCAATCATGGTATTTCTTCAGTATGTTTGCTGCCAAACCTCAGGAGATGGGGAGAAGTCTTTAAGAAAGTCTTGAGGAATGTCAAGGAAATAGAGCAGTTAGTTTTTCAGCTGAAGTCTATTCAGAATGCCTTATTGACATTCTTGAAAAGTCTGTTAAAGGGGCCCAAATTTTACATCAAGGTTCACCAAGGCAGTAGCTTCTTGGCGTAAGTTTAAAGGTGTTCCAAGAACCTGCAGCTCCCATTGAAGTCAGTTGTGGCAGCTCTGAAAATGGGGCCATCCATATTTATCTTGTGCACAGAATAACTTTCAAGAACAAATGGTGTATGTGTGTGGCAGGGGAGAAATGAAGGCCAAGAAGGGCCGGTGTAAGGCTGAGATGAAAACTGCGGGGGTGAGGGTGGGGGAAGCATTGGAACAAATAGCAAGTTAGCACGGAGTGGAGAAGGTCCAGTCAAAACTAGAAAATTCTGATGATATCAGCGTCTGTGGGTCCCTTCTTTAGTTGCTTTTACTAGCTAGAGTCTCTGGCTGGCTCCTCCCTGTAGTTTGTTTAAAGTATAATGTACCCAGGTCACTGCATCCGCTTTAATTTGTATTTAATGTTTCTGACCTTTAACATCTTTCTGAATTGTTTTCAATTTATAATGGAGGTAGGGGGAAAATGCAGTCTTAACTTGAAAATTCACTTTGCTAAATGCCTATTAAAAATTGTACCAAGTGTTAACAAAGTTGTACTCTTGGTTGACAACTAATAAAAATGGAAGTCTCCAGTTAATTAATACCAGCCTACTTCTTGTTGTCAGAGTGCTTAGTCTGAACAGCTGCTCCAGGCAGAACATCAGTTTTTGAGAAAGATGTTGCTGTCTGTGTGAGTCACGGTGAATGGGTGCTCTGTAGTAAACATGCTGTGTATCAAATGCTTAAAGGCAGCTAAGCTCAATATAATTACTTGTAGAATTTTTTCATGTTCAGTGTTATGGTTGGGATCTTATCCCACAGCATCAACAATTTAGTCCCCTTGCATACATGTATATAACATCCATTGTTTGACTACAGTGCAGGACAGTGAATCTAATTTTTGGATAATAGAGGGAATGGTCAATGTTATAGGGCCATGCCCTATGATATCTATTTCAGAAAGCAGCATTTTGGGTAATCTTGGTAGCATTGCATTTGTATAGCTTACCCATTCATACCTGACTTGTGTGAAGTGCAGTTGCTTTATTGTTGACATTGGAACCATGACTTTGACTTTCCTAACTTCAGTTCTACCACAGCCATAATGTTGCACAACCATAACTTGTTTGTCTTAAACCTTGGCTTGAAGACAAAACAAACAAACATAACTTGAGTCAAACCTAATTGTGTAGTAAGTGACAGTTGGTCTCTGAGACTATGTGGATTATCTCAGTGAAAGTCGGGAGCTTCCTCATTCTGGAGAATGAAACAAGAGGTTGCTCTTTAACTGGGTATCCAGAACCACAAATCGCAAAGTTGCTATGAAGCTATTTAGGCAGGTTGCGTGGTCTACTTGAGAATGTAGCAGATTTCTTCAAACTTCCGCTGCTATCAAGTTCCGTCATCCTGTAATTTAAGTCTTCCATTACTGTTGCCTTGCTCTAAGGTGCACAAAGCAGAAAGCTTCTTGAGTAACAATTATATTGGCTAAAGCTAACAAATAGATCTGCTATCAGATCACTTTTAGAGTCCATTGAACTAGTAGGGCTCCATGTGGGTAAAAAGGCCTGCCTGTGAGGGTGCAGCTGCAGGTTAGGTATAGTACTTAAATGATGATTTTGATAACTCCAAATTAATGCCTCTTTAAGAAAGAGGCTTTTGTTGCTGAGTTGCCATAGTAACAAGGCAACAAACCTACTTCTGTGTCATCAAATTCACTTGTAATCCTAGACTCATAGAAGATTAGGATGGAAGCGACCTCAGGAGGTCAGCTAGACCAACCCCCTGCTCAAAGCAGGACGAACCCCAACTGAATCAAACTTAAATTTAAAATAGTTAGTTGCAAAACATGCTCGGCAGCTGACTTCATCCAACTACTGTTTGTTTATAGGTCAGTTGTTTCTGCATTCTGGTGATATCTGTAGAAGTATGCTACCAGAGAGAGTCACACACTGACTCGCCATCCACATACAACTCATGGATACTTGGCCTCTTAAAGATTAGGACATTAAAAAAATCAGCTTTTAGTCTGATTTGCCATTAATTTTATTGCAAGCCTTTCTAGTTGACATAGACCTCTGAGGGTGTGTCTACACAGCTGCTAGGGCCAAGTCTTGTAGCCCGCGTGGACAGACTTGTTTTAGTGGGGCTTACATTAGCACGCTTAAAAATAGCTGTGTGGATGTTCAGGTTTGGCCTGTGGCGCCTAGGGAGTCCAAATGTCAAAGCAGTGCCTACACAGCTTGTAGCACGCTAGCCTAAGCACTGCAAGTGTGAGTCTGTCGAGACTCGCTCCCGGCAGCTGTAGACATACCATAGAGTCCTTGGTAAAATGCGCTTCATTTAATTTCACTCATATCCCCAGTCATTCCAGGATTTGGGTCTAATCTAATTCCATAAAAAAGAAGCAACAAACTAGACAGGATTATTTGAATGGCAATTAAAAATAAAAATAGCAGAGGCAGAAACAGTTACTGCCAGAAGTTTAAAAACAGCAGTGGGGACCTTGACCAAATAAAAGCAGTTTCAGCTTTCCTGGGGTAGATTTGCACTGGGTTTGAGGGATCAGGTAGGGAACATATCTAAGACCAGTTAAATTATTTAGATCTAACTGGATTTTTCTGTCATGGAAGGAAAGTATTTTGAAGGAAATATCCTCTCAGCATGTTTCAGAGTAACAGCCGTGTTAGTCTGTATTCGTAAAAAGAAAAAAGAAAAGGAGTACTTGTGGCACCTTAGAGACTAACCAGTTTATTTGAGCATGAGCTTTCATGAGCTACAGCTCACTTCATCAGCATGTATATTCAATGAGGCATGTCAATTATTGTTCAATAGCCCTATTGAACATCAACATGAATCTTTGAAATAATGGACCACTTGTTGGCAGGCATAATGATGAGTCAGTTCAGCCTCAATCAAATGGGATTTTTCCAAATAATAGGTTGGATGATGGATTGGAGGCTTTTGACCATGAGAGAGAGTTTGATACTGTCTTCAGTTACATATGATGGTTACATACAAGAACATCTGAGCCATTCTTCTGGTTAAGTGTCAGTGCCGATCCTAGAGAGACAAGGTGCATGAGGTAATCGGACCAACTTCTGTGAGAGAAGTTTCGAGCTTACACAGAGCTCTCCGACCTTGTGTCTCTTGTATTATAAATGGCAGATATTTGCATACAATCTCTAATTCTGACCTGATATTTAAAAAATATTAAGCTGTTGTCTGGGTACTGTGTATATCTATTATAGTTCACTGGATTCATGGCCAGTGAGGATTGCTAATTATCGTATTTATTTTTTCGATCTTTGAATTAAAAAAAAAGACAGTACTTCAGCACAATGATTTGGAGCTATTAAATTGTGCATATGGTTAGTCTGTGACCATATACCCCTGTCATTGTTATCCAGTTCATTTCTTTCTTTTATGCTGACTTGTTGCATCTTTTCTTAAGCTAGTTTATAAGCTCCTCATTGCGGGAACCACCTTTTTCTATATGTTCAGATAGCACCCTGATTCTTATTGGGGCCTCTGGATGCTACTATAATACAAATAATGGCTACGGGCCCAATTCTGCAAACACTTGAAGTTTGGTGGGACTACTCATTGGAAAAGTTACTCGTGCATAAGTGTGTGACTGGACTCTAAGGTTACATACTAGTTTCAATTGCATCTTGTTTTACATAAAGAAAAGGAGGACTTGTGGCACGTTAGAGACTAACCAATTTATTTGAGCATAAGCTTTCGTGAGCTACAGCTCACTTCATCGGATGCATACTGTGCATTCCACAGTATGCATCCGATGAAGTGAGCTGTAGCTCACGAAAGCTTATGCTCAAATAAATTGGTTAGTCTCTAAGGTGCTACAAGTACTCCTTTTTCTTTTTGCGAATACAGACTAACACGGCTGTTACTCTGAAACCTTTTTTTACGTAGAATTTTCTAATTGTAGGCTGTCATAAATATAAAGGGAAGGATAAACCTTTTTGAAATTCCTCCTGGCCAGGGGAAAGCTCCTCTCACCTGTAAAGGGTTAAGAAGCTAAAAGTAACCTCGCTGGCACCTGACCAAAATGACCAATGAGGAGACAAGATACTTTCAAAAGCTGGGAGGAGGGAGAGAAACAAAGGGTCTCTGTCTATATGCTAAAAAGAAAAGGAGTACTTGTGGCACCTTAGAGACTAACCAGTTTATTTGAGCATGAGCTTTCGTGAGCTACAGCTCACTTCATCGGATGCATAGCATATCGTGGAAACTGCAGAAGACATTATATACACACAGAGACTGTGTGTATATAATGTCTTCTGCAGTTTCCACGATATGCTATGCATCCGATGAAGTGAGCTGTAGCTCACGAAAGCTCATGCTCAAATAAACTGGTTAGTCTCTAAGGTGCCACAAGTACTCCTTTTCTTTTTTCTTTTTACGAATACAGACTAACACGGCTGTTACTCTGAAACCTGTCTATATGCTGTTTCTGCTGGGGATAGACCAGGAATGGAGTCTTAGAACTTTTAGTAAGTAATCTAGCTAGGTATGTGTTAGATTATGATTTCTTTAAATGGCTGAGAAAAGAATTGTGCTGAATAGAATAACTATTTCTGTCTGTGTATCTTTTTTGTAACTTAAGGTTTTGCCTAGAGGGGTTCTCTATGTTTTGAATCTAATTATCCTGTAAGGTATCTACCCTCCTGATTTTACAGAGGGGATTTCTTTACTTCTGTTTACTTCTATTTCTATTAAAAGTCTTCTTGTAAGAAAACTGAATGCTTTTTCATTGTTCTCAGATCCAAGGGTTTGGGTCTGTGGTCACCTATGCAAATTGGTGAGGCTTTTTATCCAACATTTCCCAGGAAAAGGGGGGTGCAAGTGTTGGGAGGATTGTTCATTGTTCTTAAGATCCAAGGGTCTGGGTCTGTAGTCACCTAGGCAAATTGGTGAGGCTTTTTACCAAACCTTGTCCAGGAAGTGGGGTGCAAGGTTTTGGGAAGTATTTTGGGGGGAAAGACGTTTCCAAACAGCTCTTCCCCAGTAACCAGTATTTGTTTGGTGGTGGTAGCGGCCAATCCAAGGACAAAGGGTGGAATATTTTGTACCTTGGGGAATTTTGACCTAAGCTGGTAAAGATAAGCTTAGGAGGTTTTTCATGCAGGTCCCCACATCTGTACCCTAGCGTTCAGAGTGGGGAAGGAACCTTGACATAGGCTTAAAGGGACATGATTTGAAAGATCATTTGTCTGAATGTTGTACCGACTCTATAGTGACACCTAAAAGTACTGTGGTTTAAAAGCTAGCAAAAAAATTCTGAATCTTTTTTATTTTGTGTCTAGTCAGTTTCATCGTTCCTCTGCAAAACTTCTCCCTTGCAGAAAAGATTTGCATAAATGTAAACAGTGGAGAAGAAATACCCTATAAAAGGAACTGGAGACAAAATCAGAGAATGTTGTTTAAGTCTGTTTTAGAGAATTTAAATTGGCAGCATTCTTGTAAACTTCCCATACTGGTCTCTCTCCAAAGTCAAATTGTATTTGACAGTCTGACTGTTGGGTGAGAGTGAAGCATTCCTCCCCATTCCCCAGTTGTAAAAAGAAACAGCTGAGCTCTGAAGCGTAAAAGTTGATATGGACCTTGTGCTTACCGAGGATGACTTCCATCGCTTAGGTTGAACAAAATCTGTTTTGATTTAATCATTCAAAATTGTTTGTTGGATATGTGCAGTAGAAAACTAAAGTTTACACACGCACACTTGAATATAGCTATGTATACAAGTGCAATACAAATACGGAAGTGCACATGTATTGGTTTGTGGAATTTAGCAGTAGTGAAGGCAGAATTTGTAAGGTTTGCAAATAGAATAGCTATGGAGTAATGAGCCTGTAAGTTCCACAAGGAGAAATGTTTTCTAAAACCAGCCTCCACACTTCCAGCTTCCCCCAGAAAACACTAGGAAATTCAGTGCAGAAAACATGCTGAGGTTGCACAGTTAGAAATAAAAAGGTTCCAACTTCAATGTTAATCAGCAGTTGTGCAGCATAAGACATCAAGATATGCCTTTTGTAATAAGTAGTAATACTTTACCCCAAAGAGGAATAGAAAATGGTTCATATGTACCATGTAGTGCAAATACCGTGTACGCTCTTGTATTCTTCCGGATAAACCTCTAATTTATATAATTCGGCCTTGCTTCACATCAAGCAATAAAAGTTGCTGTTGGAACTGCAGTTTCTGCTCTGCATTGCCAGACTTTATCATTATCTGTGCAGTCTTCACATGGCATGAATGCTGGGTTTTATATTTTAAAATATTTTTTACAGTTCTGATTAAATTATTGGTACACCACAGTAATATTTTTGTCCCTGCTTAGAGACACTGAAGCTGCTTGTGCATTCATATTTACATTCTCCTACATTAAAACAAATCTTGCCCTAACCTTTTTTTTTTTTTTTAAACTACTGTGGGTGCTCACAGATCCAAACACATTTCTGAGGCTGAATGTAACTTGAATATCCCTCACACGTCCTGACTGTGACACCAACTTAATTGTTGCTTGACTACTCTGCTTGTCTCTCTCACCAACAGAAGTTGGTCCAGTAAACAATATCTCACCCACCTTGTGTCTCTAATATCCTGGGACAAACACCGCTACAACAACAGCATATCATCTGTTTGAGTAACTTAAAGCTAAACTGGACAAAGCACTAGGGAGTGGTTCTGCAGGAGCTGCTAGAAACAAATAAGATTACGTAATACTGTAGGGGGTAGATTTTTGAAAGGCACCCGTGGAGCCCAACTCCCACTGACTAACGGTGCCTTTGAAAATTTAGCCATAAACCTTTTAAAATCCCCAATTCCTAGTGCAGCTGACAAGCAATTTTGTTGCGACTCTTTGCAATGTAAACTACTCCAAGATATCTGGTTCTGGGCCTTAACTTTGGAAAGGAACATCTTCTGGAGTACAATGCACTTCTTTAATTATTGAGTGATGCATAATTAGGCTTGGCAGAATTTGACTCGATCAGTTTGATGGATAATATAAAAAATGTTTGTTTTTAAGGATTTTGCTGACTTTATCTATTTAACTTTTCACAGTTGCAGGAAATTATGGGGTATTTCAGACAATAGGAAGGTCAGAGAATAATTATTTAATCACAGTAGATGTTGAGATTTAGAAAGTTAAAGCTTTGTAATCGCTAGAACACAGTCAACATCACTTGTCAAAATATACAAAGTAAATTTGAGCCTTAACTCAAATTCTAGCAAGTTCTCAAACAGCATTTTTCTTTCTTTGCCTATATAAACTTTGATGATTATAGATGGGAATGTTTGTGTTGATTTGTGTGTATATGGTGAAATTGATATTTACCAATAAAAATCTGCTGTTTCCAAGCCTATGCATAATTAAATATGTTTGAGGAGAGATCATGCTAGAAATGACACAGGTTAGAGCAAAGAGTGATCCTTTCTTACACCAACATAGAACTTGTATTATAAAAGAGCTTGGGTTGTGGATACGGAGACCACTTCTTCCTGTCCTGTGAATTTGTGTTAAAATAATTCTCTCACTAACTGCACTGCAGCAGTAATTGTTCCATCAGATCCTCCTTGAGCAATGGGAACAGAACCTTTGTTTTTCTTTTGCAGAACCCTAAAACAAAAGAGCAGATTGAAAACCTGGTACGGAATGGGATGAATAAAGAGCTGCGGGATCGTCTCTGTTGCAGGCTGACCTTCGGGACTGCTGGACTTCGTTCTGCCATGGGGGCAGGCTTTTGCTACATTAATGACCTTACAGTGATCCAGTCAACACAGGTAACTTGGGTAGTATTATACAGGCAGACTTCTTGGTAATGATTTCATAGTAATCATCTTGATCACTTAAAATTGTGCCTTTCATCTTCAAAATTCACAACACATTTAAACTTACTCAAAGCTATATATAGGAATTGTCACCCATCACTGAAATCCAGCCTCATGGGTGGAACGTGGCAACTGTTCAACAGTACACAGCAATACCAAAAGGACAAGAAGTGTAAAACTACTCATCCAGCTAAACCCGCCCAAGGCATCTTCGGTAGGCTGGATGTAATTACCTAAAGTGGAATTTTGCCAGCGAGTTAAAGCTTTTTGTGTTAACTTCAGGGGACTCATCTGACATTACATGAGCAAACAAAATGCTCTTGTTTGCAAGTATTTGAAAGATGTAAATACTGAGAAGGAATTTTCTATATTCTCTATTTTCAGGGTTTCTATCCTCCCCCCCCACCCCCTCCACCATGTGAGTGGCAATCTGGTGTGTGTGTGTGTGTGGGGGGGTGCTTGCCCTTTTGAGGGGGTCTGAATGTGATGAAGTGGGAATGTTTGTTAATATTTTGTATGATTACTGTGCATATCTCAGTTTCCCCTATGTGCTGCATGTTGAAATAGGTGGTGGGAAGGGTTGTTTACTCTGCTAAAGTCTCAGCAGAATATGGCCACTCTGATGGCTGGGCACGGTGCCTGGCAACTAATGACCCTGGACTGCCCCACCCCCTGCAGGAAGCCAGCTGTTTTTGTCCAGCTAGGGGACTGAGAGCTAAGGGTAGATAGCCAGGTGATCTTGTTCAGACCAGGAAGAGAAACAAACAATGGAGGAGAGACCCTTAGGGTAGTATAGTGTGGGCTGTTGGAAGTAGGAAACACGCTTCTGGACTGGGGACAAAGAGGAGGGGCAGGACTGACCCAGGTGGACTACGCTGTAATTTTTTTTCTATTCTCAGTGATAACTAAGAAGTTTCTAGGCTGTTCCAGACATCTAATACACCCTTCTTTTCCAATGCTGTCTGAGTCACTGAGGTTGGGGGTACAGTGCTTCCTTTGGGTGTGCAAGTCTCCCCCAGGTGGCCAATTCGAGTGGGCTCACTGAGTGAAATGGGTGCTGAAGGCTCTGAAGTTTGGACCCAGAGGGCAGTGAAGCGAAGGGGTTTACCCCAGTGAGAGTGTGTGACCCTAGGGGGTTAACACTCTAAAGGACTCCTCCCCAGGGACTGTTATAGAGCTGTGCAAGAGCACCAGACCTGTGGCTCCATAACATTGAGTCTGTCTCTCTCTCTCTGCCCCTCAATTTGAGCCAGCATCTGGAAAAGTCCTGCCCCTTTGGATGGGATGCTGAGAACATGCATACTTCATGCACATCACAGATTGGGAACACACGTTGAGATGCATGGAGCAGTTCACTTGTCTCAGATCTAGTGTTTTAGATTGAGTACTTGTGGCACCTTAGAGACTAACAAATTTATTTGAGCATAAGCTTTCGTGAGTTACAGCTCGCTTCATCAGGTGAGCTAGTACCAGCAGGAGAGCCGGGGGACGGGGCGGGGCCTTTTGTAGTGATAATCAAGGTGGGCCATTTCCAGCAGTTGACAAGAACGTCTGAGGAACAGTGGGGGGAGGGAGGGGGAAGAAATAAACATGGGGAAATAGTTTTACTTTGTGTAATGACCCATCCACTCCCAGTCTTTATTCAAGCCAAAGTTAATTGTATCCAGTTTGCAAATTAATTTCAATTCAGCAGTCTCTCATTGGAGTCTGTTTTTGAAGTCTTTTTGTTGAAGAATTGCCACTTTTAGGTCTGTAATCGAGTGACCAGAGAGATTGAAGTGTTCTCCGACTGGTTTTTGAATGTTATTTTCTTGACGTCTGATTTGTGTCCATTTATTCTTTTACGTAGAGACTGTCCAGTTTGGCCAATGTACATGGCAGAGGGGCATTGGTAAATGTGCAGGTGAACGAGCCTCTGATAGTGTGGCTGATGTGATTAGGTCCTATGATGGTGTCCCCTGAATAGATATGTGGACACAATTGGCAACGGGCTTTGTTGCAAGGATAGGTTCCTGGGTTAGTGTTTTTGTTGTGTGGTTGCTGGTGAGCATTTGCTTCAGGCTGGGGGGCTGTCTGTCAGGCCAGGAACCTATCCTTGCAACAAAGCCCGTTGCCAGCTGATGGTGTCCCCTGAATAGGTATGTGGAGGCCACATAAAAAGTGAACCCTACAGGTGCAAAAGCCCAGAAGGCAATTTTTTTCTTATGATTTTGGGGGTCATTACACAAAGTAAAACTATATTTCCCCATGTTTATTCCCCCCCCCTCCCCCCCCGCTCCCGGCTCATCTGCTGGTAATAGCTCACCTTACTTGCGCTATATTGATGACATCTTCATCATCTGGACCCATGGAAAAGAAGCCCTTGAGAAATTCCACCATGATTTCAACAGTTTCCATCCCACTATCAACCTCAGCCTGGACCAGTCCACACAAGAGATCCACTTCCTGGACACTACAGTGCTAATAAACGATGGTCACATAAACACCACCCTATACCGGAAACCTACTGACCGCTATTCCTACCTATATGCCTCCAGCTTTCACCCTGACCACACCACACGATCCATTTTTTACAGCCAAGCTCTGCGATACAACCGCCTTTGCTCCAACCCCTCAGACAGAGACAAACACCTACAAGATCTCTATCAAGCATTCTTACAACTACAATACCCACCTGCGGAAGTGAAGAAACAGATTGATAGAGCCAGAAGAGTTCCCAGAAGTCACCTACTACAGGACAGGCCTAACAAAGAAAATAACAGAACGCCACTAGCCGTCACCTTCAGCCCCCAACTAAAACCCCTCCAACGCATTATTAAGGATCTACAACCTATCCTGAAGGATGACCCAACACTCTCTCACAAATCTTGGGAGACAGGCCAGTCTTTGCCTACAGACAGCCCCCCAACCTGAAGCGAATACTCACCAACAACCACATACCACACAACAGAACCACTAACCCAGGAACCTATCCTTGCAACAAAGCCCGTTGCCTACTGTGCCCACATATCTATTCAGGGGACACCATCACAGGGCCTAATAACATCAGCCACACTGTCAGAGGCTCGTTCACCTGCACATCCACCAATGTGATATATGCCATCATGTGCCAGCAATGCCCCTCTGCCATGTACATTGGTCAAACTGGACAGTCTCTACGTAAAAGAATAAATGGACACAAATCAGATGTTAAGAATTATAACATTCATAAACCAGTCGGAGAACACTTCAATCTCTCTGGTCACGCGATTACAGACATGAAAGTTGCGATATTACAACAGAAAAACTTCAAATGCAGACTCCAGCGAGAGACTGCTGAATTGGAATTTATTTGCAAATTGGATACAATTAACTTAGGCTTGAATAGAGACTGGGAGTGGCTAAGTCATTATGCAAGGTAACCTATTTCTCCTTGTTTTCCAACCCACCCCCCCCTTCCTCAGAAGTTCTTGTTAAACCCTGGATTTGTGCTGGAAATGGCCCACCTTGATTCTCATACACATTGTAAGGAGAAAAGGAGTACTTGTGGCACCTTAGAGACTAACCAATTTATTTGAGCATAAGTTTTCGTGAGCTACGTATGCATCTGATGAAGTGAGCTGTAGCTCACGAAAGCTTATGCTCAAATAAATTGGTTAGTCTCTAAGATGCCACAAGTACTCCTTTTCTTTTTGCGAATACTGACTAACACGGCTGTTACTCTGAAACCTGTCACATTACCTGATCACTCTTGTTACAGTCTGTATGGTAACACCCATTGTTTCATGTTCTCTGTGTATATAAAATCTCCCTGCTGTATTTTCCACTACATGCATCCGATGAAGTGAGCTGTAGCTCACGAAGCTTATGCGCAAATAAATTTTAGTCTCTAAGGTGCCACAAGTCCTCCTTTTCTTTTTGCGGATACAGACTAAGAGGGCTGCTACTTTGAAACCTGTTTTAGATTATGTTAATCTTCATGGGGTGTTTGCATGCTGAGAACATCACATTGAAATGAATAGGCCACTTCACACCTTTTCAGACCCTCCTGTGCTGTCAGTGGATGTGTAAAGGAGTCCTTCCCATCCTCACTTCCTGTTTAAAGGACACTTCTGACTGCTCTAAAATCTGCATGCTTGCCCTGATTTTCTTGAAATTAGCTGGTTTCAGAGTAGCAGCCGTTTTAGTCTGTATTCTCAAAAAGAAAAGGCGTACTAGTGGCACCTTAGAGACTAACCAATTTATTTGAGCATAAGCTTTCCTGAGCTACAGCTCACTTCAAACTGTAGCTCACGAAAGCTTATGCTCAAATAAATTGGTTAGTCTCTAAGGTGCCACTAGTACACCTTTTCTTTTTGAAATTAGCTATGACTCAGGTGAGTGCAGAGCAGAGTAGGGTTGGTGATTCACAGTTGGGTCATTTGAGCTAGGGTTTCCAGAGATATAATCTGGGAGGGAAAAAATAGCCATTTTTCAAAAAATTGGTGGTTTTTGTTTTTTGGGTGTTTTGGTTATGTTTGGTTTTTTTGCCCTGAGGTAGAGATCAAACTGTTGTTGTGATGCAGGTCCAAATGGTCTCGGTCAGTTTTGATCTCAGGTTTTGCGTGGCACCTGCTAATTCTCTGGGGGACTCTGGAAAAATTGCTGCCCCAACAGACCCACTCCTTGTCTGTATTTGGCTCTGCAGCAACTTCTGCCTTACTTTCCCCCACCTTCTTTTTGCCTTTCTTCAACGGAGAGGATGAGCGAACAAACACATGACCAATAAATAGGTATGTTGCTTAACACACTTACTGGAAGGTGCTCAGATACTATGGCAATGAGTGCAGTATAAAAACTTCTGTAGTACAGAATCAGTGTTGGCACTTGGTTTAGCTACAGTAATGATAGGGATGATGGAACTTCTGAAGGAAAAAAGTCTAGTGGCCTTGTTGCTAATAAATGTTTTGCTGTAAAGGAAGTTAGTCAGTCACTTCGCTTTTTGACCTGTGTGGTGTTGAGTTTGGAGCTGTTCATGCTCCGAACGCCTGAAAACTGCATGCTGCCTTTGTGTTTTGGGTCTGCTGAAAGTGTGAGTGAGCTTGGATTGGCTGACAGAATAAACGTTCTTGGCAGGAAGTGTAAAGTTTCATTTTATGCACTAGGGAATCAGTCTTTCCTAGTGCTGTATCATGTGAATTATTTTTTGTGTGTGGGTTATTGAAAGTCAAATTGGTTGGTATTTACTCTGTAAAGGCTCTATTTTTGGTTGTTTACTTTCTATGGTTACGCATGCTACTGTGATGATCTCGAGGAGCCAGCTAAAGCTTACTTCTGAAGCAGAAAGGCTTTTGATTTAATCTCTGTTCGTTGAGTACTTTCAATCTTCTTTGTTCTGGGATTTTAACTACATTAGAGATAAGGTATAGTGGGAGTATGTTAAATGGGTAATCCTGATTTACTAATATATTAACTGCTTCATTCCCAAAGCAGTACTTTAAATGGTCTTTAGTGTAATTTTAAATTTGTTTCCTTTTAAGGTGTTCCATTGAAGTCTTTATTCTAAGTATACTCTGTACTCCTTGGCACCAAAGTTTTGTGATTGAACTGGAGGTCATACAGAGTCACAAAGGCCTGATCCAGAGAAGTGCCCAGCAGCCACTAATATTCGCTCTCTTGAGGGATTGTGAATGCTTAGCACTTTTCTGGATTAGGCCCAGGAATGCAGTATCAATCTGCAACAAGCATTAGTTTCTAGGCATTATAATTACATTTAGTATGTTACTGAAATCTGCCTCCAAAGATTCTTCTAACAGTGCTAGAAACACTATTGCTCTTTTAAAATTAATATCAGAAACACAAAATCCTGAGCCAAATCGGGGTTGGGTCAGAGTAGGAGAAAATTCTAGCCTGTGTATGTCTGGCTAAACATCAGATATTCAGCAAATTGATATTTTTCTAAAGCTACCTGTCCTCATGTATGATCAAGCGGCTTTGGTGCTCTAAGGGTTTCAGTGGTGTCTGATCTCTCTAAAGTTCTCAGTGTACCACAAAGTGGTGTATAATAACTAAATAGTTAATGGTCCATATAATTATTATGGAAGTGTTTGAAAGCGGTCAGTGGTGATGCTGGGAATTGAAAGCAGAGAGAAGTTCCAAAAGGAAATGGGATTTCAAATAATTCTTGTAGTTTAAATACTGGCGATACTCTGGGCTCTCCCTGTCAGCTTTCTCCTGTAGCGCTGGCACAAAGCACAAATGTTGACAAGCTGGGAGTAATTCAGCCCACTCACATCTCAGATTTGGGGTCTCTTGCTGGCTAACTGATATATTTAAATGAGGTGGTGAAAAGAATTCCCTTATCGTGGATATTGTAACATGTCATAAGTGCCAGGTAAAACTCACACATGACTTTTAAAGATATAAAACAACTGTTGTTTTCCCACACAGTGAATGTGCTCCATATGAAAAATTTTTGTACGTAAACAGTTTTTGTAGGTTTAATCCCTAGTCTGTAGAAGCAGGTGCAGTATGGAAAAACCTGCCACGCTTTGGGGGAGAGTATTATCATTTAGATTGTGGTAGCACCCAACCGTGCAAGGGACTTTCTAAACACAGACCGAGATGAGCTCTCTGCCCTAGAGAGCTCACGCTCCGCAAAGACTAAGGCCTGGTTTACACTGCCAAGTTTTTTCGCTAAAAGGCAGCTTTTGGCGATGAAACAGCAGAGGTGTACACACTGCAAAGCCATTTTTTGCCACTAAACTCCTCAGTTGCAGCGATGTAATAAAACCACCTCCACGAAGGTAATAACTTTTTGTGCAAACGTTTTATTGCCAAAGTGCCAGTGTGTAAACACCTTGCTTTCTTTTATTGCTGTCATTGGCCTCGGGAGATGTCCAACAGTGCCTGCAGTGACAGCGCTGCTCATTGTTTTGAACCCAGCAACCTTGCATGCATGTGCTGCTTCCCGTTCAAAGCTCCCTTCTGACAGCTGGCATTCTGCTCTGTGCTGGGAAACAGAGCAAATCTTCAACATGGAATGTTCCTGCTGTCTCCCACACTATGAACACGCAGGGGTGGAGGGGGGTGTGTGTGTGTGAGAGAGAGAGAGACTCTGTGCTGTGCAGAGCCAGAGAGGGAGCTGGGGGCTGATGTCAGGGTTTCTCTCTTCACTCTGCCTCAGGACAGATTGCTTTTGGCGGCTGTCTGAACTTAGGAGACAGCATGCCAACACACTCACTCTCCCCCAACACACAGTCTCTCTCTCTCCACCTTCATACACACTCGCTCCCTGTCACACACTCTTTCCCCCACATACTTCAGTTGAAAAGCAGCTGGCAATCTAGTAGGATGCCCATGGAACAATGGGATTGAGAAACCTGCCCCATGAGGCATTCATAGAATCATAGAATATTAGGGTTGGAAGGGACCTCAGGAGGTCATCTAGTCCAACCCCCTGCTCAAAGCAGGACCAATCCCCAACAATTGCAAACCGTTCCCAAAGCACCCTGCAGCCAGTTGCACAGTGGGATAGCTACCACAGTGCACTGCTTTCTTTGTCATTGCAAGAGCTGCTAGTGTGGATGCGCTCCAACCAGGGTTGTCCCTAGGCGGTGTGGGGCCTAGGACAAATCAGCCTCCTTGCTGGCAGCCCGGCGGCCGCTCGCCTCCTCACCCCCCTCACCTGCCGCTTTCCTCCTTGCTGTCTGCCCGCCTGCCTGCCTGCCGCTTACCTCCCCGCCGTCCACCCGGCGTGCCACCTGTCCGCCGCTCTCCTCGCAGTCCATCTGCCCACCCGCGGCCTCGTCCCCCTCCCACCTGCCTGTCTGCCGCTCGCCTCCACACTCACCTCCTCACCCTGCTTGCCCACCCACCTCCCTGCCTGCCTCTTCACCTGAATATCGGGACAAATGGTGTCCTGATCACACATCGGTTGGGATGCAGGACAAAGGGCTAAGTATCGGGACAATCCCTATTTTATCAAAGCGCGGGGGGCCCCCCAAAGCGCAGGACCCAGGGCAGTTGCCCTGATTCGCCCTACTCAAGGGATGGCTCTGGCTCCAGTGACACGAGGAGCACAGTGTGGGCATGCAACGGCAGCTTGTTTTAAAGCGGTTTAATAAAAGTGGTCTAACTTTTGGCGGAAAAACTTGGCAATGTAGACATAGCCTCAGGCAGTTGTGGGAGAGAGGAGAGGGGATATAACATATTAACAGTGTGACCAGGCTAGTGATAGGCCCCCATCATTCTGCCCCAAGAATGAGCAGTTAACTGCTCATTTATGTGCAAAGAAGGATTTGAAAGCTGGGAGTGGCCTAAGGATGCTGGAGCTGGGCATTGCTGTGGGGAAGGAAGCAAAAGGGATAAATGGTGGCATGAAGGACAGGGAGGGGAATTTAGGTCATTTCTAGGCTGCTGCTTATGTCAGCAAAACGTATGTCACTCAGGAGCGTGGGGAAAAAACCACCTCCCTGAATGACAAGTTTCACCAGTATAAGCGGTAGCATGCATAGTGCTATGTCAGCAGGAGAACTTCTCCTAAGTGGTTAATTTAAATCACACAAACAACATTGACCAGACTTGTAACTAACAAGTCACATTTGGGGGAAGGAGGGAATCCGAGATGAAGGTGGAGGAGAGGAACTCAGGACAATTGTTAATGGTAAATTCAGTTAATTTAGGTTTCAGAGTAGCAGCCGTGTTAGTCTGTATTCGCAAAAAGAAAAGGAGTACTTGTGGCACCTTAGAGACTAACCAATTTATTTGAGCATAAGCTTTCGTGAGCTACAATTCACTTCATTGGATCTAATTCATCTAAATTACTTTAGAGATTACCTAAATGGAAGTGAGCAGCTGCACCATTTCTGCTAGGGGCCAAGAAATTGCCTAATATACGTTCTCCCACTACTATAGAGTAGCAGCACTGTCAATCCCAAGCATTCAAAAATGAATCAGTCCCCCAAAATGATGATAAAAAAATTGCCTTCTGGGCTTTTGCACCTGTAGGGTTCACTTTTTATGTGGTGTCCACATATCTATTCAGGGGACACCATCATAGGGCCTAATCACATCAGCCACACCATAGAGGCTCGTTCACCTGCACATCTATCTACTTCACCTACATGCATTAAAGGCTGGCTAAGGTCAATGTATCACACTGCAAAACGTCAAATAAGCATGCCAGTTCTACTCTGAGCTCTCAGTCTGTCAGTACCGAACAGGTGGTCAGACCAGCTTGTTACCCTTCTCCACACTACTGCCTACAAAGACATTGATCACAGATGCATCAGGAACAGGGTGCAGTGCATACCTGGACCCACCTCCATATACAAGGACCTTGGTCCCAAAAGGACATGAGGCTACGCATAAAATCTTGTCATGATCTACCCCTTTCTGGGCACACCCCATATTTATCAGGGTCTCTGGATCACTAGTGCAGCCTTTTTACCTTCCTAGTTGTCTTAGCCTAATATTTATAGGCACGTATCCTGTCTTGGCTGCTTTTCCTAATTCTGTTTTCGAGGGCCCTGCAGCTCCCTTCCAAAACCCACCAACTGACTACACTTCCAACTGCTTGGTTTGATAAACAGTAAATTTATTTAACCCGAATAGACATAACACAAACAAAACAATGGTCAGTAACCTTTCTAGTTCTTACACTGAAAGGGATATCCTAAGCTTTTGAGAACCTAGTGGAGATTTCTCTCCTCACAGAAGCTACCCAAAGAATCTTCTCTCCCTCTCTCCAGGAGTCAACTGCTAATCCTTCAAATTAACCCCCCCGCCAACAAATTGCAAGCTGTCATGGCTGACCCTTCACCTTATCTTTACGGAATATTGTGGGGTTGTTGAGACCTCATCCCAAATTTATTCCTGAACTTGTCACACTTATTTGAACCAATCTACTTGTCTTTATTTCGAAACCCCATTCCTCTCCAGTGGAGTAGAAATTCCCCTGCTTTAGATGTTTTTCGGACTGTGATAGGACGGAGCCCTTCAGACACTTCCAGTCTTTTTTTTTTTTTTTTTTTTTCCTTTTTTTTGCCGGGGGGCGGGGGGTTTGCCATTTCCCATGCTTCTAAGAGACATGTAGTTTCCCAGATAATAACTGAACCTAAATGGATTACAGTGCATTTCAGGCTGCTATCACATGGCTGGTATCAAAGCTTATTCCACAAGAGGACAGACTGCCTCTCCTTTGTGCTTTAGAAACAGCCACATAGCTGAATTTTGTAAGGCAGTTAGTGGCAAGCAGGACTCCTCAATCCCATCTTCCAGATGGGACTCTGCTTATCGGTCATTTAGAATTGGAGATGCATCTTAGCTGACATCTGGAAGAACCACAGTTACTATAAGGTAAGTAACCGTTCTGTCTTCTAGTGCAGGCAGTGCCATCTCCCGTATCCTCCACTGTCTGAAGGAAACCGGAAGCTTTGAGAAGAGTTGTTGGTTCAAGCTTGATCCATTAAGATGGTGACGTTATAGGAAAACACTTTGGAACTGGCAGCTTTACATTCTCATTCTAAGAGAGGGCCACTCACCACTGGGGATCAAAATGGTGCTTACTGGATGCATCAGTGCTCCTAGATATAGTTGCTACACAGCAACAATTGCCATAAACAACTTCTAATATCTAAATAATAAATAACTTAATATTCAGACCATCCTAGACATACTTTTAATTTTAGCATTATCAGTAGTAAATATCCTATTAAAGATAAACAGGGTGAACTAAATACACTTATGGGATAACTGCTTCACCATTGGGAGTAGGTGTGTAAATCCACTTGTAATGAAAGACTGTTGTGTATGGAGTCACATTTTCTAAAGTATTGTGCAGTGTTGAAAGGATAATTTACTTTAGGTAAGAAGTGAGAACTAGTACATATTGTGTTCCGTAGATTGTGCTCTAAACACAAGCATGAGACTTAAGTGAACCACTTATATAACAAAGTGTGTGTGAATTATTCAGATTTTTCTTTTATGAATTGGTTCATTATTTACAATTAATGTTGTATCCTGTGGATTAATCTCAAGTATTTGCTGCTTCAGGGATTTGTTACCTAATTTTCTGTCCATTCTGTCTGGTTATCTGTTTCTGCTCCCTGACTAGATTCTCATGGATATTTGCAACCTTTCTCTTCCTGTGAACACTCTAGGAACAAAAATGTACTCGTACTTCAAACGCCATCAAAGCAGATTTTCTGTCTATTTGAACCAGTGTTTATCGTTTTTTATCATTAACCCAGCTCTAGTGAAACAAAAGTCCTTTTCCCCATTATTGTGGCATAATGAATTCTAAACAGAGTAATCTTTGAGCTGTGTGTGCAGTACAATGGAGCTAACTCTTCATTTTCTGTTTTGCTGCAGGGAATGTACAAATACCTTGAGAGGTGTTTTTCAGACTTCAGGCAGAGGGGCTTCGTTGTTGGATATGATACGCGAGGTCAGGTGACCAGCAGCTGCAGCAGTAAGAGGTATGAGGATTGATTCCATTTGAAAGACTAGAATTTGAAGTGTGGCTTAGAATGTGTCTCTTCATATGGGGAATTTATCAGGAATTTAGTGTATTATCTATTTAAATTTCTGTAGTGCCTAAGCATCTTAGTCATGGACCCCTCATGCTAGGCGCTGTACAGACGCATAACAAAGACAGTCCTTGCCCCAAAAGAGTATACCATCTAAATGCACAAGCACTCTAAACAGCAAGACAGTCCCATGATGCAGAAATCACGATATCTGTGTGGGACTTAAGTGTGAAAGCAAACTTAAAATGCTAAGCCCTTAGCTTGAATACATCAAAAAAGTGCACGACTGGTTATCAGTGTGTCTGTATTGAGTTTTAGTGCAAAACTGTAGTCCCAACTCTGTCAAACTGCACATGTGATTTAAACTTTCATGGTGGAAAAGGAGTAATTCCTCCTTCAATCCTATGTAACTATTGTGATACTCTTGTAGCCTCATACACTGATTTGTCTCAGCAGTATGCAGGCATTAACACACACTCTCACAAATTAGGAGTCTTTTCTAATTTCATGCTTAAAAAAATCCAAACTTCTACAAATATAAAGGTGCTTGATGCTGCTGATTTTAGCTCAGCCAGGCTGGTATACTACTTTAAAAAAAACTCTTTTAGTATCCTTGCCCGTTTTTTGGGTGTGTTTTTTTTTTGTTGTCCCCCCCCCCCCCCCCCTTGGGTAATATATGGTTTGAAATGCAGAGAAAGCATTCCTGTAACCTCATTTCAGAGTAACAGCCGTGTTAGTCTGTATTCGCAAAAAGAAAAGGAGTACTTGTGGCACCTGTAACGTCATTAATTCTCACTTGATCATATTACTGCAACTCTTGCTTTACCGTATGTTACAGTACACTTACTATTACACTATCATGTGATTAAAAATTAAATTCCACTTCACTGTTAAAAAAGTGAACAAAGTAAACATGGTATGGATCCTTAATTTTCATAGCCTGCTTGTTCACTTACAATGACCACCCCCCGCCCCATCAGTTTTAATGGTCAAAGTGCAAATTTTCTGGTTATAAATACCTGTGAAGTTGTAGTTTCAGAGATAAGAAACTGTCGATGAAATTGAACTAAAGTTCCCCCTAGCCCTAATGAAAAGATTATTTTAAAATAAGTTGTCTGTCTGTCTGGCAGTAAAGCTAATGACTGTGTGAATTTCAACTTATCAAGAAAACCCTTAACTAGAGCCACATTCTCTGTACTCGCCAAGGGACTGATCTTCTGCTCCACCACAGAACCTGATACCATACTAATGTGGAGAACTAGAAGAATTCTTTCACAACAAAGACTACACCACCCACAACTACCGTGTTTCCACCAATTAGTCATAAGAAAAAAGAAACATCTGGCTGGACTCCTCACAGAGAACGAAACAACACACCGGATCATTATGTTGATTGCTTCAGGAAAAAAAATGGACTCTGAAATCATTAACATCACATCCACCACAATCTCGCCACTGCCGAGAGGACAGGTACACAGTCCATGAAATCCAACCACAAGATAGTGATCAAACCAGTAGATAAGAGGTGCTATCGTAGTTCTCAACCTCAGTGACTACATCAACAAGGCCAACCAACAATTCTGACATCACCTGCCATAAAGAAATCAAAGAAGATTGCACACTACAGTTCACCCAGGAGTTTAAGGATATCATCAAATCCTTCCTTCTCGAAACAACTCCAAGAGAAACTCTACAACCTCACGCTTCATGAACCCTGCCCCCTCCAGGGACCTATTACATGCTTCCCAAGATACACAAGTAAGACGGATCTGCCTGGGTTTCCTTATCTAGCTACAATGCTCCTACTGAAGGAATATCAGGACTCTCAGAAAACATCCTCAAACAGTTCACCACACAAAGGGCTGGTTTTCTCCAGGACATGATGACTTCCACCAGAAGCTCCATAACATTAACAGCCTCCTTCAGAACACTGTCCTTGTCACCATGGATGTCACCTCCCTATCCATCAGCATCTGTCACCCTGACTGCATTTCTGTCTGCCTCAAATATCTACAAGACTAATGAACAACTCTCAGATATCCACCTCAAACACATTGCCAAACTTATCCATTTCATCCTCACTTATAATCATTTTACATTCAACAGACACTTTGCCCAAATCATGGGTGCTGGGATGGTTCCCAAATATGCCAGCCACTTAATGGGTCACCTTGAGGAAGAATTTCTGGACAAATGCACCATGAGATATATACTTGATGTGTTCATCGTCTGGACAGATGATCTAAATTTCCACCATAACTTCACCAACCATCTGTCAAGCTCTCTACAACACTCCTAAAGCACTGTCAACTTCCTGGACACCATGATCAACTTCAGCAATGGAACCATACAAACACTATATACAAGAAACCTATGGATCACCACACTTACCTTCACAGATCTAATAACCATCCACCCACACCAAGAAATGTTCTCTACAGCCAGGTAGTTAAGTACCCCAGAATATGCTCCAAGGAGAAAGTCCAAGCCACGCCCTTAAACCACCTTCTCCAAACAAGGTATGACACTTTGTACCTCAAAGTATCACCCTGGACTCCCCATATTCACCACTGTGATATTATTATGGTATGTTTTATACAAAGTATACTTTGTGAGGTATCATTTTGTAAGTCTTGATCTGCTGAACAATAATAACTATTGGGTTTTATGTATTATCATTGTATGTGAATTTATGAAGTATTACTATATAGGTTACTGACATATGTTGTGAGGTTGGGAACACGCATAGCCAGCCTTTGTTGTAACGAAGGAGAAGCCATCAATAGCCAGATGGCATTAATGGCTCATCAACACACAATCCAGTATCCGAAGACTTCTCGGAGAAGACATGTATGCCATGGGGGTGGACTAACCCATGTCACAGCAAAGATCATTCCACCAAGCTGGAAGAAAGTATAAAAGAGAGACAGTGACATCATCACTTGGCCCCCCCCTCTCTCTCTCCCCTCCCCAGCTCAACACCTAGAAGAATGTCTGAAGGACAAAGACTTTGAACTGGGGAAATTTGGCTCCAGGCTGGAAGGTAGTCCCAGCCTGGGTATTGAGGAACTGTAACCTGCTTGTACCATCTGTCAGGGTGAGAGAAGCTGTTTGCTTCAACACTTGCTTAGACTAAAAGTTGAGGGTTTAGAAAGCATGTTTATTTTTTATTTTCTTGAGGTAACTATTTCTGATCTTTATGTCTACCGCTTATAATCACTTAAAAATCTATCTTTCTGTAGTTAGCAAACTTATTTTAATGTTTTATCCTTACCAGTGAGTTTGTCTAAAGTGCTTGGGAAATCTCCTCAGGTTACAAAGGTACATGTCCACTTCCCTGTGAAGAAGTGGCTAGCTAATTGCAAGATGGTATGGTTCTGGAGTGTAGGACTGGAGCTGGGAGGAATTGGCTGGCGCCTCTCTATTGGTTCATTAGTGGCTGTGAGATCATTCATGTATCACTGTAGTTGGGTGTGTCCCTGCCTGTGGATGTCTCTGTAAGTTCAGTGCCTTTCAGAAGTTTGTAGCTTGACATCAGCATCACAATGTGAGGGGCATCCCAGCTTGGTGGGTTTGGAGGACATCAGTGGTCCTGCAGTCCAGGTTGTGCCCTGGGACACTGTCACACAAGGACACTCCACCAGAGAAGTAGATAGCATCATGGAAAAGGCCACCCAAATAGTCTATGGGAACTTACTTCGATATGGGAAAAACCCTCAGACCACATCCCTCTGTCTGAGTTGTCACCTACCACTTCACACAGGAACACATACGGGTGTCGTCAAAAAGTTGCAGCCCATGCTTGATGATGATCACATCATGAAAGAAATCTTTCTCAAATCCCCTTTTGTGTGCTTCAGTCAACCCCCCCCAACCTTGCTAAGCTCATCAGAAGCAAGCTCTCCACAGACCGAGACACATCATCTCAAAGTGGCATTAGACACTGACAGAACAGATGCAAAACCTGTAGACAGATCTCCATCCCTACAACAATCAATTCTGCGCTGCCGCCACTCCCCTCCCCCTCCCAACACACCTTTCAAGATCCATGAGTCCTTCACAACATGGTATATCTCATCCAGTGCACTAAATGCCCCAATAGCAACTATGTGGATGAAACCAGACAAGTACTTTTTCAAATGAACTCTCACTGAAAAATGTTAAGACAAAAACACCATATCACCTGTGCGTGAACAACTGTCACAAAATGAACACTCTATATCTGACCTATCAGTCCTCATCCTCAAAGTAAACCTTCACAACACCTTCAAAATTTAAGCCTGGGAGCTTAAATTCATAACTTTGATAGACAAGAATAATCATGGACTGAATAAAGGCCCTGGATGAATGGTTTATTACTACAATGTGTAACCTACTAACCCTCTTTTGTCTTTTTTTTTTTTTTTTTTTTTGAGGTGTTAACTGCCCACTTCACCGTAACTCTTTTATGTGAAACAGTCTGTTCTACCTTGTGTTTAGCTGTCACAGTACCTTTCCCAGACCTGAAGAAGAGCTCTGTATAAGCTCAAAAGCTGGTCTCTTTCACCAGCAGAAGTTGGTCCAATAAAAGATATATTACTCCACCTGCCTTGTCTCTCTAGCAGCTCCTTACACACTCACTGTCATTCGAGCTTTTTAAGAACAGGTTAGACAAAGCACCTCTCAGGGTTGGCTAGATATACTTGGTCCTACCCCAGTGCAGGGGGCTGGACTAGATGACCTTTCAAGGTCCCTTCCAGCCCTACATTTCTGTGATTCTGTAATAAGACCATCTTGAGAGAAGGCAGAAAAATAACTTGTTCTTTGGATTGGGGCTTTTAGAACAGTATTGCGGATAATAGGATTCACTGAATGTTTTTCTTGTTCAATAGACTTGCAAAGCTTACTGCAGCAGTCCTGCTTGCAAAAGGCGTACCTGTGTACTTGTTTTCAAAATACGTTCCTACGCCCTTCGTGGTAAGTCTTTTACACTTCATTCTGTCACAGCTAATGTTTTTAGCATTTCATCAAGGCTGTCATCTTAATTTTAGCTAAATATTTTTCTTGTCAGAAGGCCAGAACGTAAACGGAAGAATAGACTAGAGGTGGAACATTTGACTCCTTAGGAAGACTTAAGAAATCATAGGGCTGAATTCGGTTTGGTTACGCTAGTATTAAATCCATAGTAACGCCATTGGTTTAAGCATAGTAACTGCAGTGAGAAATGTATAACTTAGCAAAATTTGGCCCATAATTCAAGATGGAAAACCGATCCCTTATAATTTTATTGTTCAAATTATTAAACACGTAAGTAGTTCTGTTGAGTTCAGTGGGTCTACTTGTGTTTGAGCATTCGCAGGATTGGGACCTGTAGACTCTTCCCAGGGGTAGGTAGAGGAAATGAAGGATTGTTCTCTGTAGTGTATTTTTAATTTTAAACTTCTAAATATCTCCAGCACTGGGGCTTCCACTTGGATCAGCATTTGTAATATGCCAGTTGTTTTAGTGACTTGGCCCCAGTTGTGGGTATGACTGGTACTATGGGAAGAAATAATCTCATTAGGTTTCTCAGTTTCCTGAATTTTGCTAGTGTGTTTTTTATGAACTCCATTCCTAGTATGTTGAATTTAGGTTGCTTGTGGTTGCTACCACCTGTGTATCTATAACCTTGGTATTCTCAATTTATTCAGTGGTTCTCTAACTTTTTTTTTTCCCGTGGACCACTTGAAAATTGCTGAGGGTCTCAGTGGACCACTTAATGATCTTTCCAAATGTTGTTTGTACCATTAGCTAACTATTATAAAGCGCTTTGGATAAAAGTGCTATAAAAAAACCTTAATTAACGTTTTTTGTTCTACAAATAAATGCACACAACTCATATTTTAAAATCAGTAGTCTTACCTTTCTAATGTGATGGATGTGCCCTCTCTCCCCCTCCGTGGCACCCCCAAGCTGGGGCTGGGAAGGAGGGGGGGGTCTCTCCCCGATCACAGCAGCCCCTGAGCTGGAACTGGAGAGGAGGGGGTCTCTCCCTGGCAGCCACAGCCCTGGAGCTGGGGAAAGTTGCCTCTTTCTCTGGCTGCTGCAGCCCTGCATGTCCCAAATTCCCCCCACCCCCTCTTCTCACCCCACTACCCCCTCCCACCTACCCCCTATTCCCCCAAGGCCACCACCTCACCTTACATGTGCGTCTTCTCCAGGGTGCAGGCATCTAATTAGTGGACCCACGCCTGTGTGGCTCCACTAATTAGGTGGGTGGCCCTTCACTCTCTCATGTGCAGCCACCCAGGAGGGTACCTTGGAGGAAACTATCCGCGGACTACCTGAATGGAGCTCGTGGACTACTGGTGTTCCGCGGACCACAGTTTAAGAACCTCTGAATTCATTCCTCCATATTGAAGAACAAAATTACTATTGATCCATGATGGATGGCTTCTCTGCCTTCTGGATTGTGATTTTTATTTCTATAACTTTTAAAATTTATTTTTAGCTGTATTTATTAGCTTACCAAGTGTTTTGGTGAAATCCTTCATGGATACGAATGATTTTTGACTTTTCTGTCCTCCTCCAATATGTGTAATCTAAAGTGGAGGCTTTTCTTCACCATAAGACATTAAAAAGTTGTGTGCCTTGGAGTACCTGCGGGAGATTATCTGTTTTGGAAGTTTATTATGGGAATGTTAATTTAGCAGAGTAACTCTGATCATGCTTTCTCTATCACAAGAGACAGTGTGCTGGTTGTCCGACTGTTCAAATGATATCTTTGAAATCAGCCTGTGAAATTTTAAGAACCTATAATACTTACCCCTTAACTGACGTTATGCCTTTATGTATTTGTCAGCTCAGAAATAGTGAACTTAAATTGCTTTTGTCTTTCAGCCCTATGCTGTTCAGCAGCTCAAAGCTGCAGCTGGTGTGATGATCACAGCATCACATAACCGTAAGGAGGACAATGGATACAAGGTAAGCCCTGTACTCTTATTTTTGCAAATTTGTGACAGAAGTTGATTTACCAAATATACAGTGTATGTCACCTAGATCAAGGGATCTCCCAACACATTTTTTGATGGCCTCAGAGTGTGGCCAACTCTTGCTGGTGGCCATGCTGACAATTTTTCCTAAAATACTTTAGGAAAAACAAATAAATATGCACATATCCAAATTATTGTAATTTATTCATGTAGGGTTTTTTCAGACTCAGTAGTAAAAATAATTTACAGTTGTCTCTGTTCTTTATTGGATCTAAACAAAATAGAAACGCATAGAAAGTGCTTTGGATGTTCTTGTCTTTTTGTTGTTGTTTCTTTTGCTTTTTAGGTTGCACTTTTAATTCTAAAACTTGCTAGCTGGTAAGTCTTCTGCTGTGAAAAGTGATCTTTTTATGTTTAATATCACTTTTCACAGCAGACTTACTCAGCCCCAGCAAGCCCTGGGACAAATTAAGCCCTGGATGGGGAGGGAGGCAGCGGGGCCCAGGAACGATGATGGGCGTGGTGAGCCTGGAACCAGAGCCTGGAACCAGAGCCTGCCAGCGTGTGGAGAGAGCCTGGAGCCCCTGGACGAAGCCTGCCTCCCCTACACTCAGGAAAGTGTGGAATTCACCAGCTGCCTGCACCTCCAGCATTAGTGTCTCTGGAGGGGAACAGGGCCCAACCCGCTGCTGGTGGCCCTGGGACTGGGGCCACTGCTCTGTGCCACACTCAGCCCGGGAGGCTGTGGCCGCAAGAAAAGGCCCTGGTGGCCGCATTTGAGAAACACTGAGATGCTACAGCAACTGGCACTTTGTAAACATCTAATATATGAGACGACTTCTGGAGTTTTTCTATCTATACCCATTAGAAGAAAAATAGTTTCACATAATTGTTTGCTCTATTTTATTGGCTTCTGAATTATACCCCCAGTTTTCTGAGAACAGAAGCAAGGAAGTTTCCACTTCAAGTCCACTATAGGTCTTGAATACAGATGAGGGGAAAGTTAGCATCTCTGTTCCTCTGCCATTCATTACACATAGACGACGCAAGCATCTGAAGTAAAGTACTTTCCCTCCCCAAGCTGATAGTCTGAAAATGAGGTTAGAACTGAGCCCAACCTTTCTAGAGAATTTTGTCTAGAACGTAGTCTAAAAAAAGATCAGTACTGGGAGGACTTACTTAAAATACCTTGTATACTGGAGTTACTTTGAGATTCTGTTCTGTTTAATTGGTGGCTCCATTTGTCACTTCCATCTTTGATTTAATTTGGAGCACTGTATTCAGCCACAATATTACATATTGCTCAAACAATGCATGCTGTATTTCCTCTTTTTGTAATTCTTTGTGGAAGCCTGTCCAACGTGTCAGGGTTTGAACTTGACTGTACATTTAAAAATATGCATTTAACCTTTGAAAACTTAATACACAAGATAATGAGCAGGGGTTACATGGTGCAATTCAAAATAAGAGTTGAAGTCAGCATTTGGGCTGTTGGCCTCAGTGTTGCTGTCCATATGAAGTACTTGATTTGCCTTTTTTCCAAAAGAAGTAGACCTGCATTGTATTTATCTCATCACCCAGGCTCCTTATCCTTGGGTTTCCCAGTTGCTTTGTTTTTTAAGCTCCCACTGCATTCACATGTGTGGTACAAAGAGCAGCTACTTGTGTCAGTAATTTTTGAGGATTTGACTTGGTTGGATGACAGTGTGACCCTTCAACTGGATTCAGTTATGGAACAAAGCATCACATCTTGGACGTTGCTTGTCTATCTTGATCCAATTCATTTCTAATCTAAAAATGTGGCCCTGGGTGGGAGTGGTGCTTTTTTAAAGGAAGTAGGATTTTATAAAAGTGGTGGTTGATTTTCTTCATATAGGACTTCGAGGTTAATATTTTAAATAGGGCTGTCGATTAATTGCAGTTAACTCACGTGATTAACTCAAAAATTAATCACAATTTAAAAAATGAATTGCGATTAATCACAGTTTTAATCGCACTGTTAAACAATAGAATACCAATTGAAATTTATTAAATATTTTGTGTTTTTCTACATTTTCATATATATTGTATTCTGTATTGTAATTGAAATCCAAGTGTATATTATTTTTGATTACAAACATTTGCTCTGTAAAAATGATAAAAGAAATAGTAATTTTCAGTTCACCTCTTACAAGTACTGTAGTGCAATCTCCTTGTCTTGAAAGAGCAGCTTACAAATATAGATTTTTTTGTTACATAACTGTACTCAAAAACAAAACAGTGTAAAACTTCAGAGCCTACAAGTCCATTCAGTCCTACTTCTTGTTCAGCCAATTGCTAAGACCAACAAGTTTATTTACATTTACAGGATATAATGCTCTTATTTACAATGTCAGCAGAAAGTGAGTATAGGCATTTGTATGGCACTTTTGTAGTCAGCATTGCAAGGTATTTACGTGCCAGATATGCTAAACACTCGCATGCCCCTTCATGCTTTGGCCACCATTCCAGAGGACATGCTTTTATGCTGATGACGCTCGTTAAAAAAATAATGCGTTAATTAAATTTGTGATTAAACTCCTTTGGAGAGAATTACATGTCCACTGCTGTGTTTTACTCACATTCTGTCATATATTTCATATTAGAGCAGCCTCGGATGATGACCCAGAACATGTTAATTTTAAGAACTTTCACTGCAGATTTCACTTAAGAGCAACACTCCCATGCGGAAACTACAGAACCCAAATCACCAAAAAAAGAAAATCAGCCTTCTTGTTTGTCTGAGCAATTGGCTGAACAAGAAGTAGGACTGAGTGGACTTTCAGGCTCTAAAATTTTACATTGTTTTATTTTTGAATGCAGGGGTTTTTGTACATAATTTACATGTGTAAATTCAACTTACATGATAAAGAGATGCACTACAGTACTTTTATTAGGGTTTAACAGCACGATTAATCATGCGATTAATCACGGTTAAGTTTTTTAATAGCTTGACAGCCCTAATTTTAAAACATAGGTACCTGATTTTAGGCATCCGTAGTCTGATTTCAGCTGGGGGCCTGGATGTTCAAGAACTCTGAAATCAGGTCACCTAATTATGAATTTACGTATCTAAAATTAGATACTTGAAACCTTTGGCCTGAGTGATCCCAAAAAAGTTCTGGAGAACTAAACCAGTCTGATGCTGTGCTTTGCTACAAGTTTCTTGCCCATGTAACACACAGTTCTAAGTGTCAGTTTTTTTTATGCCAGGTTTATTGGGAAAATGGAGCTCAGATCACATCTCCTCATGACAAAGAGATCCTGAAATGTATAGAAGAATGTGTTGAACCATGGAATGGTTCCTGGAATGAGAATCTAGTAGACACCAGTCCTCTTACACGAGATCCTCTGGAGGAAATTTCTAAAAGCTATATGGAAGATCTGAAAAAGATCTGCTATCACAGGTGGTGTATGAGAAGAATATAACAACTCCCACACTCTAATGCAGGGTTCACTTCAGAAACTTGTCAAAGTGTAATGGTTTCTAACCAGCAATGACAAATGTAGGTCAAACTTTAAAAAATAAGGGTTGGAAAAGTACTATATGCAATCAACTTGGAGTGTGCGTAAGGGATGGACTAAATTAAGGGGATTTTGTACGTCTTTTGTGGTATATTTTTGTGCCCCATATGTAGGTGATTTCATTACCTTAAACTAGGTGATTTAGCCCTTGCCTTCTGCTTTTGCCATGCACAGCAGGCTGATCGCTCTTTCTGACAGAGCATGAGTCTCATGCAGAGGGAAGTAAGTGTCTCATTTTTAGGGACTTTCAACCAGCCAAGCAGCAGAGATCCCAGTTTCCAGAGTGAGGAAGAATTGAGCCAGCAATCTTTATTGAATGCCTACAGTTGAAACTTTCCTTTTTCGCATTTTTTTTTTTTTTTTGAAGACACGTTAGACATCTGGAGAAAGAGCAGCTTTATCGTAAACTTCAGTCATGTTGTCTTGGCATTTCACCATGGTTCATGATGTCACAGCATTTTGTGAAATAACCTATAATGTTAATTGAAGTCTGCTTTTCTTTTTCAGGGAACTGAACACAAAGACCAACTTGAAGTTCATTCATACATCTTTCCATGGCGTTGGACATGACTATGTCCAGCTGGCTTTTAAAGCATTTGGCTTTAAGCCTCCCATTCCAGTACCTGAACAAAAAGATCCAGATCCAGATTTTTCTACCGTTAAATGTCCAAATCCTGAAGAAGGAGAATCTGTGCTGGTATTTAGTTTTTTAGTTCAGTCACTTTGTTTTTCAGTTGGGTTTCCACTTGTTTTGAAATGGTAATGCAATAAAGTCAGAGACCTGGGTGTGTGTGTGAATTTCAGCGGAGTTAATACACTTGAGGACCGCAAATGAATTTGACTATTTGCATATAATGGCTAAATCGCCTTTTTCAGGAGTTGTCTCTGAGGCTTGCGGAGAAAGAAAGCGCCAGAGTGGTTGTGGCCACTGATCCTGATGCAGACAGATTGGCGGTGGCAGAACTACAAGAGAAGTAAGAAATGGGACCTTTCTTTTTAACCTTGCCTTTGAGAGAAAAGGGGAAGGGGAGCTAACTGCTCCATCCTCTGATGTTGATTGTCACTTAGATTTCCCAGTTTATTCCACCATCCCTAACAATGTGACATTTGATCATATTGAGATTTATTTTTAGTCTTCATTTTTTTCTTACATTTTTATCTTAATGATGCATTTTAAGCAAGATTAGTTAAAACCTTTCACTAAAGATCTGTTATGAAGAGTGATTGTAAGCATAGCGCCTTTGATGACCATATACTTTTACTACCTTTTGACTCCTGTATACCGTGCTGAATTCTCAACAGAATTGCTAACTTTGTTCCAACAGTAGGGCCAAATTCTGGGCCACCCCTTCGCTTGTGGAACCCAATTGAAGACAAAGGGGTTGCACAGGTGTAATTGAGGGTGGAGTGTGAATTGCTGATATATTATTATTGGTGATAGGTTCTTTCTGGTTCATTTATCTTGCTTGAAGGGTTTGTAACAGGGAGACCACACTTGTAAACAGAAAATTTGGTCTGGAAACATTGAGACAAGGTAACAGAACCCTGTTAGTGTGCTGTTCGTGGCGCTACTTTTCAAGGTAGAATGACACATTCAATTGTTCACTGTTCCAGTGGTTGCAGAATATGTTGTACAGTCTTTGACTCTCAATGCATGCTTCTGAGAAACTTGAAGGAACTGTTTGATGTTGTTTCCATCCTGTTTGCAGTGGTCGTTGGAAGGTGTTTACCGGCAACGAGCTGGCAGCTTTGTTTGGGTGGTGGATGTTCAGGAGCTGGAAGGCGAACCATTCCAAAGAAGCTGATGTGAAGAACATTTACATGTTAGCAACCACAGTCTCCTCTAAAATTCTGAAGGCGATTGCACTTCGAGAAGGGTTTCACTTTGAAGTAAGGGTGGCTTGTCTGTCGTATAATCCCCAGGTGTTATATTCAGGAAGAATATAATAGCCATTGCTATCATAACTGATTGCCACAGGTTTTTGTGGTTGCCTCATTTACCTACACCTCCAAAAAGTCCAGACACAAATTACTCTTTTGCTGCTGTTGACTGAGGATTTTTACTCAGTGTTTCTTTTGGCACTGCCAGTTTACCCATTAGATCTCATTTGTCTACCTTGAAGATTAGCATGTGTATTACCTGCTAATCCATGTTGCAGAGTATGCAGACTGTAATCTCTGTCTGTGAAGAGTTGGGAGGTGGTCTTGTGAGGCAGTGTGATGCCCCCCCCACCCCTAAAGAATTGCAAGGTTAATTTTTATGTCCAGTGTCCTCAAATGGGTCTAATAACTCAAAACTTTGCCTTGAGGAGAGGAATCCCTTTTGATGGGGGGGGGGGGGGGCGGGGGGCGGGGGCGGGAGAGAAGCTATGGGATTTCCAGAGTGCATAATGCAGAAACTGTTGCTCTCTTAGATCTATGACATGAAAGCTACTCAGTGGGGTTTAAATTGACTTGAACAGTACTTGTATTTTAATTTGGCACATGAGGTTTTTGAACTAGATTTTAGTTAAAAATTGTCATAGCTTGATCAGAACTCTTCTACACTGTAAATACCTTTTACTTTGTACTTTGTACAAGTTCCAAATAAAAAAATGACGGGGTGCTGTGAAGGGAACAACTTTTCTTGTTGATCCTACACCAACAATGGATCTTGCTCAGTTTCCTAGAGCTCTGTGAATATCTGCAGCTGAGACAAGAACATAAAAAACATGTTTGACATAATATACTAAATAAGATTCAAGTCTTGTTTAATATAGTTGTCAGTTGAGACCAGATGAGAACTCTGGGAGGTTTTTTCTATCTATTTTGCCAAACAATGAAGAGCTAAAAAATGTATAAAATGACTGTACTATTGTGCTATTAATCAACTTAAGTGGTGTTGCCCTCTAGTGAAAATTCTGGTGTCTGTTATTAAATACTGTATTTTTGAGTTGGAAAATATTGATTATAGAAATATATATGACCAGCCTTTATAATTTCTTTCGAGAGTTTAAAAATACTAATCTGGTTTGAAATTTTTATCTTTAAATATCAGTCATGATACAGAATTTCCCCTTTTTGTAGGTAGAGAGTAATATTTCTCTCACTCAGAACTGCTACTATGTCATTACCACTTGTCCTTCTGTTAATCTTGTACTTCTGTCAGATCTCTTAAAAGGAGATTTTAGCTTTCTGCTGTGCATGTTTGCCAGCTCCTGTTCTATCGGGGTCCTCATAAGAGCTAAATCTTTTTTTGGGAGGCTATAACAAGTATTTATTTTTGTGTTGTTTACGTATGCAGTAGTGAATGCTATTCTGAAACACTGTGCCTTAGATTCGTAGTCTAAACTGAGTGTGTTGGCCTCTTTGTTTGCTGGCTTTAAACAGATTTTGCTGGGTTTAAGCATGGTTAATTGACAAAACAGCTTGGATTGGGGTCTCTTATTGATCTTACTCTTAGCTTTAGAAAGGAGCATAAACTCTGGCAAGTCAAGTGTAAAAGTATAATAAAGCTGGCCAAGAGAGAATTTGAAGAGCAACTAGCTAAGGACGAAAACTAACAGCAAAAACTTTAAGTACATCAGAAGCAGGAATCTTGCCAGTCAGTGGGGCCATTGGATGATGGAGGTGCTAAAGGAGAGCACTCAAAGAAAACAAGGCTGTTACGGAGAAGCTAAATGAATTCTTTGCATCTGCATTTAAGGCCAAAGATATGAGAGGGATTCCCACACCTCAGCCATTCTTTTTAGGTGACAAATCTGAGGACCTGTTCCAGATTGAGGGGTCAGTAGAGTGGGTTTTGGAACAAATTGATAAATTAAACAATCATCAGGACCAGATGGCTTACCCAAGAGTTCTGAAGGAACTCGGATATGAAATTGCAGAACTACTAACTGGTATGTAACCTATTGCTTAAATCAGCCTATGTACCAGATGCTGAGGGGTTAGCTAATGTAACACTGAATTTAAAAAAAGCTCCAGAGGTGATCCTGGCAATTACAGGCCAATAAGCCTAAATTCAGTACCAGGCAAATTGGTTGAAACTATAGTAAAGAACAAAAAGTCTGACACACAGGTGAACACAATATGTTGGAAGAGTCAGCACAGCTTTTGTAAAGGGAAATCCTGCCTCACCAATCTATTAGGATTCTTTGAAGGGGTCAACAAACATGGACAAGGGTGATCGAGTGGATATAGTGTATTGGACTTCCAGAAAGCGTTTGACAGGGTCCTTCACCAAGGCTCTTAAGCAAAGTAGGCAGTGCTGGGATAAAAGAGAAGGTCTTCTCATGGATCGGTAACTGGTTAAAAGATAGGAAATAAATGGGTAGGTGGGAATAAATAGTCAGGTTTCACAATGGAGAGAGGTAAACAGCAGGGTCCCCCAACGATCTGTACTGGGACCTGTGCCAGTCAGTATATTCATAATTATGATCTGAGAAAAGGGGTAAACAGTGAGTTGGCAAAGCTTGCAGAATATACAAAATTATTCAAGAGAATTAAGTCCAGTGCTGACTGCCAAGGGTTACAAAGGAATCTCACTAACATGGGTGACTAGGTGATAAAATGACAGATGAAATTCAATGTTGATAAATGAAATGTAATGCATATTGGAAAACATAATCCCAAAATGATGGGGTCTGGATTAGCTGTTACCACTCAAGAAAGAGATCTAGGAGTCACTGTGCATAGCTTCAGAGGGGTAGCCGTGTTAGTCTGGATCTATAAAAGTGGCAAAGAGTCCTCTGGCACCTTATCGACTAACAGATGTATTGGAGCATGAGCTTTCGTGGGTGAATACTCACTGTGCATAGTTCTCTGAAAACATCTACTCAATTTGCAGCAGCAGTCAAAAAAGCAAACAGAACGTTGGGAATCATTAGGAAAGGGGTAGATAATAAGACAGAAAATATCATATTGCCTCTATATAAATCCATGGTACATCCACACCTTGAATACTGCGTGCAGTTCTGGTCAGCCCATCTCAAAAAAGATGAGAATTGGAAAAGGGAGAGAGAGAGAGGCAACCAAAATGATTAGGTATATTGAAGAGCTTCTGTATGAGGAAAGGTTAAAAAGACTGGGACTGTTCATCTTCTAAAAGTAATGACTAAGGGTGCGGGTATGACAGAGGTCTATAAAATCATGACTGGTGTGGAGAAAGTGAATAAGGAAGTGTTAGTAGCATATAACACAAGAACCCAGGGGTCACCCAGTGGAAATAAATTGGCAGCAGGTTTAAAACGAACATAAGGAAGTACTTCTTCACATAACGCACAGCCAACTGTGGAACTTGTTGCCAAGAGATTTTGTGAAGGCCAAAAGTATAACGGGGTTCAAAAAAGTATTAAATAAGTTCGTGGTGGATAGGTCCATTAATGGCTATTAGCCAAGATGGTCAGGGATGCAACCCCAAGCTCTGGTTGTCCCTAAACCTCTGAGAGCCAGAAGCTGGGACTGGTCAATGGGGATGGGTCTCTTGATAAATTGCCCTGTTCTGTTCATTCCCTTTGAAGCCTCTTGCACTGGGCTAGATGGACCATTGGTCTGACCCAGTATGGCAGTTCTTCTGTTTATTTGGTTTATCAGCATTCTTTGGTCCTGTTGATCATGAAGTCCTTTTACATCGTTTTACTTTTTCCGGTTTTCTGACATTCCAGGCCTTGTACTTAAGACTTCATACAAGAATGCATCTGGGGGTGAAAGGTGTTATTTTTATGTGAAAAAGCAGCAAATGTTCCCCTTGTTCCATGATACTGTTGTATTGAAAAAAAATAGCTCTTACTGGGTGGCCTCTTCATTTTCAGGAAACACTGCCTGGTTTTAAATGGATTGGAAGTAGAGTAAAAGATCTCCTAAACAGTGGGAAAGAAGTTCTTTTTGCATTTGAAGAGTCAATTGGTATGTACAATAATGTATTCTAAAATATCTTAATGTGGAAAGCTAGTAAATAATATTTTCTGTGCTAATGTACCTTGGTCGTGACAAGGAATCCCGTAGGATTTGTTTCTCTTTAGTTTTCCTCTTTGCATTTTGTTGAACTCCTTGTTAACGTTAGTTAACAGAATGGCAGTCACTGTCCTATCAAATGCTGTGTGGATGCTACTGGTTGAGTCACAGTGAAGGACTGTGACACTGTTTGAACTTCTAACAAAACAATAAGAAGATCTGTAGCATCCATACAGAGTCCTGATGGACCAGACTGTGCTAATGTCCAGTCTTCAGTTCAGTTGATAACATTCTCTGTAATGGATGTTGAATTTTTGCTTTGCTTTGCTTTTTTTTAAACATTTTGCTTACCAAACCACTTACTAACTCTATTTTTGATCACCTTACTGAAAAGTAAATTAATCTACTTGTCAGATATGTTCAGATACTGTCACTTAACACAGTCTTCTGAGAGAACTTCAGAAATTTGTAGTGTCTGACAGTTGATGTATCCTCCCAGAACTAACTGTACCCAACAGTACATAACCAACTGCCAGCTCAACTAAAGCTCCATACCAGGGCATCCTTGTGTTAAGTTCCTGTCTCCATTGCAAGGTCCACTTTACTTTGCACATCGTGGACATAAGAATTTCCATACTGGCTCATGTTAGTGATTCATGTAGTCTAGTATCCCATCTCCAACAGTGGCCAGTACCAAATGCTTCAGAGCAAGGTGCAAGAAATCCAATAGAGTACAGTTATGAAGTAGCCTGCTCTTGGTATGCAGGTGGGGAGGTGGCTTATTTTTTTTTTTTTCTACACAACAATTGTTTAGTGTTTGGTTAATGCCTCGTATTTTCAAATAAGCTGAAGGGAGTATTCCTTTCAAAAACCGCTTGTCTTATCTAAGGTTCCAATAAATAGCGGATCGCAGAGTAACAGGTGTTTGTAAAGCACTCTTTAAAATGTAAGAACTTAAGGATGGCCATACTGGGTCAGACCAAAGGTCCATCTAGCCCAGTATTCTGTCTTCTGACAGATGCCCCAGAGGGAATGAACAGAACAGGTAATCATCAAGTGATCCATCCCCTGTCGGCCATTCCCAGCTTCTGGCAAACAGAGGCTGGAACACCATCCCTACCCATCCTGGCTAATAGCCATTGATGGACCTATCCTCCATGGAAATACTAGAGAGACAAGATGGGTGAGATAATATCTTTTATTGGACCTATTTCTTTTGGTGAAAGAGAAAAGCTTTCAAGCTACTTGGAGTCAGACCTGAAGAAAACTCTGTGTGTCGAATGCTTCTCTTTCATCTTGTCTCTCTAATATCCTGGGGCCAACAGAGCTACATCATCTCTAAAACACTGTTAATTTTCTGTTAGGTAATTTATAATACCTTTATAGTTAGCAATTATTCTATAATACCTTTCATCTGAGGCTCTCTGAGCACTTCTCAAACAAAGCCTCTTGACAACCCTTAGAGGTAGATAAGGACTACACAGGGTACACTTCAGCTATGGAAATTCATCCACCTCTTAGATGGAACTGTGACGGGTTGGCTCACAGAAACCCCCTTGGGAACTGCCAGCTGATGTGCTAAGACTACTTCTAACCGGTTTTCCATGTCAGTTTGGGATTTCAGTGCCTTGCCTGGTTTGAGCCAGACACGCTAGCCTGCTACAAACCCAGAACCAGGTCTGAACCACATCCCCCAACAACTGCAGGCTTAACTGAAAACACCTTAAGAGTTCCTGTCTCTAAACTCAAGTGCCCAGCTCCCAATGGAGTCCAAACCCTAAATAAATCCGTTTTTACCCTGTATAAAGCTTATACAGGATAAACTCATAAATTGTTCGCCCTCTATAATACAGATAGAGAGAGATGCACAGCTGTTTGCCCTCCCAGGTATTAATGCATATTCTGGGTTAATTAATAAGTAAAAAGTGATTTTATTAAATACAAAAAGTAGGATTTAAGTGGTTCCGAGTAATAACAGACAGAACAAATTGAATTACCAAGCAAAATAAGATAAAACACGCAAGTCTAAGTCTAGTACAGTAAGAAAATGGAATACAGATAAAATCTCACCCTCAGAGATGTTTCAATAAGCTTCTATCACAGACTGGTTTCAGAGTAACAGCCATGTTAGTCTGTATTCGCAAAAAGAAAAGGAGTACTTGTGGCACCTTAGAGACTAACCAATTTATTTGAGCATAAGCTTTTGTGAGCTACAGCTCACTTCATCGGATGCATACTGTGGAAACTGCAGAAGACATTATATACACAGAGACCATGAAACAATAGCTCCTCCCACCCCACTCTCCTGCTGGTAATAGCTTATCTAAAGTGATCACTCTCCTTACAGTGTGTATGATAATCAAGTTGGGCCATTTCCAGCACAAATCCAGGTTTTCTCACCCCCCCCCCCCCCCCCCCAAAAACACACACACACAAACTCACTCTCCTGCTGGTAATAGCTTATCCAAAGTGACCACAATGTGCATGATAATCAAGGTGGGCCATTTCCAGCATAAATCCAGGTTTTCTCATCCCCCCCACCCCCATACGCACACAAACTCACTCTCCTGCTGGTAATAGCTCATCCAAACTGATCACTCTCCTTACAATGTGTATGATGATCAAGGTGGGCCATTTCCAGCATAAATCCAAGTTTAACCAGAACGTCTGGGGGAGGGGGGGGGTAGGAAAAAACAAGGGGAAATAGCTACCTTGCATAATGACTTAGCCACTCCCAGTCTCTATTTAAGCCTAAATTAATAGTATCCAATTTGCAAATGAATTCCAATTCAGCAGTTTCTCGCTGGAGTCTGGATTTGAAGTTTTTTTTGTTGTAAGATAGCGACCTTCATGTCTGTAATTGCGTGACCAGAGAGATTGAAGTGTTCTTCAACTGGTTTATGAATGTCCCCTGAACCATCACAGGGCCTAATAACATCAGCCACACTATCAGAGGCTCGTTCACCTGCACATCCACCAATGTGATATATGCCATCATGTGCCAGCAATGCCCCTCTGCCATGTACATTGGTCATACTGGGTAGTCTCTACGTAAAAGAATAAATGAACACAAATCATGTCAAGAATTATAACATTCATAAACCAGTCAGAGAACACTTCAATCTCTCTGGTCACGCAATTACAGACATGAAGGTCGCTATCTTACAACAAAAAAACTTCAAATCCAGACTCCAGCGAGAAACTGCTGAATTGGAATTAATTTGCAAATTGGATACTATTAATTTAGGCTTAAATAGAGACTGGGAGTGGCTAAGTCATTATGCAAGGTAGCTATTTCCCCTTGTTTTTTCCTACACCCCCCCCCCCCAGACGTTCTGGTTAAACTTGGATTTATGCTGGAAATGGCCCACCTTGATTATCATACACATTGTAAGGAGCATGGTCAGTTTGGATGAGCTATTACCAGCAGGAGAGTGAGTTTGGGGGGGGGGGGGAGAACCTGGATTTATGCTGGAAATGGCCCACCTTGATTATCATGCACATTGTGGTCACTTTGGATAAGCTATTACCAGCAGGAGAGTGAGTTTGTGTGTGTGTGGTTTTTTGAAAAAAAGGGGGGGGGGCGAGAGAACCTGGATTTGTGCTGGAAATGGCCCAACTTGATTATCATACATACTGTAAGGAGAGTGATTACTTTAGATAAGCTATTACCAGCAGGAGAGTGGGGTGGGAGGAGCTATTGTTTCATGGTCTCTGTGTATATAATGTCTTCTGCAGTTTCCACAGTATGCATCCGATGAAGTGAGCTGTAGCTCACGAAAGCTTATGCTCAAATAAATTGGTTAGTCTCTAAGGTGCCACAAGTACTCCTTTTCTTATCACAGACTGGACGCCTTCCTAGTCTGGGCACAATCCTTTCCCCTGGTACAGCCCTTGTTTCAGGTTAGGTGGTAGCTAGGGGATTTCTCATGATTGCTGCCCCCTTTTTTCTGTTCTACCCACTTACATATCTTTTACATAAGGCGGAAATTCTTTATCCCTCTCTGGGGTCCCACCCCTCCTTCTAAATGGAAAAGCACCAGGTTAAAGAAGGATTCCAGTTCAGGTGACATGATCACATGGCACTGTAAGACTTCATTACCCACTTGCCAGCACATATACAGGAAGACTTACAAGTAAAACAGAGCCATCTACAGACAATTGTCCTGCTTAATGGGAGCCATCAAGATTCCAAACCACCGTTAATGGCCCACACATTGCATAATTACAACAGACCCTCAGAGTTATATTTCATATTTCTAGTTGCAAGAATGATAGATTCATACAAAAAGGATGACCACGCTCAGTAGATTATAAGCTTTGTAATGGTACCTTACAAGAGAACTTTTGCATGAAGCATATTCCGGTTACATTATATTCACACTCATTAGCATATTTTATAAAATCATATAGGGTGCAATGTCACAGGAACATGGCAGCTGATTAGCAGCACATAGAAACATATCAGTTTAGCACAGGAAGTATATCCAATTAAAAGTGAAAGTGGACTTTAGGGAAGCAGATTGCAATTATCCAAGTTGGATTGAACATCCCTGATCTTACATAAAACGTAGAAGGATCTTTAACAACTGCAAGGAGTCAAAACCTTGATTTTAGATGTCCTCCAAAAGACTACACATCTGGCAGCACGGTGGGGCATTGATTCATGATTGACTTGTGGGACTAGTGCTGCTTACTAAATCACTGGAAACACTCCCTGCAGCATACAAGTGTACTTGCTCAAACCAGCCCTGCTTAGTATGTGAGATTTGAGGGGAATTGTACCATAGCATGGTAGGGCTGTAGGCTTCTGTCTACCTGAAACTGATAGGTTGTTCAGTACATCTTTCCACCCCCATAACTCTTAGAGTGGCTGGCTTACTGGGTAGATGGGTGTAGCATATGCATAGATAGAGTGGCAGCAGTTGGACGTGTGTTTAGTTCTGTGTGCACAAAGGGCATCTGAAGTTTAACACTTCACCTGAGTAAAACAAATGGAAATCTTGGATAGAACTGCTCTGAACACTAGTCTTGTGATTGTCAGGTTTCATGTGTGGCACATCAGTGTTGGATAAGGATGGCGTGAGTGCAGCTGTGGTTATAGCTGAAATGGCATCTTATCTGGAAATCAAGAACCTAACATTGGCACAGCAACTAACTGAAATATATGAAATGTAAGTTCTGTTTTTTAACATGCTCTACTTTCCTTTTTGATTTTTTTTTTCCTGAGTTTTGCGTAATCAAACAATTTCCTCAGCACTATCAAAATCAGAACAGTATCTGTCACTTGCTAGTAGGACACACTTTCTTCTGTACAAAATAAGTGCAATATAAAACATTAATACCATATAAATGTAAACTGGATTAATATACATTAAATGTGTATGTATTGTTCAGAGAAATACGATGCCTGTCAACTGTGTTTGATACAGATAACATGGTGATTAAGAGATGGGGAAGAGGGGAGGATATAAAAACTTGGCTGCTAGAATAAATATCAGAAAAAGTCCTACTAGCAAGGATTGTGTTTTTAGTTCATTGTCATCATAATCAATCTACTATTAGATGAGTTAAATTATACACTTCTACCTACTAATTTTTGCTTTTTTAAACATCTTGCAAGAGAAGTTCTGACCTCTTGTTGAGGTTCTTTTCATGTTGTGTTTAAGGAGGGAGGGCAAGTGAAGCATAGAAGTCCAGGCAGAATCAAGAGGTGTGGAGGAACTAAAGACAATAGCATATTTAGGGTATATTTGTGATTTCCAGAAAATCACAAGTTTTTTTTTAAGTTAACAATGAGCTCTGCATCTGAAAACTTATTCTTAAAATAAGTGGGTTTGGGACACGCTTTTTTTTTTTTTTTTTTTTTTAAAGTTTACTACTTGTAATTAGACCTGATTAGTCTTTACAGGGTGGGTTCCTTTAACCTTACTGGAGGATGATTTTAGTGAAAAGCGTTAGATATAAAATGCCTTGACGTACTGGAATCACAGTTTAAAAACCTCTCTGGGTCACTTCAACTCTTCTTCTCCTTGAGGTAGATACAGGTCACGTTGGAGGATAGTCCTTAAGAATGGAGGAGGCCTAGTCAGTTCTGAATTGGCATCTTAAAAAGTTGTGTAAGAATAGAGGTTTCCCCTGGATCTATCCCTAGAAAAAATGATTTCTTCTCCCACTGTTAGGTTGTGTTGGTTATCCTCCCTTCTGTATTTTAGTTGTGCTCTGCGTATATCTTTGTAAAGTGCTTGGAGTGTAAACTAACTTGACTTATGCCTCTTTATTCCATGCAGACCACAGGGCCTTCATTGCTGCCTTCCATCTTTGACAGTCTCTTGCTGCAGGCGTAGCTTCTGCCCATGTCATTTTAATAGCTTTTGGTTCCTCTTCAGTTGTGCTTTTCTAAGTTGTCCTTGGTTTACCTCATCGTCTTTTTGCCCTTGGGATTCCAGTTCAGCATCTGTCTTGCTATATTGTTTGATTCTTTCCTCCCTGTGTATCCTCTCCATCTCCATTTTGTCCCATAATTCCCCATCCTATCAGGGTTTAAAGATGCTATAGAAATGTAAAAAAAATACTCTGGGGGTGCTAAGAAAATAACTCTTTATGTGAAGTGTTTGATAGTTAACAGATTGAAGCAGCTTGATTTGGATTAGTTAGGCTCTACCCTGTGACGAGCCAGGTTTATCACATACAGTGGCCACTTAAAGGAATAATTGAAAACCTTGAAATTTGCAGGGAAACTGATACAAACCCAGAATTTCAGATCTTGAAACAAAAGTGTGTCAGTCTTTGGTTCACTACTATTTTTCATGAGTGTCTTACTTTTTCTATATACCCAATTCTGCTTGAGGCTTTATTATGTTAGGTCCTATATATAAACACAGGTCCCCAGAGAGCTTAGCTTCTAAAAAGGAAGTAGTAATCATCTGTTTAGTTTTGAAAATAAATTTGCTGTCTTTGTTATGGCCTGTGGATTAGCCGTTGCTTTTAAATATCTCCCATCACAGTGCTGCTTCTGGCCACTGTTCTGACTGCTGCTGAACTGAGTTCACTCTGTCACGTGTAGATTGTGGCAGGACGAACTCAGCACAGAGCAGGACTGGAGATCTAATACTGGCAAGGGGCAACACAGAGGTATGAAATTTACAATATCTTTCCAAAGGCACAGTGGGGAAAATGGAGGAGAATGTAGTAGAAGGCAAGAAAGGATGGGTGTGGCAAGAATTAGGCTGCTCTGTGCATCCAGAAAGGAGCAGTTAGAGGAGTGTGTGGAGGCTGGGGGCCCAAGGAAGAGTAGAGAAGGCTTATGGATCAGACCAGGGATAGAGACATGGAGGTAGGCACTGGATCAGCTCTCTGCTCCAAGCACAATTTTCCGGGCTCCAAACAAGGATCCTATATTATTTTTAGTGGCATGAATTTCAAGTTCTTCTCTCAACTGGATTCAGTCCATTTCTGTGACTATGGAGGGTTACTGTACATTATTGTCCTTCATTACTGACCCTCACTTTAGGGTGAATTGGTGAAGTTCAGTGGTTTTGGGTCTGCAAACGGGCATCATGCATCATTTTACATTGTCTAGGCTATCTTTTAAAATCAGCAGTAAGTAAAAGTAAGCTTGGACTTAAAGTATGCTCATGAATATGGAGAATCATGGTCACCGTTCTGGATAACTGATCACTCTGTAGACTTAGTGTGCAGAAGACTGAGACTCTCTTGTAATTAAAATAATATTTTTCCTTGTAGGTATGGATATCACATTTCAAAGACCTCCTATTTCTTGTGCTACGAACCTCCTACTATCAAAAGGGTATTCGAAAAGCTTCGGAATTTTGATTCCCCAAAATCTTATCCAAAGTCTTGTGGCACTTATGGTATATTACACGTACGGGATGTTACCACTGGCTATGATAGCAGCCAGCTTAATAAGAAATCGGTGAGTTACGTAATACTTGGAGAAAAAATTAGTATAGTGGCTAACGTTTTAACCCTTTGACAAGGTGTTTTCTGAGCCTGTGAATGAGTACATTAAGTTGACTTTATGATACAGAAAGATGCCAAACATCCAGTATTTGGGATATAAATGTAGGGCTTATCTACATTTAAAAAATCACAGCGGCAAGGCTGTAGCACTTCAGTGTAGACGCTACCTGTGCTGACAGGAGGGGTTGTCCCATCAGTGGAGGTAGTCCACCTCCCCACGAGGCGGTAGCTATGTCTATGGAAGAATTCTTATATACTGTATCAGAGTAACAGCCGTGTTAGTCTGTATTCGTAAAAAGAAAAAAGAAAAGGAGTACTTGTGGCACCTTAGAGACTAACCAGTTTATTTGAGCATGAGCTTTCGTGAGCTACAGCTCACTTCATCGGATGCATAGCATATCGTGGAAACTGCAGAAGACATTATATACACACAGAGACCATGAAACAAAACTTCCTCCCACCCCACTGTCCTGCTGCTAACAGCTTATCTAAAGTGATCATCAAGTGATCATCAAGGAAGGCCATTTCCAGATGGCCTTCCTTGATGATCACTTGATGATCACTTTAGATAAGCTGTTAGCAGCAGGACAGTGGGGTGGGAGGAAGTTTTGTTTCATGGTCTCTGTGTGTATATAATGTCTTCTGCAGTTTCCACGATATGCTATGCATCCGATGAAGTGAGCTGTAGCTCACGAAAGCTCATGCTCAAATAAACTGGTTAGTCTCTAAGGTGCCACAAGTACTCCTTTTCTTTTTTCTTTTTATGTACTGTATGTTTTCTTGAAAATACAGTGACGTAGACAATTTAAATCTATCACATTAATTAAAGTCTGTCCTATGTCCTTTCCACATAAATAAAAAACTTGAACAATTTTAAGCAATTTTTGCAATAATGCGAATATCTATCAGCATTAGCAGAAGGCCACTAGCCGAAAGTACTGACTTTATTATGATGTAACTGAACCATAGAATATTAGGGTTGGAAGGGACCTCAGGAGGTCATCTAGTCCAACCCCCTGCTCAAAGCAGGACCAATCCCCAATTTTTTGCCCCAGATCCAAACAGCCCCCTCAAGGATTGAACTCACAACCCTGGGTTTAGCAGGCCAATGCTCAAACCACTGAGCTATCAAACTCCCCATGTTTGAGATATGAACAAGCATCCATCCTGTGAAGTTTTTCAGCTATGTTCCCTATCAAAGTTTTAAAAGCAAATAGCTATAAATGAAACGCAGAGGTTTGCAGCCAAATTTTTATTCAAGACGCTGATTAAATGAGTTTCCTTTAAAGTTACAGAAGAGCCCAGTAGCTTCAAGGTAATTTTAAACACCTTTGATTTAAAGGAAATACCATCAGTGGATAAATCTTCAATGTTAATTAAACAATTGAAGTATCCACCAAAGAATTTTTTTTAAGTTTCCACTAAGATATCCATAATTTAATTAAAATTAGTTTTACACATGGGTAATTAAGGCCTTGTCTGTATTAGAAAATTAGATTGGTTTAACTACATCAGTCAGAGGGATGTGAAAAATCCACACTCTGGAGCAGTGTTGTTAAATTGGCTTAAGTCCCCATATAGACAGCACCAGGTCGTCGGAAACTAATTTTCATATTGATCACTTGTTTGCATTGTGTCAGAGTTTCTATGCAGTGCATAATACTTAGGATAGCAGGGAGGGGAGATGCATGTTGATTGTACAGATTAAAATGATGATGATGATGATGTTCCATTAGGTGTTGCCTGCAAGTAAAAAGAGTCAAATGATCACCTTCACTTTTCAAAATGGGTGTGTTGCCACCCTCCGGACAAGTGGAACTGAGCCAAAGATCAAGTACTATGCAGAGATGTGTGCGCGGCCTGAGCAGAGGTGAGGGTTTCCATTTTCCACATTGTGTCAACACTAGGTTGGCTGAATCTGTGTCTTTTCTGTACAATCTTTACTCCTTTTGCTTGACCGGCCAGTACTTTTGACTGGTGAGTATTGGAGCTAAACCCTCATCATTCAAAATATTTCCACAGACCTGTAGGTGAACATGCATTAGGCGAGACACATTCTCCAAAGATAAGAGCTTTCCCACCCTAGTTGCTGGGTGCAATGCACATGACTTGACGGACAGTTGAGGGTTTCGGGCTGTTAAACTGCCTCCCCAGCCACTGGCGTGCATGGATCTACTCATGAGGCTTAATGCTAGAACTGTGTTAGCAGTGGATAAAATGGACAAGAGTTGAATTTCACAAGTCTGCTGCTGCAACCCATTCTCTTCCCCCGCCCCCCCATCCTGGAACATCCTTCCCCTTCACTCCTCATCAAGCTCTGCTCATACGGAGAGGTCCATGAACTGTAGTAGACACCCACCCAATCGCCTTTTAGGGATCACACTATTGCACCCTAGGTTATCTGGCGATGAAATCTTTGCGTTCGTGAGTTGCATATGTGAAACTCTCCTCCCTCTGATCTTTAAAAAAACATCATCACTCCTCTTTAGTGTCCCACGTGCCTTTTTTGGGGAGAAGCATTTTATACCACCACATACCATCTGTATCATCAGTGTTTGTTGCTCTTGGAAGGAAGGGCTTTAGGGTGGTCACACTACTCCCAAGTGAGAGTCACTCTCAGCACCTAGATTTTACTTTTCAAACTTGGGAGGGTCTTAAAGACAGACACTTCAACTGGCCTTATTTTCAGGGTGCCAAACATGCTCATTCCACACAGTCAATCAGAGCAATGGATGCTCTGCCCTTGGGAAAGTTGGGTCAGTTACTTAGGCACCTTCATTCATATTTATGCAGGTATTTGTTGGTCCCCAAGTTTGAGTATATTTAACTTCCAGTTTACACATTGCAGTTAGTAGCTGTTTACCATATTGAGGACCTTGAATAGATTTTCTGTTTGACTGGAGCCTGGGCAATTGCAACTCGAAGTGGCAGGTATTATGAACACTAATTTTCTGAATGTCAGCTCTTGCCAGATCGATCGCTGCTGACCGATACGGCTGGTAGTATAGACATACCCTCAGTAAAGGCCTGATTCAAACTCACTGCAGTTAATGGCAAGACTCCATTGGCTTGTTTGGGCTTTGGCTCAGACCCCAAAGTGTGTGCACATCTTGCTGGTTTGTTTTGTTTTAGTAACCAATACAAAGAAATAATTTAATTTTTTCTAAAGGATTAGACATTCAAATGGATACGAAGAGTATCAGCATTTACTCTCCAAGATAGAAATTAGAAGGACTATCAAGCCCTTCTACTCCAGAGCATAACGTGATCAGCAGCTGCAGATCAGAAAGGCACTTCCTCCCCTGATGTTATAGCACTGCTCAGCTAGGTGGATGATAGAGGTTGAATACTTCTCTCTGAAGCATTATTCTTTGGTCTCTATCAGGAGTGGAGTACTATACTATGCTAGATGAGGTGCTCTTTTGTTTCAATGTTTCATTGTTAGTTTATATTTTAAGTCTTCACGGGTTAAAGAGCAACGAACTTCTTGCCAGTTCCTGGGCAGGGTCAAAATGGCCAAAACTGATCTAAACAGGACATAGGTCAAATGAGTTTATTTCTACTTAATATCAGATTGAGTGAGTCGGTTCCTCTTGCGTCCAGTGGAAATATACTGTACAACAGGGAGTAGCAGGAGAGAGGGGTATGTGTCTTTAGAGACATGTTGTTCTGTTTAATGGATTTGGTCTTGATTTTCTTCCCTTGCTGCGTTCATTAATTAGATTTCATAGGAGTTAAGGCCAGAAGGAGATCATTACATCATCTAGTCCGACCATCTGTGTATCACAGGCCCTTAAATTTCACCCAGTTACCACTATGTTGAGCCCAGTAACTTGTTGCACTAACTAAAGCATATCTTCCAGAGGGTCTTCTTGATTTGAAAACTCCAAGAGACTTCCCTGGTAGTTTGTTCCAGTGGTTAATCCCTCTGTGTTTCAGATGTGTGCCTAATTTGAATTTGTCTGGCTTCAGCTTCCAGTCATTAGTTCTTATTATGCCTTTCCTTGCTAGATTAAAGAGCCCTTTAGCACACACTGTTTTCTCCCCATGAAGGTACTTGTATACTGTAATCAAGGTCACCTCTCAATTATCTTTTTCCTAAAGTAAACAGATTGAGCTCTAAGTCTAGAAGCTCAGCAAGTACGAACATTACAATTAGCTGTATGGGAAGAAAACGTCTAAGGGACTTCTGAGGTTCTTGAAATCTAATCAAATTTAGTTTATTGAAGTGTTGGAGCTGCCTTTTGTGGGATAGATCACTTGATATTACTGTAACTTCAGCCATTTGATTTCTCCCTCTAGTGACAAAACCTTTCTGGAAGAACAACTACAGAAAGTCATTGAAGCTTTGATTGAGAATTTTTTGGAGCCCAGTAAGAATGGACTGATTTGGCGTTCCGTGTAGATCTCCTCCAGCAGTTTGTTGTAGAAGTGACTCTCCTTGCGCTGTATCATGTGGAACAAAGGAACCAAGATCAGAACTCCATTTAGCATTAATTGTGTGTGTGCGTGTGTGTCAGTTACCTAACTGGCTAAATTCTTAAAACCAATAAAGAGGCTGCATCTTTTTGTCAGTTTTCCAGCAAAAAGCTATGGCTGGCAAATGGATTTGGTGGAGTTAATATCTACAATTTCATGTTCTTTTGACCAGAAGACACGTGTACATTAGCATAATGAAGTCAACTCCCATAGTTCAAAATGTAGCACTCCAAAGGGTTAAGACTGCTAAACTCTGCTGTAGCGTAATCACTGGGTTTCATGTTGAATGAACGAATACCTAGCACCTTTGATTTGAAAAGACTTGAATTCAAAAAGTTCTGTAAGTCATAACTGTATTTGAAGGGAATTAGCAATCACATAAGACTGACAAAATGAGCCGGCTTCTTAATTGCTGTGGAGTGTGTAGGTATCATTTACCTTTACAGGTCTTAATTTACAAGTATGATAAAATAGAGTTTAGTATTTAAAATGTCTAGTTTAGACAAGTTGTTACAGTATATGGTTTTCAGCCATTTAAATATCCTAGTATTAGAGGGGCTCTTGGTGCATTGTATTTTTTCCTGTGTATCTTAAAATACTGATGTTTACTTAACAGTGAAACAATAGTGGCAACTCCATGCAATTTGATTCGCAGCTTGGTTTTTTACTGATCAAACAGTGCCTTTCCAGGATGTCCTAATCAGGGGAAATAATCTCTGTGTCTTGTTTAAATTAGTGATTCTAACCACCAGAGGCCCATTGAGCATAGTTTAATCAGTTGGCTTTCTTTCACTTTATAAAACTCTCCCAAAATATTCTGGATCTCATTCTACATTATCTCAAATTAAGACATCTAAAAGCAGGCTGTTCTAAAATATAGATGCCTTGTGAATGCAGGGAGGACTATGTGGAAATCGAGTTAATAGTTCTCTAACCTCTTGAAATGACAGTGTCTATGTTTTCTGCTCACTTATGAGAGAGGAAGCTAATGGAGGTGAGACATGGGCTTTGGGTATTCACCCCTTTACTCTCACTTTTCTTCACTTACAATTGCATCTACAAATTAGCTCCTGATGTTGCCTGCCTGCAAATATTCGATCCTTCCTCTAAAGTCACTTTAATTATCTGTTCGTGTAAGTTTTTAGCTGCTATTCCTAATGATATAATTCCTAACTAGTACCTTACTCTCTTTGACTAGAACCTGGTTTTCTTAGTGTGGAAAGTCTTTGGAAAGTTGCTATTAGCACCTGTTCTGGGAAAACTGTATTTTAAAAAGCATACTGCTTCCCTGTTCAGTGTCCTCTGGATGCTCATGTCCCTGGGTGCAGAATAATGCTTGACACTTTGTCTTTTAAACTGGTGATAGAAATCTCTAAAATAGGAACTGTGATGCTCTGGACATCTAGCCACTATGGTACTAAAATAATTAAGTAGGACAGTTGAACACACAAGTACATACTATGGTGTCTGATGCCTAAACATGGTTATAGGACTCTAGTAGTATCTTTTTTGATTAATCTGCTCTAAATCAGTATATAGTTGAGTTCCTAAAACCCAAGAGGCACTTGTTTAAACCATTGTTTGCCACTATTGTTAAACCTTTGAATTTGTCCTCTATTATACCCTTATAGCTAGGTTCTGTAGGACAGTGCAGAACGGTGCTGTACATATCTCAGCGAGGCAGATATAAAGACAACATGTTTTTGGTTTCTGTGCAGAAATTGGATATGTCATGCTAACAGAGGCTTTGCACTATGACCATAAATACGTATTTTAGCTATATATGAATGTACATGTACTGCAGGAAGTTGTCGCATAGATTCTTATTTACAAGCAATGTTTATTTATTTTTTTTATTTTAAATGAGATTTCCAAGTTGTCCACACAATTGAGTGAAATTTCTCTTATGCCAAAAGGGGTTCTTTCCTTTGATTATTGTATATTTGTGAGTGCGATGTTGGGGGGGAGGGGGAAATGGGTGAAAGCAATGAAGCTTGACTGCTTTCACAATATTGCACGAATTGGAAGATATCCAAAGATATGCGGAGCAAGTCTTTTTAAGTTGCTGCTGGGACTTTGCATTTTTTTTCATGATGGAAGTTAAACTTCAGACCTGATTCTGGTCCCACTAAAGTGAGTGGAAGCATTGCCATTAATTTCAATGGCAGCAGGATCAAGTCCTTGGGGTTTGAATCTTTTTTTTGTAATTGAGAAGAGAACAATTCATTTTTTGTGTGCGTGGTTTGAACAAAGCTAAACATTGTAAAAGGCGTATGGAGTTGTGTCTGTGGATAGGTATGGTGTAGCACATAGAATTGTGTAAGGCTTTCAGATCTGCTTTCCTAGTAGCTGGTTAGCTGAGCCTGGTCTGAATTAGGGATGTAAAAGTTTAACCGATTAACCGTTAAGCTTGATGCTTATCAATTCAGTTAACGATTAAACACTGCTGCTGGCTCCGGGTCCCAGCTGTCATCCCGAATGCTGTGCACCAGCGGTAGCTGGGAGCCCAGGCGCAAAGCCGGCAGTTGGGACCCCGCGTAAAACATGGGGTTGCTACATCACCCCCCACGTCCTTAGTTCCCCAGTTAAACGTTTAACCGATTACTTTTTTTACACACTTATTTACATAGCTAGTCTGAATCTAATCCAGTATTAGATAAATCTTAACATGCGCACCAGGCTGTTGAACACTTAAAAGATGCGGGTTTCAAAATGCTTTTGAGACTTGATGAATGTGGCGGAGCTGAGTATCAGTGGTTTTCTTAAACTGATCATTAGGCCCTTAGTTCTTAAGCAGTACATCATGGATGAAGTGCTTTTGGAAGTGGGGCACCAGAATGACTGTATTCTAAGGGTATAATAATTACTGCTGTTTAATCTGCTGCTACCATTGTTTTCCATTGATGTGTGTAATGCTTGAAGTATCCCTACTATTCCATTTGGAGAAGTTGTTTTCTTTCCTCTCTCTCCATTCCCTCCCCTACTTTTGTTACTGTGAAAGATGATCATCTTGTTACCTCACTGCTGAGTACCTTTTTGCTGTACCTACTGCCTCAGCACTTTGAACGTGTGCACAATCTGGTTTCAGTTATGGGCTTTTTTAATAGTTTTGTTTGCATTGTAGAAATATTTAAACTGTGTGTGGGGAGGTGACTAATTCTAAACCAAACCAGTTCTTTTTTCATCTGGATGTTTACTGACTTACGGCGCTTCCTGTTTATAAGATGCATTTCTAAAGGTTGGTGTGGAGCGATTCATCAGGTATGATAGAGCCAGTGATTATTTGTGTCTAGCATTTGAGTAGTTTCATTTGTTGTTTTTTTTTTTTTTTGTACTGCTGCATACAGAGGCCTAATTTCTATCCCATTCAAGTCTGTGGCAGAACTTCCATGGGACTAGGATATGATCCTTTAAAGGATAAGAAATTTGCCAGGCACGTTGACACTATTTATAATACACCTCTTCTGTTTGTGTTTTGCATAAGCACCATCTTCTTCAGAATGTGAAGTGCTTGCTGTTCAGTTAGTAAAAGGAAATCAACAGCTGTTATCCACCTCCCTCAGTGGTAATATCACAGCTCGTCATAACTCTGGAGGAGATATTGAGCTGCAGCAGGAGTGGATAGCAAAAGCTGTTAATGCATGCTTCCCCTCTTTCCTGGCAGTGCAGCACTGAATGACTACAGGTATGTCCTAAAGCAAAACTTAAGTGAACCTCTTACTGTAGTTAGAAGTACAATTACTTCCTCTTCTGTCTTTGGGGTCAGGATGTTTTCCCACGAAAATGGGACTGAATAAATGGAACACACTAAAATGATATTTCTGAGCTGACTACTAAGCCTGATACAGTTCACCTGCAGGGTTCACTGATCATGATTTGATTCAATAAGACTTGAACGTGAATTAAGGAACTTGGGGTTTTGGCAGAGGGAAGCCTACAAGAGAAGGCATGCACTAATGCGCCCTTAGAATGCAAGCCCAGTTGTGGACTCCCAGGGCTTTTTGTCTGTGTGTTTATGACCGAGGACTTCAGTGAAGGGAAGCGACCTGAGGGGGGAGCCAGTCTTATACTGGGTTGATCTTGTAACCCATTAGCGACAAGATTGCTCTGCGTTTGTATGTAGTGAAATATCCAGTTTCCCTTTGTGGGTTGAGAAGACGGCACCTCCCTCAGTGTGATTGGCGCAGGTTGGTTAAATGCTGGCTAACTTTGGTTTGCAGTCTGGGGTAGTCTATGATAACACACAGCAGCAACATCCCTTTACTGGCAACATGCAGTTCTGGACTGGGCTTTAAGCTTCGCATTCCTCCGTTCACAGGGTGCCTGCCCACGGGGGTGCCAGCGATAATGCTATCCCTGGTACTGCAATGCTCAGGTAGCACCTTTATTCCCCACTCTCACATAGACCAGGCTTCCAGGTTACCAGCAATTTCAGTTCTCTTTTTTAATAAAAGGGAAAAAATAAGGCCAAAGAGATTGGAAATGTTGAAGCAAACAGCCATGTGTCTACCTGGGGGCCAGAACATGCCCTCTCCTTCTCTGAAATTCTTCTGTTCTCAGCCAGTGCCCCCATAGTATTCCTGAACTCTGCCCCTCCAGCGATGTTCGCTTTTGCTCCCTATAGCTGGGGGCAAGGGATGTTTCATGAAGCACCCTGAGTTCAAGGAACTTCCTTGAAACTTTTGCATGGAAAGTAAGAGGGTGGTCACTGCTAGCTTCAGGCAGGGCAAAGCCTCTAGTGCTAAGGAATGAACAAAGTAACCTGCTGAGTAAAGATATGGGCCTGCCCCTAAAACTGGCTGTGTGTGGGCATACCTGTGCTCCTCCCCCACAGCCCCATTAAAGTGAGATGAGCCCCCACACGCTCATTGTAGGATCAGGGCCCTATGGGTTTATGGCTTCTTGCTTTGAGACGTATTTGAGACTCCATCTAGGCAATGTCGGACCTGAAGTGGCAGAGGCATTTGCCAAGACACTGCTCTTCTACCACAAAAGCAATTCCTTTGCATTTAGATCGAGGGCCAAATCCTGTCTCCATGAAAGGCCCCAAACCCAGTGTTGTTCCATGGCAGGGAGGGAGGTGGTGTCTGGAACCTGTGAGTGGGGTCTCCTCTCCCCACACCAGCGTGTAGCACAGAAGCAGTGATGCCTACTGCAAAGTCTGGGTTGCAGGGAGTCTGCTGTCACTTCACAGCCTGAGGGACAAGGATTCCAGTCCCCCACACCAAGCCCGGCTACTTGGCCTCATCACAAGGGGGAAGATTTTTGCCATTGTTCAGGAAACTATTGATCCTAAAAGATTAAGCAAAGAGTTGAATCAGCGCTCCTGGTGAATATTTCTTTCATGATTTTTACCTAGAACGTCTAAAAGGCACAAACATTTGTAAGCATGTCTTACCACACCCAAGAGAAGAGAGGGGTGCTGTTTGAATGGGGAAGCCCGGGCATTCCGAGCCCAATTCTGATCTCATATTCCCAGTGAATATAGCAGCTATGTCCCACGAATGTTCGATGGCTGATTCTTCCGAGATGATAGCACCTACAATACCTGAAGTCATTGCTCTCGATTTAGAACCCAGGAACGTTTTAGATCTGTTACCTATTCTTGTTCCATTTGTTACTTCAAATGCCTTTTCTTTTAAGAAATTGGGGTGTATTATAAATACAGACTGAGAATTTGCACTTTTTTTCTGAAGTATTTCTGTATCGATTACTATGTGGATTTAGCTGAATGAAGTGTTGCAACTAATAAAACATTCTCTTCGTAGTAGCAAATCTCCGTGTGATCCTTTGGTGTTTATTGGAGCGTTTCTTTAACGCTCGTGTGAATCAGTGTAGAGCTGGTTGAATTATGTGTGGTTTAGAAATGTTTAGAAATGCTTTTTAATTGATAGAGGGGGGGAAATTGTCATGTAAACAATTCCTAAATATTTGACCAGCTCCAATCCGAGATACGATATACAAGATTATTTACAGTGGTGGAAACATAGAATTTATTCTTGATACATCTGTTTTGTAACAGTGGAGGTAGTTTTAAAAGCTTTGTTTTCTTGGTAACAAGTACCAAACGTACATAACAGACATAGTTGACCTTTTTTTAGAAACAGGTGGGCTGAAAGGAAGAGCACATACTCTGACTATCATTTCCTGGTTCAGATCTAAGACTGGAATAGCTTGTAATGTGAAGTGGTGGAAACCCCTATCATTTGAGTCATTTTCCAGTAGGCTGGACAAAGCCCTGCAAAAGTGTAGGGAACAGAGCTGCATTAGATAGCATGATGGGTAAAATTGTGTGCAACTCCCATTGAAATTCAGTGAGACTTAGGCATGTTTGAAAATTTTTCCCAGCAGGTCTCTTCCATTTCTGCCTTTCTGATTTGAGTTTAAACGGGAAGACAGTGGAAAATTGACATGATGTCTTATTCTCAACCCAAGGGGAGGGTTTAGTGATCTTAAGCATCAGGTTTGAAATATTTAGATTCCTAGGATCAACTGGTTCAAATCCCAACAGGATCTAATCAACACATCCTCCCCTCTGATCAAGGTAAAACCTGTTCTGTGAATCTTAATATAGCAGGATATTTCATAAGAGACTGTAAACTGAGGTCTTGGGACAGTAGTTTGTTATGGCACTTCTTGCAGAAGTGTTTTCATTTGGGGCTTCTGGGCACTACCGCAATACAGTCAAGAATCAGGGGGTTTCATTGTTCTAAGTACTACATGCACCCAATGAAGACAGTCCCTGCCCCAAAGAGCTTACATACGAAATAGGAAAAAGATTTGCGTAGTGTTCTCAATTGAGTCTTCCTCTCTTACACTGCTGTGTAACACGTACTGACTCAGACATAGCCAGTTGTTCGATTACACTCACAGTTCACTCATTAAAATGTTGAAGAGACCAAATAATCAAATTTATTGTGCTGTTTTGTCTTGAGCTAATACAAAAAGGGGACATAAATACTCTCCTTCCGGGAAGCAGATTCTTGCAGTGCGTTTCTTACGCGGAAGGTGTACTTTGGAAATATGCATTTAAACTAGCTATATTTATGATATGGTTTTACAAGTTACGAAATTCCTGATACTGCACTAAAATCCAACCCACCAGTTCATAACAGTCCCTTGTCTTGTTTTGTTCTGCACTTTTCTAATCTCTTTTGGATACTACATTCTGGATACTGGTCTGCAAATATACCTCCCTAGCTTGTACTGGGGCAGAGCACTAATGTGTTTTGCCTTGGACAAGTTTCCTGTTTTCTAATGCCAAAGCTGACTTCAGCTTTGCACAGTATTGAGGGATACTTGGATGAACAGAATTGCAGGGAGAGCGTAATACATTGTTAGCATAACTTCCCAACACTTATATGTATATATTAATGTGGCGTATACTACACCTAATATATATTAGCTAACGCACATAGTATGCTAGTGCTAGAAGTTTCTTAATTTTTCGTGATGAAATGATTCTTGTCACCCTTTGGGATGAGCAAAATGCTGTAATAAATGTAAGACTATTAGGTACAAAGCTTACCACCTTGACCAAAAGCAAAACAGCGATCCAGGAGTATCATCACATCTGAGCCTCGTCTAGTGAGAATCCTTCTGCCCTCTGTGATCTGCATTCTCCTTTACTTCTCTCTCTCTCTCTCGCACCAGTTGTAATGAGCTGAATTTGAATTAGCAGGAAGCATTTCGGTCAACACCAAAGAGACATTGAGAAATGGAGGGCATTTAAAGAGGAAAGACAAGTGCTTTAGGGGCTGACCGGCTGGAATTAGCAAGGAAGAGCAGAACTACTGTATGTATACAGATGTTTTTCTTCCCAGTCAGATGCAATCATATGTGAGGGCAGGGGAGGGAGAAAACTGATTGATTGATTTTTGGGATCCTCTGCCCTGAGTTCCTAAATGTAAATTGTAAGGTCTCATGGCAGCAGGTTAGCAGCTGTTTATTGGGGGATGGAAGGAAGGAAGGAAGGATAATGTTATGGTCAGGGCACTGGGATTGGGAGCTCTGAGTTCAATTCCTGTTGCCCTAAGATTTCCTTCATGACCATGGGAGAGTCACTTAATCTTTCTGTGCCTCAGTTCCCTTTCTGTGAAGTGAGGCTGTTCTTTTTTGGGGGGAGGGGAAGGAGGAGGAGGAGGAATGCCTAAAAGCAGAAACTTTTCTCTGGGAAGAAGAAAAGGAGTACTTATGGCACCTTAGAGACTAACCAATTTATTTGAGCATAAGCTTTCGTGAGCTACAGCTCACTTCATCGGATGAAGTGAGCTGTAGCTCACGAAAGCTTATGCTCAAATAAATTGGTTAGTCTCTAAGGTGCCACAAGTACTCCTTTTCTTTTTGCGAATACAGACTAACACGGCTGTTACTCTGAAACTTCTCTGGGAAGCTGGATGTTTAATTTCTTTTATGGCAATTGCTTGAAGCTGCTCCAGGAGCTGGAATGTTTGAACGAGGCCCTGGGGGTGGGGCTGGCTGGGTGATCTGAGTGCAGGCGAGGCGGATGCAGGTGTGTAGTGAATACAATTTGTCACATGGTTCCACCAATGATCACACAGATCATAACCTACCATGCATGCGCTAGCCTCAATAACATTGGTATGAGTGGGCCCCAACCTCTGGGGCTTTGGAGTTTGAAAACCCTCCAGATGTGGTACTTGGAGAGGCTTTGCTGGAAGCAAACAGAAGAGCAGGGTAAAAATGAAACCAACTCTGTCCTGCCAGGGATGAAAGCTACAAACATAAGGTGATGCAGTTACTAGAGCTTGTATTTTATGCTTCTCTTCACTGCTTGGAGCTTTTTTGACTCTGGTCAGAGGTGATTGGCTTTACAGCCAGGCTGGCCTCCAGAGTCATAGCTAGGCTGCGCTCATGCCCCCTGTACTCCACGCTCTGCAGGCTGGAGTAAAGCGACTGATTGTGTGGTTGCCCAGCGGGGCTGCCTCCTGCTTTGGCGGCGGTGATAGGAACGTAGTTTGGTTGGAATGCTGGGACAACTCAATAGCTCTTGCAGTCACCCATCCTCTGAGCAAGCCCACACCCTTATTCCGTGGGCTTGACCTCTGGCTCAGGGTTAGGCTCCCGTTCAAAGATGGGCTGTTCATCTCTGCCACCCCATAATCCAACCCACCCTGAAAGGCTGGTCAGATATATCTGCTTGCTTCATTGTGGCAACATGCTATTCTGGGCTGCGAGGCCCTACGTGACCTAGCTAGTCAACCTCTCAGCTCTTCTCTCCGTCCTCCTATCCCCACACGCCACCCTTCTCTGGCCTGCTACATCTGGAAGCCCCTACTGGCCCCCGTCTGCCAGGCCTCCATCAAATCCTTCCTTAAACACTGCTCCGGTGGGGAAGGAGGCCTGCTTCTCTCCTCAGAGGAGTGGTCTCAACATAGAGACGACACTGTTCCCACAAATACATGCAGAGTTGCTTATACACTTGCTCCATCCCACCATCAGCCATGCATGTTCTGCTGGGCCCCTGCCCTGCCATTTGTCCATTTAAACTGCAAGTGCCTCAGAACAAGGACTGTTGGCACTTTCAGTGGTGAAATGCCTTTTACAGCTTGAGCGAAGCATTACAATAACAATGGAACACTGTGAGACGGATTCTGGTTTCATTGTTACCAGTGTAAACAGGGCAATTCCAGTAAGCTTAACTCACCAGTGCCAACGAAATCCGAATGCAACCCTGTGCATTGCACTAATGTTACGGTAGGGTTTAGGGTAATAACTAATGCTGATGTGCTTTCAAAGAGTAAGACACAATTGCAAGGCTTCTCTAGAGACAACTGCTGGCTATTCATAGCTTCCAAGGCCATGAGGGATCATTGTGATTGTCTAGACTGACCTGTATATCACAGGCCAGAGACTTCCCCCAAAGAATGTCTAGAGAAAATCTTTTAGAAAAACATGAAGTCTTGATTTAAAAACTGTTAGTGATGGGGAATCCACTGTGACCCTTGGTACATTGTTCCAAGGGCTAGTTACCCTCACTTAAAAATGTACACCTTATTTTCAAGTTTCAGAGTAACAGCCGTGTTAGTCTGTATTCGCAAAAAGAAAAGGAGTACTTGTGGCACCTTAGAGACTAACCAATTTATTTGAGCATAAGCTTTTGTGAGCTACAGCTCACTTCATCAGATGCATCCGATGAAGTGAGCTGTAGCTCACGAAAGCTTATGCTCAAATAAATTGGTTAGTCTCTAAGGTGCCACAAGTACTCCTTTTCTTTTTACCTTATTTTCAGAAACCAGGTGGAGAACACTTCAGTCTCTCTGGTCACTCGATTACAGACCTAAAAGTGGCAATTCTTCAACAAAAAAAACTTCAAAAACAAACTCCAACGAGAGACTGCTGCATTGGAATTAATTTGCAAACTTGGTACAATTAACTTAGGCTTGAATAGAGACTGGGAGTGGATGGGTCATTACACAAAGTAAAACTGTTTCCCCATGTTTATACCCCCCTACCACCCCCCACTGTTCCTCAGACGTTCTTGTCAACGGCCCACCTTGATTATCAGTACAAAAGTGTCGTCCCCCCCCCGCCCCCAGTTCTCCTGCTGGTAATAGCTCACCTTAAGTGATCACTCTGGTTACAGTGTGTATGGTAACACCCATTGTTTCATGTTCTCTGTGTATATATATCTCCCCACTGTATTTTCCACTGAATGCATCCGATGAAGTGAGCTGTAGCTCATGAAAGCTTATGCCCAAATAAATTTGTTAGTCTCTAAGGTGCCACAAGTCCTCCTTTTCTATTTTCAGTCTGAAACTTAAGTGTATATTACAGCTGTTAGCTCAGTCCGTGGCAGGGTTGGCTCACTCCCCCATTGTCAGATAAATTGACTTTTCAGCCCCTCCCTTAACATCCTCACAATTTCACTGTTTAAGGATCCCATGTTGGCAAAAGTCTCTTTATGCCAATGGTGTATGTTGTTTGCATTAAAGCTGCATCTGAAAACCCTAACGCAGATTGGGCTCCTATTGTGTTAGACACTGTAGTTTGACAGTCTCTGCCCTTCTATCAGTCTGCCAATTACCTGCATCACTCCTTTTTCTTGTTTTGTTATTAGTAGGTTGCTCCTACCGCCAGGTGTCACACAGTCTTAAAACACAATCCGAGATTCAGTAAATGAGCAGAATTCAGCAAATTGTTCCACCCTGCTGCTGCAGTGTGAACACAGGCTTGTCAATTTCCAGCTGATCAAACATCTGTACATGCCCCATGAAAATCCAACCTGGCGCAAAAGAATGAAGGACCCCCAAGGAAGAAGAAAAGCTTGTATCTTTGGCCTTTACTGGGGCACCTTTTGCATTTCTTCACCTTTTAGTGTGACGAGGAAGAAAGAGTCCAAAAAAGCCCCCTGAGAAACGGAGGGATTTATGAAAAGGCCCAAACATTGTCTGTATTACTAGCTCTTTCCTCTAATCAAAGCTTTACAGCCTTTTCCAGCGGGATTTTTAAAAATTTATCCAATGTCCCCAACCTGGCGGCAAAGAAGGCAAGAGGAAGTGAAGGATTGGGGATGGCAAACATTTAATTACACAGTAACAGCTAACGCAAGGATTAGTTTCTTGCAACCCTGAATGTAAGTAAATTAAAGTTCAATAAATGCCAGTGACACAATCAAGGGCATTCTTTTTAAAAGGGGACTGCTAGTATAAATAGGAAGGGGAAGGGTGGCTTTTTGTTGTTTGTCATTGCTAATTTCCACTGGAGCCAGTTAGTTAAACATCCGTTTGTGGTACAATGAATGCAAACCTTTAAGCTCTGCCAGGAGGAGATAGGCCAGCTCAATACACCCCCTCAAGAAGTGGGGCACTCAACGGGTTCAGGGTTTGCGGGAAACTGTAGGCCAAGGTTTCTCTGGGGTTGGGATAAATGCTTTTATTTTGTGCATTTCACCTGGTCTCTCAGGAGTGATCCCAGCTGTGTCTGCACAGGAGATGGGAGCGTGTGTCCTAGACATCCGCTAGCGCTGCTGGAGCGGATATGCTCAAAATCACGTGGCCCCAGTAGGACGGGTGACAGCCCAGGCTAGCCACCCCTGTGCATGCCCAGGGGGTCAGGCAGGATTGTGCTCAGACACCTTGCCTGAACTGCCGCCTATGTTGCCATGGCCATGCTGCTATTTTTTAGCATGTTTGCTGGAGCAAAGTGAGTGGGTGTCTACCTGTGCTGGGTGGATGTAGCCTAAGTGTAACAGACCCTGCTGGGTGAGGAGGGAGGATGCAGTGATTTCCATATGCCCTGATTTCACCTGTATGTGGACTTCAGCCCCCACCTCCCTGCAGGCAGAGCTGGAGTTAACTCAGACATGGGCCCCGAGAATGATTAGGGGCATGGAAAGAAAGCTTGATCAGACCTGAAATGTTTAGTGGGGAGAGGATATGCCACTCACAACCAGCCTGCGGGTCATACCCTGAGTATCTGTGTGCTAGACAGCTATGGTTCAGCAACTCTGACCCCAGCAGCCTGTCTACAGCCCCACTCTGGCTTCCACCTGTCTTCGTTACTATTTGGTGACCCCAACATATTCCCAGTTCCAGATTTTCCCATCGACGTGCGTTCTGCCCTAGCCAGCCCTCTCCTGGACAGCTCAGCTAGTAAGGTTCGTTGCCCCTGTAGGGTGTCAATATTCAACAATTGGTTACTTGAAACTGAACTGTTTGGTAACTCCAGTTATGCACAGCACTGGATTAGTTTTTGATTAAAAATAAAACACATTTATTAACACAAGATGATAGGATTGTAAGTGAATTCAAGTATAAGAGATGAAGTTAGAAAGGGTTACAAGGGTAAGCAGAGTCTGAATGAGCTCTCCCCAGACATCTAGTGGTGAGCTGTGGAAAAGGACTTCAGGAGCTGATCTCGTTTGCACGGGGTGCTCAGCGTGATGGGATTGTTTGCCCAAATGGTCACTTTTTGGCTGGTGTGAGATCCCCAGTCTCCTTGCTGTTGGGGCAGGTGTAATATAGGGTTGTTATCTTTGTTATGGGAACCAAGGGCAGGAGAACTATACTTGGTGTTTCCCGATTGAGGGACTCACCCTCATCTAAATGGCACTCGCTAGGCGGGGACATGGGTTCTGAAGCCCAGTGAGTTGAGCGAGGGTAGGGCAGGTGTTTGTACCTGGTCCTTGTGGCTGCCAACTCTGAGTGTCAGAACGGTTACACAAGTAAATAAAAGTGATGGCCTTTCTCCCCCACAGTCTTCCAACAAGATGGTGACTGACCCTCTTCTCAGCCAGGATCTCTCCCAGAGGCCCAAAGGTATCGTCCTGGGTGAAAGAGTTGACTTGCGATTCTCTGCTCCCTTTCTTTTATAGTTCAATGAAACTTTGAAGTGGATTCTTCTGAGGGTAACCTTCAAAGCCAAGTTTATTCAAGCAGTGAGGAAGGCACATGGAGTCTTGGGGTGAAGGAGGCCCTGTGCTCGGTGCACACGTTTCTATGTTTGGGATAGGCCTGTTTAATAACTTTTGCCTAGGCAGGGCTGGGTGGGTTTTGAACATGTGCTAATATCATACAGGGGAAATTAATAACTTTACGCATACTGTTGCTACGTACATATCACCACGATGTCATTGACCAGGGAATTATTCGTTTTCAGATGCTCTCTCACAAGGCATATTTTGTACAAAGATGATTAGTGTGCAGGGTGTGAAGATGGGGGAGCTTTGGGTCACACCCTCAGTTCTTGCTGTCCCAGGACTACATTAGACTCTGTAGTTTTCGCTTCTTTTTCAAACCTGGATTCTCCTGCCCTAACCCCCATGTCCTCGCTGCAGTGATAACTCCCTGGGTCTCGAGACAGCTTGAAACAACCATTCGGAGGGGACTGATATGCCTCATGCTCTTCAGCAGGGTGTTTAACGCCAAGGCCTATCACTCTGGATGTGCCACTCAAGCAGGCACACCCCAGTTGTTGGAATAAGTATGGAGAGCCTGTCTGTTACTGTCCATTCATCTCTGGAGACAGGTGGCTGAAGGGACCCGTGTTGCCATCCCTGTCTCTCTGGTGGGGAAAGAGGACCTCTGCTGCTCATTTCTGAGGAATGGGGACCCCATTCTGCTGCTGCACCTGCCCCTCAGGGTCCTTGGGCAGGGGAGACCATTTCCTAATGTCAGTCACGTGTAGCCTGGGACCAAGGCTCGGGGGCAAGCCACAGGCGCAGCTTTGGCAGCCCTCAATCAAGTCACAGCGTATCCAGGGCCCTGTATTGCCTGAATCTGGCCCTGCCCACACCTGGAAACTCAGCTCCGTGTGAGAACGAAATGTCAAACCAATATTTATTTACCATTGACAAAGTTCTGAAGGCAACTAATAGATGATTAGGGTGTTGGAGCACATGACTTATGAGGAGAGGCTGAGGGAACTGGGGATGTTTAGTCTGCGGAAGAGAAGAATGAGGGGGGATTTGATAGCTGCTTTCAACTACCTGAAAGGGGGTTCCAAAGAGGATGGATCTAGACTGTTCTCAGTGGTGGCAGATGACAGAACGAGGAATAATGGTCTCAAGTTGCAGTGGGGGGGGTTTAGGTTTGAATATTAAGAAAATCTTTTTCACTAGGAGGGTGGTGAAGCACTGGAATGGGTTACCTAGGGAGGTGGTGGAATCTCCTTCCTTAGAGGTTTTTAAGGCCCGGCTTGACAAAGTTGGGGACTGGTCCTGCTTTGAGCAGGGAATTGGACTAGATGACCTCCTGAGGTCCCTTCTAACCCTGATATGCTATGTGAGAGGGCAAAGCATCTATTTATCCTGAACAGATACACAAACAGCCAGAGGGGGACCGTATGATCTAGTCAGAGGGGGGGCTGAGCTACAGGCCTATATCCCAGTAATACCCCAGGCTTTGAGGTGAAAGCTAAAAATCAGGATCTGGCTCCTAATTATGCCTGCATCCATCTCTAGGCTAATTGGCTAGGGGAGAGGGACCTGTTCTATAATCAGTGGGATCTAAAACATACCCTGAAAGATTAGGAAGTTTCTAAGGAACTGAATAAATGCTATGAGCTTTGGGCCTAGGCCTGTTTCAGCAGAAGTCAATAGCAGTTTTGATATTTATGATGATTATTAATGGTAATAATAAACATGATTATTATGGTAGTGCCTAAGGGCAACCAAGAATGGGGCCCCATTCTGCTAGGGACCTTAATGATCCATGTTAGGGGGCTTATTCCTTCACCCCCTTACTTCCCTGGTCCTTCTTGCATGAACAGAGAGCAACAATAGCCCAAGTCCAAAGGTGCAAACAATTCGATGTTTATTGGGGTGAACTTCCAGCAAGGATGATTCCAGTTTCCTTCCTTAGTGTCCCCCTTCCCAGCTCTGGCACCACAGAGCCTTACACCTGTATCCCTGTTCCCATTCCTGCCCTTAGCTAACATGATTCCAATTTCCCCATCCCCATTCCCTATTCCCATTTCCCCCTTTAGCAAAACATGATTCCAATTTCCCCACCCCCATTCCCTGTTCCCATTCCCCCCCACACACACACAGCCACTCACTTCCTGATTGACTGCAGACTATATAGTAAAACTTGTGTTCTGCTTAGCTATACCTTAACCAGTCATTTTCCTGAAATTTAACTAACCAATCCTAACATATTGTAACATGATTATGTAACCAATTATATCCCACCACCTTAATTAGTTTACACCCAGCAAAATTAATTATACAGCAGACAGAAATAGTCACAGAACCAGAGAGAGACCATGCAAATAATAGCAAAGTGGGAACTATAATGACAAAACAATACAGAAGTGAGGATTTCACATCCCAGCTATTGATAAGTGAGTTCTTGCCCGACAGGATGCTATCAGACTAAGTTTCCTTTTACATCTTCTAGGCACTTCCCTTTCTCTGGAGGTGACAGGCACTATCAGGACAGGATTGTATTCCTAACAGCCCAATAGCACCTTCTTTCAATGTGACTAGGTTGGAATGTGAGGATGTGACCCGTCGCTTTCCAGTTTATGGCTGCCTCTGTTGCTTAGCCAGAGATCTCAGCCTAAGAACAGGGCCTCAGACTGTCACAGTAAGAGAAGGAGCTTACACCGGCAGACAGTGATTTTGATTCTTTCTTTTATACCTCTCTAACTAGCTAAGTGATAAGAATACACCTAAATTCTTAGAGTACAGGCCTTTACAGATAGGCCTGAATATCTATATCCTAACAATCCAGAGGCAGCAAGATGGCTAGAAATGACTCTGTGCTGAGTGACTTCTTACTTAGAATGACTAATGGGGGATGTGTCAGAATGGAAATGTGTAAAAAAAACACCTGCAGGCTTTCCTGTCTTCAGAAACATTTTCATTGAACATTATCACCTGAGCAAAAAGGAAGATGATACAAAGCTCGCGGGGTCACTCGGTCTCTCGGAATAGGTGACTCTGATACACCTGGGCTAATGCAGGAGAGGCAGGGTACCAAGAAAGACAGTACCTTGGAAAGGCGGCAATCTGTAGGAAAGGATGTGGGAATAGATCCTCTATGGGCCATATTTACCTGTAATTACCCAAGGTGGTCACTGGGTGTCACTACAACCCCATAAAATGTACAAGTGTAACTGCTCTAATATTGCACCGTCTGGCCTGGAGCAGCTACTCTAGCCCCTGCTATCACGGGCACATACTGTAGCCTGTAGGCCCTGCGCTCTTTGTTTGATTTCTACATTCAATTCATTTTATGCCATTCCCAAACTTGCAGTTAGCTGCAGGTTTTTAGATAGCACCAACGCACAGCTCCTCATAGAACAGTGGTTCTCAAACTTTTTGTATTGGTGACCCCTTTCGAACACCAAGCCTCTGAGTGCGCCCTCCCCCCCTTAGAAATTAAAAACACAATTTTGATATTTAACACTGTTAAATACTAAATTTAAACCCTATTGCTTAAAATGAATGTACCTTTTCTCACTGCTTTTAAATTAAGACTAAAACACATTTTTATCAAATTAAATATAAGTGGAAAAGTTATTTTTAAGTAGAATTTTATTTTCATTTTTTCTTTTTCAGTTTTCAGCAGAAAAGTTAGCGGTGATTGTATGACTACCATAGTGAACATCAGTGTAAATCGGGTGGGGTCGGAAGCTAAAACAGGAAAAGAACAAGTTACGAATTATATATCTTCAAGTCAGCCGAGCCTGCTGAAATACATTCTTGAATAGTTAAGGAACTGGCTGATGAGATCTGTGAACCATTAGCGATTATCTTTGAGAACTCATGGAAGATGAGAAGAGGTCCCAGAGGACTGGAAATGAGCAATATAGTACCTACCTATGAAAAAGGGAATAAGGACAACCCAGGGAATTATAGCCCAGTCAGCTTAACTTCGGTATCTGGAAAGATAATAGAGAAAATAATCAAACAATCAGTTTGTAAGCAGCAGAAGAAAATAAGGTGATAAGTAATATTCAATATGGATTTGTCAAGAACAGATCAGGTCAAACCTACCTAATATCCTCCTTTGATAGGGTAACAAGCCTTATGAATGGGTGGAAGCAGTAGATGTGGTATATCTTGACTTTAGTAAGGATTTTGATACTGTTCTACATGACCTTCTCCTAAAAAACTAGGGAAATACAACCTAGATGGAGTTACTATAAGGGCACAACTGGTTGAAAAAGTGTACTCAGAGAGTAGTTCTTAATGGTTTACAGTCAAGATTGTGGGGTCCTGCAGGGATCTGCCATGGGTCTGGTTCTATTCAATGTCTTAATAAATTAATTGAATAATGGCATAGAAAGTACACCTACATTTAGTGAAAGATACCAAGCTGGAAGGGGTTGCAAGCGCTTCGGAGGATAGGATTAAAATTCAAAATGATCTTGACAGACTGGAGAAATGGTCTGAAATAAATAGGCTGAAATTCACTAAGGACAAATGCAAAGTACTCCACTTAGGAAGGAACAATCAGTTGCACACATACAAAATGAAAAATGACTGCCTAGGAAGGAGTACTGAAGAAAGGGAGCTGGGAGTCATAGTGGATCACAAACTAAATATAAATCAACTCTTGTAATACTGTTGCAAAAAAAGCGAACATTCTGGGATATATTAGCAGGAGTGTTGTACGCAAGATGTGAGAAGTAATTCTTCCACTCTACTCCGTGCTGATAAGGCCTCAATTGGCATATTATGTCCAGTTCTGTGAACCACGCTTGGGGAAAGATGTGGACAAATTGGAGAAAGTCCAGAGAAGAGCAACAAAAATGATTAAAGGACTAGAAAACATCACCTTATGAGGGAAGATTGAAAAAACTGTGTTTCTTTAGTCTGGAGAAGGGAAGACTGAGGGGGGACATAACAGTCTTCAAGTACGTAAAAGGTTGTTATAAAGAGGAGGGTGATAAATTGTTCTCTTTAGCTACTGAGGACAGGACAAGAAGCAATGGGCTTAAATTGCAGCAAGAAAGATTTACATTAGACAGTCAGAAACACTTCCTAACTGTCAGGATGGTTAAGCACTGGAACAAATTGCCTTGGGGGGTTGTGGAGAACAGGTGAGACAAACACCTGTCAGGGAGGGTCTAGATAATACTTAGTCCTGTCTCAGTGCAGGGGACTAGACTAGGCAACCTATCAAGGTCCCTTCCAGGGCTACATTTCTATGATTGCAGCTGACCTTATCATACCATCCCCTCCATAAACTTATCAGGCTCAGGCTTGAAACAAGTGATTGGAGCAAAGAATACAAACAGGTTCGAGAGATACCAAAGTCTGGTTCTGCAGGAAGAAGGGATGGAGAAGACCAGTGGAAATGCCACCTGGTGGGTGTAAGGGTGTTGTGTTGCGTTGGAGGCAGGTCTGGATGAACCAAAGGATTGGGAGCAAGCTACAGGGCCTTTCACTTCTGGTTCCACTGCTTAGGTGGGTAGTGAATGAAACTTGTTACTGTTCAGAGGCCTTGTGTGACATGAGTTTGGTGGGTCTCAGTGTAGTTCTTCATGGAAAGTTTCCCTCTCACAAGACTCAAAGTCTCAGTCAGAGAGTCTCAGGACAGAAGCCCAGATTGGCTGGGCCTCAAAGACTGAACTCCTCTTTGGAAGGACAGTTTGGGGGAAGCTTGCTCCACTTCTACCTCTGCTGGGCATGAGTCTCCTGACTGACAGGGACTGTAAATCTGACCTTAGTCTGTTCTCGTCATCAGAAGTCATCAATGTCCTGAGAAGGGGCTGGGTACTAGAGACCCTTCTTCGGGCTTGTGAAGCTGTAACAAACCGATGTGCCGCAGATAGAGTGGCTGTGATGGACACACACAAAGTCAGTGCATGAAATGACAGCGCAAAGGTTAGTGAGTTGAAAAGCTAGCATTGAGGGCAGGTGGCCCTCTCCTATTTCTTATGTGCATCTCTTACACTGTGACACTGTGTGTAGCCCTTCTGCCAGGTGGAGTGGGCAGCAAGAAGAGACGGGTCCAATACCTACGGGTTCCTTTTCAACAATACAACACAGAACTGGCTCTAGCCCCCACCCAGTAACCTGGGAAAATTTTTACGCTATCCTCTGGGCGCCTCTAAGAGGCAATTCTTCCCCCATCGCAAGCACAGAGTCTGAGGTAGAAAGAGTTTTTCTTTAATAAAAGTAACCTAGCAATAATCTGGGAAAACAGCACAAGCGGTATTCATAAATGTAAAAGCATGAGCAAGACACCTACCCCAGAGTACATGGGGCAGTATCCTTTGCTTCAGGTTCTTGAATCCAACACCAAAGTTTCTGTAGTGCGCCCCCTCCTCAACACCCTACTCACAGCTGTTGTCCCTGGTCAGTGCAGACTCAGAATTCAGAGGTGGGCAGGCGGGGGATGGTGAAAGCCACCTTGTTTGCTCTGCCGGCTGAGCTCCCGCCAGCTGCCCACTCGCTGCTCCCGCCGGCCGCCCGCTCCCCGGCCACCCGCTTGCCACTCCCACCTGCTGCTGCCACCCTGCCTCTCTGCTGTGACCCTGCAGGTCAGTCTTTTAGTGGTTGTCAGCTCCTAGCAGGCTGGGCAGAAACACCGCCTCACCACAAGTGATCTCAACTCTGGTTGAACATTTAAAACAACAAAAAGGCTTCTGATGAAGCCTATTTAGCTTTATCTGTGAACAGTGGGGAGGAACAGGTTAAACCAGACCAGGGACCCATAGGGAGCATCCACTACCCCTGCATTCTGTACTAAAGTGATTTGTAACCCAACACCAGCCAAAGTCGATCACTTTGAGCAACACCGCTCTATCTGCTGGATATCTTGGCGGAGTAGGTGTGTTCATGTAAGTACAGTTTGCTCCTGAAATCTCTCCCCACTCCCAGCTAGCACTCAGGGCAGAGCTCATGCAGACCCTGCTTACATGGGTATTGAATAAAGGGGCACATTTTCAGAACACTTTTTTTCCTTGAAGGGGTGGGGGAGTGTCTTTACTTTGAGTTGTGCCTGAAATGTGTATTTCTAACTTCTCTCCGATCATATTATTTTTTGTTCCTGAGAACCCAGCTCAGGTCTGAGCCACAAGTAAAGAGAACTTGTCGTAGCCACGCTGTGAAAGAATCCCTAACATAGCACCAGCGTGATTACAATTTGTTTCCCTACTACAGCCACTAGAGGGCGCCAGCCGTCTCTCCTGAGATCAGTCCCTGTCCCTGTTAAAGGCCAAGTTCCATCTCCTCATGGATCAGCGGTACATAGTCGCTGAGAATATACCGAAATACAGAAAACCATGACGACACCATGGGTACGTGTAATAGTTCATTCCCTTTGGAGCACCTGGCGTTGGCCACTGTCGGAAGACAGGATCCTGGGCTAGATGGACCTTTGGTCTGACCCAGTATGGCCGTTCTTATGGTCATTATCCACTCAACTGTAGGTAAAGGTTTTCAGAGAGAAGTGTGACTCCACCCTCCTCCCCCCAGTGGACAGTGTCCTTTTAATTGTCACCTCTGCGTGTCTCTTCCCAAAGCTGCACTGGGAGGGCACTGGAAAGAACCCTGACAATGCAGCTCTGGAACTACCCATGTCAATAGGATTCATTGGTGACCCGGCTGGTGTCCAAAACACAAAGTACATCCATCAAAATACCCCTCTAATGCTGCCCCTTCTCCCAGTTAATGACCGCATTCCTGTTGCGACCAGTGGCGTAGCCAGGTGGAAAAAACAGGGGGAGCGAAGATTAAAAAAGCCACCACCCCAGTTCTCACCCGGCGGCGCTCCGGGTCTTCAGCAGCACTTCGGCATCGGGTCCTTCACTTGCTCCCGTCTTTGGCACTGAAGGATCCCTCCCACACACACCCCCGGCCGCCACCACAATGCCGCCGAAGTCCGGAGCGAGTGAAGGGCCCGACGCCAAAGTGCTGCTGAAATGAGCGCTGTCGGGTGAGTACCAGGGGGTGGGGCCTTCTTTCATCTCCGCGCCCCCTGACCCGCCACCCAAGACCCGGAGCACCGCCGGGGGAGTACCAGGGGGTGGGGCCTTCTTTCATCTCCGCGCCCCCTGACCCGCCACCCAAGACCCGGAGCGCCGCCAGGTGAGTACCAGGGGGTGGGGCCTTCTTTCATCTCCGCGCCCCCTGACCCGCCGCCCAAGACCCGGAGCACTGCCGGGGGAGTAAACATGTAAAAGGCACCAAGTAATTAAAAAGGCGCCACGTCTGCTCGGTGGGGGAGCGGCCGCTGCCCCGCTTCCCCCCAGCTACGCTACTGGTTGCGACCCCCTTGACTGGGAGCGCCGTAAGTCGAAGCACTGGGACCCCATAGTGAGATACATCACGGAGTAGTTAATTGCCCATGCCTGCACTCTACAAGAAGTTGCATAGCACTCCCTTTAGGCCTGTCCTAGCTTGCACTGGGCACCGTGTAAAATGGTTTGGATCTTCTGAGGCCAAGTTCTCCTGGGGTTCTTCCACAGTCCAGGGATGCTGGCTGGATGTCCCCAGGGCATTATGGTTCCTATGAGCTTTCAGTGGCACAACCGCTGGTTCTGAGGGCCAGCACCCCAGTAGCTACAGAATTACTTCTACTCCCAAGAATGATTTTCTCAGTGAAGAGATGAGATGAGGTTTCCTAGCCCTGGGCAGTCGTTTAACCAGCATTTTCCTGTTAATCTTTATTTATTGCTGAGCTTCCCCTAAAACAGTTCTGCTGATAATGAGGTTTCACTTCTCTAATCAAGCCTATTGGCTCTCTTGAGTTTTCCCCTTGTTCTGGATTTTACTGGGTTTTGCTACAGCATCTTGGATTCCCCCTTGTTGTTGGGTCTGCTTCACTCCCTCTGCTCAGTGCTCTGCCGTGGTCTAGTTTGCACGGGCTAGGTAATAAGGAGCATGTGTGTTGCTGCTGGATGGAACGCCAACCCTGCTAGCTGTGTGTGATCATGTCCTCCAGCAAACGGACTGAACACTTCTGAACTTGTAGGAGCCTGTCTTTTTGAAATGGATGGTGCTGAGTTCTCCCCTCAATGCTGCCTGAGAGCAGAACAGCTTGCTCCTGTGTGTCTAGATAGAATCATAGGTCTGAAAGGGAGCTCGAGAGGTTGTCTAGTGCCGTCCCGTCCCCTGCACTCATGGCAGGACTAAGTATTATCTAGATCAGTGGTTCTCAAACTTTAGTAACCCGAGGACCCCCATTTTTATTTAAATTTTTTCAGGGACCCCCAAGTCCCCCTGCTCAGCCTTTGACCTGCCCCTTTCCCAGAGGCCATGCCCCCACTCACTCCATCCCCCCTCCCTCCGTTGCTTGCTCTCCTCCACCCTCACTCACTTTCACCAGACTGGGGTTGGGGTGCAGGTGGGGGTGTGGGCTCTGGGAGGGAGTTTGGGTGTGGGGTGCGGGCTCTGGGAGGGAGTTTGGATGCAGGAGGGTTGCGGGCTCTGAGAGGGAGTTTGGGTGCGGGGTGTGAGCTCTGGGAGAGAGTTTAGATGCAGGAGGGGGTGTGGGGTGCGAGCTCTGGGAGGGAGTTTGAGTGTGGGCTCCAGCTGGGTGGCGCTTATCTCGGGTGGCTCCTGAAAGCACCTCTCTCTGGCAGTCGGGGACGGGGAAAAGGGGTCTCCTTGCGCTGCCCCTGCCCACAGGCATGGCACCCGCAGCTCCCATTGGCCACAGTTCCGGGCCAATGGGAGCTGCTGAGTCACCGCTATGGGGCAGGGGCAGCACGCGGCGACCCCCTGTCTCTCCCAGGAGCTGCAGGGACGTACCAGCAGCTTCCTGGAGCAGCGTGGAACCAGGGTAGGTAGGAAGCCTTAGTCCCTCTGCGCCGCTAGACTTTTAGTATGCAGGAGGCACTGGGAGGGATGGGGAGGAGTTGATCAGTGGGGCCTGAGGTCCCCTGGGGAGCCCCAGGGGTGTGCGGACCCCAGTTTGAGAAACGGTGATGAAGACCATCCCTGACAGGTGTTTGTCTAACGTACTCTTAAAAATCTCCAATGATGGAGATTCCACAACCTCCCTAGGCAATTTATTCCAGTGCTTAACCACCCTGACAGATAGGAAGTTTTTCCTAATGTCCAACCTAAACCAGCCTGCCTGCAATTTAAGCCCATTGCCTCTTGTCCTATCCTCAGAGGTTAAACAGACCAATTCTTCTCCCTCCTCCTTGTAACAACCTTTCATGTACTTGAAAACCATTATCATGTCCCCTCTTAGTGTTCTTGTCTCCACACTAAACAAACCCAATTTTTTTCAGTCTTTCATTGTAGGTAGGGTTGCCAACCTTCCTGGTTTTGCTGTGAGTCTCCCGGAATCAGGCTCTATCTCCCAGAGGCTACTGAAGCCAAACCGGGAGATTTTAGGCTGCCAGAAGTCCGGCAGCACAGCGGGGCTAAGGCAGGCTCCCTGCCTGCCCTGACCCCGCACTGCTCCTGGAAGTGGTCGGCATGTCTCTGCGGCCCCTGGCCTTAGCCCCAATGTGCCGTCATCTGGGAGTTGCCCGAAGTAAGCGCCTCCTGGCTGGAGCCCATACCCTTTACCCACACCTGCATCCCAACCCCCTACCCCAGCCCTGAGCCCCCTCCCACACCCAAACTCCCTTCCAGATCTTGCACCCCTCACCCCCTCCCATACACCAATCCCCTTCCCCAGCTGCGTGTCTGGGGTTGGGGCTGCCGGATCTCTGGGGCAGCCAGTCAGCCCCGCATGGTGGGGCTCTGGGGTTCGGGGCTACTGCCTGGGGCTAGCAGAGGGGGGCAGCGAGCAAGTGCCTGAGCAGTGGAGCCAGTAAGGTGCCTCCTTACCTCCACCCAGGGTGGGAGGTGAACTCTGCGGATGAACCTCTGAACTCTGGGTCTGCACTGACCAAGGACAGCAACTGTGAGTGGGGTGCAGAGAAGGGATGGGCACATTAAAGGGACTTCTGAGTTGCTGAACTTAAGACCCTGATGGAAAAAGGGCACTGCCCAACCTACTTGGGGGTGGGTCTGTTGCTCATGGTTTATGTTTATGAAGCTTGTTTGCAGTGTTTCCCCAAATTAACACTGAGTTAATTCCCTCCTTTTATTAAAAGTTTCTTTTCTACACTCAAACTCTGTGCTGACGAGTGGGGAAGTATTGCCTCTCAGAGGCGCCCGGGGTGGTGTGTAATTTTCCCAGGTTACTGGGTGGGGGCTCGAGCCGGTTCTGTGTTGTATCAACGGAAAGAAACCTCTAGATATTGAACCTGTCCCTGGTTGCTGCCGGCTCTGCCTGGCAGAAGGGTTACAAACAGCCTGTAGTCACCAGCTTCTGCCCCCCGCTCTGCTGTGTCTGCCTAGGATACTGGTGTAAGTAATCTGTGCCCTGGACATCAGAGCCCCTGTGTGGCCAGAGGAAGGACAGTCTCGTGGTTAGGGGACTGGGCTGTAGGAGACCTGGGGTCAATGCTGCACAGCCACAAACATCCTCCGTGACCCTCCTGAAGCCACTTAGCCTGTCCGTGTCTCAGTTTCCCCTCTGGACAGTTGGGATTAACAGCACTTCCCTACTGCACACTATGAGGAGAAACACACTAAAGATTTGTGAGGCCCCCAGATACTATGGTAAGCTAGATAGATCTAAATAACATATACCCATTAAGCGGCACAGTCATTGGTATTATATTCCTTTGCCCTTCCTTCTCCTCTTCCTCCCACTGGTACGATTTCTGGTTTTCCTTTCCTCTTGGCCCTCTCGTGGGCCAGGCTGAAGGAGAGACAGCTCCTGGGAGAAGGACTCAGAAAGGGGAATCTAGCATTTGGATCTGTTAGGGCCAGACTCGCTCTAGTCTCCGGTGGGATGTTCCATACCTGGGGGACCAGTTCGTATACTCCACTTGCTGCCCTCTGGCTCCTGTGGGGTGTCATGTCTAACTTACTACCTGATCCTGCAGCCCTTACTTATGGGAGTGGCCTCATTGAAATCATGCGAATAGTGGGATTGGGCCCTTGAGGTGGAAGCATCTTGGGGCAGGGCGCTATCACGCCTAGGCTGTACATGCCAGGCATACCTCCGGGGCTGGAGTGCAATAACAATCCTACAAGGGAAGCAGTGAAAGCTCAGGTCTCCTATTAATGGCTGCAGCAGATAACGTCACACAGGCCCATGCTTCGAAAGTGCACAGAGCAGGGAGTCAGCCTGGGGCTATTCACGCCCTGCCCCGACAGGGGTCCTGGGCTGCTCTCGGGCGAGGCTTCTTTCCACGTGAAAACCAGCCACCTTCCAAGCCCTTCTTCTCCGGCGTGGCTCCAGACCAGGCCGTGTCTCCACCGCCCCTCAAGCCCATCTTTACAGCATGTGCGGTTACCTGGACCAGGGAGAGGGGGAGCCTAGAGGACTCTCCCGTTCAGCTGAAAGACAACTCAGGGCGCCGCTCGGAGCCCCGCAGGTGTGGGAAGCATTACACTACAGCAGGCTGGAGGCAGAGGCCAGAGCTGGATTCAGACCTTATTATTTTAAGTGTTAATTTAGCAACTAAATGAATTTTGGGTCAACCCTGGCCAGCGTGGCCTCTCCCTCTGGCTCAGCTTTGCTGTGGCCCAATTCGAGGCTGAATTTCCAAAGAGCCGAGACTTTCCCTTTAGATTGTACAGGCAGGGTCCAGGAATGGCTTTTAGTCTGGTCCCCGATGGTGCTTTGGGGTATGATCCTGCTGGTCATATGTCTACCTGTATGGACCGAGCTCATTCTCCCCCATGCCACTGGAGAGCAAGGAGTTACAGTGATGGTTTTGCCTCCTGCATTCGCCAGACAACTTGCAAATGACTCCGTCAGCCTGTAGTGATGCAGCGAGCATAACCCTGTCTGCCTGAGCTGGGAGCAGAGCCTGAGCACCCGGAGCCCCACTCAAGCCAATAGGAGCCGTGGCTGCTCAGCACCATGCAGGCTCTGGCCGTTGGAGAACCACAACGCGGAAGACTGTAATCTCCCTTTGCCAGCGGGGTTGGCAAGGGCAGCTCCCCTCGAGCTCTCTCCAGCTCCCCGTGTCCTCTGTGGGGGGAAGATGTGCTTTGAAATGCCGCAAGCCTGCTTTAGTTAATGAAATAATCCCTTCAGTCGTTCCATTTCCAGTGACTCTAAAATCACTGAGGGAAATCTGCTTTAGCAGATGAGCAATTATATTTGCAAAGGGCATTTTACGAGCACGGCAATCCGCTCCCCTCTTCACATCAGCACTGGGGCCCAGTGGCCCGCTGCCAAACTGGGTGCTGTCATGTGGAGGGAGAGGGGACTTGCCTGGTGGGTCTGAATGAATAGCAGGAGTGTGGAGGCCAATTGGGAAAAGGCCAGCTCTGTTAAAAACTGTGTTCAACTATCTGCGTAGGAAAAAGCAGAAATAGTCGGGGTTTCTTATATCGAATGACAGTACATTCAGCCAATGAAACGTAGAGATGGAAACATTACATCATCAGCACAACTTACAATAAATAACCATGCCTAGCTCTTATATAAGACTTTTCTTCCTTAGATCTCACAGTGCTTTACAAAGGAGGCCAGTACAATTCTCCCCATTTTACAGAGGGGGAAACTGAGGCACAGGGAAGGAAGTGACATGCCCAGGGACACACAGTAGGCTAGAGCCAGGCATTGAATCCAAATCTCCTGTGTCCTAGTCCAGTGCTGGATCCACTAGGCGTTACTGCATACGGGTTGGTTAGTGACTCTGAGGACAGGACACTGGTACTTAATCGTGTCTGAGCTCTCACTAACCCTTTTATACACAGTGCTGCCCAATTATTGCAATAAAAGTAACCTGCAGGCAGGGAGCAATTTTGGCCCTGCCTGAACTCTACAACAGTGTTTGTAAAGTGGTTTATCAAGCCATTTAACTCCACCCGCATTGGCCAGGGAAGTGATTCAGAAAGGGCTTGCGTGACTGTCTTGGTAATGCAGGGTGATACGAAATTATTGATTTTACAAATTACGTACAAGGATTGTAAATTAATACGAGACTTTACAGAAGGTCAAATCCTCAGTGGGTGTAAGTCAGAGTCAATGGATCAGAGCTTGTTGATGCCAGCAGAAGATCTGGATTGTTTATGCCAGCAGGGTTCTCTGCACTGAAGAATCTACAGTCTAACGTAGATAAGATACTGTCAAGGCCAGAACCAGGACGATCTTGGAGGTGTGACCCAGGGAGCCCCTCCACGCCAGCTGGCAGAGGGCTCCCCATAATATAACTCACATCTGTCCTGACACACTCACTGCCCCAACACACTGTTGTCCTAATATGAATCTCAAAGGTGTCATGTAAGGTGTCATATGTAAACTGGTGACAAGCTGGTCCCAAAAATCATTGCGTGATGTATGCATGGGTTGTGTAGCAAGGGTTATAGATGTGTGCTGGAAGTGTGTGTCTTAAAATGTGTTTGGGAGGCAGTGCAGAAACCCAGCCTGCCCTAGATAAAGGAATGTGTATTTACCTCTCTGAGCTGCTTGGTTACAGGCGGAGAACAATGAAAGTACATTTACATACAAGGTAAACAAATCCATCAGGCTAAACAAGCAGGGGAGAAGACCATTAAACAATCAAACTGGGGGACAGAGTCTGCACCCCAGGAATCCTTCCTGGCTCTAGAAGCAGAGACAATGGACTTTGGATAATATAAGGGGAGAAATTAATTATCCATCACTGAGGAGACAATAGGGTACAGCACCCTCTGAGCCTAGGAAAGTTGGCTGCCCTAGTCTGTAGTGCTAGGGGAGGCTGGTAACTTAATGTAAGTCAGAAAACTGCTTCGGAAAAGATTGTAACGTGCTAAGATTCAGTTTTAATCATTAGAAAGTGTGTTTTTTGTTTTATTTGCCTCTTTTTCTCTTGCTTAGTATCGCTTAAATCTCTGTTCTTTGTTCATAAATGTATTCTTGTTTTCTTACAAAACCATATCAGTGCTGCCTAAGAAAGTGATGCACGAGTCTGGTGTGAGCAACAGAAGAGGATTTGAATGGGAGGAGCAGGGGGAAGGGGGGAGACTGGCGAGAAGGTTAGAGTGATCAGTTGGGTCTGTGACGAGGTGAAATGACATGCTGGCCCTGTTTGCACTGAGAGCTGAACCCAAATCACCAGGTGAACCTTATGGGCCAAGTTCAGCACAGATGCTGTAAATCAGCAGGTGCAATTCATGTGTCCATCCTTCCTGGCTCACTGTCTAGGGCTATCCTAATGCCAGCTAGTGGGAAGGATGTGACAGGCTTTCACTCTGCGTTGGCATCCTCATGAAATAGGAATGTTTCATTCCTACAGTCGCTACTTGTCAGAAGCTAGGCCCTGCTGGCCAGCTGTCTGGCCATGTGCTCACATGCTCTGTGCTTTCATAATCCAGATCCCCACCCCTGGCACTTGGCCTCGTGGGCTGATCGAATGCTAATCTCTCCACCTTCATTCACATGGCCAGGGTGGGAGCAGGGAGCTAGCAGGCCTTACAACTCTCCATCCCAGTCATGAGCCAGCAGAGGGATCAAGAGAGGACCAAGGCAAGATCCTTGGGGTCTAGGACCCACAGGCGGAAGGGGCACCAGCACAGCAATGAGCAGTAGGGAACAGGGCAGGAGTCACTGCTCAGCTGTCAGTGCCAGATCTAGGGAGGAGAGGAGTCACTTGGTGCTGCCTTTAACTCAGGCTATATCCATCGCCTGACATGGGTGAACAGAATGACACAGACAGGCAGTAGCTAGGAGTCCCATGATTCTGATTCAGCCAGCGTACGTGGCACAGTCTACTTGTCATCCAAGGGGGAGGGAGGAGAAAGGTTTGGGGTATCTGCACCAAGCATGATCTCAGTCCACTCCCAGCTGGCATCCACTGACACGGTGAATGAACATAGCTGCACGGGGCAGTGTGAAGCGCAAGATGTAGTAAATGCTCTTGAAGTGGAAGGCCTGTCAGCTGCCAGTAGTGAGCAACACAGTAGCACTAAAATACAAGCCCGAGAAGCTGGCCCAGTACGTCTCACTTGGTTTCAAATACTGGCCGCATCAGATCAGTCCAAGGCAGATGAGCCAGGCTCCGTCCAGACGGTCAGGAGGTGTCTCAGACCGTGGTGGCTGTAGCTTGTGTCTGTTGTGACTTTTGCTCTGCACAGTGCCCCTTTAAACGTCACAGAGCTTGCAGTCTGCAGGGGCAGAGGGCCATTTCCGCAGGCGATCGCGAGTGCAGGCTGCTGCTGAGAGGGCGGGGGACATGCTGCACATGATACGAGCTTGCCCAGTGGGCACTGTGCCTTCAAGAGGGTCGTACTTGTAATGGTCCTTTGTGGGCATAATTTGTTAAGCATTTTGGTATGAACAGTTCTCCAGGAGCTGTATTCGATTTGATCTGCCAGCTCCATCCATGTTAACGCATAGCTTTTTAAGGCCAGAAGGAACCATTATGATTCCCTAGCCTGACCTCCTGCATAACACAGGCTGCATAATTTCACCCCCTGATGCCTGCAGTAGAGAGAGTGCTTGGAGGGCATGTCCGTTTGGATCCTGTGGTAGGTGCACATGTGTCTCGTTCACGCAAGATGGGAGGCTTTTGAATAGCAGCGGCCATCAGAGCTGCGCATGCACCCTGTCGTCCTCGTCCTCGCATGTGAGGGCATAAAGGGCAGAACAGGTCCCTCTTGCTTTCCTCCAGTTCCCTCTTGCTGCTTGTGGCAGTGAGATGGAACCTAGCGAGCGGCCAACCGGCTAGTCCTTGGCACTGGCTAATCTCTAAATCCCGCAAAAATGGTCAGAACTCCTCAATTCCAACCTACAGAAGTTCTGCTACAACCTATCAGAGGCCCAGCAGATGCAAAGATCTTGACCTGTATGGTCTGGTTTTGACAGTCACACCTCTCTGTACAGACCCCCCCCGTTCAGAGTGCCTCAACATGGCTGATTCTAAACCTGTGGGTTTTAAGCCCTACCCTTTCTGTGGCGAGTTGATCCCATTAAAAGATGGGCGCAGCAGATGCTTGCTCTGTTTAGCAGAGAGCCGTGTACTGGACAGATGCTTGACAAGCTGGTTGTTCTTTCAGGACCCGCAAGTCACAAGATGCTGCACTGAAGCGGCACCTGCTGGAGCAATCTATGAAGCTGTCTTCAGATCCTGAAGAGACAAGTTTGACTCCAGGCACCACACAAGACAATGTCTGGTGGACACTCGATTCCAAAAACCAGTGCAGAGAAGCCTGCACTGAAAGACCAGGTGCCAAAATAAATGCTATTAAAACCAACAACATCCGCACTGAAGCAGATGTCAACACCTCCAGTACTGAAGCCCCACACCGAGAGAGGCCACCCTGAATTCAGGGTCAGAGACTCGAGATGGAACTCAGTGCCTTCCCTCCTGTAAAGACCATGCCATGTAAGGCCTCCAGGGACAAAGCCACTGAGCCCCAAGCAATGTAGTGAACCAATGCTGCTCACAAACAGGGAAGAATTAGTAGGGGAAGCAAAAGTGGATGGGAACCTGGGCAGCAGTGGCCATGAGATGGATGAGTTCAGGATCCTGACATGAGGAAGAAAGGAGAGCAGCAGAAAATATGGACCCTGGACTTAAGAAAAGCAGCCTTAGACTCGCTCAGGAAACTGTTGGGCAGGATCCGCGGGGAGAATAACATGAGGGGAAAGGAGTCCAGGAGAGCTAGCTGTATTTTAAAGAATCCTTATTGAGGTTGCAGGAACAAACCATCCCAATGTGTAGAAAGAATGGTAAATATGGCAGGTGACCAGCTTGGCTTACAAGTGAAATCCTCGCTGATCTTAAACACAAAAAAGAAGCTTACAAGAAGTGGAAGATTGGACAAATGACCAGGGAGGAGTATAAAAATATTGCTCGGGCATGCAGGAGTGAAATCAGGAAGGCCAAATCACACATGGAGTTGCAGCTAGCAAGGGATGTTAAGAGTAACAAGAAGGGTTTCTACAGGTAAGTTAGCAACGAGAAGGTGGTCAGGGAAAGTGTGGGCCCCTTACTGAATAGGGGAGGCAACCGAGTGACAGAGGATGTGGAAGAAGCTAATGTACTCAATGCTTTTTTGCCTCTGTCTTCACGAACAAGGTCAGCTCCCAGACTACTGCACTGGGCAGCACAGCATGGGGAGGAGGTGACAAGCCCTCTGTGGAGAAAGAAGTGGTTCAGGACTATTTAGAAAAGCTGGACGAGCACAAGTCCATGGGGCCAGATGCGCTGCATCCGAGGGTGCTAAAGGAGTTGGTGGATGCGATTGCAGAGCCATTGGCCATTATCTTTGAAAACTCATGACGATCGGGGGAGATCACAGATGACTGGAAAAAGGCTAATGTAATTCCCATCTTTAAAAAAGGGAAGGAGGAGGATCTGGGAAACTACAGGCCAGTCAGCCTCGCCTCAGTCCCTGGAAAAATCATGGAGCAGGTCCTCAAGGAATCCATTTTGAAGCGTTTAGAAGAGAGGAAAGTGATCAGAAACAGCCAGCATGGATTCATCAAGGGCAAGTCATGCCTGACTAATCTAATTGCCTTCTATGATGAGATAACTGGCTCTGTGGATGAGGGGAAAGCAGTGGACGTGTTATTCCTTCACTTTATCAAAGCTTTTGATATGGTCTCCCACATTATTCTTGCCAGCAAGTTAAAGAAATATGGATTGGCTGAATGGACTATAAGGTGGATAGAAAGCCGGCTAGTTCTTTGGGCTCAACGGGGAGTGATCAATTGCTCCATGTCTAGTTGGCAGCCAGTATCAAGCGGAGTGCCCCAAGGATCGGTCCTGGGGCCCGTTTTGTTCAATATCTTCATTAATGATCTGGAGGATGGCATGGATTGCACACTCAGCAAGTTTTCAGATGATACTAAACTGGGAGGAGTGGTAGATATGCTGGAGGGAGGGATAGGATACAGAGGGACTAGACAAATTAGAGGATTGGGCCAAAAGAAATCTGATGAGGTTCAACAAGGACAAGTACAGAGTCCTGCACTTAGGATGGAAGAATCCCATGCACTGCTAGGGACTAGGGACCAAGTGGCTAGGCAGCAGTTCTGCAGAAAAGGACCTAGGGGTTACACTGGATGAGAAGCTGGATATGAGTCAACAGTGTGCCCTGTTTGCCAAGAAGGCTAACAGCATTTTGGGCTGTATAAGCAGGAGCATTGCCAGCAGATCGAGGGATGTGATCAATCCCCTCTATTTGGCATTGGTGAAGCCTCATCTGTTTTGGGCCCCACACTACAAGAAGGATGTGGAAAAATTGGAAAGAGTCCAGCGGAGGGCAACAAAAATGATTACGGGACTGGAGCACATGATTTATGAGGAGAGGCTGAGGGAACTGGGATTACTTAGTCTGCAGAAGAGAAGAATGAGGGGGGATTTGATAGCTGCTTTCAACTACCTGAAAGCGGGTTCCAAAGAGGATGGAGCTAGGCTGTTCTCAGTGGTGGAAGATGACAGAACGAGGAGTAATGGTCTCAAGTTCCCGCGGGGGAGATTTAGGTTGGATATTAGGAAAAACTTTTTCACTAGGAGGGTGGTGAAGCACAGGAATGGGTTCCCTAGGGAGGTGGTGGAATCTCCTTCCTTAGATATTTTTAAGTCCTGGCTTGACAAAGCCCTGGCTGGGATGATTTAGTTGGATATTGGTCCTGCTTTGAGCAGGGGGTTGGACTAGATGACCTCCTGAGGTCCCTTCCAACCCTGATATTCTATGATTCTATGATCTGTCATCACAGCACAGAGAAAAAGGTCCCTGGCAATGACTCCAGCACTGGAGAGGCAACCTTTGGCCTCAGTGCTGCCAGCAGAGTTTGCTGGTACTGCTGGACATATCTCCAGAAGAATTGTCAATGACCTTGGTACCAAGAGGATACTGGTATTGGTGTGGAGCCTGGTAGTCTTTGGTACTGCTCCTACAGAAAAGTCTACTCCTCCTGCCCATCACTGACAGTGGTGGCGGTGCATATAAGTAGAAAGGTCATTCACATCTACCCGTACTTAAATGACAGGCTGATCAGAGGTAGATCCCATCAAGATACTGCAAAAGCCCTAGAGTACATCTTCTCCAAGCTCAGCCTCCTCGTTAACTAGAAGAAATCCAATTCCTCTGATCCCCAGTGAAATATCCCAGATCAGATGAGATAAGGCCACACTGATCCTGATAGCTCCTTACTGGCTGAGACAATTTTGGCTGTCACACCTGTTGCAGCTGTCCAGGCAGCTGTCCATACATATCCCACCCTGTCCAGACATCATATTTCAGAACCGTAGCCAGATTCTGCACTGAGAGCTGTAGTCATTACTCTTGACAGCTTGGATGATGGCTGGTTGAGCACTACTGAAACAGACTGATCCCTACAGGTTCAAGAGAGTCTCATACCCAGTAGGAAACTTTCCACTAAGAAGACCTACTCCTCGAAATGGAAAAGATTCTCCCAATAGGCAGCCCAACACAATCTAGACCCAGTAGTGGGCCTGATACCAAAGTTCATTGACTACATGCTGCACTGGAAACATTCTGGACTAGCATTTAGCTCTCAAGATCCATCTTGCAGCAATATTGGCATGTTGTGCTCTGGTACAGTCATGATCTATCTTTTCACATCCAATAATATCAAAATTCCTCAAGAGCCTCCTGCATACTCACCCACTGGTAACAGACCCAACTCCCACGTAGGACCTTACTATTGTCCTCCTAATGCTCATGGAGTCTCCTTTTGAGTTGCTGTCGATTGCTCAGTACCCCACCTGACACTCAAGATGGTATTTCTAGTGACTATTTATTACCTTTAGCACAAAGGATCGAGTTCAAAACCTTTGTGACCAGACCTCCTTACACATTCTTCCAAAGATATAAGGTGGTGTTGAGACCACACCTGAAGTTGGTCCCTAAAGTGGTCTCAGAATTTTACCTGACCCAGTCAATTTACTCGCCTGTCTTCTTCCCGAAGCCACACATGACACCGTGAGAAAAGACGCTACGTACTTCAGACATGTCCAGAGCTTTGCTCTATTGCCTTAATGTAGCGGTTTTCAAACTTTCTGAGCTACGCCCCCCTTTGAGTTACAATTTTTGTTGCACCCCCCCAACCCAGATGAAAATAGACACATGCAACAGTGTGCTTGATAGCCTACTCATAAACCTAACAGAGACCTTAAAACAACTTTAATTACATTACCTACACATGTAGGTTTCAAATACACAGATACTTACCAATTAATGTGAAGGGTGTGGCTTTTTCTGTGCAGACAGTTTATCAATGTGTGGATAGATTTTTGAAACCGACTTTCTGAGGTCGGCCTCCATTTCCAGGCGCGAACGGTACTTTGTCTTTAGCACATCCAGCGGAGAGAATCCAGTCTCACACAAATAAGCTGAACTGAATGGTGAAAGAGCTTTGATCGCACACTTTGACAAAGCAGGATGTTCTGAGCCAACTTTCAACCAAAATCACCCAAAGACTGTTTTTTAAATTGAATGCCCAGTGTCCTCTCACTCTGAATTTCAATCAGCTTCTCCTGAATGTCAGAGAGATGGGGCCAGGTCACTGCCTCAGCTACAAAAGGTTGGATAATCCAGTCACTCAGGGGTACATTTCCTTCGGGAAAATATCTATCCAAACTGGCTCTGAGAGAAGTCAAATGATTGGCTCTGAGAGAAGTCTTGATTGGCTCTCCCACACTCAATAGTTCAAGATTTGTTTCATTGACAGTGTCAAGTTAACAACGGGAAGGTAACACTTAAACCAGTTTCGATCTTTGTTTTCCAGAGATCTCGCTCTCTCTTGAATGCCAATATCTTGTTGTGCAGGTCAAAAATGGTACTTTCCGCTCCTTGCAGTGAGACATTTAGAGAATTCAGTTTGTCAAAAATATCAGCAAGGTAAGCCAAAAGCACAAGCCAGCGGTGAATCACACGGTGTCTGTGTGTTGGTGAAATTCATATCCATTAGGAAAAGTCGAACTTCGTTTCTCGGTTCATAAACACATTGCAACACTTTCCCCCTGGCTACCCGCCTGACTTCTGTGTGAAACAACAAAGCATTGTGCTGCACTGCCGTTTCTGCACAAATCATTGCAAAGAGACATGCCTTTGTGGGCTGCATCTTGATAAAGTTCACGATATTAATAGCAGAATTCAGAACTTTAGTAAGTTCCTGATCCACGTTTCGAGTTGCAAGGGCTTCTTATAACTTTTGCGTCTCATTTATGCATGACTCCTGTTGAATGAAAGTCAATCAGCTCACAGGGACATTTGCCCGAATAGAATGAACACTGTATGGAAAACACCTCGTGGGGTTGTCATATTGTGGAATCCCAAGATGCTGAACAAAAGAGCTCTTTTTCAATGTTAAACAATGTGCTGTTGCAATGGAATAGTCCAGCGGTTTTCAAACTTTTTGAGCTGAGCCCCCAATTTGAGTTACAATTTTTGGTCTCGGTCCTCCAAGCCAGACTAAAAGAGGTGGGTCGGGGGTAGAGGTGGCAATCCTAAGTCCCGTTGTGCCGGGCTGGAGTCTGAGCCCTGCTTTACCGGGCTGAAACCTGAGACCACCTGTTGTTGCTGCTTCCCCCCCACAAATGTTCCTCCGTGCCCCCCTACAGGGGTGCACCCAAAGTTTAAAAACCTCTGGAATAGTCAGATCTGGGGTTTTTTCCTGGCTCTGTTGACCTATTATATGACCTTGGACAAGTCTCTTAGCTTCTCTGTGCCTCAGTTTCTCCAGCTATAAAATGGAGATAATGATATTTACCTACCTTTTTAAAGAACTTTGGAATCTACTAATGAAAAACTCTATAGAAGTGGGTCAGATCCTGATCTCAGTTACACTGGCATGAATCTGGCATGATGCATCCCAATGAAGTTACTCTGGATTTATGTCCCGCTAAGATCAGAATCTGTTCCACTGAGTCGATAAGGAGTTTGAATAATTAGAAGTGACAAAGATCTTCTAAAAATAGGTATTGATAAAAATCAAGTTGGTGAATTGTTGGAAAATGTGAACATATCTGAATGAATGGTTCTGAAGGATAATCCTTTCAGAGAGTCATATCTGTCAGTCATGTTCTTATATGAACACCCATCACAATAAGACGGAACACCTCTGATCTCTCTGTCTGAGAAATCAACAAAAATTGAACATGAGGTGAAAACCAGAAAACGTCAGGTAAAAAACAGCTGCCACAAACTTACAAATATCCATTGACAGATGCATTATCCAGACTGCCAGTAACCCTATCTAATTTATTACATCTAGGCTCTTCCTCTGAACCCATCATTGTGGTATCTGAGTGCCTAACAAATTAGAGAGAACGGAAAGTGTTCTTTTAATATCTAACACTATATGGATGAACCAAGTATCTTGTCTTATCTGTATTTAGCTTTGTTCTGTTTATGTACTGAAAGGTCATGGAGGTGCGGGGGAGTTACTAATGCTACACAGGCCAGCAGCAAGGTGAACACTATAGAAATGGGGGGGGGGGGACAAACCCAGCCACCTCCTGGCAACCCGAAGGCAAACGGAACTTGCTCCCAGCAGTTGTGAAAATCCAACTAACTTTTATGCCCATCATTTGTGACAATTTAGCTCACAACTATGTCTAATCGTCTTTAACTCCCTCTTCAAAAAGAATTAGACCCTTTCAGACGAGGACAATAAAACTCACGCCTGATGGAGTCTCCAGAACAGGGTTGGAGGAACCGAAATAAAACAACAAGCATACCTGCAGACAGGAGATTATTTTCCTCTTTCTCTCAGTTTGCTTCCCCTCAGGATCTGTCCTCACAATATCCCAGAATTCCACCTGTTCCAGATGTGCAAAAAACGTGCTTAGTGGGGCCACGAAAGCAGTTTTTTGAAAAATAATCGAGATCAGAGATGGATTAGCGAAGACACATCCTCTGGCCCATCTGCCTGAATGGCATGCTGCCTGTAAATTGGTTGGATCCAAGCCCTGGAGCATATGTGCCAGGAAGTGATGGGATTAGATGAACGGCCTTCATGATGCTGTGAATACCCTTCCTTCGGTAACCCCGAAAGGCTTCCTTTCAGCCAGCGCTGGCTCCTTGCTAGATATCTCTGTGCACTCGATTGCATCTGCTGATGCATGTAAGTGCTCCAAAAAAGAGAACCTTTACCACTTATAGAATCATAGGACTGGAAGGAACCTCGAGAAGTCATTTAATCCAGTCCCCTGTACCCATGGCAGGACTAAGTATTATCTAGACCGGGGTTCTCAAACTTCATTGCACTGCGACCCCCTTCTGACAAAAAATTACTACATGACCTCACAAGGGGGGACCGAAGCCTAAGCCCACACCAGGTAGGGGGGGGAGGCAAGGGTGCAAAGCCAAAGCCCAAGGGCTTCAGCCACAGGTGGTGGGCCTGTCACCTGAGCCCTGCCACCCAAGGCTGAAGCCTTTGGGCTTTGGCCCCAGGCAGTGTGGCTTGGACTTCGGCTTTGGTATCAGGTGATGGGGCTCTGTCTTTGGCCCTGGGTGGTGGGACTCGGGCTTCAGCTTCGGCCCTGGGCCCCAGCATGTCTAACGCCAGATTAAAATGGGGTCCCGACCCACTTTGGGGTCCCAACCCACAGTTTAAGAACCGCTGATCTAGACCATCCCTGATGGGTTTTTGACACTTGTGATTTCTTAAAAAAACAGGCTGCATTGAATGATGTGGAAGATCCTGCAGGAAGATCAGCGGTGTACATCTTTCAGCAACACTGTATAAAGACACAGACCCATGGAAAATAATCACATAAGAAACAAACGGCACCAGGAAGGGTGAATCAACCATCCTGGATTGGTGAGCAAACAGTGAGGGCAGCATCATTCCAAACTGTGAACAAGACAGAGTATGCAGTTGTGACATTCTGTACCTCATGGGAGTGCCCTATGCCCCCATGTTAATCCTTATAAAATGATTGTGTGGTATCCAATTCAAAGTTTGTCATGTCAGGGGTCTTCGGAAGGCTCATGATGCACTGAGTATTGTTATAGTGATGTTATAGTAATTGTTGTTACAGTAATGTTCCAGTAATATTATAGGTTATAATTTCATGTACATAGTTATGAGGCTGAAAATGTATCCTCATGGCTTAAAATAAGCCCAGGCAAAAACTCTCCAAGAGCAGAGGGGCAGTTCACACCTCATCAGGGCATGTATGGGACAAACCCAGCCCAGCCTCACAGAAACAAAGGACACTGGCCTAGGCAGCAACAAAGGATCTGTTGGACTCTCGAGTGAGTCACCCCCCTTCCTTTGGTCAGTTTGGGACTGCGATGAGGTAATGCTCACCTGACTCTGAAGGGGGCGGGGGAAGCCAAGAGGGAAGAAAGAACATGATAAAAGAGAGAGACGTTTGCCATGATCTTCCTCTCTCTTCCACCTCCATCTACAGACATCACCACCAAGCGACTGAAGCACTGATCAAAGGGGAGAGCCTGGCTGAGGGGCAACCAGCCAGCCTGTGGTGAGAAGCATCTAAGTTTGTAAGGGCATTGAAAGTGTTAAGATCAGCTTAAAATGTGTTTTGCTTTTATTTCATTTGACCAAATCTGACTTGTTATGCTTTGACTTATAATCACTTAAAATCTATTTTTATAGTTAATAAATGTGTTTGTTTGTTCTACCTGAAGCAGGGCGTTTAGTTTGAAGCATGTCAGGGACTCCCCTTGGGATAACAAGCCTGGTACATATACATTTCTTTGTTAAATTAACGAACTCATATAAGCTTGCAGCGTTCAGCAGGCATAACTGGACACTGCAAGATGGAGGTTCCTAGGGTTGTGTCTGGGACTAGTGCCATTCGGTTGCACAATCCAAGAAGCAGCTTACATGCCAGAGGCTGTGCGTGACCAGCCCAGGAGTGGGGGTTCTCACAGCAGAGCAGGGTAAAGCTGGCTCCCAGAGTCAAGGATTGGCGGGACGTAGCAGATCACCAGTCCAGGTAACACCAGAGGGGAACGTCACAGCAGTGCACTTACCTGTAGGGCTCAGGAGAAGTGAGATGTTGCTCATGGACTGTGGGCTTCAGAAACTGCCTGGCTGGCTGGAAATAAGAGCCTCTAATGAGCTGATTTCCCCTACTTGCCACAATCAGCCCTTGGAGACACGCAGAGCAACACAGCATCTTGTCAGACCCATCGTTTCAAGCCTGGAAATATTGGATGGAGGGCAAGCGGGCAAAGAAAAACCTTTAAAGGGGGCTGACTGTGCTGCCATTGCCACGTGCACTCCCCTCCTGCCAGTTCCCACCCCGCCTGCAGGCACTCTCTCTGAGCCTGCGCTGTTGAGCCATCAGGCTAGAGCATCAGCTGATGGAAATCCTTGTAACTCCATTGATTTCAGTGGACCTACACCAATTACACCTGCTGAGCATCTGGCCCTACACTAGCTAGGACAAAAATATCAAGGGCTTCTGGTCCTCATGCTTCAGGACACAAACCGACCCTCAGTTTGGATCAGATACAAATGTCCCTTCTCCCCCAATCTCCAGCTGTCTGGGTGCTCTCTGCAGGCGTGGTACCTCTCTTTGAAGCAGCTGGTATAGGCCAGGGTTGCAGCCAGGACCCCAGATCCCAGGGGAGAGTCTGTTCCAATATGGACGTTTCTAACTGGGAGATAATGATGCAGCCCTGAGTCTAACTGTCAGAGACAGGAGATACTGAAAGGCCTTAAAACTTGACTCAGTGGCTGCACAGCAGCTGCGCCCTGGAAGCTGAATGGGGAATTCCACCACCAAAGCCTGAATTCAGCTACATTTATAGGGCCAAACTAACCCCTGTTGTAATGCCATTGAAGCAAAGGGGAGATAGAGCCAGGTTGAATATGGCCCATGCTGCAGTATGCAGATGAGGGTTTTTCCCCCCTAGGGATTCACTCCAAGATGTTGACACATCAAGGCCATGTATATACAATGCAAGTACCTTGCTCCGATAGGCTCGTAATGTCACGGTCTTCTCTATGGTGCATCTGCAGGAGAAAATAGTGAGGAAACCATAAACACATAGCAGGGTAGGGTTAGCAGCAGACCATAGAGCAAGAATCCAACCCCTTTGATCTATCTGTGTGAGAAATGGGACCAGACCTTATCTGCTAAACCAATAGGTTCCAAAATCTGTGCCAAAGAACATCCACTGATCAAAACACTATTACATCTGCTGGCCATGTCTGTCACCGAGACGCATTCCTGACAGCACCTGGCATCCCCTTTCCTTCATCCGCTCTCCCAGCTGGAACCAGATGTGGCTGAGATCAAAAGAGTCCCATCAGATCTGGGTCAGTGATGTTACCAGGGATTACGATATTGGCAGATCACAGATTTTCTAAGGCTTGTCACAACTTGTTTCATAACGGCCCCTGATGAAACAACAGCCCCAGGGCCTGCGCTTTCATTTGAGATACCTGCTGTCATGGGTTGGTGCTTCCTGCACCCATCTGTGAAAGCCTCGGGCTTGGGGAGAGTTCCAATTCCAAGGTATAGCCAAGCTTCAGGAAGCCTGCTCCTTTCTCTGTGCCTGGCCTGCTACTTTCTCTGTGGGCTGGCCTCTCCCATCTCTTCCTCCCTCTACCTGTGGTGTGTCTTGTGCCACCAGCATGCTAGGAGGGAATAGTTCCAGTGCTCAGGAGAACACAGGTGCTCCGTGTGCCTTCCCCATGCCCTTACACATTCACACAAGAGCCTGGTTCAATCTACAGTAGCCCTTAGTGAAGAGATTGCAGTGAGTTGTGGGTAAAGTCTGTGTTTTCAGAAGAAAGCTGCTATGTAAATGCAATCGATTCTGCTCATTAGTTCACACATTTGGGGCCAGAATTCTAAACTCTGGCCCCTGTTTTTGTGCTTGCAATTATTTGCTGGCTCCATAAGTATCTCGGAATATCCAATCTGTAGGTGAATTTGCAGGGAATTAGATACATAAATGACCTAAATTGCACCGACAAGCAATCACAGGGGAAAAATGTGTGTGTCTGTTTGACAATCAGACCTTGAAATGCACCTGACTCCATTTGCAAATCAATTCCTTCGATAGCTAAACTGATCCAAATTGCATTTGGGAAATTGCCATCATAATAAACAGGGGTCTGGTTCAGTGAGTCTAAAATGCTGCCCCACTGGGGGAAAAGTGTGATAAAAAACTTGCAGGATTCCTCTGAAGACACCTCTTGCGAGTGTTCCCGAAGGGCTCTAACACTTGGTCCAAACAAAATGACAAAGCTACAGAATGAAAGCAAAAGTCAAAAATGAGAAACTTACTGTCTCCTACGCATTTCATTCTGCAGCTCTTGCTATCGCTGGGTGGATAAATCAATGTGCCACCGCTGTGCACAGCTATTTCAGACGAACAAATCTTTACGGCTAATCTCAGGAACATAACGTTTTTAAACCAACATAATGCCCCAGCCAACTTTGCACCTGTATGCCGCATAGCTGACATCACTCTGGTCATCCATAAAATATGATGGACGGCAAATGGTGGCGTTTGATTCAGACAAACGGTTCCCAGCGATCAGCTTTCCCCCTCCTCTTGCATTCTGGATCTCCCAACTCCCACAGTGCCCACACCACTGCGTTATGCCACAAGGACATGGTATATCCAAAAGCGTATCGCTCATTTGACACTCAGCTATGCCTCCGTCTCACACTGCTGGTATCTCACTGCTTCTTTCATTGTCACCTGCAATATGGAACCTTGAAACTAAGGTTACAGGACCCCTGGGAGCGGTTAAAGGCAAGAACCCACCATCATGTCAAGCTTCCGCCTCTGCGGCTTATTTCTGTGGCTCTAATTTTACATGCCAAAGAGGTCAGTGGTGGGAATTTGGAGCTGCAGTGAAGCCAGAGGTGAATTTGGCCCCTTGCATTTGTTCTCCGGGTTCACGACCTAGCCCTCCTTGTCCTTAAAACTCTCTGTGGGCAGGCTCTAGACCACTGCCCCTCCCAGCCCCTCACTGTTATATCCTACAATTCCAGTCCTGTTGGCACAATAGCCTTCTCCCCGGAAGCGTTTGCCATCTGGAACAGCCTTCCTGAGTCTCTCTGCTTCACCAGCTCTCTGCCCCTTTACAAACCTTGTCCGAAAACACCTCTTCTGTCCCTTGTCTGTTCCTCTGTCTTTTCCCCTGTGTGATTGGCCCTGTGACATATCATTGGCATCTCTTTGCCATGCATTGCCTTTCTATTGCTGTTTTCTGTCACTTACACCATATACCACCATTAGTTTTGTAGGGGAACGCATTCTGGGATACCACTGGGGGTGGCAAAGGATGCTCTCTTGTAACCCCGTTCTCATTTTAAGGCTCTGCATACAGCCTTCAGAAGTTGAGAAAACTTTGACTGGGGCAGGAGGTATATAGACGTTCCTTGAGGTTCTGAAAGTCACCCTCTCTTGTGGGGAGAGAAAAAAAAATATAGACTAACTTATTTTTGTTTCACCCTTTTCCATAAGTCCTATAGAATTTAGTAGGACTAAACCCAATAAGGGGTCTTTCAAAAGTACTTTAAACCCTACGGCATCATATTCCTGCTATATACCCGATATAGAGTTTTTAACCCATCCAGTGGAATGGGGTGTCAGTCTGGGAGGTTTTGGAATACTTGTTATGGATCTCTGTTACATGCCCATAGAACCCTCTTGGCTTAGTCCCTAATACATTTGATAGGACTCGTCTCTGGGAGCAGAATGCAAAACAGCCTGGCCTAGTGGGGCTGCATACAGGACTCCTGAGCTGTAGCCTAGACTCTGCCACCGACTCTCTTTGTGACCTTAGTCAAGTCACTTGACCTCTAATTCCTCGGTTTCACCATCTGTAAAGTGGGGTTAATAATTCTGGTTTGTGCAACTGGAAAGTGACAGGGGAATGGGAAGCATTAATGTTACTGGTTCCTACAAATCTCTTAAGACCCCTTGCGTTCCACTTTACTGGGTAACCTCACAGCAGGATGGCGTGAGGGTTGGAAGGGACAGCAGATAAGAGAGGCTTGAATAATAGATGCCAGGGTGGGGGGAAGTGGCTGACAGTGCACTGATTACAGGCAGCGGAGATGAGCTGGGTAAACTGGAGTGGGGAATTGGCAAGGGTGGTAGACGCTCTGTGGAGCTGGGCTGGCATCCGCTAAGGATCAGACGCCAGCAGAGGAGGAAAGAAGGGAACTGGCTGGAGCCTGGCACTGAGAAGAACGGCAGAGAGAACTGGAGGGGCTGGGTAAGCTGAGATCATGGCGGTAGCTAGAGGTCCAGCAGGACAGGCCTTGCAGACAAGGACAGTCGTGCTGATGTGTCTTGAGCTGTAGGGTTTGTGTAGTGGAGGGGCAGGGGAGTCGGAGCAGCATTCTGAACAGGTGATTGTGTGGAGAGCAGGGACTGAGACCATGGAGGGGAGGGAACTGCAGGGTGTGTGTGTGTGTGTGTGTGAGTGTGAGCAGCAGGGTGTGTGTGTGTGTGTGTGAGTGTGAGCAGCAGGGTGTGTGTGTGTGTGTGTGTGTGCCGGGGAGCAGATTCTGAAGAGGCGGCAGTGTGGAGAGCAGGGACTGAGACCATGGCGGGGAGGGAGCGGCAGGGTGTGTGTGTGTGACAGAGAGAGAGCAGCAGGTGTGTGTGTGTGTGTGTGTGTGTGTGTGTGTGTGTGTGTGTGTGTGAGCGCAGCAGGGTGTGTGTGTGTGTGTGAGCAGCAGGGTGTGTGTGTGTGCGCGCGGGGGGAGCAGATTCTGAAGAGGCGGCAGTGTGGAGAGCAGGGACTGAGACCATGGCGGGGAGGGAGCGGCAGGGTGTGTGTGTGTGACAGAGAGAGAGCAGCAGGGTGTGTGTGTGTGTGGGGGGGGGGGGGAGCAGATTCTGAAGAGGCGGTTGTGTGGAGAGCAGGGGCTGAGACCATAGCAGGGAGGGAGCGGCAGGAATCCAGGCCCCAAGTGACAGACGCCTGACTGAGCGATATGCAGCAGAGTGAGACTCTTGCGGCTGCCGCAGAACCACCGTTGCCGTCCCGCTGCTGGGCCATATCCCATGGCTCGGCACGTGCTCTGGGCCGCGACCCTCTCCTGCCACACTTTAGGAAAGCTGTGGATAAATTGGAGACAGTCCGGAGAAGAGCAACAACAATGGTAAATGGTTTAGAAAACCTGAGCTGTGAGGAAAGGTTAATAAACTGGGCATGTTTAGTGTTGAGAAAAGAAGACTGAGGGGGACCTGATAACAGTCTTCAGATCTGTTAAGGGCTGTTCTAGAGAGGACGGGGATCAATTGTTCTCCACGTCCACTGAAGGTAGGACACGAAGCAATGGGCTTAATCTGCAGCATGGGAGATTAAGGTTAGTGTGAGCAGGTGAGACTTTGCCTACTGGTTAGAGCCTGTGGTGGCAGCCCTGCCTAGTGGTAGGGGAAAAGGGAACCCAGGCCCTCCCACTCCACCGGGTGACAACCCAGGGGCCCTCTTGGGCATGGTAAGGAAGGTATCCTTGGGGTGCATCATGGCTGGTGGTTGTCCCTGGACCTGGCCCATGTGCCTCTGCAGGCTAGGGAATCCAGGCTTGGTGCAGCTGTCCTCATCCTGGCATAGTTCCTCCACAGCAGTGAGTGCAGCTCTGTCTCTCTCTGCCTGCCACCTTGCTGGGTGCTGAAGTGACTCCCTTTTAAGCCCCTGCTCCAACTGGAGCATGCCCAGAAGGGCTGCCAGGGCTGGGCTTCCCGGGCCCAGAGCTGTTCCTGCACCCCTATCTCTCCAGAGAGTCTGGCACTAAAACCCATGCTGCACCAACCAATTCAAATTATGGTGCGTTCCTTCCTCAGTGTGCTTCAGCCAGAGGGTCTGACCCTGCAAACCCAGATGGCTGGGACTAATTCCATGGGAATAATAAGCACCACACATCCCCAGGAGGGCTTGCAGGATCAGCGTGTTAGAAAAGATGCCATTGGGAGGGTATAGTTTGTCTGTGTTCACTATGGCACCACAGAAATAAATAGAGCTTCGATCTGAAGAGAAATGCAATTAGAGCTTTACAATGAATGCCACTTGACTCAGAGCAGGGCCTGTGTGAGGAATTTAAGCAAATAAGAAATAAAGCACTTCGTTAACCAGCCTGGCTCATTTCAAGTGTCCGGTACAGGGAGCACAGCTATCTAAGACAGTCCTAGAGTTCGATCCTGGCCAAGTCCCCTTCCAAAGTAAGCCAGAGGAACAGCGCCTTCTCTAAATTTGTTGGCACTCAGATTTTCCATTTGCAACAATATTATTCTGACACTGTGATGATGAAAATGGTACAAAACCGGGAATCCTGGACAAACTCAGAATCTGACACTAACACACCAGTAGTCTAGGCTTAAAATAAACAGGACCAATACTATCGTTAATACTAATTTCTGCCGCTTCTTGGAATTTCATGGGTTTACATTCTCAGGAGCATAGAATGTCCTTCCCTCCTGATACTCAAACACGGATTAATATGTTCCCCTGCAGACATCGTGTTTACCAGACATCCTGATAATGGAATTAAATTAAAATCTCTATCTGGTTCTGGGGAGACCAATTCCCTTCTGGTCTGGGTTAGTCTGTACCGGGAAGAGGTCTACTAACAGGAAGGAATTGTGGAAAAGGGTAAAAAAATGATAAAGGCTCTGACAGGATAGATTTATGAAGAAATCGCAGTAAATAGGGACAGCCTGGTTAAACAATGACTAGCGGGAAGGACATAACTGTCTGCAGGTCATAGAAACATAGGACTGGAAGGGACCTCGAGAGGTCATCTAATCCGGTCCCCTGCACTCAAGGCAGGACTAAGTATTATCTAGACCATCCCTGACAGGTGTTTGTCCAACCTGCTCTTAAAAATCCCCAGTGATGGAGATTCCACAACCTCCCTAGGCAATTTATTCCAGTGCTTAACCACCCTGACAGTTAGGATGTTTTTTCTAATGTCCAACCTAAACCTCCCTTGCTGCAATTTAAGCCCATTGCTTCTTGTCCTCTCCTCAGAGGTTAAGAACAACAATTTTCCTCTCTCCTCCTTGTAACAACTTCCAGACTAAACAAACCCAATTTGCAATAACAATTTGCATTGACATAATGTATTTATTGCCAGGGTCCCAAAGCCCTTTACAAACATTAAGTCTCACAGTGACCCTTTTAGATATGCAAATGTATTCATTTTACAGGTGGAGAAACTGAGGCAGAGAGAGGTTAAATAGTTTGCTCAAGATGTCAAAGCAAGGCCTTTCCCTTCCATCAGTACAGTGCAGTCATTTAGCTCCTCTGGGACAGTCTGCATCAGCTTTTTAACAGCACACAGCAACACTGTACATTTTAGGACAGGAAGTGAAGATATTTTGTGTTTGGAACTGCAGAGGGAATTCAGTGAGGCAAGATGCAATTATCCAGTTCCTCCTCTGCCTTGGTGGGTTCTGCGATTTCTGGCAGATTTGCTCACCTCAGAGGTTTACGGCAGTCCTCAGTTTGGCTCCTTTTGTCAGTGGCACAAACCTGCCGTTCTCTCGGCTAATTTCATCACTGGCCAGCTTGGGGAAAAGGAGGAGAACAATCGCCGCAGACTCTGCTGGCCCACCTAATGGGTCGGGGGATAGGCCAGAAACCTTCCCCTCTGGTGGGACCCACAGTCCAGATCAACTCCTCTTATATCAAACAGGGAGTTGGGGGGATTGGATTAGCTTGATTTTTGGCTTATTGTGAAAGTCGGGTACTTATTTACCATGTGAAAGTTGACAACTGTGATTGCAGCCCAAGATGGCCTGGCCAAGGAAATTGACATCTGCTCTGCCAGCGAGGGATCACTTTCCAAATTGACAGTGGTTTTGCTTTTTAATAGAAAGATGGAGCTGACAGGCACATGAATTTCGCTTGGCAGAACCTCAGCGAGTGGCTGCTTCCTTGTCAGATATCGTCTATTCGTCTGAGAAGGGAAAAGCAATTGTGGAACGCACTTGAACTTGACTGCGAGAGTCTGTTAAGGCCAGGATTTTATTAATGTGTATTCCTTTTTAAATTCAATATGTTGGCTGTTTGCTGTATTTTAACACAATGTACCGGAGGGGATTTTTCCAGTGATAGATTTAGTCGAGAGGGAGATGGCACTTACCAAAGTTGTCATGTCCTTTCTGAGACTCTTTCCGTATTTTACCAACTTTCCTGAAGCTTCTCAGCGTCGCTGAGAGGAAAGTACATAGGATTGTACCTATTCCTCAAGCTGATCTCTCTCTGTGCTTACCTTGTGGCCATCTCTGTCATGCCTGATCACCCAGTGACCCGCTGCAATCCCATTGATTTCACCGGAGTTCTGCCAGTGCAACAAAGTGGGCCCATGTCAACTAGGGCACAGAGAAGTTAAGGGTTAGATTGCGCTCAGGTGCTCTCCACATGCACAGGAAGGCCAGGCACAAGGGCCCAGCTCCTCATGGGTATTTAGGCTTCTCACTTCCATTGAAATCAGTGGGAATTAGATACCTTGGTAAAAAGAACAGAGAGACTGCTGAATTGGAATTAATTTGCAAACTGGACACCGTTAAATTAGGCTTGACTAAAGACTGGGAGTGGATGTGTCATTACACAAAGTAAAACTATTTCCCCATGTTTATTTTTCCCCACTACTGTTCCTCACACGTTCTTGTCAACTGCTGGAAATGGCCCACCTTGATTATCACTACAAAAGTTTTTTTTCTCTCCTGCTGGTAATAGCTCACTTTACCTGATCACTCTGGTTACAGTGTGTATGGTAACACCCATTGTTTCATGTTCTCTGTGTATATAAAATCATCCTACTGTATTTTCCACTGCATGCATTGGATGAAGTGAGCTGTAGCTCACAAAAGCTTATGCTCAAATAAATTGGTTAGTCTCTAAGGTGCCACAAGTCCTCCTTTTCTTTTTGCGGATACAGACTAACACAGCTGCTGCTCTGAAAGATACCTTGGTGGGTCTAGGCTAAGAAGCTTCCCTCTCCATTGTCCCCCTGCAGTGGGACCAGGAACTAATGCAGCGACTGCTTCTTCTGAGGACCCCTGGAGATGCTTGTCGCGGCAAAGGGCGAGGGAGGAAGGTGGGGCCATGACTCTCAGACCCTCACAGGCTGGAGCTGGCCAGATGTGCAGGAGGAACTGTCCAGCCTTGGTGTAGAATCAGACATGCTCCCCACCCCCAGCCCCAGGAGGGATTGTGCCTCTCACTGGCATGTGTGTGTATGGGGTGGAGGGATCTCCACAGCACTCCCTGGCTGGAGCTGCACACAGCTGAGCCCCAGGTGAATTGTCCAGGATCACACTATTTTCTTGAAGTTTCCCAACCGTACCACCACCTGCACAGCTCTGTCGTGGGGTCCACTCACCCCTAGGGCGCCTCCTCCTGGCCGCTCTGAAGATTAGCTCTTTGCTGCGCCCTCCTCTGGCCAGCTCACCATCCATCATCCTCTCTTACCGTGCATTCTCTCGCTCTCAGAGCTGCCACTTCCTGTTCATGACTTGGCCCCCACGGCCAGGTCACTATGCTCCTCCCCTTCCAGAGTATCCAAGTCCTTCAGGGTGAACTGTCCCCGGCAGTCCGCTCTCCGCTGTCTGGTCTGCAACACTTCCCCAGGGGCTGGTAGGGGAGCCCGGGCCCACCCTCTGCTCCGGGTTCCAGCTCAGGGTCACACTAGTCAGCAGCCAAGCTCTGCCCTACCCCGTACTCTGCTGCCTTCCCTACCTCTCTGGCTCTCCCCGTGTGCTGGGCTTTCCGGCCCAAACTCCCTCCTCCCAGGGCGGCTGCAGACTCCTTCCCTGCCACCCCTTCTGCTCTCAGCTCCTGGGCTTTAGCCAGGCCCCTCCTGTTCCTGTCCAGCTAAGCCTCATTTAATCAAACCCTGCTCCCTGGCTCCTCTGCCAACTGCAGCCCGGGGAGTTAATTGGCCCTCCTGGCCACCTTAATCCCCTCAAGCCTTGTGTGGGGTGGGCGCCCTATCACAAGCTCCAAGAGGGATAACAGCAGTGGGTGCTAGAGTAGCCGTGGATGCTACAATGGACCGGCCCTCAGCATCTTAACTGCAGCGTCATGTAACCCTGTGCAGAGCACCGGGGCCAACCCAGCAGCAGCTTGTGTAGGGCAGTGCTCTGCACCAGTGGTGGGGTAGCAGCAGGACAGCTGAAGAAAAACGCTCGTGTAGACAAGGCCAGTGAGCCAGTGACAGAGCTTGGAATAGAACCCAGGGCTCTTGATCCCTGGTTCCCTGGCCCATTTGAGCTCCCTTCCAAAGAGTGTGGCTCTTTGTGCAGGGTATTGTAGCAGTCTGTGGCATAAGGCATAAAGCCCATTACTCTCTCACTGCCGTTTGTCCTTTGAGCACACTCAGCGTGAACTCAGGAGGGCTCGCCCTGACCCATAAGCTGGATCAGAAAGTTCAGTGTCCTCGCTGGAGCCCTGGTGCTTCCCAGCCATGTTTGTCCCAAGGCAGGTTACTTACCAGGGTGTCTTGGTCTGTGATTAGTGAGTTTTATTGTGCAATAAACAGCTTTGCTGAAGCATTCCTATTTGCCAGTATTCCCTCTGGCAGAAAAAGTCCCATTCTCCCAGAGAGATGGTGCCGCTGTAACCTGTGGATCTAATAGTTTTCATTTGATAGTGCAATTATTTAATTTTAAAGCCCTGCCAAGTATATCCACTGACCCATCTGTTCTGTGTATTGCTTAAGTGGAAATAAAAGTGTCAAGCTGTAGAAGATCAAGGTGCTACGTTATTGTGTTTGTTTGTTATACCTCTGGGTTTGATGAGGAATGCTAGAGGCACCAGGTATATGACTCTTACCTAAGGACGAACCCGATTCCTCTGTCTTTCCTTGAACTGGTAGAAGGAAGGATAATTTTGTTAATGCACAGGAGTGGGAGGCAGACAGCCTGAATCTGAGCCCTGGCTCCATCCTAGATGCCCTGGGAGACCTTGGGCAAATCACTCAGGCCAAAGTTTTCACATGTCTAAATTGGAGTGCCTTGCCTGAGACCCCGTAGTCCTGATATTCGGAGGCACTCGGCATCTGCTGCTCCACTTGGCTTCAGCCCGAGTGGTGAATATTTGATTTGGCCCTTCTAAAGACCAGGCCCATGGTATCCCACGGTGGGCACCCAAAATCACTAGTTACTTTAAAAGAGTTTGGCCTTAATCTTTGTGTTCCTTAGTGTCCCCATAAGTCAAATGGGGATAATCCTTCCCCACCTCCCAGGGCAGTTGGGTGACTTTATTCATGAGTGTTTGTAGAGTACTTTGAGATCCTCAGGTGGAAGATGCCAGAGGAGAGCAAAGTACCATCATGGGCCATCACCTGTTGTGGGCCAACCTAGCAGCCAAGTGGGCAGTAATACTTTGGTCTAAGTTCAGTCGCTGGGTTTAACGTGTGGGTGCTGGGTGGTGTTGGTAGCCTGTGATGGACAGGAGGTCAGACCAAATCGAATGGTCCTTTCTGGCCTTAAACTCTGTGCTCCGTCCTGTGTTCTCTGAACTAATCATTCTGTTTTAAAAAACAGCCCTACCTGTGCCCTCAGGCTGGGAGTTCTAGAGCTATCGCAGGGGTTTGGATGCCCACTTCCCACCAGATTCAAGTGGATTTGAGTATCCAAGTTTCCTAGGTGGCTTTGAGAAACTAATAGTGTCTTCTAAAATGCCGTGTGGGAGCCTGAGTACAGTTCTCACTGAATGCTCAAGAGAGACTATGAAAATAGGTAAGCTCCGCCCAGACCTGATGGAGCTCTTGAAGATCTCAACACGAATGACCCTTCCTTCGTCCTGGCTATTTGGATGGTAAAATCCTTGGGGCAGGGTCTGTCCCTCACTGGGTGTCAGTACGAGGGCCCAGCAGAGTGGAGTTCTGAGCTCAGTGCTACTGAAATACCGATAATTTCTGATAAACGGCTGATGTTCTAATGTGGCTTGGGACTATTCAACAGTGCTAAACACAACCTTGCCTCAGCTTTCTCTCTGGCCCCACCTCTGGCTGCTAGGGAGGGCTGATCTCTTCTCTGTCCTGCTCCAAAGGGGAGGCTGTAACAAGTTAGCTCTTGGCCCTTTTGCGGGAGTGCAGAGTGTGGGCAGAGGGGGCCAAAGAGGAGCTTAGCCAAACACTGTGGTCTTACATCTGTAACCCCCCTTTCCTGCCCGGGTTACTCAGGAACAGACAACATGCCCCTGTGTGTCTGGGCACCTGATGCTGTTGACAGCAAAGGAGATCCCGAGTATCCAGGTGGTGATGTTGGATAGGTGGGAATCCTCTGTCCACCCCGCTGCTGCAGCCCTCTTACTTGTACAGAAATGAACCTTGCGGTGCCTCTGCCTGGCTGGGCCCCGTACACATTAACTGGCGTGTCTCAGGAGCCTCCAGGAATAAACCTGAGCTAGTCTGTGCCATGGGTCTAACCTCAAAGTACCGATTATAAACAATACACAACCCACGTACTCAGACTAGCGCGAACACACCTTTACTTAACAATTTAGAAAAAACAGGCTATAACCGATTGAGATTAATGAAAATGTCACAGCTACTTTACATCAGTAGGGGGCACTTCAATACATCAGTTAATAAATGAAGTTTACAACAGTAAATGAAACATCACTAACTTACATTTACACTGGCACCAGTTACCGCACCCCTGAGAGTGCACTCCGCCTAATTTCAGTGTTTTAGACACTTGTGTGGGCACTTGAAGATCTTGAAGCCAGGGACACCACTCCGTTAGTCCGGTAAAGCAGTCCCGCTGAAGTAACAGAGGGGAGAGCGATTTTAACTTGGGATCAATCCAGGCTGCACCACCCCTTGGAAGATGGGAGTTATAGCCAGGGGCCAGTAACCCAGAATCCTGGTTATAAAATAAGACCACTTTGTCTCTTCTCAGCCTCAAGGAAACTCTTTGCTGTCCCCCTTCTCAAAAAAAGAGTCCTACCAAAAGTGGAAACTAGGTCAACTTACAAAGGATGAATATAAACAATTAACACAAGTATGTAGGGACAAAATTAGAAAGGCCAAGGCACAAAATGAGATTAAAGTAGCTAGAAACAAACTTTTTTGTTTCAGTTTTTACCAAAAAGGTTAGTAGCAATTGGACATCTAACATAGTGAATGCCAGTGAAAATGAGGTAGGCCCAGAGGCTAAAATAGGGAAAGAACAAGTTAAAAAATTACTTAGACAAATTAGATGGCTTCAAGTCACCAGGACCTAATTAAATACATCCTAGAATACTCAAGGAGTTGACTGAGGAGATATAGGAGCCATTAGTGAATTATCTTTGGAAAGTCATGGAAGATGGGAGATATTCCAGAGGACTAGAAGAGGGCAAATATAGTGCCAATCTATAAAAAGGGAAATAAGAACAACCCAGGGAATTACAGACCACTCATCTTAACTTCACTACTCAGAAAGATTACGGAGCAAATAATGAAGCAATCAATTTGCAAACACCTAGAAGATAATAAGGGGATAAGTAACAGTCAGCATGGATTTGTCAAGAACAAATCCTGTCAAACCAACCTGATAGCTTTCTTTGGCAGGGTAACGAGCCTTGTGGGATGGGGGGGAAGCAGTAGATGTGGTGTATCTTGACTTTAGTAAAGCTTTTGATACTGTCTCGCATGACCTTCTCATACACAAAATAGGGAAATACAACCTAGATGGAGGTACTATAAGGCGAGTGCATAAGTGGTTGGAAAACCATTCCCAGAAAGTGTTTATCAGTGGTTCACAGTCAAAAGGGAAGGACAGATCAAGTGGGGTCCCGCAGGGATCAGTTCTGGGGCCGGTTCTGTTCAATATCTTCATGTAAGAGGGCTGCACTCACCTCTCACGAGCATTCCCCTTGCCAAGTGCGTGTGCCTGCGGTCTCTCTCTACCAGTTTGTGGTGTGTCTTTGCTGACTCAGCCCTCTGGCTGAGTCACACAGTCTGTACGTGATATAAAACAAAGCAAACCAAACCCCTTTTTGGGGTACAAGTCCAGCAGGGCCTCTCTCAGTGCCCTCTATAATGTCTCTCTCAGTTTGTCCCTGCTCCAGACTTTAGAGCAGTGCCCCAAGGCTCCTTCCCTGGAGGCAGTGTCTTGGCTTCTGGCCCCAGCTCTTCAGCTGGGCCACTACAGTTCAGTTCTGGGGTGCCTCAAAGTCCAGGCCACTTTCCCAGTGGCTGGTGGTGGGGACCTGGGCCCGCCCTTTACTCTAGGTCCCAGCCCATGGACCCTATCGATATCAGCCATCCACAATGTCCCTTTAAATAAACTGTGTTGCTGCTATAATTCCCCGGGCCACTTCTCCATGGCTCCTGCAGATTCTTCACCCTTACCTCAGGGCCCTGTCCTTGGGGAGCCAGCCTGAAGCAGCACCCACTCTCCTCCAGATCTAGCAAGAAACTCTCAGCCTGGCCCTGTAGCTCTTCTTATACTAGCCTGCTGGGCCCTGATTGGCTGCTTCCCACACAGCCACTCTAGGCAGCTCGGAGGACCTCTCCACTGCCCTTTTCTGGGGCAGAGCATGGCAGGGTCACAAGGCCTCTAGAAGGGGGCTTCAGGACCTAGTCCTCCCATCACACTTCATTAATGGTTTAGATAATGGCATAGAGAATACACTTATAAAGTTTGTGGATGATACCAAGCTGGGAGGGGTTGCAAGTGCTTTGGAGCATAGAATTATAATTCCAAATGATCTGGACAAACTGGAGAAAGGGTCTGAAGGAAATAGGATTAAATTCAATATGGACAAATGCGAAGTATTCCACTTAGGAAGGAACAATCAGTTGCACACGTAGAAAATGGGGAATGACTGCCTAGGAAGGAGTACTGCAGAAAGGGATCTGGGTGTCATGGGGATCACAAGCTAAATATGAGTGAACAGTGAGTGTAACACTTTTGCAAAAAAAGCAAACATCATTCTGGGATGTTGTAACCGTGTCTCAGTGGGTCACAACCGAGGATGCCAAATTCAGGACGAACTGCTCAGAAATAGGGCAGATACACCCCAGGATTGGTGGATAATCCCCCAAAGGATATACCAAACCAGTGACAAAAATAAACTTCTGTTTCGCCACACTGGCGAACAAGAAGTCATAAAAGCAGTTTCCTTGGGCATCCCAGTCCTTGTATTACCACCGAAAACACTGGATTTAAAGGTGAATGGTTCTTTACAACCAGTCTCATCAAATAAAAGGTTCTTCTGATCTCAAAGGACCAGCCACACACCCAGGTCAATATATAACTTAGATGTTACCCAAAATCATGCTGATGCCTAACTTTTAGTATCTAAAATCTAAAGGTTTATTCATAAAAAGAAAGAAAGAAAGGCGAGAGATAAAATTGGTTAAAGGAATCAAATACATATAGTAATGGCAAAGTTCTTGGTTCAGGCTTGTAGCAGTGATGGAATAAACAGCTGGCCTAAGTCAAGTCTCTGGTTGCTTCCAAATCGCTGGAAGGACCTCAGTCCCTTGGTTAGATGCTCCCATTAGTATAAGTTCATAGTCCAGAGGCTTGGGCTGGAAAGAGGCTGGAGCAGGATAGAGGCAAAATGGAGGAGTTTCCAGGGCCATTTATATCCTCTGCTGTGTGGAGGGAAACCCATTGTTTCAAACAAAAACCTCGGCACAGCTAGTGGAGAATCACAGGTGACCAGACAGTGTTTGGCGTCACGTGGGCAAGTCACATGTTCATGCCCAGTTTTGCTCAGGCATTGCAAGAAGCCATTACCTATATTCCAGACAGCACGTTTACAGGACAGTCCACTCATAGATTCATAGATACTAAGGTCAGATCTCTAGTCCGACCTCCTGCACAATGCAGGCCACAGAATCTCACCCACCCACTCCTGTGAAAAACCTCTCACCTATGTCTGAGCTATTGAAGTCCTCAAATCGTGGTTTAAAGACTTCAAGGAGCAGAGAATCCTCCAGCAAGTGACCCGTGCCCCATGCTACAGAGGAAGGCGAAAAACCTCCAGGGCCTCTTCCAATCTGTCCTGGAGGAAAATTCCTTCCCGACCCCAAATATGGCGATCAGCTAAACCCTGAGCACATGGGCAAGATTCACCAGCCAGATACCCAGGAAAGAATTTTCTATAGTAACTCAGATCCCACCCCATCTAACATCCCATCACAGGCCATTAGGCCTATTTACCATGAATATTTAAAGATCAATTAATTACCAAAATCATGTTATACCATCATACCATCTCCTCCATAAACTTATCGAGTTTAATTTTAAAGCCAGATAGATCTTTTGCCCCCACTGCTTCCCTTGGAAGGCTATTCCAAAACTTCACTCCTCTGATGGTTAGAAACCTTCATCTAATTTCAAGTCTAAACTTCCCAATGACCAGTTTATATCCATTTGTTCTTGTGTCCACATTGGTACTGCGTTTAAATAATTCCTCTCCCTCTCCGGTATTTTATCCCTCTGATATATTTATAGAGAGCAATAATATCTCCCCTCAACCTTCTCTTAATTAGGCTAAACAAGCCAAGCTCTTTGAGTCTCCTTTCATAAGACAGGTTTTCCATTCCTCGGATCATCCTAGTAGCCCTTCTCTGTACCTGTTCCAGTTTGAATTCATCCTTCTTAAACATGGGAGACCAGAACTGCACACAGTATTCCAGGTGAGGTCTCACCAGTGCCTTGTATAACGGTACTAAAACCTTCTTATCCCTACTGGAAATACCTCGCCTGATGCATCCCAAGACCGCATTAGCTTTTTTCACGGCCATATCACATTGGCGGCTCATAGTCATCCTATGATCAACCAATACTCCAAGATCCTTCTCCTCCTCCGTTACTTCTAATTGATGCATCCCCGACTTATAACTAAAATTCTTGTTATTAATCCCTAAATACATGACCTTACACTTCTCACTATTAAATTTCATCCTATTACTATTACTCCAGTTTACAAGGTCATCCAGATCCTTCTGTATGATATCCTGGTCCTTCTCTAAATTGGCAATACCTCCCAGCTTTGTATCATCCGCAAACTTTATTAGCACACTCCCACTTTTTGTGCCGAGGTCAGTAATAAAAAGATTAAATAAGACTGGTCCCAAAACCAATCCCTGAGGAACTCCACTCAGTGGAGATGGGCGTCTCCCACGGTCCTTTGTGAGTTAAGTGTCTTTCTGATGAGCCACTCAATTTGAATAGTCCCTCCAAGATGTGCTGGCTAACTACTTCTTTTAGTTACCCCAGGAGCAAACATTTGAAATCCAGGTATAGAACCAATATTCATAACACCAAATACAAAAGTGATACATGCATACAGATAGCATAATCACAACCAGCAAATCATAGCCTTCTCATAGACACCTCACTTGTAAGCAAGACACGAGAAGTAATTCTTCTGCTCTACTCCACGCTGATTAGGCCTCAACTGGAGTTTGTGTTTAGTTCTAGGCACCACAATTCAGGAAGGATGTGGACAAATAGGAGAAAGTTCAGAGAAAAGAAAGAAAAATGATTAAAGGTCTAGAGAACATGACCTATGAGGGAAGACTGAAAAAACTGGGTTTGTTTAGTCTGAACAAGAGAAGACTGAGAGGGGACATGGTAACAGTTTTCAAGTACATAAAAGGAGGAAGGAGAAAAATTGTTCTTCTTAACCTCTGAGCACAGGACAAGAAGCAATGGGCTTAAATTGCAGCAAGGGCAGTTTAGGTTGGACATTAGGAAAAACTTCCTGTCAGAGTGGTTAAGCACTGGAATACATTTGATAGGGAGTTTGTGGGATCTCTGTCACTGGAGATTTTTAAGAGCAGGTTAGACAAACACCTGTCAGGGATGGTCTAGGGTTATGCCTATACTCCTCACTGGATTGGCGGGCAGCGATCGATCCAGTGGGGGGGTCGATTTATCGCGTCTCGTCTAGACACGATAAATCGACCCCCTGAGTGCTTTCCCATCGACTCCGGTACTTCACCAGGGCGAGAGGCGCTGGCGGAGTCAACGGGGGAGCGTCAGCCATCAACTTACCACAATGAAGACACTGCGGTGAGTAGATCTAAGTACGTCGACTTCAGCTACGCTATTCACGTAGCTGAAATTGCATAACTTAGATCGACGTCCCACCCCCCACCCCAGTGTAGACCAGGCCTAAATAACACTTAGTCCTGCCATGAGTGCAGGGCACTGGACTAGATGACCTCTTGAGGTCCCCTCATGTCCTACGATTCTATGAGTCTATGATTCTCCTGATAGCACTGCCACAAACAATAAAGATGGTGGCTACTCCTGCTGCCTTCACTGCACGCCAGCCACAGCCAGTTCTTGGCACTGCCACGGTCTCTTCCCTGGCTCCAGTGACACCCAGCAATAGCCTTCTCGGCTCCCTGCTTGCCCAGAGCCCCGGCAGCTTCTCAGCAGCAGCTCCGGCTTGGACAAAGCTCCACCGAGCAAGCTCCCACCCCCCGACCAGCTCCCCACAAAAAGGGAGCCCATCGCATGCTGCTTCTGCAGCCAGAACAAGTCTCTCTCTCTTCCCCAAGGCATCCTGGGAGTTGCAATCTGCAAGGCTGGACTGCAGCACTCAGGATTTTCCCGAGCGGAACACCCCCAATGAAGTTCCCAGGCCCCTCTAAGAGGGGGTGCCCGCACATGTGTCTAGTAACGGGAGGAACCCAGTGCTCGTGCAGTAGCTCTCATTAATGCAAGATCCGGTTCCCCACTGCTCCAGCCTGCTCAGCATTTACGTGCTCAACATTTCACGCAGGTTCTGCCCCTTGTGTGAAATGCATTGGTGATCTCAGTGCAGATGTCAGTGGTTGACACCTGCAGTGGCCCGACGAAGAGCTCCGTGTGGCTCGAGCATTTGTCTCTTCCACCAGCAGAAGCTGGTCCAATAAAAGAGATCATCTCGCCCGCCTAGTCTCTCTCCCATCCTGGGACCAGTACAGCTACAGCAACACTGCAACCTGTGGTAACTGGCACTCCCAGAAGTCTCTGGAGAGGTTGCCAAGGCCTGCCCATGGGACGGGTGAGTTACTGCAGGCAGAAGCAGCAGCTTGCCCCCGGGCACCAACGTGAAAGCAAAGCTGTCTTTACTCTTTACTGCCTTCTGCACTTTGTGGTGTGAGCAAGGACTGGAAGCAAAAAGGGCCCAAATACCATGAGAAGGCCTGCTCACGCTGTATTTCTAGGCCAATCAGAAAAAAAACCCATGGGAGAGACTTCTCTGCACCCCGCTCCAGTTTTGCAGATTATTGAAGCTGGCAGCCGCATCCTAACTGACACTGTCTAACGTGCGAAAGAACCACTGCCCTCTGCTGCACACAGTCAGAACTGCTGCTGTGTATCACGGGCCCGCTAGCGCTAAGAGCGGATGGCAGTTCTTGCAGCTCTTATGGTAGGAGGCCTGTGTTACTGAGGTGGCAGGTTCTGAGATCATATAAAAAGACACAATACCACACTTCCATCCAAGGGTCTCAAAGCACCTTTCAGACACTGAACCTCACAAATAACCTTGTGAGGTTGGTAGCATTAGCCCTATTTGAAGACCAGAAATTAAGGGATTTCCCCCAAAGTCATGGCAGGAAACTCTGGCCACTTACAGAAGCAGACCTGTGCTTTAACCACAGAGGTGTCTAGATATCGTGATGGTTGGCACTGTAGCTACCAACAAGTTCAGTTACGTCATGCTGATGTTCGGGTGCTTATTGAAACTCAGCCTTTGGAGACAGGCCCATCTCTTGAGTAGCATCTTAACTCTTCCCTCACCGCAGAAGAGGTCTCTCTCCAGGGCTGTGTTAAGACATCAGTGCGGCATGGGGCGAGATGCTTGTCCTGCCATTGGCTGTGTTGTACCTATTACCTCGCCTTTGGAGCTCTGTCAGGCTTCAGGCTCCAGAGCCGCCAGTCCAGGTTCGAGTTCATAGACATTAGAAGGAACAATTGAAACTTGCACAGTCTGACGGGCTCGCCCCTTGCGGACAGGTCAGGGATGCTCTCCGCTCACTGGGGGTTGACCGGCAGAAAAGAGCGGCTCTTAGACTCTATTAAGGGATACATTAGGATGGCATTGCAGGGCAGGGTCTCCTTCTGGAGCGCTGTGGGCAGCATTGGCTGCTTCATCAGGGAATACAGTCCAGAGAAAGGAAATGCCAGTGATTACCAGCATAGTGGAGAAAGGGGCAGCGGGCAAGCGGGAGACTAGAATTATCCTGGCCTATATGGGCTCTTCCAGTAAGGCAAGCGGCTATGATCAGAAGCTGGCGGGATGGGTTATGGGGTGTGTGGAAGTGAAGGTGAGGTCTGCAGCTTGACTGCGTACCCTGATGTCACCCCATGCACTGTATATAGGCACCAGAGTACCTGGTATTAAAGGGTACTCTTTATGTTCCTGTTTCGGCAAGTGGCAAAGCAATCACGGCTGCTACACTTCCGGGCCTTCACAGGGCCATGCTTTCCATATCTTTGCAATCAGGATATCCATTAACGACACTTCTGTGCCAGCAGTTAATTGTTCCCTGGGTCATTAATATCACCACGGAGCCGCACTCGCTTGCTGTTAGCGAAGATCTATGCTTCAGGGTGCCACAATGGAAACACTTGGGTGACCGTCTAACCACAGCGTCCCTCTCCAGAGGGTGGGGTGTGGGTGGAGGGGGGCACTTGCTGCTATTATTAGCTCTATTATCACTGCTACGTTTGTTTGTGTTTCGTTTGGATTTGGAAAATGTACCTGTCAGGTGCCACCACCACCCCTTGTACGAAGAATAGAGCCATGCAATGGAGCCTCTGCCTCCACAGCTAACCCACCAGAACTCCCTACCCGCCCTCTCACCCTCCACCCCCCGGTCCTTCTCAAGAGCCTGGGAGAGCGGCTGAACCTTGCAGAATTCCTTGAAGGTCACCAGCCTCCTGCTCCGTTGGACCTCGAGGGGAAGCAATTTCCAAAGGTGGCAACCAGCCCCTCGCCATTAAGCCACAGGCTGTCTGCTCTGATGCTTCAGCTGATCTCAACTGCAGAGGTATTATCCTGCAGTCACTACGGCCCACACCACTGAGGGCTTTATGGGCCAGAACCAACACTGTGAATTGGAAGCCTGAGCAGATCTTGGAGCACATGTGTAACGTGGTCCTTGCATGAAGTGCCACTAAACAAATGGACCAGCAACTTGCTTGAACTGAAACTTCTGAATGGTTTATGCGTAGCCCATGAAGATTGCCTTGCAGTGATCCTACCTCATGCAGAATGCATGGCAGCGACCCTACCTGGGAGTCATGAAGGCCCTGGTAACTGCTGAGGTCCGTATCTGAAAGAAAAAGTCGTAACCTTCTCGTCAAGGGCTGATTGATCATTGTTGTTCCTGCATCCCCGCTGCACTGGTAAGTCCCCTGAGGTTGGCAATATGTGGGACAAAGGGCAGGCCTACCCCCTACTGCAAGCACAAGAAATAACCGTTGCCAGTTCTGATTGCTTCTGCAACCTCTAAGAATTTCCTCAGCCTTGTCTTGGCTGAGTCTCAGCCAGTTCACCCGTGTCCAAGCCCCAATTTGTGGGAGGCGCTCGTGAGCTGCTTAGCCTTGCTGATGGGTGTCTGGTCCTTCACAGATGCATAGAAAACAAGGTCTCTGCCTGGCAGACTTTATAATCTAACTTGGACAAATAACGCACAAGGTATCACAACATGGGGAGAGGGAGAAATGGAGTGAGGAGGACATGGTTTTCCTTTCCCAGTGAGATGCTATTGTCTTGAGGTGCTGTCTTAGTGTTGGGGAAAATGTGTTTTTAAAAAACATGCATATCATCTCCAACATCAGTCTGCTCCGGGCAGGTGGAGGAAGGGGAGTAGGCACAAGAATATGTGGGCCTCATCTCAGAGTGCAAAAGGCTTGGAGAAATTTGCACATTTCCATACGCTGGGGCCCTGCAGCAGATTCCGTTGCGGGTGGCACAGTGTCCTGCACCTTCCCCGATGTACCACCCACGGGTTTCAAATATCTAAAATGGGGTTTCTAGCTACGGGCAACTCAAGCTGCAAGCTATTGGGGGGGCCCTGATCTGTGTAAGGGATGATTTCAGCCGAAAAATATGGTGACGTGTACAGTAGGTCCAATTTGGGGCTTGGGAACTTTGCCTACAAAAGCTTCCATAAATACTTCTTGAGCATTCAGGAGGGATCTGTTCAGTAGACAACAGTTTCCCTAGTCAGTGTAAACTAGATGCTTTTCAGACACTTAAATCTTTGCTAAATCTCCGTGGATCTCTAGAAGCACCAGGCACTCTCTCCTGTATTTGGTTTCCGTTCACATGGCTTACGCTGATGTAAAAGTAAAATGGACTGGCATGTACGACCATAGAGAGCTGCCACTGGCTCCAAGGGCTTGTCTTTACTAGACTTTTGTACCTTTGGAATAATTAGGAATCCAGTGACTAAAGGCACAGAAATCTAGTGTAGACATGCTGTAATAGGATTTCTGCATAAGGAGACCTTGCAGAATTAGGTTCATGCTGCATATACATACTGACCTTATGAATGTCCGTGGTGATCTAACCTGAGATTTTCAGCATCTAAAGCATGAGCTTTTGCCACTTGAGCAAAAGGAATAATGAAATGAGCAATTCCTTTAGCTGTACATTTGTAGTTGGCTGTAAAAGTCACTGGGGCCAGCTAGTAGAGAGAGAGATGGACACAGCATTAAACGAGTGTGTTACATCAGCACAGAAGATGCTACACCAGGAATGGGCAAACTTTTTGGACCGAGGGCCACATTGGGGTCTGAAACTGTATGGATGTCCGGGTAGGGAAAGCTGTGCCTCCCCAAACAGCCTGGCTCCCGCCCCCTATCTGCCCCCTCCCACTTCCCGCCCCCTGACTGCCTCCCTAAGAACCCCCAACCCATCCAACCCGACCTGCTCCTTGTCCCCTGACCGCCCCCTCCCAGAACCTCCCACCCCAAACCGCCCCCCCCCGGAACCCCACCCCCTATCAAAATGCCCCCTGCTTCCTGTCCCTTGACTGCCCCCCTGACCCCTATCCACACCCCCAGCCCCTGACAGGCCCCCTGGGACCCCACCCCCTATCCAACTCCCCCTGCTCCCTATCCCCTGACTGCCCCGACCCCTATCCACACCCCTGCCCCCTGACAGCCCCCCCGGGACTCCCACACCCTATCCAACTCCCCCTGCTCCCTATCCCCTGACTGCCCCGACCCCTATCCACACCCCTGCCCCCTGACAGTCCCCCAGGGACTCCCACACCCTATCCAACCCCCCTGTTCCCCATTCCCTGACTCCCCCCCCCAGAACCTCTGCCCCATCCAACCGCCCCCTGCTGCCTGTCCCCTGACTGCCCCCCAGGACTCCCTGCCCCTTATCCAACGCCCCCCCATACCATGCCACTCAGAGCAGGAGGAGCTCACAGCCCCAGCACCCGGATGGAGCCAGCTGCGCTGCCCATGCAGCAGAATGACTGCAGGGGAGGGGGGACAGCAGGGGAGGGCTGGGGGCTAGCCTCCCCAGGCAGGAGCTCAAGGGCCGGGCAGGAGGGTCCCGTGGGCTGTGGTTTGCCCACCTCTGTGCTACAATGACAATGAGATATTTCTTGTAAAATAAATGTAAATATTAATTCAGAGATTACATCAAACTCTAGATCCTTCACTTACATTGTTGGGCCCCGCTGTGCAAATCTTGTGCATCTAAAACACCTGCTGACCTTGACTGGAGTTTTGGGTGCACAAAAGACGTGAATATTGCTCTGCAGGCAGGATTAGAGTCGCTGAACATTAGAAGAGGCTGGTTTCAATTTGAAAGATAGCTTGGTTCCAAAATCGTCATCAAGTATGATCAAGTCTATGCCATCAAATAATTTCAAGCCTGAATATTCTACCAGGGTGTATTTAGGGTGAGATTTTCAAAAGCATGACCAGCATTGACCTAACGCTGCTCTAACTAACACAAAGATTCACTAATGCGGACCAGGAACTGTTTAATGCTATTAAAAATGCTGATTTGCCACACTTGGGGTTCGTATTTGCAAAATCATATTACCAAGCCACAAGGATTCGCAGTGCATGGGTCTGGTTAATTAACCAAGCAAGCCACATTGTACGGCTTGCAAGTTCCAATTGTTGACTTAACACCACCACTTAATAAGACGACTCTGGACCTGCATGGCAATTTTCAAAAATACATCTCCAAGCACTTTACCAAAGCGGGTAAGCATGAGTACCCCCATTTTACAGATAGGGAAACTGAGTCACGGCGCGCTGAAATGACTGCCCCAAAGTTGCACCGTGTGTCAGTGGCAGTGCTGGGAATTGAACTCTGTCCTGACTCAGCCTTGTGCTCAATTCACTAAATGGCAGCACCTCCATTTTGCCCTGCTTAGCTTCACCCTGACTTTATATCCTACATATATATAGGATGTATGGATATACATATACTATATATCCTATAGCAGGATGTACTGTACAGTGTTGCACAGTGCGCATATTCTGCACACTGATACTAAGGGGGCTTTTAGGGGAAATTTAAGTGTGTGTGTGTAAAGCCAACAGGCCCCAGCAGGCAGGATCGAACCAGGGACCTCTGGAGCTAAGTCCATGAGCCTCTATTGCATGAGGTAAAAGCCAACTGGCTGTGAGCTAAGGCTGCAGAGCAGACTCATTAATCTCTCTCTTTAAGGGGTCTTGGGGCCACTAGATGGGACCGAACACCGCACCCAGGAGGTGTGTGGGTTACATGTGCACGATGCCAAAACAGATAGTCAGAGAGATCTGAGTCCCTGGTTTCTCCCGAATATCGGAGGGAACAACACAAGTTTTTCCCTTTCCCCACCGCCTGGCCATTGTGCCTCCCCCCACCTCCCCGCCTGCACCATTCCCGGGATGGGGTGGTGGGGTTGTGTGGGCTCAGAATGGCTGGCTAGCTACAGCCTGACGCCGACAGGACAGGGCTGCACAACGGAGGGCTCAACCCTTCGTGAGTGGGGTTGAGAGACTGCCCCCGCTGCCCCCCACATCCCTCCACCCTTGAAAAGAAACTCCCATTTGATTTATCTCCCAGAATTCCCTGGACCCACTGGCACCTCTCTGACTGAGTTGGCCGTGCCTTGCGCCCATTAGAGACTCTGCTTCCTTTGAAGCTTGGCAGCCAACCCACGTTAGGTGGGATCAGCTCCTGCCCTGGGACTGATTTATTGTTGACATGACAGGTCGATAAGTGAGTAGATGCCACGTGCTTCATTTAATAAACAGTAATCAATCGTTATGCAAAGATCTCAAAGCACTTCCAAAGCTCACATTGTATCCTCAAAGTACCGTACAAACACTGACTAATCATCAGTACATTAAAATGACATCACTCCATCTGGCCATGGCTCTCAAAGCCCTTTTCAAGCATTGCTTATCTGAGCCTCAGCCCACCCCCATGTGTGGTGGTTAAATGTTCTCATGCCCACATTAGAGGTAAGTAAACTGAGGCACTGAGGGGTACAACACATGGCCACGACTGCAACATCAGCCCCTAAGTCAACAGTGGAACTGGGCACATAGCAAAAGCAACGCTGTCTCCCAGGCCACTGACTTCAGTGGTTTGGGATTGGCTCATACGTCTGAGTTTGTAGCCATCTGTTTCATGGGCACTATCCATTATAATAAGTATTTAAATAAACTGCCACATCTCCTTACAATCTTTTCAGTGTGCTGACTATGTCATGCAATACACACCTATGTAAACAGGATGATTCATGTATGTGTAATATATAAACAGTCCAGCAACAGACATTAACTAAAGGTTGAGGCTACAGACTCTGCCACTCTACAAACACTTATCTGCAGACAGATATCAAAGCACTTTGCAAAGGTGGTAAGGGCCATCATACTGAAAGTCAGTGGAAGAGCAAGGACAATGTCTCCTGACTCTCAGTCCTGGATCTGCATCTGAGATGAGGATGGCACCGTGAAAATCTGAGGGCTGCCTTACAATCTCAACATGAAAAATAACCGAGACAGTTACAATTCCAAATGAAAGGGTTATTGTTAGGATTGGACTTTAAAAATATCCTCTAGCCTGTGAACACTGGGTTTTTAATCTGTACATTATTCATTACCACTGATGCTGGTTATTTTTTAAATTATGTTATTGATTTGCATTGGGCAATAAAATAGTCTAGTCGGTTTCTTTTTTGCTCCTGCTTTCTCTCCAGATTGTCTCTCTTTTCACTTTCTCCTGAAGGAGCACCAGGCTGCAATATTCCAGTAGCCAACCCTGCAGGGGAAACCTTTCAGCCAAAACGCTGCATTATTTTCATTGATGTTTTACATGCACATGTTCATGGAAACACCTCTCTTGCTCACAGGCTATATAACTAGATTCCCCACCTCTGCCAATAAATATCTCATGGAATGGGGCAAGACGGGAGGGACATTCTGAAAGGTTCCCTACATGGAATTTCCCCCAGCTGGTTCTGTCATGGGAGCAAGGGGCTGGATTGTCTCCTTAAGTAACAAGCTGGGGTTTGACCCCCCAAGGTCTCTGGGTCCCCCAAGATGGGTATCTGTGTAAGGGCTCTTTAGTTCCCCATCTTGGCTACCTGGCAGAGTGGTGCAATGGAGCAGCATTATCAAGTTTTCCCTCAGCTACTCCTGTATCTGGGACCCACACACAGGCCATGGGGCCCTCATGTGAAAGTCGAGGCAGCTGTAGGCTGCATTAACTCTTTGCAGATTCGCCTCTGGTGCAATGCACATTTCTGCTGTCTAGAGTGATGCATGGATCGTGGACCCAATGGCATGTCTGCGACAGGGTTCAGGGAAAGGGGAACAGTGCCCAGAAGTGGTTTACATCCCACGTGCACACAGAAGTGGGGAGATCCAGGCATGGAGGAAGTGAGCCAATCCAGGAAGATATGGCCCCTTGTGTTTACAAATCTGGGGCCCAAATGGAGAGCAACAAATCAATCGGTGGGAAGAATCAGGGAGGAGACGTAGGCAGTTCAGGCTGCAGCTTTGCCCCATAGGTGCCCAATGCCATTCCAATGGCACGAACCGTTTGCCCTTGTGCGACAGCAGGGCATGATGTGCCCTCAGACCGTAGCAATGCTAATTGCATTAGTTGTGTGAAGGGCTTCTACACTCTCCTAGGGTAAGTCTACGCTGCAAAATAATACCCACAGCAGCAAGTCTCAGAGCCCAGGTCTACAGACCTGGGGCTCGCGGGTCTCATGCACTTACAATAGCGGTACGGACGTTCCCACTTGGGCTGGAGACCCACTGCCCTGGCTGGGTTTTAGAGCCCCAGGGCTGCTCTAACTCACTCTGACACTGATGCAGATTGTCCTTCAGTATCGGGGCTGGAACTGGCTGCCTGACAGCCTCTTCCCCTCCCCACCACCGTGTGTGGAGCGGTTCTAAAGTGCAGGAGCGAGTCAAGTCCTCTGTCTGTTGCTAATGGTACCAGAAGGCAGGGGGGATGCTGCCAACGCTGTCTGCTAGAGGTGGAGGGGGAAAGGAGGGGCAGTGGCCGAGAGGCAGGCTGTGTGTGTGTGAACAAGCAGGTCTAGAGGCAAGAGGGTTTGTGGGGAGTTGGGGGTTAGAGACAATAGGAGAGGAAAAGTGAAACCAGGAGTGGTGCAGACACAAGACAGAGAAATGCACTGTACTTGTGACGTTGCCTCCTGTTAGTCACCGACCCAGAGCACTGCCTCTGGGAAAGGCTAGTCAGGCAGGTGCAAATCACCCACGCCTTTGCCCTCTCTAACACGGCAGCTGAAAGGGTGCTTCGTCTCCCCCCCCCGTCCCCGCCAGCCCATGGATTTGCCATACAGCTTTTAAAAGCTCCCAGCCCGATAAAGGAGCAGAACGCAGGCTACAGAGTTAGGGGTCAACTCACTTCAGTGGGTTTGCCTTGAATAACTGAGAGCAAGGTGTGACCCATTGTGGCTCCGTGAGCAGCTGTGACCTGCCTCCCTGACCTGCAGTGGCCCCTTTACAGGGTGCATCGAATATCCATAGACACAGTCCTCTGCATGGGCTTCCTAAGAGGCTGCAATTCCATTGCCCAGGGGATGGGGCGCCCCAGTTCTGCTGCATCTGAGAACCTCTGGGCCTCCAGCAGCTGTGGGACAATTAGTGGGGAATGGTTGGCCTGCTGCCTATCCCATATTTGTGATATTATTGCATAGGAAGCATTGGAAATTGGATGGGTGGCTATGAAAACCCCTAGGGAAAAGTCCAATAGAATTTAACAGAGATCCGCTTTAGGCCACTATAGCGCCATTCAGATCAGCAGAGTCATACTGGTGTAAAACTGGTGCAACACCGTGGAGAAATCGGACCTGTGGGAATCCCTCTGTGAAACGTGTTGGCGAATGAGATCCTTTCTGTCGAAGCTTGCAGCCTGCCGTAGAAGTCTACAGAGCAGGGCTGTGACACCATTACATTCTATACCCTGGGCCAAAAGAACGACAGAAAACTTATCATGTCCTGTTCAATTCTGAAGGACTTTTCCCCAGTAGAAAGCATGTTATGGCTGAAACGTCACAGGCCAGCTCCCCAGCTGGTGTTAGCTGGCATACCATCTTCACATAGTCCAGTGACAGGGCACTGAATGGGAAATCTGAAGACCTGAGTTCTTAATCTTGGCTCCACTTCTGACCTGCTGTGTGACCTTCAGCAGGTCATGGCCCCTATCTATGCCTCCGTTTCCCCTCCTATTCATTGTCGGTCTTGTCAATTTAGACTGTAAGCCCTTTAGGGGAGGGACTGTCTCATTAGGTGTATGCTCACCTAGCATAATGGGGCCCCACTCTTGACTGCGACCTCCAGCCACTACTGCAATACAATTAATAATGGTGTTAATTGATACAGTACCATTGATTCCATCGGCACTGTGCCAATTCACACCAGCTGAGGAGCCGGCCGCACACACAGCCAGAGGGTTACAGATTCACAAATACACCCAGTTTCCCCCAAACCCGTTTCAATAGGAAAACCCGGTGGTTGGTTTCTTTTTCGCAAATGAAAAACGAAGATGACAATAACCCACTGTCAATCCCACAGACTACACATTCTGCCTTGTGGCAGCTGGGCTGGGTTCCCGCAGCTGCTGTTGTGCAGCGAGCTCTGTTGGTGCGTTTTCCTTTCAGGGAGTTTCTGGAACGGCATAGAGAGACGCAGCATTTGGATTGTTCATGTCTGTCCTCCCAAGGGTGGGGCCTTGATTCTGCTCTTGCTTATTGTAGTTTCTCCACTGCTGTCACTCCCGGGATCTCAGTGACAACTCCTGGTTTACACCAGCCAAGTCAGAGGAGAATCAGGCCATGGGAGCTCTAATTTACCCAGAATACTTTGTTTGGACAGCAAAGCTATGGCTTGAAGGGCAAACAGACACCATGAATCTGCAAACCAGCTGCCCAGTCCTGCTCCCAGTGAAAGCAGAGCTCCCATTCACTTCAGTGGGAGAAGAATCAAATCCCAGAGCTTTAAGGAAAGAGAGAAATTACCGTAAAACCATCATTCAAAATAAGTGGAGGTCTATCTATGCTAGCAAATAACACCCTGCAATACAGATCACTGCAACCCACTTTCTGTCAGTTCTAGAACCACGGCACCTCGCCCCCGAGTGCCTGGGGGTCCCTGGCAAGTTAAGCTCTACAGGAAACAGAGCAAGGAACTGTGCGACTCCAAAAGGAGTGTTGGGCTTTGCTGGAATCCACAGAGCAAGGGCCCAGTCCTGCACACCCGTACTCACATGGGGAGTGCCACTGAAGCCAAGGGGCCTGAGCACCATCCTGCAGGAATGGGGGACTCGGGCCCTCTGGAGTTTTCTTTAAACTGAGGGTGGCAGGGGGTTCACCCCCAAGGCCAGTCGCAGGCCAGGGCCTGTACCTAGGCTCGCTGGGCAGGCCTACATGGCAACTTTCCTGTTGTCACTGGAAATCCCACTCGACACATATAAGGACCCGGGCCCAGATTCACAAAGGTATCTGGAAGTTAGCAGCCTACCTTTGTGGATCTGAGCCCCTCTGTATGCAGATCTCACAGAGCCCACTGGGCACAGTGGAGTTACACACATGAATGAGGGTTTGCAGGATCAGGTCCTTACACAGTACACAGAGTTAACTCTGGGGTGCAGGAAAACAACCCGGGGAAGAGGGAGAGTTAGAGACAATGAACTTTACAGGGATATGAGATGCATTTTGAGGCTGCATATTTGTTCATGCTTCCACAGGAAAACATAGATGTGGTGTTATTTTTACAGCTGCCCGCTGCATCACAGACATGCCTATTCCTTGTTTCTCAAGATGGTAAAGTAGCAGGCACCTTTAATTTGTTTGAGGGAGTTGGCAGCAAAATTCCTTCTGCTTTACACTGTGCTCAGTGGGGCAGCAACAGGACATTCAATTCGCAGTTCACATAAACGTGTAAAAGCGAGCCTACGGGCCTCATCCTACTCTCCATTTATACATTACACCAGATCTGGCTTCTTTGGAAGCCAATGGGATTTGTGCTACAGGATCTGGCCTGTTGGGCCTGCAGCTGAAAATGAGCCGGGGTTTGCTCAGCTCAGGAACGGTAAGGAGCAGGTGCTGCAGGAAAGGACCACGGTGTACTGGAGGTGTGCACAGCACTCAGCCTTGCTCTGCCCGACAGCTGCTGGTGCTATGAAATCCTTCTCTCTGATGAGCAGGAAAAAATGGACTCCCACATTTTTGGGGGGAAAAAAAAAAAGAAACCTTTTTAGAAAATAGAGACTTTGCATCTCAGATCTCTGGCTTCATGAAGCAAGAGCCCTTTGCTCCCACAAACATTCTGCCTTCTTTATTTATTATGTTCAAAAAGTTACTGGCAGACAGGTCAGGCATAATTAGATTAAACCGTATCGCAAACTGACAAAGCCACGTGCAATGAAAAAGCTGCATAAACTTGTAGACATATTTTGTCAAAGTATTAATCTTAGGCTTCTGAGCGGCTCAGTGAGAAAGCCCCATTTATGAAACACAGAGAGAGGCTGACACTTCTAAAAATGGGAGCAGAAAGTTGGGCTTCTAAGTTCATATTTAGGCACCTACAGGAAGAATTTTCAAAAGCATCTGTGTGATTTAGGAGCACGAGTGTCACTGAAGCTGGCAGTGATTTTGCCATTGTATTCAATAGGAATGGATCCATGTCCCAAGTCTGCAGGGTGCTTTTCACACTGAGCCTGTGATCTTTACTCAGTGCTGTCAGTGGGAGATTTGCCTGAGCAAGGACTGCAAGACTCTTAGCTCCCTATCCTGAGAGCTGTTCTTAGCTCCCTAGCCTGAGAGCTGCTCACTGAAGATTGCCCCCTGGGATTTCAGTGAGGGTCATGTGGCCACCAGGTTCCCCCCGGATAGAGCAACTTGCAGATTTTGGACCTGGATTTGCTAATGCCTTAGAGTAGAACAATAATAATATATATTGCATTGCTTCCAAGCATTTCAAAGCATGCTATAAACAGTAAGGGCTGGATCCTGTGCCCAGGGATGTCAGGGGGAGTACTGCTGTTGACTCCGTTGTGATCAGGCTTTAATTTATTAGGGCTCACAACACTCCAGTGAAGTATGTAAATGTTATTATCCTGATAGGACTGAGAGGCAAACACAGACCAAGTTAAGGCCAAAATTTTCAGTCGGGTTGGCTAATTTTGGGTGCCTCCCTTTTAAGGATCCCCACTTAAGAGAAAGCTACAGTTTGATTTTCAGAGCTATGGAGCACCTGCAGCTCCCCTGCTTGCTAGCTGGAGCTGGGGGCAAGGGGGCTCAGCAGGCTAAAGACGTTGCTATACTTAAGCATCGGAGCTTGGAGGAACCCAGAATTATTGGCCACTTTGGAAATTAAGGTCTAAGTCAGGGGTTCTCAAACTTCATTGCATGGCAACCCCTTTCTGACAACAAAAATTGCGACATGACCCCAGGAGTGGGGACTGAAGCCTGAACCCACCCGAGCCCCGCTGCCCTCGGCCAATTCCAACGTCTGGTGGGGCCAAAACTGAAGCCCAAGGGCTTCTTCCCCGGGCAGGGGGCCTGTTACCTGAGCCCCGCCACCCAGGGCTGAAGCCCTCAGGCTTTGGCTGGGGCTTGGGCTTTGGCCCTGGGCCCCAGCAAGTCTAATGCCAGCCCTGGTGACCCCATTAAAACAGGGTCCCGATCCACAGTTTGAGAACTGCTGGTCTAAGTCATTTATCCCGGGTCATGCAGCAAGTCTGGGTCAGAATGATTAGAAACCAGATGCTGTGCACTACCCGGTAAACCCATTCTGTTCCCACAGACCTAGCAACAGCACAGAAGTGTATATGGAACCATCTATTTACAGAGATCACTTAGTACCTAATGGTCTTGCTCTGCAAAACATGGATCATAACAACAACGTTGCTTCAGCCACGACGGATTCAGAAATTATTGCAATAAGCTTTATAGAAAACATACAATGCACCGGATGCAGCGCTCAGTGTATTTGCTCTAGTATATACTAACAGGCGCAGTTCGAAGCAAACCTGTGCAAGATATTGAGAGCCTTGTTTTTTGATAAGATCGCTGAGGCAGTCTACTCTAGATTATACTCCGCAGTCGGAAATGAGCTGCTTCCATGTGCTCTAGCAACATGCATACAGCCTGCAGGGAAGTTTTGGTTGTTGTGCAGGTGCATTATTTTGTGCCTGAGAGAAGTCATAATTTTTGTGGAACAAAAACCATAGTAAATAAATGGGCTCAGCAGATCATATAATTTCTTGTGGGTTTTTTGTTTTCTTTTCCTCCATGTTTGGAGCAAAAAAAAAATTAGGTTAGTTTTGTATTTGTTAGAACTATACTAGGAAAGAGAACTGTACACGGTAAAAGTCTGGGCTCCAATAAAATCCAGGAAACAAGTATAACACCATCTAGCCCGTTGCTTTCAGCAACTCACCAAGTAAAAACTCACCCCATGGTCCATATGCACAAAGTACATTCACAGGGAGTTGTATTCTGGCTTGTTGCAGAAGTTTTTTTTACAAAGGAAAAATTAAAAAAAAACTCCTAAATCTCCTGGAGTAGCTAGGAGTTGCATGTGCACGGAGCTCTTCTGTGCATTCATAACTCCCACAGGTCATGGGAGGCTCTTTTGCTGGGGTCAGACTCACTTCCCTGGACACTGATGGCTGTGATGGTTTTGGGGAAGCATCCCATGGGACATGGGGAGAGGGCTCTTCTGTTAGGGCAGTGGAACACGTGCTGTCACACACCCTGGAGGAGTGAAGGGCTTGAAAGGGATTGTTGAGCTACATCCTGTACATTCATATCCCCCTGTGGATTCTGGACCGGAGGGGTTCTTCGGGAGTGATTCCTGCATAGTCCTGGATGGGAGTTAATTCTGCATGGAGCTGGGTGTTTCCTGTACATTCATACCGCACCTCCTGGACCACTGGGGTGGGGAGAGAAGGGCCTCTCAGGGTGGAGCCAGTCAGTTCCCATCTCGGGGTTTATTCTATGTGGAGAGTCCTATACATTCACATGCTCCTAGCACACTGGTGGGAGGGTGGGTGTGATGGATCCCATGTGGTCTCTGATGCTGGTTATTCATGTGAAGGTGGGTAGCTCTCTCATCCACAATCCCCAGGACCCTTGCAGGGGATGTATTCTCCTGGGGACTGTATGCTGTGCCATGACCCAGGGGGGTGGAGGGGATCCTGTGCAGTTTTCTTAGTTTTGTAGGAGGGGTGTTACTGTCCTGAGGATGGATCCTGTGCCATCTTGAGTGGGCTGGCAAAAAGCTGTTCTCCGGGAGCTGGGGGTTGGTGGATGGGTGTTTTACTGGCTGTTCCCTGGACGGGTGGGCGTTGTCCTGGGGAGTGGGGTGCCCTCTGGTTGGAAGTGCCCCCTGTCAGGCAAGAAGGGAGATTCCCAAGTAGCGGGTGGCTGGGTGGAAGGTAAGTATTCCCTGGGTAGAGGATGGAGGTTGGTGAAGGGTATTCTCCTGGGGTTTTTTCCATGGGTTGGTGGACAATCCCCTGGGGGGAAGAGTGCCCCTCTGGGGAGCGGGTGGGATTGGTGGAGTGGGGTTTTATGAGATAATCTGTGGGTGAATAGATATTCTCCTGCATGGGGGTATCCTCTAGTCGGTGAATGGATGTGTGGATTTCCTGGATAGTGGTAGCCCGACACACCCCTTGGGCAATGAGGTGGGACCTCCAAGGACTGTGGGTAGTGGGTGGATGGGTGGGATCCCCAAGGGCCAAGGGTGGGGATCCCCAAGGGCAGTGGGTAGTGGGCTGGTGGCTAGGAACCCCAGGGACTGGGGGAAGGATCCCCGAGGGCCAGGGCTGGGGGCTTGGGCTGGGATCCCCATGAGCTAGGGGTGGAGGAGTGGGATCCCCAGGGGTGGGGTCTGGAGGGATGGGATCCCCTAGCGATGCGTGCGGGCAGGGCTATCTGGCGCCGAGGTGGCCCCCCGCACTCTGGGCTCAGAGCCCCGAGGGGCTGGCGCTGGCCCGGCGCGGGTCGGTGTCCTGCTCGTAGCGGTAGTGGTAGCCCTCCATCTGGTCCCGGCAGGCCTCCCGCAGGTTGTTGAGCCAGCGCTTGATGCCCCTGCGGTTGAGGTACAGCACCATGAGGAAGATGACCCCGATCAGCGCCAGCACGATGCCGAAGAACACGTAGGAGGCGGTCTCCAGCTCCTTCTGCTCGCCGGGCTCTTCGGGCCGCGGCTCCCAGCCGGCCCCCTCGGGCCCTGGCTCCCGGCCGGCCCCGCAGCCCAGCTGCTCCAGGCGGAGGCGCAGCACAGGCGAGCCGCTCAGCTCCCGCGGGGCGGCGCAGCGCAGGCTGCGCGCATCGGGCACCCTCCAACTGGCGTTGCGCATCCAGCCCAGCAGCGGGCGCAGGGCGCAGTCGCAGCGCAGCGGGTTGGAGCCCAGGTAGAGCTGCAGCCTGCCCAGCGGGGCTGACTCCAGCCGGGCCAGCTCCTCGGGGCTCAGCCCCTGCAGCGAGTTGTTCCGCAGATCCAGCTCCTCCAGCCCGTCCGGCAGCGCGGCGCCCGGCAGCGCCCGCAGCCCGTTGCCCGCCAGCTCCAGCCGCCGCAGGCTCAGGTTGCGCAGGGCGCCGGCCAGCGGCTCCTGGGGCGCCTCGCCCAGCAGGAGCAGCGCCTGGTTGAGCTTGAGGGTGCGCAGCCGCGGGCAGCCGCGGAAGGCGCCGCCGGCCAGGGCGCGCAGCGGGTTGTGGCTGAGGTCCAGCGCCGCCAGGCCGGGCAGCCCCTGGAAGGCGCGATCCTCGATGGCCTGGATGTTGTCGCGGGGCAGCAGCAGCAGGCTCAGGTCGCCCAGCGGCCGGCTCCCGTTGCCGGCGAAGGCGGCCCGGCGCAGCACCGTCAGGTTGCCGCCGGCGATGGTGAGGTTGCGCACCCCGCGGGGCAGGTCCCGCGGCGGCTCCTGCAGGCGCACGTAGCTGCACTGGTCCAGCTGCGGCGTGGCGAAGCAGTAGCAGGGACCCGGGCAGCCCTGCCCGGCCTGGAGCAGCGGCGGCAGCAGCAGCATCCCCAGCCACCGGAGCAGGGAGAGGGCGCGGGCGCGCAGCGGCCGCCTCCCTGCCATGCTCCCCGCCTGGGCATCGAGTCCCGGCGGGGGGTGGAAAGCGGCCCCCCCCCGCCCCGGGGATCCCGCTCACAGCCCTGGCCGCTCAGCGCAAGGCGGGAGCCGGCCGGCCCCGGGCCGCCTCATCTCACACGCGCCGGGCGCCCGCTGCTCAGTGTGGACGGGAGAGACGCGGCTCCCGAAGTGAGAGCGCGGGGCGGGGCGGGGGTGGGGTCCCGGCTCCCGCAGCCCGACAGCTGCTGCTGGCGCCCGCCGCCCCCTGACGTCTCCCTGCACTGGCAGGTCAGCTGGACCGAGGCGGGGGGCGGGGGGGCTCCCAGACCTGCCTCTGCCCTTCGCTGGGGAGGATTAAGCCCTCCCCGCTGGGGAGGGGGCAGCGAGGCGCCCCGGTCCGATCTTGGTCGCCCCCCGGGGGCCGCCTAATCAGAGCTCCCCAGCTCCCTCCTCTCCCCAAACACGCGATCCAGGGGGGCACTCTTCGCTTGTGGGGGGTGGCGAGGGAGCCCGAGTCCTCCTGCCCGTGCCAGGCGACAGCCAGCGGCAGCTCCTGAAAGGCTGGCTGAAGCCGGGAGTCAGCCCGGCCCGCCCCGCCACGGGCTTTGGGGCGAAGCGAGGCCCCGGGATAAAGATCTCAGACCTGCCCGTTCAGCGGCCGCTTCCGCGCTGGCACGCCGAGACGTTTCTCTTTAGCCGGGGCTGGCTGTGTTCAAAGTCCGGCCAGTTCCTGGTAGGATTGATTTAGCCCTGGCGCGCTGAGGGGGGTGCCCGCTGCTCAGAGTTTCTTTCAGGTCAGCGCTGCCCTGTCTGTGATGGAAAGGGAGGAGAACACGCCTAGCTGGTTAGGCTCTGGAGAAGCAGAGAGAGGGGTGAGTTGTGTGTGTGTGTGTGTTGGATTGGAGGTGTTTAGCCTGTCTTTGTGCAAGGGGTACTTTCTATTGTTTATTTCCCTTTGTGGATTTCCCGAGCTGTGGGCCAGATTCTGCTTTCACATCAATCTGGAGTAACTCCACGGCCGCTCCGTATGGTGCTCTGCCTATCACAATAACCACACTAGGGGTGCAGGGCACTTTGCAGTTGTAAAGGTTAAGATTATAAACCCCAGGGCAGGGAGGTAGGGGTTAAATCCCGCTCCCAGAGACACCAGGGTATAGCCAGGGTGGTTCCAATGAAATCAAAGGAGTTACTGCCCAGAGGATTCTTGCTGGTGTGACTCAGAGCTGAATTTGTCCAGAAAGAGAGCAAGGGATGAGGGATGGGGATGGGTATGGGGGAGGGGAGGGAGGGATGAAGTGGGAGGACAAAGATGAGGACAAGGGCTCCTCGAGCCGGGGACTTCTTTGGTTTTGTTCCTAGTGCTTTGAGTTTGTATCTAAAGCTTTTAAAATACGTATGTTGCGTGAATGTTTGGCGGAGTGCAGGGTGGGTGTGGGGAATCCGTACAATAGCTGCTTGCTGGAGACTTCATCTGCAGTACCTGGCAGCACTTGGGATACCAGCAGAAGAGGTGGACGAATGGCAGTTACAGGGGGCAGCTTTTTGCAACTGCGAGAAGGAGCTTTTTAAAAGCTCCAGCTCTCTCTTTTTCCATGGCGTGTTCTATAGGATCCCGCTGATAAGTTCCATAGGATAAATGCCATGATGGCACAGTCACACCCCTGCTCCCCCTCCTAGGAAAAATGGGCAGAGAAAAAACTCCCTGAGATTCCTCTTGCAGTGTTTCCCCCCAGACGATGATGATGTATATTACCATAGCACCTAAGACTCCATTGCAGAATTTGGCTGCTCACTGGCTCTAAGGCCCCAGCTCTAAACCCTGGGTGCTGCTGGCGTTTACCCCAGGATCTTAAGTCAGAGAGGGTTCCCCTGTGCATAGACAGCCCCGTGTGCAGTGACTAAGGCTGCATTAATGTTTGCACAGATTTACCACTGCAGCGATGTCGTGATCGTGGGAGTCTCCCCTGCCTTCTGCAGGGTGCTGGAAGGTGCCACACAAGTGGCTGACCCCTCTCCATGCAGCAATGGGGAGATTTTTATATTAGTGGCGAGCATTTCTGGGGGGCACCGTTATGCTCTATGGCCTGGCACAGACCTTATGCAACCCTGCAGGCTGCCGCAAGAAGGGAGAAGGCCCCTTAGCACTCCATGTGCAGAATTTGTTCAGTGCGTCCAGAGAAACGAGCACCGCTGTGTTCAGCAGTGTGAGCCTGCCTCTCCCCCTGTGCTGAACTGAGTGCTGGTGAAGGGGGAGGTCCTGTGGCCAGGGCATGGGGCATAACAGTGCAGGGAGAGTCGAGGATTTTCTCTTGCTGCGCCTGCCATGCAGCCGAAATAGCAGCCCGGGTCAACAATGGAACAGGAATGGGGCTGGGAGCTCCCTGTCATCCAGCTGCTCAGTGCCTCATGATATGGGATGGGCACTGTGGTCTCCTGGAGCCACCAGCCTCAGTTTACCTATAGGATCCTGGGTGGGAACAAAGCAGCGTGCAGGGCAGCCATCCTGGTGGCTCAGTACTGTGTCTCCCAACCCCCGTCTGGCCTCCTACCCATTGGCTCTATTTATTTTCCCATCAGAATCACTGTCTCCTTGCCCATTTTATCACAGCCCTTTTGTATTTGGTTTTCCTATTGCAGATTTTTCCCCTCTCCCCATACCTGCTCTTTTTTCACATCTTTTCTAAATTACTAATGGCCCAGATGAACTTCCGGACACGGAGGCTGGCTGAAATTAGCGAGTCCGCTCTCCCTTAAAACTTGCTCTGTTTAATGATCTATCATAAATCTAGACAGTCAGGGCCAAGCAAACCCCATATTTAAAGTGACAGTGACTAATTTACCAGCCAGAGATACAAATTTTTAAACAGAAAGTAGCTGGAAATATTTCATATAATCATGTTTCATGAATTATTCAAGTGTGAGCTGGAGTCCAATATAATTTCAAATACTGAGGAACTGGGGAAAGCCAGGCATATGCAGGTTACATAGTGTCAAGTCAGCACTGCTGCATCCAGCTGGCTCCAGTAGTCTTTTCTTAGCCTTTCCAAGTCTCTGACACAATTAGGACCATTTGTCACTCCTAATAGTTATATTTAACAAATCAATATCACTTTGGAAAACAAGGGAGCCAGTATCTTAGAACCACCTATTTGCATTAAGTCCCCGGGATGCTTTTATACATCAGACTGAAAGCCACAGGGTAGCTTTTAGTCATTTTATGTATCTTCTAGCAGAAGGGACACCTGCCACAGAAACCAAGGCAGGAAGAACTACTTCCCTTGTTGTCTAAAGATCATAAAACATAATTGAACTGAAACCATGCAGTTCTAAGCAGAGTAAGACTTTAAAGGTCATGCAAGAAAAAACGGCTAAATTCCGCTCTCAATTAAACTGATGTAAATCCACTGCCTTTGAAGAGTGGAGAGGCTCAAAGTTTATGTGCCCTCATGCTTCATGGCCAAGGCAGCCTACAGCTAGTGAGGATACTTCCCCTGTGGGCAGATAATCCCATCGGTGCCTACTGCAGGGATTCTTGTACCTTCTTCTGAAGCACTTGGCACTGGGCCACTGACAGAGACCAGGATACTGGGCTAGATGGTCTGGCAGCCTGATCTGATTATCTGGCAATTCCTACACACACTGCTGTAGCTCAGGGACAAAGACCAGTGTGTGAGGTATGTAACAATGGTCTCAGAGAAAATATGGATAAACGGAGAAGCTGAGCATGTGATAGGTCTGAAGGAAAGCCAAATGATCAACTTAAGGATTCTCATTAAAGCACATCTCCATAACATCAGCACAAGTTACTGCCCCACTTTGTGCCTCAGTTTCCCCATCTGTAAAATGGAGGTAATGCTACTTACCCTCCACAGTTTTACATCCAGAGTTCTATGGTTGCAAAGCGTACAGCTTGTGCTCTGTATTTATTGTCATTATTCCTCACATTTGCACATACAAGGAAGACCACCCAATGGAGGTTCTCACCCTCTTCTTCACATCCTTTTACATCAAGGGTCAGACTCCATGTGGAGCGGGGGTGATTACTAATCCTTCAGGGAAACATCCACACAAAGGGCTGCGTTTTGTGCCATGATCTGCGACAGAAGCAAGTTCTCCCATCCTGAGCCCTCCACGGTGAGCACTTAACATCACAAAGCAGCACCCCCCCCACCCAATAATGAGATTGGCTAAAAAACCACGAGATTTCAAAATATAATAAACCCTGGATTCTTTTTATTTGTCTGCTGGTTTCTGAGCCTTTAGGGCTCACATTTTGAAGCCTTTCAATTCTCAGCAAAAACTGGGGTTAAAATGTTCCTTTTTTAAAAAATGGAAGCATATTCACATGACTCCAAGAGCTGAGGCCTTAAGCAAACACCAAGTATCATGAGAGCTATCAGTACTGCAAGACGAAAAGAACTGCAGAGGAGAAGTCTCTTGCATCAGCAGAGGCGAGGCTGTGTGAAGGGTCAGAGAGGAGAGTGGTGTTGGATAAGCAACGGGAGCTGAAAAGGAAGTAGAGACCAGGCCCAGGATATAGATTTGAGCAAATCCACTGAAACTTTTAAAAACAAAGAGGGATGTTTTTAAATGGATCCTGAAATCAATGAGAAGCCAGTGCAGCTGCTTAGGGACGGGGTGATGAGGTCACATTATCAGCATGTACTAGGGCTGCGTCCAACTCAGCTGATTCCTTTGCACTTTTGTGAACCATATGTCTAAGTATCCCGTGGCTGGGTTTTGTTTCATTGTTCCCTGGGTTGCCTTACAGATAGCGTTTCTCTTTTTCATTAGAACACAACAGGAGAGGGAGGGTGTCTCCACTCGGCTAGCCGGAGATCCGTCTTCCCACTGTTGCTAATAAATCAGCCAACCCTCAAACCACAAAATTTGAAGCCTAGCTTGAGTCTCTATTCGGTGAAAGCCAAGGAGACTGACTCAGCATGCCGTTGTGAAATGGGACAGGCAGGTCAAGTCTGAGGTCAAGAAACCATGCAGACATTGTCTGGATCAAGTGCAGTTTAATGACTACAGTACGAACTTCAGTGGGATATTTGCACACGCTATCCTGTTTACAGATCAGATATTATTACTGGAGAAAGATCATGTTCACTGGTAGATGGGTGAGCAATAATCAAGATGCGAGTACCACGCACTGTGGAAGTCACAACCTTCTATCTGTTTTCCCACCTGGGTCACTGTGGTATTTGAGTACAGACAGATCTATCTGGTTCTGCTCCTGATTACCCTGTTGTAAATCAGGAGTACCGCCACTGAATTCAGTGCTATTACATCTAACTGATGCCAGTGTAATCGAGGGCAGGATATGGCCTTCAGTCTGTATTTCCCACACTTTCCCCCTGTAATGCTGTGACAGCCTGCATGGAGAATTTGTAATTTATTTATTAATTGCCATTGAAGGGCAGTTACTGGAGCAAAGTTGTTGTAAAGAGAGAGGGCTGGATCCTCGTGTGTAAATCAGTGAAATTCCTTTGGCTACAGTGGACCTCAGGGATTTGGCCCTGTGGGTTTACATTACATTGCAGGTGTAATTACATTACATTGAAGGTGATAAGATGGGTGGTCATTCTGGTTTCTGGTAGAAGGGAATTCCACCGCTGTGGGTCAGCTGCCAAAAAAAAGCCGATCTCCCTCCGTCCCTCCACCACCACTTGTGCATCTTACCCTGTGCACAGCTGACTGCAGCATCCCTGACGAATGCAGCTGGTGAGGTAGGTTGCAGTCATGCAGTGAGTGGCAGTTCCTGAGACAGCTGCCCGAAGTGGCCTCTCAGCGATGGCAGTGCAGATGGCAGATAGATCTCTTGCATTCAGAACATCCTCGAGATGGCATTTGAGAGAGCTGTGAATTCTGAAGCAGCTCTCTCACTGTTTGCCCTGTTCCAGCGAGCTGGCTCCCCAAGGTTTTATGACAAGAAAACCCAAACACCACCAGCTGCCCTATCAGAGAGATAGGACAGAGAGGCAAGGTAGGTGAGGTAATAGCTTTTAGTGGATCCCCTTCTGGTGGTGGAAAGGACAAGCTTTTGAGCTACACAGAGCTCTTCCACAGGTCACCTGAGAACTGACATGCGGAAGTAGTTCCTGGCAACTGAAGAGTTAATAGAACATGCAGCAATCAGTGATCGCTATCCCATTTCTGTTCTGCCCAAGGAATAAGGGAAGCACTTTCCTATTACTGTCTGCTCCTGGCTATTTAAAAGCTAACCCTGCTGTATGCATCACGTTGCCTTCCAGTTATAAAATACAAACATGAAGTGATGCCTAAACAATCGCTCACCAACCGCCAGTTCTAGACTTGGCACTTTCTCCTCGATGTTACCTGTCTTGTTAAATCGATGCACGAGTTTAGTGTCATGAAAGCTAGAGAACAGAACTGGCTGGACCCGGGCACGGTGCAGGTCAAGACTGCCCCATGCAGTTCTGCAAAGGCATCCTTTGAAAGAGCCCTTCCAAACCCACACCCCTACAGTTCTTGGTCCTGACCTACAGCCCCCTTTTGCTATTCCGGACCTAGGCTCCCCACACGGCACTGCCAGTGCCCCTCAATCCTTACCTGCAGCACCCCTTGCTATTCCTGTTCTGCGTGTCCGTACACTGCTCTGCCAATGCCCCTCAGTCTTGGCCTGCTGCACCTGCCTGTTAGTCTATTTTATGCCCCCTTCCGCACACACAAACACAGCTCTCAGAGCATCTCCATGGTGGACTGTGATATGTTCCCCCCCTTCAGCACACACCGTTCTGCCATCGTACCACTGTCCTGCCTTTCAGCACCCTCTGCTAGTCCCGTCCAAGGCTCCTTCCCGCAGCTTTGCCAGGGCCTCTCAGTCACAATCTGCAGCACTGTCTTCTGTTTCAGTTCTGCCCCTCCAGCTTTGCTAAAGCATCTCAGCCCTGGCCTGCAGCCCCCTCGGTTCATTCAGTCCTGGGCCCTCGGTAAGCACAGAGTATCCGTCATGCAGTTGAGATCAGCCAAGGCGCTCAAGCTGACAGTCCCCTGATTCCAGGGTGCTCCCAGCCCAGAAATGGCCTAGGTTGGCCGAGGTTCACCCAGACTTTCCCCTGAGAAGGTGGGTGGGGTTCTTCTCTGAGGAGGCAGGATGTGGGAGTGTAAGTTGGGTTGCACACGTTAATTGACACCGAATTGGTTCCTTGGTCGTTTCTTGTCTGGTTGAGGTCACTGTGTTGTCTCTGTACCTCAAAAACAGGCAAACACCTGTTATAAAGCTAAAAAATAATTCAGCGCAGCACTGGGCGGTGGTTTCCTGTGAAACAGTAGAACAGGGACGGGGGTGAAGTAAGGGCTTGACTACATGGCAAGCTACCATGGAGCAAGCCAGCGTGTGACTCGCCAGCACACCAGCCTGGTGCTCAGGGAGGTCCCGTGTGGACACTGCTATCGTGCACTGGATGTCCCAGCATGTGGACTCGCAGCTTACTGGAGCTGTGTCCACAGGGGAGGTTACTGCGCGGCAGGCTGGTGCTCTGCCGATTCACACCCTGGCTCGCAGCACAGTAACTGGGAGTGTACTCAAGCCCTTAGTCAACTCCTTTGCAACCCAGATCAAGCACGGAACCAGGGTCTCTAGGCAGTGGGGTTGGGGGCTGATTGACAAACACACTGTACCACCTAGTTATCCAAACCTTCCCTGCCTTACTCATGTTGAATCGTACCTTATTCCGCATATTGTCCTATGGAAGTAGGTGCTATTCTGTGGGAGCAAAGGCAGCAGACCAGGGCCCAGAGGGAACCTCCCGTACACATTCTCCTCATCTGTTAAACGCGGGCAGCTAACAAACAGGAAATAAAACACAGGCGCTGCCCCAGACAAAACAAGAGAGACATGCTGAGCCCCCGACAAGCAGTTGAAGGTTATCAAAGCCCTGGAGTTTTGCTTTTTGTTATTGGCTGGATGCTCAGTGTCTTCTAACATAGGGTGGCTAAGGCTGATTAGCTCAGCAGAAGGAGAGCACACATGGCTACAAACGCTGATGCATTATAACCAGTCACTCCATTGTCTTATCTATCCATCTGGCACAGGGGGTGTTTAGTTTGTCGGTACAGGCCTGTTTGTCACTGCTCCGTATCTAGTGTTCTAGGCCCTGGTGGGAGATCACATCTGTGAAGCAGGCAGGTTTTGACGAAGGCCATGTGTATGCTACCACTTATGTTGGCAAAACTTATGTTGCTCAGGGGTGTGAAAAAACACTCCACTGAGCAACCTAATTTTGTCGGCATAAGTGGTAGTGTAAGAGCTTCTCTTGCCGGTATAGCTCTCGCCACTTGTTGGGGGTGGTTTTATTATGTCGTTGGGCGAGCTCTCTCCCATCGACATAGAGCGGCTACATGAGCGATCTTACGGTGGCACAGCTGCATCGGTACTGCCAGGCCACTGTAAGCTCTCTAGTGCAGACATAGCCTAAGATTCCCAATGGACTGAAATAACAGTGCCTTAAACCTGGCATCCTTCGTTAGCTGATAGCTGTCCCTGGATCCCAAAGCACTGCACACGTGACAGGTTTGCTCCTGTAAACTGGTGGCTTGGCCCATTGGGGCCTGACTTTGCTGCCAGTGAATTTAATGGGAAATTTACCATTGGCTTTGCTGGGAGCAGGAGGATGTGGTGGAAGGGGCTGGAGCGTGGTACGTGCCACCTTGATGGACCAGATGTGGGGTTTTAAGGACTATATGCTTTGGGGTGGAGGGTGGGGGAGTGATAAATGGACCATGTTTTGGGACTCTCCTTACAGATTATTTGCACTATGTTTTTGTAATAATGTGGCCCCAAAGAGGGGTGTTATCGAGGCAAGAGAGCCTGTGGTGGAGTCCTTAGGGGGCCAAGAGAGGAAATGGGACAACAGCCCCAGCAAGAGGGTGCCCAACCACAAGGGGGTGCTTGGGGATGAAGGGGAATCACTAACAGACTGGGTCGATACCGGTGGCGTTGGAATCCAGAGTTCCACAAGGCCTGGCTGCTCCAAATTACTAACCCCCCCCCCCTCCGATCGACTAAGGAGAAATACAGGAAACAAAGAAGGGCTGTTCCTAATCAATAATCATCTGAGACTCCTAATGCATCCCTCTCAGACTGCTGAAAGTAATGGTCTGTATCTGATCCCCAGATCAAAGATACAGTGTGTTTTAGAGAGTGAAGAATTTCCCAGACGTTCAAAAGGTCAATAAAGACAAGCAAACTGTGGACAGTAGCCTGTATTGCACTAGATTCTACGGGCCAGCTCAGATTACGGTGTAGAACAATCAACGCTAGCAGCATGCCCGACAGCTGAATTGGATGAGTAGACTGGGCTGGGTGGCAAGTGGAACCAGCAACCTAAAGAATTCCTGATCCCAATCTATCAGATTATTATTAACAATTTGTATCACAGTAACAATCTGGAATGAGCCCCATTGGGCTAGGTGCTGCATATTAAAAGACAGTTCCTGCCCTAGAAAGCTGATAATCAAGTGTCCTGAGCCTGCAAATACCCCTTGGAACTCAGTGGGGCTATTCATGTACTGAATGTTATGTGTGTGTTTGTGAGATCGGGTCCTAAACAGACAAGAGACAGCAGCTGAATGGAACACAATGAAGGGTAGGGGGGGGGGGGGGAAGAGAAGTGTAGCAGGAACACAAGGCTGCATAGATTAGCTGTGCGCACAGCTTGGAGGCTTGAAGGCAGTTTTTCAAATGAAATAAATGAGCAAGAGATTTTAGTGACTCTGCTCCTGTGTGTGTTAAGCACGGGTTGTTATTTAGCACCTACCCCCTGGTGTCTAAGTGCTGCACGGAGCTAAAGAGCTCTTCTTCCTCCAGGGCCGAGTAGGGGCATGGTGTGTGTGAAGGTGTTTTGTTTACTAATCTTCGTTGCTGGGGGGAAAGCTGCACTGAATAAGAAGCTCTGAACACGGTCAGGCTTGGGTGCAGTCCAGTGCACAGGAGCCTGGTGACCAGAATGCTCTGTCCCCGGTGCTTGAGTCAGAACCCAGGGCTTCCCTGCTGCCTGGGTTCCCCCAATCCAGTCCACGTTGCAACAGCTGACTACCATTACTGTTTCATGTGCTGTGTGCTGGGTAATAGCATGAGAGGGCTCCATGCTTGTAAAACTAAACTGGCTCTTTATTAAAAGAACTATTTACAGAGCTGCTACAACGGCAGCTAGCATTCCAGCCATGTCCATACAGACTGACTTCCTGGTGCCTCCTCTAAGCTCTTCCCCCTCCAACCTGAGCTTCTCTCTCCAAGTTCCACGGAGGTTGCTACAGTTACCTTCTGCTACTTATCACCTTGGGTCCCGTGTGTGCATAGAGCAGATATCACAACTGGCAACTACATTGGCAGTTTCAACAGGATTGCAAGGGGCATGGACATTAAATTACCTTCTCAGGTCCTGGAGGGGTCCCTCTGGCCCAGGGGAGAGGCATGTCCGGGCTCTGATAGGGTGATGGGGAATTAGAGTAGATGGGGATAGTGAGATCTTGTGGTTTGCTTTGTTTATCTGTGTTATTTACAGTGCATTCTCTTGGGAGAAGAGACCTTGACTTCCTGCGTGTCTGTAAAACACAGAGCACAGCAGTACTGCTCTATAAATAACCTGAATGGGCATTAAACTGGCAAGCCGGAGGGGAAAGGCTCCCTATCCCATTACCAGTCCCACACCCAGCCCTCTTTTCTGGCTCTGACATGCTCTCATTGCAAGCGCAGCGTCCTCACTCACAGCAACATTATCATAGATCACTGGCTCCACAGTTAAGAAAAACACTCCAAAAATAGTCCCGAGGTCAGCGTCTTCTTCCCAACAGAATGCCGACATTCACCTGCATCAGCACATTTTGTCCAGGGTCCTTTGCAGCCTTTGCCTGTCTGAATCTTACCAGGGGTCTATCAGTAATAAGCCTTTGTACAAATCTTTGTATCTTCAAAACGCTGGATAGACAGGGCTAGGGTCACAAAGGTAGACAGGCACCTGCGTCCAACGTTTAGGCCCCACAGACGTTCTAAACACCCCCCCGTAGGCACCCAAATCTGCATAGGGCACCCAAGTTTCCACCAGCAGACCTGCACAAGTTCTGATACCCCGCACTCAAGCTAGACTCTGGTGGGGATTCCCACCTCGTTGTTGCCCTGCCTGTCTCCCCAAGCACGCTCTGAGCACGCCTACAGGACTGGGGCCTGCACAAAAGATGGGAATTTTTTGATGTGGGTGTTTGTGTCCAGAATACCCAAGAGGCCAGTGGTTAGAGCACTCCCCTGGGATGCGGGCAGTGGTGAGCTGGAGCCGGGGACAACCTTGCGGGACAACCAGTTCTAAAAGGGCTTCTAAATTTAACAACCGGCCAAAAGTGGCTCCTTAGGTGCCGACTCCGTGGGTGCTCTGGGGCTGGAGCACCCACGGGGAAAATTTGGTGGGTGCAGAGCACCCACCAGCAGCTCCCCTCCCCACCCCACCCCCGGCCCTGGCTCACCTCCGCTCCGCCTCCGCCTCCTCCCTTGAACGCGCCGCCCCGCTCTGCTTGTCCGCCCCCCCAGGCTTCCCGCGAATCAGCTGTTCGCGTGGGAACCGGGGGGGTTGGGGGGGGAAGGGGCTGAGAATCAAGCAGTGGCTTCGTGCTCAGGCCCGCGGAGGCGGAGGCGGAGGTGGAGGTGAGCTGGGGTGGGTGGGGGGCGCGAGGAGGGCCGCCCGCACTGCAGCAGGTAACCCAGGGGGGCGCGCAAGCCAGGGGCGGGGGGTGGAGAAGCAGAGCAGAGCGGTGCGTTCAGGGGAGGAGGTGAGCTGGGGCTGGGCGCGGGGTGGGGAGCTGCCAGTGGGTGCTGCACCCACCAAATTTTCCCTGTGGGTGCTCCAGCACCAGAGCACCCATAGAGTCGGTGCCTAAGGCACCACTTTTGATGTGATCAGTGGGGGGAGCAGCCGCTCCCCCTGCTCCCACCCTAGCTACGTTACCCTGCCCCTAGGAGCCAGAGGGACCTGCCGGATGCTTTCCGGGAGCTGCCCCAGGTAAGCACCGTCGGGATTCCCCACCTCGCCCCCGGCAGGTCCCTCTGGCTCTTAGGGGCTTGGTGGGCTCCCACTATGGTGGCCCACGAGACCCTTCTGCCCTGTTCTGGGGGCAGTCAGGGGACAGGGGAGGGGAGTGGATGGGGCAGAGGTCGGGGAGGGCATCAAGGAACGCTGGGGGTTGGATGGGGCAGGAGTCCCCGGGGTCAGGGGTGGGCCACGACCCCTTCGTGGGGTGAGGAGGGAACCAGTTGTTAAGATTTTGGCAGCTCATCACTGGATGCGGGGTACCCAACTTCAAATCCCTGCCCTGCTGGATTTGAAGCAGGACTTTGAATTCAGCTCTCCCACATCCCAGGTGAGTGCCTACAACGAGGTGTGTGTGTCTGCCTGCCTGTGACCTAGTCAGTGAGGGGAAGTCGTACATTGGGTTGTAAGACTTTCCTGTCTGAATGCATTGATTTAGCTGTATAGGGGCCTGAGGGAAGAGCAATCACGAAGATGACAAGAGTCCCAGATAAGAATGCCCCACCACACACTTGAAAGATAATGGGCAGAGCTTTGAGGACCTTACATCCTTTTTCCAAAAAGTTGCAAGCCTTGTTCTGCCAAGGTAGGGGAACTAGTAGATCAAAGGTCTATAAACAGTTAAAAAACAACTTGGTCTGGGGGAGGGGGAAAGGAAGAGGGGGTGATCAAAAGGACTAAGCAGCTTTTAAAGGCATCTCTCCCTGAGGCTGAAGAAAAAGTTTTTGTGAGGTAGGGAACCAGCTATGCCAGCCAGACCCTAGAGGTCATGGTGGGAGGGGAGGGGTCTATAGGAAGCTTAGACCTACCAGAATCCCATGTAGAAGATGGTTAGACACCCGGTGAGCTAGACATGCATACGGCCATCCCTGAGGGGGTCCACGAGCATGTGGTCGAGGTGCCAGTTGATAATAATGTACTTGAACTTTCAGAACACCTTTGACAAGGTCCCACACCAAAGGCTCGTAAGCAAAGTAAGCTGTCATGAGATAAGAGGGAAGGTCCTCTCATGGATTAACAACTGGTTAAAAGATAGGAAACAAAGAGTAGGAATAAAGAGTCAGTTTTCACAGTGGAGAGAGGTAAATAGCGGAGTCCACCAAGGATCTGTCCTAGACCTGTGCTGTTCAAAATATTCATAATTATGAGCTGGAAAAAGGGGTAAACAGTGAGGTGGCAAAGTTTGCAGACTATACAAAATTACTCAAGATGGCTAAGTCCAGAGCAGACTGCGAAGTTACAAAGGGATCCCACTAAACTGGGTGACTGGGCAACAACATGGCAGATGAAATTCAATGTTGATAAACTCAAAGCAATGCACATTGGAAAACATCATCCCAACTATACATAGAAACTGATGGGGGTCTCAATTTTTAGCTGTTACCACTCCAGAAAGAGATCTTGGAGTCACTGTGGAGAGTTCTCTGAAAACATCCACTCAATGTGCAGCAGCAGACAAAAAAGCGAAGAGAATATTGGGGCCACTAGGAAAGGGATAGATAATAAGACAGAAAATATCATGTTGCCTTTATACAAATCCATGGTACGCCCACACCTTGAATCCTGCATGCAGTTCTGGTTGCCCCTTAAAAAAAATATATATATATATATATATATATATTAGAATTGGGAAAGATACAGAGAAGGGCAACAAAAATGAATAGGGGTATGGAATAGTTGCCGTATAAGGAGAGATTAATAAGACTGGGACCGTCCAGCTTGGAAAAGAGACAACTAAAGGGGGATATGATGGAGGTCTATACAATCATGAATGATGTGAAGAAAGTGAATAAGGAAGTATTAGTTATCCCTTCACATAACACAAGAACCAGGGGTCACCCAGGGCGGAAAGGACGTGATTGGTTGAACTTGGTTGAACCAGCTTTATGCTGAAGAAATAACACCAATGTCCTGAGGCAAAGGGAAAGAAATCCTGTGACTGGAGAGAGCTTTTTGGTGCAGTGTAGTAGGGTACAATATAGGAGTAACTGGCTGACATTCTCTGGCCTGTGATATACAGGGGCTCAGTCTCAGTGATCTCATAATCCCTTGGGCCTTAAAATTTATGGATCTATGAAAGATGCATTATCACATCCTACCTAACAGCCACGATCCCCTTCAGGGCAGAGTAACACCTGTTCCTTCAGCTCAACCTTCCCCGCAAACAGCAAAGGCGGAGAGGGAAAAGGCATCCAAAAATCGCTGCTGCCTCAGGGGGAAGCAGGGAGGAATGTAGACTTCAGGGCTACCATGGCTGTGACTTTCTTTGTAAGGCACTTGGACAGAGAATGGCAATGGTGCCTGCTCCACCTATGCCAGTCTGTGGCCAGGTGCCTGATCCCTGACTCCGCTGGAATCCTCTCTCGGGAAGTAGCTGCGTCCTTATGATCACTTAATCTTTGGTTTCTAAACCGAGATTACAATCCAAACTGCCCAGTGTGACGAGGGCAGCTGGATTAGAAACTCACTGCCTAACCCAAACTACCCTCAAACACTGACGGCCTGCCTCCACCTCTGATGTGTGGTGCAGAGTCCAGGCACTGGGACAGTCCCATTAACAATCCCTGGGAGTACCCCGGTCTTCCTGAGAGTCCCGATCCTGCAATGACTGCAACAGAGATCTGCCCAGGTGTCACTGCAAGTTCAGAGCCTAAATAATTAGTTTCTAACTGGTGCTCTAAACTTGCTTTGGAGATGCCTCCAGGCTCTGTTTTAGATCCCTGAGGTCCAAAGGCTGTTGTAGCAGAACCCAAAGGCCCTCTTGAGCAAGACCTCAAATCAGGATTTGGGTACAGGAGGGTAAAAGGACACTTGCCTAGCCGCATACCTCAAGCATCTACAGCTGGAGGAATTATCCCCAACATAGGCAGTCAGAGACTCTTAATGACCTGGAGAATGGGAGAAGAAAGTGAGACCAAAAACCTAGGGGAAGGAGAGGAAGAAGGAATCTGAAGGAGAGAGAGGGAACCGGAGAGAGGCAGAATCGGAAAGGAAGTTGACCTGAGGGTGATCGATCATTAATTGGTAAAAGAACAGTTGCCTGCAAGAGAAAATAAGAAGCACTGAATGTTATATGCAGAAGGAAGGAAGCAATCAGAAGCAGAAGGGACAGGGATAGCTACACTCGAACAACACAAGGGAAAGAAGAAAAACAAGGAAACACAGGCAAACCCCTACAGTCATTCTTTGACTGGAAGTTTGATGCACTACATAGTGGGTGTGTGAGTGTGCACACCGGCCACAGCCATGCTATGCTCAGTTGCTGCTTGGGGGTGGGGTGGTAAAGATGATTTTATGTCATCCCCCCGCCATTGATCTTGATCCCAGCAAGGGCCTGTTTTGGCCCCTGATGCCATCTAGAGCAGCCGCAAGGCTGCTCTAAGTTGCACTGGCTGGTAAGAGCCCCCAAGCTGCCATGTTACTAGACAGGGATCACTGGAGTGCACACATGCTCTTATTACACACTATGTCAGGTACGGAGTGGCTATGCTGTCTCTGCTCCACCTGGGGGATTCCCCTACAGCACAGGGAATCCCGAGCAAGCTGGTTGGGCCATTTTTCTTCCCACTTTGTGCTGCCAGTGGTACAAAGCAGGCGGCATAGGGAGGGGCAGGATCTGTCTTCACGTTCTATATGCGAGCACTTATATTTGCGTTTTAGGGTGGACGGAAAATTCATTTCCCAGCGTGAGCCTAATGGGAAATACGTGAGCGTGTTCAGAGGACTCCAATTAGTCTTAATCCACCTCCGTGCCTACAAGCCTCCAAAGGGTTTGCTAAAGCAGAAAAATGGACCTGATTTGTGTATTCGAGCAGTTGAAGCCATGGGAAGAAAAAATCCCCATGAATTTTCATGTGCATTTTATCTGCTGGAGCTTTTCCACAGGTTGCTGAGCCAGGAGCTGATGTATATCAGTAAATAAGAGAGCTGCTTCAAAATAAGGCCAAAATTTGTCATCTGCCTATGCACAAAAGAAATAACAAAGGAGACCCCTTTCAGAGGTGAGAATGCAGCCCAAACCATTCCTTTTGGTTGCTGGAGTCTGTCCCATTCTTTTGTCTTTAAACTGAGTAAGGTTAAAAGTCTATTTTATTTAAGTTTGCAGGAGGGAGAAAAGGGTTCTTCATAAAAGATGTCGTTGCCAGGAGGGATAGCCCAGAAAAATTACGCTGGGCTTGGGGCCAGAAACGTCCTGCTAATGTAAGCAATGTGGCCTTTAATAGCAGGGGGTGGAAAATGAGGTCTAGGAAATATCCTTTTATGAGTTTTTATTTCTGTCACTTCATGGCCGTTGCAGAACTGAGCAGGGATCTCATCTTGCAGCAGCAAGAGGGAAGGAAAGTGAGTGAGCCAAAGTTTTGGAGGTTTCCAAAAGTCAAAGGGAAATCAACATGACTTACAATGCAGTTTTTACCTGTGTTCTGAACCCTCCTGTGTAGTCAGCTGGAATGGTTGGGGCTGGGTAACAGGCTACAGAGCCTTGGATCTGAATGGTGTCTGTTTGTGACTGAGGCACAGAGGCTCAAATCCTCAAAGGCACTTGGATGCTTGACCGCCATTGAGTTAAAGGAGAGTAGGCCCCTGTAAATCTTTCGTGGATCTGGGCCATAGTCTCCAAAAGTCAGCTCCGTCTAAAGGCTGTTTGGAAGTCCCTGGAAAATAAAGTGAGGTTTTTAGCCTTGATCAGTTTCTTAGTGGCTGGGTGTCCATGCCACCACTGCAGCTGGCAACCTCATTGGCAGACTCCAAAGAGAGGTCAAGAAATGAAGAGAGAAACCTCGTATTACCTGTAGGTTGTGATTAATTCAAAGCCAGGTGGGAGGCAGGGCAAGCTGTGGGGACTTGCATTGGCATTACCTTGCTGTGTGTTTTTTGCGGACTGAGGACTCCAGTCTCTGGCGGCTTAGCAGTCACATGTTTTAAAAACCCTCTGGCAATACATATCTGGAGAGAGCACGCTGGGACCCACGCGGTTTGGATACCTCCTCAGCAGGAATGGTTCAGGATTTCTTGCCACATCAATGGATTGTGTCCTGTAGGGAACAATCTTGCATTGACCCCCAGGGAAATGGACTAGCTGGGACCCAACAGATCTTGTCTGTCTTTATTTGCTATCATTCATAGTTGGCGAAAGGACAGAAAACACACCCCACATTCCTGGCTCTGATTTAATTTCACACAGCGGTTACCCAGTCTGGCGTGCAGAAACCCACAGCTGGACATGGTGGGATAGATCCATTTGTTTTGTTTCCTGTACTAGATCAGTGCCATGGGATAAGGGGTATATCTCCACAGGGATAAAAGACCTGGAGCACCCTGCAACTGGCCTGGGTCAGCTGACTCAGGCTCAAAGGGCTTGGGCTTGCAGGGCTAAAAATTGTTGTGTAGACACTTGGGCTGGAGCCTGAGCCCTGGGTCCCTCCGCCCTCGCAGGATCCTTGAGTTCAGGCGCCAGCCCAAGCCCAGAGCACAAGCCCTGCGAGCCTGAGTCAGCTCACTCAGGCCAGCCAGGGGGTTTTAATGCCTGTGTAGTCATATCCAAAGAGGCATCCTCCTAACCACAGCATAACCTGGACAAATTCCAGCGATAGAAGTCCTGTTCTCTCTACCTTAATTCTGGCATTTCCTAACTCTTGACCACTTGACTATGCTACCTTAGTAAAATTTTTTAAGGTAGTCTTGTAGACAGGAATTTCCTAAGATTTTTTTTTTTAAAAAAAAGGAAAAAACCCCAAATTCTCTTATTTATAACACCATCTCATTGTTAACCCCATAGCATCAGGGTTTGAACCCTGAATCTTCAGCACAGACGTCTGCCACTGGAGCTACAGGACTAAAAACAGGGGCTGGCAGCAGCTTCAATTTGTTATGTGAACCAGCTACCAGAGGAGAACATAACAAACTGAAGCACAGGGTTACCTATGCTTTAATAGCTCCATTTTACAGGCAGCATAGCCAAACACAGAGACACGGCAGGCTCTTTCTGACAGACATGGGATTTAGGCCTGCTATATTACAGGGCTGGGCTCTGTTCCCAGTTTGTGGAACATTTCATTGTGATATGCAGCACTGCTTAACTGTAAGAGGAACAGAATTATTTACAGCAGTCAGTAGAAGAAGTGAGTCTAGAATGTATGGTCTCCTGATTCCCAGCACAGCGCACATTCCTCCGGGTCAAAGTATATTTTGATGGGGGAAAGCAGCCGTCATCACCGTTATTTTGTCTGTGTCTTATCCAGACCATGAGCTCTGTGTGAAATGCTGAAGTGAGGCATCGTTTGGTTTGTGCAGCACCCTAGCACAATGGGGTAGTAGTCCATGACTGGGAATCCCAAGTGCTCTTGATAATACAGATACATAATAAATAATAGTGATAATTAATGACCACAAGGTGATAGAATGCTGAGGGGTTTGGGGGCCACAAACAAACCGTACTGTTCAAACCTCAGATGGGAAATGATGATTTTTTTTTTGACAATTTGTAGCTTAGCCATATCTGAAAGGATTTTCATGAAACCAGTTGTCATGGTTACTAGGCTAGCTGCACCACTCTCTCTTTTCTTGGGGTCCCACTGAGTGCACCCCCACAGGTGTCAGGCCTTGGGCCTTCATTTCTCCTGGGATAGAATGCTGCAGTTTGCCAGTTCTTAGGCCAAGACCTGGTACCAGCTCTCTGGGTAGTAACCATGGCTGGTGCAGCAGGTCCAGCTGGGGTTTGGACCCTGCAGGAGTTTCTCTTCAGAGCAGCAGCTGGTTAAAGTCAGTCAAGCAATTACTTCAACACAAAACATGATTTATTCTTTCACCCAAGGATACTGAGTATTCAGGGCAAGGTACAGAACAAGAGCCCTACATGCATATAGCTTTACCTATACTGGCCCTCTCTCTTTGTAGCTCAGGTGGGGCCAGTTATTCCCCATCTTACAGTTGGGTGCACTTCTTGGAGCATGCTCCCTAGTCTTCCCAGCCTGTCAGCTTTTCCCACTGGCAGCCTCTGCTAGGGTAATGCAAACAGACTGCGATTGTCGTCAGCTGGGATCAAACCTGGGACCTCTGGGGCTTAATGCATGAGTCTCTACTATATGAGCGAAAAGACAAATCTCACTTAGCCAAGGCTATAGCAGGCTCATCACTCTCTAGCTACCACTAGAGGGGGACAGAGTGCCACACCAAGCAGGCATGGATTACGCTGGCTCACCTAGCCCCGCCTCCTTCTAGGATCCTTGAGCTCCTTGGAGCCTCGGGAAGAGTACCCCATTCTAGCCTGGATGGAGCCCTCTAGGTGACTTCTCTCCTCAGCTGATGGCCCAGCCATTGTTATCACAGTTCCTTTGAAGCTGTGCACCTAGGGCTCTCGATGTCACTGCATAACTCTCCTGCGTGGTTCTTTAACAACCCCTGTACAGCTTCCTCTAATTCATCTCTATGGATTCAGACAGGCAGCAGTACACAATTGAACAGGGAAACCAAGTCACAGATAATATAAATAACACATTCAGACACTTTCCCAGTTTGTCCACACCAGTAAAAGGCGCCTCCCTGACCCCAGAACCATTCCCTGGCCAAATTTCAGACAACTGGTGCAAACCATGGTGGCATTTGAGCTCTTCAAAAAAAGGTTACAAGAAGTGGTTTTTAAATGGAAAGTGTTAGACAAGCTTAATGTATAGGTTACTGCTGCTCTTCCTGTACTGTAGCAAGTCACTTTATTTATAGGCATTTCTGTGCCACTCAGCATTGTGTTGGGGACCTCACAGCTGTTAATGAATTTCGCTTCACCGTATGCTCAGTGAGGCAGGTCAGTAGAGTTGGCCGGGAATTTTCCATCGAAATTTTTTTTCTTTTTAAATGCAACATGCCCTTTCTGTAAAATCAAAATGTTCTGCCCAAAGGTTTCGGCACTGGTGACACTTTTAGATTTTGCCATCAAGAAAATTGAACTGAAATATTTCATTTTGGGTTGGGTTGCCATCAGGCTGTGTTCACCTACCTGCCGGGGTGTTGCATGACCCCCTTCTCTAGAAGGCCGGCTCCCTGAAGTACACCAAGGAACAGATTAATGTGGAACCTGTTGGGGAAAAAATGCTTCTATTCGGGAATGTCAAAAGGCCTCAACATTTCTGAACTGACGTTTTTTGGAATTTCCCATTCCTCACCTTAAATGAAAAATTTAACATTTCATCCCAATTTTCACACAAACAAATTTCAGAACATTGGAATTTCCTGCAAGGTAGACCTGCTCGACTGGTCAGTATTAGCATCTGCACTGTCCAGGAGGGGACACAGACACAGAGAAACTCAGGCCCAAATCTCCAAAAGCGTCCTCTGATTTTGAGATGCTCAACTTGAGACATATTGAGCCTGATATTCAGAAGTGCTGAGCACTAACTGAAGTCACTGTGAGAGCTCAGAACCTCTGACTTTCAGGGCATTTATTTAATGCCTAAATAGGGATTTAGATGCTTAACGTAAGACTCCTTCTTGGTGTTGGTGACTCGTCCCAGGGCACACAGGAGGAGAAAGCCCAGATCACCTAACTCCCGGGCCTGTAGCTTATGCACAAGGCACCAAATCCTCAACTAGTGTAGAGCAACATAGTTCCACTGATACACGCCAGCTGAGGATCTAGCTCAAGTTCCACTTAAATGCCAGTAATATCACTTACCTCGAAAGCCCTCATTTTTCATGCACTCCAATGACAGCAGAAGTCCTTGTGTCCTATCTTTACATTGTCTACAGAGCAGCTTCCTATTTAATTGATAGTTTTATGCCAAAAAGTGTTCGTGGCAGCCAGCCATCAATCACAAGTTTGGTAAAAGTCAATGGGGGTAAACACAGTTCATTCAGAAAATGAGGGCGCAATTAAATCCCCCTTTGTTTAGTGATAGCTGAAACAATAGAAGCCACCACCCCAGGTCAGAGACCAGCACGGAGAGGCCAGAGAAGAAGCTAAGACCATGTCTATACTAGAGACCTTACAGCAGCACAGCTGTATCAGTGCAGCTGTAAGGTCTCCCGTGTAGCCGCCCTATGCCGACGGGAGACAGATCTCCCGTCGGCATAATTAAGCCACCCCAACGAGCGGCAGTAGCTATGTCGGCAGGAGAGTGTCTCCCATCGACATAGCGCTGTCCACACTGGCGCGTCTGTCGGTGTCACTTTTGTCGTGCGGGGTGAGTTACACCGACAAAAGTGCTAGCGTAGATATAGCCTCAGTGAAGTGGTCCGAAGGCTTTCACTGGAGACTGAATGCAAATGCAGGGGCTGGGACATGGATTGCTTTTGCGAGAGAGGAACCAGAAAGCAAGGAGAAAGCGGGGGCCCAGTGGGAAGAGAAGCAGCAGGGAGTGTGGTCCCTACGAGAAAGCCAAAAGACAGAGTTCTGTTTGGGCCAGTACTTACTGGAAAGACTAACTTGGATTTCTGAACAAGAAAACGACCTTCTGTTGTTGTTCCTACTGTGTGCAGGGGCGCGGCGTTTGTGCGCATCCTCTGGAAACAACAGGATTGCACCAAAGAACTTCCCTGACTCCTATCGTCCAGCTCTCCTACTAACGGAACCAACCCAGCAAGGACCCAACTACCGGCTAACGGCTCACGCTAAAAGGGGCAACAAAAGTGATTCTTTTTCATTATAGATTAGATACTCTTTAAATGCAGCTGGTGAGTTGTAATTAGGTGCAGTGCTCAGAATCTCCCCACTGTAATGTTGCAGTTTTGCTGTTTCTAGAAACTGGCCTTTGGGGGGGGGGTCTGTTTATCGTTTTGTACCTGTGTTTTGGAAACAAAATATTTCATGGATCTTAGGGTGTCAACTCCATTTCCTGCATTCAACAAGTGGGTTGAAAAACAAGCTAATGACATAATCCCAGAGAGGGCAAATGCCCTGAACACTGATGTGCATCTCGAGGACTTGGAGCTGATCTCATGCTACCCTGCAGGTGTAATTTTATGCTGAGCTCTACACCCCGGCATATGCTTTATGCCACTGCTTGTAGCAACCCAGTGTAAATTGTCAGCTCAATCGGGAGCAGAGGGAGCTGTGCAATTAGAAGGTAAACAGCTGACAGCGTGCCACAAACGCTTACTAAATAACTCTGACATGCGCTTCCCCTGGATATTTTTCATCCAGGGCAATCTGAGCTGCTTCTGCTGCACCAAGCAAACAAAAAGCTATAAATTTCCCAGAGCCTGGGGCTGGGGGGCTGAGATTACTCATATCAGAGCTGACAATTAATAACGGAGACATGACAAATGACGCTCTCGCCCGGAATAATGTAAAGCACCTGGAGAATATTTAATTAAAACCTGGATCTGCGGCTCCAGGGCCTCTTGAGCCTCAAGCCACTGGAAATGGTAATGCTGTGAGAGCTCCTTGCTGAAAGGGCTAGCAAACTCATCACACTAGTGCGTCTGTGGGGTTAGTGGATGGAGTTTAATTAGTCAGTGGAGGAACAGAAAGCAGGAAATAACTAAGCAGTAATACCCAGGTCCTCAAGGATATTTAGGCACCTAAATCAATGGGAGTTAGGCACTGATCCACCAAGGTATTTAGGCACCTAAATCACACGCGCACACACACACACCCGTAACTTGAGACAGGGGCTTCACTCAGGCTGACTCCCCTGTTAGCAGGTGCTGGGTCCCCTGCATGGAAATTGCCGATTCAGTTAAGTGAGTGCAGCTCAAAAGGATTCCAGGGTTCAGCACAGCGAGGTCCTGCTGGGAAACCCCAGCTTGGAGGGTTTGTCCCGTACGATGGCATTATTTCAGACAGCCAATAAAAGAACCATCCCAGAAACAGGCGTGAGTCTGGGCACTCACTCTGCGTGGGGACGAGGTCAGGACTCAACCTCTGTGCAGAAGTTATTTGTTCTAAATGCACATGACCGGTTGCCCTTCAATGAATCACCCTCTGCACCTTCTCCAAGCAAAGCATCTGGCACAGAGTGAACTGTGCTGCTGGCCCTCCCTCAGCTGCATGATCCTGGGATGCGGATAATTGATGACAGGATGCTTGACAGGAGCTGTCTTCATTTGGGGAGAAGGGGGTGACTGAAGGGATTGCCCAGAGTTCTGGTCTCTCCCCGGCCCCGGATTGAAGTGACTTTAATGCCGATAAAAAGTACCAGTTGGCTTTGATGTCTGATGTAAAGGCTACCACTGGTGATGTCAGTGGGAATTGTGTGTGTGTGTGTGTGTGTGTGTGTGTGTGTGTGTGTGTGTGTTGGGGGAGGGGCTGGCGGGATGGCTACAAAGCTGGGTTCATTTTGCCCCTTGCGGAGGACATCAAGCTGGAATTGATCAATTTAGTCTCTTGAAGACGGAAATACTTTAGCACAGGGGTATCGGGGTGAAACTGAATGCCCTGTGTTGTACAGGAGATCAGCCTAGGTGATCTAATTGTCCCTTTTAGCCTTAAACTCGATGAAACTCGCCAGAGGAAATCTTCCAACAAAACTCTAAGCAAAAGGAACATATGGGTGACATCAAACGAGCGTAGAGGCCTGGAAGGGGTTCCGTTAGCCTGGGGTACCGGCTAAATCTGAAGTGTGGTCACTAAGTAGAACCCTTAGGAGCCTACTGGGAGGTGGAGTTCAGTTAAAGTCAGTCTCTCAGTGCTACGCTTCCATTGGACGGGGTAAAATGGCGGGGCTGTATCTTGAGAGGTGCTGTGCACCCACGCTGCCCACTGATGTCACTAGGAATCAGGGGTCCTGAGCATCTTTGCTGGAGGGGATCAGCCTCATGGACCTGAATGGGAGCTGCTGGCGTTCAGTGCTCCTAGCTTTGGGCCCAGCATGCCGGCTAGTTACAGAGGCTGAGGCTGTCAGTAGTGCTTTGCGTGTGGACGGGGAGATGCGGGCTGGAAGAGCTGTTGATACATCCTCCTTGGATCTGTTCCTTACCTGGTCCCAGGCAAAGTAGCTTGTTTGGCCATTGAAGTAAAACATGGGATTAGTCTTTTTAATTGCTGGAGAACTGGGCCTCCCTGTTCCCCTGCCCCTGGAGCCTTGAACAAAACCAACACATGCTGAGAGTTGCACAGAGGGCTCTCCTTACCAGCCCAGGAGTGCTCTGCAGTCAGGGTCCAAATATTGCAGCTCCCAGGGGACCCCTGCCAAGCTGATGTCTCCTCTTCAGAAGGGTGGCCTGTGAGGTCCCATAGCGTCCCTCAGTATTCCAACAGGGAACATGTCAGCTACCACTGCGTACGCTCTGTCTGCAGAGATGGAGATCTGCATGGTGCCTGAGGGAAATAACCCCTCCCATTATTTCTGATAACTCGAAAACAGAGTGCTCGACTTACCCAGCTTCACCAGCACAGGGCTGGGTCCGGAGGCCTGAGCACTGCTGCCCTTGACCCCTGTGAACTGGCTCCCGTAGCAGGAAGCGGCCATACATCCAGCTTCCCTGTGGAATTCCCTGGTGCGTATCACGGCTCTGCACTGTTCCAGCATGACATTGGGTCTGGAGCAGAGGGTAGGGGGAGGAGCTGTATCCCACATGCCAGAGAACGTCCCCACAATAATTCCTGGAGCAGATATTTTAGAAACACATCCAGTCTTGATTTAAATATTGTCAGTGATGGAGAATCCACCATGACACTTGGTGCATTGTTCCAGTGGGTAATTACCCTCACAGTTGAAAATCTATGCCTTATGTCCAGTGCGAATTTGTCTAGCTTCAACTTCCAGCCATTGGATTGTGTTATATCTCTCTCTGCTAGATTGGAGAGCCCATTAGTAAATATTTGTTCCCCATGTAGATACTGATAGACTGTAATCAAGTCACCCCTTAATCTTCTCTTAGATTGAGCTCTTTGAGTCTATCACTATAAGGCATATTTTCCAATCCTTTAATCATTCTCATGGCTCTTCTGTTAACTTCTCCAACTTATCAACATCCGTCTTGAATTGTGGTCACCAAAACTGGACACAGGATTCCAGCAGCAGTTACACCAGTACCAAATGTGGAGGTAAAATAAACCTCTCTACTCCTACCTGAGGTTCCCATTTATCCACCCAAGGATCACGTTAGCCCTTTTGGTCACAGCATTGCAGAGGAAGAGCGTGGGTGGTGTCAGCCTGTCTCCTGGATAGAAACCACCAATGCAGTTGGCCCAGGAAGCCCTGCTAAAGAAGCTAAGCACTGAATGAGCATGACTGAAACTCCTGTCCCAGGTACCTCCCACCAGCACTAAATTAATTTGCATGTTTATAATTGTGATTGATTGATTGACTGGGGCCAGTTAAATTCAGACTCAGCACCATGAGCGACCTAGGCTGGCTGCAGCTGCTAATCCATTTAGTTCTGTTTATGTAAACTTAAAAAGCAACTTGGAAAGAAGAGAGAGGAGATTCCACTGTCTCCCTCCCCTCTCAGCTCTGCTTGGCCTCCTGCTGCCCCTTTCCCCCCAATCTCCTGTACCTCAGGGACAATTCTGCCCTGCCAGCTGCTGCTGGAGCCAGAGCCAGAATTCCTGCAGAATTCCTGGGATGCACGCACGGCAGTGGTACCCTTGGAAAGAGTGCGACATGATTCATGGCTCCTCTGCTCAGCACAGAGGGACATGCCGCCCCCCCCCCCCACGATGGTACTCTGCACTGTTCTGTATCTGCTTCTGGTGCAGCCAGCAGTAGAGTGCCCATTTTGCACTCCCCTTATGCACTCACATGGGGACTGGCCAGATCCCTAGCTACAGTCAGTGCTTTTTCCTGTGCGGGGCAGTTTGGTGGCTCTCTTCCTCCCCAGCAACTTGCTTGCATTCCCCTAGCGGTGCCTTTGGCTGCTGCAGCACAGTGGCGTTCTAGCTATCACGGCTCTCCGTCACGTTGGGTTCTGGCCCAATCACGTGCAGAACCAAGTCAGAGCTTTTCCACTGGCTCCCATGCTTGGAGCGGTTTAGAGCGCCCTGGGACATCCAGTGCAATGACGGGGTGGGGAGCGCACGTCTCCTGAACTCTCTCCTTGTTGCCAGCCTCCCAAGGGAGCTGGTAGCGGATTGCGTTCAGATCAGTCTTCACTGCTGCCCGACCCAAGAGCTATGGATGTAGGAGAGCCATTCTTTAGGCTCCCTGCGTACGGTGTCTGAGTGCTTGCATCAGCACCTCCTGCTCGTATCAGCACCTCCTGCTATTGCAGAAGGTGTTCCTGAATGACTTCAAACCCCACTAGGGAAGGGTCTCTGTAATGCAGTGGAAATATGATGATGATGATGATGGGCAATCACTTGTTACCGAGTATGATCATCTTCCGTGGGAGTTATGGGTCCTCAGGTGGCTAATAAGGCCAATCCTTGAACCACAAGTTCTATTACAATGAGGGCAGATGTTTTCAGGCTCAGCAGGAGGCTGTTGACCATGACTGGAGACCAGTTTCTCCTTCCTCCTGCACCTCTTGTCCTCTTTGGCTTGTTGGCGAGCAAGTTCAAAATGCAGGGGACCATCACGTAGGACTTCACTCCATTTTAAGCGATCCTGGGCAAGTGTCTCCCAAGTATCAGTGTTAATATTACATTTTTTTAGGTTGTCCTTCAGCAAGTCTTTATAATGCTTCCGTTGTCCACCCATGTTACGGTATGTAACGGTATATGGAAATATACAGCTGTGCGTGCAAAAGACACATCTAGGGCTGATAACATAATGACAAGCTATTCTTACGCAGAGTGTCATTGAATAATCCGCATGACAAGAAGCACAGTGTGAGGGAGACCTGAGCTGTCTGAGCACATCCTGAGTTCTAATCCTGACACTGACTCCCTGTGGCTGTCATGGGCAAGGTACCTAACCTGCGTGTACCTCAGGTCCCCCATCTGTAAAACGGGGATAAGTCTGCACAGAATGGGTCATGAGAGCTAACTGTAATGCATCTTAAGGATGAGGAAGGATTTTTGGCCCCCTTCTGTCTCAGCAGATCTGTCGCCTGTGCATACCTGAGTCCAAACTGCTGGCTTTACTGACCAAGACAGTTGTGTGCTTCTGTTAACTTTGCAAACAGGAGGGGGAGCTGGAGCCTATTCTGGCCCAAGCATCAATGGAATTGCTCACTGAGGTCTAGTTGCAGAATCTGTGTTAATGAGAGAACCCAGCTTGACTCTCAGATCTGACCTTGACAGTTGTGAACAGAGTGTGTTGGATCTGGAGACTGGGAGACATACACTTCCTACGATGCCACTTGGACAGTCTCCTTGGCTCAGACACCCCCCCTAAGGCATGTTCTTATTACAACTGCGCATTCACCACTGCAGGAGACCCAATAACACTGAATAGCTCAGGTTTCAGATAAACCACAAGCACAAATATCTAGGATTAGTATGTGTTTGGCTTTTTTCCCTCATGGCCTATTTTTTTTAATGGGAGTTGAATTATGAGTTATTTATGGGATTGAATTAATGAAATCTGGTCTCCTCTGGGTATTTCCACCATCCAGGAATTGAGTCATTGTGCAAAGACTTCACATTATTTAGCCTCCATAAATGGCATCCTGAGACATTAAAAAGACTGGTCAAAATGTAAGCTACCCCTGCCCTTTCTGACCCTGGATTTTATAGCGCGAAACTGATTAACTTGCTGTTCCAGCGGGGCTCTACTCTGAAAAGGAAATGTGCACACACGATCAGCATAAACACAGGGAATAAAATTAACAGAGCATCACTTTGGCACCTATTTAGAAGACCTAACTGGTTGCACAGTCTTGTGCAGGACCTCTGCAGGATGAGAACATAGTCCGTGGAGCAGATCTGCTGAGTAAGGAGGTGTTAGTCCTACAATCACCTATGTGCAGACTTACCCTGTAAAACTTGCCATTTTTGTGAATGTATCTAGCTCTCCACCTATCACAGTGATGCAGCATCATGTTCTTTACTGTGACAAAGCTCTGTCTTTGTCTCCATGAGTCCCGCGTTTCCTGGTGGATTTTGCTAGCCTCAGGGGCTCACTGTGACCCTCCACGTAACCCTTCTTTCTCTAGAGACAAGAGTCACAGTCTACTGAGCCATTTTCATCATAAGCCAGCGAGGGAGGTGAGGAGAAGCTATCCTCCCTTGCACAGTCTCTGTTGTCTCCCAGTCTCAGTGATTAATCGGGGCGGGGGGGGGGGCAAAAGGGAAGGAGCCTGGGCCCACCCTCTACTCCGGACTCCAGCCCAGGGACCCTAATAGTATCAGCTATGGTAGCTGACCTTTTAGAAACATGACATGTACAATTCCCTGGGCTACTTCCCCAAGCAGCCCCCACTTCCTTAAGCTCCACTTCACCCTTACCTCAGGGCCTCCTTCCTTGTGCCTGATATGGTGTGTACTACTCAGCCTCTCCAACAGCACAACTTCCTCCCACAGCTCCTGACAGCTGCCCCCACCTGACTAACTGGGAGGCTTTTAACTAGTTTCAGCCAGCCCCTGATTGGCTTCAGGTGTCTCAATCAACCTAGCCTTCTCCCTGCCTTCTGGAAAGTTCTTAATTGGCCCCAGGTGTCTTAATTGACCTGGAGCAGCTGCCATTTCACTTATCCTGGTACCAGGGATTTGTTTAGCCTGGAGCTAATATATCTATCTCCCACTACTTTTCTATAGCCTTCTGGCCTTGCCCTGTCACATTACCCACAACATCATTAGTGTGACTTTAAGGTCTATGAACCTCCTGTTGGTTGGTCCAAAAGCAGGGCTTGGCTCTCCTACTTAGAACCAAGATGTCCCTGGAAATTCCGGGCTGGGCAGCTAACCCAAGCCGGTGCAAGCCGTTGTGGAGCGCTGGGTTTATTCTACAGATCACTGGAGCAAGGAAAGTTTCCGGTAGTTCTGAGTAGCCTGGATTTAGAACAAACAGTTTCCATGTTGCTGTCAATGATTCATTTGAGAGGAATCTGGGCTTGACAGGCAAGGTTTCTGGCAAGTACTTGCAATGGGGATTTTAGGATAATAGCAGAGCAAGGAAATGAAGACCAAAGCGAATCAAGTTGCATGAACGCTCCTCAGTTCAGCTTTTGGGAGGAAAATGCACCACAGGAAAGCAGAGGCCGAAGAACAGCAGGAATATAACTAACTTCCAGTGGAGTGTCCTTTCCTTCTGCGGCATGGTCACAGCTCGCTTGCTGCATAAGGCACCATTGTATTAGGGAGGTCTATAAATGCTCCAAGTTTTTAGTGTTGCCGGCAAAAAGCCAACCAACAAAAACGCAGGGAGAAAGTGATTTTTTTTTTATGTGAACCACAATCAAATATTTACAAATGGATTTTTGGGGGAGCAATAGCTGCATTTTGAACAAGGGCCTGGCCCACCTGGGCATTTAACCCAACTCAATCATCCCCAAACAACCCCTCCAACTGACTCGCCCCCACCTTCCGGCTACATTTGCTTCCTACTTTGGAAAGAAACCTGTAAATATAGCTAAAGCATTAGGGGCAAAGCCTCGAGATTCCATGGCCAGAAGGGACCATTGTGATCATCTAGTCTGACCCCCCTGTATAACACAGGCCAGAGAACTTCAGCACAGTAATTCCTAGAGCAGAGCTTTAGAAAGACATCCAGCCTTGACTTAAAAACCAAGTGGGTAAGAGTCGTACATTACGTAGTTGTTGAGCATCCTACTGCAAAGACAGATACTGGGCCAAAGCTTGAGTGCCCGGATACTGAAAGCATGTAGGCTCCTAATTTCTACTGATTTTAATGGGGGTTAGACACCTCAATACCTTTTGAGGTCCTTCTGGCGACTGGCTCAGGCAAGCTCCTATTTAAATGAACAAGAATTTGCCAGAGGAAGGTGTGACGGGTTGGATCACAGAAACCCCCTTGGGGCTGCCAACTGATGTGCCAAGACTACTTCTGCCCCTGCTTTCCCTGCCCTCCCAGCTTGGGACTTCAGCACCCAGCCTGGTTGAGCCAGACCCGCTAGGCTGCTGCAAACCCAGACCCAGGTCTGAACCACGTCCCCTAACAGCTGTAGGCTTAAACTGAAAGCAGCTAAAGAAGTGTTCCTGTCTTTAACACTCAGATGCTCAACTCCCAATGGGATCCAAACCCCAAATAAATCCATTTTACCCTGTATAAAGCTTATACAGGGTAAACTCAAAAATTGTTCACCCTCTATAACACTGATAGATATGCACAGCTGTCCCCCCCCCGATATTAATACATACTCTGGGTTAATTAATAAGTAAAAGGTGATTTTATTAAATACAGAAAGTAGGATTTAAGTGGTTCTAAGTAGTAACAGACAGAACAAAGTGAATTACCAAGTAAAATAAAATAAAACCCGCAAGTCTATGTCTAAGAAAACTGAATACAGACAAAATCTCACCCTCAGTGGTGTTCCAGTAAGCTTCCTTTTACAGACTTGTCTCCTTCTAGTCTGGGTCCAGCAATCACTGACACCCCCTGCAGTTACTGTCCTTTGTTCCAGTTTCTTTCAGGTATCCTTGGGGCCGGAGAGGCTATCTCTTGAGCCAGCTGAAGACAAAATGGAGGGGTCTCCCACGGGCTTAAATAAACTTTTTCTTGTGGGTGGAGACCCCCTCCTCTCTTCTATGGAAAGTCCAGCTCCAAGATGGAGTTTTGGGGTCACATGGGCAGGTCACATGTCCATGCATGAGTCAAGTTTTTACAGGCAGCAGCCATTGCTTACCTGCTACCTTGAACGTCCTCCAGTAGACTTCTTATGTGGATTGGAGCCTTCCAAGATCCATTGTCCCTTAAGTGCTTCTTGACTGGGCACTTAATTTGCACAATCCTTTCTCAAGAAGCTGACCAAATGCTTTACAAAGGCTACTTAACAATCAAGCCAGTACACAGCCAATGTTCATAACTTCGAATACAAAATTGATACATGCATACAAATCGGAGGAATAGATTCAGTAGATCATAACCTTTACAGAGATGTGTTACATGGCATATGCAGCATAAAACATATTTCAGTTATGTGATATATGTATTCATAAGCATATTTCCATAAAGCCTTATGAGGGCACCGTCACAGAAGGATCTCAGGATTTGGCCTGTTATTTGCATCCTTGAGCCCAGCCATTGGCGTCCATACGTCTGCATCACATTCAGATGCCTCGGCCTCACTGGCCTCTTTCAGAAAAGCACCTGGCACTCGTGGCTAGAAAACAGGGTGGGGTTAGGATTCTAGTCAGAGGTGCCATGACCTGGGGCCCTGAACCTTTCTGTATCTTTTCCCCTCATTTGTCAAAAGAGAATAATCCCTCCCCTCTGTTGTAAGGGGTGTGTGTCTGCCCCGGGCCTGCCTGTGCTCCCTTTCTTGCTGACTCTATGCACCTCTAGGCTTCATCTTCACACCTTGCCTTTGTTTGGCTCAGCCTTCCACCAGTGACCTCCTCCGGCCAGCGTCCCAGCGCACAGAAAAACGTTACCTGAAGGAGCTGACTGAGAGATGTGTCACTATTGGCTTGGAACGCCCTGCCTGAGAGGTTAAGGGACATATTTCCACCAGCAGTTTCACTTGCTCCCCATTTTGACTCAAGGGGCAGAGACCTGTGTATTTTGGAGCTGGAGGTCCAGGGTCCTAGTCCCACCGCCCTGTGGGTGGACATATACAATTATTGTGGCTGCTGCTCACGATCTCATTTTTGTAACCCTCCTCCCTCGACGTTCTCCCCCTTCCTTTGGTTCTGCTTATCCTCGGTCTACTCTGGAACTCACTCCTGCTGCCATTGAAACAAGTAGCAAAACCATCATTGGCTTAACTCAGAGCAGGCTGCTTGGAGGCAGGGACGGCTCCCTGGCAGCCCCATCCACACGGAATGGTACTATGCAGGCATCTCCACAAGCAACGTGTCGTTCATTCTTTTAAACGCTATTATATTAATTCTGAGGCAGTGTTGTCCAATGGTTAGAGCACTGGCCTGGGAATCAGCCTGGCTTCCATTCCTGGCCCTGACATGCCATGTGACCTTGGGCAAGTCCCTTCGCCTGTGTCTTGTCTATTTAGCGTGAAAGCTGTTTGGTGCAGGGGCCCATCTTCCTCGGTGGCCGTAGCGCACCTGACAGCGAGGGGCGGGGCACTTGACACTAATGCAACATAAATCCTCAGCCCGCTGGTGAAAGGCTAGATGCATTGGGGGAAGAATGCTACCTCCAGTCAGGGAATGTGTTACTGCCCAGTAATGACCCCCGCGGCCTACAATTCCAACAGGATTTTTCAGCAGGAGCAAATCTTTATCCAGGTAAATCAAAGCTATTTACCATAAGCAAAGCAATCAGAACCCACCGATTTCTGAGCCTGGGGTTGTGCTATGCCCCTGCCATTCTCCCCTCTGGTTATGCCAGCACCAGCCTCTCTTATAGCCCATCCCTGGAGCACATGAACACAGGAAGGAAATGGGAAGCTGCAATTAACCCCCTGGGTACTGAGGATGAGGTAGAGCCCAGGGAGCCCCTCAGCGCCACTGGGCAGAGGGCTCTCAGTGCCACAAATCACATCAGGCCTGAAACACTCAGTGCCCCAACTCACTCTTGACACCTTTTAGAGACTGACAGTGACATCAAAGGTGTCACATGCGAACTGGTAACATGCTGGTCCTTAATATTATTGAGTGATGTATATATGGGCAGTGTCTAAAGAATTATAGACGTGTGCTGGAAATATGTTCTTGGCAAGCCATGCATAAGCCCAGCCTGCCCTAGGCAAAGGAATGTGTTTTTGTCTACTTGACTGCGTCGCCACTGCAGATTGAGCAAGGAGAGGCCAGAAACAATGGACGTACAGTTACATATAAGGTAAACAAAGCCATCAGACTGGAAAGTGGGGGAGATGACCACAATGGGGTGTGTGTGTGTGGAGGCTGTATCTCCAGGAAGTCTTCCTACTTCTTGAAACAGAAGCAATGGCCTTTGGGAAGCACAGGCAGAAGCAGAAAACCATTTTAGCCTCCATCCCCTGTGGGCCACAAGGGGCCAGAGTTCTTGAAGCCTGAGAAAGGTGGATCCTTCACCCATAGGGGCTGAAGTCTCTGGGAACTGGCGATAGGTGAGAAAGCTGCTAAGACAAAGATGGCAACATGCTGAAGTTAAGTTTCGTCACTAGAAAGCGTGTTTTGTTTGTAGCCTGTCATCTCTCTCTTTTACTCTGTTCTTTGCTAATAAACGTATTCTTGTGTGATTCCAGAACCAACTCTGTGCTGTTATACTGACGTGAAGTGCGAGTCTTCATCGAACCCAACAGAGGTGGTTGTGTGCCCTGTCTCTTTGGAGACAGCAAACTTAACTTCTGGGAGGGTCTGGTGGGAGGGACTGGACGCTGCAGGGAGACAGCTCTGGGGAACGCGGGAATTGGGGTTCACGGCTTGATACCTGCAAGGCAAGGCTTGGACTGGCAGAGTCTGGAGGCATTTGCTGCTGCGTCAGGGCACTGACACACAGCTTAGCAGCAGGATCGCCCACTCTTGCTGCGGCAGAGCGGGAACACAGGGCTCACAGTTCTGGTGTCCTGAGCTGCTAACATGACGCCCTCTACAGTGCTAGGCAGAGGATTTCCTCATCCATCAAGGGGTTGTGAGTAGCTGGCTAGGAGCTCCTCCATGACATGACATCCCCCCCACACCCTGCATCTGCTGATATCCAGAAATGGGGGACAGGGGAGGAGACTGGGGGCAGGGCAGTTCTGCTCTCAGCAGCAGCTATGAGCGGCATTTATGCCCCTCTGCTTCTCCAAGCCCCCTTGCTCACTGCAGGAAGAATTACTCAGCTGTTGATGGCTGCACTCTCCCCACAGCCCAGGCAGCCTGGCTCAGCATGGGAAGGGCAGAAAGATTGGCTCTAGACTCACCACCCCCACACCTCTGTGTCACGGATCCACAGGTCTGGTGCTCCTGGGCTCTGGAACAGTCCCTGGGAGACACCTTTAGGGCCACATTCTCACCAGGGTAAGCCACTTGGCGTCACCGCCTCCTTGGACTCAACCTTGCAGCCTCCAGCACCCCTGCTTCATACAGAGCTCCCTTCACTGAGCCCCCTGAGCTGGGCACCTGAGAGAGAGAGAGAGACTCATACCCCCAAAGGGAGCAATGCACCCCCACCTTCAGCATCTGCAGCGACTCTCAGCCAGTGGTGTAAAAGCGGCTGGTTTTATTAGGTGTCTGGAACACAGCGTAGAAAGTCCTTGGTTAATACAGAGAACAGAAGATTACAGAAGGGTCCATCTTGGTCAGTCCAGAGCCCTCTGCTCTAGCCCCTCTTTTGTGCCAGGCCAGGAGAGCCTCCTCCGTCCAGCAGCCCCACACTTAACCCCACCTGGCCCCTCCTCAGTTCTTTGTTCTTGTTCCTGGGTAAACATTGTCACCTGGCCCTCCTCCTTAGCCCTTTGTTCTCCAGCTGGTCACACCTGTGGAGGGGTGGACCATCCATGGTCATGAGTTGCCAGGTACCAAATGCTCAAGCAATTGGAGTGGCCATTGTCTTTGCTGACTCTCCATGGACATGGGGCCCAGGCATCAGTCACACCTGGAGAGTAAACAATCTTTTCCCACCACCTAGTTAACAATGTAGCATATAGGGGAACTGTGGCACACACAACAGCCATACACAATATTACAGAAAATTCCCACTTTGGCACACTGCCAGAATCATAGAATAACAGAGTTGGAAGGGACCTCTGGAGGCCATCTAGTCCAACCCCCTGCCCAGAGCAGGACCAATCCCAACTAAATCATCCCAGCCAGGGCTTTGTCAAGCCTGACCTTAAAAACTTCTAAGGAAGGGGATTCCACCACCTCCCTAGGTAACGCATTCCAGTGTTTCACCACCCTCCTAGTGAAAATTTTTTTCCTAATATCCCACCTAAACCTCCCCCACTGCAACTTGAGACCATTACTCCTTGTCCTGTAATCTGCTATCACTGAGAATAGTCTAGATCCATCCTCTTTGGATCCACCTTTCAGGTAGTTAAAAGCAGCTATCAAATCCCCCCTCATTCTTCTCTTCCGTAGACTAAACAATCCCAGTTCCCTCAGTCACTCCTCATAACTCATGTGTTCCAGTCCCCTAATCATTTTTGTTGCCCTTCGCTGGACTCTCTCCAATTTTTCCTCATCCTTCTTGTAGTGTGGGGCCCAAAACTGGCCACAGTACTCCAGATGAGGCCTCACCAATGTCGAATAGAGGAGAACGATCACATCCCTCGATCTGCTGGCAATGCCCCTACTTATACACCCCAAAATGCCATTGGCCTTTTTGGCAACAAGGGCACACTGTTGACTCATATCCAGCTTCTCGTCCACTGTCACCCCTAGGTCCTTCTCTGCAGAACTGCTGCCTAGCCATTCGGTCCCTAGTCTGTAGCGGTGCATGGGATTCTTCCGTCCTAAGTGCAGGACTCTGCACTTGTCCTTGTTGAACCTCATCTGATTTCTTTTGGCCCAATCCTCCAATTTGTCTAGGTCCCTCTGTATCCTATCCCTACCCTCCAGCATATCTACCACTCCTCCCAGTTTAGTGTCATCCGCAAACTTGCTGAGGGTGCAATCCACACCATCCTCCAGATCATTAATGAAGATATTGAACAAAACCGGCCCCAGGACCGACCCTTGGGGCACTCCGCTAGATACCAGCTGCCAACTAGACATGGAGCCATTGATCACTACCCGTTGAGCCCGACAATCTAGCCAACTTTCTACCCACCTTGTAGTGCATCCATCCAGCCCATACTTCTTTAACTTGCTGACAAGAATACTGTGGGAGACAGTGTCAAAAGCTTTGCTAAAGTCGAGGAATAACACGTCCACTGCTTTCCCTTCATCCGCAGAACCAGTTTTCTCATCATAGAAGGCAATTAGATTAGTCAGGCATGACTTTCCCTTGGTGAATCCATGCTGACTGTTCCTGATCACTTTCCTCTCGTCTAAGTGCTTCAGAATTGATTCCTTGAGGACATGCTCCATGATTTTTCCGGGGACTGAGGTGAGGCTGACCGGCCTGTAGTTCCCAGGATCATCCTTCTTCCCTTTTTAAAAGATGGGCACTACATTAGCCTTTTTCCAATCTTCTGGGACTTCCCCCAGTCACCATGAGTTTTCAAAGATAATGGCCAATGGCTCTGCAATCACATCCGCCAATTCCTTTAGCACTCTCAGATGCAACACATCCGGCCCCATGGACTTGTGTACGTCCAGTTTTTCTAAATAGTCCCAAACCACTTCTTCCTTCACAGAGGGCTGGCCACCTCCTCCCCATGCTGTGCTGCCCAGTGCAGTAGTCTGGGAGCCGACCTTGTTCGTGAAGACAGAGGCAAAAAAAGCATTGAGTACGTTAGCTTTTTCCACATCCTCTGTCACTAGGTTGCCTCCCTCATTTAGTAAGGGGCCCACACTTTCCTTGGCTTTCTTCTTATTGCCAACATACCTGAAGAAACCCTTTTTGTTACTCTTAACATCCCTCGCTAGCTGCAACTCCAGGTGTGATTTAGCCTTCCTGATTCCATTCCTACATGCCCGAGCAATATTTATATACTTATCCCTGGTCATTTGTCCAATCTTCCACTTCTTGTAAGCCTCTTTTTTGTGTTTAAGATCAGCAAGGATTTCACTGTTAAGCCAAGCTGGTCGCCTGCCATATTTACTATTCTTTCTACACATTGGGATGGTTTGTCCCTGTAACTTCAATAAGCATTCTTTAAAATACAGCCAGCTCTCCTGGACTCCTTTCCCCCTCATGTTATTCTCCCAGGGGATCTTGCCCATCAGTTCCCTAAGGGAGTCAAAGTCTGCTTTTCTGAAGTCCAGGGTCCGTATTCTGCTACTTTCCTTTCTTCCTTGTGTCAGGATCCTGAACTCGACCATCTCATGGTCACTGCCTCCCAGGTTCCCATCCACTTTTGCTTCCCCTACTAATTCTTCCCGGTTTGTGAGCAGCAAGTCAAGAAGAGCTCCACCCCTAGTTGGTTCCTCCAGCACTTGCACCAGGAAATTGTCCCCTACAGTTTCCAAAAACTTCCTGGATTGTCTGTGCACCGCTGTATTGCTCTCCCAGCAGATATCAGGATGATTGAAGTTGCCCATGAGAACCAGGGCCTGCGATCTAGTAACTTCTGCGACTTGCCGGAAGAAAGCCTCGTCCACCTCATCCCCCTGGTCCGGTGGTCTATAGCAGACTCCCACCACGACATCACCCTTGTTGGTCAGGCTTCTAAACTTAATCCAGAGACTCTGAGGTTTTCTGCAGTTTCATACTTGAGCTCTGAGCAGTCATACTGCTCCCTTACATACAGTGCAACTCCCCCACCTTTTCTGGCCTCCCTGTCCTTCCTGAACAGTTTGTACCCATCCATGACAGTAACCCATTCAGGAACTCCACCGTAACGCTCAAGCTGGTGCTGGCGTAACATGGCTAGAACGGCTCAGCTGGACCATAGACCTAAGCAACTGCAAGAGGAGGCTCTGAACTGGCAGCGTGGTGCTCTGAAGCACCCGTGGGGTGCAGTGCCGTGACAAACGGAGTCCCAGACGGCTATGGATTCGTAACAGGGCAGTACATTAAGCTAGGGGAACTCCCTGCCCCAGAATGTTACCAAGGCAAAGGGAGTAGAGCAAATTTTTTTGTTTAAATAAAGGATTAGCCACTTACAGGAATAGCATCTTCACTGACGAAGCTCTGCAATCCCCATAGAGCAGGGCACAAACTGGTCACCAGCTACAATCAGGAAGCAATGCCCTCTCCCACCCACCCCTGCCCGCAGCATGGACTGTACAATTCACCGCTGCGCTAAGCTTTGTTGTATTGTTCTTTGCCTCCCTCTGCAGCTTCCAATATAGACCAGGCTATGCTACAGACTGGGTGACAGCCTGCTCCATCACCATATCTGGCTTCCCCTGTGGACCAGCTCACCAGAGAGGCTCTGGAGGTGGAAATCTTCACTCCTAGGGGATCTCCAAAGCTGGAACAAGGCACAGGAGTAATTCAGAGTGCTCATTCGGGTTGACACGGGAGCAGGATAGGAAATATGGGGGTAGCTGTACCCATGGTTTGTTCCAGTACAGTGGTTCCTATGTTGACTATTCAGAAGCCGGCAAAAGATTAGTTGAAAACAGATGGCTCTTAATTGGCAGCCCTGGCTTACTTCCTGTTTTCTGCACAAACCATTAAATTAAGGTTTAAATCAAAACTTCATTCAAGTTAGGGGCTGCATGTAATTATTTAGAAATCTAGATAGACTTAAAAGCTTAGATTAAGGTTCCGTTTACTGTAGAGGATGAAAACACGTGACCGTCCCTGTGAGGCCAAACCACCAGAAAAGTTGATGCAATCTGCGTTGGAAAGCCGCGTAGCGTGTGTCCCAGCTCAGTTATTCACAGGGTCTCTGCATGAAGCATGGAGGAAAAGAGATTTGCATAGTACTTTCCCCAGTACCAGACCGGCAGGGAATAGATACCACCTCTTGGACATCTGTGATGCTGCAGCAAAGAATGACTCTGCTCACTATGGGTTCAATCGTGGGCCATACAGAGCACCCAGACAGCAGAGTAACAGATGGACTGAGGCTCCTTGCGCCCCTGCAGGGGTTGGTCACATGGCCAGAGGCCATGTAGGAAGGTGGGTGAGGAGTGGACTTTTGGCTCGCCCCCTCACTCAATATGATGCTCTGCACACCAGAGCAAGCAGAGAAGGGGAAGCAGGAACCAGATTATGAGCGAGTTGCTCCTGGCACAGGCAAGCTACAAGAATTCCCCTGCATTGGGCAGAACTGTAGGGGTGTAGGGGTATAGTCCAGCCCTATAGAACAAAATCCAGTGACTGGAGTGTTAGGTCCAGAGACAAGTTAGAAACACGACTCCAATTTATTGAGGTGAATTTAAATTAAACAGCTCAAGCAGGAGCAGTATTATTCCAGTTGGCTCGGCTTGCACGCTAACTGGCACTGGGCCTGTAAGTAGTGATGGTTTGGGGAATTCCTCTCTGAACTGCGGCTGGACTCTTAGACCATAAAACTTTCTTAGTCCCCGAAAGAGACTATTCCCCGGGCTCGTAATACTTGGTAGTTATTTAACATTTATCCTCTTCAGAGCATTTTAGAGACACTAATTCATCCTCACAGCTAGGCAAATGCCCCTGATTTATATGGGGAGAAGCCAGGCGCACAGATCAAGTGCCCTTACCCAAGTCTAGAGAGGAAGAAATGTCAGAGCAGGGGTTATAATTTAAGGCCCAGTTCTACATGCCCTTGCACCTTGTATCACTTACCCCTGTGTCAGGGGAGTGTGAAAGGCTATCCAATTTGCACAGGTATATGTAATTACACAGGAACAAGGCAGTGGTGAATTTCCCACACCCCAACTTCCTGCCCCAGCCTGGAGTCCTGTCCCACACCCAAATTACCTCCCGGAGCCTGCACCCCACAACCCCCCTGCACCCCAACCCCCTGCCCCAGCCCAGAGCCCCCTCCTGTACCCCAGACCCCCCATCCCTGGCTCCACCCCCGAGCCTGCACCACCAGCCGGAGCCCGTTCTGCACTCCAACCCCCTTGGCCCCCGCCCAGAGCCTCCTCCTGCACCCCAAACTGCTCATCCCCAGCCCCATCCCAGAGCTTGCACTCCCAGCCAGAGTCCTCACCTCCCCACACACACCCCAACCTTCTGCCCCAGCCTGGAGCCCTCTCCCGCATCCCAAACCCCTCATTTCTAGCCCCACCCAGGGCCCACACCCCCAGCCCAGAGCCCATATCCCCCACACCTCTCTCTTGCATCCCTCATCTCTGGCCCCACCCCAGAGCCTGCACCCCCAGCCGGAGCTCTCACCCCTCTCACGCACCCCAAAATCCTGCCCCAGCCTGGTAAAAGTGAGTGAGGGTGGGGGAGAGCGAGCAACGGAGGGAGGGGGGATGGAGCAAGTGGGGGCGGGGGCTCAGAGAAGGGGCAGGGCAGGGGTGAGACCTTGGGGAAGGGGCGGGGGAGGGGGAGGGCAAGGGTGTTTGGTTTTGTTTGATTAGAAACACTCACCTGACCAGGAGTGGGGAGAGCTCACCACATTTCTGCTCCTCCATAACAGCTACCAGCCCGCCGGCGCCAGATGAAAAGGGATGAAACCCAACTGTACAGGAAACAGGGTAACAGGCAGGGGGATCTGCTCTCAGAAGTTGGAGGACAACTGTCTGGAATCGGGTGTGGGCAGCCCATGGGAGCGTGCCAAGTGGCTTGTCACTCAGCATCCTGCTGCCGGATTTTGGATGGGTGGCAACTCGAATGGAAAGCACGTCTGCCCATGCAGTGTGAATTCATCCCCTCTAGGATGCAGAGCCGTCAGCTGCCTAACAGGGCTCTGGGCTCTTAATGACTACAGCAGAGTATATCCCACTAGGCCGTCCTGTACTGGGGATGGATTAACCCAACCCATGGCCAGAAACCCACCAGACCCTCTTGTTGGCAAGAGGAAGGTTGGCCTGCTTGCGGTGCGTGGAGGGGCCTCTGTTTTGGAGGGCCAGGGCTAGATAGACTGATATGGCCTCCTGAGATTTAAGCTCCTGTGCATGAATGGCTCACCGGCGCCCCCCTGGGATCTGCCACCAAGTGCAATTTAGCAGTTCTGTGACAGACCCCAGCCCACCTATGTGTAAAGCAATGCTCTAGCTGCCTGTGTGCCGCCCCCCAGGATGGGGGCAGGTGGAAATGCTGGGAAACGGATTTCTGCTCACTCTGACTGCTTCTGTCTCTGTTTATCCATAATCTCTGGGGCTGGACCTGCCACTGTAAACACTACCATCATTAGCACAGCAGACAGAACTAGCAGAGTGTTAAGAGGGGAGTGCAAAAAACCAGCCAGTCATCACCAGGAAATTGTAGGCCACATACTCTGCTAGGCGAGGAGGGGGGATTCTTATGCACAGCTCCCCTGTCTTCTACCTGCCTCCACTGCCCCTCTCTGCAGGAGCAGCTTTGACCCTGGAACCCTCATCCCCTCTGCAACATCACCCGTGTGGGCCACTGCCCCTCATTTCAGCCTTGCTGGAAGCCTCATCCACCACTTCATCTCCTCGAGCCTGGGCGGCTGTCACCAGGGCTCCTCTCACAAGGAGCAAATCCCCAAACCCAAAGCAAAACCCAACACGTTTTGCTGGGTGGCAGGTCAGAACCATGAGAAGCCACCGCGTTTCTCGTGGCTTCTGTGTGAATTCATGAACGGGCCCAGACTTGCTCAGGGAACCCTTTGATTAGTCTGGCTCAAGTGTCATATTGTTATTGAACCTAGAAGCTTAGCTCAGCCCGAACCACCGCTCCATCCTCTGTGGCCTCCCAGAGTCCCAGCACCAGCAAGACGCTCCTCACGCAGACCACACAAGACAGCACGACTGCTTCAGCTTCCTGCTTAGGCACTTCCACTGGCTCCAAGATCCACCCTCCTTTCTTTAAAGCTCTCCAGGGGCTGGGCTGGCTCCAGTCTGTCTCCACCTTTGTCCCGCTCTCTTCCCTTTGGTGCTACCAAGCACCACTTTCCTCTCTCCCCAGAGAACTTCACCACTGATGGTGTGATCTTTCTCCTCTTCATCTCCAGCCACTCAGCAATAGGCACCTCCCTTGATGCCGTTTCTCATTCGATTCTAAGGCGGGTCTGCTCTGAGAAGTGACTACATAAAAATGGCCCCTTCTGATTGAAGAAGTCTGCTGTTAGCTCAGGATCTGCTCTCTTTCCTAACTACAAGAACTATTGTATTCCTGCTAGTGCTGCAGAGCCAGCTCGGCTGAGAGAGGGAGATGGAGTCTCTACTGGCTTGCATATCATCAACAGAGTTGATATGTTTCAGTAGGAGGACCACGCTCTGTCCTCAGTGCAGCCCCACACAGAAAGAGATTGACTGGAGAAACGCACAGAATGCCTAGTGCAATGGAGTCCTGGTCCATGATTAGGGCTCCTAGTGGCTATGGTAAGACAAATCATAGAGCTGCACAGGTGTAACCAAGGAGCAGAATTTGAGATGTGGAACCCCTGTCATTTCAGAACAGCTGAAGCTACAGCAGTGACAGTGACTAATGGCAAAAGGGGATCAATGAGCATTTCTGTCTGACGTAGAGGAACACGAAGGGGCTAGCATATGTGCAGGCTTTTGGGGGTGATCGATGAAATCAAGAGAACACCTGGAATCATGTTGTCCTCACCAAGGCATCAGCAGCACATTTGCTATCCTAGGTTCATTTTTGGAAGGCTGCCTGTTCTCATCCCTTAATAAACTGTACAAAGGTTATGGGATAGTATCATCATAACATTATGGACATAACACGTGCCATCAGTTCTTGAGATTGAAATAGAGATTCAATTAGTGTGGGAGTTGGGTCTAGACCAGAGTGTGTCTGTTTCACATCTCTTCACCTTCTCTGTCAAATACCTCATCTCCTCTGGAGCTTAATTATTTAATCACCTAGGTTATGAACTCATATTTCACGTCCCTTATGTGAATTAGCAATGGGCCAAGACTTAAGGATTGACTGAGCTGGGGAAACCCATTCCACATGGGATTTGTTCCAACACAATCCCACTTCTGGAGCCAATGGAGGTTTCCTTGTTCTGCCTAAGTCATTCCCAGCATTCCCTCTTCCTGAAGATGGTACTTGCAAGAATATTACAGCAGTCAGTGCTGTCACAGAGGACAGCATGGGTTAGTGGTTAAGGCCAAGGCCCCATGTCCTGTGGAGTTTATAGCACTCAAGTACATGTTTAACTTTGTGCATATTTAAATCCCACAGAATTCCATGGAGCGTAAATACATGCTTAAGTGCTTTACTGGGTCAGAGCTTGACATTCTAAACACCCAGAGTTGTTTACGGTTATTTGTTAGTTGTACATCTTTCCACTCCGATCACTAAGAAATGCAACAACGAATAGCAGCATAACGCCAAAAGAGACCAAAACCCACAGTGATGTCTAAGGAATCACTAGCTGGTCATAGAAAAACTGACCCTCTTTAAACACTTCTCCCTTTCTAAGGCTATTCAGACAAGGAAAACGCCAATACTTACAAACCAGAGAGATTTAAATGCTGCCATCTTCTGCTAACAGTCATTTCCCCTTTTGGCACAAGAGACCATCTTATATACATCTCACTACAAAAGCAATTTTCCCTCTCTTGGTGTTGACATCTCCTCATCAATTATTGGGAGTGGACCACATCCATCCTGGCTGAATTGGCCTTGTTAACACTGGTTCTCCACTTGTAAGGTAACTCCCTTCTCTTCATGTGTCAGTATATTTATGCCTGCATCTGTAATTTTCACTCAGTGCATCTGAAGAAGTGGGTTTTTTACCCATGAAAGCTTATGCCCAAATAAATCGGTTGGTCTTTTAAGTGCCACTGGACTCCTCGTTGTTTTTGTGGATACAGACTAACATGGCTACCCCTCTGATATTATGTATGTAGGCACTTACATGGTCTGTCACTGGAGATCAGAACCCCTCACAGTGACTTTACTCTCTACCCCCAGGGAAGGAGAGATGCATTAGCCTCATTTTACAGACTGGGAACTGAGGCACAAAGGGATTAATTGATTTGGGCAGGGTCACGTTGGGATTCTGGGGCAGAACCAGGAACTGAAACCAGAAATCCCCTGAGTCTCATCACAGTGCCTTCAGGTTCTGGGCCCCTTTATAACTGTGATGTTAACATTAAGGCTATGTCTACACTGCCAAGTTTTTCCGCCAAAAGTTAGACCACTTTTATTAAACCGCTTTAATTAAACCGCTCTTTCACGTCCACACTATGCTTCTTGTGTCACTGGAGCACATCCACATTAGCAGCTCTTGCAACGACAAAGAAAGCAGTGCACTGTGGTAGCTATCCCACTATGCAACTGGCTGCAGGGTGCTTTGGGAACAGTTTGCAATGCCTCATGGGGCAGGTACAGCGTCTCATGATACAGGTTTCTCAATCCCATTGTTCCATGGGCATCCTACTGATTGTCAGCTGCTTTTCAATTGACGTGTGTGTGTGTGTGAGACAGGGAGTGTGTGTGTATGAAGCGGGAGAGACAGAATGAGTGTGTTGGCAGAGAGTGAGTGTGTTGGCAGGCTGTGTCCTAAGTTCAGATAGCGGCGGAAGGCAACCTGTCCTGAAGAAGGGGGAGGAGGAAACCCCGATATCAGCCCCCAGCTCCCTCTCTGGCTCTGCACAGCACAGAGTCTCTCTCTCTCTCTCTCTCACACACACACACACACACACACCCCTTCACCCCTGCCTGCCTGCCTGCGTGTTCGTAGTGTGGGAGACAGCAGGAACATTCCACCTTGAAGGTTTGCTCTGTTTCCCAGCACAGAGCAGAACGCCAGCTGTCAGAAGGGAGCTTTGAATGGGAAGAAGCAGATGCCTGCAAGGCTGCTGAGTTGAAAACAATGAGCAGCGCTGTCACGGCAGGCACTGTTGGCCATCTCCCGAGGCCAATGACAGCGATAATCGCAAGCAAGGTGTTTACACTGGCACTTTGGCGATAAAGTCTTTGCGCAAAAAGCCTTATCACCCTCGGGGAGGTGGTTTTATTACAGCGCTGCAACGGAGGAGTTTCGTCGCAAAAAGTGGCTTTGCAGTGTGTACACCTCTGCTGTTTCATCACCAAAAACTGCCTTGGCAGCGTAGACCGGGCCTAAGACAAAGCCCATTCCAGCTAGTTATTTGAAATAAGCAGTACACTCCTCCCCCTTGAGAGTACTGGTTTTGTAGCTGTGGGTTGAATTTCAAGGTTGTGTGCATGTCAGTATTTTGGGCCGGGGGGGGGGGGGGGGGGAAGCCTGGTTTATGGAACATCAAATGCACAAAAAATTAACATGGTTTAAAGCAGTGGTTCTCAAACGTTTGTACTGGTGACCCCTTTCACACAGCAAGCCTCTGAGTGCGACCCCCCCTTATAAATTAAAACCACTTTTTTATATATTTAACACCATTATAAATGCTGGAAGCAAAGCGGTGGAGGCTTGGGGTGGAGGCTGACAGCTTGCGACCCCCCCCCCATGTAATAACCTCATGACCCCCTGAGGGGTCCCGACCCCCAGTTTGAGAACTCCTGGTTTAAAGGCTGTGATGCAGTTTTCCGACTGACAGGACTGGCTCTGCGGTTTTTGCCGCCCCAAGCAGTGGAAAAAACTGCCACCGCGGCCGGAGGAGCAGAGAAGCTGCCGCCGATTTGCCGCCGTGGCCGGAGGAGCAGAGAAGCGGCTGCCGATTTGCCGCCGTGGCTGGAGGAACTGCCGCCCCTTTCTAACTGCTGCCCCAAGCACCTGCTTGGAACGCTGGTTCCTGGAGCCGGCCCCGCCGACCGAGTCATCAGACGGCATTTAAGATGATAGGGCTGAAGTGATTTGTGAGGGCACCAGACTCCTTTCTGCCCTGGCCTACCATAAGATCCCTCCTGCTTTTCATAACAAACTGCTCTGCTCTGGGCAATTTACAGTTATAGTTGTCTTCCATCCCAGACACAAGTACATGTCACGTGAGCATTCTGGAAGGCAAATACACGAAGGAGAATTCTTAGGTGTGGTTGTGGTGAGTAAAGTGATTCAAAGCGTTACACAGCTTAAGTTTTCCTTGGTTTAATTCTGCTCTGTTACTCCTAATTATACATTCAGGGGGCACCTTAAAGAAGTCCCCCTTTTCCTCACTGAATTTGCTCTCTGTGCCCAGTTCCTTTTAACACTGCAGATCCGATAAAACTGTGGGCGAGTGAGGCGGATTCCGTTCTTGCATTGTGAGCTAAGTTTTGCTTGCAGAATCTACCAAGGGGTTACATTGGAGGCAGAAAGGGTACCGTCAGATTGGCAAATTCAAGGTAGGAGCTAGCCATAAGAAGTCATTTGACCTTTAACCTGCTTTGGAGTGCTAACATGAAACTGCATATGGAACCCATGGGGTCATTTTTGGTTTGATTCTGACTGCCCTGTGGCTGTTACATTACCTCCCTTCCTTTCCTCTTTCCCTTTCATGAACTCTTTCCCCGAGGGCAGCTTTACAGGGCCTTGTTTGTTTGGCATCTCTGGCAGGCAGCTTGCTGCAGCACTAATCACCACTCAGAAATGGCAATCAGATTTGTCGTGCACGTGTACACTACAAGCAGACAGATTTACTATCGTCTGCAGCCCTGCACGCAGCCCTTGCTAGTCCATTTAATCTTCATTAACAGTGCCATATGCCGCCCTGGATGGAGAGAGAGGTGTAATTATAGAACTAGCAAAAGGTTCTTTTCCAGGAACGTGAAGACCTTTTGTAATTTTCTGCATGGGGTCCGCACAGAATTCCCTCCTCTCTGCTGTGTTAGGTCTGTGCACAGACGGAGAACACAAGGCAGGTTGCCTAGAGCCAGCCAGAACTCCCATCTCATCAATAAACCTTTAGTGGTTGTTTCCTTCAATTAAAGGAATTAGTGGAAGGGGCCAGATGAACAGCCTTGGAGACTGAAATATTAGCCGTGCACGGCTTGGGCAAGCCCTCATCCACTACCTGCCAATGCCTTGTCACTTAGATCTGGAGGGGGTAGCAGGTACATCCACACTGGCAACGCTACAAGAGTGCAGCGCCACTGTAGTGTAAACACACTTGCTGCAATGACGGAAGGGCTTCTTGTGTCACTGTCGTGAATCCACCCTCTCTGAAATACAGCAGCTAGGTTGATGGAAGAATTCTTCCATCGACCCAGCGGTGGCTACCCTGGGGCTTAGTTCGGTTTAACTTCATTGAACAGGACGCAAAATTCTTCACAGTCCTGAGCAACATAGTTAAGTAACCTAACTTTGTAGTGTAGACCAGGCCTTAGTCTCCACGTTCTTGAAGCCCTCAGCCTCTTCTGACTGGCGATGAAGGTACGAGTTAGTGCGAGCTGTGGGCTTTTTTTGGCGGCATGGACACTTCTCCACTGGGAAGTGTCTGAGACACAAACATCCATCAGATGATAGTTTTTGGTCATCACCAACATAAGCTAGGTTTGAACCATTAACATAAGCTAGGTTTGAACCAGCAATCTAGAGATGAGATGGGAGACTGCCTGGGCCATCCACTCACTTGTACTGATATTTCTTAAACACACAGTAGTGAGGGCAGGCTGCATTTTTCCACTGGCCCTGCTGATCAGACCATGAAAATGCACAGGAAGGGCTAGATTCCATATAAATCTCACTCTGTATTTCCATGGGAAACCCACCAAAAATATTGGACAGCCCCCTGGAGCAAGGCTGGGGTTAGGTAGGAAGGGAGAGAGAACCCAGGAAGGGAGCTCTGGTGGTGAAGGAGCAAGTCCTGCGGCTGCCATCAGCTTCCCTGGGTGGCTTATGCAAGTCCTGGCTGGAAGAGAGGTGATCGCTGTGCTACTCCTGTGATATCCTCCAAACTCGGAAGAGGCACAGGTCCATTCACCTCTTTCCCCAAAGGCTCCCGTGAGTGATTCACTGGAGTTTTGGTGTGTGGGGTAAACTCTCAACACTCACACCCCAAAGGGCTGAGCAATGCCACCCTTCCACACAATACCCCAAAAGCCATACCCGGAGCAACAGGATACTGCTGCTGTAGTGCCAAATGCCAAAGGGAAAGAAGGAAATTGTAAGTGACCTAGCTAGAGTCACTCTTCGGGGCTGAGAGTTTAACAGCCAGTCCTGAAGGGACAGAACTCATTCAGTATCAGGCCACACACTGTGCTTTCCCGATGGTGGAAACCTTTGAGATCAGCTGATCATGCAAGCTTTGCACCATGGTAAGATGAAAGCTCAGACTGCTCACTGGATTTCAGCACCCAGGAGTCTGAACCTGAACCCTAGCCCCGTTTTAGCCTCCAACACTAGTCTCACCCCTCTTTGATTCCCCTCAGGGCCTTACCATTAACCAATGACTCAAGTTTAAGCTTCATGGGCCTGATTCTCCTATGATGAGTGTAAATCAGGAGTAACTCCATTGAAATCCATGGAGTTTTGCGAGGGGAAGACTGGGGTAAGTACATGGAGTATCAGGCCTCTTGTCCTTGCTTTGAAGGCCCAGCATACTTCCACCCGTGTTCGCATGGCAGACCGGGTCTCCTGTCACGTTCCTCCTTGACCCCTCTGCTCTGCCCGTGGTGCCACTCTCAGTTCACTGTTCATTACCTTCTCACACTGCTCTCTCCATGCTGCCTGCTATGCATACAGTGCTTTCCCCACCCCACTTTGCCAAGCCACCAGCCTCTCCACACTGAAACCCTTCTGATCAGACTACTCCTGCAAGGCCCACAAATGAGTTTAGAATGCAGTCACCACATTAAGCCACTCCCACTTCTGGACTTCCCAGTGGGTCCAGTCTTGTCTGTGTCTGCCACTTGGCAAGGACTCTTTCGCGTTTGAAGGTTGTACACCACTAAACACATTGTCAGTATTCAATAAGCACTAATCATCTCAACCTAGTCCAGATCCAAACACCAGCTCCTTGGCCCATCTCAAGAGGAAGACCTGCTTTCAGATATATTCCCCAGCATATTCCTGGCAAGGCAGGGGCAGAGGTAGGCTCCCAATTGAATGGGTGCCCTGTAGTGTAACCTCGATATGAAACAACCCAAAAAATACAAAGATCATGGTGTCCAATTTGCTCTGCTGAGAAAAGAACCCAAACACTTTGAGGAGAAAATCTTGGTTAACATGGACACCAATATAACTTTCACTTCCCTGCTCCGCTTTATCACTCATCTTTCCCCATGCTCCTTGCTAACTGCAGTCAGAGTCTGTCTATAGAACTGCTTGGGGATGGAAGGCCTTTTGCTCTTTCCCTTGGTGCGAACACTGCAAGGCAGGTATCTCTTAACCTCCTTTTATATCTTACCAGAGATCAGAAGTTTGCATACGAGGATGGGCCACAGTGAATATCCCAGCATACTTGGATACTGTCCAAGAAAAAATAATATCTTAAGTAGAACAAAGTGTACTAGTAAATCAACTTAAATCAAAGGTAAACGGAACAACATCATATTGAGTATACACGATAGGCAACAGCCAAGCTAGGTAGATTAAACCTTATTGTTAGAGCCCTGGTAAGTGGGAAAATACAGTTCTAGCATTCTGTGTGCCTGTCTCTCCAGCTATCACAGAGGCCACAGCTGTCAGTGAGACGCTGTTCCAACCCCCTCCTCTAAAGGTCGGTCATTTATACTCTCAATTCCTTTGAAGTCTAAGTCTGAAAACTATTAGACAGCAGCTGCTAACCCAGCAGAGCTGACTGGAATTTTGAACTGAACATATACTGGGGAGGGTATATCCCAATTCTATTTAGTAATTAAGAGGACTTTGCTTTCGGATGCAGAGTTTCTTTCTCTCTCTTGTTACTTAGAAATGAAGCATCTTAAGTAACTCAAGGAACTTTTCACGTACCACTTGATGGTGACATCTAGATACAGCAGGGTAGATCTGTTTTCACAATGAAGAGTAAAGAGGGAGGGAATCGGAGGTCAGCGATGACCCAGGCCTATGGGAGCGCTGCCCTCCCCGCAGGGATGAAGGTCAGAGAGGGCCTAGGCTGGGTATTTGTTGGGAATCATTAAGAAAGGGATTGATGATAAGACAGAAATTATCATATTGCCTCTAAATAAATCCATGGTACGTCCACATCTTGAATACTGAGTGCAGATGTGGTTGCCCCATCTCAAAAAAGATACATTGGAATTGGAAAAGATTCAGAAAAGGGTAACAAAAATGATTAGGGGCATGGAGTGGCTGCCGTATGAGGAGAGATTAATAAGACTGGGACTTTTCAGCCTGGAAAAGAGACGACTAAGGGGGGATATGATAGAGGTCTATAAAATCACGACTGGTGTGGAGAAAGTAAATAAGGAAGTGTTATTTACTCCTTCTCATAACACAAGAACTAGGGGTCACAAGATGAAATTAATAGGCAGCAGATTTAAAACAAACAAAAGGAAGTATTTGTTCACACAAAGTAAAGCCAACCTGTGGAACTCCTTGTCAGAGGATGTTGTGAAGGCCAAGACTATAACAGGGTTCAAAAAAGAACTAGATACATTCACGGAGGATAGGTCCATCAATGGCTATTAGCCAGGATGGGCAGGGATGGTGTCCCTAGCTTCTGTTTGCCAGAAGCTGGGAATGGGCAACAGGGGATGGATCACTTGAGGATCACCTGTTCTGTTCATTCCCTCTGGGGCACCTGGCACTGGCCACTGTCAGAAGACAGGATACTGGGCTAGATGGACTTTTGGCCATTCTTATGTTCTATGTTTTTATTTCACTGTAATTTCACATTAACTAGCGGAGGCTGTGTTGTTGAAGCCATGACCCAGAATATTAGAGAGACAAGGTGGGGGAGGTAATATCTTTTATTGGGCCAACTTCTGTTGTTGAGAGAGACAAGCACTGGAGCTACACAGAGCAGACCTGAAGGAGAGCTCTGTGTAGCTCCAAAGCTGGTCTCTCTCACCCATAGAAGTTGGCCCAATAAAAGACAGTACCTCCCCCACGTTGTCACGTTAGCTAATGGACACTTAAAGTAACTAAGAAACCTTTACTGTGTAGTCAGGTAGAAGGCACGATAGAACAACAAGAGTAATCACAATTGCCTTAGCTCACCACACTAATTCACCGCTATGTTGCGAGAAGTGTAATGGTTATGAGACTGGTTATGCCAAAGTCCAGAGACATTTTCTAATGCCCACAGCACAAAACTCTATTCAAGTTCCCCCAGGCAGCATCTTCAGAAACTTTAAAACACAAGAGGCCACAGATATTGCAATGAAAAGCAGCCAAAGCAGGGACCTTTGGACATTCAGAGAACTTTCTACAGCTCTGACTGAACTAGCTCCGCCTTATGCTGATTGGTTGCATGCGCCAACCCTCCCACTCACTTCACACCAGCTTGCTCCACACCTTCCCCACCCTGTCCCCTTAACCCCCTTCCCTCCACTGACCTTTTCCCCTTCAGTTTACCCCACTTAACTAACCTCTTTCCCCATCAAATAAAGTTGTGCATCTAACACGTTTGCTGCCATCACACTGTTCGCTCAGCTTGTGCCTTCTATCCTGTCCCCCACTCTGTTGGTGTGTTGTCTATTTAGATTGGAAGCTCTTTGGGACAGGAACCGCTGCTCTGTCTTTATCCTAGGCCTCGCTCTCCATTGGTCCTTGGGCACTACTGCGCTAAACATGGTTAATAATTAATAACTTTTGTGACGGTGGACTCCATACGATGTTATGAAAATATGCTAATGAGTGTGAATATAATGTAACTGGAATATGCTTCTTGCAAAAGGTCTCTTGTAAGGTATCATTACAAAGCTTATAATCTACTGAGTGTGGTCATCCTATTTGTATGTATGTATCATTCGTGTATCTGAAACTAGAAATATGAAATATAACTCTGAGCTCTTATTGTAAGTATGCAAAGTGTGGGTCATTAACGGTGGCTTGGAAACTTGATGGCTCCCATTGACTAGGACAATTGGTTTTAAATGGCTCTGTTTACTTGTAAGTCTTCCTGTATACATGTGGCAAGTGGGTAAAGAAGTCTTACAGTGACATGTGATCATGACACCTGAACTGGAATCCATCTTTAACCTGGTGCTTTTCCATTTAGAAGGAGGGGTGGGTACCCAGAGAGGGACAAAGGATTCCCGCCTTGTGCAAAAGTTATATAAGGGGGTGGAACAGAACAAAGAGGGCTGCAGTCATGAGAAATCCCCTAGCTACCACCTGAGCTGGAACAAGGACTGTACCAGGGGAAAGGATTGGGCCCAGACTAGAAAGGAGTCTAATCTGTAAAAGAAGCTTATTGGAACATCTCTGAGGGTGAGATTTACCTGCATTTAGTTTCCTACTGTATTAGGCTTAGACTTGCAAGTTTTTGTTTTATTTTGCTTGGTAATTTACTTTGTTCTGTCTGTTATTACTTGGAACCACTTAAATCCTACTTTTTATATTTAATAAAATCACTTTTTATTTATTAATTAACCCAGAGCAAGTAATTAATTCCTGGAGGAGCAAACAGCTGTGCATCTCTCTCTAGTGGTGTTATAGAGTGTGAACAATTTATGAGCTTACCCTGTATAAGCTTTATACAGAGTAAAACAGATTTATTTGGGGTTTGGATCCCATTGGGAACTGGGTATCTGGGTGTGGGAGACAGGGGCACTTCTTAAGCTGTTTTCAGTTAAGCCTGCAGCTTTTGGGGGATGTGGTTCAGACCTGGGTCTGTGTCTGTAGCAGGCTCAACAAGGCAAGGTACTGAAGTCCCAAGCTGCCAGGGAAAACGGGGTTAGAGGTAGTCCCAGCACATCAGGTGGCAGTTCCCAAGGGGGTTTCTGTGATCCAACCTGTCACAACTTTGTTCCCAGTGATGCAGACATTAAACTATTTCACCATCCTTAACATCAGCCTCCAGATGGATTGTCACAAACTGCCAGGTTCAATATTTAATTACATTTTGCAAGATGAGGGTATTGTAAAACAGAGCTGCCAGGTGGTGCCTTCCACATGGTGACTGATTTGCATCATCCAAAACATACAGCTGAATCACATAATTCAGTGATGAATATTCCCCCGGTGTTCTGAAGCTATGTGGCTTCCCTCTCAAACACAGTGAGGTATAAGAGTGTACTGTACACACCAACCACACAACTCCCCCAGTACCTCCTAGCTTCAGAGTGGTGGGTGACAGGACAACAATCTGAGTTAGGGGCAGTGAGAAAACTTGGGTTAGGGACCAACACAAACTTTTACCAAACCTTTGTGTAGGGTGACCATATTTCCCTATGCTGAATATGTGACATTGAGTAAAATTACTTGTATTCAGGCAAGACCAATGGCAAGCAATCAGAACTATGCACTACAAACATTCAAATTAACATCAAGTTGACTTAGCCCCTGTTAAAAAGAAATACTCTGTAGTTGGATTATTTTTATTTACATTCTTATCTTTAAGGCTTTAGGGTTCACACGGGGAGAGGTGACACATACTCACTCCCATACACCTCTTTCACACAGGGGTGGTGACCGACCAACCCAACCCTCCCTGCCTGGCGCTCTCCGCCCTCCATTCCTGTCTGGGCCCCTGGGACGGACCCATCTCTTCTGGTACCTGGCATCGTGCTTCCGGAGGCAACACATGGAGCGGGGCAGGAAGGGTCACATGCCCGCCCTTCCCAGATTTCTGCTAGGGTTCACACCAGAATGTGGCCAGCAGCAGCCTTTTGGCACTGTGCGGGACGGAAGGGATGGAAGCTGCTTCCAGCTGCAGGTGGGGTGGGGGAGAAGAGATCACAGAATCATAGAATATCAGGGGTTGGAAGGGACCTCAGGAGGTCATCTAGTCCAACCCCCTGCTCAACTAAATCATCCCATCCAGGGCTTTGTCAAGCCTGACCTTAAAAACTTCTAAGGAAGGAGATTTCACCACCTCCTTAGGGAACCCATTCCAGTGCTGGCCCATGTCTTTGCAGAGCTCATCCCTCCTGGAAGCAGCTTTTCCCTTCCTGCCCGCACAGTGTCGAAAGGCAGCTAACACCTCAGGTTGCTGCTGGTCACCGACATAACCCAGCTGCCTCCTGTCCCCGGCTACAGCGCGGGCAGGAAAGGGTTAAGCCCTAAGGATGCATTGTGCACCAGGGCCCAAGACACCTGACTGCAGGGGCTTCAGCAAGCCGGGCCAGAGAGGTGGCTCAGCAGGGAAGGGTGCCTAGGGGATGGAGCAGCCCCACGTTCCCTGGGGGAAGGACCCGGGTGGGGGGATAGGGGAATGGGTGAAGAGGGTGCTAAGCCCCTGCCCCAGGGCTGCTGTGGAGCGTACAGGTTCAGGGTGTGAACAGCCTGGAAATTGCTTCCCCACCCCCGGCCCCTCCCGCCACTCCAGAGCTTAGTTGAGGGGTGGAGAGGCTTCCCTGTGCCGGCGCTGTGTGGGGCTTTGGCACATGCAGGGCTTGGCTCCTCCTACCTAGCACCCAAAGCCAAAGGGTCTTGGCTTTCCCTGGGTACAGGGAAAAGGAAGGAAGGAAGGAGAAGGAAGTGGGGGAAGGAAGGAGCCTGCCAGCCAGGCTGTTGGCGAGCTGAGCGCTCCGACCAGGGGCTGGTTCTCCACACGGCGCTGGGAGCGGGACACACTCTGCGAGGGGGGATATGGAGGGGTTGTGGGGGGGGGTGAAAGGGCAAAGCAAGGAGAGGACAGCCGGAGGGGGAGCCCGTAAAGGGCTGATGGGTGGGCAGCAGAGGCGAAGCGTAACCGGCCGCTGCCTGGCGCCTGGCCACACACACAAGCCTCCGCAGCTTGCAGCGCATAGCCCGTGCTGGCCGAAAATGGGACGGAGGGCAGGGCCCTGCTGGCCAAGAGCCAGCACGCAGCAGGGACTACACTGACGGACCAGCAGGGGGAGCGGCCGGCCCCACGCGCTGCATCTTTGCCCTGCCATCAGCCTTGCACACCTGCTGGACCCCCCATTCACCACTGGCGGGTGGGCAGCTGGCGAGCAGGGATCTGGACAGCAGCAGGACCCACCAGTACTGATGCGGGGGGGGGGGGGGGAGGGAGACAGAAAATACTGGATAATTTGTCTATTTTAAAGAAAAAGTTGGGACACCTGCAGGAGGGCTTAAATTCAGGAGTGTCTTTTTAAAAACAGGATGTCTGGTCAGCCTACCTTTGTGAGTGTGATGGACTGGACTGTCGCAGCATGACATGAGCCTGGCGCCCAAGCATTCAGCCTCTGGAACCACAACCCCGAGTCAACTGGTGTTACCTTTCCTCTCCCCCTCTTCACAAAGAGGAAGTACTACAAGCTGCTTGCATTACATGGTTTTCTAACCTTGCCACTAGGTTCCTTATGCTGGCTCTCCAGGCAGAGACCTGTTTCATCTTGGAGACCAAGATCTCTGTTGCAAGTCCTGTCTGTGACCCCACTGTAGCCTTGTCAGCAATACTAAATTTATCACACGCCCAATCATTATTGATTAGTATAGGTTCTTGGCAAGTTGGCTACTCAGGAGATTCTCATTCATTGTGGGATTGGCATAATTTGCAACAGATAGGAACAAATGCTCTAGTTAATCCCCAGAAAACTCCACTCATCAATATAACCAAACAACATACAGCTATATAAAGAGCAAATATCTTTAGCCATAAGGTATCATAATACTCAGACACTTCAAAGAGTCATAGAAAACAAAGACAGGAAGAACAGTCAATGGAGTCCGCTAACACCATTTCAGGAGCCCAGCTGCGTAACCAGATTTGCTCATGGATTGGCGTGGTTGTAATAAGGTTTGTACCTGCTCCTTGTCCATATGCGGCATTGTGAGCATCCATAATTTTACTTCTGTTCACAATCAGTTTCTTAATAAATCATATTCCTCAATGCAGTCTAACTGCCTAATGACAATATTGCAACAGCCTCCAAACTATCCCTCTACTTCCAGATAATTTTGCAAGCTTGTGGTGTACCTTCCTTTCTGTAGGTACTTGTTTACATAGAATTAGAAGGCATAATTTAAGGTCCAGGATCACCCCTTTAGACCTTGTTTGATTCACTTAAAAGCACTCCTTAGAATAAGCCCCTCTCTCTAGGCCTCAGAGTCAAAAAACAGGCCTTTATACTATAGCAAAGCATAACTCAAGTATTTGTGTTCTCCCACTAGATCCCCGCATATGTCAAGCTAATAGCACTCACAGCTGTCAGCATCATACCTCTGTAGTGTTATTTGTGATAGCATTGTTACAAAGCTATGCCAGGGTCATTGGTCAATAATGTCCCCCTCTGTGCCTGAATGACAAAGAATTGGAGTCTATTCCAACTCTGGCTAGAGAGCCTAACTCTTTAGTTCAAGTTATCAAGACTCAGCCTTTAGCCCTAGAGATCTCTACTTTAATCCCTATACTTCGGAAAGATAGCAGTTATCTCAGAAGCATTCAGTGAGCAATATGTTACTTGTATGAAAAGTCTTCCCTCTGAAGGGAAGTCATTAAAATAGCAACTAAGGGCAGGGTGTGTGTTATAAGCTAAGCTTCTCTCTTCCTTTTACCTTATAATACTGGAGACTTTACTATACATATGTAGCCTTAAAGCTCTGTACTAGAGAAGATTTCACAAAGCTAGGAAAGACTGCAATAATTACTAGTGCCTGTGAGACTCTCTTTTGAAGCATGTGTAGGGGGCTGATTGGCCAGAACCTACTAGGGGGTGGGGCTAAAAGACTACAAAGCCTGCTCCAGGCCTGAAGGACTCACTCCATTTTGGGAGCTCATTATCAACACAGCTTGTGTTAGTTGCTGGCAGGAACATGCATGTCTTGTGCTTAGGCTATTGGGTTAGTCTAGGAAGTCACCTATTCTGTAGAGCTGGTTCCAGTTTGGGAGCTCAGTTAGGCTATGAGTCTGCTGTAAACCTGAGATGTTTTTTCTGGTTTAGGAATTGAATATTAGAAGTTCTCTTTAGCCTAGGAGAGTATCATAGCTTAGAACATCATTCTGGGCTAGAGCTAGCTTAGTCTCCTGCTTTGGAGTTTTCTTTTCTTTTGTTTAAAGAGACTACTTCAGTCCTGAGAGCTGATAAATTTCAGTTAAGGGTTGTAATTAGAAGCCTTCCTGTTAATGAGATTCTATAAAGGGGTATTAATTCTATACAAAATAATGTGACTCTTGTATCTTACATTAATGTGCTTCCTCTGGGTCTTAAACCTAAAAGCCATTTTAAAAAAAATATTTCTAATGGGTACCTGATTCTGCTCTTTTCTTCATGGTATTTCAGTCCAGGACACAGTACACACACCAACCCCTGTAAGATTGGCAATACTGCTGACCTCACTATCTCAAGCATTCAAATATTGAATTAGGCCCTCCCAAAAAGCATGAGGACCACCCCCCCCCCCAAAAAAAAAAGCCTGAGTTCTTCTAACTTGGCTTCTGGTTTTGGGTCTTTAGGGTGCAGTCAGGGCACACTTTCAAGCTTTGCTCTTCAACCAGAAGGGATAGAAACTTCATTATTTTTTTTTTTAAATGCTGAGCTTCTGACATAATCACATGACTCCAGAAGCTGGGGTAAGACAGATAAAATCGTGAAAGCTGGCAACACTGGATCATCTGAAAAAGCTGAAATTAATCTGTGTCTTTGCTTCTGCTTTGTCCTTCTTGGTAGCAGCTAGAAGGGGAACAGAGGGAAATCTCCTAAGAAACCCTCATTCATATGGTGCCTAAAGCTGTTCTGGGTGCTTTACAGAGCAGATGGGAAAGGTGTGTGTCCTAATATCTGGCAATGTGGTCTGAAGGAACGAGCACAGGGTTGGGAGGCAATAGATCCTGATGCCTAGCCCTGGGCAGAGCCACTGACTTGTTGTATGGTCTTAGGCCAGTCCTTTCTCTTTGCTGCCTCAATTTCCACCTTTTGTAAATTGGATAAAACATTTACCACAAGGGCTGCTGTGGGAGTTAGCTAATGAGTGGATGGCTCTTTGATCTTGCAAAGAGCTATGTAATGACCAAGTGTTAAGATATGGGAAACTGGAAACAAAAGGTAATGGGGATGAGAGGCTACAGGTTACAAACATGATCATATGGTTATGCTTATCCTAATGGTTCCTAGAGGGAGGCTAATAGTCACTACTGAAATGCACAATCCCTAGGCAGCTTCCCATGGCTGCAGTGGGAGGGCAGGTTTCTTTATGCTCACAGTATTCCCAACAGAGGAGTTGTATTGAAACCTTCTGGCAGGAGTCCGTTTTCTCCCAACACTACTTTCTCTGAGTTCAGAATGATTATACCCAAAAACCAGAGAGAGAAAACAGGCTGCTCCCTCAGCTCATCCTCCCTTACTCTAACCTGGCTGTCTGACTCAGCTATGTAGGCCCAGACTGCACACTTCACTACAGAGCCCCTTAGCCTGCAAGCAGGACGAGGAAACCCCCCTGAGTACTATGCGCAACAGCTTACAACTGTAGTAGAGTTTTCAATACACCACAGCAAGGAAGCCTGGGACCTCCTGTCAGCATCCTTGGCAGGAGCAGAGGCTTCTAAACCTTGCTCCCAGAAGTGGGGGTAGCCACCCCAGCTCTCGTAGACAGGAGGGACAAAGCAAGGACCAGTCCAACTCGTGGTCCTTATCCGAGCTGAACCTTTGGGGGTGGGGAATGGTTGTGCTGGGGAAAGGAGTGGAGTCTCCGAACCCATTCAGTGCAGCTTCCTCCCTCCCACCCCTTCTCTGATCCTACAGTGCTGGTATGACTCAACCTTAATCTGGAAAGCCCACGTGCAGGCTGTGACTCCTGGCAAGCTACCAATTAGCATTAACAGGGGTGGTGGTTTCTGTGATAGTTCCCCATGGAGAAAGGTCTGGACTCAGGAACTCCTTCCAAATAGGCTACCTCCCAGCCATCCCACGACAGGACTTTGTCACTCCCAGTTCAGGATGGGCTTCAACTGGCAGTAATGAGCAGCTCTGCAGCCCATTCCTAAACTTCCTTCCCCCATCCCTGGGCCATCACTGACCTTAATTGAGGCTGGAGCAGGGAGAAAAGGATATTAATGGAAACCACTCAGGTTTCATGAATAATCCATGAACAAGATCCACATTAACTTCTCAGTGTGAACAATGACTGGTGCTAATTAAAACTTTTTTTAGCGCACTCACTAAATGACTTCCCGAGCTTGCATTCCACTCAACGCACCACACTGATGTCCTTTGTTTCTCTTGCATGCTGTCAGTGGGTTTCAGATGCTTGCCAGTCCTATCATTTATCATACTTTTTTTGGCTGAAAAAAGTTGGCAGATGGTATATTTAAAATACAGGTATTTGAAATATTGAAACCCTTTTCATGTAACCAGTACAATACGCTGTATGTCCAGAATTGCTATGTATAGAGCACCCTGGATGTGCTACGTTATCTTCCTCCAGGCTCAAGGAACAAAGAGATCATTCTAGTCTGAATGATTATTTAAAGTTGAGATTAAACCATCGAACAAGAAAGAACAAAAGTAAAGTCTGTGTGGAAGCACACCAACGGAGTCTCCTCCTCAGTCTCTGTCATTGTCTAATGGTGTGCTAGACACCTCCTTGGAGTGAAAGGTGATGAGACCCCTAACCCAAGGAGCTTGTAAACTAAATTACAGATGACCCAATAAGGGAGTAACAAGGGAATAGGGAGGAATAAGGGAAGGGACACACAATATTAAGATCAGTCTCTTTACATGGCTTTCATCACTGCTGTGAAGTGCTCCTCACAGTCAGTAATGGGTTTTACCCTCTCAGGGCCCCTGTGAGGCAGGGAAGTGCTATTATCTCCATTGTGCAGATGGGGAACAGAGGCTAAGACTTACTGGTTGCACAGGGAGCCTGTGGATGAACCAAGAATTAGAGTCAAGTCTCCTGAGTTCCAGCCCCGTGCCCTATCCACTAGCCCAGACTTAGCATGTGAAGCTTCAGCCTACTTCAACCATAAGATCCTGATCTCTGTGCAGGAGTCATTGAGTAAAGCTCCGTGGCCTGTGTTATGCAGGACGTCAGATTAGTGCTCAGAATGCTCCTTTTTTGGCCTATAAAAACCTGTCAATGCAATGTGGTGTGGTGGACAAAAAGGGAAGCACTGGAGTGATCCAGAGAGGGACGTGGTGTGTCAGATCAAGCATTATAGGAGCTAAGCAGCAGTATTTTGAGTAGACTGAAAGGGGGCACTGTGGGGGGCAGGAAAGCACTGAATAACTTTCAGTCTCTGTAGCCAGCCGAGTCCTTAGGGATTGAAAGGTGCAGTACGTGGACAGCCATAACAGTTCCACTGCTATAATTCCACACAGTGGGTATTCTGCAAACAAGAGCTAAGAGTCTAAGCAGACAGCAAGCAGAGAGCGGGCGTGACAATGAGTGATGGGAGAGCAGGACCTGTGGTTCCATCCTTCTTGGTTATATATATCTTCCTGCTCTCACTTCAAGGGGCAAGGATTAGCAGCCCTAGTGGAAGAATGTCTCTCTTACAGCTGTCCTTGCTTCAGAGGACAGGCTCTTCTCCCTCCTGGTCTGAATCTTTATCAAGGCTGTAAACTCTAATCCAGTGGCTCTCAACCTTTCCAGACTATGGTGAGTTGATGCACCCTCTGGAACACCTCTGTTTACCCCCAGGGATATGTGTACCCCTGGTTGAGAATCACTGCTCTAGTCCACTGAATTCACAAAGGGCCCTCTGATCCATGACTCGTTATTGCTGGCAGCAGCAGCATGTGCAGATCCGCATAAATGCCTTGCCTTAACATACTGTTCATCTTGAGGATCCTAGTTCATGGAGGTCACTTCACCTACCTTTTAAAGAGCACACCTGGGGTGTGAAAGGCGACATCCATTTAACACTGCACAGCGGTGCTATCACAGCACCACAGTTTAGGACAGGAAGTGAAGAGCACCATAGCCAACTGGAGACCTGAGGAAGGTAGAATGTAATTACCCACAATGGAGTTTGGCCAGGATACTGGAGTTAGGGGGATTTGGCTGTGGCTCAGAAAGGAATTTCATGTGAGATGCCTTGGGATCTTTGACTACAATGTGGTCAGGATCTCAGGTGTATCTGAGACAGCACTTCTATTCGCATAGCAGCACCTGATACCAGGGTGGCCCAGAGATTTGGTACAAACTGAGAGGAAGAGGGACAATAATTTAGTGGCCACACACATTGTGTTGCCTACATCAGGTCATCTCAGCCCAACCCTACTTGGTTTCTGAGGTCTACCCGTATCCGCTTGAGCTTATATGGCTAGAGAGAATAGACAATAAATTGAGGAGAACTGGAAACATTAGGACCCACTTGCCTCTGAATGTATATTGGCTGTAATGAACTCCTTTGCATTCTTTCATGGGACACCTGGAAGCGGAGAGGAAGCAGGATTCTGCTCAGCCATTCCCTGCTGTTGGGGGAAAAAGAGAAGCCACCTAGTTGAGTGAAGCCAGGGTGCAACTCATTATCCTCCTCCAAAACCCACCTTCAAACTCCCCTGTCATAAGGCCTCCAAAAAAAAAAAGACTGCTTAGGCAGTCATCTCAGCACACCTGGAGCCTGTCATGCTGACCAGTAGAGATGACCTGTGCCTGCCAAGAGTGGGGAGGAGGACAAAGTGGGGTCAGCTAGCTTCAGCGATGCTACTGAGCATGCTCAATCCATGTGAGCATGCTCAGTGCAAGCCAAGCAGCAAATCTGGGGAGACGCATGACCCTACATACCCCCCCATGTGTTGCCTCTGCTACTGTTGTCTTATTGTTTCCTTGTACTCCCCTATCAGTCTCTGTATCTATCTGTTGTCTCTTGTCTTATACTTAGATTTGTAAACTCTTTGGGGCAGTGATTGTCACTTTTTGTCCTGTGCTTGTACAGTCCTAGCACAACGGGGTCTTGGGCCATGACTGGGGGCTCCAATAATTCAAATATACCTGTTGTGGCTAAAGGACTTAATTCGTCAGGGCTGTCAAAACATCAGTCAATGTGTTTAAAAATCAGTAGCTTCCCAGTGTTAATGGCACAGAAACGAGTGCCGACTTGTGACCGCCCCAATGAGTCCTAGGAAATGCAGCTTCTTGGAGCCCATGTTCATTCTCTTCCCTCCCACCCCCATATTGCCCGTACCCAAGTGGTGCAGGTGAGAGTGCTTTTTAATCTGCTCCCTTCACCTGTGGCATAGACCTCCCACTTTTAAAAGCGATGGGCTCGTGGCCCCCTGGGTCTCCCTGTTCCGGTGCTCCTGCATGGCAATTGACTGGGAGTCAGACTTGGGTTCTGCATCGTTAACTCAGTGTGGGACCTTGTAAGTCACTGAGGACAAAATGTTCAAAGGTGAGGTACTAAAATTAGGCATCTAAACCCATACTCAGGCACGTAACGGGAAGGATGATCTTATAGTTAGATGGGCGATCTGGCTCAATTCCCTGCTTTGTTACTGGGTGACCTTGGGCAAGTCACCTAATCTCTCTGGGCCTCAGTTCCCATCTGTGCAATGGGAAACCTCTTCTCTCCTGCTTCTTGTCTGTTTCATCAATTTAGACTGTAAGCTCCTCAGGGCAGGGGCCAGCTCTTACAATGTGTGTGTACAGCGCCTAGAACAATGTGGCCTCATTCTTGGTTTGGTTTAGACACTAGCATAAGACTAAATAGCTGTTGTATGTATCTTAGTATGTGTATTGCCATCTTAAAATGATAGTTAAAATAGTTACAGAATGGGATGACCATGCCAGAGAGCTGCAATTCAACAGTGAAGAGTTTGGGGCTGAAGTCCTTTCAGACAGGGTTGGGGAGAGGAGAAATTATTGGACATGAGCATCTGCTAACAACAATTAGTGTATTATCCAGCTCCCATGTAAGGCGGGGTTAGATTCCTTAATCCCTAACCTCACTACAATCTAGCCCTAAAATTGTGAGTTCTTTGGTGCAGGGACTTTTGTTTGTATAGCCCTAGCAGATGTGTCTCCTTCAGATCCTTAGTATTCCCCTGTGGGACTCTCACTAGAGGTGGATCTGGCCCAAATGTGAATGATCTCCATGGAGATATACCATGGGGATGTTGAGCTGCAAGTTCTACTTGATGCAGCAGAAGGTTATAAGAGCTACATCCAGGCATCTCCGTGCAAAATTTGGCACACTGTATGTGGAAACTTTTTCAGTGAGAGTCAGAGGCTGTTTGATCATCCCATAAGACATGCTGCTGGAGAAGAGAGGCGTACGGTGCAGTATAGTCTATTGGCATGTGGATAAGTGTGCAGCGCACCAAGAAATAGTTGTGAAAGACACTTAAAATGAAAGTCAAATTATCTCTTCACTGATCCCTGACATACTCCTAGTCTGTTTTTTTAAGAGTTACAGATCGCTCTTACAGGTCCTGAGTAGAGCTAGGCAAATGGTTTTGTAACCAATCATTAATTCAATACATTTCTTTGCCTTAGTTGTCTGAAAATTGTCCAGAAACAGATGATTTTTTTACATTAATTTATGACGCAAAATTATTTGCCAAATCATGTCATGGTCCGTCGATTTGTTCACAAGCAGTTTGTTATAAGTAGTAAAATTGAGCTCCCTTGATTGGCAGGTCACATGGTCTGTAACTGTTTCCTGTTGAGAGAAGCACAAGCTTTAGAATCTGGTTTCCCTTGTTAATACACACATGAAACAAATGTGATTTTGGAGAATAGCCTACAATAGCTGCTTAACATAGAGCCATAGAAATGTAGGACTAGAAGTGACCTCAAGAGGTCATCTAATCCAGCCCCCTGCACTCATGGCAGGACGAAGTATTATCTAGACCATCCTTGACAGGTGTTTTGTCTAACCTGCTCTTAAAAATCCCCAATGATGGAGATTCCACAACCTCCCTAGGCAATTTATTCCAGTGCTTAACCACCCTGACAGTTGGTTAGGAAGTTTTAATTAATATCTAATCTAAATCTCCCTTGCTGCAATGTAAGCCCTTTACTTCCTCAATAGTTAAGGAGAAAAATTTATCACCATCTTCTTTCTAACAACCTTTTATGTACTTGAAGACTTATCCTCTTCCTCCCTCTGTCTTGTATTCTCCAGATGAAACCGATTTTTTTTCAGTCTCTCCTCATGGGTCACATTTTCTAGACCTTTAATAATTTTTGCTGCTCTGCTCTGGACTTTCTTCAATTTGTCCATATCTTTCCCAAAATGTGGTGCCCAGGACTGGACACAATACCGCAGCTATGGCCTTATCACTGCTGAGTAGAGTGGAAGAATTACATCTGGTGCCTTGCTTACAACACTCCTGCTAATACGTCCCAGAATGTTTGTTTGCTTTTTTTGCAAGTGTTACACTGTTGACTCATTTAGTTTGTGATCCACTATAACCCCCAGGTCCTTCTCTGCAGTACTCCTTCCTAGGCAGTCATTTCCCATTTTGTATTTGTGCCGTTGATTATTCCTTCCTAAGTGGAGTACTTTGCATTTGTCCATATTGAATTTCATCCTATTTATTTCAGACCGTTTCTCCAGTTTCTCAAAATCATTTTAAATTCTAATCCTGTTTAAAGCACTTACAACCCCTCCCATCTTGATATCCTCCACAAACTTTATAAGTGTACTCTCTATGCCATTATCAAATCCTTTATGAAGATATTGAAGAGAACTGGACCTAGGACATATTCCTGTGGGACCCCACTCGTTATGCCCTTCCTGCTTGATTGTGAACCATTGATTATTCTGAGCATGCTTTTCCAACCAGTTGTGCACCCACCTTATAGTAGGTTCATCTAAGCTATATTTCCCTAGTTTGTCTGAGTAGGTCACGTGAGACCATATCAAAAGCCTTACTAAAGTTGCAATATTACATGTACTACCTCCTCCCCGCCACAATCCACAAGGCTTATTACCCTGTCAAAGAATATTAAGTTGGCTTGACATGATTGGTTCTTATCACCTTGTTTTCTTGTAGATACTTACAAATTGTTTGTTTGATCCATTATCTTTCTAGGTATCAAAGTTAAGCTGACTAGTTTATAATTCCGTGGGCTGTCCTTATTCCCCTTCTGATAGACTGGTACTATATTTGTCCTTTTCCAGCCCTCTGGGAGCTCTAGCATCCTCCACAAGTTCTCAAAGATAATTGTTAATGATTCAGAGATCTCTTCAGCCTGTTCCTTAAGAATTCTAGGATGTATTACGTGAGGCCCTGGTGACTTGAAGACATCTAACTTGTCTAAGTAATTTTTAACTTGTTCTTTCCCTATTTTAGCCCCAGATCTTACCCCATTTATGCTGATGTTCACCATCTTAATTGTCTAATCACTGCTAACTTTTGGTGAAAACTGAAACAAAGCATTTAACACTTGGGCCACTGCTGTTTTTTGTTGTCTTTCTCTCATCATTGAGTAATGGGCCTACCCTGTCCTTGGCCTTCCTCTTGCATCTCGTGCTTTTGTAAAATATTTTCTTGTTACCCTTTTTGTCCCTAGCTAGTTTAATCTTGTTTTTTTGCCATAGGCATGTCCAAAATTGTTTCTACATGCTTGTAAGTTTTTCATTAATCCTTTGTAATTTGACCTAGTTTCCACTTTTTGTAGGACTAAGTTTCACGTCATTGAAGATCTCCTGGTTAAGACAGGGTGGTTTCTTTTCTACACATTGGGATAATTTGCTCTTGGGACCTTAATGTCTTTCAAAAACTGCCAACTCTTCTGAACTTTTTTTAAACCTTGGATTCGCTTGTCTCGGGATCTTACCTACCAGTTCTGAGTTTACTAAAATCTGCCTTCTTGAAGTCCATTGTCTTTATTTTGCTGTTTTCCCTCCTACCATTCCTCAGAAATATGAACCCCTGATTTCATGATCACCTTCACCCAAGCTACCTTCCACCTTCAAATTCTCAACCAGTTCCTCCCTATTCGTCAGAATCAAATCTTGAACAGCATCTCCTAGTTGCATTCTCCATCTTCTATAATAAGTTGTCTCCAGTGCATTCCAAGAACTTGTTGGATAATCTGTGCCCTGCTGCATTTTTTTCCCCCCACAACAGATGTCGTCTGGGTAGTTGAAGTCCCCCATCACTATCAAGTCCTGTGTTTTTTGGATGATTTTCTTTAAAAAGACTCATCCACCTCTTCTTCCTGGTTAGGTGGTCTATAGCAGCCACCTACCATGACATCACCCTTAGGTTTTTTTTTTTTTTTTTTTACCCCCTTTATCCTGACCCGGAGACTTTTAGCAGGTCTGCCTCCCACTTCTGTCTCAACCTCAGTGCAAGTATATATATCTTTGATATATGAGGCAACACCTCCTACCTTCTCTCCCTGCCTGTCTTTCCTGAACAAGTGGTACACTTCTCTTCCAATATTCCAATTCTGTGAGTTTTCCCACCAAGTCTCTGTGAATACCAGTTATGTCATAATTGTGATTATACACTAGTATTTTTAGTTCTTCCTGTTTGTTCCCCATACTACTTGCATTAGTAAACAGACATCTAAGATGGTGGTTAGATTGCTCTCCTTTTGCCCCTGTTATGGTTGCCCATGTTCTCCACTCCCCCCAGATCCTAACCCTTCACCCAGGTCTCCATGTTTTGGACTTACCTGTGGGCTCTTGTCTCTTGCCCCCCCTGAAACTCATTTAAAGCCTGCCTCACTAGGTTAGCTAGTCTGTATTTGATGATATTCTTCCTCATCCTTGATAGGTGGACCCCATCTCTGCTCAGCAGTACTTCTCAGAACAGCAGCCCCTTGTTAAGGAATCACACACGGGAAGGGTGATCACAAGGATCACCAAAGGTGGGATCAGGGATCAAGGACAGGAGGCTAGAGCCCTTGCTACTGCCCTCTCAGTTAGCAGCTTGCAAGGCTCTGTCCTCCTCTCCCACACAGTCCACAATCCCCAACAGACCCCTCTGTAAACTTTAAGCCAGCCAAAAGAAGAACCAGACAAATTCACCTACTCTCCCAAGAGCTCGTCTTAACAACTTCAGCAGGGGATCGTCTCAATCTCAAAGGGTGGTTGTTGGGGTGTTGGAAAAAAAATGTTCATACACAATGTTTTGTGGTATTGCCTGGCTCTGCTCCCAAGCCAGAGGCCCCTGAGGGGCGTTGTGCTGCTGTGATAGTCGGCTTTAGATACTAAGGAGGAGAAAGAGGCTAAGCTTCTGTGCTGCCATCTCTAGGATGTGCGGGCTGGGAAGTGAGCTGAAGGTGGGTTGAAACCACCTGTGCACCTTCAGGGTTCTGGGCAGCTCCAGAATAAACTAGAGCAGCCAGGAGCTGTTCTGATTTATGGCAGCCTCCCAAGTCTGAAGCAGCCTAGCATCCTCATGGCATCGTGGCCTCCTGCGCCCAGGTCCACCCAGCACATCTGCCGCACAGAAGCGTGCAGCAAAGGACTTTGATGGCGTATGGGGGCCAGAACAGTGAGCTGGATTCCTCCCAGCCTTTGGGAACTGTCGGAGGGAAAAACCGTGCAAGTCCCATCATGAAAGAAATAACTCTTGGCCTGAAAATCCCTTGCCTTGCACCATGTGTAGTCACATCCACTGCATGGCACCCCATGGAGTCCTTTGCCCTATGCCATGTGGGTTAAATACTGCCAGAGCAGAATGGTACAGTTTCCCTTTCCCTCTGGATACATGCACTGATGATCACGTCACATGCCAGGCTGTGGAGAACTGGGCCCCCTGTCTGAGGCATGCAGCACTTGGGATGGAATATATATGGTAATTGAACGAGTTAAACACTGGGAGTACAGTGAGCCTGAAGGCAAAATGCAGCAGCTGTTGCTGATTAAACAACTTACGCACAGTAGAACTTGCTTTGCAGAGGAGGAATTCAGGCCGGGGGTCTCAAACCGCTATACGGACGTGTAGGGACATTAGTTCAGTGTGACCACCAAAGTGGTAATGCAGGGTCCTCTCTTGCATCATGCACTGCGTTATTTATAGCACACCTAACACACCTTTCCTCTGGTTTTCTGCCACTCTTGAACCCATGACCATCATTCATCATACACTGGCCAGCTCTGTCCCAATTTAAATGTCAGTTTGCACTAGACCGTTTTGTAGAGAGTCCATTAAGTGTGCTCTCATTTGGAGCTGTGTGGGGGAGTTAAATGAGAGTTTTCTCATCTAAATGAGAAACTTAAATGCGGGGTAAACGAAATAATGGCTTAATGTGATGGATCTTAGAGTGGATTGGTCCTGGGGGACTCATAATGGAGTCACGAGCCCGCTTGCCTCCTTCTGACGGGTGTCCTGCGCTCTCACATCAAAGCGCTTCACCTGCCGTGGCCCCTGCTGGGAGTGAAACGGACGGGATCATAGGACCCTATAGCAGGAAGTGCAGGGGAAGTGGTTCAGTAGAGGAGTGAAGCACTTCTGACTGGCAGTGTGCTGATGAGGAAGGGAAGAAAGGCTGGAAGGGAGGAAGAGTCAAGGAAGAGGGAGGTAAGGTGTATGGGCAAGAACTCGGAGAACAAATTGCAGAGACTGAGGGATGGATGGGGATGAAAGCTGGAAAGACAATCACACCATTGGCATATTACATTTTCCTCACCAAGAATTATGAGTTATTCATAATTTGTATTGATATTTAATTTAAGACCTTGGTGTTTCACAAACGTTCACAAAGAAACATCCCAGCACTTCTGAGGAATTAGTAGGTTTTACATATTAGGAGGCGGAGACAAAGGTTAAGTGACTTGCCCAAGGTAACACACAGGGTGGAAGATAGTGGAGAATCAGGCCAAGGATCTCTTCTTTCATGACTCGATTTCCTGATGCCAAGTCTTCATAGATTCACAATTTTATAAAGTTACAATGGACCATTGTGATCCTCTGGTCTGACCTCCTGCATAACCTGGGCCAGGGGACTTTGCTGAATTAAGTCTTGAACTTTTAGCCAATAGACTGTTCTCTTCGGCACTTCGTTCCCAGCCCCAAGACGTGGCCCACGCTCTGACATTTCAGAGAACTCTGCTGTAACATAGCTGGGGATCCTCAAAGCAACCAGACAAATTAGCTGTCAGCAAATTTACCATTTGCTATTAGAGGACAAACACCCATTTATGATCATGTTACATCCATAGGACAACTACAGCATTTGCTTGTGTAGAAAAGTAACGCTGGGAAAATATGTAATGTATTTGTTTTAATGCAACTTGGCAGCTCGATCTGTGGAGTCTATCAAGTGCTCTCCAGCCCTTAATTTGGGCATACCTGTCACAGGATCAGTCCTTTTACAGATAAGTAATTGAGGCACATCGAGGTTATAGGAATGATTCTGCTACCTTTACTCCTAGTGAGTAGTACTTTGCTACATGAATAGTTCCATTCATTTCACTGCAGGGTAGTCATAGATTCCAAGGCCAGAAGGGACCACTGTGATCATCTAGTCTGCCCTCCTGTATAGCACAGGCCAGAGAACTGCCCCCAAAAGTATCCTTTATGAACAAATTATATCTCTTAAATCCAATCTTGATTTAAAAATGGCCAGTGATGGAGAATCTGCCACAACCGTTGGTAAATTGTTCCAGTGCTTAATTACCCTGCAATTAAAAAAATTGCACCTTATTTCCAGTCCTAAACTCCCAGTCCTTTGCTCTAACTAGAGCGGCTATGGGTGCTATCAGACTTTGCAGGTGGACTAGTTTAATTCTGCCTTTGTCCTGCTACAAAATATTCTTTGGGGCAAAATATCTGTGGGGCCTGGGAATTTGACCTCACTCCCAATTATGGTGGGCCCCTTCTCCAGAAAAAGTTTGAGAAGCACAGTCAAGTTAGGTAGAGGACTATTGCTTTCAGTTTATCCGAGAAGGTGGTGCTGCGATGTAAGCGTCAAAGGAATGAAAAGACTCAAAATGGTCATGTCTTACTGTCTGAAGTGCCAAGTCCTATATATTTTTGGACTGATAAGCATTCATATTTCACTCGATAAAAACCACTGTGTTAGAACTGTAATGGGAATGGGTCTGTTTTGCAGTGAAGTCGAGATCTCAATAAATTCTAATCAACTGCTTGGGAACAGACATTGGGAATGGGGAATTGATGGATAAAAGAATCAGCTATTAAAAGAACACAGTTCAGCTTCTCAGAGCCCGAGTAAATCAAGGAGTCCTTTATATTCATGTGTAACCTAGGAAGGCGGATTGATGAGGAATTGAGTTGTACCTTTGTCAGATTAAACTTTGATTTATGGCCTAGAAGATTACATTTAAATGTACCAGCTGTGCAAAATTCTTATGTCTCCATTTTTAATGTACTTCTCCCTTATCTGCTAGGCAGTCAAGAAAATAATACAAAAAAACAAAACCAAAAAAACCTTTCCAGTAACGCCAAAGAGGCTGGCATATATTTCAGCTGGATGCCTTGGGCTACATTCAGATGGTTTACACCAGTGTAACTCTGCATTTACATCTGCATCCCTGAGAGCAGAATTTGGATCCTTGTCTCAGACATTTAAATAAAAGGGCTGGACGCCGCAGGAGCGGCTCACGACTTTGCTCTTTTTGGATTTGATGTACAAGCGTTTACAAAAGTGAAGGAAACAGCAGCTTTGATGAAAATAACACAGGCTTTTTCTGTCCAGCATGTTCCCCCTTTCATAGGGGAATATAATGCCATTCTCCAGTCTAAAAGTTAATTGATCTCAGTCAAAACTCCACTGATGTCAGTGAGCTGTTGCATTTAGCCCAATTATTCTACCCAGACCTCTCATTCCAAGGGACATGATGCATCTTAGTCCCCAAATTGCCTGTATTGTGTACACACATGACACCCCTTCGCTTTTTCTTGTTGGAAACTGTTTACATCAGAAATTCAGGAGCCACTCCAGACAGCTGGACATCGTTCTGCATGTGGGTGCCAAACCCCAAACTGGTTGTGTTTCACCAAGGAAGGATCAAGCGTGAACTCCTCAAGCACTACAGCAGCCTGAACATGGAGTCAGACAGCCCCCTTGGGCGCTCTCAGGGCCAGCTCCAGGCACCAGCGTTCCAAGCAGGTGCTTGGGGCGGCCGTGTGTCCGTCCGCGGTGGCAATTCGGAGGCAGCTTCTTCCTTTTGCCATCTGCGGCGGCAGGTTTTTTCACTGCTTGGGGCGGCAAAAACTGTAGAGCCGGCCCTGGGCGCTCTGGTCTATCTTGCCACCCAGGCAAGCTTGCCTTTGTGATGGGTGGTCCCTTACCCCAAAAGTCATAACAATATTCATGTTACTCCAAGTCCCAAAGGGCCAGTCCCTTATCCTGCTTGTAGTTAATCCTGTAATAAACTAACTAAAGATTTATTAACTAGGAAAAATATATTTACGAGGTTAAAGTAGGTAAGCGTACACACACACAAATGAGTTAGTCTTAGGTTTCAGAAAGTAACAGTAGAGCCTGCACATTACAGCAGCTTCATGTCCTTTAGGGCTAAGCAGCTGGGGGATCCCTTGCTTATGCTCCACATTCCAAGCAGGATAGTGATACAGTTCTTTCTGCTCAGGGATTCCCTTCCCCCCCAGAGTTCAGACTGATGGGACGAGGGTTTGTGCACATCCCTCTTCCTGAATGTGGGTGGAGCAATCAGCAAAGTCTCTCTTGTCCACTGATGTTCCACAATGGTGGTTCTAGTGTCTACGGGCTGCCTTTCGTTGGGCAGAGATGATGCCTCTTGTGGTAAACTAGTATTTCACCCTTGGTAATGCTTCTCTCCTGACTAGGGGGGTTTCTAGTTTGATAGCAAACACTTTTTTATAGTTACAGAGCAAACGCATCGTATCTATATCCCATGTTATAAGGTAATTAAGTGAGATTAATGCAGGCAGCACCTCAAACATTCCATAAAGTCCAAACACTAAACAGATCTCTCTGAATCTAATACTTATTTTAACAACACTAACACAGGGGAGCCAGACTGGTTTCCAGCTATGTAGTGATCAGCGTACAGTGAGGTCTAGGTGCCTAGGCATGAGTTGGCACCTGGTCTGCCAGTGTCACACATGGAACAGAGGTTTATGGAGTTCCTTCCAGAAAAGGAAGGAATCTCACAACATTTAAAAAGAAAAAAGAAAAGGAGTACTTGTGGCACCTTAGAGACTAACCAGTTTATTTGAGCATGAGCTTTCGTGAGCTACAGCTCACTTCATCGGATGCATAGCATATTGTGGAAACTGTAGAAGACATTATATACACACAGAGACCATGAAACAAAACTTCCTCCCACCCCACTGTCCTGCTCATTACAGCTTATCTAAAGTGATCATCAAGGAGGGCCATTTCCAGCACAAATCCAGGTTTTCTCACCCTTTCCCCCCCCCCCCCAGACACACATACAAACTCACTCTCCTGCTGGTAATAGCCCATCCCTTTTTGAAACCTCTCTTTATAATGCGCATGATAATCAAGGTGGGTCATTTCCAGCACTAATCCAGGTTTTCTCACCCCCCCCCCCCACACCCCTCCAAAAACCACACACACAAACTCACTCTCCTGCTGGCAATAGCTCATCTTACAATGTGCACAGCAATAATCCAAGTTTAACCAGAACGTCTTGGGGGGGGGTTTGTAGGAAAAAAACAAGGGGAGATAGGCTACCTTGCATAATGACTTAGCCACTCCCAGTCTCTATTCAAGCCCAAATTAATAGTATCCAATTTGCAAATGAATTCCAATTCAGCAGTTTCTCGCTGGAGTCTGGATTTGAAGTTTTTTTGCTTTAAGATAGTGACCCTCATGTCTGTGATTGCGTGACCAGAGAGATTGAAGTGTTCTCCGACTGGTTTATGAATGTTATAATTCTTAACATCTGATTTGTGTCCATTTATTCTTTTACGTAGAGACTGTCCAGTTTGACCAATGTACATGGCAGAGGGGCATTGCTGGCACATGATGGCATATATCACATTGGTGGATGTGCAGGTGAACGAGCCTCTGATAGTGTGGCTGATGTTGTTAGGCCCTGTGATGGTGTTCCCTGAATAGATATGTGGGCACAGTTGGCAACGGGCTTTGTTGCAAGGATAGGTTCCTGGGTTAGTGGTTCTGTTGTGTGGTATGTGGTTGTTGGTGAGTATTCGCTTCAGGTTGGGGGGCTGTCTGTAGGCAAGGACTGGCCTTTCTCCCAAGATTTGTGAGAGTGTTGGGTCATCCTTCAGGATAGGTTGTAGATCCTTAATAATGCATTGGAGGGGTTTTAGTTGGGGGCTGAAGGTGACGGCTAGTGGCGTTCTGTTGTTTTCTTTGTTAGGCCTGTCCTGTAGTAGGTGACTTCTGGGAACTCTTCTGGCTCTGTCAATCTGTTTCTTCACTTCCGCAGGTGGGTATTGTAGTTGTAAGAATGCTTGATAGAGATCTTGTAGGTGTTTGTCTCTGTCTGAGGGGTTGGAGCAAATGCGGTTGTATCGCAGAGCTTGGCTGTAGACGATGGATCGTGTGGTGTGGTCAGGGTGAAAGCTGGAGGCATGTAGGTAGGAATAGCGGTCAGTAGGTTTCCGGTATAGGGTGGTGTTGATGTGACCATCGTTTATTAGCACTGTAGTGTCCAGGAAGTGGATCTCTTGTGTGGACTGGACCAGGCTGAGGTTGATGGTGGGATGGAAATTGTTGAAATCATGGTGGAATTCCTCAAGGGCTTCTTTTCCATGGGTCCAGATGATGAAGATGTCATCAATATAGCGCAAGTAAAGTAGGGGCATTAGGGGACGAGAGCTGAGGAAGCGTTGTTCTAAATCAGCCATAAAAATGTTGGCATACTGTGGGGCCATGCGGGTACCCATAGCAGTGCCGCTGATCTGAAGGTATACATTGTCCCATTTACAACGCACACTTTACTTCTCTACAAAAGAAAAAGGACACTAAACTTTCTAAACTACTACAGGCTACAAGGGGCCACAGCAATGGTTCCCTCAACCCACCCAGCAATATTGTTAACCTATCCAACTATACTCTCAGCCCAGCAGAAGCAGCTGTCCTATCTCGGGGTCTCTCCTTCTGCCCCTCCACCCCCTCGAACATGATACAGTTCTGTGGTGACCTAGAATCCTATTTTCGACGTCTCCGACTCAAGGAATATTTCCAAAATACCTCTGAACAACATAATGATCCACAGAGGCCTGCCTACCAACATTACAAAAAGAAGGATTCTAGGTGGACTCCTCCTGAAGGTCGAAACAGCAGACTGGACTTCTACATAGAGTGCTTCCGCCGACGTGCACGGGCTGAAATTGTGGAAAAGCAGCATCACTTGCCCCATAACCTCAGCCGTGCAGAACACAATGCCATCCACAGCCTCAGAAACAACTCTGACATCATAATCAAAAAGGCTGACAAAGGAGGTGCTGTTGTCATCATGAATAGGTCGGAATATGAACAAGAGGCTGCTCGGCAGCACTCCAACACCACTTTCTACAAACCATTACCCTCTGATCCCACTGAGAGTTACCAAAAGCATCTATAGCATTTGCTCAAGAAACTTCCTGAAAAAGCACAAGATCAAATCCGTACAGACACACCCCTGGAACCCCGACCTGGGATATTCTATCTACTACCCAAGATCCATAAACCTGGAAATCCTGGGCGCCCCATCATCTCAGGCATTGGCACCCTGACAGCAGGATTGTCCGGCTATGTAGACTCACTCCTCAGGCCCTACGCTACCAGCACTCCCAGCTACCTTCGAGACACCACTGACTTCCTGAGGAAACTACAATCCATTGGTGATCTTCCTGATAACACCATCCTGGCCACTATGGATGTAGAAGCCCTCTACACCAACATTCCACACAAAGATGGACTACAAGCCATCAAGAACACTATCCCCGATAATGTCACGGCTAACCTGGTGGCTGAACTTTGTGACTTTGTCCTTACCCATAACTATTTTACATTTGGGGACAATGTATACCTTCAGATCAGCGGCACTGCTATGGGTACCCGCATGGCCCCACAGTATGCCAACATTTTTATGGCTGATTTAGAACAACGCTTCCTCAGCTCTCGTCCCCTAACGCCCCTACTTTATTTGCGCTATATTGATGACATCTTCATCATCTGGACCCATGGAAAAGAAGCCCTTGAGGAATTCCACCATGATTTCAACAATTTCCATCCCACCATCAACCTCAGCCTGGTCCAGTCCACACAAGAGATCCACTTCCTGGACACTACAGTGCTAATAAACGATGGTCACATCAACACCACCCTATACCGGAAACCTACTGACCGCTATTCCTACCTACATGCCTCCAGCTTTCACCCTGACCACACCACACGATCCATCGTCTACAGCCAAGCTCTGCGATACAACCGCATTTGCTCCAACCCCTCAGACAGAGACAAACACCTACAAGATCTCTATCAAGCATTCTTACAACTACAATACCCACCTGCGGAAGTGAAGAAACAGATTGATAGAGCCAGAAGAGTTCCCAGAAGTCACCTACTACAGGACAGGCCTAACAAAGAAAATAACAGAACGCCACTAGCCGTCACCTTCAGCCCCCAACTAAAACCCCTCCAATGCATTATTAAGGATCTACAACCTATCCTGAAGGATGACCCAACACTCTCACAAATCTTGGGAGAAAGGCCAGTCCTTGCCTACAGACAGCCCCCCAACCTGAAGCGAATACTCACCAGCAACCACATACCACACAACAGAACCACTAACCCAGGAACCTATCCTTGCAACAAAGCCCGTTGCCAACTGTGCCCACATATCTATTCAGGGAACACCATCACAGGGCCTAACAACATCAGCCACACTATCAGAGGCTCGTTCACCTGCACATCCACCAATGTGATATATGCCATCATGTGCCAGCAATGCCCCTCTGCCATGTACATTGGTCAAACTGGACAGTCTCTACGTAAAAGAATAAATGGACACAAATCAGATGTTAAGAATTATAACATTCATAAACCAGTCGGAGAACACTTCAATCTCTCTGGTCACGCAATCACAGACATGAGGGTCGCTATCTTAAAGCAAAAAAACTTCAAATCCAGACTCCAGCGAGAAACTGCTGAATTGGAATTCATTTGCAAATTGGATACTATTAATTTGGGCTTGAATAGAGACTGGGAGTGGCTAAGTCATTATGCAAGGTAGCCTATCTCCCCTTGTTTTTTTCCTACAAACCCCCCCCCAAGACGTTCTGGTTAAACTTGGATTATTGCTGTGCACATTGTAAGATGAGCTATTGCCAGCAGGAGAGTGAGTTTGTGTGTGTGGTTTTTTGTGGCGGTTCAATGATGAGACAGAACACAGGTTTATCCAAGCAAGCAAGCTGGTTAGCTGAAAAGGGCTGCCCCCTGTCAGCTTTCCACCTTCCCTTTTATTATATTTCTCCCCCCTGCGCATTACCTACTTCCACTGCGAAAAGACACAACAAAGGAATGCATGACTTTGATTAATATTCTTATTTTCCAGCCTCTATCTACTACAATCCTAATTCTCAGGCCTTGAGGCCAGGCCAAGGAAGCTTCCCACGATTACTGTCCTTTAATTAACTTCCCAGGGTTCATATCTGGTCCTCGTCCTTGGATGGAGCAATGTGTTGCTCCTACACAACGGTCAGGGTGTGCCCTGACTGTTTCCAGGTGGATGGACTAAACATGAACCCTTCATCCCCCCGTTTTTTGTTTAAATATACTCGGCCATCTCATGGTAGCCGTCAATTTGCTTTTGCAAGCAATTTAACTCCCAGACTGACAAGGACATAACTCGGGGAGCTTGCCAGGGCGAATCTCTACAAAGCCTTAGCAAAGAGGGAATACATTGTACACAGCAGCAGCAAAAAATAAGCCCAATGATCACAAACACAGCATAACTGAAAAGTTGTCGCAGCCATCCTAGAGATGGCAGCCAACCTGTAAGCCAATTCCAAAAGCCCTCAAACCCCACATCTTGACGTATGTGTGCCGTAAGATTGGCCAATTCGGCCAGTCTAGATTCTATGGAACGACTATTATCAGTTAAATTAAAACAACACATATGCCGAAACGTGGAACAGCCTAGGTGATGTTTTAAGAGCAGAAAATCAATGGCTGCTCTGTTATCCAAAATTGCATCCCTTAATTCGTGTTGCTCTGCATTAAGTAGGGCAATTGCCTTGGATGTTGTATTAATTGCCTTCGCTGCAAAGCACGCCAGGGCATTTAGGGTTCTGGCTGTATAAGTGGCAAGCCCGGGGACCCCAACAATGGAGGCCGCTAAAGCAGTATACTCAGCGCGACTAAAAAGCTTAACATCTGCAACACAATTATCTGAAAGGGGTACACTTCTTTTACTGTGCCTTTGGCTGGCAAAAGGCAATATAAGCGTCATTCTACTAAGACAGCAAAGGGTGCCATCACTTAAATTTGCAGGAATATAACTAAAGGTGCGTGAGCCGCAGGTAAAAAACCACCCTGATGGTAGGATGATATGGCCATAATTGTATGAAACATTTACAGCGCGGGAACAATTTAAAAGGGGTTGAGGAATTTGCCGACAGCCCAAGGGCACCTTTGTACTAGTGCAGTTAACCACACGCGCACAGGTGACATTGTTGGCCCCGGCCGGGTACGGTGTGTGGAGGGATATAGCCGTGTGAGGCAAGGTATAGTTGGCCGGGCCCCAATTAGCCATGCCAGAGTACTGGGAAGAGAGATTCGCATAAGCAGCGAGCATCGTCTCATTCCCTATTTCCTCAGGGTGATGACATACTGGTATAAGGCATGTACCTAACAATTCTCCGGCTGCTACAGAATCAGACAAACAAAAGTGGGTAACATTTGCTATTGAAGCCAATCTTTCCCATATGTTATGTCATTCGGGCCCGTAACGGGGGAAGCGCTCCCGAGCCAACCCCTACAGGAAATAGCAGGCACAAAAGGCATACAATCAGCACAGAATTAGCAGTGATTTGGGCGAGAATCGCCACAAACAAAGTCTCAGGAGTCTCTGGCTGTTGATTTGCTGCCAGTCTTCGTTGAGCCGCCGCGACCAATGCTTTTACTGCTCCCCATGTCACGGGCTGGCTTGGGACGCTACGCCTCTTCCGTTTCCGTCCCGCCGTTGTCGACCCGGGAGGCACCACGTTCTCCTCTAGGGTCAGCTGAAACTCCGGTATGGGGTTCGACAGCCCCTGGCGCCACGCCATGCTGTTTCAGTGCTGGTCGCACACACCGGGCTGGAACCCACAACGGTCCTGCAGGGAGAGACACAGCAGCATATCCCCGACCCCAAGTGATTAGAGGTACTGGGCCCAGCCACTGCGGATCGGGCAGCTGACGGTAAAAGACACGCGGTCTTTCCAGTACCTCAGATTTGTGAAAATGGCGATCCGCGGGGGTCTGCTGATCTGCGTTCAGTGTTAAATTATTTAAAGTAAACAAAAGGATATGCATTTGTTGTTGAATGTCTCCTAAGGTTCGGAGACGCAGCTCCCCTTGTTTTAATTGTTTATCAAGCAAGGTTTTGAGCGTGCGATTGGCACGTTCAACAATGGCTTGGCCCGTGGAATTATAAGGGATCCCGTGTTTAAGACGGACGTTCCATCGGGCGCAAAAAGTGGAGAGGGCTGTGGAGCAGTAAGCTGGGGCATTATCCGTTTTAATTTGGCTTGGGCGACCCATAACAGAAAAACAGGCTAGCAAATGGTGAATAACTTTAGCAGTGGCTTCCCCACGCTGTGGGGTTGCCCACAGAAATCCCGAATAAGTATCAACAGAAACATGTAAAAAGGAATAGGGGCGGAACTGTGGCACATGAGTGACATCCATTTGCCATAGCTGATTTGCTGCAGTACCTCTGGGGTTAACGGCATAAGAAAAAGTAGGAGCAGCAGCGGCACAGTGGGGGCAGGAACGAACAATGGAACGTGCATGATCAGCAGGAATGTGAAACTGCCGGGCCAAAACAGAGGCAGACTGATGGAAAAAGGCATGGCTTTCAATGGGGTCAGAAAAGAGGGAATTTACCTGACCACGTAACGCGCGATCAGCGCGTGCATTGCCCTCAGTGAGTGACCCAGGCAGAGGGGTATGACTGCGAATATGAGCAACAAAATAAGGGAAATTACGAGTGGAAATAAGATATTGCAAAGACAAAAATAGGCGAAGGAGGTCCGCATCGACCTGAGGGGTAATGAGGGCAAGGGGTAAATGATCAATCACTTGATAAACATAATGGGTGTCCACAATTAAATTAAAGGGACAATCAGCGAAAAGTTGAAAGGCTAAAATAACAGCAGCCAGTTCTGAACGCTGCGCGGAACGCTGAGGCAGTGTAAAACGAGAACGCCAACGAGGGGGGTCACCTGATTGATAGGTGACGACACCTCGATGTGGAGAGCCATCAGTAAAAAGAGTAACAGCAGAAACAATGGGTTGAGAGCGGCTAAGACGATGAACAATTAGAGGCACCTTTTGTGTAATTACCAACCGAGGATCTTTTGGGGGATTATAAGAAATTTCTCCCACATAATCACAAAGAGCAACCTGCCAAGCCAAAGAGGTGTGGCACAAGGAATCAAATTCACTACGGGACAAGGGGAACACAATATCAACTAAATCAGTGCCAGTAAGTTGCACTGCACGGTGGCGGGCTTTACGAACAAGATCAGACAGGGCATCTAGATATGGGTAAATATTCCGAGGAGGAGTGGAGGAGAGGTACAGCCACTCTATGATAGAGACGGCTGTATTCGTACGGGGTACAAACAGAGCCGCAGTGGGCGTATGAGGGGTGGCAAGAAGAATCAGCCGTAGGGGACGGACCTCAGGGGGTCTGTCCACAAACTGCTGACTTAATGCTGCATTAATTTGTCGAATGCAGGCAATGTGCTCTTTAGTGATGGCAATAACTGCACCCGGTGCTCGGGCTCCACGTAGGAGCTCGAACAACGGCTGCAGCATTGAGGTGGGGAGACGAAAATAGGGCCGAATCCAATTTAAATGACCCAAAATCTGTTGTAATTTAACAAGGGTTAGGGGTTGAGGTAGAGTTAGTGCCGGACGAACCGGAGCAGCATAGGTTTGTAAAACCTTATGGCCGAGGTAGTGGTAGGGATAAGAGCGTTGGATTTTTTCTGGTGCCACCAACAGGCCATTTTGGCCGAGGATTTGAGACAAAGATTCAATCTGTTGTTCCGTGACCTGGGGACCACTAAGCAAAATGTCATCCATATAATGGTAGACCTTTAGCGTAGGGTACCGGGCACGAAAAGGGGTGAGGGCCCGATCCACAAAAAGCTGACACAAGGTTGGACTATTTTGCATTCCCTGGGGTAAGACCTTCCACTGATACCTTTGAGAGGGTTGCTGATTATTATATTGTGGCACCGTGAACGCGAATTTTTCGCGATCTTGTGGGCAAAGGGGGATGGTGAAAAAACAATCTTTTAAATCTAACACACAGAGCTGATCGGTTTGAGGAATTAAATTTGGATTTGGTAATCCATATTGCAAGGGGCCCATAGGTTGGATGCATTTATTTATTTCCCTTAAGTCATGCAACAGCCGCCATGCACCAGATTTTTTCTTAATAACGAACACCGGGGTGTTCCAGGGACTAGTAGAGCTTTCCAAGCGCTGTGCCAGCAAATGCTGCTGCACAAGCGATTGAAGCGCTTTTAGCTTTTCTAGAGGGGAGGGGCCACTGGTCAATCCAGACGGGCTCTAAGGATTGCCATACCAAGGGCAATGCGGAGGGCAATGTGGGTGAGGGAGGATTTTGAGCCATTAGATATTAATATCGAGGGTGGTGTCCAGCTTTGCGAGTAAATCACGGCCCCAAATATTGAGGTGGACAGGGAGCACAAAAGGGCGGATAGTAGCAAGGGTACGGCCTCCCGGTGTAGAGACTGTGACCCAAGACAAACTCTGTCGCCCGGGTTTACTACCCCCGATCCCCCACAACTCTTTAGAAGGAACCGTAGGCCAACTAACCGGCCACTCTGGATCACGAATCACCGTAACGTCAGCTCCAGTGTCCACCAGCCCTGTGAAAGGAACATCATTTAAGAGAAGTGTTAACTGAGGTTTCGAGGGGCGGACTGACATTGTCAGAGCAACAAGTGGAGAGGACGTGCTGTGAGACGGCGAGTGAGACAACGTTGATCCAAAGCCGCCTCCGCCCCGAGTTCGATCCTCGGCAGCTGGCACCTGATAGGGGACTAAAATCAATTGTGCAATTGATCGTCCACGCGGGAGTGACTGTGGAAGATGAGTCCACACCTGAACCTTAATAATGCCGGTGTAATCGGCATCAATGACCCCGGGGATGACAAAAAAGCCCTGTTTCCCAGCATGAGAGCGAGGGAGAACGAGACCCACAAAGCCGGCAGGGAGAGGTCCCGTCACCTGGGTAGGTATGGCGCAGACCTCCCCTGGCAGCCGAAAATCAGTGTCCTCCTGCATGATTAAATCAAGCCCTGCACTTCCAGCAGTCGCCGCCCTCATAGAGTCTATGGATTTTAAGGCAGAGGAACGGTTGTCTGAGTGGGAAACACCCCCGTTTGGCCCTGGGTTCGGGGGGGACCCGCCGCGCGGTTTCCCGGCCCGCTACGACACTGATTAGCCCAGTGATAGCCCTTTTGACACTTGGGGCACTTTTTTGAGGGTCGGGCGGGTGCCTTTGATGAGTGGCACTCCCGCTGGAAGTGACCCTCCTTGCCACAGCGGTAACAACGCTTCCCCTCTTTTCCGGTTCTTTTTAGGGCGGCAGCCAGAACTCCAGCTTTATGGGCTTGTGTGCCGATGTTTTGGCACGCCCGTAGCATGTCTGAGAGCTCTAAAATGCCAGAGGCTTGCGCCGTCTGGAGAGCGCGGCGGCAATCCTCATTTGCATTTTCAACTGCCATTTTTAACAGGATTTCCTGAGCTGCCGCAGCGTTATCCACCTGTCGGAGGATAGCCTCCTGCAATCTGTTGGTAAAATCCAGAAAGGACTCTGATGCACCCTGACGGATACTAACAAAGCTTTTAGTAGGCTTGCCTGAATCCGGGACCTTCCGGAAAGCATGCTGGGCGCAGGTGGAAATAAGGGGGAAGAGGGCCTGAGGGAGTTGAGTTTGCATCTCAACGGTAGCAAACGGTCCCTCCCCTGCCAAGTGCTCAAAAATAATACCTTCCGCTCTATGAATCTGGGCCTGGCGTTCCGCCTCCTGCCGATACTCACTAATCCAAATAACATATTGACTGGGTGACAGCATCATGCGCAACAGCGCCTTCCAATCTTCAGGGATCAGGGAGTATCCACTACCTAGCCCTTCAATGAGACCACGCACAAACGTGCTAGTCAGACCGAACTCGCGAATTGCTTTCTTTACCTCTCTAATCACCGAGTAAGGCAAACTGACCCAGGTTCCAACCGGGTTGCCCTGGCCATCGTTCTGCCAGGTCACCGGACAAACCGAGACCAGCTCAGCCAGCTCCTCTGCTGTAAGATCTGAGCGAGCCTTCGCTGCGTGAACCATTTGTTGCACCAGCGAAAGCCTCTGAGCAGATGCAGACGACCCCCTGGGGGGCCCCGAAGCATGGGGTTTCAGGGGGGGATGGTAATCACAGACCGGCTCTGGTGGGGAAGGTAAGGGAGGCGGTGGTAATAAAGGCACTGGGGGCGAAGCAGGGAGAGGGATGGCTGCAGGAGCCGACGGCGGTGGCGAAATCGGCAGCCCCTCTGTTGGTGCGGGAGAGGGTTCTTCCGAAGCGACACACTGTGTTGCATCGGTTGAAAGGGGGATGGCTGCAGGAGCCGACGGGCGTGGCGAGATCACCAGCCTCGCGAGGGAGGGCCTGTCCGAGGCGACACGCTGTATCGCATCGCGGCAGAGGTGCCAGGCATGTAAAGCCTGCACGGGCGCCCGAGGCTCTTCATGCAATGTCTGGCCCAACCGCTCCCAGTCCGCTAGCTTAAGGGTTCCGGCTTCAGGGTACCACGGGCACTGGGCACTCACCTCCTGTAGCAGGAGAGTGAGTTCTCGAGCGGGGCAGTCATGCTGAGCCTTACGCAGCAGATACTGTAGCTCATTGCGGTGTTGCACTTGCAAAGCAGAGAGGGAGCTTCCCATACTTACCACAATGAAAAATACTCACCGGGATCCGCGAAGCGGATGAGTGACGCGTCTGAAACCCTTGCCGGGCGAGGTGAGTGCTGAGTGCCCCACGTTTGGGCGCCAGTTGTGGCGGTTCAATGATGAGACAGAACACAGGTTTATCCAAGCAAGCAAGCTGGTTAGCTGAAAAGGGCTGCCCCCTGTCAGCTTTCCACCTTCCCTTTTATTATATTTCTCCCCCCTGCGCATTACCTACTTCCACTGCGAAAAGACACAACAAAGGAATGCATGACTTTGATTAATATTCTTATTTTCCAGCCTCTATCTACTACAATCCTAATTCTCAGGCCTTGAGGCCAGGCCAAGGAAGCTTCCCACGATTACTGTCCTTTAATTAACTTCCCAGGGTTCATATCTGGTCCTCGTCCTTGGATGGAGCAATGTGTTGCTCCTACACAACGGTCAGGGTGTGCCCTGACTGTTTCCAGGTGGATGGACTAAACATGAACCCTTCAGTTTTTGGAGGGGGGTGTGTGTGTGTGGGGGGGTGAGAAAACCTGGATTAGTGCTGGAAATGACCCACCTTGATTATCATGCGCATTATAAAGAGAGGTTTCAAAGAGGGATGGGCTATTACCAGCAGGAGAGTGAGTTTGTATGTGTGTCTGGGGGGGGGGGGGAAGGGTGAGAGAACCTGGATTTGTGCTGGAAATGGCCCTCCTTGATGATCACTTTAGATAAGCTGTTATGAGCAGGACAGTGGGGTGGGAGGAAGTTTTGTTTCATGGTCTCTGTGTGTATATAATGTCTTCTGCAGTTTCCACAATATGCTATGCATCCGATGAAGTGAGCTGTAGCTCACGAAAGCTCATGCTCAAATAAACTGGTTAGTCTCTAAGGTGCCACAAGTACTCCTTTTCTTTTTTCTTTTTACGAATACAGACTAACACGGCTGTTACTCTGAAACAACATTTAAAGTTTCCTGCCTGAATAATTGTTTTGGTCCCCCTCGTGTTGGGTCTTTGTCATGCATTGCGTCTTGCCGTTTGAGCCTCGGCAGACTGAGAGGTGGGACTGAGCATCAGAGGTGAACTGCAAGGTTAAAAATGCAATCCCTGGTGATTGATGAAAACTTACATTCAAATGCAAATTACAAAAGCAGGAGGAGAGAGGGCAATTTCCAGCCAGAAATTGACAGAACAAGTTACTTAAATGGGAAATAAAGAAACACCACAGCTAACAAGTTTCCCTAGAAGGGTGATTGCACAGTGAAATGCTTGCTGGACTTCTGCTGCCACTGTATCCACAGCCAGAATCCAGACAGTGCGGAACGACTTAACTTTGAATTGTTTGGACCAGATTCACTGCTGCTTTATACAGGCTGCAACTCTGGTCCCCCCCCCCCACTTCCCCCACCATTTTTTTTTTTATGGATCCCTGTCATGCTGATGCTACCCATCGATCCAGGTATTATATTCTGAGTATATCTGTATCATGTTCATCACTGAGGTGCTATTTGAATCCCACAGGGGATGGAAGGCAAGGACTTGGCATGGAGGACAGACAGCCAGCCTCGCGTGGCAGCCGGAAATGACTTGCTGCAAGGCCGCCTTGCACAAGCATTTAAGCACATGTGTAAGCCCATCCCCTATCCAGTGACCCATTGGGGTGTGATGGGGCTGGGAAGGGAAGATTATTCATGGTGTTAAGGAGCAATGGAGCCTTTTAGAATTTTCTATGGAATGCCTATGTAAGAATAAAGTAGAAGTGGTGCCTGGAATTTGGTACAGTCATTTATAATAAATGACAATAAAATAAACACCAGTATATACAGCACCGAGTAGGAGAGCTGTTCCTGCTTAGGATGATGGTTCACGTTTAGTTTCCTTGCATAATTTGTTTGCCTTATGGCAGTGCTTCCAGAAAAGGAAGAGAAGCCAGGACCCTGGCTCAGCACAGAGGACTGCGGGCTGTTGGCATGGTCTGAAGCCCTGACATGACCATGTAAATCCCAGGTGGTATTTGGAAACTAAAGCTTTAGGGGAGACTTTTTTTCAAATACACAAACAGGAGTCAGCTGTATTGCCAGCCCCAAGTGTTCAAACACCTTGAACTGGGCCCCCGAAATAATGAGATTGGCTTAATATGTTTTATAAAACAATACATTTTGGTTCTCTATGTGCTTTCTGGCTTTTGTACCTTTCTATGGATCATCTTTTAAGCTTTCCTGTTACCAGGAGGCTAGAATTTTTTTTTTAAGTGTTAGCTGAGATTCTTGTAAACTTCTCTGGCACTGTAACAGACTAACCCTAGTCCTCTGAGGTACTCTGATCTATCTCACTACCTAGTCGAGCCTGCCTTTGTGTTCGATGGTCCCTTACACCAAAAATCACAATATTCAGGTTACTCCCAGTCCCAAAGGACCAGTCACTTACCCCAGGTCAATTTCACTTTAGATCTGACATCAAAGGCACGCTTGTGGCCAATCCTATAATAAATTATCTAAAGATTTATTAACTAGGAAAAGGCAACATGAGGGTTTTTTTTACGAGGTTAAAGCAGGTAAACATACACACATGAATAAATTAGTCTTGTATTTTGAAAGGTAATATAAGCATCTATAATATGCAAACTGTATATGTCCCTTAGGACTAACCCATGTTAACCACTGGGGATCTTTTATTTATGCTTAGTAATCCTTGTCCTAAGGAGTCCAAGCAGCATAAAGAGAGTTTCCCCTTGTCAGGGATTTTTATTGCATTCCCCTTCTCTGAGCTGCCAGTTCAACTGATGGAAGGAATTCATTTGCAGATCTCCTCTTTAGTGGTGAGTAGGGAAAGCAATCCGTCTTTTTGTTCTCTGTTCCACAGTAGTTTGTCTGGTGTTGATAGGCCTTCTTTGTTGGGCAGGAGCTAGTCTTCAACAGAAGGTGCTACCATTTCTCACCAGTTACTGTGTTTCTTCTGTCTGATGACTTAGTTACAGAAGATTACAGTGCAAACACTTACATATATTGTTATGTGGGACACAGAGATAAGTGAGATCAATGCAGGCAGCAACTTACAAGCATTTCAGAAGGTCTAAACACATTCTTCGAATTCTAATACCGATTTTAACAATACTAAAGGTGTCCATCTCCCAGTGACAGTCTTTTGGCCTGATTTTCCTCTTACTTTAAAATGGTTTTACAGCACTCATGATAGGATTACTGGCCTGGGGGATGGGGGGTAGCAGTAGATATGATATAGCTTGATGTTTAGTGGGGCTTTTGATATGGTCCCACATGACATTCTCATAAGCAAACTAGGGAAATGTAGTCGAGATGAAATTACTATAAGATGGGTGCACCAACTGGTTGAAAGACCGTACTCAGACTAGTTATCAATGGTTTGCTCTCAAACTGTGGGGGATGTATCTAGTGGAGTCCCGCAGGGGTCATTCCTGGGTCTGGTACTAGTCAGTATTTTCATTAATGACTTGTAGTGGAGGGAATGCTTATAAAATTTGCAGAGGACACTAAACTGGCAGGGGTTGCAAGCACTTTGGAGAACAGGATTAGAGTTAAAAACGACTGACAAATTGGAGAATTGGTCTGAAATCAACAAGATGAAATTCAGTAAAGACACGTCCCGGTACTTCACTTAGGAAGGAAAAATCAAATGCATAGCTACAAAATGCATTTAATTAGGTTGTATTAAAGCAGAAGAGGATCTGGGGGCTATGGTGGATCACAGAGTGAATGAATAAACAATGTAGTGCAGCCGCAAAAAAGCTAATATGATTCTGGGGTTGTGTTAACAGGAGCGTCATATCTAAAACACAGGAAGTAAGTGTCCCTTTCTACTCAGCACTGGTGAGACTCCAGCTGGAGTATTGTGTCCAATTTTGGGCATCACACTCAGGAAAGATATGGGGAAACTAGAAAGAGTCTGAAGGAAAGCAAAAACAATGATAAAAGGTTTAGAAAACCAGCCCTATGAGGAAAGGTGCATATTTAGTTTTGAGAAAAGAAGACTGAGGGTGGACATGACAGGTCTTCAGCTCTTAAGGGCTGTTGTGAAGAGGGCAGGGATCAATTGTTCTCCATGCCCACTGAAGGGAGGACAAGAAGTAATGGGCTTAATCTGCAGCAAGGGAGACCGAGGGCAGATATTAGGGAAAACTTTCTAACTCTAAGGGGAGTTAAGCTCTGCAGTGGGCTTCCAAAGGGGGTTATGGAATCCCCGTCACTGGAGGCTTTTAATAGGTTGGACAAACACCTGCCAGGGATGGTCTAGGTTTACCTGGTCCTGCCTCAGCTCAGGGGCTGGACTTGCCCTCTCGAGGTCCCTTCCAGCCTGACATTTTTATGATTCTATGTATCTCCGCTGACATCAGTGGAGTTACTCCTGACTTACACCAGGGTGAGATCTGAACAAAGGCCTCCAAGTACAGTTAGTTCAGCTTGGGCTACTACTGACAGGGACCAACTTGTTGGTAAAGAGGACTTTGCTTGGGACCTTGACCTTCTCCGTGCTCCAAAACTGCACCTTTCCTCAGGGTTTTATGTTGCTTCCATTACCATTTAACAGAACCACTTGTACAGTTCAGTGGATCTGCTCTAGGCTAGAAACCTTCCAGGTTTGCTTTGTGTGCACACAAATATCTGCCTTAAACCCTTTCAGCTGCAATGATCCCAGGGTATCTGCTCTACAGTCAGGGGTGAAAGTAACTTAACAAACGTGCTAGAATGCAGGGAGGCCAGGGTCCTGGGCAAGGGGGGGAGGGCACTCTGGGCCTCTGGAAGGAGCGGGGCCTCGGGCAGAAGGGGCTGGGGTTGGGGCCAGAGTCCCCCAGTCAGCCCTTCAGTGCTGCCTGGCCCATGCCGCCCGGGGCTCCGGCCACGGTCTGAAGTTCCCGGCACTGTTAAATCACCGGGCCCTGGGGCAGCTGCCCCTTTTGCCCCCTTTCTCCCCCGAGTCAGCGGCCCTGCCTGTATGGTCGGCTTTTCTTACTGGTACACCGGACTGGCTTACTTTCATCTCTGCCTACAGCTCTTGGTTCAGTTCCCAGAAGCAGTGCATTCAGAAAGATTTTGCAAGGTCTGACCTTTATTTTTAACTGTATCACGTACAAGGAAATTTAGCACAAACTGTTAACCCCATGGGGTTATGGAAGGGAATTATTGGGTTTCTGGTGTTCCATTGTCCGCAAAGGGCCACTAGTTTGGGTTGGTACATCAGACATGTGAAAGGTGGATGGAGGGTCCCAGCAATGTTTGTTTTTTTGTTTTTTTTGAATTTAGCTTTTCCATCTCTCAATTCTTATCTATAGCAACAGCAGATGTACAATGTAAATTCAGGGCCTTCTCCTTTCTCAGTTCCTTAAATCCTTTTAACTTGAGGTTTGTACTCCTGTAGCTCAGAGATTGGATGCAATTTGTGAGTAAACAGCCTGTGAAATGTATTTGCCTGCTGTTGACTGCCCAAGAGTCTGCCTTTAATTCACATGTTTAGCAAACCCACAGTATTCTCTTCTTCCCCCTCCCTCCCATTTCCATTGCTGCAGGTCACTAGCCTGGAGCAATGCTCAGTTTCAATTACAAAACAGAAGGGAGCAGGGCAGATTACAAATCAGAGGTGAATTGTGCAGCTGGGGCACTTCCTCCGATGGCAGTTACAAACTATTCAGGGTTATCAACCAAATCTGAGTCAATAATGCATTCAGCCACCTTGACTCCTGCTGTCCCTACATCACTGAAACGAATAGTTCATACACGCCTCTTGAGGAGCAGGAGATCAGAACTGGCTACCAACTGGAGTAATACTGAACATATCCGATGGCAACTTGCTTTCACTGCTGTCTAGAGGGTAGGGAACTGGACTGCAAGTCGAGAGACCTAGTTCTATGCCAGGTTTCAGAGTAGCAGCTGTGTTAGTCTGTATTCACAAAAAGAAAAGGAGGACTTGTGGCACCTTAAAGACTAACCAATTTATTTGAGCATAAGCTTTTGTGAGCTACAGCTCACTTCATCCGATGCAGTGAGCTGTAGCTTATGCTCAGATAAATTGGTTAGTCTCTAAGGTGCCACAAGTCCTCCTTTTCTTTTTTGCTAGTTCTGTGCCTAACTCTGCCACTGGCCTGCTGCATGACCTAAGGGCCTAGGGTTACCATATGTCCAGGTTTTCCCGGTCATAGCCTCTCCTTTTTCGAGCCTTCTGTCACTGTCCGGGGGTGGGGGGGATTTTAAAAACAACAGGAAAGGTCTAGGGTTTGCAGAGCAGACAAGCTGCAGCTCAGAAAGAGCTCCCATTGGTCTATTTCCCAATTGGTCCATCTCCTGCAAGCCACAGCTACTGGATCGCGCCTATCCAGGCACCTGGCTCCCAGCTCTGAGCAGGGGGTCCCACAGGGGGCTGATGGCTGTCACTGCATCCTGGGCTTGTGCTACATCCACTGTGACAGGGAGTGACACCCCCCTTCACCTCCAGTGAGTTCTAGCACCCCCAACTGTACCCCTCCTCCAATTCCCCCTCCCCCTCCCCAGCACCACTTCTCTCTGGCAGTGTCCTCTTTCTGGGAACCTGAAATATGGTAACTCTGCATAGGACAAGCCATTTCCTCCCTCTGTGCCTCTGTTTACCCATCTGTAAAATGGGGATAATGATACTTAACTCCATTGTAGAGCACGGAGATCTCCTGATGTAAAGCATTTTGAGATCTGGATGAAAAGCACTATGTAAAAGGTACATCTTATTGATGAAACTATTAGAGAGACAAGGTGGGTGAGAGACCTTTTATTGGACCAAAGATTACTTCACCCACCTTGTCTTTTTAATATCCTGGGACTGACACTGGTGCAACACTGCATGATGAAACTATTGATAGACAAAGTAAAACTACTTCAATTTGTAAGCTCTTTGGGGCATGAGCTGTTTGTACAATGAGGCACTGCCATACTCCAAAGAATAAATATATACGAAACAGCAGTAGAGGAAGTGAGAGCTAAGGAAGGCTGTGAAACAGGTTTTATTTAAGGTTAGTCTAGACTCATGTCTGTCAGGGATACTAATGGGAATAATGAAATCAGAGCATGACTGTAATTGGCACTGGAGTTGGTAAACTCCGCAGACACACAAGGACTGATGGGGCCAAGGGGTAACACAAGGTTCTTCTCCCCATTCTGCTTTAATTGCTCCTGATACTATTCCTGTATTTCATACCTGCTGTTAAACACTAAGACAGCAGTAGGACTTACGTGTGTTGGGTGAGTGAAACAGGTGAGTTTCACACCTCGTGAAGTTATTCTATTTTATGAAAGGTTCCACTGTATATCTCATTTCCCCCTCCAGAAACTTCCTGGTCACTCCTCCTCCCCCGTAAAACAAATGGACAACATTCAGTGCTGGTAAATGCAAAGCAATGCACTTTGGAAAACATAATCCCAACTATACATATAAAATGATGGGATCTAAATTAGCCTGTACCGCTCACGAAAGAGATCTTGGAGTCATTGTGGATAGTTCTCTGAAAACATCCACGCAATGCACAGCAGCAGTCAAAAAAGCTAACAGAATGTTGGGAATCATTAAGAAAGGGATAGGTAATAAGACAGAGTCATAGTCTCTCTAAATCCATGGTACGCCCACATCTTGAATACTGCATGCAGATGTGGTCACCCCATCTCAAAAAAGATATATCGGAATTGGAAAAGGTTCAGAAAAGTGCAACCAAAATGATTAGGGGTATGGAACGGCTTCCATATGAAGAGATTAAAAAGACTGGGACTTTTCAGCTTGGAAAAGAGATGACTAAGGGGGGATATGATTGAGGTCGATAAAATCATGACTGGTGTGGAGAAATTAAATAAGGAAGTGTTTACTCCTTCTCATAACACAAGAACTAGGGGTCACCAAATGAAATTAATAGGCAGGTTTAAAACAAACAAAAGGCAGTATTTTTTCCACACAATGCACAGTCAACCTGTGGAACTCCTTGCTGGAGGTTAAGACCAAGACTATAACAGGGTTCAAAAAGGAACTAGATAAATTCATGGAGGATCATTCCATCAATGGCTATTAGCTGGGATGGGAAGGGATGGTGTCCCTAGCCTCTGTTTGCCAGAAGTTGGGAATGGGTGAGAGAGGATGAATCACTTGATGATTCCCTGCTCTGTTCATTCCCTCTGGTCACTGTCGGAAAACAGGAAACTGGGCTAGATGGACCTTTGATCGGACCTAGTGTGGCTGTTCTTATGTTCTTAACATCTGTGTTCATAGCTGTCAATAGCAGCTTTAGTCTGTGTGCTGGTACTTGAGTGGGTAGCTTGTAACAATGCTAGTTTGCAATTTCACCAGTAGATCTCAGTATTGCTTATTTCACTGTCTCAATCCTGGCACACCTTGTCTGTTGAAGTTCAGGGCCCCCAATGAACAGAGTAAATAGATCTGCCTGCTGCTTACAAAACCGATTCATGTCTGTCTAGATTACTAGAATGATACCCGCATGTGATTGTTCATTTAATCTTTCTATTTTCTCAACTGTTGAATGTAAATAAAAACCCAGTCTTCTCTGCTGATCTTTTCTTATGCCCCACCCCAGGAACTATTAAACCCATTGTCACACACATGCAGGGCCCAGTTCTACTGGTACGCTGTTATACATCTGAAGTAGTTCTACTGGAAATCAGTAGAGTTACGCCACAATGGTGGAGATCAGAATTGAACACCCTATTGAATGCAGCTTAATTCCTAGACACCAACTTCATGAGAAATTGATGATGGTGCAGCTTGTACATTCTTCTCCCTGCTGAATTTCACTTGGTCTTCCTCCCTCCCCAGTGCCACTAACTTGTCTTGAAAACAGGTAACTTCGTCTTTACTGGAGTATGTTGTGTATGTTCAGGATCTTCCTTCTCCTCTCGCCTTCCAGAGATCATTTAGTTTTTCTTTTTCTCCCGTAGTGGCTGATGCTTCCAGACTTTTTGGGCCAAATCAACAGGCCTAAGAAGTAGACAAGTCCAGTGTTGGCCATCCAAATAGTGCTTTGTCATGCTCTATTTCTGGGTGCTTAACAAGCCCAGTGTGTTTCTAAAACAGCACAAGGGGGAACTCTTCAGAAGCCATTTAAAATTATTGGTAAACCCTGCAGGAAATCCTCATTAGCTGATGTAATACCAGCAGTCTCTGTTTGTTGGAACCTTACGTGACAGGACTGTGAAAACACTTCCTGGATTGCTCACATCAGTGTTCTCACACTCTTTTGGAGTCCTCCATTTACTATACTTGGAAGGGGAAAAAAATTGTTACTGTGGTCAGCATGTTTGCAGCAGCAAACAAGGTGGTTAGTGAAGGGGCCTGTTCAGAATAGAAAAAAGGCAGGAGAACACCAGGGGAATCATCGCAGACAATGAATGGAAAGGTGGAATCACAGAGGTTGGAAGAATGGAAACAAATCATTGGAAGGGGATCCTTTGAGGCAAAGAATAAAAGTGACTTATTGTAGAGGATGTGGCGGTAATAAATCCATATTCTAGGCACTAGGATTATCAGCAGGAATAGAGTCCAATGCCTTTTAGTTCAAAAAACCACTGACCTCTACCATTTTAGCTGCAGAACAGGGAAACCTCCATGAGCGGTTAGTCACAGGAGGACTTATACCACTGTGCTGGCCAGCCAGTAGAGGGCAATGTACGTACATGTAAAGGGGCTATGCTGGGGCTCGACCCTGTCCGGGGCGGCGGGGAACCACACCGGCTCGCTACACACAGTTAACTTTGGGGAATTTGTCCAGCCACCGGAGTCTCCCTCAGCAGCCCTTGCAGTAACTGGACGGGGGCCCGGGCCCGGGCCCTGGGTCAGGGCAGGGCACCAAATAGTCAGGGGCTGAGCAACACAGCATGTGTGAGTTAGCCCAGGCCTCCAAGGACCTGGAAAAGGGGGAGATGGGCACCCAAGAGTTGGGTGGCAGGGGGGACGCAGGCCCTCCCACTCCACTGCATCCCAGCCCAGGGCCCTAGCAGCGGCAAACGACCCACTGCTGGGTCAGTGGGGATCCTGACCGCAACACACTGACATGGGCTCTGGCAGAGTTACAGCCGGGCTAGGGTCAGCTGCCCCCGCGCTACTTCCTGACTCCCTTCCTTCTGGTACCTGGGTCCTGGAGGTGCTCTCTGGGGTTCCAGCACCCTGGGCTCCTCGGGGCAGCGGACAAGCGGCAGGGCCGGCCACTCCCCTGGAGAGCGGGCGCGGGGCAGGGGCCATGGGGTTTTTCCGGTCGTGGGCTAGGCTGGCTATGTCTGGCCTCCCCAGCGGCTAGTCCTCTAGTGAGCTCTGAGGGCCCGCCTTTATACTTCTGGGTCACCGCCTGTCCCTCTGAGGGGCGGGCTCAGAGCTTCCTGGCTCCGCCCAATCTGGTGTCTGGAGGGGCTCGACCCTCTCCGGGGCAGCGGGGAGCCCCACCGCCTCGCTACAGTACAACATACACACTTTATGCCTGATCCTTTAGATACTTACTGAGCGGCATAGTACTTAATCCTATGAGGACTAACCTCACTGGGGCCACTCATAGAAGCTTGAAGTTAATCCCAGTGCAGACAGCTGACGCAGATCCTATGCACCAGTTAACTCTCACCTGAGCCCTTTGGGATGGGGTGAATTTCACCCAGCGGTGGATACTGTAAACAGTAGCAGTTGCAGGATCTAGCCAGCATGTTGCAGTATGAGCAGGTGTCTGACACCACCTGAAACTGATAGAGGTGCCTTGTAGACCTGCAAAGAGTGTGGGGTGGCCTTGGAAAACTGCGTTTCCAGTACAAAAGGAAGCAAGAAACCTTTGTCGATTCTGCCCTCCTTAGGGGACCTCCACTGTAACACTCAATATCTGCAGGCAGAGAAAACAGCTCCTCAAATCTTCCCATCCCAACTCTTGAGGGGTGGGGAAGAGAAAAAGTTTGGTCTCCTTTAACAAAGAGCAGCAGGATGTTCAGAGTGGTATTCTCCCTATGCCCTGGTTTGATAGGTTTCATTCATCCAGGGGCACCATTTCAGATTTTGGTAGGGGGTGGGTAACTATAACCAGGATTCCAGAGGCAACTGGGCACCTGAAAACTCTCTTGGTTTTTTGCTGATAACTTAGATACAGTGCTGCTGTCAGATAATAATTTTTAATTCCTGTATAAAGAGAGAAAATTAAATAAATATTTGACCCACTCAGCTCTAATACTAACATGTTCTGACATCTTGTGTCAATTCACTTAAGGGACACTGGTTAGGCTTAAAAATTTAATGTATATTCTTATTTTGTTACTAACTCTTGAATACAACAATTGAAACAATTCTAGAAAAGTCTAGATTACTTTATATTACTTTTCTGCAGTTCACCAAGCTTGAATAAAACATTTAAATTTTGGAAACATCTTACTAGGGCAAGGCCCCGTGAGTTTATACTGCACCTGCCTGGGGCTGTAGGGGTGTTACCCCACTACAAATAATGGACTAGAAACTGACTTTAAACAGGAGTGCAACTGTCACTTTCAAGTCACTTTCACAGTATTGCCAACCCCAAATGTTCAAAAATCATGAATCAGGCTCACCAAAAATCATGAGATTGGCTTTAAAATAATGAGATTATGTAAAAATAATAGATTTGGTGTGGGGTTTTTTTTGTTAAATTTACATTCTGCTTTTTGAGCCTTTAAGGTGCACTGGGGTCACATTTTGAAGTTTTCTCCACAGCCACAAGGGCTAGAAACTTCATTTTTCTTTAAGAATGAAGGCTGAAATCATCACTTATCACTTGACTCCAGGAGCTGGAGCTTTAAAGAAAACAATAATTATCAGGGCTACTCAGGGAGACCAGGGTTTTAAAAAGCCTGCTCCTAAGTGACCAGAGGAGCTAGCAAACAGAGTGGTTAACGGGAGTTTTGCAAGAGAGTTCTCCAGGTGAAGGAGCGATTATGTGACCCTTAGGGTAAGTTTGTCTGTAGTGTGTGTGTATCTGTGTTTGTGGCAGCAGCAGAGTTGGGACCCATGGTGGTCAAGAGGTCAGCCGCAGGGGCAGGGTCCTCCATTTCGGTGAGGAGCAGGAGGAAGCACTAATATGGGAGTAGGGAAAGGGGCAGCCACTCCTCCCCGCTAGGCGGCAGCAGCAGGGAAGGAGGGTCCAGCGGGAGGGCAGAGGGATGGGGGGGAGAGAAGGGGGCTAACCACTCCTCCCTGTTAAGCTGTATGCATGGAAGAAGGGTGCCCGTGGGGGCAGGGCGGGGGTATGGGAGAAGCAACCACTTCTTCCTGCTAGGCTGTGGCAGGGGAGGAGGTGCTAATGGTGGGTGGGGGGGATGGACCAGGGCCAAACAAAGCAGAAAAGGGGGGGAGGGGCATGGTCACAGGTGAGGGCGGGAGGTCGGCTCCTCTGGCTGCACTTGGACGGGGAGGGTCACAAGGGCATCGGGGGGAGGGGTGTGCAGTGATCAGGGTAGGTAACTGAAAGGGGAAGGGGCACAAGCGCTCAGGGAGGGGACATGGGCGTACGGAGCAGTGGGCTGGGAGGGGCAGGGGCCAGCGGGAGGCAGGGGGACCAGGAAACAGTTGAGGATAGGGCAGGTAGAGCACACGGGGGGGAACCAAACTACTGGGGAAGTGCGGGGCAGACAAAGCAACAAACACTAGAGGGCTGGGGCGGGGCAGGCAAGCTAACAAACCTAGGAACCCAGGGCATGGCCAGGGAGGGGCAGGCAACCAAATAGAGAAACTTCCAGGGGGGGCTATGATAGGGAGGGAGAAAAAACTGGGCTGTGGGAGGGCAGCGGGGACAAACTGCTGCAAGGTGGGGGAAGTGTGGAGCCCCCCCACCCAATGCAACTGGGGGAGGGGGGCCAAGTCAGGGGAAGTGGGGGCAAGTGAGCCCACAAGCGCTTGTGAGGCTCCGTCTCTTGCTCGCTGCTGCAAACAGTCCCAGTAGGGCCTTTCTTACGTTCTTATCATGAGGGTCGTGACAAAATCATGAGAATTGGCAACACTGCCTTCACTTCTTCACACTACTGTGATTGAGTCGCCGTTTTCACAGGCGAATATTTTAAACCAAACACCAAGAAAATTCCACGTTTTAAAGTTGGGGGGAAAATGGAGACTTCTGAGGTCTATCAGGCCTCTAGGCTGCACATAAAACACAAAGGGCTGTGTGGAGGAAGGAAGCTGCAGGAGGGGCAGGAGAAACGAGAAGATGGGATAGGGAGAAAAGTCTCCTTGCAGATGAGGCTCTCCTCTGGCTGACGTGACACTTACTAGGCAGGATGTCATGGTTTCCATTCTGCTGCTACCTATGCATGAGAGAGGGTCCTGAAAGTGCCCCAAAATCACAGATTGACCCCAGAGCATAGGAATGAGCTTGATCCAAGCAGGATGGCTCCAGCACCCTCTTGCTATTTGGATACACAATCCCTGTGGTAGTTCCCTTGGCTGGGAAAGGCATCGCAGTTGTCCTTCCTTTGTAGGACACAGTGAAGAACAGACAGCAGGGGTTACCTACTTAAATCCTGCCTGCCCCCTTTCACTTTTAGGGCCAAGATTGGTGGGTTTGCATCCTACCAGCGCTTTAGACCTGAATATTCAGTTAATTTCTTGGAAACAGAGGTGAATCCAACTTCTGGCCTCATTAGCTGATGAAACTCCTTCTAGTGCTTTATTCTCACCTGTCCCTCACTGGCACAAAACCTACCAGCAGAGGAATGTGGTCTATGGGGGAGGAAGGAGGGTTACTTTATAGTTGAGCTTCTTGTGCATATCAATGAAGCTAGACGGAGGACGTGACCTATTTATCATTGCTTCAGTGGAAACATAGCCAGCATAAGAAGAAATTGTACTTGACTAATGCAGTTTGAGACACCATTGTATTCTCCCGGTACATTGCCAAGGTTAACAGACAGCTGCACTGGAGAAAAGCAAGCAGCTGAGCTGTATGCATGATTTCCTTTCAGTGCCCTGCTCTGTTAACACCGCAGCTGTACCTTCTGTTAAACATGCACCACTGAATTACCTGGAAAGAATATCTGTAGCCTGCAAATAAAATTCCCTCTTGGTTGACCTGCAAAGATATTCTGCATTTGACTTACTTTCAATCTGGAGGTTGTGATGATGACTTACACTTGTAAAGCACCTGAATATTTATGTACCATCTACTGGAGTAGCAAGCAAAGTTTTCTCGATGGAAAATGTCCCTTCTGCAAAACTGAAGTGGGAGATCTTTGATTTGGCTGAAATGTTGCTATCTTTTGCTGGGTACACTGAAACAAAATATTTTTGTTGTGGGTTGAAATGTTTGAAATGTTGAAGTTGAAATGTTTCCTTTTGGGTCAAAAGAAAAGGAGTACTTGTGGCACCTTAGAGACTAACCAATTTATTTAAGCATGAGCTTTCGTGAGCTACAGCTCACTTCATCGGATGCAGTTCAACATTAATCTGTGTTCACCTAAAATGCAGTGATGTCTCATGGGAGTTGTCGTTTGGGTGCCTCGTTCTCCTCTGTGGGCCAGGGATACTGGCCAGATTACGTCTCCCATGGTGTATTATGGTCTTCCATCCGGCTGCACTGCCACAATGCATTGTAGGAGTTGTAGAACACTGCAATAGCTCAAGCAGATCCAGTTCAGTGTTGAACTAAGCAGAAACAATATTCCACATGTAATTATTTTACCTTTCTGTGCCGCCATACATTTTAATACTCCGGCATTTCATCCCAACTTGGGGCTAAAACTATTGTCAAAATATTGGAATTTCCACATGATGGAAATTGATTTTTCTATCAGCTGTAGTGACAAGTCTGTGGCAGACTAAAACTTCCTAGCTGTCCTTGGGCTGTATATCGTGACTACTGGAATAACAGTGGATAGGATAAAGCTCCTGTAATGTAGGAGGTCAGACTAGATGATCACAATGGTCCATTCTGGCCTTGGCATCAATGAATCTTTCTGCACCCCCTAGAAGTCAACATTGTTCACAAGCACTAAGCTAGTGTAATGGCACTTCCTCCAACCCCTTCTTCTGAAGGATCATGTCCTGAGTTTTGCCATTGACATCAGTGGGAGGAAGGGCTGATCCTAATAGCTGGTTTAAGGACATAAGATAAGAAGGGGGCCCTGCTGCATCACTGCAGTCCCCAGCTCTTGCAGGCACATGGAGGGAGACAGGGCTGGAAGGGAGGGGGAACCCTAACTAGTCCATGTGGAAATCCAACTCAGATTCTTCTGCTTCTCATTCCAACTCAGTGAATGAACCAAATGGAGGAGATTGAGACCAGTACCCCCACCTTAAGAGATGGTAAATACACCCATATGGAAGTCCTATAGAAGGGAATAATTCTATCCACCTGTGATGTTCCCCGGTGTTATCTGGACTGGTGAGCTGCTAGGTCACCCCAATTCTTGACTCTGGGAGCCAGCCTTACCCTGCTCTGCTGTGAGAACCCCCACTCCTGGGTTGTTCATGCACAGCCTCTGGCATGTAAGCTGCTTGGATTGTGCAACCGAATGACACTAGCCAATGTCTCTGGTCCCAGGCACAACCCTAGGAATCTCTGTCTTGCAGTGTCCGGTTATGCCCGCTGGATGTTGCAAGCTTATGAGTTCGTCAATTTAACAAAGAAATTGGTTGGAAGCATGTCAGAAACTCCACTTGGGATAACAACCCTGGTGCATATCAAACACCCTGCTTCAGGTAGAATAAACAAACAAATGTATTAACTACAAAGATAGATTTTAAGTGATTATAAATCAAAGCATAACAAGTCAGATTTGGTCAAATGAAATAAAAGCAAAACTTATTCTAAGCTGATCTTAACACTTTCAATGCCCTTACAAACATAGATGCTTCTTGCCACAGGCTGTCTGGTTGCTTTTCAGCCAGGCTCTCCCCTTTGATCAGCGCTTCAGTCGCTTGGTGGTGATGTCTCTAGATGGAGGTGGAAGAGAGAGGAAGAGCGTGGCAAACGTCTCTCCCTTTTATCATGTTCTTTCTTCCCTGTTGGCTTTGCACCCCCACCCCCCTTTCAGAGTCAAAGGTATGAACTGCCTCTCTGCTCTTGGAGAGTTTTTTTGTCTGGGCTTGTTTTAAGCCATGAGGACACATTTTCAGCCTCATAACTCTATACGTGAAATTACAACCTATAACTTCAATGCTCAGTGCATCGTGAGCCTTCTGAAGACACCCAACATGACAAACTTTGCATTGGATACCACACAATCATATTATAAGGATGTATATGGGGGTTCAGGGTATTCCCCCAAGGTATGGGTTGGGAGGGGCTGAGAGAAGGGGAACAGGTGTCTGGTGCATGGGAGAGCAGGACAGGTAGGCAAGCATGAGAGAGGCGAGGCAAAGCGGAGTGAGAAATGGAACAGTCAATAACTGTTGCTGTACATAGGTCAGCAAAGAGTGCTCCAGTGAAGTCACAGGCTGAATGGTCAGAAGCCGGGTAAGTGAGAGCTATGGAGGGCACTGGAGAGTCAAATGCTCACCCTGGCTCTTGCTTCGGCTGCTGTAGTGCAGGTGGTGGGGTCAGGGTCCTGTCCAGAGGAATCCTGACTCTGCTGCTGGAGCCTGGGGCTCCTGCAGCAGGTTAATTCCAGCTGTGTAAACATCCAAGAAGGAGCAGGAGTGACCAGTGCTCTTGCCAGGCTCCTGTTGGATCTGAGGCTGCCTTGGCAATGCCCCTTTCATCACAGCTGATTCTTGCTGCCATGTAAATGAGGCGCTTGTCTCACCTAAAAAATATTGCAAGTGACATTGCAAACTGTGAAGCGTGGCAAATTCAAATCTAATGATCCAATGTTGCTAAGTACAAGAGATGAGTCATTAGTGCCACATAATAGTAAATACTGCAGTGATCACACTTAAATAACTTCCTGCCTTCGAGGCACTTAACAAGCTATTCTTTCCTCAATAAAGCTGAACACAAGGTAGCTTAGATACCCTGGTGTATAGATGAGACTTATGACCAGGCACTTGCGAGGATCCCAAGTGCTGAGGAAGGCAGATGCCCTGCCTCAGGGTGGGGCAAACCCAGAGGCTTGATGTCCAGCTGCTCAGCACTGGCCATCGCTATAATGGGGTTGGTGGCCACAAGAGAGGTACCATCTGCAGTGCGGGCAGATGGATGAGCCTAGGGGCACCCCAGAGGCGAGAGCAGGGACAGCAGCCTGGGGAAGGGGGGAGAGCGGAGAAGGGGACGGTATAACGAAGCCATTGCCCATATTAAAGCCAACTGGCAAACTGTCATCCTCCCCCTGAGTAACCAGGGTCAGACCTATGGCCTCAATCTCCTCGAAAATGGAGCGAAAAACCCCACCCAGCACCCTGGAGTCTCCCTTGTCATCTGTTCCCCCTGTCGGCACCGAGGTAGGTAATGCCTCAGTTGCAGATGGAGGACGGGGGGGCTCTGTCCGAGGTCTCCTCCGGGAAGCACTCCAAGAGGGGTGGTGGTACTGCCCTCTCCGCTGCTATGACTTCCTTGGCTGGCTCCATTTGGTGGGCCCTATCAGGGGCCATGGCCGAAGGCTCAGCAGCGGCCCCCCTCTTGGTCTTATGGGGGGGTCCTCATCTCCCTCCATACCGAGGGGGAGATGCTGAGCCCACGCCTTCTGCTTGCTGAGCTTCCCCTGAATGAGCACCCAGACTTCCGAGGTGGCAGTGGAAGGCTGGCCAGCAGGGCCAGCGTGAGGGGTAAGAGCGATGTTGCTAGTGTTTGGCCAGGCAAGGGTGGGACAATGGGGCAAAGGGAAAGCTTCCCCCTGCAGCCCTCTCTGATGCCCGGCAGCAGTCCTGCTGCCTTCTCTTCTGTGGGCCCCGCCTGACTGCCCACAATGGTGGCTTGGCCTGCCCTCTTGTCTGGGCATGATGTGGGGGCTACCTGCGGGGCCAGAGTGGAAGCGATGGCAGATGGAGGAGGAGGGGCGCCCATGGGAACAGGGCTATCGGGTCACTTGTGGTGATAGGGCCAGTGCCCTCCCGGGGCTCCCTGCTCTGTGCTGGGCCATGGCACAATCCCTCTGGACGTGCACTGTTGCCCAGCAGAGGTAACACTGGGCCTCCCCCAAAGAATAATACCTGGTATTGAGCCCCCTGGTGGGGCACCAGAAAGGACTCCTCTCACGCCTCACTATCATGTCCTGGCAGCGGGGCAGGACAGGAAGGGCAAGGAAACTCTCCAAGGACAAGACACGCAAACAAAGTCTGACAAAGGGACTAGGCTGGGGCAGGGGAAACACATAAGCAATAGCGGGACTGATAGCATGGGCAGCAACAGTTGCGGGGCAAGCTGCTGCAGGATCCAGTGAGAAAGCGGGGCGAGTCCAAGGGAAGGAAGAGCACAAGCACCCATGTGCGCTAGCAAACAAAAGTCTCTACACGCTGCTGCAGGCAGGCTCCCAGATGGAGCAAGGGCAGTCAAGCAGCTAGGTGGAGGAAGAGAGGAAGTCCCAAATGGTAAGCAAGGGTGGTGGAAGGGGTGTTGGAGAGGTGGATGGACTAGGGGAAAGACTCCATGCTGCTTCCCCTCCCCACACAGCAACAACCACCACAGGTAATGATGATGGTTTGATCTCTCTCTCTCTCTCTGTCGCAAGGGCAGCACTCTCTCCACAGTGACCTCCAGCAGCTCCTCCATGATGAGGACGACAGTGACAGCAGCAGGAGGGTTCCTGGCCAGGTAGGGATGGAGCATAAATTGATCTGTAGCTGTGGTGGTGTGGGCAGGTGACCCCAGGCTCTGCTTGGTGATAGGTTGCTGCTGCATGCCTGAGGGCTGACTCACTGCACCAGCTGAGTGACCAGCCCTGGTTTGGCTGCGAGTTTGCCTCACACGTGGACTCGTCTCTACTAATCACTGACTGAGAGCCAGCAGCCCAGCTTGGACTGGCCACCACGCAGCATCACCTGGCAGTCCCACTGTTGAGTTAAGGTAAAGGGTCCTGTAGACTTTTTGCTAGTGAGTCCCCTGTATCTGAAATCCAACATTTGCAAAATGTCATTGGTTTGTCTTTCATTGAGAACCCAGCACAGCATATCACTCTCTTCAGCCCTTAACTTTGATTGCAATCCGACTTATGCATATGCTTAATCAGGTCTAAAGCCATGACCAAGCCTTGGTCTTCGTTTCCAGCACATCTTGAGAAGATAGCACCTGGTGGAGAAAGGAGAGGAAAACATTGCTTTTCAGAAGTCCTGCTGCAAGGGTCAGGGGATTGGGTTGGGCACTTGGGAATCCATTAGCATTTCTGGAGCTATGTCATCCACTGTCCCGGGGAACTGAGCAACCTCTGGTAGCCATTTCAAAGCTGTGATAGTGTTGTGATAAATACCGTTTTAGGTTGGATGGACCCAGGCTCATGCCTCACTTGCTCTGTTCTTAAGTAGGAGCTTGTTGAGGTTGCTAAAGAACTAACAGATTCAAATGAGGTTGTCAGCTTGGGTGCTGAACAAAGGTAGATGAATGGAGACCATGTGCTTCAGAACATCAGGGAGGCAGATGAGCAGGTTTGAAGCGTAGGCTGCCCTCAGCTCTGTCGTCTTGCTGGATACGTCAGCTCTTGAAGGATTTTAAATCTGCCCTTTGTTTTCAGGTACACAAGATAATGCTAGACCTAGAGTGTAGCTGAACTTCTCCCTTGTACCAGCTACCTGAGTGCCTTGGAGATAGTAACGCTGGCGACGGTGTGAGGCTGTACTGATTGCCCAATGCCTCAGGTGTAGCTGTGGTGGGTTTCCAGCTGCTCTGTGACAAATGACAAATGTTTCATGCTGAGCTGGTTATTGGGGTATTTGCTGTAGGAATAGACATTGGGGGCTTGTCAGGATAAACAGGCAGGAAGGTGAAGAATGTATTGAGATAAGCCACCCCTCAGCAAACACTGAAGAGTTGTGAAGAGACAATGTCAGGACAGGGAAAGGCCTGGGAACACGGGAGATGAAAAGAATTCCAGTCGGCTTAAAAAGGACTCTCAAGAAAGGGATGTATTTGTTTGGGGGAACCCGGCTGTGAGATGGACAATGCTGGCATGGCTGAAGACGCTAGATCAGCCTCGGTTAGCATCAGGGGATGGTAGGCCTCTAGCTAAGACAGAAGTGTGTTTAGACTGTTCATTTTAAAATCCTTTCTCTGTAAATGCTTTGTTCCTACTGTTAAAGTGAACAATAGACTTCTTAAGCGAAGGTATCCAGTCACTGCCTCCCCAAGGGAAGAACCTACAGGCAGGAGTGTCGGAAGCTCCCTAAAAGTGGGGGGGCCCCCAAGCTGCCCCTTCCCGCTTCTGCGCCACCTCTTCTCCACCCCCGCCCCCCCGGAGACCCTGCCCACTCTCGCTCTTCTCCACCCCTCCTCCCCTGTCGCTCGCCCTTATGGCAGGTAAAAAGTGTTTGGGCCCTGGCTCCCCTATTCCAGGACCCCTGCCTACAGGGGCCTGGACTCGATCCAACCTGCTGGATAAGCGCGGGTGATACACAGGGTGCTGTAGCCCAGGGCCCAGTTTGAGTGGCAGAATTGTGGAATTCCACCCCAGGAGAGGTGAAGGCGCCTGGCCTGACACCTGAGGGGGTGCCCTCGGGGACCAGAAAGGAGACAAAGGTGCAGCTAGCCCTGTAACCATGACAGCAGTAACCTAGGAAGAGGCATGTGTTTGTATTGGTTATCTGTGCACTGGTGGGGTCAGGACACTTTTCAGTTTGGGGGATGCCAGAAGGGATTCATGAACTACAAGGGGGTGGGATGGGCTCCTGCCATAAGGGAGGAGTTTGGACCACAGCAAGTGACGTTTCAAAATGGGGGGTCATGGTGGGCCACTGGGTGAAGGAGCTTGGGGGTGCTGAGGTGTGGGTCCCTTGCATATAGCACAAGCCTAGCTCCAGCCCTAGATCTTGACTAAGGACAGCAAGTTTCCAGGAGGCTTTGGGTTAAACCAGCTGTGCTCAGAAAGCCTCAATTCCTGTTTCACTTGTTAAATGTAAACCTTAATATTTACTCACTATCCATCCAAGCTGTTAAATCTACTGGATCAGCTCCTCCCCAGCATGAATGGGATGGCACCGATTTACATCAGCTGAGGATCTGGCCCATTAGCTGCAGTGTCGCTGAGTTAACACTGTGGGAGTTTCTGGAACTTCCTGATTTTTGAGTGCTTGACTTATCAGCCTTCAATACTGCATTACCAGCATTTAATAATTGATGGCTGCAGAGAGTTCTGAGATGCATGGGTAATAGGTGCCATGTAAGTGCAAAATGGGATTGGTGCTTCAGGGTCAGGGAAGGACGTGCAGGACAGCACGTTATTACCTGCAACTTCTCAGACGGTGGCATCAGACACAGGGACAGTAGAGTTCAGAGAGGGGGAAGCCCCAGGCAATCTCTGAATAAATGGGGAAGGGGAGAATCAGGGTGCAGTGAAGGGTAGAGGGACTGTGGGTTCTCTCTCGGCTGCCTTCAGCCAGCTGTGGCAGTTAACATGCAGCTGTAAGGAAGCATCTCAGTGTGGTTCAAATCCTAACCCATCCCTCCCATGGACGCAGACAGCCCAAGCAGCAGTGAGCCTGGGTGAGGTTCCCTGCATGAAAAAGGGCAGCATACAGAGAGCTCGGGAAGGATGTGGAGTGGGGGATCCATCCCCTCTGTATGCTGCCAGGTTGTGCTCCACGGGGGCTCTATTTGCTGTCGTGCTGGGGTTTGCTGGACCATGCCTCTGTGGATCTCTACCTGTCATGTAGAAGGGGCAGGCACAGAAGGGACAGGGGAATTTGGGGTGGGGGAGTTCAGTGGCTGCAGCAACAACTTAATTGCTCCTCAGCCTGGACAGGAGGGAGGCTAGTGTCCTGCTGCAATGTACTGATTGTGGCCCCCGAGCAGGCATCCTGCACAGGAGGAGGGATCTTCTGCTGGCCGTTGAAGGCGTTTCCCTGGAGCTGGCATGGGAATGGGCTCTGTTTGCAGAGTCGGGCAAGCGTTCCACTCCCAGATCCCCTGGGCCTTTCATGCATCTAGTCATTATGGCTGCTGCCTGCAGTGTCTGAATAAATTACACGCCGACCTGTGGGTGAAGCATGTTTACACTGGCTATACACTGGGGAGCGCATTTGGGCCTCTGAAAACAGAACTGAAGCCTGCAGATTGTTCTTATCTCTCATCTGTAATGGCTATTCTCCTCCCCCGCCCCTGAACGATTCTTCAGACTTCTGAGCAGAGCTACTCAGTGAACCATCAGCAGAGCAAAATTTTCCTCATTTCAAGTTAGACCTTTTTAAAGATTCCCCCCCCCCCCCCCCCGTGAATAGCAAAATGTTCTTGTCTGAAAAATGCTTAATGAATTTTCCACTGTTGCTCTCCCTTTATTAGCCTCAATTTCCTATTTCTGGCGGCACTTTGTACCTTTCCAGTGCTCCACAGTCCTTTCCTTTTGACTTCGGAGACTGTTCTGATGTACAAATATGCAGGACTCAAGCAACAGGGGTTGAGGGAGTTTTCATGGGGTCAAGGTAGTAGTTCAGACAAATCAGTTCTGTCAGATTTCTCGCAGGCAGAAATTAGTTACATTACAGTAATCTCAGTGAAGATCAGGGCCCCATTGTGAAAGGCGCTGTATAGCTACAGAGGACACAGTCCCTGCCCTTAAGAGCTTACAATCTAAATAGATCAGACAGAGGAAGTTTTATTATTCTCATTTTACAGATGGGAAATGTAGGCACACATTAAATGGTTGTCCAAGGTCACACAGCGAGCTTCTGGAGAAAAGAACGCTTGAATCCAGGCCTCCTTGAATCCAAGTCCACTGCCTTTAGACACATGCCCGTCCTGCCTTTCAACTCTCCTCCTGCATCTCGCTCCTGGCTTGAAATATCCTGTTAGTACACCTATGCTGGGATATCATTGCACATGACTGCCAATAATGCCGGAGTTTTGAGATGTGGACAAACCTATATCGTTATCATTCATTAATGATCACAGGCCAAAATCAAGATTAGGGCCATGTTGTGCCAGATATGGTCCAAAACTATAAGACGACATGATTCCTGCCGCTGCAATAGGAAGCAGCTTAAAATAGCCAATTTCAATTTTGAATCAGAGAAAATCATAGAAATGTAGGATGGGAAGGGAACTCGATAGCTCATCTAGTCTAGTCCCCTGCACTGAGACAGGACTCGTAATAACTAGACCATCCCTGACAGGTGTTTCTCTAACTTGTCCTTAAAAACCTCCAACGATGGAGATTCCACAACCTCCCTAGGCAATTTATTCCAGTGCTTAACCACCCTGACAGATAGGAACCTTTTTCCTAATGTCTAATCAAAATCTCCCTAGCTGTAATTTAAGACCATTACTACTTTTCCTGTCCTCTATGGTTAATGAGAATAATTTATCAGCATCCTCTTTATAACAACCTTTTATGTACTGTAAGACTGTTATTATGTCCTGCCTCAGTCGTCTCTTCTCCAGACTAAACAAACCCAGTTTTTTCAATCTTTCCTTGTGGTTGTGTCTTCTAGCCCCTTAATCATTTTTGCTTCTCTCTTCTGGACTTTCTCCAATTTGTCCACATATTTTCTGAAATATGATGCCCAGAACTGGACACAATACTCCAGCTGAAGCCTTATCAGCGCTGAACAGAATGGAAGAATTACTTCTCGTGTCTTTCTAACAACACTCCTACTAATTCATCCCAGAATTGATGTTTGCTATTTTTGCAAGAGTGTTACACTGCTGACTCATATTTATTTTGTGATCTACTGTGACCCCCAGACCCTTTTCCACAACACTACTTCCCAGGCAGTCATTTCCCATTTTGTATGTGTGCAACTGATTGTTCCTTCCTAAGTGGAGTACATTGCATTTATCCTTATTGAATTTCAGCCTATTTACTTCAGATCATTTCTCCAGTTTGTCAGTTCACTTTGAATTCTAATCCTGTCTTCCAAAGCGCTTGCAGCCCCTCCTACTTTGGTATTGTCCACAAACTTTCTAAGTGTACTCTCTGCCATTATCCAAATCAGTTATGAAGATCTTGAATAGCACCATATCCAGGCTAGATCCCTGTGGGACCCACTCAATATGCCCTTCCAGCTTAATTGTGAAGTATTGATTATTGCTCTCTGAGTAGGCTTTTTCAACCACCTGTGTATCCACCTTATAGTAGGTTCCTGTAGGATATTTCTCTAATTTGTTTGAGGAGGTCATGTGAAACAGTATCAAAAGCCTTAAAATTGAGATATATCACATCTACTACTTCCCCCCATCCACAAGGCGTGTTACCCTGTCAAAGGATATTAGGTTATATTGACATGATTGGTTCTTGACAAATCCACGTTGACTGTTATCACCTTATTTTCTTTTGTGTTCTCAGAGATGAGTTATTTGATTATTTGCTCCATTATCCTTTCGGGTACTGAAATTAAGATGACTGGTCTATAATTTCCTGGGTTGTCCTTATTTCCCTTTTTATATACAGGTATTATATTTGCCTTTTCCAGTACTCTGGAATCTCCCCCATCCTCCATGAGTTCTCAAAGATAATCGCTAATGGCTCAGAGATATCTTCAGCCAGTTCCTTAAGCATTCTAGGATGTATTATGTTAGGCCTTGCTGATTTAATTACCTCTAACTTGTCTAAGGCCATGTCTACACTACAGAGTTAAGTCAACTTAAGTTATGTCGATCATAAACCGCCGTAGTTACATTGCTTGTGGATGTTCACACAACGCTTCTTGTGTCGGCGGCGTGTGTCTACACTTGGCACTCTAGTGCCGACAGAGAGAGCAGTGCACGTGGCTAGCTATCACATTGCAAATTGCCACCTTATCCCACTAGGAGTTCTGGGAATGGATAGCAATGCATCATGGAGGCGGGATCAGTGTCCCATGATGCAGTTTTATCCATCCCATAATTCCAAGGATTTCCGACTACATTTCATGCTGTCTTCCAACTGCCCCTGTAAACTTTGCGCCCACCAGCTCTGCCTGAAACTATGGATCCTGGGTTGCTTATCAATCTTGTGATAAGCATTATGAACACACCAGAGCTGATCCTGCAGTATTTAATGAGCTGCAAATCTGAACAGGAATTTGTGCGGCCTGCCCTGCTCCATGCCACTGAAAGAAAAAAATCAAGATTGATGTTGGCATTCGTGGAGCATCTGCACATGGTTGCAGATGAGCATCTGCACATTGCTATTGGGCTCAGGAAACAAGCACCGAGTGGTGGGGTCGGATTGTGATGCAGGTATGGGATGATGAGCAGTGGCTGCAGAACATTCGTATGCGCAAAGGCACCTTCCTTGAACTCTTTGTGGAGCTCTCCCCTGCCTTGCAATGCAAGGTCACCAAAATGAGAGCTGCCAAAATGGTGGAAAAGCTTGTGATGATGGCTGGGTGGAAATTGTCAACTCCAGACTATTACCAGTCAGTTACAAATCAATTTGGAGTTGGGAAGTCCACCATGGGGTGGGGATTGTGATGATACAAGTGTGCAGGGCCATTAATCATCTGCTATGGAGGACTATGACTCTGGGAAATAGTGGATGGCTTTGTGGTGATGGAATTCCCTCAATGCAGCGGGGCAATAGATGGCACGCATATCCCAATTTTGGTCTCTCACCCTCTTGCGACGGCATACATCAACAGAAAAGGCTACTTATCTCTGGTATTGCAGGTGCTGGTGGATCACTGGGTTGCTTCACCAACATCAACACAAGGTGGTCAGGGAAGGTGCAGCAAGGAGTACTTCAACAGGCTCGGCAGGTGTAGAATGACCACAGAATGTGTGTTTGGCAGATTAAAGGGTTGCTGGCACTGCCTTTTTGGCAGGTTAGACCTCAATAAGCAAAATATTCCCATGGTCATAGGATGCTGCTGTGACCTGCATAACATTTGTGAAGCCAAGGGGAAAAGTTTCACCGGGGTGGAGCATTGAGGTGGATCACCTGGCGGCTGATTTTGAGCAGCCAGACGACCAGGGCTATTAGAGAGGCTCAATGGGGGGCTATTTGAATCAGGGAGGCTTTGAAGCAGCATTTTGACAGTAAGCCCCAGTAATGTCTTTCTGTAATGAATTGGGCTAGGCATTGTTTACTTGCCACATTAAATGACCCCTGTAATGATTCCTGTGGGTGGATGGGGTATAACCCCAGACTGTACACCTAGGGTACAAGATGGTGCAAGACAGGATAAAGGGTTTGGGTGGTTTCAGAAGGGGGGTCAGCACAAGCGCCTAGGGACACTATTCTGAATACTGGCACCATTTTCCACAGGCGGGGGTGATCAAACCTGAAATCACACTGAGGATAACCAAAGATGCAAGGGTGCATGTCCTTCAGACCGGGTCCATACGCTGCTTTCCTATGAGCTGCTTTGATTGCTCCAGAAATAATTTCTGATTGATGCTGCAAAGTTTCTTGCAACGGGGAAAGAAACAAAGCAGCTCTGCCAAGGATCCTTTGGCAGAGCATTGCAGAGTATCTGCAGGAAAGTTTCCTAGAGATCTCCACGGAGGATTCCCAGGTGATCCCAGTGTGCATTAACAAACTTTTCCACAGGGTCTCCACTGCATAGGGGAATGAGAAGCAGATGCAAACAGTACATAGTGTTGTTAATTTCAATCCCTTCTCCCATGTGTTCTATGTAGCAAAATAAAGGACACCTCTACCTCACATAACTGTGCACTATCAAAGAAAAATGAGTACCAGAACTCCCCTCTCTCACTTCAGGCATGCGAGAGCCACACTGATGGATGAGCTTGTTGCCTGTCCCACATCTTTCTCCAACTCAGCCTCCTTGTCCACCACTTCATCCTCGGGGTTGATGCCACTGGCAGCTGCCTCCAGTCCCCCCAAAGAATCCACGGGGCTCTTGGCAGTGGAAGTGGGGATGCTGCCGAGAATGGCGTGCAGCTCCTTGTAGAAGTGGCATGTTTTCAGCACTGCACCAGAGTGACGGTTTACCTCCCTTGTCTTCTGGGACACCTGCCTCAGCTCCTTGATCTTAGTACGACACTTCTGCGTATCCCTTTCTGGCTCCTCCTCCATGCCATGAGCAATCTGCTCATACTCAGAGCTGCGACTGTACAGCCTCCTCTCCCCGGGGTGGGGGAGCAGGTTTGTATAATTTTTGGTGGTGCCCAGAACGGGTTTAAGTCCCGCCCACTCCCATGCCTTGTAAGCTGATGTCTATTTTTAAAATAATGTAAAAATGGACTGGAAACAGTACGCATTTAACAGTTTCCCTTTATTGCACAATATCGCTGTCGTAAGAAAAAATTATTTAACTAAGAATATCAACTTTATTAATACTCTTTTGAATACAGAAACAACCAAGCACTCTTGGATCAATAACCCTCAAAAGCAAATACTTTCTAAAATTAAAACAAATATAGCTCCTTCTTTTGCGATGTTCTTCGGGAGGCAGCAAACATTTTTCTTCGTTGTTTGGTTCTTGAAATGAAGGCCTCCAGGAGACTTGCAATGTTCAGTTCAGAGGTAGAGTTCTTATGAATGTGCAGAAATGCCAAGTGATTTAGACGTTCTTGGCCCATTGTCATGTGCAAATCATTTTTCAGTCTGCGCAGGTAACTGAATGGTCGCTCAGTGGTGCAGGCTGTAGTCGGAATTGTGTAGAATAATTTCAGGAGAATTGTAACTCCTGACATGTCACTCAAGCCTTTGTTTTGTTTCAGAAATTGCTTCACTTAGCTCAGCGAATTAAGCTGGCAATTTCTCGATCTGCAAATATCACTCAACATTTCTGAATGAAGAGAGAGCCTCTCCATGTTAACGTCACCATGGAAAGCTTCACTTATTGGGACAATGTCCTGTTTTTCGAGCCATTTGCTGCATCAGTTAAATGCTTCTCCAATTTTATTGTGAATGTAAAGCTTTCTATTGAAAACTTCTGTTCAATGGCAACTTTGCAAGCATCAATGATCCCGACATATATTTGATGAAAATACTCCTTGGGGTCACTGAAAGCGTGAGGAAGGCTTCCATGGTCGAGCCATCTCGGTGGCTTGTGTTTTCTCAGGGGCGTAGGACCATCTCAAAGATTTCCTGCCTTCTCTACTGTTGTTTCCCAGAAGTGATTGTATGATGAGTCGGTGCGCATCCCGCTCAACACCTCTTGGAACAGGCCAACTTTCTTTGTAATGCTTGCCAATGACACATTTGGGCTTTGAATTTTTGCATTAGCTTTTTCTACAGGACCCATGGCTTTCACAAGAACTGTTAGTGTAAAGTACATTGAAAAAGATCGAAGTTGCTTCTAGAATCCACTACATTTTGAGGCAAATTGATCGGAAGAGTAACTAAATTCATCTAGGCAGTTCATCATAGCCTCGTAGTTGTGGAACAGTGATTTAATGCTACTGATCCTTAGTGTCCATCTTGTTGGGCACAATGGTCGTAAAGAAGGCTCCCCTTCACTCTGAAACTCTCTGAATGCTGCCATACACTTTGGTGACTCCCTGAAGAGAGCTTTTGCCATAAAAAACATATCACGACATTCTTGAATATTATGCAGGGCATCCTGTGTGGCAAGGTTAAGGGAACGTGCAGCACAGTGCACAAATTCCACTCTCGGCTCTTGATCCTTCACTCTGGCTTGGACCCCAGTAAATTTGCCGGCTGGCTCCATTACTGGCTCTGTCGTAACACAGCCCCCGGCAATCGGAAAAGGGCAAATCACACCTGAGAAGCGTATCTTCCACAATTTTGAAAAGAGAAGCAGCATCCATTGCGTTAGTTTGATAAAACCCAATAAATGCCTCATAAATCTCCCAGGCTTCACTAGAAAAGAACCTTAAAGAAAAACTTACTTGTTCTTTTCTTGGCAAATCGGTAGTCTCATCCTTTACAATGTCATAAAACTTTGAATCCTTTACCTTTTGCACAATTTGTCATAGCGCCATCGTTGCCATCATTTTGATTATTTCGTTAATAACCTCATGTGACAGCCACTTGTATTTTGTGCGACTGAGCCTCTGTCTCAGTTCCTCCAAATCTGTGCTGTGTAGCAACAAGAGCTGCATCAAATTTGAATCACCTTTATTGTGTCCACATAATGCTATTCCTTGGTGAGCTAGGTAAGCAACACTGTTAAAATATTGTGCAGTACATTCCTAGCTGATTGTGATTCTTTTCTGTACCTGGCCGACATTAGCACAGAAACATTTACCTGAGATTGCAGAGCAGCAGACTGCATTACTGCTTCCTTGTGACAGGAGGATTTTTTGTGTAAAACCACGCAATGTGTGTCTCCACTCTTGAAATCCGGACAAAATAAATGTTGGTTTAGCCTTCGTAGAAAATATTAAGATCTTCTTTTCAGAACAGTTTTTGCAGACTGAGCAAAAAGCTCTGTCTAATTCGCTAGTGTACTCCAACCACGTAAATCTTGATAGCCAAGATTGCTGAAAACTCCTTTTTTTATCTCGTAGATTTGCTGAATCTTTCTTTTCTATAACTTCAGTTTGAAAGCTGGGTGTCCAACTCAGGCCGTCACTTGATGAATTACCCGTTTCTTCTTCTTTTTCCTCTGGGTAACATTATAAAGAATTTACCCATTATTGATTATTACTGGTCCTACAAATCCAGAATTTGTTGCTGGGATAAAATGAAGCTACAACGTGCCAGCGCCACAAGATTACAAGGGCCAATTAAAAGTGGAAAGTCAGAAGCAGCAATCACCTTGTTAGGGTTTTTTTGACCCAGGTCACTCAGCCAACGTGGAATTTCTTCTTCAGCTGCTCATGCTGGTAGCAAGACTGCTCACAGCATAGGAATAGAAAACTGAGTGCCTGCTATGTGAGGCAGCGAAACAATGAGAGACAGCTTCTGATCATTTTTATTGCATTTGTCAAGAGCCCCCAACTGAGATCAAAGCCCCATTGTGCTAAGCACGCTACAAACGCACAGAATCAGGACTAAGTATTATCTAGACCATCCCTGACAGGTGTTTCTCTAACCTGCTCTTAAAAATCTCCAATGATGGAGATTCCACAATCTCCCTGAGCAATTTATTCCAGTGCTTAACCACCCTGACAGGAAGTTTTTCCTAACGACCAAACTAAACTGCCCTTGCTGCAATTTAAGCCTCTTGCTTCTTGTCCTGTCCTCACAGGTTATGGAGAACACTTTTTCTCCCTCTTCCTTGTAACAACCTTTTATGTACTTTAAAACTGTTATCATGTCCCCCCTCAGTTTCCTCCTCTTCAGACTAAACAAACCCACTTTTTTCAATCTTCCCTCACAGGTCATGTTTCCTAGACCTTTTAATCATTTTAGTTGCTCTTCTCTGGACTTTCTCCAAATGTAGCACTCAGAACTGGACACAATACTCCAGCTGAGGCTTAATCACACTTCTTGTGTCTTGCTTACAACACTCCTGCTAATACTTCCCAGAATGATGTTTGCTTTTTTTTTTTTTTTTTTTTTTTTTTTTTTGCAACAGTGTTACACTGTTGACTCATATTTAAGTTGTGAAGTACTATGACTCCCAGATCCCTTTCCACAGTACTCCTTCCTAGGCAGTCATTTTCTATTTTGTATGTGTGCAAATGATTATTCCTTCCTAAGTGGAGTACTTTGCATTTATCCTTATTGAATTTCATCCTATTTACTTAAGACCATTTCTCTGTCTGTCCACATTATTTTGAATTTTAATCCTATGTTCCAAACCACTTGCAACCCCTCCCAGCTTGGTATCCTCTGCACACTTATAAGTGTACTCTCTATGCCATTATCTAAATCATTGATGAAGATATTGAACAGAACTGGACCCAGAACTGATCCCTGCAGGACCCCACTTGTTATGCCCTTCCCGCTTGACTATGAACCATTGAGAACTAGACTCTAGGAATGGTTTCAGAGTGGTAGCCATGTTAGTCTGTATCCTCAAAAAGAGTGAGGAGTCCTTGTGGCACTTTAGAGACTAACAAATTTATGCTCATATAAATTTTAGTCTCTAAGGTGCCACAAGGACTCCTCGTTCTTTTTTCTCTAGGAATGGTTTTTCAACCAGTTATGCACCCACCTTATAGTAGCTCCATCTAGGTTGTATTTCCTTAGTTTGTTTACGAGGAGATCATGCGAGACAGCATCAAAAGCCATATTAGAGTCAAGATATACCACATCTACCACTTCTTTCTTATCCACAAGGCTTTTTACCCTGTCAAAGAAAGCAATTATGGTAAGAGAGTCTGTGACTGAAAGAACACAAAGAGGCAAGATAGAAAGAAAGGATAGGGCAACTGAAGCATGGAAATACCAAGTGACTTGCCCCAGGTCATGCAGGAAGTCTGTGGCAGAACCAGGAAATAGACCCAGATTTCCTGCACCCCAGCCTAGAACCTTACCTACAATGCCAGGTTTCCTCTCACTAAAAGTTCAAAATCTCTTTGTAAACTAAAGTTTTAGGAAGCTTTTGTAGAATGCACGGTCTGTTTTTCATACCCTTTCATCTGCAAAAGCAGGTGCCTTCGGTACCAATTGTACAAATCTAAAAGAAACATATATATTAAAAATGTCACAACTTAAAAAAAATCAGATGTTTCAGGCCATTTCAGAGCTAGAAGTGAGTGCTGAGTGCCTCTTTTCAAAGGCATAAAACTTGCATTGCTCACCTTGTAGGGTCGTGAGAGATTCGGCTTCAAAGCTATCCCTGGTGCAGGACTGAACATTGCCTAACCTAGCCCTCAAATCACTGTAATTTTGGGAAGGGTTATTCTATAATGGGTGGCAGGAGGGGGAAAGAAGAAGGAAACATTTTACCTGAAAAGTTGAGGTTCTGTTTGTTTTAAAAGCTGCTGTTGGAAACTATGGGAGGTTTGGAATGTTAATACATCTTTGGGGCACTGGATTCGAGGGCAGAGTGCAGGTGAGGTGGGGAAAAGTACATGATAAATGCAACTGACCACATGGCTGTTCAGATTATCACATGGAATCGTCCTGACAGACTTTCACTGCGTGTCGATGGGGCTTTAATAAGATGTTCAGGGAGGACTTCCAAACTTTAATATTCAATGTAAAATGAATATTTTACTCTGAAAAATGTCCAGTATGAAATTCTGACTTTGATACTGCATAAGCCTTGAGTAACTCTATCAAAATCTGGCCCAATACAAACTGTGATCTGTGTATGACGGAGTGGGGTAGTTAAATGTCATGTATAGTGAACAAAACATGGAAACTTCAAGTCTGACTCCATGCTCACTTTTGCCTTTGGCTGCAATGGAAATGGGATCAGTCTCTTCATATTATGTAAAATAACAAAAAGGAGTGTGTATCAAACCGATGATTGATGCCTGCGGTCAGTACAGGATAGAATGATGGGTTTGGGAGTTCAGCTGTTGCAGGCAGAGTGTATGTTTATAACCTGAAAGAGTAGGGGGGAGTCATTAGTGATCAGAACATACCACAGGAGTGTAAATAAAATGTAACACTGGGGCTAGTGAGTCACTTTGGGGAGTTATCAGTCCTATAAAGTCTCTGTTCTCTCTGTGCACTAGCTTCTGCAGTCTGATGCTTATTATGATCCCTTCCGTTCATCAGTGACCCGCTCTCTCTCTCTCTCTTTTCACAAGGCCTCCAGCCATGGCTCAATCATTCAGGAAAACTCAGGCACCAGATTGAATGAGCAAATCTTTAATTTATTTACCCAGAGCAGATGGGGGGAACAGGACTGCAATGTTGAATCCTGAATGGCTGGGCGCTGAAAGCTGCAAACAGGCTGTCAGCAGTGTTCTCTGGATACTTACAAAGCAATCTGCCAGGGGATGATTAACACGCTGCCATAAAGAACACAAGCCCCAGAATGCCCTGTTCCCTCACTAAATAGTTATTTGCCACAAATGTTTTCCTCGATCCAAATCATCAAGCCAGAGTGGTGGAAGGGATTATTTCACTCCATGCGTGAAATGAGTCAGGGACCTGGCCACTGCTGCCCCCACGCGTCGGAACTGCAATGATCTCTCCTGGGGCAGCAATTAACGGGCCTAAGATAAGCAAAGTCAGGCTAGGTTAGTACTTGGATGAGAGACCTCCAGAAAAAGCCCAGCGTCAGCTGGAAGGTGGAGCTGGTCATAAGGAAGAGGCTGCGCACGCTCTGTTTTTTTAATCGCTCCCAGAAACAGCCATCCAGCCAAGACTGGATGAGACAGGAAGATTCTGGTGTAGATTCAGCCAGACACCATAGACCCAGTACGAGCACACACATAGGATATCTGCTGCCCCCTACTGGTATGGCCAAATACCATGTGTGTACTCTTAACCCTGGCACTGATCTGTGTCAGTACTGGTCTCAGTATGGTGCTAGGATGTGCTATGCTGCTGGAGATGTTGTCTTTTGGTTGAGACCCCATACCAAGCTTCTGACCACTTGTAATGATAAAGATCCCCTAGCACACTCACAGCAGTGTGCCAATGTGGTGTCCTGGCTCAGTTCCATTTTCTCTCATTACATTTTGCTCCCTAAGTTTCTTCTGTTGTCTTTTTCACTTCCTTTTGAGGCTCATTGAATGGCTGCTGCCCACAGCTAAGTAACGGATGTATGCTGCACCACAGATGGCTGTATTTGAGTGCTGCTGTAGATTTAGGGCTATGGGATTTGAAGCTATGATATAAGTTTGAGATTTTTATTAATGCTTGAAAATATATGGTTTGGGGTTATTGCATGAGGAGATGCACCATTTAATGAAACACTGCACCAACTAACCATCCAATGACTAGAAGCTGAAGTTAGACAAATTCAGACCAGAAATAAGGTGTACATTTTTTAACAGTGAGAGCAATTAACCATTAGAACAATTTATCAAAGGTCGTGGTGGATTCTTCATCACTAACACTTTTAAAATCAAGACCGGACATTTTTCTAAAAGATCTGCTCTAGGACTTATCGTGGGGAGGTTATACAGGAGGGCTTCTCAGTGTATGTGCAACGTGCCTCAGGTGGCACATGACCAGGATTCATCACTGAATTTGGTCCGCTGGTTGGATCACTAGCTTGGCCGGGCCCTGACTGGGAATGGAACGTGAACACTGATCCAAGCTCCCAGACTAGATGATCACACTAGTCCCTTCTGGCCTTGGGATTTATGAATCTGCTGTTAGAAATAGAGGCTCAGCCCAGCCCCGAACTATTCTGACACAATGGCAAAGCTGGCTCTCTCATCACCTAGCAAAGAAGACAAGTAACCCTCTATCCATGCAACTATGGGAAAAGGCACTTCTGCTTTCCCACACCTGGAAGGAGATTTCTGCAGAGGGGCCATTGGCTAGAGGAGATAGAGAAGCCCTAAAGCGCCTAGTGAAAAGAGTACCTGCTTGCATTAGCTTGTCCCTCCCATGCCAACTTACATATCGTCATAGGCAGGGTTGCTGCTAAGAACATGACGAAAATACTGGGTCAGACCAAAGGTCAAGCTAGCCCAGTATCCTGTCTTCCAACAAAAACAAGGAGTCTGGTGGCACCTTAAAGACTAACAGATTTATTTGGGCATAAGCTTTTGTGGGCTAGAACCCACTTCATCAGATGCATGGAGTGAAAATTACAGATGCAGGCATTAGTATACTGACACATGAAGAGAAGGGAGTTACCTCACAAGTGGAGAACCAGTGTTGACAGGGCCAATTTGATCAGGGTGGATGTAGTCTACTCCCAATAATAGATGAGGAGGTGTCAATTCCAGGAGAGGCTAAGCTGCTTTTGTCATGAGCCAGCCACTCCCGGTCCCTATTCAGGTCCAAATTAATGGTGTTAATTTGCAAATTAATTTTAGTTCTGCTGTTACTCTTTGAACAAAAAAACGTCAAACAGACTTCAAGTATGGCTACTTTTAAATCTGTTATAGAATGTCCAGGAAGATTGAAGTGTTCTCCCACTGACTTGTGTGTGTTACCATTCCTGATGTCCGATTTGTGTCCATTTATTCTTTTACATAGGGACTGTCCGGTTTGGCCAATGTACATGGCAGAGGGGCATTGCTGGGACATGATGGTATATATAACATTAGTAGACGTGCAGGTGAATGAGCCTCTGATGGTGTGGCTGATGTGGTTGGGTCCTCTCATGGTGTCGCTAGAGTAGATATGGGGACAGAGTAGGCAATGAGGTTTGCTATAGGGATTGGTTCCTGGCTTAGTGTTTCTGTGGTGTGGTGTGTAGTTGCTGGTGAGTATTTGTTTCAGGTTGGGGGACTGGCTGTCTCCCAAGGACTGTGAGAGTGAGGGATCGTTTTCCAGGACAGGTTGTAGATCGTTGATAATGTGCTGGAGAAGTTTTAGCTGGGGGCTGTACATGATAGCCGATGATGTTCTGTTATTTTCCTTGTTGGGCCTGTCCTGTAGTAGGTGATTTCTGGGTAGCCGTCTTGCTCTGTCAATCTGTTTCCTCACTTCCCCAGGTGGGTATTGTAGTTTTAAGAATGCTTGATAAAGATTTTGTAGGTGTTTGTCTCTGTCTGAGGGATTGGAGCAAATTTGGTTGTAGTCAATGGATCGTGCGATGTGTCCTGGTTGGAAGCTGGAGGCATGTAGGTAAGTATAGCGGTCAGTAAGTTTCCGGTATAGGGTGGTGTTTGTGACCATCGCTTATTTGCACTGTAGTGTCCAGGAAGTGGATCTCTTGTGTGGACTGGTCCAGGCTGAGGTTGATGGGGGGTGGAAGTTGTTTTGAAATCCAGGTGGAATTCCTCAAAGGCCTCCTTCCCGCGGGTCAATATGATGGAGATGTCATCAATGTAGCTCAAGTAGAGGAGGGGCACTAGGGGACGAGAGCTGAGGAAGCGTTGTTCTAAGTCAGTATAGTGACGTGATGACTCACAGGCGTGGTGCCTCCTGCTGGTCATCCTGGGAATTAGCTCTCCAGCCTCCGGAGCGTCCTCTGCAGGCCGGTGTCTTGCCTGCCGCTGGCCCCCATGTCCCTCCCGGACCCTGGTGCCCCTCTATGTCAGGGTTCTGCCCCCAGCAGTAACCCACAATCTGGGAGGAACCCGCAGCCCTCTATCCCCACCTTGCCTCAGTGGTTACTGTCAGTCACCATCTAGCCCCCGCTCACTGGGGCAGACTTCAGTCTGTAAACCACTCATCATCGGCAAGGAGGGTTTGGACCTGCTGCCTTTGCCTAACCCTGGGCTGCCCCTCTGCAACCCCAGTACCTGCTTTGGGCCTTCAGCGAGGCCTGCAGCCTGGGGGTTCTCCAGGCTGGAGCTCCCCAGCTCCTCTGGCCTTTCCCTAGCCCTGCTCCACTCAGGTACCTTGCTCAGCTCCCAGGCAGCCAGGTCCTTCTCTCTCTAGCGGTAGAGGGATAGAGTCTCTGAGCGCCTGGCTCACAGCCCTTTTACAGGGCCAGCTGTGGCCTGACTGGGGAAACAGCCAAAGCTGGGGCCATGCCCAATCAGCCTAGGCTTTTCTCAGCCCCAGCCCTCTCCAAGGGCTGGCTTTAACCCTTTTGAGCTGGAGCAGGGTGACGCCCCGCTACCCCCCCCACCCCCAAGATCACCACCCCAGAGGTAGGGGGATCTCCTGACCTGGACCAGTCACCAGTGCACCTCCAGAGCCGCTCACTTCTTTTCCGACTCCTCTAGCTGCTTCCGCAAGCAGGTCTCCTTGTCTATGATGGCCACATACTCTTTAGCGAGGTCCAGGGCTCTCGCTTTGGCCTCGCGGCGGGCCTGCTCTGCAGCCTCTAGCCACGCACACAGGCCAAAATCCCCCAGGCCCTCTTCCTTCAGGGTCTGGGTTCCCTCTGCTACCTGCTCCAGAACCGCCTAGGTCCTGGTCTCTTGCGGGGCCCACTCTGTTTGTCTGCCATCTCCCGTGGGTGGCTCTCAGGCAGGTCTACTGCCATCTCTGTAGCACCTACCCGGCTGGTCCTTGACCCGTTTGGGTCCTCCAGCCCTTCCTCCTGAGTTTGCCCTCCTCCAAGGGGGCAGTTCCTCTTTATGTGGCCCCATTCATGGCAGCCAAAGCAGGCTCGCTGCTCCTTTGCTGCTCTGGGCCCTGGCTTCTTCTGTTGGTCCTTCTCAGGGCCAGCCCTCCCTGGGCTGTGCTCCTTGGGGCAGGGCACTCCCTCCATAGGTACCCCCACCGCCCACAGGCCCAACACCTCCTTTGCCTCCTGACTTCCCTTGCCAGGTGGCCTCTCGCAGGGGCTTGTCCCTTCCCCCGTCCTGGGTGAGGCTCTCTGCCCCCATCCCAGTAGGGACAATTCACCCTTACATGTCCGCACCTCCCACAGGTGTAACAAACCCTGCGCTCTGCCCTGGGCCTCCTGGCCCCAGTGCTGGGCTTCTCCCACCAGTCTCAGCAGTCTTTTTGGAACTCCCTCCACAGGAGTTTCCCCAGGGCCCGCTGCTCCTCTGCCAGTCGCCCCAGTTGTGCCTGCAAGGCCACTGTACCTCCCACTGTCTCTCCTGGTTCTCCCAGATCACACGGAGTAAGGTCTCTCACCTCTCCTGTGTTCCATCAGTCCCCTTCTTTTGGGGCCCTGGCACCGGAGACCAGCCAGGGATGGCACAAGAGCCTTCAGCAAAGAACACCTCCGTGTACCTGGGATCCATCACCCCTTTGCTTCCCTGCTTGGCAATAGTCCCAGTCATAGAATCATAGAATATCAGAGTTGGAAGGGACCTCAGGAGGTCATCTAGTCCAAGCCCCTGCTCAAAGCAGGACCAATCCCCAATTAAATCATCCCAGCCAGGGCTTTGTCAAGCCTGACCTTAAAAACTTCTAAGGAAGGAGATTCTACCACCTCCCTAGGTAACGCATTCCAGTGCTTCACCACCCTCCTAGTGAGAGAATTTTTCCTAATATCCAACCTAAACCTCCCCCACTGCAACTTGAGACCATTACTCCTTGTCCTGTCATCTTCTACCACTGAGAATAGTCTAGAACCATCCTCTTTGGAACCACCTCTCAGGTAGTTGAAAGCAGCTATCAAATCCCCCCTCATTCTTCTCTTCTGCAGACTAAACAATCCCAGTTCCCTCAGCCTCTCCTCATAAGTCATGTGTTCCAGACCCCTAATCATTTTTGTTGCCCTTCGCTGGACTCTCTCCAATTTATCCACATCCTTCTTGTAGTGTGGGGCCCAAAACTGGACACAGTACTCCAGATGAGGCCTCACCAATGTCGAATAGAGGGGAACGATCACGTCCTTCGATCTGCTCGCTATGCCCCTACTTATACATCCCAAAATGCCATTGGCCTTCTTGGCAACAAGGGCACACTGCTGACTCATATCCAGCTTCTCGTCCACTGTAACCCCTAGGTCCTTTTCCGCAGAACTGCTGCCTAGCCATTCGGTCCCTAGTCTGTAGCTGTGCATTGGGTTCTTCCATCCTAAGTGCAGGACCCTGCACTTATCCTTATTGAACCTCATCAGGTTTCTTTTGGCCCAATCCTCCAATTTGTCTAGGTCCCTCTGTATCCTATCTCTGCGCTCCAACGTATCTACCACTCCTCCCAGTTTAGTATCATCAGCAAATTTGCTGAGAGTGCAATCCACACCATCCTCCAGATCATTTATGAAGATATTGAACAAAACCGGCCCCAGGACCGACCCCTGGGGCACTCCACTTGACACCGGCTGCCAACTAGACATGGAGCCATTGATCACTACCCGTTGAGCCCGACAATCTAGCCAACTTTCTACCCACCTTATAGTACATTCATCCAGCCCATACTTCTTTAACTTGCTGACAAGAATACTGTGGGAGACAGTGTCAAAAGCTTTGCTAAAGTCAAGAAACAATACATCCACTGCTTTCCCTTCATCCACAGAATCAGTAATCTCATCATAGAAGGCAATTAGATTAGTCAGGCATGACCTTCCCTTGGTGAATCCATGCTGACTGTTCCTGATCACTTTCCTCTCATGTAAGTGCTTCAGGATTGATTCCTTGAGGACCTGCTCCATGATTTTTCCAGGGACTGAAGTGAGGCTGACCGGCCTGTAGTTCCCAGGATCCTCCTTCTTCCCTTTTTTAAAGATGGGCACTACATTAGCCTTTTTCCAGTCATCTGGGACTTCCCCCGTTCGCCACGAGTTTTCAAAGATAATGGCCAATGGCTCTGCAATCACATCCGCCAATTCCTTTAGCACTCTCGGATGCAACTCGTCCGGCCCCATGGACTTGTGCACGTCCAGCTTTTCTAAATAGTCCCTAACCTTGCCCCTTGTATCAGTTGCCTTGCCCCTTGTATCAGGGGCGGACCGCCTATGCCAACATTCTCCACCACCTTGTGGTGAAGTCGATGACTCACCAGCGTGGTGCCTCCTGCTGGTTGTCCTGGGAATTAGTTCTCCAGCCTCCAGAGCACCCTCTGCAGGCCGGTGTCTCGCCTGCTACTGGCCCTCGTGTCCCTCCTGGATCCTGGTGCCCCTCTATGTCAGGGTTCTGCTCCCAGCAGTAACCCACAATCTGGGTCTCCCCTCCCAGGGGAACTCCCATCCCTCTATCCCCACCTTGCCTCAGTGGCTATCGCCGGTCACCATCTAGCCCCCGCTCACTGGGGCAGACTGCAGTCTGTAAACCACTCATCATCGGCAAGGAGGGTTTGGACCTGCTGCCTTTGCCTAACCCTGGGCTGCCTCTCTGCAACCCCAGTACCTGCTTTGGGCCTTCAGCAAAGCCTGCAGCTTGGGGGTTCTCCAGGTGGAGCTCCTCTGGCCTTTTCCCAGCCCTGCTCCACTCAGGTACCTTGCTCAGCTCCCAGGCAGCCAGGTCCTTCCCTCTCTAGCAGTAGAGGGAGAGAGTCTCTGAGCTCCTGGCTCACAGCGCTTTTATAGGACCAGCTATGGCCTGATTAGGGTGTGGCCCCAGCTGTGGTTGTTTCCCCAATCAGCCTAGGCTTTTCTCTCCAAAGGCTGGCTTTAACCCTTTTGAGCCGGAGTGGGTGACTGCCCCGCTATAGTCAGCCATAAAAATGTTGGCATACTGTGGGGCCATGCGGGTACCCATAGCAGTGCCACTGACTTGAAGGTATAAGTTGTCCCCAAATCTGACATGGTTGTGGGTGAGGACAAAGTCACAAAGCTCAGCCACCAGGTGTGCTGTGGCCTCCTCAGGGATACTGTTCTTGACAGCTTGTAGTCCATTCTCATGTGGAATATTGCTGTAAAGAGCTTCTACATCCATGGTGGCCAGGATGGTGTTTTCAGGAGGATCACCAATGCATTGTAGTTTCCTCAGCAAGTCGGTGGTGTCTCAAAGATAGCTAAGAGTGCTGGTAGTGTACGGTCTGAGGAGAGCGTCCAAATAGCCAGATAATCCTGCTGTAAGAGTGCAGATGCTAGAGATGATGGGGTGTCCAGGGTTTCCAGGTTTATGGATCTTGGGTAGCTGATAGAATACCCCTGGTCAGGGCTCTGGGGGTGTGTCCATGTGGATTTGTTCCCGTGCTATAGCAGGGAGTTTCTTGAGCAGCTGGTGTAGTTTCTTTTGGTACTCCTCAATATGATCAGAGGATAGTGGCCTGTGGAATGTGGTGCTGGAGAGTTGCCTGGCAGCCTCCTGTCCATAATCCAACCTGTTCATGATGACGACAGCACCTCCTTTGTCAGCCCCTTTGATTATAATGTCAGAGTTGTTTCTGAGGCTGTGGATGGTGTTGCGTTCTGTACAGCTGAGGTTATGGGGCAAGTGATGCTGTTTGTTCACAATTTCAGCCTGTGCACATCTGCAGAAGCACTCTATGTAGAAGTCCAGTCTGTCATTTCAACTGTCAGGAGGAGTCCATGCAGAATTTTTCTTCTTGTAGTGTTGGTAGGAGGGTTCCTGTGGGTCAGTGTACTGTTCAGTGGTGTGTTGAAAATATTCCTTGAGTCAGAGATGACAGAAGTAGGCTTTCAGATCACCGTAGAACTGTATCATGTTCGTGGGGGTGGTGGGGCAGAAAGAGAGTCCCCGAGATAGGACAGACTCTTCCATCAGGCTAAGTGTTTGGTTAGATAGATTAACAATATTGTTAGGTGAGTTGAGGGTACCACTGTTGTAGCCCCCTGTGGCATGTAGGAGTTGAGATAGTTTACTGTCCTTTTTCCTCTATAGAGAAGTGAAATGTGCGCTGTAAATGGCTTGTCTCGTTTTTGTAAAGTCCAGCCACGTGGAAGTTTGTGTGGAATTTTGGTTTTGTATAGGAATCTCCAGTTTTGAGAGCTCATTCTTGATCTTCTGTTTTGCTGTACAGGACGTTGATCAGGTGGTTCCTCAGTTTCTTTGAGAGTGTGTGGCCCAGTCTCTCACCATAGTCAGTGTAGTAAGTCGATTGCAATGTCTTCCAACAGTGGCTAATGCCAGGTGCTTCAGAGGGAATGAACAGGTAATCATCAAGTGATCCATCCCATCACCCACTCCCAGCTTTTGGCAAACAGAGGGTAATTACACCATCCCTGCCCATCCCAGCTAGCATCCACTGATGGACCTGTCCTCCATGAATTTATCTAGTTCTTTTTTGAACCCTGTTATAGTCTTGGCTTTCACAACATCTCCTGGCAAAGAGTTCCACAGGTTGACTGTGTGCTGTGTGAAGAAATACTTCCTTTTGTTTGTTTTAAACCTGCTGCCTATTCATTTCATTTGGTGACCCCTAGTTCTTGTGTTATGAGAAGGAGTAAATATCACTTATTTACTTTCTCCACACCAGTCATGATTTTATAGACCTCTATCATATCCCCCCTTAGTTGTCTCTCTTCTAAGATGAATAGTCCCAATTTTATTAATCTCCTCATACAGAACCTGTTCCATACCCCTCATCATTTTTGTTGCCCTTTTCTGAACCTTTTCCAGTTCCAATATATCTTTTTTGAGATGGGGTGACCACATCTGCACACAGTATTCAAGATGTGGGCGTACCGTGGATTTATACAGAGGCCATATCACATAATATAATTTCTGCTTTTGTGTTTTCATTCAAATTAGAGCTGGGTGAAATTTTTTGGCTGATGCATTTTTCAGCCAAAAATACAGATTTGGCAACAACAAAATCTTTTTTGTGTATTTGTGCTGGTTTCACAAATTATTCGTGTTGAGGAAGCACCACAAAAATATCAGACTTGGTTTTGACATTTCTGAAACAAAACCATTTTGATTTTTTGACTTGAAACAACTTTTCATGTCAAACTGTCAGGGATGGGGTTTTTTTCCTTCAAAAACTGAAACGTTAAAAAAAATTGAAACAAAAAGTGCTACTCGACTCAACACAGGGTTTTTTTAACTTTTTGCTTCATTGAAAATTTCCCAAAATTTTCATTTTGGCTTGACCCAAAACGATTTTTTTTTTTTTTTTAGAATTGCCAGTGAACGAAAAAATCAGTTATTTGTACAGCTCTAATTCTAACTGTTGAGCCCATTGGGATGAGGGCTGCGTCTTCACACACACAGTCCCACGCAGACCTCTGGCAAATCCTTGGCTGAACCGACTGCCGTTCTGATCCGAACACCCCAATGTGTATAACTGGAGCTGAAGTATGTGGCTCTGGCTCATCTTTACTTCCTCCTATTAATAGTAGGTGGATGGGGTGGGGTAGTGGTCTAAGCAATACTCTGGACCTCTTCAGAGTCCCTAGACCCACATGTTCAGAACTTCCTCAATGGTAAGTATCTGGTGTTCTGCAAAGTTTGCTCTGTAGGATCTTTTGACAGACTTCAAAAACCAAGGTCTTGTGGATGTCAATGATCCCAAAATGCTTTTTGGTTTCTGTTAGGAGTGCTAGTGATGATGTAGGACCCAGGCCCGTATTTTCCCCTGAGACAATATTTTGAGTTTTGCTTGACTGTTTGATTTTTTTAGTTTACAAAAAGGTCTTGAACTTTTATTGAGAGGAAACCTGGCACTGTGGGTAAGGTTCTAGTCCTGGTTCTGCCACAGACTTCCTGCATGACCTGGGGCAAATCACTTGGTATTTCACAACCCCCCAAAACGGAACATGATGATAAGTTTTAAGGGGTGGGACTGTGGACGTGCATTTCAGGTATAATTATGCCTGCTGAGGAGCGGGGGATGGGACACTGGGAAACAAGGCTCTGCAGCATCAGAGTTATGGGACACATGCTTGCTGGAAACTAACCCCAATAAACATCGCATTGCCTGCACTTCAGACTTCTGGTCTTCTGCTTTCTGTCTGTATGACAAGAACCAGGGGAGAGGGTGAAGGGAAAGCCCTCTAACAGTTTCCAGGGATGTGGCTTTTCAAAAGTTCTGCATTTCTGTTTGCTTCCCTGTTCCTTGCTCACAATCCTGTTCAAAGCACTGTAGAGCGGGTTTCCCATTACATTCTGCAGACCCTGGTTTATGTATGTAAATACTGGGCTGCTTCTAATAGGGAGGAATGTGACCCTCACAAGCTCACAAATCATTTGGAAGTCTCCCTTGCAACATGCCAGTTTGTAGCTTCATTTCAGGTTCAATCCGCCTATCTGAGCTGATGGCTGCTAGGGCCATCTGAAAATATATGCACATCCCTTTTGCTGACTTGTTTAGCATGGAGCTGCCTGTATATCATTAAAGCATATCAAGGACTGCAAAATGTCAGGTGTTTAATTACCTCCCAACATTTCAAGTGGCTAGTGTGGGGCACAAAGGCATTCCGGTTTGGTCCGTCTGCCCTCTGTCTCCATCAAGGGGGAGGTAGAAGGGCCAGACCTGAGTGGCACTGTGCCCCTGTGTGCCAGGTTGCAATGCCATGAGGTTTGGGGGTCCTTTCAAATGGGGGGCCTGGGCCAGACTCCCCCTGTTGCCATCCCGGCGGCCCTGAATTCGGGAAATGTTCTCTTTCAGCTGGGCCAGGGCGTTCCAGGGTCCAAGCAGGACAGACCCAGGAAGCCTGTGACTCTTGGGAGGGATGCTCATGGAACAGGACACCTGCTGTAGGCACAGGGCCTGATCCTGATCCTGATCCTGCTCCCACTGGAGCTAATGGCAAAACTACTGACTTCAAGGGCAGCAGGACTGAGCCCCTAGCTGCTCCTTTAGTTAGATACTAAACCCAAAACCGCCAGATTTGAGGGCCTGATCCGAAGCCCATTGAAATCAGCTCCTCAACGCTGATCTCGGGGGCCTGCCTGTACTGTGAAATTAATTGGGTTTAATTGTGGTTGTTAACAGAAGCTGGTTGGACATTTTGTCATGGAATGCTTTTCCCATCGGAAAATGCTGAGTCAGTGAAGGCAAAATGTTTGGTGGAAACACATTGATGGCAGTGACTTTTTTTTAAGAAAAAAATAAAAACAAAAAGGAAAGTTCCCATAAGGCTGAAAGGAGTTGGTTAGAATGAAAGCTTTTGACTTAATCAAAATGAAATGGTTTGGTTGTCCGAAACCAATTTTTTTTAAATGTTGTTTTGTGGGAAATTTAATTTGGTTTTGATTCTGTTCTGGAATGGAAAAAACCCCAAAATCATGGGCTATCCCCTGAGGTGGAAAATCTGGTTCATCCCCATCTCTATTGTTTACTGTGATTTGCTTCTTAAAGCACTCCTCAGTCATGCTATGAGACAGTTAGTTTCTTACTCCTGTGATTCAGTACAGGAGGGTGATTTATCTCAAGACATCTTTGTCCCTGTAGTTTGATTAAAAGCATCGGAGAAGTAGCCCACCTTCCTGCACACCCATGTCCGGAAGAAGAAAAGCTCTTACATCAGCAATGTTGATAGAGTTTGTAAAGTCTGTCATGACCTTATCTACTCCACAAATCAACTGAATCTACTGCATCTCACTCTGGGAGGGAAATGATTGTCCATCGCTCAGTAATGAGAGATTTTATTCCTCAGCCTGCAGTGTTTGTCATTTGCTGGCCTTCCACGCTGCAGGTAGCAATATGCACAATAATCATCTGGTTAACTGCTGAGCACGTATGCCTGTGTACGGTAAATTATACCCCACGCTTCAGATGTCTGGTACAATGCATTCCACGCAAATGGCATGAAGTGGCAAGTTGACAAAGCTAAATGAATAACCAGCCAGTGAAGTGAGGGAGAGCCCAGTAGCGGGAGCCAGCGATGAGGACCCTGTGCGTTGCTGTGACCAGAGATGAGGGGTGGCCGTGAGGGGAGGATGCGCAGACGGGGACCCACGTGTGAATTTTGTGGTCTCACTCCACATCCCTGAACTAGCTTGGAGTGCCTCACAACCCTGCTACTGTACAGACATTTCTAGTATACCCCTCATTGTAGCATCGGCACTCCACCTGGCATTAGTGAATTACACTTCGCCACACCCCTGTGAGGCAGGGAACTAGTCTCCTCATTTTACAGATGAGGAGCATGAAACATAGAGAAGCAAAGGCCAACATTTGCAAACCAGGGGGGCCTACTAGGGTGACCAGATGTCCCGATTTTATAGGGACAGTCATATTTGGGGCTTTTTCTTAGATAGGCTCCTATTATCCCCCCCACCCTCTGTCCCGATTTTTCACACTTGCTGTCTGGTCATCTTAGGGCCTACAGTTAGATGGGCCAGCTCCTCAGCTGAAGTAAATCGACACGGTTCTGTTGACTAGCTACATCCATTTTCACCAGCTGAGGATCTGGCCCAGATACCTAAATCCAAAATTTCCATACCTTTCTAAATCTAAATGTAGGTACTGAACGTTAGGAACCTAAGTTTGGTAGTTTTGGTCCTAATAACTCGTCCAAGGTCACCCAGGAAGTCTTTGGCAGAGGTGGAAATAGGACCCAGATTTCCTGACGCAACCACTGCAGGCGCTGTCCTCCTTCCTTTGACTGGCACTTGGGTGCCACTGGCTCACGGTACTTTGGCAGAACAGTGCAGGGCAAGCATGAGGAGACCATGAACTGTGCCCCAAATATCAGGCCCTACGCGTAAGCCTCTTGATTTCATGGACAGTGAATTTCAAAGTCACGTGATAATTTTTTCTCTAAATACAGTAAAGAGCAAGAGTCATCAGGGATGCTGTAACAAAGGAATCCTTTCAATGTACTAATGTGCTTGCATTAATGCTAATGCCCACTGCCAACCAGCAAGCCCTAAGGGGTTAGTGAGAATTCCTACCAGGCCAGTGGTGAATTCCACTAATGCCTGCCTAATCCAAGCTGTCCTTAAAAGAGTCCCTGCTTCCAAATCAGGCCATCAGACTTTATCTTTTTTGTTCAGCGCTGTCGAGACAACAACTCTCCAGTTAGGGATTCTTTCAAGATCTCCTGATGATCACGTTACCAAGAGGGGAAAAAAAAAATCCTGTGTTAAATGTCCAGGTTGCTGCTCAGTCTGATTCACTGAAATAACATTTGCAAAGTATAAATCCCGCTGCTAGTTATGTAACTAAATTATCCTTCCATATGCCAGAGAGAAACTCCACAGTAGCCAGTCACGAGCTTTAATCAACCCAACCTCCAAAACTCTATTTAGCCTGAGCTGTCATTGCAGCAATTCCTGGTTTTAATGATATGATAGTCAGGTTACATTTCATTAATTCTTGTCTCATTACCATAACCCTCCATTTCCCAATCTTGTAGCATCTAACTGCCTTAGAATCGCGACCTATTAAAATGTACAAATTAGGACAGATTCTCCTTTTAATTTCATTAGATTCCTTTTTTAAACATAATCGGTGAGATTCGAAGGGGGAGGAAACACAGTTACCCACCAACCTTTCTCTCACGAAAGCTCATGCTCAAATAAATTGGTTAGTCTCTAAGGTGCCACAAGTCCTCCTTTTCTTTTTACCTCCTCCCTTGTTGTTGCTGAAGCAAAGTGACAATCTTCTTTCTCCACGTCACTGGCCATATCCTCAGCTGGTGTGTATCAGCTTGACTGGAGCTATGCTGAGGCTCTGGCTCTGGCCCTTGCCTATATATATGGGTGGATCCTGCAAGGTGCTGAGTGCCTCCTGGGATGAGCTGGTGAATGTTCTCCGTGCCCATTGATTTCAATGGGACCAGAGGGTGCACCGCATTTTCTAGATTCAGGGCCTAAGTTTCCCATTAATTTAGGCTGCTGTGAGGGTTGAAGCAAACAGCCCATCAGCTGTCAGAAGAAGTCCAGGCAAAACTGTAGAAAGTTCCCTGAACATCCAAAGGGCCCTGCTGTGGCTGCAGCTGCTCCATCCGGCTGGTATCTTGCTGCAGTTTATCACCAATGCCACAAGGTGCGGGAGGGCGAGGGAGAGGCAGCACCTAGGGCCTAGTTTCCCCAAGTTCTTAGTCTGGAGGCGTTGGAGGGACAGGCCCCATTTTACCCACCCCAGTGCAGCAGTTCATGCCTCGGCTCCGTCAGCAGCTGTTTGTGTTACACAGAGCAGAGCAACATTGCGCTAGGTGCTGTACAACATAACAAAAAGACAGTCGCTTACCTCAGACACTGATAATCTAAGTATAAGATAAGAGACAACGGATGGATACAACAAGCAGACCGGGGAGTACGAGGAACAATGAGACACTGCTGGTCAGCATGATGGCCCATGGGCTCAGCCCATCAGCTGCCTAACTGTTGTCAAGGTTTCTTTTTAAAGGCATCGCATCGGAGGAGAGCTTTAAGGAAGGATCTGAAGGAGGATAATGAGGTTGTTTTGTAGGTGTTTCCGGGGAGCTCTTTCCACCCCGAAGGGACAGCACACAGGTGCTTGCTGAAAATGTAACAAGTGGGTGATGGAAGCTGGTACCACTGAGTCCATTCGAGGCAGGAATAGACATCGCAATAACGAATGAGAGCTGGTAAGTAGGTGGGGATAAGCTGTGAAGAGCCTTCCTTGAAAGTGAAGACAAGTAGGTTGTATTTGGGAGAAGGCAGCAAAAATAGAGCCGACCTAAAAAAGTGAGCTGCAGAACACTTTGTGACGGCAACGTTCAGGGGGCACATGTAAAATAAAAGAAGTCAGAGTTTGTGCTGAGTGGGGAGGCTGCAGGGGTTCCTCACGAAGTGGCTCACTGCAGGGGAAAGGACCGATAGGTTTGTTAGAAATAAAAACTCCCTTCCCTGCCCCTAAATTTGGTCCACTTCTAGAACCCACCTTGGTTGAGTTTAGGGTGCCCCAGATAGAAAGTGTGAAAAATCGGGACGGGGGTTGGGAGGGTAATAGACGGAAAAGTCTGGGCAAGTGTTTTCATTTTTGTTGTCATTGTGCGCTCTTGGTTTCCAGCACAGGCCAGGGGTTCAATCCCTAAGTCCTCACGCAGGCTCAGCTCTCATTGCCGTGTTTCCTGAAAAGCCTCATCGACAGCCATGGGAATTTACCAGCGGTAAAAGGTGGACCTGAGGAAGGCATCGGTGGGAGCTGGCCGAGAGAATGTGAACAGGCTGCTGCTGCTGTAGCCTCGGGCTCTCCGTGAGCTGCTGTACCGTGCGGTGTAAAGGAATCAGCGCATATGCAATTAAACCTCCGCTCGGAGACTGATCTCCTGGAAGTGCGTTCTTCCTGATTGAATTGGGCAGAATGTCAAGAACAAACATGAACCTAATCTAATATAATATGGCCCCATGCAGGCGGAAACAATGAAGGTAGGAATTGCCATACCAGATTGCACCAATAATCCATCCCATCCAGTAACTGGTCTTCAACACTGACCAATGCTGGATACTTGAGAAGAGACAGTAACCACCCTTTCCACGCCCATAATCTATTTAGGGGTTCAGCACTAGGCCAAAGAAAGACATTTCTCTCTGCTCTAAACTAGTTATCAGCTTCTGTTCTTAAGGGTCATGATAATTAAAAATAAGAATTTAAGTGGATACCTTGCATTTGAGGATCTTAAAGCAGTTTGCAAACATTAGTTGCTTAATACTCCTGGCTCCCTCTGCAAAATAAATTAAAATTAGCCTCTTTTTATGGATGGAGTAAATAAAGTATTGTGCAGTAAGCCAGTACAGAGTCAGGACTAGACGGCAGATTCGCAGTCCTCAGCTCTAATCATTAAGCTACATGATGCATTGACTCTGTGGTGGGAAACAAAGGAGCTGGCCTCCTCACAAACACACCGGAGGTGGGGGATGGGCTAGATGACCTGGAAGAAACATGGTCAACCTAAGTCCCTCTAGGTTGAAGGTGATATCAGCTGCCGTTGTCAGCCCTATCACAGCTCTAGAATTGGTCTGATTGTCACGAACAAACTAGGCCAGGTTGTTTCAGCCCTCTTTCCTGCTGGCCAGTCATTCCCAAACCCCCATGGGTATTCCTTCTGTATAACCATTTGCCAAATAGTTTGGGGACACAGTTTTCAGGTGGTGGGTCACCAACAGTTCTCTTTGTCAATTGCCACGTGTCACTGGTTGTCCAAAGCACAGGTAATAGATTGTGTAACGCCAACAGACCCCAGTCGTTGTTGTCCGGGATCAAATCTGGAACCTCTGGAGCTTAATGCATGAGCTAAAAGAGACCTGTCTAGTAGCCGAAGCTGTAACAGGCTCATCAATCTCTAGCTGGGCTAGGGGCCACTGGAGGGGGACAGAGCGCCACACCAAGCAGGTGTGGGTTACAATTGGTTAATCAAAACCTTTTCAAAGAAGGGAATAATGAGTAGTGGAAAAGGGAAGAGTGGATCTCTTTAGCCACATGTGAATCCAGGTGTTTGCATGAGGAAGAACCATTCCCGGAGCATCCATGGGCACAAAATCCTGTTAGCACCAGCATTTTCCCAGAACAGATAACAAGGGGCATGAACATGGCTGAAGTCTGGAATTTGAATGAACGCGTGCACCTTGTTTTGCAGCATTCAGCCAACGCTCTATAGCTCCTTACAGGCCCCTTTTCATTACACGTCTGGTCCTTCAGCTGCGGGAGTTAAACACAAACTCAGAGTAACCTTTTATCTATTTAAAATTACAACAAATGTTAGGAGCCCTATTAGAGCTTCCCCCACAATCCCCTTTGCACCTAGTCACACGACTCTCTCATTCGTAAAGGGGCAGATTGGCAGGGCCAGATTAACCAATGTGCACTTGGGGCACTTGCACAGGGCCCCCATCTCAGGCCTCCCGGATCACCAGGGCAGAGGGAGGAAGACACACAAAACCAACGCAACACCAAGAATGGGAGGTGCGGGGTAGGACGCTGCAGAGGGATGATCCTGTCTGCACACTGTTGCGAGAGCTAACAGGCCAGAGCAGGGAGCCAGGCCAGCTCTGTGGCACAGGCTCATCTCCAACACCACACCACATCCCCCTATGGCCTCCCTCACTCTGGGTTTAGGGAAGGTGAGGGGAACCCCAATTACCATAGTGCACTGGGCCCTGAAATTCTTTAATCTGACCCTGCAGGTTGGGAAGTATCATGGTTATGGGATAAGCTGAACCTCTGTTCCCTTTCTGGTGTCTCCAAAAGCAACTGCCAAACTATTCATATCTCATCCTAAGGAGTATAGTCAGCCGGGCCCTCAGTGACAGAAAACCCTCGCACCAGAGAAGTTCCCCAAAAATACAAACAGAACCATGCTAGTCATTCCAAACTAAAAGGTGTCATCAATTTTCCCTTTAATTTTTGACAGGCCATGTGAGCAAAAAAGTCCTTCTGTGCAAATTTTTACAGGCCATGTGCGCAAAAAATTTCTTCTGTGCAAATTGTTGTGCTCGTGGTGTTTCACTGTGTGCGTGGGGTTTAGGATCTGTGTGCACACGCGCACAGCTTAGCGGAAACAGTGGTCATCATATAAACCAGGGATCGGCAACCTTTGGCACGCAGCCCGCCAGAGAAAGCCGCTGGTGGGCCAGGCCAGTTTGTTTACCTGCAGTGTCCCCAGATTTGGCCAATTGTAGCTCCCACTGGCTGCGGTTCACCGTCCCAGGCCAATGGGGGCTGTGGGAAGTGGCGGCCAGCACATCCCTCAGCCCACACCGCTTCCTGCAGCCCCCATTGGCCCGGGACGGCGAACCGTGGCCAGTGAGAACTGCGATCGGCCCAACCTGTGGACGCGGCAGGTAAACAAACCGTCCCAGCCCGCCAGCGCCTTTCCCTGGCGGGCCGCAGGCTAAAGGTTGCCGATCCCTGATATAAATAATGTATTATTTCTGTAATTACATGAGTGCTTATGCAGTGCTCGTAAAACAACCAGTAAAAGTCTCATCAAGGTCTAGCTCAAACCCAGCCACCATTAGCAAATCATTTTGGTGCTGGCAATTACTTTGTCTTTGTCACTACTGCCATTTGGGCCAATATTAATTATTTAATACTGCTAATGTGCTTCCCTATACTCGATCTCGATTCTCCTTTCCATTGCTGAAGGCCTGTAATAATAATAACTTGTAATAATAATTATACCAAGCTCATAGAATATCAGAGTTGCAAGGGACCTCAGGAGATCATCTTGTCCAACCTGCTGGTCAAAGCAGGACCAATCCTCAATTTTTTCCCCAGATCCCTAAGTGGCCTCCTCAAGGATTGAGCTCACAACCCTGGGTTTAGCAGGCCAAGGCTCAAACCACTGAGCTATCGCTTCTCCCCAGAAGAGAAATGGTCCCCTCAAGGATTGAACTCACAATCTTGGGTTTAGCTCGCCAGTGTTCAAACCACTGAGCTATCCCTCCCCAAGCTCTGATAGTGTGTGAATCTACATGTCCTAAGGCCTATATATATTATTTAGTGTATGATCAAGTATAGTATATAGAGTACAGCAATATCTATTCTATATATCTAGCTCTTTGTGTGTGTATACATTAACAGAGAGAGAGAGAGAGTACATTTATTTATTACACACCTTCAGTAATGTAGACAGAGCCCAGACTGAGTACAGAGGGGTACGATATCTGGATTAATGTGAGAACTAATCCAAACTTTCACTCTGAATTTGAGATGATTTTTTTAAAGGTTTGAGAAAGTTTGGTTAACTTTTGTCCACCTTATTCAATTCCCCCACTCCCTGGGGTGGGTCAGCCTCAGACGTGCTAATGCACCATTTGCAGCTGAAGTGCCAGAATCCAGTGAAGCCCCTTGAGTGATCTATCCTATTTCTAATAAGGTGCCTATCATGATGGAATAAACTCTTCTTGCAAGATTGCCAGCCCAGTCTCAGAGGCCAGAGGAGGATTCAGACTTTGGAGGGTTTATCCAGCCCAAGGCTTCTGAGAATCCCCAGCCCTGTTGACAATGTGGTTCTTTGGCGGCTTTTGCAGAAGAGCAATAGGAGTTTGCACTGGTGGAGGTTCAGCCAGCAGAGGGCTCTCTAACCCACAACAAAAGTAAACATACCCCCCTGCATCACTTCTGGACTAATAGAAAAATGCTAAATACCTTCCAGGCCCTTTCCATGAAACCGATTTTAGCAGATTGCAATCAATCAGCTGCTTGAAATAGCTGCAGTGCTAGTATGAATTTACTTCTGATGTGGAAACTCATTCCCCAGTGCAATGCTGCCCTGTCAGCTGCCAGACAGGTACAAGGTGGTTAACTATGCCCAGGTTCCCATTCTGTCTCCTGTTGCATCAGGCCATTTTTCTAAGTCTACCCAGCACAGGCGACCCTAGGAGTTAAGAGACTCTTGATGTTTGATTTAACAAATCTGTCTGAATCTGTTGCCTTATGTAGTAAACTCATTTCTTGAGTGCAATTTTGAGCAGTGTCAAAGTCTTCCTTCTGAGAATCTGCTGGTAAATAGAGTGGTCCCCTCCCCAACCCCGCCAAATTAAATCGCCCTTTGTTAATAGCAATCAGTGTTCTGTACCAAATGTGGGGATGGGAAGGAGATTTTTCCCCTCAGGTCTAGGATGGAAAGAACCTGAGAAGGATTTTTTTCCTTCCCTGTGAGATGCTGCGTGGGAGTCAGGTGGGAATAGCACAGAGGAGCAGTTTTCTGGTTCTGCAGCAAGCCCTGGGCATTGCTAGAACTTAGAAGTTTCCCATTTTCTGTTTCAGCGTTCCCTGAAACAATCGTCCCTCTCTTCTTGTTCCCTAATGAAGAGAGATGACATTTCTCGTATGCAGAGCTCAGTGTCTTTGGGGGCTAGAGGGTGGCTGGTAGGAGGCTGATAATGTAACTATTGAAAGGGTGCAGTAGAGTTAGACCTGGCAGCACCCGGGCTTTTTTGTAATAATTTTGATGGATAATAGTTTAATCTATTTAATTTTTCACGGTTGTGCGAACGTAGGGGCTGTGAACATTACTTCTAATTTTTATCTAGTTTAAACTTTCACCGTTGCAGGAAATTATGGGGCAGTGTCAGACAACAATAATTTAATGACAGTTAGATGTTGAGATTCAAAAAAGTAAAGTGCTATAACTGCTAATGCACAGTTGATAAAGCTTTAATTTTTTGAATCTCAACATTGACTGTCATTAAATAATTATTGTCTGACACTGCCCCATAATTTCCTGCAATGGTGAAAATTTAAAAAAGATGATGATGAACACAAATATACAAAGTAAGTAAGCAAACTCTAATACGTTCTGAAGGACCATTTTTCTTACTTTGCCTACATGTAAATTGCGAGTGTTATCAATGGAGTCAGCATAGTATGGTCCAGTGGTTAAAGCACTAGCACAGGACATAAGAGTTTGGGAGTCAGTTCCCTGTCCTGCCACAGACTTTCTGTGTGACCTTGGGCAAGTCACTTAGCCCTTCTGTGCCTCAGTTCCCCATCCTACAATAGGATAACAGCCCTGCACTACCTCATGGGGCTGCTGTGGGGACAAATACATTAAAGCTTATGAGCTGCTCAGATGCTATGGTGAAGGAGGCCAGATAAGTACCTACTTTAGAGAGGTAACATTCTACAACTGGTTATTCTGGGCCAGTATTTACACAAAAATTGGACCAAATCCTGACCCCCACACTGCAGCCCCTTTATTCTGAGGGCAGCCCTGAATCTGGCAGTCCAATCTATCTGCACTCGGTATAAAAGCCCTTTTGTGTCTATTATACCTGTGACCTGTCCCTTCTCTATGGTGAAGGATGCTTCAGTGGGGGAGGTGGGGTAATCCACTGCAATGAATCAGAGAAATGTCAGATTGGAAGGGACCTTGATAGTTCTGCCTCAGTGCAGGGGACTGGACTAGGTGACCTAAGTATTATCTAGACCATCCCTGACAGGTGTTTTTCTAATCTGTTCTTAAAAGCCTCCAATGAATGATATTCTACAACCTCCCTAGATAATTTGTTCCACTGTTTAACTAACTTTACAGTTAGGGAGTTTTCCCTAATAACTAAACTAAATCTCCCTTGCTGTAATTTAAGCCAGTTGCTTCTTATCCTGTGCTTAGTGGTTAAGAAAAACAATTTATTATTCTCCTCTTTATAACAAACTTTTATGTTCTTGAAGACTGTTAGCATGTCCCCCCGCCCCCAGTCTTCTCTTCTCCAGACTAAACAAACACATTTCTTTCAATCTTTCCCCATAGGCCATGTTTTCTAGACCTTTTAATCATTTTCATTGCTCTCCTCCAGATGTTCCTTAATTTGTCCACATCTTTCCTGAAGTGTGGTGCCCAGAACTGGACACGATACTCCAGCTGAGGCCTTATCAGTGCTGAGTAGGGTGAAAGAATTACTTCTCGTGTTTTGCTCACAACGCTCCTGCTAATACATGTGGTGCTTGGAGCCAGGAACTCCTTAGCAGTTTAGCTGGGGATTAGCATGGACATCTGTTTGGCCTGGGCAAATTACTTAACTACTATGTGCCACAATTTCCCCGTCTGTAAAATGGATATAAGACCTACCTCCGGTGCAGATGGAGTTGTGAGGTTTAATTCAGTTGTGTGAGTATAGCATTATACAGAGCAAAGGCTAAGACCTGGAGGAGCACATTTTGATGCAAGGTTGCCAGCAGAGATTCCTCTGAGGTAGGCAGATGCAAGGGATGGTAATAACCACAGAGCAATTGGAGAGTTCTTTCTTTTTTCAGCCTATGTGTCAACAGCCTGTTATGCAAATTACAATACTCAGCTCCTGGAAGGATCATGCATATGTAACCGCAGTGGCAATCTGTGTGCTATGATTACAGATGGTACATAGTATCATAAAGCAGAGGGCTTTTTACTGTGTTTGTAGTTTTATTATGTGTCTCTGACTTTGTGTGGGGCAAGAAAGCCAACAAATATTTACACTCAGAGCCTCAAAGGAATCTAAAGAAGATGGATCCCAAAATTCCCCTGAGAGCCAGTGTGAGTTGGGAGCTTGACTCAGGAAACCGCAGCTTGGAATATGAGAAATAAAACCATTCTGGAGCACATGATGACATCGCCACGATAAAGAAGTGAAGATCCATATAACGTAGTGCGGGTATGCTAGAGCAGAAGGGAAGGCAGCTTTCTGGTGAAAGAAGACACTTGGGTGTTGGGAGACCTAGCTTCTAGTTCTGGCATTGCCATAGGTACTGGGTGTCCGCTGATGCAAGTCTCATAATTTCTTTGTGCCTCAATTTCCCCATCTGTAACATGGAGAAAATAATCAAGATTTACCTGAGTGATGGGCTTGTGGTTAAGGCCCAGGAATAGCACTTGGGAAACGTGGGGTCTTTTCCTAGCTCTGCTGCACACTCAATGTTGCTAACCAAAAGGCTTCAAAAATCAAGGATCAGGCCCCCAAAATCATGAGATTGGCTTAAAAATCTTGAGCTGTTAAAAGTGACAAATGTTGGTATCTATCTTTTTTCCTTCTGGGCTTTGAGCTTTTAGCATTCACGTTTTCCAGCTTCCCTCTGTGGAACTATTTTTAAAAATAGAAGCTGAGAGTCTCGATCTAATAACAGGGCTCCAGAAGCTGGATCTTTAAGACAAAGCACTTATGAGCACAAGACTCATGATAAAACTGTGCAAGTTGGCAACACGGGCCCACTTTGTGGCCCTGGGCAAGTCACTTGGTCTCTCTGTGCTTTGCATCACTGCAATGGGGATACAAACACCTTCTTGTGGCTGCCTTGTCTGTTTAAATAGTCCATGCCTTACTATGTTTGTTCAGCGTTTAGCACAGCAGGGGCACTGATTTTCAGCTGAGGCAGCTAGGTGTGAGCATACTACATATAATAACTTAGGGCATCACTCGAACCTGTTCCAGGGGCTGACCCAGTCTCTGGCCAGTCCCAGACTACACCAGATGCATGGGTGGCACAAAGACAGTCCATTTGTGTTTGTGCACCAAGCTTCGTGTCTGTACTAATGGCAACCTCGCCAGGCCCTCGGCCACAGTCCTGGCCTGCTGGGAAAGGCTATGTTTTCAGAAGGAAGAAGGAGACTGCCAATATCACACACCCACTCCCTGCTGCTGCTGGCATCTACTCACAGGGGGGTGGGTGGGGGGTGTTTGTTTTTCATGTGCGGGGAAAATAAGCCCTTTCCGCTGCCAAACAGGTTCTGCAAGTTATTTTGAAAAAAGAAAAGGAGTACTTGTGGCACCTTAGAGACTAACCAATTTATTTGAAGCTTTCGTGAGCTACAGCTCACTTCATTGGATGAGTGTCTTGTTTATCCTCCGCAAGGCTGATACCACAGCACTCAGAGCAGGAGCTTTTTAATGCTCATGAAGCATTTGAAAGAACAAAGGGCTTTGGCAAACCTTACCTGGCTAAATCCCATTGAAATCTGACATGGCCATCATCGCAGCAAACAACTCGGCATGGCTGAGCAAGATGCCACGGCTGAGCTTATTAAATCCTGTCCACTCTCTCTCATGAATTATGTTTCTCTGCATTTCCATTTAGCCGCTGTCTCTCCTTGGATGAAATTCTACTTTGGTGATAAGGCTTAAGCCACCTGCTTCCGGGGATAGTGCTAACGTGAGCACTGTGTTTAATAAGTGGTGGGATTTTACATTTCAAATGCATTGTTTGCCTGTTAATAGTCTGCGACAGTTGCTTTCTGTTTACTCCTTTGACCGTTCCCAGAATCTGGGATGAAATTTAAATACAAACCAGGAGACACAGCTAGACTGAAAGGCTTAAATAAGTTTTTACCTTTGAATCTAATTCCGCAGGAAGAAAGAGGCAATGATTTGATTTCAAATACAGAAAAGGTCTGCAGGCAGGAAAAGTTAGTCGCTTAGTTCTGTCTTGTAAGGAACAATAATAACCATCATTAATTCTTGGTTAGCGCTGTTTATTTTTAATGCACTTCAATCCCATCTTCAGACACCCCCATTTTAAAGGGGTTCAGAGTCGAAATCCAAATTTAGATCGCATTGTCCAGAGAGTTGGTCATGATAAGTATAGCAAGGACAACAAAATCATTGTATGGAAAGGGCTGAATTTTATATTGAACTATGGCCTACGGGCTGGGGTCTAAATTTGGGACACCATACTGCTCTCAGTCCCCAGCAGAACTTTCAGTGAGTCAGACAGGATGTATGTGGGTGTATGCGGTGTAAGGAAAAACATAACAGACATGGCTTTTGCTCACTGGTCGAGTACAACTTGGTTACAGTGGTGTAAATCCAGAGTAATTCCATTGACAGCAGGGCAGTCATTTCAGAATTACACCAGTGCAACTGAGAGTAGGCACTAACCCACTTGTTAACCCAGAAGATTTGAACTTGTGATCCAGAGGTGAAAGGAGCTGTGGTCCATTTTTGACACGATGAACCAGATTGGCTTGAAACTCAGTGTAGACATTTTTGAAACTTAACAAATCTCAATGGCCTGAAGAGGAACTTGGCTCACATTTCAGGTTTTGTTGCAGAAGTTATGCATGGGTCTGCGTGTGATCAAATAGCAACAAAGCACTGCTCAGTTATTTGGAAACTGAGATTGCATTTAGAGAATTGACTCTCTATATGGTTGGTTAACCATATAGACATTAGGGAAGTGGGCTTTTTAAGATGATAAACCCATGAGAACCTCTGGGAACTTCCTCCTTCTGTGCAGTTCAGATTCAATCAAACCCTGTCATCCACGGAGCTAGAGCCAGAAACAGGACAAAGACATCATTATGGAGAAGTCAGCGAAGGAGAAAATGTGTCCACTATGTTACATGTTGCAGACTCAATTACTTATACCAGTATATGTCAGGATCCACTGGCATTATTAAACGATAAGTGCGGGAAGATATCTGGCCTGATAGTTATGCAGCACGGTGTGGCTGCTAGGATACTAATCCCTGGAGCAATATGGAAAGTGGAAAGTAAATTGTGAATACTCAGGCATTTTTGGCCCCTTGCTGGGATCTTGTGGCATAGCCATGAGTTAGCCCACAGTGAGAGAGTGTCCCTGCGCCGAAGAGCTTTCTGTTTACATAGACAAGTTATTTTGGAGCCATCTGACTATACAGGGATGGTGATTAAACAGTGAGGGTAATTCATCATTGGAACCATTTACCAAGGTTTGTGCAGGTTTCTCCGACATTGGCAATACTTTAAATCAAGGTTTGATATTTTTTCTGATGGATCTGCTCTCGTCCAATCAGGAATTATTTCAGGGAAGTCATCTGGCCTGTCTAGGACTTGTCAGCATAGGTGCTAGAACTAGGGATGTTGGGGGTCCTGCCCAACCCTCTGGCTTGAAGTGGTATCCATTATATACTGAGGTTACAGTTTGATTCAATGGCTCTCCGCACCCCCTCTATACAAAGTGCTCCAGCATCCTTGGAGGTCAGATTAGATGATCATGGCAGTCCCTTCAGACTTTGCACCCTGTGAATATCTAGTCAATGTCAAATATGAGGTCCCTTCCAGCCCTGTGATTTTATAAATATTTGACCAGATGACTATGATATTGTCTACAAGACGTTTGTTCTGTGTAAGTAATGCCCAAAAGTCTTGACTGAGTGGGAGGCGTGTGCATGTATCTGAGTCCAGACTTCTGCCTCCCGGGGTTTGTGGTATCCATGAAAGGATCGATGTGTAAAGTCCAGCTCTCAGTCTTCTTTCAATGAGAGTTTACTGCTGATCAGCTGTAATTATTCTGATTTGTGTTTCATTTATTGAATGTGCCACCTCTCAAAATCTGCCAGAAAAGGGGGGAGTTTTTCTGAGCTGCGACAGAACTGGATTGAACTCCCTTGCCTGTCAGATTGAATTTAACGCTTAATAAAAAGCAATTCTGTTGTCTCTCACCTTATACTTGGAGTGTAAATTCCTTGAGGACGGGGACTTTTTGTTCTGTGATTGTACAGCACCACGCACAATGGGGTCCTGGTCCATGACTGAACCCCTAGGTGTTATCACCGTTCAAATACTAGCAGCCAATAGCCCAGTATTGCCGAATCTAGCTCTATTAAGAGAATAGGAGCTTTTACTGTGACAGGTGGCCAATATCCTGTATTATACTGCACAAACCTTTAGGGGATTAAGATAAACTTTATTGAATTAAGCTAAACCTTATTGGATTAGGGTTAATAGCTTTGGGGTACATTGTATTAAAATTGCGCTTGTGTATGTGTTATTGGGGCACTGTATGTACTTTCTTTTAGGGGCGAGGGATGCTAATGTAGTTTCTCTGTTATCAATGCTTTGAAGCCAGCCCCCCTTGCAGAGATATGCATATACTCATTCGAACTTAATTCTCGAGGGACCAACAGGTAAAGAGAGGGGGTTTGGATAACTAGCCTGGTTTTAAAATGGCTTGGGGCCTTCCTGATCCAGCAAATGGACAGGACTCTGGTCCACCGAGAGGGCCAACCCTTAGAGATGGAAGGACTGGGCCTGCCAGAACCCATGTTAGGTGATCTCTGGTGAGCTTATTAGCATGTGTGCAGGTTCTTTTATTGTTCTGAATATGTTTTCTCTGTAACGCTTTTTACATTAAGAATAAAGCAGGCCTATTTAGGAAGCATTGTGTGTAACTTATAACCGTTCACCATGACTCTGTTGTCAGGCTCTGAAGAGAAAGCCAGCAGGTGTCTTTGGGCAACCTGTATGTGCTGGGAAAGACACAGTGAAGGCAAGGAACTGGGCAGCCTGGAAAAACCCTGCTCAGGTGGGAGTGAGACGCTGGTGTTCACCCAAGAAAGGCAAGCGCTGGGGAGCTGAGAGCCAAGAGGGGGAACCGTTGCTGAACCACTGAGGGGAAATACAGGTGCAATTGCCCTGAACTGTGACTCTGCTGATGCTGCCAAGAAAGAAAACCCCACTCTGCTTATGAGAAGAGGGGTGAGGAGAGTGGGGAGACGGTAATAAAAATGTCATCCCCAGTATAGCGAGTGGGGAAATATGGAGTGTTAAGTTTAGTGGTAAAACCCACCTCAGGATAACGCTCCCCTCATTTACCAGCAGGTCAAGGCATTGAGGTGTTACTGTGTGTAGGTCTTCTTCACTATTTGTATTGGTTCTGTTGTTGTAGGCGCTGGACACATGCACAATAAGAAACAGCCCCCACCATGAAGATGGTGTCAAAATGGACAAAGGCTGGGATGGGAGACAACGACACAGGCAGATGAAACGTCCCTGTTAGCCCACATGTTATACCTTCAATCACAAGACAGGGTCCGAAGGATAACTGTTCATTCTGACCTTTCTTGGTTGCTTCCTGCAGGCTGAGCCCTCCCCAGCCCCACCCATTGCTGACCACCCGACACAGGAACACACACTGCTTGGGGGGCCCATGTTTTATCCCCCACTCTTTTTTTAAAAGGTCAGTTCCCATTTCTGTCATAACATAATTTATATATATAATAACAAATACAACCAATAAAATAAACAAAAATCTAATGTATTACTACAGATAAATGATACTGTTACCCCTTTTGACTCAAGTGGGTAGCCAATACTTGCAGGGTGTTTCCCTGAGGAGGAGAAATTAATGATGTTGTCAGGTATTTCTTTGGTGCAATCCTATTTACAAAGAACGTACAAAGTTTTGTTTCCCTGAACACAATAGGAATCAAACAAGAGATAGTTTCCTTGCTCAATATTCCAAGCCTCCTTTTCCCAGCCAGCACTCTGCCCAAAAAGCTCTGTCTGTTAGCTTCCTCTGAGGGTCACACTACAAGGGCTTCTCTGGCTGGCCTTGGTTTTCTGCTGCTGTCTCCATGTCCTTCTGTGGTGTTTCTGGCTGCTTCTTTCTCTCTTTCTCTCTCACTCACACACATATGTCCACCAAAACATTAACCAGCCCTCTATGTTTACATTCAGCCCCCAGTGAGAACCTTCCACTCACATAGCTTTTTGTGACCTGCCCTGCATGTGGTCTGTGTTTTCGGTGGTGGTTCCTATTGTTTCAGCTCTCTTTTCCATAAAGGAGCTTGATTGCTTCCCACATTTACACTGAACCCATTTCTAAATGGGTGCATGGTCCTCATATATGCTAAGTGTTTTGTTTTCCAATTCATAGTGGCAACACACTCACATTAATATTTTTCATCCTATGCACACTAAAAAATTGTAATAGTTGCTGGTATCTTATATTAGGAACCTTAGAGATATGTCAGGATGAGTGTAGTGAGGTTGCTAATGCCATTTTACATTGGTTCTTTGGAGATTGTGAGCAAAAAGCATTGTGCCTAGTTAGCAGTGAAAAAAATCCCTGGCATTTTTTTCTCTACCCACTCTTGGGTTATTGACCTTAATGATGCCAACAGAAATGGGGAACACACTGTTCAGCCGTTACAGCGTTATATAATGCAGTGAGCACATCCTGACCAGTATGTAGTCAAACTATTCGCATCACTAGTGCATCACAATACTGCATGTGCACCACAGCCCTCTACTGAATTAGAACTGCTCACCTGTGTGTCATAGGCTCTATACTGCCAACAGCGATTCTCCTTTAGCTCGGGTAATTGGGGCCTGTGCTTTTAGGGCAAGATGAACCAACTTCTGCTGCCATGAAGTTGCACATGATGAGCTGCATAGTGATAGCCATGAAGGTGGATTTCTCGCACCCGTACACATTAGGTACTGCTTTTAGCAAAAGCAGGTAAACCTCAGTGGCACAAGGGGTTCATGCTTACACACCAACAACACAGCTCCATCGACTGCAGTGCAGCTACACTGACTTCACATCTGCTGAGAACGTGGCTCTCAGAGTGTTGTTCTGGGGGGTATAAACCCAGACAGTATGAAACTGAAAGTCTAAGTGTGGGATTCAATGTGCCGGAGTCTCCCCTGTGTAGTTATTCACACCCACTTTGCCCAGGTAGAAATGAGGACAGAAGCTGCCAGGCTGAGGCAGATCACGCCCACGGCACCTAGAATACTACAGACAGTTCTGTGCAGCCCTGGGATTATGGGGTTCCCCTAACAGTGAGAACATTACACTGTGGAACAGTCAAGGGAAGTGGTGGCAGCCGAGCTATCGGGGCTATTTGGACTTAGACTGAACGGAGTGCTCAAGGGGACATACTCTAGCGACACTCCTGCTTCAGCGGGATGGATAAATGGGCCTATTCCATCTCTGACCCACCCCCCCACCCTCACCTCCCAGTTTGTCAGTAAATTACAGCCATAGGGGGCACGATCAGTGCCTGGAACTCTATACCAAGCAATAAACAATTGCAAAAGTGACTTTGAAAGTGATGAAAAAATTTAAAAAGGGTTTAATAAATCTTCCTTCTAACAACATCCTTCTCATTGCCCTTAGCACAAGCCTGACCGACAGCGTGCCAGGGACACTCCCACTGCGCAAGTCTGGGCCCCGGCTTCCTTTCTGTGAAAAGCGGGAAGAAGGCATTTCTTGGAAACAAGGGAATAATTCAAAATACAGTATATGCACGAGTGCTCTGCTGTTGCATCTTAGGCCTGACCTGCACTCCCTGCTATTCCTGTGCAAATAGCAACCTAGGACCTCTGCTTCTTAAGCTAGATCCTCAGCATGGCTCCATGGAGGTCAATGCAGCTCCATCAATGTAAACCAGCTGAGGATCTGGTCCGCTCCGCTAAACTTTGTTCATTTTACTGTTAGCGTCTACTCAGAACCCCTCCTCACATGCCCTTGTCATCCTATGAGATACCAAAGTTGAAATTTCCAGAGCAGTCTAGGGGATTTAGAAACATCTTCCATTAAAATTAACTCCCTTAGCCCATTTAGGAAAGCCATTCCTAGATTTTAAACTAGTTGAGGCAGGGAACACATCTTTGGTTGTACAGTACTAACCAAGCACAATGGACACCGATCCTCAATAAGGTCTTTACGTGATACAATATTAGACATTGTAATTAATAGGATCTCTCCCTGTCCCACACCCCAGACCGCCCCCCACACCTACACAGCTCTGCCAATGCACCTCAATCCTGACCTGAAATTGATGAAGCTGTCCCAGTCCTGCCAATGCCTGCCATTCCTAACCTTCTGTCATAAATATAAAGGGAAGGGTAAACACCTTTAAAATCCCTCCTGGTCAGAGGAAAAACCCTTTCACCTGTAAAGGGTTAAGAAGCGAGGATAACCTCGCTGGCACCTGACCAAAATGACCAATGAGGAGACAAGATACTTTCAAAAGCTGGGGGGAGGGAGAAACAAAGCCTCTCTTTCTGTCTGTGTGATGCTTTTGCCGCGGACAGAACAGGAATGGAGTCTTAGAACTTAGTAAGTAATCTAGCTAGATATGCGTTAGATTCTGTTTGTTTAAATGGCTAATAAAATAAGCTGTGCTGAATGGAATGTAGATTCCTGTTTTTGTGTCTTTTTGTAATTTAAGGTTTTGCCTAGAGGGATTCTCTATGTTTTGAATCTGATTACCCTGTAAGGTATTTACCATTCTGATTTTACAGAGGTGATTCTTTTACTTTTTCTTCAATTAAAATTCTTCTTTTAAGAACCTGATTGCTTTTTCATTGTTCTTAAGATCCAAGGGTTTGGGTCTGTGTTCACCTATGCAAATTGGTGAGGATTTTTATCAAGCCTTCCCCAGGAAAGGGGGTGTAGGGTTTGGGGAGGATTTTGGGGGGAAAGACATTTCCAACTGGGCTCTTTCCCAGTTATATATCTGTTAGACGCTTGGTGGTGGAAGCAATAAAGTCCAAGGGAAAAAGGAAAATAGTTTGTACCTTGGGGAAGTTTTAACCTAAGCTGGTAAAAATAAGTTTAGGAGGTTTTCATGCAGGTCCCCACATCTGTACCCTAGAGTTCAGAGTGGGGAAGGAACCTTGACACCTGCCATGTCCACCTGCTCTTCTAGCCCCTTGAAACCAGTGTAGAATGTGTCTTTGACGCTTGCCCTGTGGAAAATTCCCCACACGTGCCAGAGGTCAGTGTCCTTTCATGTAATTAAATCTTACCTCTTTTCCTTGTACCTCCTGACGCAGCCACGCACTGCAGTGGCTCTGTTAATATCGATTAATTACCGCAGGGCCTGAAAATGTGTCACTGTGCGAAATGGAGCGTTAAGGCGGGTGGTTAACGGGCTGCGGAGAGTGATTTATTGGGGGATGTTTGAAAGTGTTATTGTAAAGTGTGGGTGAGTGATGATAAAGGCAGATGTGATCATGACCTATGGGTATTTGAAGGGTATAAATACCACCAAGGTGTCAGGCTTGTTAAGGCAGGGGGCACAGCCCAGGGAATTGGGCCCAGAACTCTGAGTCAGGAGCCCTGTGTTCTGGTTCTGCTGTTTGGCCTTGGCAAGTCCCTTCCCCTCTCTAAGAGTACCTTGTTTTAAGTAGCACCCAAAGGCTCCAGGTGAGATCAGGGACCTGCTGGGCACGTTCCTCGAGGGACCATGATTTGGTTACAGCATGAGTCTTGCTGGGGTGCAGAGTGGAGGAGGAATAGCCGAGTGGTGGTTCCCGCTTTATTCTTTGAAGAGTAGAGTGAAGACCGAGTGCTCCTTCCTGTCTACTCAGAGCCATCGTACAAGAGCAGATGGGACAGTGACGGTCAATGACATTCTTGGTAGGTGCATTCAGAACAAGCAAAGGGGATCACTCTTTGACATGGTGCCGAGTCACCCCTGTACAAGGCCAGGGGGCTGTGTTTTAAGATCAACTGTAACTGTATAGCCCAAATAGTTAGGCTAAGTAAAAATAAGAGTGATTGACTCGTATGCTTTAGGGGGCATGAGGTGATCACTGAAGAGGGTCAGGAAGGCACACCTCACTTCCCCCCAGACAACACTGCATAGCTGGGGCTCAATCCAGAAAGGTGCTCAGTGCTGTCAACATCTGCATTTGACAGGTAGAGTTGTCAAATTCTTATGGCAAGATTCTGCTCTCAGTAACACTGTTTAAAACTGGAATAAGCCCATGTGCTTCAAAGGAGTAACCCTGGAATTCCACCCTGTAACCAGGAGCAGAATATGGCTGTAATTTAGATGCATCACAGGTGCTGACTTCTGCTCCCGCCTGTGGGTGCTTGACCCCCCTCTGCCACTGGCCCTGCCCCAACGCCACCCCTTCCATGAGGCCCTGCCCCTGACCCGCCCCCATTCCAACCCCCTTCCCCAAATCCCCGCCCCAGCCCCACCTCTTCCCTGCCTCCTCCTTTGAGCGTGCCATGTTCCCACTCCTCCACACCCACCCCCCACCCCGGAGCGGCCAAACAGATGTTTGGCAGCAGCCAGGCGGGAAGTGCTGGGAGGTAGGTGGAGGAACGGGGTCGCGGCACTCTCAGGGGAGGCGGCGGAGGCGGAGGAGGAGGTGGGGCGGGGGGAGGGGGTCTAAATTAGCTGTTGCCACTCAAGAAAGAGATCTTGGACTTATCTTGAGTAATTCTCTGAAAATATCTGCTCAGTGTGCAGCAGCAGTCAAAAATGCAAGCAGAAAGGAACCATTAGGAAAGGGATCAATAATAAGACAAAAAATATCATAATACCACTCTAGAAATCCATCGTGCATTCACACCTTGAATACCGCATGTAGTTCTGGTCGCCTCATCTCATAAAAGTTATATTAGAATTGGAAAAGGTGCAGAGAAGGGCAACAAAAATGAATAGGGGTAGGGAACAGCGTCCGTATGAGGAGAGATTGAAAAGACTGGGACGGGACTGTCCAGCTTGGAAAAGAGATGACTAAAAGGGGATATGATCGGGGTCTGTAAAATCATGACTGGTGTGGAGAAAGTGAATAGGAAAGTGTTATTTCCCCCTTCACATAACAGGGTCACCCAATGAAATTAATAGGTAGCAGGTTAAAAAAACCAAAAGGAAGTACTTCTTCACACAACACACAGTCAGCCTGTGGAACTCCTTGCCAGGGGATGCTGTGAAGGCCAAAAGTATAACTGGGTTCAAAAAGAACTAGATAAGTTCCTGGAGGATAGGTCCATTGATGGCTATTAGCCAAGATAGTCAAGGATGCAACATATTCTGGATGTCGCGAAGCTTCTGACTGCCAGAATCTGGGACTGGATGACAAGGGATGGATCACTCGATAATTGCCCTGTTCTGTTCATTGCCTCTGAAGCTCCTGGCACCAGCCACTGTCAGAAGACAGGATAATGGGCTAGATGGATTGTTGGTCTGACCTAGTGTGGCCATTCTTATATTCTGAAATCCTATGGTTCCCATGGGTGATTGTATGTAGTGGTTATATTATGGCTACTATACCATGGTAATGGGCCTGTTAGAAATTTCCAGGTTATACAGACAGGAGAATGCATTTTGCATAGGCCCTTTGAGTTAACAGACATGATCCATCCAAAGAAACTTTGGTTTGGGTGGTTTCTTTTTTTTTTTTTTTTTTTTGTATTTACTGGAAGTGCTCTCTGCTATTTACTGTCTTCCTCAGCTGTGTTCATGCCATTATGTTTAGAACATTGTTGAATTTTTATGCACTGCCCAGGTCACAGTTCACTTGTAGCCCAAGTAACGAGTTTCTTGGTGTCGACTGATCAAATTGAAGGGTCACTGCTGGAGCATTCTGCAATCCATACAATTAAACATAATGGCAATTTAATCCTTTGCTCTTCTCCCCTATTTGTCTGACCTGGCTCTTGGATTGAACTCCTGCATTATCCAAAGCTTTCTGAAGAGAAAGAAAAAGGTGTTTTGGTTAGTTCAGATTATAATAGTTTTTCTTCAAAAAGTTTGGAAACTTTGCTAATTATCCTAGTCATATGGACAACTTGTTATCAACAGAGCCCATCGGAACTCCACATACCAAGGTCATAGGTATAAATGGGCCCTGATCCACAAGAACCAGTTTCATTCTGGGAGCCACCTTGACAGTTCTGAAATTACTGGGGACATTACTGGCATGAAAAGGAAGACTGGGAATGTATGACAATGGGAAGACAATTAAGACACTCTTAAGCTTTCCAAAAATGTGACAGCTAATTCATCAGTGCCAACCGCCCTCTCGTTTATCAAAGCCTAAAGAGAATCAGATATAATGGACGGGAAAGAGAAAACCAGCAGCGTGGGAGCAATTGATGGACGTACAGAAGGAACAAGTCACCTGAGGCTCTCTGCTCACAAAAAGAAGCATTTAAAAGCCATCAAAGGAGAGAGGTGTGAGTTTAGCAGGTAATGATGCAGGGAGCTTATAAGACTGGGGATCTTAGGAGAAATGGGTCAAGGTGCTGGACCAAAGTGATGCAACGTATTATTAGTGATGATCATTCTATCATTTGTATAGAATCACAGGGTTAGAAGGGACCACAAGGGTCAACTAGTCTAACCCCTTGCCAAGATGCAGGATTTGTGGTTGGAATGCAAAAAGCGATATTCAAAGTACAGGCCAAATTCTGAAGTCTTAACTCAGTTCTTACTCCTGTGGAAGTCAATAGTAGTTCTGCCTGAGGAAGGACTGAGCTGAGCCTAATGACCTTTTGGAGCTGATTTGCTGTATATCCCATCACCACCTTCGATCTGCAGCCTGCTCCGAGTGGAGGGGGGCTGTAGAGAGCTGTGTAACTTCTCACTCTATGCACCTTTACATTTTTTAAGCCTCTCTCTGTAGGGCAGCTGCCATTTTGTTAGACAGTTGGTGCAGCAGGGTACAGAGGAGACATGCACAACCCACTGGTGAATGCCTGTTATGGGTCCTGCTCTGTGCTGATCCACAAAAGATATGACATTCTTACAGCCCTAGGTAGAGAGCTTTAGCTCAAATGGTAGCAGGTTGTGTTTTTAGCTGTGAAGATCCCAAGTAGGCAGCTCTCTTACACACCCCCACTCACTGTGCTCTCTCTCATGGAAATTTTCCTTAGTGCCTTCTTTTGTGTTGTTTCCCTTAATGTAAAATACAAATATCTGGTTTGAAAGTATAGACTTACTCTGTGTCTATTGCAGACACGATGGAGGACAGCAGCCAGGAAGACACTGGAGGAAGGAGAAATTTTGACCAATGATGCAAGGGGAAAATCTTTATCCTTAAAAAAGCATCGTTGGACCTTTAACACTTACGCAGAAAAGACTAGATGGTTTTTAAGATAAGAACCTACAGAAGTAACTTAGGTCATCCACCCTCAGCAGGATGGAGTCAGCCATGTCAGGTTGTGACCTTGTGGATTCAGAGACACTTATCCCACTAAGGCATCCCCTCCAGCCCAGAGAGCATGTTTAGACAACAACGCTTTAGATAACATTGCCAGCCATGGACCAATTCCTCTTATGTTTTCCCTCCCAAAAGGAGGAAACCTGTGTTGCTAGTCAGAATGATTTATTTTAAAGTAAGGAAAACAACAAGGAAGCACACAAGTAAAGTCTCCATGAGAGAGCTCAGTGTATCTATATCCCCTGTAATAATCTGCGGCAATTCCGAGATCAAAATGGCAGCTGCTTCTGCATCCAGCAAGAGGCCTTACTCATTTAAAGGTGTAGTACACACAAAACAAGACTGAGTTTCATAGCTACTGTACATACACCACAATGCCTCTCTATAGGAGATCACAGTATATATATATAGAGAGAGAGATAGGTATTTCTATTCCTCTTACCACCAATGAAACAAACTCCCCTAGGCAAGGGGATTTCCTGCACATAACTGATTGGCCAGTATAGTCACCTGATAAATTACATCTCCCAGAACAATGAGCTACATACGTGAAGACCTTCTTTCCAGCGGTAGCCGAGCAGCCTGTTTTTTCAGATCCATACACAGCTTGTGCCGGGTACCAGATTACAAACCTTTGAAGTAGAAAGGCCTTGTTTACCCACAGGACAGGTTCAGCACAGGAAGTGGCGGTGTAAGCTTCTCCCCGCCCCCCCCGCTAGTGGTCGCTGCCAGCGTGCCTCACCAGGTCATGGAGGCACAATTCCATGGTATGAGAGGGCAGTTCAGTCTCCAAGCCTGTGCAGTCCTCGGCCTCTCCTTTGAGGCTGCCAGTGGTGGTGGTTCTTAGTGAAGTGGTCAGCTGTTCACAATGAAATTAGCTAAGATCACCGTTCATTTTGCACAGGCCTTGGGTAGTAATGTCCTACGCACTACCAGAGCTCACAACTAAGCCAGGTCAACATTTGGTAAATGATCCCCAAGAGAAACCAAAGACGCTCTACCGAGGCATGCTGATAACATGTAAGAAGGCGGGTTTCCCTCTGAGTCAGTAATGACCGTGCTCGCAAGCAATGTGCTCAGGAAGGTGCCATCTTTTGCATGAGACACAAAACTAAAGTTCTGACCACTTGTACACATCAAGGAGTCCATGGCATTTCCAACCCTGGGAATTCAGATGCTGCCTACTGAAATTCTTTTGGTAGTTTCTATTAGGTATGGTATATTTCTTCACTTCCTGTCTTCATCTGTGGTGCAGGGTTGCTTCACACTGATGTTATGTTCACAGCAAACACACAGAAACATCAGCTAAAAACATTGCTGGAAGGTTGCAGCGTAACACTACTTTATTTTGAAGAATTCAGAACAATAAACACATAAGAACCCCAAAACAGAGGAAGACAAAGCAGGCTGCTCCCAATTCCCCTCACTTTACTGTAGGCTGGGGGGCCTGTAAACTGACTGCTGCTAGGCCCAGCTCATACACTTTCCTACAGAGCCTCCTAATTTGCAAGAAGGACCAGGAAAAAAACCCTTGAAATTTTATGACAACCTACAATTGTAACGCAGTTTTAATATGCCACAGATGAAAGTCTCTGTACACCAGTCTGTGAAGGGCATGACATAGACATGAGTTAGTGTAATTTATTCTTCTGTTCCTGTTTTATCTTCTTAACTCTTTCTCCTCCTCCTCCTTCGATCTCTTCTTTTTGTTCCTCTTGGTCTTTTTTCATCCCTGTGTTCCTGCAGCTACTACATTCTATGTGCAAAACCAGCGGTGCTCTTTCATCAAACAAAACAATTTAAAAACACTTCATTGTAAGGATTTCCAGTTTCGTGCCTCATTTCTGATTTCAGGTTCTACAGTCACTTATTGTTTCAGGGCAGGATCAAGTCTAGGAAAAGCTGTGGGGGGCACAGAGCTTAAGCGAAGGGATCTCACCAACCTGCGTGTCTGGGCAACAAAGTGGCAGATGAAATTCCATGTTGATAAATGGAAAGTAATGCACATTGGAAAACAGAATCCCCACTCTACATACGAAATGCTGGGGTCTAAATTAGCTGTTACCATTCCAGAAAGAGATCTTGGAGTCACTGAGGAAAGTTCTCTGAAAACATCCACTCAATGCGCAGCGGCCGTCAAAAAAGCGAACAGAATGTTGGGAATCATTAAGAAAGGGATCGATAATAAGACACAAAATATCATGTTGCCTCTATATAAATCCATGGTATGCCCACATCTTGAATACTGTGTGCAAATGTGGTCACCCCATCTCAAAAAAGATATATCAGAATTGGAAAAGGTTCAGAAAAGGGCAACCAAAATGATTGGGGTATGGAACGGCTTCCATATGAGGAGAGATTAATAAGACTGGGAGTTTTCAGTTTGGAAAAGAGATGACTAAGGGGTGACATGATAGAGGTGTATAAAATCATGACTGGTGTGGAGAAAGTAGATAAGGAAGTGTTATTTACTCCTTCTCATAACACAAAAACTAGGGGTCACCAAATGAAATGAATAGGCAGCAGGTTTAAAACAAACAAAAGGAAGTATTTTTCCACTCAACGCTTCGTCCGTCTCTGGAACTCCTTGCCAGAGGATGTTGTGAAGGCCAAGACTATAACAGGGTTCAAAAAAGAACTAGATAAATTCATGGAGGATAGGTCCATCAATGGCTATTAGCCAGGATGGGCAGGGATGGTGTCCCGAGCCTCTGTTTGCCAGAAGCTGGGAATGGGCGACAGGGGATGGATCACTTGATGATTCCCCGTTCTGTTCATTCCCTCTGGGGCACCTGGCACTGGCCACTGTCAGAAGACAGGATACTGGGCTAGATGGACTTTCGGTCTGACCCAGTCTGGCCGTTCTTAAGTTGGGAGTCTGAGGGTACGTCTACACTGCCAAAATAGACCCGTGGCAGCTAGTCTCAGAGTCTGGGTCAACTGACTTGGGCTTGTGGGGCTCACATTATGGGGCTAAAATAGCAGTGTAGGCATTCAAGCTCAGGTTGGAACCTGGGCTCTGAAACCCAGCAAGTGCAGCGAGTCTCCAGCCTGAGCAAGAACATCTCCACTGTAATTGTAGCCCTGCAGCGCGAGCCCCACAAGCCCAAGTCAGTTGATCCAGGCTCTGAGACTTGCTGCCGCAGCTCTCTTTTTGCAGTGTTGATGTACCCTAAGTGACTTACCCAGATTCCCCAAAAGAAAAAGGACCAAGGGGCCAGATCCCCAGCCAATGTAAATCAATGCAACTTCAGTGAAGCTATTCCCAGTGACACAAGCTGAAGATGCTGCCCAGATATTTGAGACATCTGGTTTGGGTTAAACACCAGCCAGCTGTCAAGTGCTCTCCATCCCACACCCAGAAAATGAAACAAAGCTGCTTTAATCAGAGAGCAGGAGGACTTTCTGGGGGTTTCCGCACCACTTTTATTACCTGGGAGCACAATGATTATAGGCGTCATAAAAAGAACAGCTTGCTTAGAACAGCTTGCTTAATCTTAGGGCTGGAAACCATCTCACCCCATCATGCCAAGAGGAGCTGCCAAATCCCAAACTGCTGCCTTGGCAGAAAGATTCTCTCTCTCTCTGACGTTCTCCATGCACTCTGTGCCCCTCCTTGTACTCTTCGTCTCACCAGCCTGCAATTATGAGATATAAATATATGCATCGAGCCCTTTCTTGTCTGGCTTCTTGCACAGATGAGAGGTGCTGTGCCAGAACACCACGCGGCTGGACAGGGAGTCAGCACGCACTCCCCGCAAACCAGCTCCTTGAGGACAACATACCTTACGCACCCTACCGTGGAGATCCTATGGTTCCGCAGCTCCTTTAAAGGGGCTGCCCACGAATCCGTGTGCAGCTGCTGATTTCATTTTGACCAACAGACCAAACTTCAGTTGATGTGGCTCTGGGTGTGGCTCTCAGTTATTTTGGGTCCAGCAGATCCCTGGGAAAGCTGCTGCTGCTCCATTCTAAAAGACAGATATATTGCTCTCAGTCCACAAGCTGCTGGGCAGGCATTAACTAATCAGTATTCAGAACACCACAGTGAAATGGATCGCAATCACCCCCCCATCACAGAGATGGGGAAACTGAGGCACAGAGAGGTTATGTGGCTTGCCCGATTGCAAAGAGATAGTCAGTGTCAGCTCCTGGATTCCAGTCCTGTGTTCACACATCATCATGTTCAGAGTAGAGTTGGGACTAACGTGTCCACCCCAACACAAGGAAAACTGCAGGTAGTTAACAGTAACGTAACAGCTTGTGTCACTGACGCCCCAAGCTGCTGGAAGAGACCCTGCCTCCTTAACAGGCGGGACAGCACATATGTGACCGAAAGCACTTGCTGTGGTGCTGGGAGCTGTATTACACCCTGTGGCAGCTAGATAATAAGCAGTGTCCCTGGAGAGGAACAATGGCCATGTAGTTGAGGCCCAGGGCTGGGATGTACATGGGTTAGGTTACATTTCCGGCACCGCCTTAGACTTGCAGTGTGACCTTGGTCAAGTCACTTTATCTCTCTGGGCCTCGATTCCCGATCTGTGAAATGTGGTGAATGCTCCTTCCTTTGTTTCTTGTCCGTTGTGACTGTAAGCTCCTTGTGGCAGGGACTGTCCCTTACTGTGTGTTTGTACAGCACCTAGCACCGTGGGGGTCTGATCTCCACTAAAGCCTCCAGGGGCCACTGCAATACAACTAAGAGTGGAAAGGGGAAGTGTAGGAAGCATCACAAAGCAGCTGGGACATTTGCTAATGGCTGAGAATGCCTTCTTTTACTGAGGGAATAAAGCAAAACATATTCTGTGGATATTGATTCAGTTCTAAGTCTGCATTTACCTTGGCCCTGTTCACCGCCTTTTTCTATTTGCTTCCAACACCAATGTAGCAGAGTTTTCCTAGCCCGAATGCTCAGATACTCATTATGCAAAACAAATCCTGGATTCGCTCGGCAAACATTTGTGCCAGAAACCCGCTCCTAAGAGCTACGCTCAGCCAGACGGGGAGGGCAGCACCACATAACCAATCACAGCTCCGCAGCTTGGCTGACAATTCAGATAGTGGCCAGTCTCACTGAATAATGGAGGCTCCTCTGTGCACCACGCCCCTCCCTGCACAGGGGAGCCGGGCTGGTCCTGCTGCGACAGGACCTCTGATCTGAGCCAGAGGATTTGACCCTTAATCAGGAGGTGGGGTGTCTCCCCGGTGCCCATCTTTAACACGGACATTTCTTGTCTCTAGCACTCTGACGCCTTCCCCCTTTCCTGGCTTTTCCATATTTAGAGCAGTCAGGTGGGCGTGGTGAACATGGCTCGCCTGGTCTGCGTTTGAACTCTGCCAAGTTTCTGAGGCACACACAGAGCCTGAGTGGTATGTGAGACACCAGACCCAGGGGTCCCCAGCTGTGCTAGGTGGTGTACATATGCATACTGAGAGGCAGGCCTCCTGCTATAACTCAAGGGCTGTGTTGAAATCATGATTGGTAAGAACAGAAGATGCAGAACCGGAAATTAATGAACCAAAATTGGTGTGTCTGATATTAGGCCTAATTGGTGGACAGGGAAGGAGGGGATGGGCTATTTCACCCATTATTCCCCGTTTGGGTACTTAAAAGAAAGAGCCTTTGGGGAAAAAGAAGAAAAACAAATAAAGGCCACTCGAGTGAGCTTCACCCTCATGGCTGTGTCTCCCAACATCTCCTGGGAACCTGGGCTGCCTTCGTCCTGATCCTGAGTGATGTCCTGGCCAGACTGGGCCAGAGAGAGGATCCAGATGACATTGCCACCGCTACCAGCTCCAGCTAAATCCCAGTACCACCCGAGATGAAACAGAGTCAGACTTTAGCAATAGCAGCAGCAATGACAGCTCCCACCCACCTCAGCTAACTTCTTCTCTTTCACCCAAGAGGATAGTTATTACCATCTTTGATAGCATCTGAGGGACTGCCAAACAAGGGGGTTTTTCCTTCTAAATACTCTCTCCAGATAAAGGGAAAGGGAACAAGGGATGTTGTTAAAATGAAAAGCTCACTTAAAGCATTTGAAATATAAAGTATTAACTGATTTTCCTTCTTTTTTATCTTTAATAAAAGGTTAAAAGGGTTTTTAATGGTGTGTTTGCCATGATACGAAACAGGCTGAGGTCTCTCAATACCAAACCACGGCCCTTGTTCAGCACTGTTTAATGTGAGACAGTGATGGAGTTATGTTGACACTGTTAGCCCATTTAGTCCATCTAAATTAATACAACACGACCTACCCAAACTGACCACTTCTGCCCTGGAGCTGGCCATGGCCAGAGAGAGATGTCTGCAGATGTCCCCAGTACATTCACTGTGTTAGGTGTAGCTGTATTGCATGGTGGAGAAGCTGGGATCAGGATATGAGTAGATGTGGGGAGCAGTTTAAGGAGCGTCACTGAGCTGTGAATGTGATGTGAGGAGCTCTGGATCTGAGTACCTCCTATGTGGTACTAAGGAAAGGAAAGAGCGCACGTGGCCCTTGAGGGTTCAGTCTGCAGCATCTCAGTACAGAATTGGGTAGGCTGTGCCAGGAGCAGGGCACTGGGGTCTTCTTGCCATGGGTACTGTCAGTAGTGAGGAGGGATGTGAGAGCAGTCTGTGGATGTAATGATTGGCAGGGGAAAGTATAAGTTTAGATAGTATCCTGTGCTCAAGTGTGAATGGCTTTAAAAGGGTAGGCAGTGGCTACTAAATTGCGTTGGAGGAGCAGGCTCAGTATTTGAGCGCAGGGCAAATGTAGGTAGCAACTGCCCATGACAGTGAAAAGGCCGAGTGGGGATGTCCGTGTTATGAGGATCTTGGGGTATTTATAAAGAAGGGCAGAGTTAAGGTTGTGTGAGCATTTGCCTTAACTCTGTATTTTCTGGTGTTCAGACGTTTGAGTTTTGCTGAGTTGGCAAAGGAAAGGCACGAGCCATTACCAGGCAACCTTAACTCTGCATTAGCAAAGTTTTTTGCCACTCAATTTCCTAGTTTTTTTAAACAGAGGAATGTTTGTTGGTAGGAGTTAGTGGTCATTTAGGAAGTTGTAGGTCACACCTATGTTTTCAGTTGATATGTTACTGTGGCTAGATAATAATCAAAAGACCTAGCTTGTGTACAGTGCTTTTTATCAGTAGATCATAAAGATCTTTAATCATTGTCCCCATTTTACAGCTGTGAAACTGAGGCATAGAGGTGAAATGACTTGTCCAAATTCACCCAGCAGGCCAGAGGCAGAACTAGGAATAATCCCAGCCTCCAGGGGGTTTTCCACTAGGCCACATGGCTGCCATGTGATTCCTTAGTGCTCCTGCCCCCTGAACAATTTGTTGTAGTGGATTAGGGATAATGATCGTGCTTTGCAATGTCTGCAATGTGTAGCTGCTAGCAGGGCTGGTGAGAGAAATCTCATTCATGGTCTGTGTCCGAAAAACTTGACAACTTTATTATATGTTTTTTACAGTAACTTTAGGTGTGTGACAGATGACTGGTGTCTCTCTCTCCTTCTCCACTCCCTAATTCCCTTCAGCATGTACCCCCTCCACACACCATTGCCAGCTCCCCCTCCCCTTCCCATTAAGCCGTTAGTAGACACTGTAAAAGCCACTAATGTGTACGCCCTTGCTCCTCGCTGTGTCCTGCTCTCTGCTCCACACACACATCACCTACTGCAGCTTACCAGAAAGCTGCACGCTGCCTTTGTTCTGTAGCTCTAGCTTCGACCCAGCAGGTCCCCCCCATCACTGTCCCACCCGCTCTTTTCAGGTCTGTTTCTGGGCCAGTTCACCTTCCTTCTTAGCCTACCAGCAGCCTGGAGTTTTATAGACGCCAGGCATCTATCTCTATCAGACCCTGTGGGAAGACAGCTAATTAGTGACAGGTGAACTGGACCCATTCGATCTTAAACGGGCCGATCACCCTGTGCGTTACCCATTATGTTTAATGGGAGGAAAGACCGTGCGAATTGGAGGAAAATAGACTGCAATTGTCCTTGTTCCCTTCTCCCCCTGCCCCATCATTAATGAATATTTAAAATAAATACATCTTGCTTACTATGGATGCAAACACTTCTCCATTGAAGTTATTGGGGAAGTTTAAATTAGGCAGACTGAAGGTGCTCAGATTTGGTGGTTGGTGTGACCACTAGCTGTGGGGCAAGGGGGCAGAACATCTGGGCCTGTGCACCTGCTCTTGTGGAAAAGGCCATCAGATCTTGTAGGGTCTGATTTGCACACACTTGGCACCCACAACTGGGTCTAGCTTTTCAAAAGTGCCCGGCACCCAGCATGCTAAACTCTTCCAAAAATTGGACTGTTAACAGCCATAGTTGCTCAGGAACTTGGGTCTCCAGCCTTTCTGAAAACGTATTCCCTTTAGCACCATACTAAAGCAATAGCACTGTCTCAGAAGGAAGGTGTCTGAGCAGTTACCTTCTCAGGGGGTGGTGGGGGCATAGTTTTACTTCTGGGCTAATGCCATGCCAGCCGCCTGCAGCAGCCAAATCAAATAATGAAGACTCATCACTAGGGATTAGGGACTGCAACCCATGATGCTGGAATGTGGTATCCTAAATAAAGGTTGCCCCCATGGAGACACACATGGGTGAATCTAGCCCAGAAAGTTATCGCCATGTGAGGGCCGTGTGGTAACAGAGGAGTAATGAGCTGGTGATCTCAGTTTGGTTTCCGGCAGGGAAATATCCCCATCACACAAACTTCCACCCACGATTAGCATGAGCTGGCATGCCTGCTAGCAGTCTCAGCAAAGAGGTCACAGCCCAGGGGGGTGGAATGGAACTGAGGTACATTGGTGGAGCCAAGTTGGAAAGCTCGTCCAACTGCTACCCAGTGTGAATTTCGTGTGAGAACACCAGACTTTTGGTCTCCAAAACTGTCAGTCGAGACCTTTCACCATTATTTCACAACAATGTGCATATTTAACATGCTTGAAAGTGTGTACCACATCCCCCCCTAGTGGCTGGCTAGTGTAGAGGACAACAGCCTATTACTTTTGCCTCTTAATGGGGTTATTCCTTTAGCACCGGTTGTAGAAAGCTGAGCTGTAGTGCTGAAAGTTCCACGTTCGAGCACTGCAGATGAACGCTGGCGAGGGTCAGCACGTGCACATCCCTTAGCTCAGCTACCTCCTCACCCACCATCTGTGACTCCCTCTTCAAATTGCATCCCCTCTCTGCGGTCTAAATTACTTTAGGAGGATAGCAACCTTTGATGCTGTCTTGGGACGATATGAGTTTACATTTTCCTGTGTTCTGGTTCTCAATAAATTGTTTGCTTTCGCGACCTCCAGGCACCTCTGCGTTTCATTTATCTCCCCTGCCCTGAAAAAAGTAGCTCTTTGGCACATGGCATCTGTATTGTTTTCCTTATCTAATCTTTTCTTATTTACTTCTGGGATTTCCCAGATGGCTCCTATTTCTCCTTGGTTTGATTTGTATGGCTGCATTAGATAAATGGTGTCTGTCCCCTCTATCCTTGTTATGACAGCTCTATAGTATGTACAAGTGCATTCATTCTTCACCCCAGTGACCTTGCCAGGCTTTGCCAGAGAGTGTTCAAGTTAAAATCAAACAGGGAGAACTTCAATTTTATCTCTAAGGTGGCCATTGAATGACCAAGCGGGTGGGTTTATGAGTGTAATTAACAAACTCGCACTGTTGATTTGTAAATAAATCTATCTCCGGTATATTTGACAAGGGTATACTCACAACAGCTGCTTCAAACCCTACATGTCTATGAGTCTACAAACACCTTTCTTAAGGGACTGTAAAAGGATCAGGCCTATTTTATAGCACCCTCCTCCTACAGCCCCAGCTTTGTTCCTGCTGGGTCAGCTCACTCCCTGGGGTTAATTCCATGTGGGCTTTCTCAAGGAATCCAGAGAATCTGTGTCAGCAGAGGGTAGCTGCTTTATTTAAGTCTTGTAGAGTCTTCTCTCAAAGCCTGGGCAAGCAGGGTAGTCCCTTCCCCATGTCTGTCTCTCGCACTGATAACAAGATGTCCTGGCTCTTACCCCTGAGCCTCAGCAATAAAGGCCTGCAAACAGTCTCCCCTCCCATCTGTTTGGTTTTTCTAGAGCAGGAACACTCTGCAGTAGTGCCAGTAGCTGTTCATTGGGAGCAGGGCCCCCAGCTCCTAAGCTTTCTGGTTTCCATTTCCTGCTGCCCTCTGTTATAAGGGCCAGCTAACTAAGTTCCAGCTCTTTCTCAGGTGCAGCAGGCAGGGCTAATCAGCCAGCCAGATCCAGATCTTTGATCCCAATTCCTTAATGCCACCCTCCATATTCATCGATTGGAGTTTTGTCTGCAGTAGGTTCTGTTTTGGAATCATGGGAAGCGAGCGGGACATACTTGTCTATGAGAGTTTGTTTATCCCGCTTTGAATCTAGCATCTGTGTATCAGTGGCGACTGTTTCCTGGCACATAATTTATTTAATAATTATGACATCATGTGTAGAGATTCCTCCCCCGCTCTCACCAAAATTTTATTTACAAAATTACAGAACTTGACACAGAATTGACCCTCACTCACTCCAAATGCAGCGTCATGTATTTTCATGGCCCTCCTCCCCCACTTAATGTGACTTTGAGGTTACGCTACAAAAACATTCTGTAGTTACACAATAAATGTTGGATTTTGAAAGCATAGAATCATAGGACTGGAATGGACCTCAAGTTTTATTATGTTAAAGTTACATATTAAAAATATCCTTTTTCTAGGAGCGGCAAAGTAGTTCAGGGTACTGGACTTGGTGGCAGGACACCTGGTTTTTAATCCCAGTCCTGCACCAATCCGCAGTATGACTGTGAGAAAGTTATTTCCCTCTGTGTCCCCTCCCATCCAATCAAGGCCTTTAGTAGAATACTACTAACAATAATGAAGATTCAAACTCTCCATAAAGAACAGACATGCTCTCTGATCCCAGGATAAAAGCAGTCTGCAGGTGTGTTAGGACAGTGGACCAGAAGACAAGGCAGGACCCTTCAAACCCTTGCTCCCATCCCACACATTGCCCTGACTCAGGGGAGTAGTCCCCCTGGAATGACTCACATGAGGGTTTGCAGAATCTGACCCTCTCATAAATATAAAAGGAAGGGTAGCCACCTTTCTATATACAATGCTATAAAATCTCTCCTGGCCTTTTACCTGTAAAGGGTTAAGAAGCTCAGGTAACCTGGCTGGCACCTGACCCAAAATGACCAATGAGGGAACAAGATACTTTCAAATCTGGAGTGGGGGAAAAAGCTTTTGTCTGTCTGTGTGATACCTTTGCCGGGAACAGATCAAGGATGCAAGCCCTCCAACTCCTGTAAAGTTAATAAGTAATCTAGCTAGAAAATGCATTAGGTTTTCTTTGTTTTGGCTTGTGAAATTCGCTGTGCTGGAGGAAATGTATATTCCTGTTTTTGTGTCTTTTTGTAACTTAAGGTTTCGCCTAGAGAGATTCTCCATGTTTTGAATCTGACTGCCTGTAAGATTATCTTCCATTCTGATCTTACAGAGTTGTTCTCTTATCTTTTTTTGTTCTTCCAATAAAGTTCTGTTTTTTAAAGAATCTGATTGGGTTTTTTGGGTCTTAAAAATCCAGGGCTGGTTTGTGCTCATCTTGTTTATTCTCAAGCCTCCCCAGGAAAGGGGGTGTAAGGGCTTGGGGGGATATTTTGGGGAAATGGGAACTCCAAGTGATCCTTTCCCTGTTCTTTGTCTAAATCACTTGGGTGGTGGCAGCATACTGTTCAAGGACAAGGCAAAATTTGTGCCTTGGGAAAGTTTTTAACCTAAGCTGGTAAAAATAAGCGTAGGGGGTCTTTCATGCAGTTACCCACATCTGTACCCTAGAATTCAGAGTGGGGAAGGAACCCTGACAGACCCCAAATCAGGACTGTGGCATTTGTGTCTGAGCCAAAGCAGTGGTCATGAGCCACCATTTGAAATAAAGAAGAATGTGTCCAAACCCTTTTCCTCTGGAGCTGCCGTCCTGGGTTCCTCCCCTTCACTGACTTTCTGTCTCATTTCTGATCCCATCTGTTTTTATCTCTCCAGCCCTTGCTGCTTGTTAATTTTTCTTTTCCTCCCTATCTATTATTAACATGTAGAGACGTAGCATTTAAGGCCAGAAGGGAATACCAGAGCATCTAGTCTGACCTCCTGTGTATCACAGGCCAGCAACCCCACCCAGCACCTGCACACTAAGCCCAGCAACCAGAATGAGACCAAAATATTCCAACCCACAGGAAACCAGACTGTTCTGTGCCACAGACCAAGAATAGGAGGGACCAATGTAGGCACCAGTGCCCGAGGCCCCTGCAATGGCAGGGAATTGATTAAGTGAGATATACCCAGATAATCCTGGCAAGTGACCAACACTCCATGCTGCAGTGGAAGGTGAAAAAAACCAGGTTCATTGCCAATCTGACTTGGGGGAAAATTCCTTCCTGACCCCTCATATGGTGATCAGTTAGACCCTGAACATGTGAGCAAGAACTGTCAGCTAAGCAGCTGAGGGAGAAAGGGTTCAGTGCCAAGTGAGCTCTGGCCTGCCCCGTCCAGTATCCCATCTCCAGCCTTGGCCATCTTTGATGCTTGGGAGGAAGGAGATAAAAAGAAACAAACAAAATACAGAATACATTGGGGGGAGTGGTTGGATCCCTTCCTGACCCCCACAAATGACCAGCAGAAGCCCAGAAGCATGAGCTTTAGGAACATAAGACATAAACCAGAAGGAACTTCCCAGGGCTGCAGAGCCCTGCTCCCCACCATCACAAGTAACCCCAGCATATAATCCCACTTGTAAACATGGCCAGCTCTCTCTTGCCCCCACAAATCCTTTTGGGAGGCTGATCACTCCTCTGATGGTAGAAGCTGTCTTTTAATTTCCAGCCTGAATTTGTTCATGGCCAGTTCACGGCCATTTGTTCTTGTGCCAGTGTAACCCACACACCTCCTGGGTGTGGTGTTCTGTCCCATCTAGTGGCACCGAGACCCCCTAGAGAGAGAGAAAATGAGTCTGCTCTACAGCCTTAGCTAAGAGCCGATTGGCTTTTAGCTCATGCAATAGAGGCTCATGCACGAAGCTCCAGAGACCCCAGGTTCGATCCCGCCCACTGACGACCGGGGTCTGTCAGTGTTACACCAGCACTGTCTGTTACCTTAAAGAGCTCTCTCCCTCCCTGATATTTGCCCTCTGATGTATTTATAGAGAGCAAACAGATCCCCTCTCAGCCTTCATTTTGCTAGGCTAAAGAAGCCACACTCTTCCAGACTGCTCTCATAAAGTAGGCCCTCCATTCCTCTGATCATAGAATCATAGAATATCAGGGTTGGAAGGGACCTCAGGAGGTCATCTAGTCCAACCCCCTGCTCAAAGCAGGACTAATCCCCAATTTTTTTTTTTTTGCCCCAGAACCCTAAATGGCCCCCTCAAGGATTGAACTCACAACTCTGGGTTTAGCAGGCCAATGCTCAAACCACTGAGCTATCCCTCCCCCCAAAATGATTAGAGGTTTGGAACGGGTCCCAGATGAGGAGAGATTTAATATGGAGCTATACCTATCTCATAGAGCTGGAAGTGACCTTCAGAGGTCATCAAGTCCAGTTCCCTGCCTTCATAGCAGGGCCAAGTACCATCCCTTATTTTTGCCCCAGATCCCTAAATGGCCCTCTCAAGAATCAAACTCACAACCCTGGGTCTAGCAAGCCAATGCTTAAACCACTGAGCTATCCCTGATCATCCTGGGAGCTCTTCTCTGCACCTGTTCCAGTTTGAATTCATCCTTCTTGAACATAGGTGAGGTATGTTTGCTGTTTAATGTCTCTCTTCCTAGTTTTTTTTTTTCACTCAAGCTGTGTTTATCAAGTGATGGAAGCCACCTGGGGATCATGTGGAGGAAAGATGCTGGAAAAGGAAAGTTGCATTTGGTTCCCCTTTGCGCAGGATATACACGAGATTAGGGCCGGATCTAAGGACTGTCCTTGCCTTCCAGGGCTTTGGATCAGGCCCTTGGTGCGGTTATCTGCAGCCAGATTTTTCAAATGTTCTCAGCATGCTGGGAGCGGAGCTTTGTTGAAAATCTACCCAGGGGCTTCCCAGTGGGAGTTGCTGGCTGCTGCATATTTCTGAATATCTGGCCCCTGTGCCAAGTATTGCTGTTCCATTTGGGAGGTTTTTGCACAAGCTGGAGGGCTGGGATTCTTTTTTAAATGGAAGCTTAAAGCAGTGGAAATACCCCAGATCTACAGGTTTCAGACTAACAGCCGTGTTAGTCTGTATTTGCAAAAAGAAAAGGAGTACTTGTGGCACCTTAGAGACTAACCAATTTATTTGAGCATAAGCTTTTGTGAGCTCCGATCCGGTGAAGTGAGCTGTAGCTCACAAAAGCTTATGCTCAAATAAATTGGTTAGTCTCTAAGGTGCCACAAGTCCTCCTTTTCTTTTTCCCAAATCTACAGAAGGTCCCTCAATCCATGCTACAGTGCAGGCCAGCTCAGATGCACATTTCCAACCTTGCTTGCCAGAACGCTGTTTGCTATAAGAAAATACCATCTGATGTAAGGTTTGCGTGCTGGGGAAAGGGATTGTACAGCTGTCATGATGGCTGGCTTCTGATTGCATAGAGGCATAAGACATACTCAGACCTTTAAGGGTAAGTTTTCTGGTTCCCCTTCCCGCCCTCCCATCTGCGGGATCAGAAAGATATCAGGAAGCAGCCTCTGACACAGCATTTCCACTTTTCCTTCCAGACAAAACCAGCAACCACCCGAGGATGTGGAGCGATTTCTCTTTAAATGGCTGAAGGTCTCTTCCCCAGAACTTCAACACAAGTTTAACCCTTTTCTTTCCTGACTTAAAATATCAGGGCCTGAACTACACATCCCCCCTGGCCCTTGCTTTTGGGCTGGAGCTGCCAGCGTGGGGAGTTCGCTTCTGGGCTGGTAGGCAGCTGAGATGGAGCTGCAGTGATGCAGCAGCTCGAGGCTCTGCCTGGCTGCTGCTGGTAATGTGTGTGTGTGTGTGTGTGTTGCCTTCAAAGGAGCCCACACTGCCCTGCCCTTCTCCACCTGTGTTGAAGGGAGGCCCAGGCCCAGGCTGGAGATGCACTGGCGAGGCAGCTCCTGGCCATGGCTGCTGTTCCATAATGTAAGGAGAGCACTCTTAAATAGGCTGCAGCTGCCACAGAGCTGATGCAGCTTCCAGGCGGTACAGGGGGAGCGGGGTGGCTGTGCCAGAGGAACCCCTATGCAATGGGCACCCCAGGCAGCTAATGCCAAATGCCAGCCTCATAACATAATAGCAACTCAGAGGAATCAGTGCTAGCCAGGGGGGTGTTGGTGATGTGTGCCCTGCAGGGGGAGATTTCATAGCTGGGAGGAGAACAGAACGGAGTGGTGGGCAGGCAGGGGAGTGCTGAGTGCCGGGAGCAATCGGTTCAGTCAGGAACAGGGAACCACAGCTTTGCGGTTTTTACGGCTTGGCCAATGAAAGTCAGAGGAGTTTCATTTCACTTCCGTTGATAGTCACTTCCACTTCCCAGGTCCCAAAGGCTGGGCCACAAACATTGCTCGGGGACTCAGGAGTTGCGGGGTTCATTCTTAGTTCTGCCCCAGGAGACTGGGAGTGAGTCCCTCAGGGTGTATCGATGTTGCATCGTGTACCTGGGCTCTGAGGCGTTTGAATCCCACCCTGTCCACACACAAAGCCCTCTCACATGTGCCTGCAGCCCCTCAGGGCACAATCTCTCTGTGCTTCAGTTTCCCATCTGAACAATGGGGATAATAACGTCCCTACCACATGGGGGACTGTGAGGATACATTCATTAGTGTGTGTGAAATGCTCAGTTACCATAGAGGTGGGGACTAGAGAAGTAGTTAGCCATTTATGGGGGTGGTTATTGCTTTGCTTAAATTATCCATTTTAGACCGTCTTTCACATTCTACTGTGTACAGTTTATACTCATATTGTCTTAGCTTAAATGTCACAAACACGGTTTCACTCCTGCTCGGGCATGCAGGAGTGAAATCAGGAAGGCCAAATCACACCTGGAGTTGCAGCTAGCAAGAGATGTTAAGATTAACAAGAAGGTTTCTACAGGTATATTAGCAACAAGAAGAAGGTCAGGGAAAGTGTGGGCCCCTTACTGAATGGGGGAGGCAACCTAGTGACAGAGGATGTGGAAAAAGCTAATGTACTCAATGCTTTTTTTGCCTCTGTCTTCACGAACAAGGTCAGCTCCCAGACTACTGCACTGGGTAGCATAGCATGGGGAGGAGGTGACCAGCCCTCTGTGGAGAAAGAAGTGGTTCAGGACTATTTAGAAAAGCTGGACGAGCACAAGTCCACGGGGCCAGATGTGCTGCATCCGAGAGTGCTAAAGGAGTTGGCGGACGTGATTGCAGAGCCATTGGCCATTATCTTTGAAAACTCATGGCAATCGGGGGAGGTCCTGAACGACTGGAAAAAGGCTAATGTAGTGCCCATTTTTAAAAAAGGGAAGAAGGAGGATCCAGGGAACTACAGGCCAGTCAGCCTCACCTCAGTCCCTGGAAAAATCATGGAGCAGGTCCTCAAGGAATCCATTTTGAAGCACTTAGAGGAGAGGAAAGTGATCAGGAACAGTCAGCATGGATTCATCAAGGGCAAGCCATGTTTGACTAACCTAATTGCCTTCTATGACAAGATAACTGGCTCTGTGGATGAGGGGAAAGCAGTGGACATTTTATTCCTTGACTTTAGCAAAGCTTTTGACACGGTCTCCCACAGTATTCTTGCTAGCAAGTTAAAGAAGTATGGGCTGGATGAATGGACTATAAGGTGGATAGAAAGCTGGCTAGATTGTCTGGCTCAACGGGTAGTGATCAATGGCTCCATGTCTAGCTGGCAGCCGGTATCAAGTGGAGTGCCGCAAGGGTCGGTTCTGGGGCCGGTTTTGTTCAATATCTTCATCAATGATCTGGAGGATGGTGTGGATTGCACCATCAGCAAGTTTGCAGATGACACTAAACTGGGAGGAGAGGTAGATATGCTGGAGGGTAGGGATAGGATACAGAGGGACCTAGACAAATTAGAGGATTAGGCCAAAAGAAATCTGATGAGGTTCAAGAAGGACAAGTGCAGAGTCCTGCACTTAGGATGGAAGAATCCCATGCACCACTACAGACTAGGGACCAAATGGCTCGGCAGCCGTTCTGCAGAAAAGGACCTAGGGGTTACAGGGGACAAGAAGCTAGATATGAGTCAACAGTGTGCCTTTGTTGCCAAGAAGGCCAATGGCATATTGGGATGTATAAGTAGGGGCATTGCCAGCAGATCGAGGGACATGATCGTCCCCCTCTATTCGACATTGGTGAGGCCTCATCTGGAGTACTGTGTCCAGTTTTGGGCCTCACACTACAAGGATGTGGAAAAATTGGAAAGAGTCCAGCAGAGGGCAACAAAAATGATTAGGGAGCTGGAACACATGACTTCTGAGGAGAGGCTGAGGGAACTGGGATTGTTTAGTCTGCGGAAGAGAAGAATGAGGGGGGATTTGATAGCTGCTTTCAACTACCTGAAAGGGGGTTCCAAAGAGGATGGATCTAGACTGTTTTCAGTGGTAGCAGATGACAGAACAAGGAGTAATGGTCTGAAGTTGCAGTGGGGGAGGTTTAGGTTGGATATTAGGAAAAACTTTTTCACTAGGAGGGTGGTGAAACACTGGAAATCGTTACCTAGGGAGGTGGTGGAATCTCCTTCCTTAGAAGTTTTTAAGGTCAGGCTTGACAAAGCCCTGGCTGGGATGGTTTGATTGGGGATTGGTCCTGCTTTGAGCAGGGGGTTGGACTAGATGACCTCCTGAGGTCCCTTCCAACCCTGATGTTCTATGATTCCATGATTAAACTGTGCTATCAAACACACCCAAGATTGCTACAGCCGCTGAAGGCAGTTTGCTGGTGAGCAATATCTTCGCTGGAATTAACAAGCAAACCCAAAATTGAATCTTATTGTTGTTACATTGTTTTTTGGAAACAGCTGACTGGGGAGGATTTATGATTACTAAACCCGCTTGTCAGCTTCATTAGCTGGAATCTGGTCTGGAAAGCCCACGTTCTCTAGAACTCCCAAACAGGAAAGAAAGAATTTTGTTTTCTGAGAAACTGATTATTGTATTGTGAAAAGTGAGGAAGCAGAGGCGTAACACAGCATGTCACAAAAATGTCAGTATTGAAGTTCTTCTGTTTGTCGGTGACTTTATATGGATGAGCCTGAATCAAAAATCCAGTTCCAAACTGGGGGAACATTTGGCTCCTGATGAGGACTTTGCTGTCTTGTGGGGCAGCTGAGCCAGAGAACTGCACGAGGAAGGGAGATACAGAGACAGCAGGAACAGCTGAAAGGTGCAGGGAAGGGCCACTGCTTTCTGGTCATTGGGGGTGGGTGGGCATGACTTGAGCTGTGCCGGGGTTGTGCCCCCGGCTACCTCTTTCTCTATTGCATCAAACGTAAGCTGCTTGTCTTCACATTTAAGGCCTTCACAATTATTATTTGTATTATTATAGCTTCTAGGAGCCGCAGCCATGGACCAGAACCCCATTGTGTTAGGTGCTTGTTGTTGGGTAGGTATACCCCATCCCCCTTTGGGGAGAGAGAAAGGGCATTATAGCTCTGTGGCTGAATCCAAATAACCACCTCAAGGCAGTATGGCCTAATGGCCAGAGTCAATAAGATGGCTCTTCCATTCAGGGCGGTGTGGCCTAGTGGCCAGAGTCAATATTGCTGCCCCCCTGTTCAGGGATGCATGGCCTAATGGCTGGAATCAATATGGTTGCCCTCCTATTCAGGGCTTCATGACTTAGTGACCAGAGTCTATATGGCTGCCCTCCTATTCAGGGCTGCAAGGCCCCATGGCCAGAATCAATAGGGCTACGCTCCTATGCAGGGCTGTGGGACCTAGTGGACAGGGGGGAAGTGGTCCTCCACCCAGGGGTGGGTGACGGCCAGGGTAGGGGGACCCGGGCCCTCCCTACTCCACCAGGTCTCAGCCCAGGACCCTGTCAACGACAACTGTATTCAACACTAGCTCGGCGGGGATCCGTCTGAAACATGCTGACTTCACCCCAATTCTACAACTGGAACAATGGCTAGTTCCCCTTGGCTACTTCCTACCCTGTTTTCCCATGGTGTTCTCCACTGGTCCTCTAGGTCTCTGGTGTCATCAGCTGGCAAAGCTCCCAATTACTTCGTCCCCTTGTGGGCTTCTGGGTAACTCCCTGGGTCTTGGCATGCCTGGCCTCCGTGGTCTGGGGCTCCATCAGCTCCTGGGAGGGAGCCTGCAATATGTGTCCTCTCTCCTTAGCGATCAGCCCAGACTAAACTGGGCTGCTCCCTTTTATACTGAGGGTCCAGTTGCGGCATGCCCAGCAGTGGCGAGGGTGTGTAGCTTCCTCAGCCCATAGCATGGGGTTAACTCCTTCTTGTCCAGTGCGGGGCAGGTATGCCCCATCACAGTGCTGTACAGACTCAGAACAAAAAGACAGTCCATGCCCCAAAGACCTTACAACCTAAGCATAAGACAAAAGACAACAGATGGATACAAACAGATGGGTAAGTGCAAGGAAACTGTGATACTGGCAAACCAGGTGCCAGCTGATGCCAAGGTCCCCGTGTTTCAACTGAACCCTGACAGATATATAGCTGGAATCTGTCTGGCTCACTTGGGGGTTAATATTGTTAGAACAGGTATTAGAATGATAAGAAAGCGTTTAGTGGTTGGACTCTATTGAATGCTTGTGAGTTGCTGCCTGCATGTGTCTTACTTGTAATATCTCTGTTCCATACTGTAAGGTAATATTTGAGTGTGATCCTCTCACTGTACCAATCACCCTGCAGGAGAGGGACATTAATTAGTGCAAAGAGCTGCTCTTCTACAGAAATCGTGATGCTCTTCCCCAAAAAGGAAACCCACTGATACCAGACAGGCTATGGCTGGAGCTCACAACTGGAAACTCCAGACATCCGGATTGAGGAATCATCAACAAAAGAACTAAAGACTCTTATAGTTGTTCTGCTCTCCTCCCTGTGGAGATGAGTCATGAAAGTAGACTCCTCCCATCTGCTGTGTCAGCGGCTGAGCGCACATGGAAGGAGGGGGATTAAAAACCCCAAACCAAAGGGAACTAAGGATTTCTATGTTGCTGGGACTCTGGGGAGTGGGTGGGGGAGTTTTCTAGGCATAAGCTTAGAGTGGGTTAGCCCTAAAGGATAAATAGAGCTTGCTAATTATGGCAGTCTAAACTACCTTTTAACACCTAAGATGGTAACTCAATCATGTGTCTATCTTCACTTGCTTTAACTTTGTAAATAATTCTCTAGTTTCCTTTTCCTATTTAATAAATCTTCATGTAGTTTATTATAGGACTGGCTACAAGCATTGTCCTTGGGGTGAGATCTAAAACCCAGTTGACCTGGGATAAGTGACCGGGACTTTGGGACTGGGAGTAACCTGTATATTGCTGTGATTCTTTGTGTAAGGTACCATCTATCAGAAAGGTCGGCACAACTAGGTGGTCAGACAAAAAAACCCAAGGGAAATGTCTGTGACTGTGTTCATGTATCTGCGGAGTTTGCCTTTGGTGCAGCTGGCTGGTGAAATCTAAATTTAGAACTCACGACCAGTCTAGGAACAGTCTGCCCTGAGGGTGGTACTTACACTTTTGGGCCACCGTTGGGAGTGTCCCATGAGACGATCTTGGTCAGTGTGCTAGATTGTGGGCTCCACACAGCAGCAGCCTAACCATTGTCAAGTTGCATGTAGGCATCACAGTAGGGAAGAGTTTTAAGGATGATTTTGAAGGAGGTCAGTGAGTTCGTTTTGTGGATGTTCCCTGGGAGCTGCTGCCAAGCATGGGGGGGCAGGATGGGAGAAAGCCCAAAGGTGCGTGTTTGAAAATATAACCAATGGGCGATGGAGACTGGCGTCATGGATCAGCTGACAGAGGGAGCTGACCTTTCGTTACTGAATGAGAGATAATCGGCATGGTGCGGATCAGCTGTGAAGGACATTGAATGTGAAGAAAAATAGCTTATCTGCTACTGTAGAGAAGAGGGAGCCAGTAAAGGGATGCAAAATGCTTTAATAGTCTGAGAGGGTTATTATACTAGAAACAGCTGAGCCCAGAAGTTTGGTTGTGCCTCTGAATTCCGAGCATGAAGGTGTCTGGATACATCCTATTTCTGATAGATTTCAGAGTAGCAGCTGTCTTAGTCTGTATCTGCAAAAAGAAAAGGAGGACTTGTGGCACCATGGAGACTAACAGATTTATTTGAGCATAAGCTTTCGTGAGCTACAGCTCACTTCATCGGATGCATTCAGTGTTTGGGATCATTGCATTGCAGGGGACTGTTAACCTATTTCTGATGTGTAATTAGGTCACCCAAACGGAATCGTAACTTCAGCACAAGAAGCGGCAGAAGGGAAATCTGGGCTGAGAAAAGCAGAGACAACAAAAGGATTTCTGCAAAAAGAGGCCAGCCAAGGAAATTGCCTGCCATAGGAATGTGCTGTTCTCTGAAGCTGACTCTGAATTGTATGTTCCCACTTTAAGGGTTATAATAACTGTGCACAACTTGGAACCATCTAAGGGACCAGACTCCTTAGCAAAAGTCATTTGAACTAGAAAAGCCAGGAGATAGGGATTAATATGTTACAACAGTCTTTATCAGCAGTGTTCGAAAGCACTTTCTGTCCTTCAGTGCCCAGAATGCAACAGATTAGGATGAAACAGGGAATGCTAACTAAGATACAATCACCTCTTTTCAGATCCTGAAGATAAAGGATCCTGTTCCTTCACCACTGTAATTGCAGGACCTTCAAAACAAGCTCCTCTCCCAAACTCATTATAAGTACATTAAGCCTGCGAGATGAATTTCATATTTGATGAGTGATCATTACTCAACTTCTCTCTAAACACAAGAAAGTGAGCCTGATTTATGCCGCTCTGCTTGTGTTGGTCCTTCAAGAAGGCACGGCTTGGAAAAAAAGAAATTAATAGGTGAATTGTATAAATCATCAGTAGACAAAGATATATTCCCAAACATGAGGGATTTGTGTGCACATGGTCTTGTGTTCTTCAGCTAAAATATCAAGTGAATTTTGTTAAATGTTAGTTTAATTTAAAGGGATGCGGAGAACATAAAACTCTGATATTATAAAGACCCAGCAGCTTGGCCAAATTCCAGTCTGCGAAATACAGTACATTCTGTCTGCCTAATTTCTCCTTTGTATTTCAGTAGACTATATTTTTCACTTCCTGTCATAAACTGACGCTTAGAGTTTCTGTGTGTGGTGTTAAACATCTTCTGTGTTTCACTCCAGAGGTGGCTGCATTTCATTGCTGGGGGCAGTCATTGGGCCGGTCCTGGGGCCGGTTTTGTTCAATATCTTCATAAATGATCTGGAGGATGGTGTGGATTGCACTCTCAGCAAATTTGCAGATGATACTAAACTGGGAGGAGTGGTAGATACGCTGGAGGGGAGGGATAGGATACAGAAGGACCTAGACAAATTGGAGGATTGGGCCAAAAGAAATCTGATGAGGTTCAATAAGGATAAGTGCAGGGTCCTGCACTTAGGATGGAAGAATCCAATGCACCGCTACAGACTAGGGACCGAATGGCTAGGCAGCAGTTCTGCGGAAAAGGACCTAGGGGTGACAGTGGATGAGAAGCTGGATATGAGTCAACAGTGTGCCCTTGTTGCCAAGAAGGCCAATGGCATTTTGGGATGTATAAGTAGGGGCATAGCGAGCAGATCGAGGGATGTGATCGTTCCCCTCTATTCGACACTGGTGAGGCCTCATCTGGAGTACTGTGTCCAGTTTTGGGCCCCACACTACAAGAAGGATGTGGATAAATTGGAGAGAGTCCAGCGAAGGGCAACAAAAATGATTAGGGGTCTAGAGCACATGACTTATGAAGAGAGGCTGAGGGAGCTGGGATTGTTTAGTCTGCAGAAGAGAAGAATGAGGGGGGATTTGATAGCTGCTTTCAACTACCTGAAAGGGGGTTCCAAAGAGGATGGCTCTAGACTGTTCTCAATGGTAGCAGATGACAGAACGAGGAGTAATGGTCTCAAGTTGCAATGGGGGAGGTTTCGATTGGATTTTAGGAAAAACTTTTTCACTAAGAGGGTGGTGAAACACTGGAATGCGTTACCTAGGGAGGTGGTAGAATCTCCTTCCTTAGAGGTTTTTAAGGTCAGGCTTGACAAAGCCCTGGCTGGGATGATTTAACTGGGAATTGGTCCTGCTTCGAGCAGGGGGTTGGACTAGATGACCTTCTGGGGTCCCTTCCAACCCTGATATTCTATGATTCTATGATTCTATGATTCATTCTTATATGCACCATATAGTTTTTTTCATGTGTGTTTTGATGAAAGACAGTATGTTAATGTAAGATTATCAGCTCTGTTTGGGATCATTGCATTGCAGGGGACTGTTAGCCCAGGTATATTCCGCAGAAATACAAGTACTTCTTTGAAAGGGCAGTGAAACACCACACAGTACTTCAGTGAAGAAAATGAAGAATATTATTGGGAGTCACGGGCTGGTGATATTACAGATCGTCTTACAAGTTCTGTTTAACTGAACGAATAGGCAGTTAGAGCTGGGGAAAATGCTTGTTGTTGCTTGTGGTGCAGTCTTCTTTGAAGCTGAAAATATCAGCAGAAAGTTGGTTCTCTCTGTCCTGATCTATCAGAGCAGAGTCATTTCTTATGGGCAAAGTTACTTTCTACAGGTTATACATGGCACCTGAAATATTACACGGTAGAAACTGCAGAATGATTTGGAATGTAATTACAGGAAATGAAATTTGTCCAGGACACTAAGATTAACACCATGTCCCTTGTAACAAGTGTGATGAGATTTTAAGCGATGCAGAATGTTTAGGACTTTGTTTTCCTTTCATGTTATCTGAAAAACAGCCACATAAAAGCAGAGTGAGCGTGTGTATACCCCCTCACCCCAGCATCATGGCAGAGCACTGCTGAGACAGAAGAATGAATGCCAACTACTAAACCACAAACACCAGTGCCTGTGGGCACTTCTTGGTTGGTTCCATGTATTATTACTGGCCTAACCCTGCTTAGCTTGTGAGCTCCCACAAGATCACAGACTACAACGCAATGGCTGCAGGCCATAAAGTATGAAGTCTAACATTGTTTGAGAGGGCTTTACACCTAAGCGACTACATAGAAGGTAAATGTTTTGGGGGAATCTCCATTATAAAGGCCTTGACACATTATAGCTTTTTGATTGGCTGGTGTAATGTACCACATCTGCCACTCAACCTTTTCCACACTGGATGAATGGACTGATCTTCCCCTAGTGCTAGGGTGGTCCTGAGGAGTTCCCAATCAATACTTCTTTAACTTGCTGGCAAGAATACTGTGGGAGACCGTATCAAAAGTTTTGCTGAAGTCAAGATATATCACAAGATATATCACAGAGCCAGTTATCTCATCATAGAAGGCAAGCAGGTTGGTCAGGAATGACTTGCCCTTGGTGAATCCATGTTGACTGTTCATGATCACCTCCCTTTCCTCCAAGTGCTTCAAAATGGATTCCTTGAGGACCTGCTCCATGATTTTTCCTGGGACTTAAGTTAAGCTCACTGGTCTGTAGTTCCCCTGGTTCTCTTTCTTCCCTCTTTAAAATATGGGCACTATATTTGCCTTTTTCCAAATGTCCAATACCTCCCCAGATCACCATGAATTTGCAAAGATAATGGCCAATGGCTCTGCAATCACATCAGCCAACTCCCTCAGCATCCTTGGGTGCATTAGATCTGGACCCATGGACTTGTGCATGTCCAGCTTTTCTAAATAGTCCTTAACCTGTTATTTCACCACTGAGGGCTACTCACCTCCTCCCCATACTGTGTTGCCCAGTCCAGCAGTCTGGGAGCTGACCATGTCTGTGAAGACCGAGGCAAAAAAAGCATTGAGTACTTCAGCTTTTGCCACATCATAGAATCATAGAATATCAGGGTTGGAAGGGACCTCAGGAGGTCATCTAGTCCAATCCCCTGCTCAAAGCAGGACCAATCCCCAATCAAACCATCCCAGCCAGGGCTATGTCAAGCCTGACCTTAAAAACCTCTAAGGAAGGAGATTCCACCACCGCCCTAGGTAACCCATTCCAGTGCTTCACCACTCTCCTAGTAAAAAAGTTTTCCCTAATATCCAACCTAAGCCACCCCCACTGCAACTTGAGACCATTATTCCTTGTTCTGTCATCAGCTACCACTGAGAACAGTCTAGATCCGTCCTCTTTGGAACCCCCTTTCAGGTAGTTGAAAGCAACTATCAAATCCCCCCTCATTCTTCTCTTCTGCAGATAGTTCCCTCAGTTCTCCTCATAAATAATGTGCTCCAGACCCCTAATAATTTTTGTTGCCCTCTGCTGGACTCTTTCCAGTTTTTCTACATCCTTCTTGAAGTGTGGGGCCCAAAACTGAACACAGTACTCCAGATGAGGCCTCACCAATGCCGAATAGAGGGGAATGATCACATCCCTCGATCTGCTGGCAATGCTCCTACTTATATAGCCCAAAATGCTGTTAGCCTTCTTGGCAACAAGGGCACACTGTTGACTCATATCCAGCTTCTTGTCCACTGTAACCCCTAGGCCCTTTTCTGCAGAACTGCTGCCTAGCCACTCAGTCCCCAATCCGTAGTATGGGAGTCTTCCTTTGTAAGTGCAGGACTCTGCACTTGTCCTTGTTGAACCTCATCAGATTTCTTTTGGCCCAATCTTCTAATTTGTCTAGGTTCCTCCGTATCCTATCCCTACCCTCCAATGTAATCACTGCTCCTCCCAGTTTAGTGTTATCTGTAAACTTGTTGAGGGTGCAATCCACACCATTCTCCAGATCATTAATGAAGATATTGAACAAAACCGGCCCCAGAACCGACCCTTGGATACCTTGATATCCACTTGATACCGGCTGCCAACTAGACATGGAGCCACTGATCACTACCCGTTGAGCCCAACGATCTAGCCAGCTTTCTATCCACCTTATAGTCCATTCATCCAGCCCATACTTCTTTAACTTGCTGGCAAGAATACTGTGGGAGACCGTATCAAAAGCTTTGCTAAAGTCAAGGAATAACACATCCACTGCTTTCCCTTAATCCACAGAGCCAGTTATCTCATCGTAGAAGGCAATTAGGTTAGTCAGGCATGATTTGCTCTTGATGAATCCATGTTGACTGTTCCTGATCACTTTCCTCTCCTCGAACTGCTTCAGAATGGATTCCTTGAGGACCTGTTCCATGATTTTTCCGGGGACTGAGGTGAGGCTGACTGGCCTGTAGTTCCCTGGATCCTCCTCCTTCCCTTTTTAAAAAATTGGCACTACATTAGCCTTTTTCCAGTCATCTGGGACCTCCCCCGATTGCCATGAGTTTTCAAAGATAACGGCCAATGGCTCTGCAATCACATCCGCCAACTCCTTTAGCCCCCTCAGATGCAACGCATCCAGCCCCATGGAATTATGCTCATCCAGCTTTTCTAAATAGTCCTGAACCACTTCTTTCTCCACAGAGGGCTGGTTACCTCCTCCCCATGCTGTGCTGCCCAGTGCAGTAGTCTGGGAGCTGACCTTGTTTGTGAAGACAGAGGCAAAAAAAGCATTGAGTACATTAGCTTTTTCCACATCCTCTGTCACTAGGTTGCCTCCCCCATTCAGTAAGGGGCCCACACTTTCCCTGACCTTCTTCTTGTTGCTAATATACCTGTAGAAACCCTTCTTGTTACTCCTAACATCTCTTGCTAGCTGCAACTCCAATTGTGATTTGGCCTTCCTGATTTCACTCCTGAATCCCTGACCAACATTTTTATACTCCTCCCTGGTCATTTGTCCAAGCTTCCACTTCTTGTAAGCTTCTTTTTTGTGTTTAAGATCAGCAAGGATTTCACTGTTAAACCAAGCAGGTTGCCTGCCATATTTGCTGTTCTTTCTGCACATCGGGATGATTTAGTCCTGCGCCCTCAATACGGCTTCTTTAAAATACAGCCAGCTCTCCTGGACTCCTTTCCCCCTCATATTAGCCTCCCAAGGGATCCTGCCCATCAGTTCCCTAAGGGAGTCTAAGTCTGCTTTTCTGAAGTCCAGGTTCCGTATTTTGCTACTCTACTTTCTTCCTTTTGTCAGGATCCTGACCTCAACCATCTCATGGTCACTGTTGCCTAGGTTGCCACCCACTTCTACTTCCCCTACCAATTCTTCCCTGTTTGTGAGCAGCGGGTCAAGAGGAGCATGTTCCCTAGTTGGTTCCTCCAGTACTTCCATTTCCTTCCCTTTTAACCAGGAAGTAGTTTCCCTTCCTGTTGTGTTTCTCCTTTCTCATCTCTGAGGAGCTGGCACATCCTCACAGGCCCCATCACCACAGGCTGTCTTTGCAAGCAGCCAGCAGGGCTCCTGCAGAGTGCTGCACAGAAAACACAGTCTGCAGGAAGCGCTATGCCAAGCACATTTTCGCTACATTATCCCTACTCTCATTGTTCTCCTTTAGCCTGCCTAGAATACAAAGAGGGCCAGGCTTATGGAAGTCAGTGGAGTTACCCCAGCAATGGGCTTGGTTCATATCATCTCTCCCTTTGCAATTCACGATTGTTGCCTACACGGTGTTCTCAAATGGTTTCTAAAAGCTATTTTTAAATAACTCTGGGGATGGAGCTTCTGCAGCCATAGCCTTCAGCACTAGGAAGTTTTCCTTGCTGTTATATTTTCCTTTGTTTCCTTTCATCCCATTCCTCCCATGTGCATCCCCCTGTACCACATTAAACAAACCCTCTCTTCCCTTGACAGGGCCATCCTTAGGGGGGGTGTGGGGCCCAGGACAAATCAGCATAGGCACGAGAACTACGGGTGCAGGGGGTACTGCGGCACCCCCAGGGTCCCGGCTGCCGGTTTTGCTGCTGGCCTCCAGCTGGGGGTGTGTGTGGACAGGGAAAATGGGGCTGGCTTTCACTATTAAAAATGTTCCAGCACCACCGTAAATCAGCTGCTGCTGGCTTGGGGGCCCCACTCTGCATCGGCAGCTGGGCCGGCAGGACAGATCCGGCCTGGTGCTGGGCAGCCTGCTGCTGCTGGCAGCTGCCGGCGCCTACCGCGGGGTTATTGTTGGCCATAGCGCCATGGCAGCTCAGGGCTCTGGCCAGGGCAGGGGACTCGTTGCACCAGGTCTCCAGGACCGACCATGCCAGCCAATCGCACCAGCCCGCAGAACCCCCCAAAACGTGGGACCGGGAGTGGTCGCCCCGATTCGCCCTACCCAAGGAACGTCTCTGTCCCTTGGTGTCTACACCCTTCACATATCTGCATCTTGTTATCTGTCTCCTCCCTGTTAGCTAGTTGGTGATGCTACCAGTTCCATACTTAATTTTCTTAATCTCTCCTCACAAGTCAATCCCCCTGTAGTTTTCTTTTGGAGTGTGGGGGGAGAGGATGGTTTTATTTATGTTTATAGCAACTGCAGTTCCAGACCTTGGATATTACCACAGCAAAAATATGATAATGGCTGTTTACATTGACCACAGAGCTGAGCCCAGCTGTTGGCAATTGTCGCTGACTCCTTACCAGCAGGAAGCTTTCATCTAATGCAGAGGTAATGAGGGAGGGAAAAGCTCATGCTGCACCAGTTTGTGCCATGGCTGGGGAAAAAATCTCTGTATGATCCAACAAGAGCTTTCAAAGTGGGAAAATAGCTACACATCCCTTGAGCCAGCAGTGGGAAGAAGCCAAGGCTTGAATGTTATAAAAGAGTCAGACCATGCCTGTGGTTTGCATTCAGCGCATTCACAAGCCCAGCAAGATTTGCCATTGTTCCCGCTGAATGGCGGGGGGGTTGTTCAATCCATTCGTTGTCAGAAATAGAACAGCAGATTCTAGGGAGTGCAAATGGGCTCACTCTTTATTAGTGCATGTGCAATTTGTAATGAACATCACAAGATAAATGGCTGTGTGCGTTGTGGTTCCCCCCCCACCCCACAAACAGCGCAACGGGCTCATTTTCAGCAACTGTTTGGTAATCAGAAGGATTAAAGAACAGCTGCCTCAATCAGGAGAACTTTCAGAAATAAATACTTTGCATTTAAGCCGCCAAGGACCTCACAGTGTTTTATAATGGAGGAGACGTTTGGAAGTGCCCTACTGCCTCTGAGTTCTAGCCCGGCTGTCATTGTGAAGGTTTGCATGTCTATTGTGCGCAGTGTAATGATGCAGCTATATGTGGCTCTGGTTGGTTTTTTCATATTGTCCTAAGCCCCATTTTCAAAAAGGAGAAACTGAAGCACAGAGATGTCAAGTGATTTGCTAAAGGGCCCTGAGGAAGTCAGTGTCAGAATTGGGAGCAGATCTTCTGACTCCTGCTCTACCTCACTGACATCCATCCCTCATGGAACTGTCATGTATGTTTCTGGAGTGCCTTGCACTTTCCCTGCTGTGTATCCAGTTATTTCATAGAATCAGAGAAGATTAGGGTTGGAAGAGACCTCAGGAGGTCATCTAGTCCAACCCCCTGTTCAAAGCAGGACCAATCCACAACTAAATCATCCCAGCCAGGGCTTTGTCAAGCCTGACCTAAAAAACCTCTAAGGATGGAGATTCTACCACCTCCCTAGGTAACCCATTCCAGTGCTTCACCACCCTCCTAGTGAAATAGCTTTTCCTAATATTCAACCCAGACCCCCCCCCCCCACTGCAACTTGAGACCATTGCTCCTCGTTCTGTCATCTGCCACCATTGAGAACAGCCGAGCTCCATCCTGTTTGGAAACCCACTTCAGGGAGTTGAAGGCTGCTGTTAAATCTCCCCTCACTCTTCTCGTCTGCTGACTAAGTAAACCCAGTTCCCTCAAAAAGAAAAGGAGGACTTGTGGCACCTTAGAGAATAACCAATTTATTTGAGCATAAGCTTTTGTGAGCTACAGCTCACTTCATCGGATGCATTCCTCATAAGTCATGTGCCCCAGCCTCCTACTCATTTTTGTTGCCCTCCGCTGGACTCTCTCCAATTTGTCCACATCCTTTCTGTAGTGGGGGTCCCAAAACTGGAGGCAATACTCCAGATGTGACCTGACCAGTGACGAATGGAGGGGAATAATCACTTCCCTTGAGATGCTTGCAATGCTTCTACTAATGCAGCCCAGTATGCCGTTAGCCTTCTTGGCAACAAGGGCACACTATTGACTTATATCCAGCTATTTGTTTAAAAACACAATCTTTCTTATTTCTACTTGGTTTCCTTATTTTTCTCAACCTGTAGGATTTCTTCAGTGATGGCAAAATCATCATCGCTGTGGTGATTTATTATTTTTTGAGCACTGGCCAGGTGCAGAATATAGAGTCAACAAGGTCTCTGCCCAGAGTCCTAGTGTGACGTCCAAATTCATCATCATAAAGTAACTGTGAGAATGTATGTTTAAGCAACATTTTTGGTAACCTCTTAAGTGGAGGCAGGCCAGCAGTTAGAAGAGCAGCTGGGGCACCAAGACCCTTGAGGTTAGTTCTTGACTCTGATACTGACTCATTTGTGTTACTTGGAACTGTCTGTTAATCTCCCAGGGCTTCAATTATTCCATGTTTAAATAAGGCAGAAATACTTCCTGGGAGAGGTGTTGCAAGCCATATTTAATTAACTTCCAAAAAGCGCCTTGAGATCCTCTTGTAAAGAGTCTCATAGGAGTGGAAATATCAGTATTAATAAATATTATTAATAGATATCATTTATTATTATTACTATTTATTAATAAGAAGCTTGATATTGCAAACCTTGGCTCACATGAGCAGTCCTGATTCATTCCTTCCTGCATTTGAAGCCATTCAGACTACTGAGGTATGGAAGAGTTTGCAGGAGCAGGCCTTCCATCTTTAATCTCTGAACCAGTACCTCACTAATCTCATTCGGGATTCCAAGCATAGTGATATTCCAGGCAGTTCATCTCTCTACAGTCCATGATTATAAAGTGTTTCCTGCAAGTAAGAACAATTTGAGTTCTTATTAGTCTGCTAAGGTTTTTATCGTGCTGCTGAATGTTTTCAGGCAAAACTGTGCTGATTGGAAGGCAAGGAATTGCTTGTACAGCGGAGAACCCTTCATAGCACTCATCAAGGAGCGTGACCTTCTTCTTCTCAAAAGGAGGTGGTGAGGGTGCAACCAAACTTAATTAAGTCATAGATTTTAAGACCAGACAGGCCCACTATGTTCATTTAGTCTGACCTCCTGCATAACACAGGTTGGAGAATCTCAATCAATAATTTCTGCATCAAGCCCATAACTTTTGTTTGAGCTATAGCACCTCTTGACAGGAAGACTGCAAATAATGGAGAATCCACTACAACTCTTGACAAGTTGTTCCAAAGGTTAATTACCCTCAGTTTAATAAAATCCATGCCTTAACTGTAGAATGAATTTGTCTAGCTTTTGCTTCCTGCCATTGGTTTTTGTTATGCCTCTTTATGGTAGGTTAAAGAACTGTCAGAAATCTCTTCTCCATGTAGGTACTTGCAGACCATGATCAAGTCAGGTCTTAACCTTCTCTTCAGTAAACCAAATAGATTGAGCTTTTTTAGTCTCTCACCATAAGATGTTTTCCAGACTTCTCATAATGGCTAAGCAGACAATTTGGAGGCCCGTCCAAGTCTGCAGCACCATGCCCCAGCACTGTGGGCCTTAGCTGTACATTCCAGGGAAATACTGAATGGCATGCTGCACTATGGTCTAGGGGCCCACCTGGAGGGTGTGGAGGGGACGAGATGGAAGGCACAATTGGCTGTTTCCCAGTAGTTGCTCCAGAAATACCCATGTGCCAATGATGGGCAGAGGGTCTGCTGAGGTGGAAAGAATGCAGACTGCTGTGGAGATGTGAATTAAAATAAAACAGATTTGACCCTTACCCAAAATTACAGCTAAATCTGATCCTTTAATCTCTCTACCCCACTGAAGAGGCACAACAGGGACAGCTTGGCACTGTGGCCTAGTGGGTTAGCTTCAGGCTACATCTAGAACTTGATAGAGCTGGGTTCTACTCCTGTTTAGGGCACTGGCTGGCTTTGTGAGCTTGGGCATATTCCTCGACTCCACTCTGCCTCAGCTGTAAAATGGGGACAGTAATACTCATGTGCCTCTGTTAAGTGCTTTGATGGCTAACGATGTAACAGTGCAAATCATTATTGCAGACGGATGCAACACTCCCAGCATGCTGCAGCCCATCTACTCAGAGCCTGTTTGCCTGGGACAGTTCTGCAGTTCCTTTGAGGGTCCATGTAGCAGAGTTGCCATTTGCCTCAGTGTCCCAAACGCAAGATTCATCACAGTAACCCCATAGTTCATGCTCCTCTCCTCGACAGAGACCTTATTCTGCTCAACGGAAGCCCAGCCTTCTGGCTCAGTCTCCCTTGCTCTGTCCATGCGCACCCTATTCTGAGAGGGAAGGACGCTTATATACTAGTCTGCCCTTGCCTGTACTACAGGGCTCTTGATCCTGTGCCCTTAATGACAGCATTCTGGGATCTTCCCACCCCACCTCTAACTCCCCGGGACTACTTCCTCTTGTCTGGCTTCAGCATGTTTCTGAGCCTGTGCTCACAACCACCTCCCCAGAATGCAGCCTTCTGGACCCCTTAGGCTTAAAGGGCCAGTACATCCCATTACAGTCCAACCTTGCTATCCTCTCACTCCCAGTACCACTTCTTCTCCCTCCCAACCGGCTGGTGTTACCCCATGCACATGTAGCCTCTCTTTCAACCAACACAAGAGCTTCAGTATGTCAGCCAGCCTTACAACCATACATCTAGCACAGCATAACTCCTAACTCCTCAGTGCGAATAGGACCAGGCTTTCAGAGGTCCTGAGGCCATCTAATAATGTAACAAGAAGAGAAGGTACCCTAGTGCTGTGATAATTGGTGTTTATGGGCAAGTACAGAATACTGTACAAGGATACATAGAGACATTTGTGTACTGTACAAAAACCTTTATAAAAACAATTCAGCTGTACGTATTAGTGCTTAGAGTGCTGAGTGCTGGCATCATCCAGACTGCCAGCCGAATGAATGCTTAGGAAGATATAACTCTATAAGGCTGCAATGTCCAAAGGGATTAACCCAATCAAACAAGTGCATGAGGCACCACTCAAGCATGGGTAGATGTAAACTAGCAGATAAAAAAAGAAGAAAGAACAGAAGCTGTAGCTGCCAAAGATAAAGACAGGAAATAAATAAGCTTATCTCCTGTTCAGTCTAATCCCAAGCATCCATTCTTCACAGTAACAGTAAAAGGCAATCTGTGTGCTTCCCTGGGTAGCAGATATGGAATGTGATTCACGTTCTCTGAGTCAGACTTTGGAGCCTAGGTTTTTGCTTGACTTTTCTGCCAGCTTCTCCTTCTCTGGGATTGTCTTTGGCTCTGTGGCATTCGTGGTTTCCCTCTCTTGTCGTCTGAGAATGATGAACACAGCCACGAAACACAGAAAAGCTCCCACTTCAAAGAAAAACTGGAGCCCAAGGAACCTAAGGTACAGAAACACAAAAGGACAAGGTAATAAGGTAAGGTGCAAAGTTTCAGGGAACAGCATCTATCAACCACCAAGCCTCAGGACATGCATCAAATGAGCGTGTAGTTTATGTCAAGAGCTTTTTCAGTCAGTCAATTAACAGGGAAAGTGGGTATCACCCATCAATGGGTAGGAAATCTGCACGTGTCAGGGCCAAAAGAAAATGTTGGCTGAATATTGATCTCAGTAATAGCTTTACTGGTGCAAAGGTTTGGAAAATAAAATGGAACGTGCCGCCGCACCCAGGCTGAATAACACTTGCTCATGCCAATAGCAAATCCTACTCAATGTAAGCAACCAGGTAGAAGTGCCTTCCAACCTCCTCATGATTCTCCTCAACCGAGCAGTGCCACTGCAGTCACTGGTCGAGAGGTCCGGGATGATTTCCCTGCATCTGGTGGAGTCATTCCATATCTGGATGCTGTTATATTATCCCTGACAGAGAGGAGGGATCTCCAGGGGCTCATACACATTCTACTGAGGAACTTGTTTTTTACCAGAGGATTGCACCATGTGTGAGGTAATTTCAATAAACTGTCCTGTGGAGAATACCCCTGAACCCCATGAAAACCCTTTGCTCCACTTCAAGCTGAGCATGGTGCTCCACACTTACAGCGTTTTTCAGGTAGTAAGTACAAAGCTTTGCAGCAAGCACAGCTGACTAGAAATCTATCTGCTGGACAGTGCTACCTCCTGGCATTTGGAGAAAGTGTCTTTATTTAAATGGGGAAACAAATTACCAATGTCCTAGCCCTTTACCCCATATCTCTGCCGGTACATGTGCCTCACTGAACACAGCGTTATGGCAGGAAAAGTGGGGATGTTTCTATGAGAGCTCTTTAATAAGATATTAACTGCACATCACTGTAACAGAGTAGGAAGTCTGCCTAGCAAATCTCATGATGCCACTTTCCAGTCTATCCATCCATCCATCCCATGTTCATCACCTTGTTTTCCAAGCAGATTCCTCCATTTTCTTTTAAAGATGCCACCAGTGTACGATAAGAAGTGTGGCCTGGGCTACACTTAAAAGCTTCAAAAACAATGAGGAGTCCGGTGGCACCTTAAAGACTAACAGATTTATTTGGACATATGTGGGTAAAAAACCCCCACTTCTTCCGATGCATGGACTGAAAATTACAGATACAGGCATAAATATATATTGGCACATGAAGAGAAGGGAGTTACCTTACAAGTGGAGAACCAATGTAGAAGGCCAATTTGGTCAGGGTGGATGTGGTCCACTCCCAATAATTGATGAGGAGGTGTCAGGTTGACATAGCAACGGTGTTCAGGGGTGTGTGAAAAATGCATACGCCTGAGCGCCATAGCTACCTAGGGAGGTGGTGGAATCTCCTTCCTTAGAAGTTTTTAAGGTCAGGCTTGACAAAGCCCTGGCTGGGATGATTTAATTGGGGATCGGTCCTGCTTTAAGGAGGGGGTTGGACTAGATGACCTCCTGAGGTCCCTTCCAACCCTGATATTCTATGATTCTATGATTCTATGATTCTATACACCGACCTAAACCCCCAGTGTAGATATGGGTAGATCAATGGAAGAATGCGTCTGTTGCCTAGTTACCACCGCTTGGGAAGGTGGAGTTACTACTGTGATGAGAAAAACCCTTCCGTTGCTGTAGTGTGTACCTACGCTTCAGGATTACAGTGGCATAGCTGTGGTGCTGTAGCTATGCCCCTGTAGCCCCTGTAATGTAGACAACCCCTCAGGACAGGCAGTATCTGATGGAGCCTCACAGGGGCCATACCTTTGTCTGAAGAGATCATTGTCATAGTATCTGCAAGCTGCGTTCTTCTTGCACTTCTTTTCCCACAGGATGCAGGTTGTGTCAATGGCACTGCCATAAAGCACCGGTCCTGGCATCCAGGCTGGAAAACAAGCACAGGGCACTTGGTTTGTCAAATGAGACGCATTGCTTTCTGTGAGGGCAGACCCCATCCTACCATTTTTCAAAACCACATTAAACTGATTTCAGAATGGCTGGTGGCCTGGCTGGTGTCTTCTTGGCATAGGCAAAACATAGGGGGGCATGCGGGTCAAGTGTCCCCCCCCCCCGATTTCCGCTTGGCTTGCCTGGGATGTTGCCCCCTGGCATGTTACGCCCCTGTCCCTGGCAGCTGGGCCCGGGTGGGGAGTGGAAGGGGTGAATGGAGCTGCTTCTCATGCCGGCTGAGGGTAGCCACTCCAGGTCGCTGCTCTGTGCAGCACTGTGGCTGCCTGTGAGAACCCTGCTGGGGGACGGGGGGTGTCCAGCCCCCTCTGCTCCCTGCCCAGGCTCCACTGCTGGGGACAGGGACCGAGTGAACTGGAGCTCCCCCCCCCCCCCCCGGCAAGTTTCTGGCTCGCTTGCCCCCTGACCCCGGCAATTGGGCCTGGGCAGGGAGCAGCTGGGATCTCCCTCAGGCAGCTGCCGTGCTGCACAGTCAGAGATGTGGAGCAGCTGGCATGAGAAGTGGCATGAGAAGTGGCTCTGTCCCACCCCCTCCATCTCCTGCCCAGGCCTGGCTGCCAGGGAGAGTGGGTGAGCGAGCTGGAAATGTGCTGCGGGAAGGCACAATGGGAGAAGGACAGAGCCCTGCCCCCATCACTCCTGGCAGGTAACTCTGGTGAAGTGGGGAGAGCGCGGCTGTCCTGGGCTGGGCGCAAGGCAGGTGATCACTGGAGAAGGCGCCGGGAGCAGATTCCCTGGCCTCTGCTCAGCCAGAGGTAGGGGCATTGCCTATGCCTCCCCTGCTGAGGTGTTCACAAGCTCCAGGGAGACACTGGTGCTGTGAGTCTCCCTGGGCCCCCAGCCAGGCTCAGAGGCATGTGGTACCCACTCCTGTGGCCCTAGCCACCCAGGAGCTGTTGGGATTGGCTGCCTTGGCCCAGGGAGGTGGGGCTGGAAGTTCCTCCCAGAGGCAACATGTGGGGCGGTCACGTGTCCACCCCCCTTTACATTGTGCCCTCCCAGTATCACGAGCCACAAGTTGTCTGTGGGCCAGACACTAGAAAAGGCCTTAACCAGTTAGAAGAAACATCCTCCAGCACCTTGGAGTGGCTGTTCACATACTTTCTGTCTAAAAGTTACTATAGCTGAGAATGGAATGAGACATCAAGGTCCCAAACCTGCATTTCTACCAGGCTAGACTTAATTCCGTCTGGTCTGTCATTGCAGAATGGCCACGGTTTGCAACATAGCTACAACCACGATATTATAGGCAGCTACAGGCTTGTTAAATACTGCTTTAAGGAACAATCCTGCATTGGCTGGGGTTGAGCCAGATATGATGGGCTTTTTATGTCATTTTTATATAAGGGACATTCACACAATCCAGGTATTATTGCAATTGCAGGCTCACTTCTTCCTGTCCATGCTGTATTGTGTGAAAATGTGCATTGTTAGGACTTCTGGGACATATACCAGTGTTCTCCAGGTGAAAATTCATTACCGCAATAAGAAAAACAATTATTTGAATTGAATGCCCTGGGAGGCTAATATGAGGGGGCAAGAAGTCCAGGATAGCTAGCTATATTTTAAATACGCCTTATTGAGGGTGCAGGAACAAACCATCCCGCTGTGCAGAAAGAACAGCAAATATTGCAGGAGACCAGCTTGGCTTAACAGTGAAATCTTCGGTGAGCTTAAACTCAAAAAGGAAGCTTACAAGAAGTGGAAATTTGGACAGATGACTAGGGAGGAGTATAACAATATTGCTAGAGCATGCAGGGGTGTAATCAGGAAGGCCAAGGCACAACTGGAGTTGCAGCTAGCAAGGGTTGTAAAGGGTAACAAGAAGGGTTTCTACAGATATGTTAGCAACAATAAGAAGATCAGGGAAAGTGTGAGACCCTTACTGAATGGGGGAGGCAACCTAGAGACAGATGATGTGGAAGAAGCTGAAGTACTCAATGCTTTTTTTGCCTTGGTCTTCACAGACAAGGTCGGCTCCCAGACTGCTGCACTGGGCAAACAGTATGGGGAGGAGGTGAGCAGCCCTCAGTGGTGAAAGGACTATTTTGAAAAGCTGGACATGCACAAGTCCATGGGTCCAGATCTAATGCATCCAAGGGTGCTGAGGGAGTTGGCTGATGTGATTGCAGAGCCATTGGCCATTATCTTTGAAAACTTGTGGTGGCTGGGGGAGGTCCCGGACGATTGGAAATAGGCAAATATAGTGCCCATCTTTAAAAAAGGGAAGAAAGATAACCCGGGGAACTATAGACCGGTCAGCCTCACTTCCGTCCTTGGCAAAATCATGGAGCAGGTCCTCAAGGAATCCATTTTGAAGCACTTGGAGGAGAGGAAGGTGATCATGAACAGTCAACATGGATTCACCAAGGGCAAGTCATGCCTGACCAACCTGATTGCCTTCTATGATGAGATAACTGGCTCTGTGGATATGAGGAAAGTGGATGTGACTTTAGCAAAGCTTTTAATACGGTCTCCCACAGTATTCTTGCCAGCAAGTTAAAGAAGTATGGATTGGAAAAATGGACTATAAGGTGGATAGAAAGCTGGCTAGATCGTTGGACTCAACAGGTAGTGATCAACAGCTCGATATCTAGTTGGCAGCCAGTATCAAGCGGAGTGCCCCAGGGGTCAGTCCTGGGGCCGGTTTTGTTCAACATCTTCGTAAACGATTTGGATGATGGGATGGATTTTCAGCAAGTTTTCAGATGACAGTAAGACGGGGGGAGAGGTAGATATGCTGGAGGGTAGGTATAGGGTCCAGAGTGAACCAGACAAATTGGAGGATTGGGCCAAAAGAAATTTGATGAGGCTCAACAAGGACAAGTGCAGAGTCCTGCACTTAGGATGGAAGAATCCCATGCACCGCTACAGTCTGGGGACCGAATGGCTAGGCAGCAGTTCTGCAAAAAAGGACCTGGGGATTACAGTGGATGAGAAGCTGGATATGAGTCAGCAGTGTGCCCTTGTTGCCAAGATGGCTAACTGCATATTGGGCTGCATTAGTAGGAGCATTTCCAGCAGATTGAGGCAAGTGATTATTCCCCTCTATTCAGCACTGGTAAGGCCAAATCTGGAGTATTGCGTCCAGTTTTGGGCCCCCCACTACAGAAAGGATGTGGACAAATTGGAGAGAGTCCAGCAGAGGGCAACGAAAATGATTACTGGGCTGGGGCATATGTCTTATGAGGAGAGGCTGAGGTAACTCAGTTTATTTAGTCTGCAGAAGAGAAGAGTGAGGGGAGTTTTGATAGCAGTCTTCAACTACCTGAAGGGGAATTCCAGAGAGGATGGAGCTCGGCTGTTCTCAGTGGTAGCAGATGAGAGATCAAGGAGCAATGGACTCAAGTTGCAGTGGGGGAGGTTTAGGTTGCCTTACCTGAGAAAAATGTGACACCAACTGAATCAACAATACCCTTCTTTTGTAGCACCTGAGTGTTTCTATTGATGTCCCATCTGATGCAGGTGAATACAAAATATCTTATGACTTTTCAATGCTACATAACAACAAATTTTAATTTACCGAAAACTCTCAGCAGCAGGAACTGTATCCCAATAGCAAATGACTTATCTTCAGGCTGAACGCTCCTGAAAAGCAAAAACAAAAGAGGAATTAGTACATCCCCCTACACAGAAATAGGAACAAATATGGCCCTTTGTTACATCCATGCAAATCTTGTATGTGCGTAACTGAGGGCAGACTGCGCCATCAGATATATCACAGCCATGATGTTTTGGTTAGTTCTTATAATCTCTCCATTCTTTTATATTATTTACTGTAACATGTTTTCAAAGGTTAATGTTATTTCCTTGTATTCATTTGTTTAACATATTCTGTAATAGCAGAGGACAAGGCTAGGATTTTGGGCATCTCCTGACGTATCAGTTGGCCAAATATTTAGATGTTCATTTTGGCACCTAGCACGTATTTGGTGCTCAAATGTAATGACAATAAAAAAATCCATTCCCAGAGAGTTGGTTCACAGTCAAGCTGGAAGGACATAACAAGTGGGGTACCACCTGGATCAGTTCTGGGTCTGATTCTGTTCAATAACTTCATCAATGATTTAGATGGTGGCATAGAGTTTGCGGATGATACCAAGCTGGGAGGGGTTGCAACTGTTTTGGAGAATAAGGTTAAAATAATCTGGACAAACTGGAGAAATGGTCTGAAGTAAACAGGATGAAATTTAATATGGACAAATGCAAAGTACTCCACTTAGGAAGGAACGATCAGTTGCACACATACAAAATGGGAAATAACTGCCTAGAAAGTAGTACTGTGGAAAGGGATCTGGGGGTTATACTGGATCACAAGCTAAATATGAGTTAACAGTGTAACACTGTTGCAAAAACAGACCTGTGAGGAAAGACTGAAATAACAAGATTTGTTTAGTCTGGAGAAGAGAAGGGACATGATAACAGTTTTCAAGTACATAAAAGATTGTTACAAGAAGGAAGGTGAAAAACTGTTCTCCTTAACCTCTGAGGATAGGACAAGAAGCAAGGGGCTTAATTTGCAGCAAGGGAGGTTTAGCTTGGACATAAGGAAAAGCTTCCTAACTGTCAGGGTGGTTAGGCACTGGAATAGATTTCCTGTGGAGGTTGTGGAATCTCCGTCATTGGAGGGTTTTAGGAATTCCTTTGAGGAATGAGACTGTATAAACTGAAATGATGGATGTGTCCAATTGTTTTTTATTGTAAAATCTATAGGAGAGTAAGGTACAGGCCTCTGGCTCACAAGTTGTCGGTGTAGCCCCTGGTGTCACAAATTCTGAGCAGCGCAACTTCCATGGGCTTTGACCGACAGAGTAACCATTTCACTGAACCAGCCAAGAATGTCCCAGTCCCTGGGAGGTTAATGATGTTGAAATGTTGACAGCTGCACAGCACTGTAAGGTGCCACCACAATACACATCACATTGGCTAGTGTTGATGACTTGTTCTTTAACTCTGCAAGGGATTTAGCTGCTCCGGTTAAAGAGATGGGAAGAGCCTGTATAGTCAAAGAGCACCTGAAACCTGCTGTGAGAGGTGCTCCGCCAGATCTCCTAATACAAGGCACAGCCTGTTGTAAAGGTCTGTGTGAGGCAAACATCAGTCCCAATGATTTCTCCTGCTCTGACGCTTCAGTGTAAAGCACTTCTTTGGTTCTAGCACTATTTGACATTCAGACACATGACAGAGCTTCCCATACCTGCTAGCAAACTGAGCTACTAGGTCAAGTGCTGAAGGGGGAAGAACATGGCGTGCTTACCTGCCCTTCTGTCTTGGTGATTTGTTATAGTGTAAAGATGGAGACACTTTAAGAAAGACAGAGAGAAACAAGGAGAAAGACAGAAGCAGATTTAGATGAGGATAGCTACAGATGATGGATGGCGAGACACAGACCGGGATGGCATCAGCAATAACTCCAGGGAAGTCAGTGGGCCTTATCCTCCACTGCCTTCACTAACACCTGGGCACAGTGCATGTAGGAAATGCTGTCATGCTGATCTGGTAGCACTTTACACCCACTTTTACCCTTACTTTGCACTGGGGTAAATCAGGTGCAAGGCAGTGGGGAGTGAGCCCCAGTGCAGTAACACTGCTGTAAAATCAATTGGGGATCAGAATCAGGCCCATATGCAAATGAACCCATCTTCACTGTTACCTTATCACCCCCCCCACCCCGATCCCTGTTTGTCTACTTATCCACCTGCAGTGTCTTGTCATAACCCTAGACTGTGAGCCCTCTGGGGCTCCATTTCCTCATTTGTACAGGGCCTAGCATGCTGTGGCCATGACCCCTGACTGGGATCTCTAGGCATGGCCACACTATAAATAATAATATCTATGGTTAAATGTGGATAAATACAATAGAGATGTATAAATACAATAGAGATGCCAAGATGGACGCTCTGAATTTAACCCTTATGCCTGCCACTCCCTGAATGTTTGTGGTTTGGATAAAATAGCTCCCAGATCTGAGCCCCCGACGGTTTGGGGTTTTTAAAACTCAGCCTCCTCATCCCAGCTCCAGAGTGTTCTACAGAGAAGGGAAGATGCCAGATAGAGCCCGTGGTGTGAGAGTGGTGACGATCCCGCCTACATTACCTCAGGATGAGCATGAAGGATGGTGTGTGTGAAGTGCTTGCCAGGATTCCAGCCAGGCAGGAAAGTACAACAAAGGGTAAGAGGAGGTAGAAGCAATTTGTGCCACAGGTCCCAGGAGAGGCGGATCCTTCAGCCCCATTTGCAGAGATGCACCTGCAGTTTGTATAGTTCTGAAAAGAGAGCAAAGAAGATGCTGAGATGGGGGAAGCCATCGGAAATACAAGGCACTGCAGCCAGCTGTAATTGGAGGCACAGATGTAGATAACCTAGGATTTGCCCTGCTAAATCACACCATGGGTCTATTTAGTCACATATTCAGCCTCCAGCAGTAACTAGCATCTGAGGCTTCTGATGAAGGCAAAGAATTCAATACTATTATAGCGGGCCAGTGGCAGACTGCGGTAAGGAAGGGAACATGCCCCCGGCACCAACTTTGTCATTTCCCAGGGGGTGCTTGACTCCCACTCTGCCCCAGGCCCTGCCCCCACTCCACTCTTTTCCCCAAACCCCACCCCCATCCCGCCTCTTCCCACCCTGCCCCTTCCCGCCTTGTTCTGCTCCCTTCCCTGAGCGGGCCCCGCCCTCACTCCACCCCCTGCTCCCCCAGCTCCTCCTGAACAGCTGATAATGGAGGGCGGGAGGCGCTGGGAGGGAGGGGGAGAAGCTGATCGGTGGGGCCACCAGTGGGTGCTGAGAACCCACTATTTTTTCCCGTGGGTGCTCCAGCCCTGGAGCACCCATGGAGTTGTCGCCTATGGAACACACCTTCTTGACCCCTGCTTCTGTCCTGAAGCATGAAATTTGCTTCCTTTTTTTTTTGTTAGGCCCCAAGTCCACAAAGGAGTCTGGCCTGCACAGATCCTTTCACCCACAGGGAGGCCCTCTGTAGACATCAGGGCTCCACGAGGGTGACTCTGGGCTCCTCACTTTTAGAAACCATCTCGTAATATTCCTTTTCCAGAGACATTTCTATTATCAGTCATGCCAGCCCCTGTGTAGGGCTCCTCCCCACCCGTTCTTGTAGTGATTCCTCAGGGTTTGTGCTTTCAGTCCAATGTTTCACGTCTATTGTGTGTTTGAGATGTTTATGCACTAATTTATTGTAATGACATCATTTGTCCCTGCAGCTGAATGCCTTGGCACCAGAAACAAACTCTGATTCTTGGGATAGTTTCATCTGTTATGAAAGATCTCATCAATAGCTTGTTAAAAAATCAAATCAAACTTGTCCATTTGCCTGCATTAAACCTTCCTGCAGAAACAGCTGTTGGAGCAGATCTGGGGAGAACACTGAGGGAGGATTGCATGGAGAATTTCCCTTAGATTGCTCCATCGAGGAAGGGGCAAGTTTTGCTTCCCCCACCTCAATGGGATGATCAATGATTAAGCTCCCAGAACCAACTGAATTCTTGGTATCCACAGGAGACCAGTCTCTCTTCAGTGATAGACACTGGTTTCCCACTTCCCCTCCCATTCTCTGATATCACAGCTCCATAAGAAATGTTCTATTATTTACAATCTGGCCAAATCCTACAGTCCTTACTAATGCAAAACTCTGGAAACATGGACCAGTTAAAGAACAGATGTGGTCCTTACAGGTTCTTTTGAATTACATAGTTAGTAAAATACCTACAAATAGTCAATAAAATTATCTATCCAATCTGCTACATGAAACATACGAAACAGAGAGTGGCTCAGACGAAAAGGCTGTGCTTAAATATTTAATCATTGTAAGTGAGGTAATTGCGTCCTATCTTTCACTTTCAACAGCATGTGCAAGATCCTATCTCATTGCTAATGACAGTTAGTGTCTCCAGCATGCAGTGTTATGGACAACATTTCAAGTTCAACGTGCTTTCATTACACCACAGATGGAACTCCAGGTGGTTACGAGTTTAGTTATAAAAACCTATGTAGAACGGAATAGTTAATTATGTCCTATAAAAGTTGGAACCTTATTGGTGAAGAGGTGGAAATCAATACTGGAGGCTACTTTCAATATACCAACGCATTCTTGAATGAGAACATTTCTCTGTCCAGAAAGGAGGTTTTCTCTCGTTCTGAGTGGAATAGAAACTGAAGAGAAATGAGAGTTTTGCTGTGGACTGCAATGGTAATAGGACTGGCCAATAGGATTCTGTATCCTGAAGAATTTGCTCTCAGAGCTTGAGAAAAGAACCAGTGTCTTTAGCAGCATGCTGTAACTGAGTCAGGAAGTCAAAAACAGACTCCAAGAAGAGACTGCTGAATTGGAATTAATTTGCAAACTGGATACAATTAACTTAGGCTTGAATAAAGACTGGGAGTGGATGGGTCATTACACAAAGTAAAACTATTTCCCCATGTTTATTCCCCCCATCACCACCCCACTGTTCCTCAGACATTCTTGTCAACTGCTGGAAATGGCCCACCTTGATTATCACTACAAAAGGCTTTTTTTCTCTCCTGCTGGTAATAGCTCACCTTAAGTGATCACTCTCGTTACAGTGTGTATGGTAACACCCATTGTTTCATGTTCTCTGTGTATATAAATCTCCCCACTGTATTTTCCACTGAATGCATCCGATGAAGTGAGCTGTAGCTCACGAAAGCTTATGCTCCAATAAATTTGTTAGTCTCTAAGGTGCCATAAGTACTCCTTTTCTTTTTGAGGAAGCACTAAAGTTATACGGATGGCTTGGTGTTAATGATACCCCTGTGTTGCCTGTGTAAGCTTTAACTTTTACCTAATCTGGTTAACCTATGTCTCTGATCTATTTTGTGGCCTCACTTTAGTTCTGTGCTTTACAAAACTATATCAATCTGTCTGAAAGGTCTATACAAAGACCCATCCATGGGCCAATGAAGCTGTGAAGTTGATGGCCCTCAGAACCTTAAATTCATTTGTGACCTGATTCCTTAAGTTGGTAGATCCCAGCACAGTTTGCAAATGAACTTCTTCACACACAAGAATAAGATATCCATTCTGATTTTATTAGATCTGTCAACTGCCTTAGACACCATTGACCATGAGGTGTTCCTAGCACATCTGCAATCCCTGGCTTGGAATGCTTTTGTTCCTTTTTTTCAGAGAGGGCCCAGCAGGCTGTGATGAGTGACTGTCAATCAGAATGGAGGGATCTCTTATCCCAGAGCCGGAGGGAATTTCTACTAATAGAGCATGGGGGTTGGCGATTTATTTACTTTGGATGGAATGCAAAATCTTTTGTTATACAGCATAATGGCATGAATTTGATCCTATTAATTTCCATCTCTGTTCCCAGACCATGGACGCGGGCAGCTCTTGGTTAGAGTGTCATCTTATGTCTGAACCAAAAGAATGCAAGATAAATACATCACAAAAGCACCAGATGCAGCACAGCTGTCAGTCAGTGCTTAGGCCTGGGGTGTGAACAAGACTCCTGCAGGTCAGGGCTGAAGGCCGCTGTCAGGGTTGGAGTGGGTAACTTTGAGAGGCTTGTCTGCATGTTCCCACTGTGCCTAGTTCTAGCCATGGCCATTAATCGCTTGCTTTCACTAAACCCAAACTGAATGAAATATTAAATTAGAAAGCGCTGCTTGGGCTGGGGGATGGGGGAGAATGCAAAGCCTCACCTTTGAGAGAGGGACAAAAATAACCAACATATTGTTAGTGAAGAGAACAGATTGTGGGCATGGGATATAGATTTTTCCAGTTTCTCTATTTTTAGTCTTTACTGACTTTGATGTTACAAGGAGCTCATTCTTTAAAATAGACCTTTAAACAAACAGAGAGTGAAGGGAGAGCTTGTGAAAGGGACTGGATTTACAGCCTGTGGCTGAGATGTGTATTCACAAAACAGGTACAGCACAGACAGCTGCTCTGCAGCCTCCCCTCACAGAACCATCCATATATCAATTACTTCAGCTAAAGGAACAACTCCGTCAGTTGTTAGCATGTAGCAAGCTGTGATCTTGACTGGGGACAGCCTCTAGAAGGAGTCTTGACTGGAGACTGTAAATCACTGTGTGACAGGGCCTACCTCTGTGGTGCCCCTTGTGGCCCAATGGGATACTAGTAACCCTGTTGTGGGGTCTCCGATAGTCAGCTGTCACCTCTCAAGGGTCCAGGGCAGTGATGCTTTAGCCTTCCAGCTCAGGCACACTTGAGTCCCATCCTTCTGGGGTACTGAAGTCCAAAAATAAAGGAATTCTATGGACTCAAAACCAGGGTTGTCTGAGACGTCTTCAGCAGGACCCCACCTTTCTACTCAGGGCTTGTCTTCATGCAGCCAGTCTGTTTAGCCTGTCTTCCTGGGCCCAGTCCTCCCATCCATTAGGAGGCTCTTCTTGGCAGTAAGCTGTCACAGACACTTGGCTGAAAGCAGGCTTCTCTCACGAAGGGAGAAGCAGAGCTCTGCTCCCCTTCCTGGTCAGCCCCAAACTTAGCTGGTCTCCTCTTTTTACCTCTCCTCTCCACTCCTGACATCTGCTACATGTGTAGCAGGGTGGGCCAGCTGGATCCATAAGCCCTCATTAACCTCCTGGAGCCTCACCATTGTGAGGCCTGGATGCCCCATCCCACATGGCATCTCTAAGTCAAGTTTGTCCTGAGTCCTTAGGTCCACAGGAGATCGAGTCCCAGTCACGAGTGAGTGCCAGGCTGTTAGTTGCAAAGGGTTACCAGTAGAGGGAGTTTTGCTCACGTGCACTAAACCAGGGTTTGACCAATCACGGTGATACTGGCACAAAGGGCAGTTACAGAGCAAGCTCCCAGAACTCTCGCCCTGATCTGCCTCATAGTCCGTAGAATTAATGATGTTTGTGAAGTGATTTGGATCCCACGTAGAAGGCAGGCCCTATATAAATGCAGGATCATTCTTGTTATTGTACAGAGCAGGGGTCATAATGATTGATACTCCAGGTTTTAACAGAGCATTCAACTAAAAATGGATCTAGCTCCACTGTGGGATAGTGAGATTTTTATCTGCTGCTTCCTGATGTCGACAGCATAGCTGTGAAACCAAATGTACGTGGCACCCATAAGTCAGAGCCAAGGTGTACTGTACATTCACTCCTCTCTCTGCCCACAAGGGGAGGATGTTGAACAAGAGGTGACATGTTCACTGCATCCACTGCTATAGAAGCATGTTTAAGAAAGCTGTTGGCACTCGTTGGAGCTTGTTAAAGACATTTCACATGCGCCAGAAAGAAATGTGACAAACCTATTGTGATCCCCAGAGCACCCCAATGCCAGAAGACAAAGGGCTCCCTGGTATTTAGCAGTGAGTCTCAGCTGGCCTGACCAGCTCAGTATACCCCAACTCACCACTGTTATAATCTGCATCTAAAAGGTGTCATGCAAGGTATGATATACAAACTGGTAACACACTGCTGATTAACACTACTGAGTGGTATATGTACAGATGCTATACAGAAAACTATATCTATGGACTGGAAATATGTCCTTAAAATTTGTTTGGCAGGTAGGGCTTAAGTCATCCTGCCCTAGACAAAGGGATGTGGTCCTGCCTGCTTGAATGTGTCTCCAGCGTAAACTGAGCAAAGAGACAGGGGAAGTACATTTACATAAAAGGTAAACAAAGCTCACAACCTAGCGAGTGGGGGAGACAGCCACTTAACTCTCACAGTGGGGGAGAGGAGACTGCAAAAGTTAACATGGCGTCAGCTCCCTGGTGGACACAGCAAGCTGAGCCCTTGAAAACAAAGATAAACTTTGAGGATATGAGCAGAGAGAGAAAGCCATTTGGCATCCGTCACTTGAAGAGACAAAGAAACCAAGTGCTTTGAGCTCTGTGTTCGATCCTGGCTAAGACCTGGCCAGCCATGCTGGAAGAACAACTGTGGGGAGAAAACGACTTTGACCAAACGACTCGAGGTTGTTCAGTGAGGTTTTAGTCTCGGCAGTCTATTTTTTATGCTTTGTTTGTAACCATTTCTATCTCAATTCTGTCCGTTTTGGTATCACCTAGATGTCTGTTCTGCGTTCATAAGCGTAATCCTGTTTTATGACAAAACCAACTCAGGGCTGTGTTTCAAACTGAGGAGTAAAATCCTTGGCCAAACTAATAAGATCATGCTGTGAACTCTCTTAAAAGAAGCAACAAACTTCATAAGGTTTTGTGCGTGCTACAGTGAAAGGGGCTGAGCACTTCAAAGGAGACGGTTCTGGGGAGACTTGGGTCTGGAGGGGCTGTTGATGTCACCCTGCAAGGAGTAACCAGGCTGGTGGAAACCAGGCTGAGGTCAGCGTGCTGGGAGCAGGCTGCCCGGGCTCTGAACCAAAGATACACAGCACAGAAGCATCCAGGGTCAAAGGGCGGGTGGTGACACAACCGCTATTGGTCTGGGTGAATGCCCAAAGTGTCACACCCATACTGGCAAAAGGGCAACAAACAATGTGTGAACGTCACCCTCTGCACTTACCCGACGTTCTCCACGAGAACAAGAGGCGTTTCCATCTGGGCCAACTGCTTTTGTTTAGAAAAAAAAGCAGATGTTCTGAGGCACGGTGTAGAACAGTGTTAAAATGCTTTAGATTACATTTATCGATTGTAGATTGTCACTAAGGCCTGGTCTACACTAAGGGGGGGAATTGATCTAAGTTACGCAACTTCAGCTACATGACTAATGTAGCTGAAGTTGACGTACTTAGATCTACTTACCGCAGTATGTTCATTGTGGTAAGTCGACAACTGACGCTCTCCTGTTGACTCCACCTGCGCCTCTTGCCCTAGTGGAGTACCGGAGTCAACGGGAGAGCATTCAGCGGTCAATTTATCACATCTAGACTAGACACGATAAATTGACCCCCGCTGGATTGATCACTGCCCGTTGATCCAGCGGGTAATGTAGACAAGCCTTAACAAGAAAGACTTGCACCTCTGGCGTTTTGGTTGTGTGCTGTTTATCTTGTCTAGTTAGATTGTAAACTCTTTGGGACACCAGTCTTTCCACCTGTGCTAACTTAGCACAACAGGAAATCTTACTATGTCAATAGCCAGCTAAGGAAGTGCTCCTTTAACTCAACTGGAAGTGGCCTCCCCAAGTGTGTGTGTGATTTATTGGGTAAATATATTTGTGGTCTGTAGCACATGAATGTGTGATGTCAGCACCAGGTTTGAAATGTCTTGGCTCCCTGGGGCCATATGTATTAATCTGAGCCCTGCAGTCTTTTCAGTTTGAGTTCAACAGACAGTTGAGTGTGTGATTTTCTTTTAGAAGATAACACTCTGCACTTCTACAAACAGTAATTAGTTAAGGTTAATTAAAGCCACCTTGAGTGAGGTATTACTGTGTCTGTTTTATAAGGAAGCTGGGTCATAAAGAGTTTAGATGACTTGCCCAAAGTCATGGCAGAGTCAGGAATACAACCCTAAGACACCTGTCTCCCATGCACATGCTCCAAACAAGACCATGTACCTTTCCTTCCATTCGGCTGTGACTTCACGGCAGTGGGTGACCACAGATTCATTTCAAAGCCTCTAACTACTAAAGGGCAATACAGCCACAGATATCTGAGCAGATCTGAATCCTTCCAACAGAGAGTAGCTGTGAAATACGTACGCTACCCAATTTGTACACATAGGTGTTTTAACACAGCACAGAGCTGCCTTTGGGAGCCTTTTCAGGTTACATAAACCCTGGTTTAGAAAATCCTGCTACCATAACGTGTGTTTCACAGTCATGACTCGAAAAAGAATTTCACCAAACCTCTGAAACCTGCTCTGCGGGTTGTGGGAGTGAGTAGCAACCAGGCTCCTGCTCTGGCGGGCAGCCAACCGCAAATCCTTTCATCTCTGGATGTCAAATAATATTACTCAGTGGTAATATCTGGCTATTGAGTTCTCAAATGAGAAAATAGGTCACATCAACCTGTGCATGTTGTGTGTTCCTCCTTTTGCTAGCTGGGACTTGCTGGTATTCAACGTTTTGTTGCTTTTTCTCTCAGAGGAGGAAACACATCTTTCTTGCCCCTGTCAGGTTCAGGTTGTTTATATCGTATGTGAATGTGGGGGTACAGTGGGAGTTGGCACACGAACCTCTCAGCTCTTGGGACATACATTAAGTTACATGTGGACAGTATTGGGAGGTCTCTCATACAGGTCCTTATTGGCACTAGTACACACCACCAAACCACTACTCAAGGGGTTAGAGCCCCATCTTCCCTTCCATCCCCATACATCACACAGAAGGGCCAGAATGACATAAGGTGCCCTAAAAGTCCCACATTGAGCTGGAGGAGAATTCCTTCAGTGCAGGACTGACTGCAGAAGACAGCCATAAGGCTACCTTCTGAGGACCCCCTCACAAGCTCTGATGTAGAAGGCATGCTCAGAGCAGGGCTGGGGGCAGGAGATGGATGTTTGAACAGGGAGACTCCAGGCAGTGCTGCACCCTATAGGGCAGCTCCAGGAGGCTACTCTAACTTCAGCTGGCCCCCAGGGCTGCCAAAGTTCTGCTGAGGGCCTCCACAGGCCCTGGGGCAGCTCATGATTGGGAGAGTGCAAAGATGGCTTAACGCCACTCTAACACCCCCAGGCTCCTGGGCAGTGAATTCTATGCTGTGCCTCAGAGTCCTGCATGGAAGTGTTTCCATACACCCGACACCAGCTCCAGCACAGGGAGTCCTTTAGATACCAAGTAGTATCAGTGCTACCATTATCATCACCCGTTCCCAGGCACACACCACACTGGTTTCTTCAGACTAACTCTGGTCTCTGTAACTCTCTTAATAGTTCACCCTACTGTTACTGGGCATGGTTATATACTTATGTTATAAATAGCCAACAATACACCATCCATAGGTGATGCTGGGAAGGTCGGGCCGGTATTTCCTGCAGCCCGCACCCCTGTGTGAAAAATAAGAATGTAATCTGCTCCATGTGAGGAGAATGGGTTATGGTCCTCAGGCTCTTGGCAATAGGTCAGTGCAGCCTTCACTTTGGGTAAAGTTTGAGTAGCCCTGATGCAAGTTGAGTTTGCTTTCATACACAAGTGGCAAAACATATGCTTTCAGCCTGCGAAAGCTTTTATCTTACAGTAGGAAAAAAAGCAGAATGAAGGAAATACAGTCCCCAGAAGAGAGTACTGTGTATCTGGCTCCTCTGAACCGGGCAGTAGCACCACTGAGAACAAAATGGCTGCCTGCCCTGCCCACAGGAGAAGTTCTTAGAAATGTAATGGTGCAGGAGACAGGAAATAAAAGGCATCACAGTGCCTTAGTTATATACACTGCAGAGTTGGCAATGGAAACAGTAACAAAAACATAATTACACCCATGAAAGCTTGTGCTTGGGGAATACCATAAAATGTAATAACCGTGTTTATTTTTCCTGCAGCATTTTAGCCATTTCTCTGAGCAGAGAATTTGGTACCAATAACTACGCTATACTGCTGGGATGTGGGAAGAGTAAAGTTTGGCTTTATCTGAGCTTTTATCTAGATGACTTTGTGTCTTGGGTGGCTGCAGTGCAACAAACTCTGTTATCTAGGTTAACGAGCAGCAAGACCATGTGCGGTGTGACAGATGGGAGTTAGTTTTAATCTTCAGGAAACAGGAGATTCTGGCAGGGACTATGGTGAATCCAAACCAAAAAGAGACTGAAGTTGTTCTGTGGAAGGCTGGGTGAGTAACTCTTTAATAGGCACGTAAGGAGCATAGTTCAGTTTTAGTAGCCATGGCATTGTCTGCACTCATCTCATTGTCATGGTTACTTATAATGCCCATTTTACTATGTGCTGGTATAGTGCTGGGCACTAGACAAACACACAGTAAGAGACAATCCATGCCCTGAAGTGCTTAAGATCTCCCAAGCTAAACTGGGTCAAGATATGTCCATGGTTGGATGGAGCCGTAACTCTCCCTCCCCCCTCCCCAAGTGCTGCAGGAAGTGCTGTTGCTGGTTTTAATAACTGGTGTTTGCTCATGTGTTTGTACAGCACCAGTAAAATGGGGCCCTGATGGTGTTTGGGGCATCTGGATTCTACTGTAATACAAATAATACATGGGTGCATCTTATGAGCACCAACCCAGAACGTAAAAGTATTTGAAGGCTTTCGGGGGGGAGGAAGCTTGGGGCAGGACACAGTGTTCCTGCAAAGCACAAACCTAAAACCAACCATATTCAGGAGTATGCTCTGGCAGGACATTTATTTGTTGAGAGGAACACCTTCAAAAAGGGTGTAAATTCAGTCCCTATCCTCTGTGTGTGTACACTGTGGTAGGAGGAGGGGGAATGCTACTTCTTTAAAATGGACTCGTAATGTTTTACATTATGTATGTATTTGGTTTGATTTATAATGATTATGATAGTTTATTTGTATTACGGTCACATCCAGAAGTCCCAGCTCAGATCAGTGCCTCATTGTGCTAGGCACTGTACACAGACATAGTAAAAGAGAGTCTCTGTCCTTGAGAGATTGTAGTCTAATTAGCCAGACAGATAAAAGACAGAAGGAGAAACAAAAGCACAGCAAAGTGAAATGACTTGCCCAAAGTCAGAATGGATTAGTGATAGAGCCAAGAACAGAACCCATTGTTTCTGGCTCCCAGTCCAGTGCCCCGTCTACTAACCAGTGATGCCTCACAGGTATCTAGCTTGACAATAGGCATCCGAGAGGATAAAAATTGCAACCAAAATATGGCAATACATTCTACTGTATGTTTGCAGGTATGGAGGTGGGTGAGTTGCTGGTCTGGTGAAGTCCCCTCAAAAATGCCAATCTAAGGACTAAACAATGCCTTGCACAGATTTTCTGAATGTCAGTTCATAACCATTCTTCTGCCATTGCCACACCACTGTGGTTACTAGTGAGCTACCCTGTGGGAGATGTTCTAATCCCATTAGCATCTCGCTGTAGCTATTGTGAGGCCACCATATTCAGTGCTAGTAAGAACAGAGTGAACGTTAGACTAAGTCTTTCTACTATGATACTGTAGGGAAGTGCCACATGGCCCCCTCTCAGCTATTTGGTGTGCCACGGTGCTTGGCCAGTTTCTGTCATCCCATGGTCATAAACACACCCAGGCTCTTTTCCTTTCACCCTGTGTTCCTTTTATCCCACAGTTCTTTTGCAGACAGAACACGACACATGCATATTGCAGCAGGGGCTTCTCAGACAGCTTTTCTTCTTCATACAGTTCACCTTCTGAGCTCCTCCCCCTGCTTCCTGTTCCTCCCAATTACTGCCACTTGTATCAGTAGTCTTGTAATTATCACCCAGGTGCTCATCATCCCCCAATAGAAAAGTGGTTAACTGCTTCCAGCTAAGCCTGCAGCCTCTTCTGTGCTGCAGCAACATGAGTGATCAGGGTGCTGCGGCTAGCACTGTGACAGAGACAATAATAATGTTAAATGTTGGCACCGTATGTATTTGAGTAATAGATATATTTCGAGTTAGTTTCCAGTTAAGGAATTATATTGTGACGGCAGGAGACCCCAGCTGGCACTGCTACATATAGTTTACAAGCTCTTTCTCTTCGTGTTTTAACGCTGTTCAGTCTTTGAAGAAATGCTGCACCGCAGTTAGTTTGGTAATGTAGTTTCTTTTGGGTGAAGCTATTGCAAAGAGCAGGAGAATTTTCACTCTGTCTTAACCGCTTGCAGCCGAGTTGCTTCCTGGGGGCTGGAAATTGATGGTTTGGCTGAGATTTCTGAAAGAGGGATTTGCTTATGTGTCGGTTATGACCAGACCTGTTCAAAAACTGGTATACACAGTGTAAATAAAACAAGTTACACTAAGAAAATACCCAGACTCCATGACACTGATTTCTCCTCTAATGGGAAACTGACTGGTAAGACCCCAACATCTACTATGGCTCTGCAGAAGGGTGACAGTATTGTTGGTAGAGTTTTCCACTGGCTGTTAAATGCCATGGATTACAGTTATCTTGGTCATCTTGGGCTAGAGAAAGGAGGAAGTTACTGTGAGCAGATTATGTGAGAAAATTTTATATTTTGTAATTTTTATAAACTGAAACCTGTAATTTTCTGGTCAGTGCAGTCCACTCCAGTCAATAAGTCACTGATTTCAGGCTTTGAACAGTGAATAGGGTAATCCTGACTATCAAAGAACTAATGGGTGAGAATCAGGTTCTGCAGCTGGCAAAGGTCACTGAGAGAAAGCCTGTTTAACTATTATTTTGGCTTGTTGGCTCAGTTCGTCATCACTCTAAAAAACCCAAACCACTCACCACCTTGCTATCCCATGGATGTTTTGTATGTTTCTAGATTTTTACCAATGGTCATATCATTGTAGTGCTAAACAACACTTTCCACTGCTGCTCCAAAAACATGCCAGTAAAAAAACCTTGGTGCGAATTAAGAATGAAGTGAATCTAGGATCTTAACCAGCTCCCAGTGAGCCCTCTGAGAATTGGATCAAGCCGTTAGTGCTGGAGAAAATTGCTAGACTGAATTCCTCTAGTTATCCATAGACGGGTATGGTACAGGCGGCAGCAACGCAGGCCTCCTCAGCCAGACTGCCTTTGTCTTGGCCTGGCGAGCTCAGTTGCCATCCCATTGAATCTCTGGCTTCTTTGCTGAGACAGCCACGAGACGCACCAGCCATTATGTAATAGTGTCCAATTTCTCCACTTAAGAACTGGATTGTTACCACCAACACAATGGGGTCCCAATCCACGACTGGAACTCCTAGGTGCTACCATTATACAAATAAATAGTTAGAATCATAGGACTGGAAGGGACCTAGAGGTCATCTAGTCCAGTCCCCTGCACTCATGGCAAGACTAAGTATTATCTAGACAATCCCTGACAGGTGTTTGTCTAACCTGCTCTTAAAAATCTCCAGTGATGAAGATTCCACAATCTCCCGAAGCAATTTATGCCAGTGCTTAACCACTCTGACCGTTAGGAAGTTTTTCCTAATGTCCAATATAAACTGCCCTTGCTGCAATTTAAGCCCATTGCTTCTTGTCCTGTCCTCAGAGGTTAGGAAGAACAATTCTCCCTCTTCCTTGTAACAACCTTTTATTTACTTGAAAACTGTTATCATGTCCCCTCTTCTTTTTTCCATACTAACCAAACCCAACTTTTTCAATCTTCCCTCATATGTCATTATTTCTAGACCTTTAATAATTTTTCTTGCTCTTCTTTGGACTTTCTCCAATTTCCCCACATCTTTCCTGAAATGTGGCACTCAGAACTGGAGTAGAGCGGAAGAATTACTTCTCGTGTCTTGCTCACAACATTCCTACTAATACATCCCAGAATGATGTTTGCTTTTTTTTGCAACAGTGTTACACTGTTGACTCATATTTATCTTGTGGTCCACTCTGACCCCTAGATCTCTTTCCACAGTACTCCTTCCTAGGCAGTAATTTCCCATTTTGTATGTGTGCAACTGATTGTTCCTTCCTAAGTGGAGTACTTTGCATTTGTCCTTATTGAATTTCATCCTATTTACTTCAGACCATTTCTCCAGTTTGTCCAGATCATTTTGAATTATAATCCTATCCTCCCAAGCACTTGCAATCCCTCTCAGCTTGGTATCATCCACAAACTTTATAAGTGTACTCTCTATGCCATTATCTAAATAATTGGTGAAGATATTGAATAGAACCGGACCCAGAACTGATCCCTGTGGGACCCCACTCATTATGCCCTTCCAGCATGATTGTGAATCACTGATAACTACTGTCTGGGAACGGTTTTCCTACCAGTTATGCATCCACCTTATAGTAGCTCCATCTAGGTTGCATTTCCCTAGTTTGTTTTTGAGAAGGTCATGCAAGACAGTATCAAAAGCTTTACTGAAGTCAAGATATACCATGTCTACCGCTTCCCCCCATCCACAAGGCTTGTTACCCTGTCAAAGAAAGATATCAGGTTGGTTTGACATGATTTGTTCTTGGCAAATCCATGCTGACTGTTACTTATCACCGTATTATCTTATAGATATTTGCAAATTGATTACTTAATTACTTGCTCCATTATCTTTCCAGGTACAGAAATTAAGCTGACTGGTCTGTAATTCCCCGGGTTGTTCTTATTTCCCTTTTTATACATTGGCACTGTATTTGCCCTTTTCCAGTCCTCTGGAATCTCTCCCATCTTCCATGACTTTTCAAAGATAATCGCTAATGACTCAGACATCTCCTCAGTCATCTCCTTGAGTATTCTAGGATGCATTTCATCAGGCCCTGGTGACATGAAGACATCTAACTTGTCTATGTAATTTTTAACTTGTTCTTTCCCTATTTTAGCCTCTGATCCTACCTCATTTTCACTGGCATTCACTATGTTAGATGTCCAATCACCACCAACCTTCTTGGTGAAAACCGAAAAAAAGAAGTCATTAAGCACCTCTGCCATTTCCACATTTTCTGTTATTATTTCCCCCCCACCCTCCATTGAGTAACGGTCCTATCCTGTCTTTGGTCTTCCTCTTGCTTCTAATGTATTTGTAAAATGTTTTCTTGCTACCCTTTATGTCTCTAGCTTGCTTGATCTCATTTTGTGCCTTGGCCCTTCTAATTTTGTCCCTACATACTTGCGTTATTTGTTTACATTCATCTTTTGTAATTTGACTTAGTTTTCACTTTTTGTAGGACTCTTTTTTGATTTTTAGATCATTGAAGATCTCCTGGTTAAGCCAGGGTGGTCTCTTGCCATAATTCCTATCTTTCCAATGCAGTGGGATAGTTTGCTCTTGTGACCTTAATAATGTCTCTTTGAAAAACTGTCTTCAATTGTTTTTGACTTGCTTCCCATGGGGTCTTACCTACCATCTCCCTGAGTTTGCTAAAGTTTGCCTTCTTGAAATCCATTGTCTTTATTTGCTGTTCTCCCTCCTACATTCCTTAGAATCATGAAATCTACCATTTCATGATCACTTTCACCCAAGCTGCCTTCCACTTTCAAATTCTCAACCAGCTCCTCCCTCTTTGTCAAAATCAAATCTAGAACAAAATCCAACCTAGAACAGCCTCTCCCCTTGTAGCTTTCTCCAGCTTCTGAAATAAAAACTTGTCTCCAATACATTCCAAGAACTTGTTGGATAATCTGTGCCCTGCTGTGTTATTTTCCCAACAGATGTCTGAGTAGTTGAAGTCCCCCATCACCACCAAGTCCTGTGCTTTGGATGATTTTGTTAGTTGACTGGAACTCCTATGTGCTACCATTATACAAATACATAATAAGAATAACAACTCATTTCTCATGAGCCACTGCTCAGCCACCAGATGGTAACAACTTTCAGCCACTGCTGACACCATTACCAAACCTATCCACCTCTGGGCACTAACACCATTATGATATGAGTGCATCACTAGCTCGTACACCATGGTCCCCACTGCATTATCAAAGCTCTCTATATCTATTTATGGCCATCCCATAGTGTAGTTACACTACAAGAAAACACAACTATGAAAAGGGCCCTTTTAAGGGACGACTTGTGAGGTGAGCACAGCAAACCCTGGCACTGTCACTGCCAAAAACCAGTGGGTGCCTTTGAAAAGCATAGAATATATTAAAGATTAAATAAAGGCCGCAATAGCAAAACCTGAGCTGATTAAAAGCAATAGAAGTGGGAAACATACTTTGCTTGCCTGATCTTTCTGAAAACTCATTGTTCACTGTCATTTTGAATGCTATACTTGCAGAAGTATTGCCCCGAACAAGGCACTGAACTACAAATTTCAGCAAAACACTGGAGAGTGCTTAAGAGGATACATCTCTGCCAAGAGTTTCCTGGGACTTTCCATTTGTCCTCTGTCAGCACTACGTTCAGCAGTGATGCAAAGCGATGGCATCTAAGAGGCATGGGAGAGTCCAATTCACAGTAAAGATGGAGGCTATGTCAGCACTTAAATCACTATAACAACACAACTGCACCACTGACGCTGCACCTCTGTAGACACTCACTACAGTGACGGGAAAGGGCTGGTAGCTCCCTGAGAGGTGGTAGCTGGGTAATAAAAGATTTTTTCCATCCACTTAGCACTGCCTACACCAGGAGTTGGGTCACCTTAACTATGCTGCTCAGGGAGAGCTGGGTTGACCTAACTTCTTAGCGTAGATCTGGCCAAAGATTTTCTTGCTACACAGATGATCTAAACAGTATTACTGAATTATCAGCACTGATCTTTGCATTGGACTCTGACTCATTACCAATGCGAAGTCAGGGCTTTAGTGCTGAGCGAAGAAAAAAAACGTTACTCACCAGAACTTTATTTTCAACCACATCAGAGTTTACAACTTCACAGCCAGCAAAACATGGAGAGATGTATTCAATCCCATCAGCCCCACATATAGGGTTATAGGCCTTATCGAGGCAGTTGCATTTACTGTTACATTCAAAAGAGTGTTGTCCAACACCAGAGCTACAGTAGAAGGAAAGATATGACTATATTAATATAGGTTTCAGAGTATATTAATATATACATTGTGGGGTTATGTAGTATACCATATATAGGTAGATATTAGAGAACAAGAGCTTGCTTGCTTAACACTGCAAGTGTGAATTTGTGGACTCTGTCAAACCCACAGAAAATATAATTTCCATAGATTAATTCCTGTACCTCTAAAAAAAAAAACTCTCAAAAGTTTGAAAGTCTGGCCATGAACAAAGCATGCAGCCACTTATATTTGTGCCATATATTTCTCCTACTACTACCATCCCATGCAAGTGGAGCTTAGCAGCTCATGAGAACTAATGGTACCACATCAGGAATATGTAAAAGTAAAAAATTCCCAATTCAGAATTAATATTTTCTTCTTTAGTATCACTGTGTGTGAGCAGGTTCCTTCTGCTCTAAACTACAGTCCACACACTGAGTAGTCCAAACTCGCCTCCTACCAGGGGTCTCTTTTTCTTAATAGAGGGTAAGGGTCTGCTTGCATTTCAGCATGTAGAGAGGTGGCCATTATTTCAAAAATATTCTCTCCATGTTAACATCTTCGTAAATTATCAACCAGTGAATGATGAGTCAAGCATTTTCCAGTATGAATTTTTGATACTGAATTATTTGTGATAAAATTAATTAAACTTGTGGGGGTTTGTGACCTTTTCATGGATTTTTTTTTGGTTTAATTCCTGTGTAAACTTTGTGCAGTGCACGTGGAAAGGGACAGTTTATAAATCAATCAGTCAGCCAAAGAAAATGTGTTCGAGGGCCAACCTTACAGTCTATATTTACGAGTGGTACCTTCGTCTGTAGTTAAGGCCAGCAACTTTCTGTGTAGGGCAGCCCAGGAAGAGGAGGGGAAAGGCAAAGATCACACAGAGGAGCATGCCAATGACACACATGCTGCCACACTGTTTCAGAGTCATTTGGAACTTCTTCATGATGGCTCCACCTGCCACTATTCCAACCATTGCCCCAGGGATGTTCACAGAACCTTGGGAACAGAAACAAGAGCAAGAGAGTTAAGATCCAAATATGCGTGATAATATTTCAACACCTTCCAGTCAACACAGAACATAGTAAATGGATTAAATGGTAACTGTTAGATCTCAAAATGTAATTGTAAAAAATAATTCCCTGTTTTTTCATGTTATCTTTCATCAGTAGATCTCAAAGCACTTTACAAAGGAAGTAAGCATCATGTCTCCATTTTACAGAGGGAGAATCTAAGTGAAGTCACTTGCCCAAGGTTACCCCACAGACCAATGGCAGAGCCAAGAATAGAACCCATGTCTCCTGTGGCCCAACCCAGGGCTCTCCCCATGAGGCCCACTATCTCCTGTAGGAGGGAATGGGAAATCATCATCCAGTGGGGGGAATTTCTACCAGCAGGCTCTGTTCTTGGTTCTGTGCTATTTGATATGTTTATCAATGATCTGGAAGAGACCATACAATCATAGCTGGGAAAGTTTGCAGATGACACCCAAATTGGCGGAGTGATAAATAATGAAAAGGACATGTCAGTTTTACAAAGCCATTTGGATCACATGATAATTTGGGCTCACCTGAACAACATCCATTTTAGTACAACTAAATTAAGATCATACATCAAAGTGGGAGACTGTACTTTGGAAAGCAGTGGCTGAGAAAAGGACTTAGCAGTCATGGTGGATAACCAATTGAATATAAGCTCTCAGAGTGAAGCAGTGGCTGAGAGAGCAAACATGATCCTTGGATGTATCAGCAGGGGATAATTGCATAAAAGTAGGGATCTGGTCTGACCTCTGTATATAGCATGATTGAGATCCTTACCAGATTACCATTTCAGTTCTGGTGTTTACTCTTTAAAATATCTAACTCTGTACTCCAGACCCATCTCCTTCTGTCCAAACTAAAATTTCCCTTGTCTCTCTGACATCTCCTCGTGGGTGACTAGCCATCAGCTCAAGGTCAGCATGACTGGGAACGGTTTTCCAACCAGTTATGTATCCACCTTATAGTAGCTCCATCTAGGTTGCATTTCCCTAGTTTTGTTTTTGAGAAGGTCATGCAAGACAGTATCAAAAGCTTTACTAAAGTCAAGATATACCATGTCTACCGCTTCCCCCCTACCCACAAGGCTTGTTACCCTGTCAAAGAAAGATATCAGGATGGTGTGACATGATTTGTTCTTGGCAAATCCATGCTGACTGTTACTTATCACCGTATTATCTTATAGATATTTGCAAATTGATTACTTAATTACTTGCTCCATTATCTTTCCAGGTACAGAAATTAAGCTGACTGGTCTGTAATTCCCCTGGTTGTTCTTATTTCCCTTTTTATAGATTGGCACTATATTTGCCCTTTTCCAGTCCTCTGGAATCTCTCCTGTCTTCCATGACTTTTCAAAGATAATTGCTAATGACTGAGATATCTTCTCTGTCAGCTCCTTGAGAATTCTAGGATGCATTTCATCAGGCCCTGGTGACATGAAGACATCTCAGAGCTCTTAAAATATTTTAGTTACTTCTCAGTCACACTTCCTTCCTGGGGAACTAGGCCCTTGATATTTAACACTCTTCCTTGACATCTGTGCTCAAACACCATCCACAGTTGAGTTCCTTTTATCACATCTTAAGTCAAAGATAATCAGGCCTTTGCTGGGTGGACCATAGGGTGTGGAATACACTTCTGATTTCTTTCACTACCCTCCAGGAACTAAAAACACTGGAGAGCGATTAAGCAAATTCACTCAGGTTGTAATACCTCCCAAGAGGTACCATCCCCTGGAGAGGCTCGCATATACTGGTTCAAACTGGATTTTCTAGAGAACCAATTGACAAAGAAAGGACTTTTGGATAAAGAGCCTGAGTCTAAAATGAGTCAGGGCCTTCCTTCTGATCCAGCAAATGGACAGCACCTTCTGTCTAAAGGAAGGGCCCCAATCCTTAGGGAAGGGTTGGAAGGACTGACACCAACCAGAGCCTTTGTGGAGATAATGGTGGTGATCTCTGATAAGCTTATTAGAATGAGTGTAGGTTCTTTATTGTTTGTAATATGTTTTCTCTGTAATGCTTTCACCTTAAGAATAAATGTGCTTGCTTAGAAAGGGCTGTGTAGTAACTTAAAACCATGTGAAATTATGCTGTTTATAGCTTCTGAGGAGAAAAGCAAAGGAGGCCTGCTCAGGCGGTCTGACTTGCTGGGGAATTCACAGTGTAAGCAAAGAACTGTACAGCCTGGAAATACGCTAGTTAGGAGGGAGTGAGATGTGTGTCTCTGCACAAAAGAGGCCATGGCTGGGGAGCTGAAAGCCTGAGAGCGGGTGCCCTTGCTGAACCACGGAGTGGGAATACAGTTGCAGTTGCCCTGAACTCTGATATCATCTTACTTTGATTTCTCCACACACGAAGAGCAAACAGATGGGACCACCTTTTTGTTCTGTGTTTGGACAGCACGTAACACAATGGGGTGCTGGTCCTTGACTGGCACTCCTAGGCACTATCATCATACAAATAAATAATATAATAATAACTTTTAGTCCTAATGATTTTTATTTTAATTTAAGAGGACACAGAATATCCATCCCTCCCCCCAGCCAATGTTTGCATCTGAGAATATATCTGAGAGAGGGAGATTGCATTGGCCTGAGTCCACATGAGAGAGTTAAAGGTGCAGTAAACAGAAAGAGAGTTATAGCATTTAAATAGATAGGTGCACCATATATCTATTTATCAAAGGGGACACTGAGGCACAAACACCTTATGTGGCTTGCCCAGAGTCACATAACTAGCTCAATGGAAAAGAAAGGAGCAGAATTCAAGAGTCCAATTCCTGTGAGATAACTACTAGAAAAACTCCCTCTGCAAAACTGTATGCTCTTCAGTCAGTTTCAGGGAATGCTGAATATACTTTTGTAGACCTGTTCCTGAGCTACTTTGTAAATGAGCCCCACCCATCTCCAGCCTTACCTCGCTTCTGAGCAGATCAGACCATATGTATCTGGTTGCTGTCATGTAAACTGGGTTTTGTTTGAGTTTTGCTGTCTCCTATGTAAAATTCCATTGAGTTTGGGGTAGCCTATCAGGAAACAAGGGCTTCAGTGTTCCCTAGCATGTTCAGTAAGAGCTGGAATGTCTCCAGCAGTAACAGGTAGTACTTACCTATGATCATATTGGCAAATGATGCAGTGAGGGAGAACTGCCTCTCCAGGAATTTGCCCATGAATGTTGCTAAACCGGCAACCATGGCGGACAGATTGACTTGGGCCAAAACCACCAGCAGGTAGACTGGATGCCGGAGATTTCTCAACAAAATCAGAGGAAAGACTGAAATGAAAAGGAGAATTTAGTAACAAAAACATATTTATATACAGAGCTGGCTGCAAAAGGGAAGTTCCATCTCATGGCAGGTTAGCATGCATCCCACTACCATTATAATACTTAGAATTATATAATACAGTGATAAGAGTAGTAATAATATAAGAGACAGGTTTCAGAGTAACAGCCGTGTTAGTCTGTATTCGCAAAAAGAAAAGGAGTACTTGTGGCACCTTAGAGACTAACTAATTTATTTGAGCATAAGCTTTCGTGAGCTACAGCTCACTTCATCGGAGACAACTAGCGAGGAGGTGTGTGAAACAGATACTGGAAATTAGCTAAGTGACACAGCATTGGTTCCAGGTCAGCCAGCACACATACACAAAACTATTGAGCCAACTACCGTGCTAATAAATCTTTAACAGCTATGGCGGAAATTGGAAAAGGGGGGCAGCAAGGAGCATCTCCATATCTATTGAATAGACTTGATTAACTGATGATAACACCCTTTCATATTTATCAGCTGCTGAAACACACACACATTAAGACCTTCAAATGGTATTTACTACAGTTCTAAACATGCACACACACATCAACTATAAAAGACCTGAGTTAATGCAACATCAAGTTTTTAAATGCGTGAGTCAGGACATTCAGAGTTAAGGTTCTTAAAGCACCCCTACTGTGTCTCCTTATATGCGTGGATTGCAATAGGGTCTTTCATTATGTGAACACACTGGATGTAATGCACTTTTGTAACCGTGTTCACCCCAGGATCTCCAAGTGCATTACAAAAGGTGGTTAAGTATCATTTTCCTCTCTGTGTGGCTGGAGAAACTGGCACAGCGAGGTTAAGGGCAAGACTGTGCCATTTCCATGCAACACTACATTGTGGTGCAGCCCCCTCCCTGAGCTTCCTGCTTTACAGGTGGGTGTGTATATTTGGAGGTGGAACCATCTTCTAGGGTGATGTAGCCTCCACCTTGCCATGATGTGCATGGCCTGCTCCATGGAGCGGGAAGGCACAAGCCTGATCTTCCCCCTTTTTGAGTGTATTGTGCCCTTAGGAAGGCAGATGTGGGGAGTAGTATGGAGTGCAGGGACTGTGAATACATCAGGCTCTTGTGCTGGGTACAGGGAAGGGAACCCATGCAGCTGCCAGTCACAATCTTGTCTGTGGTTTGCCCAGGGTCACCTGGTAAGACAGTGAGAGAGTCAGGAGAAGCACCTAGGAGTCTGGGCTCCTAGGGCCCTGTTCTCACCACTAGCTCATATGTATGGATTGTTATTTGTTACTTATATAGCACATTAGATTTTCCTGGTGCCTAATGAATCAAAGGAATGACCAAAGGCCAGTTCATGATCTCAGCTGAACCACTGCAAATGCAGAGCTCCAGTGGCTTCAGTGGATTTACTGTGAACTTGCTGTGAGTGAGATCAGAATGGGAACCGGAGTCTCTTTCCTTTAAAATCTAGGGGCCAAAGTCTGAGGTTCTTATTTCATTTGTATTGAGTTCTTACTTGGGTGAGCTCACTCTGCAGTGAATGGGAGTTCTCATAGAGAAGAAATGAGTAGAAAGAGAGAAAATGCCTCAGGATATGGTCCCTTGTATAGTATGTATCTCACACAGCCCAGTGTTGTTTTGTCATTTGCCTGTGCATTTCCTTTCCTTGGGCTTCCTGCAAGGCCTCTGTTATAAGGAACTCAGAAAGCAGCTGTGAAGTTGTAAAAGGTTTATTTCCTTGTTCACTGCTGCTGCAATTCCAGCATCCTTTTCTTTTGATCATAAGAAAATACATTTTTGATTACAGACAAGAAAAACTAAGAAGAACACCCTAGGGGCTGCACTCCTTCCTTGCTCTGCAATGCAGAGGAGAAACCAGTTTCACCTGCACAGCCCAGGCACCAGAACAAACAATCCCCTCGAACGAGGAATCAGAAAAAATGGATAACACCCACCATGGGGGACAGTGCAATTTCCAATTCTGTTCCCGTTCTGTTCAGTCCAGCAGTGTGAAAGTCGTCTTTCCTACTCAGTAGGAACCTCTTGTCCCAGTCATGCCTCTACCATCCTATAAATAGTAAAGTTCCTTGCAACGCTCTGTATATCTTTGTGTCAACTAAATAAAACACAGCTGAAGATCCCTTCCAGACCAACACTAAATTGTTTTCCCAGATGTGGAATTTAGTGTGTGAGAATAATGCCAAGGGTCGCAACAAATGTGTGCCATGAATTCAGGAAGTCTGAGCAACTCACAAATGATGGGAAAATGCCTAGCACCTTTTCCAAAATGAGGGCAATCTGTGGTCTAACATCCTGAGTCGGCGTGTGTCTGGGATCTAAAGCCATTTGGCTAGACACATTCTACCACCATAATATCACAGAATCCAAAATGTTATGCATAACAGACTTTTTACCTTACGCTATAATCTTAACTCTGACCCCTGGAGCTGGCACTAGCCACTAGAAATAAATTTTAAATGTGGGTCAGTGTGGGCGGCCCCTCAATAAGCAGAGACAATGACTATGCCACGTTCTGTGTTGTGACCCATCATTTGCCAGCATTTTTCTTCACCACTGGCAATTCTTTTAAATCAAGATTGGAATTTTTCTCCTAAAAGCTATGCTCTAGTTCAAATAGGAATTAATTCAGGAAAGTTTTGTGGCCTGTGTTATACAGGAAATCAGACTAGATGACCACAGTGGTCCCTTCTGGCCTTAAAAAAGCGATGACTCTGCAGGCACTAAAACTGCCCTTCGCGGTGTTAGGAGTAGCTGTGTTAAATGGTACTGGGACTAAATCGCAACAGATTGCCAGAGCTGACCCTGTCAGATGCGGTGAGGTGCATCTGCCTTCTAGGGATCAAGGATCCCTCATTTCTGCACTGAGTTATGTAAGTCATCCAAGCAGAGGACCACAGTGGTTTATCCTTGCCGTGAGGATTTGTACTAGTAACATCTCACAACTCTGGGATGCAGAGAAGGCACAGTGGTCAGTTGTAGGCCAGGTGTAGCTAACTCCTGGTCACTATGGGTATGTCTACACCGCAGTTAGACACGTGACAGCTGACTAGAGCTCTTGGGGGGTCAGGCTACAGGCCTGTTTAATTGCAGTGTAGATGTTCAGACTCTGGCTGCAGCCTGAGCTCTGGGACCCTCCCACCTCTCAGGGTCCTAGAATCTGGGCTTCAGCCCAAGCCCGAACGTCTACACTGCAGTTAAACAGCCCCTTAGCCCAAACTCCGTGAGTCCGAGTCAGCTGGCACAGGCCAGCCATGTTTTTTTTATTGCAGCGTAGACATATCCTAAGCCTGACGAAATGAAATGTTCGCCTTAATGAAGACAAGGTGTAATAGTTTCTCCTATAGCACTCATGTATGCTGTCCCTGCTTTGTTCAGTATTATATGGGAGGTTAGAGTGCTGCAATATTTGTCAGGGGCAGGTTGGGGTGTCACTCAAAGAGGTCAGAGTTAAGGTTGTGGGGTGGTAGTGTTGTGTACTTTCCCCCTATTTCCTGGTTTTCAGAGGTTTCAGTGTGAGTGAACTCAACATTCTGGAAGGGCACAAGTTAGGGGCTTGCGGGCTTATCTCTGCCTTATCGAGAAAGTGGTGAGGTGGGCATCATTAAGGAGCGCTTGTGGGTGGCTACAAAGGTACTTTCTGGGCACACCTCTTCACCCAGCTACCAGCTCCTACCTTCTCCTGGCCACTCTAAAACCCTGGCAGATTTGGAGGGGCCTTTGGAAGGATGATAGAGCTGCGAGGAGTGCGTGTACCAGCCGTAGGCAGAGAAAGAGATGAGAGTTGAGCTCCAGAGTCCCTACCTAACAACTGGGCCTAGTGCATGGGACAAGGATTCTGCACACCCATTGGCAGCAGGCAAGGTGGGTATGAAGTGACCCATTCATCTCAGTGGGGTGGTCCCAACTGAATGAGAACATCCCCTGGTGAGGAATGAAGCCTGAATTATATGTCTGAGAGGTGTGAAATGCTTCATTCATTGTAATGGATGGTCTCCCCTCCCCTCCTTTGGTCTCAGTGCCCAGGTGCCTTTGCTATGCACTGAGTGTGTCTGTTCTCAGCTCCCTTCCCCCTGTCTCAGCACTGTCTGCCTGGTGCATGCACTAAGTGCACAGTGGCAGGCACAGATATAGCTAGTGCTGCCCCACAGGAGTTTAATGAGCCTCTCCTGTCAGAGAACTGCTTCCTCCTGGCTGGGACTCTCAGGCTGGCCGCTCTGTCATTTTCAATGTGGCAGCTAATACCTCCCATATCTGCTCATATCTGTACCCCATACCACCCTTCATCTCCTGGGCACAATACTGCCCACCGAACTGTCCCAGGGACAGATGCTGAACATCCCTCAATAGAACCATAGACAGTAGAGATGGAAATGACCTATTGGAAGCTAAATCTGAGTCATACATGTAGTTCCAGTCACTGTAATGGGAGTACGAATGTGAAAGGATGTAGCCCAATGTCATCCAGACCATCTGCGCAGGAGCCAAGGCTGCTCCCTGTAGTATTCTGGCTTTTCTAATTTGGAGTAATTCTGGTGCTGGAGCTTTGCTAACTTCCCTTGGGTAACTGACCTCATTGTCTGAAAACATCCCCAGTGCCTTGCCTGAATTTTTCCCCATACACCATTTCATCCTCTTATTGTTAGTTATGATTCATGTAACTGTTTTAGACACCATTCTTCCCACCCTTGAAATTCACTCCTCAGATATTTGTAAACGGTTATCTTCTCCCATTGGGCCTGAGCTGGAAGAGTCACAGCACCTACAACTCCCAGTGACTTCCAGAGGAGTTGAGATAGCTCAGCACTGTGCAGGATTGGGTTCTGGAGAAGGAGTCCAGACTGGGGGAGTAAGAGCCCAATTCTGGTCTCACTGAAGTCAAAGAAAAAAATCCCATTGACTTCAGTGGTACAAGATCAGACATGTAGGGCCAAATTCTGCTCTCACGTACACCCATGTAACCTCACTGAAGTCAACAGGGCTGAACGGGTGTAGGTGATAGCACAATTTGTTCTTTAATGGTCATTTTCATTTTGTAGCTTTTAAATCAATGGAAAAGCTCATCTGGGTATTTCCTTCTGCTCCAGCTGAACTGAGCAATTTAAGGCCCAACTCAGCAAAGCATGGAAGAAGCACTTTAAGCACTTAATTGTTTTGCTGATTAGCAAATGGCCTTAAACATATACTCAAATTCTTTGCTGAATTGCAACATAAACTTGTGGGCAACATGGAATTGTCCCAAAGCTTGGCTCAGCTCCAAGTAGGGTTTTTTTAAGCTATCAGTTTTAAAAGAAAGCTCTTCCCATTCTGTTCAGGCCAGCAGTGTGAAAGCTAACCGACAGCAGAACACTTTCCACTGGGAATACACTGTGAAATATATCTTCCATTCCAAAAGAAACATTTCTAATTATAATTGGCATCTGCGAGCTCAGTCCGGGAAATGGCCACCTCTCAGCCCTGTCACTGTGGGAGCCCAGTGCAAAAGCCTGTAAGCCTATTTTGAAAGTGCTTTAATATTAATAATGAACCAAATCCAGAGCGAACTCACTGAAGCCAATGGGTGTTTGCCTGAGTAAAGGCTCAGTAAACACTGGGTCAGGACGGCCTTGAGATCTGGCCCATAAATAATACATAGCACTTACACCTAGAACATTGGATCTTCAAATGTTTATAGAGTGTAGATTTATTAATATTTATATTTACAGAGTGTAAACACTAAGGAGGGAAAGGAATTATTTAGTGTGGGAACCTGGGGATCTAACTACAAGCGATATGATTAAATTAAAAAGGGGAAATTTGGGATGACTATCAGGAAAATCTTCTTGTGTTAAATCCCCATTCAGGTACTGATGCTGCTACCCCTACCCACACTGAGCAGCACCGACACTTAGATTGGTGACCTTCCTGTGTAAATGCTAGTCAGGCACTGGGGCCTTTTTGTGCTGTGTGAAAACAACAACAATGCACTAGCTAATTCAATACAGGGAACAATCTTGTAGCGGCTCCAGGAAGATGGACTAAAAGGGATAATAGGTCTTTTCCATCTCTAATTCCTATGATTCTCCAAGTTCCAGGTTCCTAGCCCTGTATTCAGATTATTTGTCCACACCCCGCCCCCCCCATTCATATTGGTTTTAAAGAGAGAAGGCATAATGTGGTATTCAATATTGAATGAGCAAACACTTTATTTAAAGAGTCTCATTTTTTAATTATAGTTAAACCATGGGGAACTGATTTAATGTCTTCTCTTCCACAAGGATGTCACACTCCCGGTGTCATGCATGATACCCCACTTCTGCAAGATGGCCACCTGCAGCATTAATGCTCAGGAATGCGGGTTGTAATTAAAAACACTAAAGAGCTACACTTCAGAGTTTCGACAGGGCAGTAAGCACTCCTCACCCTATGAACTTTTAGACAGTTAAGATTAGCAAAATAGGGCAACTTTCTTCTAAGAAACTACTGATCCTTCTATATATGGCCGTCCAACATGTTGACAGATGAAAGGAAATGTGACAAAGTTGATCCATCAGTGGTGCTTAGCAATGGTATGGGAAAAGAGCCTGATGCGTGAGTGGCAACCTTCCTACAAAAAGAAAAGGAGGACTTGTGGCACCTTAGAGACTAACAAATTTATTTGATCATAAGCTTTTGTGAGCCATACTCATGAAAGCTTATAATCAAAAAATGTGTTAGTCTCTAAGGTGCCACAAGTCCTCCTTTTCTTTTTGCAAATACAGACTAACACGGCTGCTACTCTGAAACCTTCCTACAGTGGCTACAGGTCCACTTGCCAAATGGAAGCTGAAGCACACTCTGCTTCCTGGTTCACCTCTGGGCTCTCCGCAGTCTCTCTGCAGTGACTGCACCAGTCTTAAACTGGGTTCTCCAAACTGAGCAATTGTGGGCAGGATTTTCCCAGTTGTCAGTGGGAAAGCTGAATTTCTTGAGGCCTTGCTTGACTTTGTCGCTGTACGAGAGCTTCGGCCTTCCACTGCATTGTGGGCAGTTCTTAAATTGGCCATAGAGCGCAGCCTTCAGAAGATGATCTTGAGGCATACACTCCATGTGTCCCAGCCGGCAAAGTCTGCGAACATCCAGCGTAGTCTGCATAGTCTGTAGGTTGGTTCTCTCAAGGATCTCGCATTGGTGATCTGTTGGTCCCAAGTAACTCCAAAGATTTTTCTAAGACAGTGGAGGTGGAAACTGCTCAATCTCTGCTCCTGCTTGGGGTACATAACCCAGCTTTCACAACTGTAAAGGAGGGCACTAAGGACACAAGTCTGATAAATAGACACCTTTGCATTCAGGGTTAGCAACTTGTTGTTCCAAACACATCAGGTAAGTTTGCCAAAGGTAACAGAAGCTTTGCCGATTCTAGCCTCAAGTTCCCCATCAAGGTTAAGTGAGCTGGTAAGAAATGAGCCGAGAGAGCAGAAATGATCCACAGTGTCCAGAGCTTCATTATTGACATAGATTTTAGTGAAATGTCGGTACCTTGTGCCATGACAACTGTTTCCTTGATACTGATTACCATGCCAAACTTCTATATTACTGCATTAAAATGTCAAAACAGCAATGTGGAGTAAAAATTGGATTTTCCCCCCTTTATTTCTCCATCAAATAAATTTCACTCTGCCTCTGTTTCAGCAACAGGAAGTATAAAAATTTATTGATTATTCAGACTGGAGACTCTGCAGCTATTGTGTTTTTATAAGCTGCTGTGCACACAAGACTATTAAAGCAAATAAAACAATAAAGTTTAGCATCAGAAAGAATGAACAAAATAAATAAGGCAAATCATAGAAACTGGGGGCAAAATTCTAATCTCAGTTAAACTGGGGATGAGCCATGACTTCGCTGGAGTTACTCCAGGTTTAATCCAAATTCTGGTTCCATTGAAGTTAATTGGTCACTCATATAATGTGACTGACCAATGTAAAGTGGTACTGGATATCAACATTTTATCTCTCTTTCTACTGTACACACACACCCCTTAACACCCAGGTCTGCCTACTTATAGTCTGCCTGCATAGTATCCTATTGGACACCGAGCCCAGAGCTGCTAGTTATTCTGTACTGGAACAAAAGAACAATACTGTCTGAAGAGCAGCAGGCAAACAATGCAGATATCCACTGAACCCAGACAAAAGGGCATAAGGCTCTTATTTAGCCATGATCTAGGAATATCAGATAGTTTACATACTGGGGCAGAAGTTTTGCAACTGAATGCTGCTGCAATTGTTGCTTTTAGAAATCAGTGTTAAATGGTAACAATGAGCTATTTGTGTCTCTAGAGTACTATACCAATAATGCAATCCAGTACTGATTGTCAGCATCAGAGCTCTGTAATGCCACTTCCAGTGCAGTCTTTAGTAAGTGTTATTACTTCTTAGTTATGTAGCACTAGCCACTTTACAGTCAGGTCTCTACCTGGAAGATCTTAGAATATAGAATCGTAGGACTGGAAGGGACCTTGAGAGGTCATCTAGTCCAGTCCCCTGCGCTCATGGCAGGACTAAGTATATAATATAAGATATACTAAGTATATCTTAAGAGTCTCAGCTCATGCCATAGAGAATGTGGAGGGTTAACAGAGAACTGGAAACAAACAGAAACTGGAAGATGTGAAATTTCAGTAGAAATACCCAGGGGATGAAAAACATTACAGAAAAGGCAAGTATCTTTGAAAAAGAACTGAAAATAGTCTACTGTCTAGTTGTGCACGTAGGCAGTCTTATTACAATTTCCCTCATCCTCCTTTCCCTTTCCTCCTGTTGTTCATTACATTCATGGATTTTAGCTGTTCGTATATTAGGGCCTAATTCTGCAAAGTCTCACCTCATTGTTACCTGGCACTTCCCCTGGCTGTTTGTGGTCCCCACCTTTTAGCTCACATCTTATACTTAGATTGTAAACTCTTTGGTGCAGAGACCATCTTGTTGTTATGTATATATACAGTGCCCAGCATGGTGGGCCCCAGATCTCTGATTGGAGCCCGTTGGTGCTACCACAATGCAAACACTAACACAGTGTGTGTAACTTTTGATTGTAAGATCTTTGGGGCAGGGACAATGTCCCTCAGTATATTTGTTCAGTGCCCCCTTGCACAATGGGGCCCCAATCCTGAGTGAGGATTTTGGATACTATTAAAAATAAATAACAATGCTGATAAATTAATGCTGAATAGTTCCACAATCTTCACTTATTCATGTGCATAAGAATTTGCAGGATTGGGTCTTTAGATTGTAAGTTCTTTTGAGGCAGGGAATGTGGCTTCCTATGTATTTGTACGGGATCCAGCACCCTGGGGCCCTGAGCTTGATTGATGCCAGTGGTCACGGCTGCAGCAATGATAGTAAATAACCCTGACTCCCATGTCCTGTGTCTGCTGCTCTCACAACTCCAGGTGAAGAAAAGGTAAATCTGTTCCCACCTTTAGCAAACAGAGGAAATTATTTTTACATTTAAAGTCTGTTTGCAGCCAAACAGAAAAGTGAGCCTGTGTGCTGTGAATTCATTCCCTGGCAATGGTTCCATAGCAAATTTTCTTAGTGTACCAGCTGCAACAAGATATTCCTAAATGATAATGGAACAAGGGCAACAGGTGATATAAAAAAAAACCCAGTTTGCTTGTTTAATTTAGAATAGAAGTAGCAAGTGAATGGTGTAACTAGCCAAAGAGACTCCAGCTCGCTCTCCCATGGCTGGTCAGCTCCGTATTGGGGGTAATAAAAATCAGGGTTTCCAGAAGACTATAGTGATCAGAGTTAGGAAGCCCAGAAGAAGCAGACATGATGCCAATATCAGAAAGTCACTTTTCATAAGAGAGAGCCACAGTTGGGATTATTTCCTTCAAACCCCCCCTTGGAATACACTCCAAGAATGAAACCCACTGACCTACCCCAGCACAGACAGACCTTAGCTGTACTTATAAGAGCTCCATAGTACATTAGACAAGTCTGACTCCTAGACAAGCTAGCTGTGATAGATGAAGATAATCTGGCACAGACATTTTACACAGCAGAATTTTTACCACTAGAAATTCTATTTCCAAGCAGAGCCCATTTTACTTATTGCACTGGGAGAGGCCGACTGTTCCCAGCCTATGTGCGCTCATGGTCCTTCAGACATAGTTCCCTTTAAGAAGGAAGGAAGGTAACCACTTTGGTGGCATGACTTTAGACAAGTGGAGAAAGTTGAGTACTTTTGAGCAACCGCAGCAATGTGGCGAGAGTCAACTCCTATGCCAGGAATGAGCTTCTGGGAGCTGCTCCTGCTCCTCTGGGCCCTGTGCCAGGACACAGCTCCTGCAGAGTCCTCCAGGCCCTGCACTGGGACGGGGTTCCAGCAGGCTCCTCCCATGCCCTGTGGGCCCTGTGCTGGGATGGGGTTCCAGCAGGCTCCTCCCATGCCCTGTGGGCCCTGTGCTGGGATGGGGTTCCAGCAGTCGCTGGGATGGGGTTCCAGCAGGCTCCTCCCTCTCCCTGTGGGCCCTGTGCCAGGCCAAAACTCCCACAGGCTCCTCCCGCTCCCGCTGGACCCTGCTTCAGGATGGGGTGGCTAGATTTGAGGTGTGGGCCCCCATTTCCTGGTTTGCATGAGGTCCTGCTGGCCACCAGTACAGTGAGAGGTTGAGAGCCCGCTGTTACAAAGTGCTGAACTAACAGCAGAAATGGGGCATTCAGGTTAATACGGGGAGGTGTGAGGTACTTTGTTTGATACACTAGTAAACTTTCTGCATTATCAGATCAATAAGAGCTCTACAGAGTAAATGTTAGCACACCGTATCCTGCCTATGCGCTAAAGCTGCATCTGCGAGTCAGGCTGTATACATGGAGCAAGTTGTAGTCCCATCTCAGATTTTTATCACTGGTGGTGCATATAAGCAGCAAGCTCCTCATTGCCAGGAGGGCGATATATGCTTGGGTGAGCAGAGGAGTTACTTCAGAGACTTTCCAAGGAGGGGAAAACACCAACTTACTTTTTATGAACTGGGTTAAGGATAGGCTTTGCATGATTTCTGATTTGGATTTAAGCTGGTTCAGTAGGTCTTTGCTTCTCTTAACTTCACTCTTGCTCCCTTTCACCACCTGAGAAAAGATGAAGAGACTGTCAGTTTTGGACACGCTGACAGCTGTTCTACTGAGCTCGCTTGCTCCTTCACAGCTGCATCACAGCTGTGTTATTTAAAGAAACGAAAACACAGTCATGCTGATTTATGGCCCAGCATTCCATCCACAGAGGGATAAAGAGAATGCCCTGTGTTGCACTCGAGAAGGCTCTCAAACAGTTTACAAGTTAAATAAGAATCTTTTTACCCACTATGGCGAGGCAGCCACTTACGGGATGGGATGTGGCAGCTGTTTAACAGCAATATATACAGTACTTATGGGCAAGAAGTGAAGAATACTATATCCAAAACTGCAAGAGGAATTTAGGAAGGCAAAATGTAATTCTCTCTGTTTGAACTTGACCAGAATACCAAGAAAAAGCCCCTACCCAAGTGAAAAATATCAGGAGGTACTAAATGACCACAAAGGCTCAGGACACCTTGGTTTTACACCTCACAACTCCTCAACAACCATAACACTGTGCTTGGGGGGGCCCTGGTTCATTCCTGGCTTAGCAGGAAGAGTGCCAAATACCAAATCACTAACACCCTTCCTGCTTAGGTTAGGATTGCTCAGAAGATCACAGGCTCAGATGCCATAGCTGCAGGCCACCATGTGCTCAGAGGGGTTAATCAGAGGTTTTCAGCAAAGGGATAATAACCGGATTTTCCTTCCCCACTTTCATTTGTCAAACTGTAATGAATAGCACCTCATAAATAACAAATTGGGCCATTATCTATGTACAGTAAAGTATGTGCCAGGCTTCTATTAATATAGAAATCCAGGAAAATTAGTTTTAGAGGTGACCAACAGGAAATGGGGCTTATTCACCAGGGGCTGTATTGCACCTATGGATGCCGGTGAGGCTGGGAGTGGGGCTGAAGTCAAGGGGAGCTGCGTACCTAAACCCAGGGCACAATTCAAGCCCCAAGCAAACTAACAGTATCTCTCATCATCCCTTTGACAAATTCCTCCCAAGGCTGGAAGTACAATGGATGTCTAATATTTCTCTGTGTGTACAGTAATGTACTGTCATGTTAATGTATTCACTGCAGTAAAAGACAAGGGCCAGAGAAGGGCAATGACAATGATTAAAAGCATTACAGGGAGGCAGTCCATGAAAGGAGAGATTTTCATAGCCAAGGCCAAACTTTTCAAAACCGAATGAGGAAGGCTCTGAGTTACTACAGAGAATTCTTTCCCAGGTATCTACCTGATTTCCCGGTTTAGCCCACATGCTCATGGTCTAACTGATCACCATATTTGGGGTTGGGAAGGACTTTTCCCCCATGTCAGACTGGCAGAGACTCCTGGGATTTTTTTATTTTTTTTGCCACCCTCTGCAGCATGGGGCACAGGTCACTTGCAGGTTTAAAAAAGTGTAAATGGTTAATTCTCTGTAAGTTGAAGTCTTTAAATCATGATTTGAGGATGTTAGTAACTCAACCGAGGTTAGGGGTCTGTTACAGGAGTGGGTGGGTGAGGTTCTGAGGCCAGTAGTGTGCAGGAGGTCAAACTAGATGATCACAATGGTCCCTTCTGATCTTAAAGTCTATCCGTCTAAAACTTGGGTGCCTAAAGTTAGGTTCCTAAAGCCATACTTAGGGCCTGATCCTGCAGCTGGATCTGTGCAGGCTAACCCTGTACCCCAGTAGCAGCAGCAGCAGATTCTCATGGCTATGAGATAGCCGTGGTGGTGTGTTGAATGGACTTCCTTCTTGAACATTCCATTGCAAATCTTCCTTCAACAAGAGTCAATATGAGGATTTAAGCTTCTTAAATCCCTCAGTACTGCATCTTCCAACCTTATGTGTTTTGACTTTTGCTCAACTTCCTTCAACCTCAGCCCTATAAACCTGTAGAAGCATACCTTCTTCTGCAGGTTGGACATGACCCCGCTATTGCACTCATCTTGTTCCCAACCACTGCAAGACTGCAACCTACTGGGCTCGTCTAAGTATCTCCCTATTTGTGACAAAATCAAACCAATAGATGTTAAGAATACACCACAACTTTTGAAGCTGAAAACTGTTTTGTTTCCTCTTCTCTGCTGTTTTTAGTGGCCATTTTTCTTCTCCATATTACAGGACTGTCATCATTACTAAGTTGAACACTTGTATCTTAGTTCTCACACAGACATCCTGCTGCCCAGAGGCCTTTGAAGACAGTGAAATGCTATTGACACAAGACCAATCTGTTGTGTGACTTCTTTGGTTATAGAACCTCCTGTTGTCAGCTGACTCCCAATATATAATAAAGCCATTCACTCATTCAGTGTCATTGTCATCTACATGCAGCATTGGCAGGTTGTTCATTTCAATTTCATAGGAGGCATGCATAGCTTCAGTTTTATCACCATTGATCTTAAGTCCAATAGATTCTGCAGTTTTTCACAGCTCTTCTAGCATTCGTTGTAGTTGGTCAGTAGTCTCTCCAAGTAAGACAATATCATCTGCATACTCGAGTTCTTCTAAAGATGTAACTTTAAATTTCACACTTCTTACTTTGGTCTCAATCAGCTTTGTCATCAGGTAGTCTATTAGAATGTTAAATAATGTATTCCTAGCACAATCCTGATTCTACCAAAAACCAGCCTGTAATAAACTGTTGATCCTCATACAACTAAAAAAGAAAAGGAGGACTTGTGGCACCTTAGAGACTAACCAATTTATTTGAGCATAAGCTTTCGTGAGCTACAGCTCACTTCATCGGATGCATACTGTGGAAACTGCAGAAGACATTATATACACAGAGACCATGAAACAATACCTCCTCCCACCCCACTCTCCTGCTGGTAATAGCTTATCTAAAGTGATCATCAAGTTGGGCCATTTCCAGCACAAATCCAGGTTTTCTCACCCTCCGCCCCCCCCCCCCCAAACTCACTCTCCTGCTGGTAATAGCCCATCCAAAGTGACCACTCTCTTCACAATGTGTATGATAATCAAGGTGGGCCATTTCCAGCACAAATACAGGTTCTCTCACCCCCCCCCTTCCCAAAAAACACACACACACACAAACTCACTCTCCTGCTGGTAATAGCTTATCCAAAGTGACCACTCTCCCTACAATGTGCATGATAATCAAGGTGGGCCATTTCCAGCACAAATCCAGGTTTTCTCACCCTCCGCCCCCCCCCCCCCAAACTCACTCTCCTGCTGGTAATAGCCCATCCAAAGTGACCACTCTCTTCACAATGTGTATGATAATCAAGGTGGGCCATTTCCAGCACAAATACAGGTTCTCTCACCCCCCCCCCCTTCCCAAAAAACACACACACACACAAACTCACTCTCCTGCTGGTAATAGCTTATCCAAAGTGACCACTCTCCCTACAATGTGCATGATAATCAAGGTGGGCCATTTCCAGCACAAATCCAGGTTTTCTCACCCCCCCCCACACAAACTCACTCTCCTGCTGGCAATAGCTCATCCAAACTGACCACTATTTCCCCTTGTTTTTTCCTACTCCCCCCCCCCCCACCTCAGACGTTCTGGTTAAACTTGGATTTATGCTGGAAATGGCCCACCTTGATTATCATGCACATTGTAGGGAGAAAAGAAAAGGAGGACTTGTGGCACCTTAGAGACTAACCAATTTATTTGAGCATGAGCTTTCGTGAGCTACAGCTCACTTAGTGGTCACTTTGGATGGGCTATTACCAGCAGGAGAGTGAGTTTGTGTGGGGGGGTCGGAGGGTGAGAAAACCTGGATTTGTGCTGGAAATGGCCCAACTTGATGATCACTTTAGATAAGCTATTACCAGCAGGAGAGTGGGGTGGGAGGAGCTATTGTTTCATGGTCTCTGTGTATATAATGTCTTCTGCAGTTTCCACAGTATGCATCCGATGAAGTGAGCTGTAGCTGTATGTGGGAATAATCATAATAATTAATAGTAGCTCCCACTGACCTCATCTGAAGCTGGGAGCGCTGCTAGAAATCAGGCTTTAAAGCATTAGGGCAAGTTTCTCTCCTTTAATCCATACTACAGAGCTTTGCTACATATTCCATCTAATCTACCAATTTAGTGCCCAGTCACTTGTATTACTTCTATTGGTGTTATCCCCACTGTGGCACTGACAGGGAGCCTCACTGTGACGTTTCTAATGCAGGCTTGTACGTTGTAACAGAGATTAAATTCCCCACGAGGAGTCAGGGCACCTCACACCGGAAGCGTGAGGCTGATGGAATGCTGCATGCAGAGCCAGGGGGCTGTGAAATGCCAGCAATACGAAGGGACGTCGCTGGGCACTGCTGATGGAATGCTGCGTGGCAAGAGAGGAAATGTCACAACCCTGAGCCAAGAGAGGCAAAGATACCTCCTCAAAGGGTGACGTTCTTTACGTGTGCTCGATTTTGGTGACAAAAAGTGTGTGTGTGTGGAAGGGGCATTTTCTGTGTGAATTTAGTGCTGAAGAAAGTTTCAGGATTGACATCTCTGGCAATTCTAGGTGGCAGAACTGGAACAGACCCAGAGTTGCCTGTCTCTCAATCCATTGCCCCCCATTCACTGGCTCATACCGCCCCTGACAGTGTTACTGAAACACTGGGCAGAATGGAAGGTGCCTATTGTTCCATGAAGCTATTATGCTGCACAGCACGCAAGTGGTTATATGTATTTTGGTTTGGGAGCATTAAAAAGGGGAGGAACAGGAAAAGGGAGTAATCTGAAATCTCTCACTCCTCTGGGCTAGCAGGCAATTCACTTATAAATGGTGATAGATGAGACTGGCCTCTGATGCAGCTGCTGATTTGTCCCTGAACCCAAAGGAAAGTCAAAGGTTTAAAGGGAGTAACATGGTGGGAACAAGAGGGACATTACTATACCAAAAGGAGTACTTGTGGCACCTTAGAGACTAACAAATTTATTAGAGCACGAGCTTTTGTGAGCTACAGCTCACTCGCTCACGAAAGCTTATGCTCTAATAAATTTGTTAGTCTCTAAGGTGCCACAAGTACTCCTGTTCTTTTTATGGATACAGACTAACACGGCTGCTACTCTGAAACCTGTCATTACTATACCAGTCTCAGTCTGGTTGAAGAAGGTTGAGGAGAGAGATCTTGGGGAAAGAACAGTACAAGTGAGAAGCTGACTCATCAGCAGAAGTGCCCTTGAAAGACATTTTCAAACACCATGAGGATAATATCTTACATTTAGACCACATCCCTTTAGTTAGAAGGGTCCCACCGTGCTATTCAGACTACATATTATGAACATAAGTATAATATGCCCACCACTGACGTGCAGTCACCTGTGAGATAGAGGAATGGTTGCTCATGGAAGTATCCCTGTGAACTTCAAAAGAGCTACTTAAATGAGTAAAGGTTGCAAGATTCTCCCCTTCAACAGGAAATGAAAAATCACTTCACCAGTTGAAATAAAATGCGTAGTGTTATGTAGCAAAATATACTAATCCACAGTAGAATTTGGGGAAGTATTTGTGAAAAGTACCATGGGTCACATGGTCAGGGAGAGATGTGTAGTCATTTTGCTTAATACACTACTGGAAGGCACTCAGATACTACAGGGATGAGCATGGTATAAGAACCTATGCAGAGTAGAATAGAATAGGGATTCCATACCATTGTTTTTTGCACCTCTGGAGAGGGAAGAATGCCACCTACTAAACTGTCAGCAGCACTCTGGGTTTTTCTTGGTAGCCTCATACCGAAGTCCTGGCCAGGCTGGACTCTGCTTAGCTTATCCGATCTGAGCTAGTAAGGGCTACAGACACTAGAGAAGAGTTCAAATCAGAACATCCGTCAGAAGCCCTTTGTACTTTTGAGAAGTTTGAATCTGGATACAAACTTCACAGCACACGGCCATCTCTAGAAGGCACACGGCCCACAAGGGAAGCAAAGAGAGGAGAGAGAGAGAGGTGGCATGTGTACAACAGCACATTTATAACATATTCCTCACAGCATATTGATATTCTACACCTTGTCTGACTTCAGCATCACCCCGCTGCCCAACCAGCTTCAGGAAATTCTCACTGAGACCATCATCCCCTCACATCCCAATCTAGAGTAAACTCACCTGCCATGGGAGCTAAGATAACTTAATTGTTTAAATCAGCTGAATGATTTGTGCAATGGACCTTGCCTGTCTCCATTCCAGTTCTTACCTCTTTAGGCATTTCTTTTGGGAAGAAGAAATAAGGGATGGCAGATAAGGCCACGAGAGTGGCTGCGACCAGGAAGCCGAGCCACCAGGCTCCAACCCATCGAGGATCTTTGTTAGTGAGCTGAATTTCCTCTGAAATACAAGCAAATAAACACAAATTAGAAACACAGATGATGGGAAGAAGTGAGGGCCACCACTGTCTTCACCCCTACCCCTCTGACTGCAGGAAATGGGCTATATTGGATGTGTCCATCTGTCCCTAACAAATTAATTTTGCTCAGTGCTCCAGATCAGTGGCTCCCATGCTGGGGGCTGTGGATCCCTGGAGGTCCGCAGAACATTTGCTGGTGGACCATGGAGAGCTGACTTATCACATAATGCTGAATCTCTTCCTTGCTTCCACCTGCTAAATCATAGAATCATAGAATATCAGGGTTGGAAGGGAGCTCAGGAGGTCATCTAGTCCAACCCCCTGCTCAAAGCAGGACCAATCCACAACTAAATCATCTCAGCCAGGGCTTTGTCAAGCCTGACCTTAAAAATATCTAAGGAAGGAGATTCCACCACCTACCTAGGTAACGCATTCCAGTGTTTCACCACCCTCCTAGTGAAAAAGTTTTTCGTAATATCCAACCTAAACCTCCCCCACTGCAACTTCAGACCATTACTCCTTGTTCTGTCATCAGCTACCACTGAGAACAGTCTAGATCCATCCTGTTTGGAACCCCCTTTCAGGTACTTGAAAGCAGCTATCAAATCCCCCCTCATTCTTCTCTTCCGCAGACTAAACAATCCCAGTTCCCTCAGCCTCTCCTCAGAAGTCATGTGTTCCAGTCCCCTAATCATTTTTGTTGCCCTCCGCTGGACTCTTTCCAATTTTTCCACATCCTTCTTGTAGTGTGGGGCCCAAAACTGGACACAGTACTCCAGATGAGGCCTCACCAATGTCAAATAGAGGGGAACGATCACGTCTCTCGATCTGCTGGCAATGCCCCTACGTATAAATCCCAAAATGCCATTGGCCTTCTTGGCAACAAGGGCATACTGTTGACTCATATCCAGCTTCTCGTCCACTGTAACCCCTAGGTCCTTTTCTGCAGAACTGCTGCCGAACCATTCGGTCCCTAGTCTGTAGCGGTGCATGGGATTCTTCCGTCCTAAGTGCAGACTCTGCATTTGTCCTTGTTGAACCTCATCAGATTTCTTTTGGCCCAATCCTCTAATTTGTCGAGGTCCCTCTGTATCCTATCACTACCCTCCAGTGTATCTACCTCTCCTCCCAGTTTAGTGTCATCTGCAAACTTGCTGAGGGTGCAGTCCACACCATCCTCCAGATCATTTATGAAGATATTGAACAAAACCAGCCGCAGGACCGACCCTTGGGGCACTCCACTCGATACCGGCTGCCCACTAGACATGGAGCCATTGATCACTACTCGTTGAGCCCGACAATCTAGCCAACTTTCTATCCACCTTATAGTCCATTCATCCAGCCCATACTTCTTTAACTTGCTGGCAATAATACTGTGGGAGACCGTGTCAAAAGCTTTGCTAAAGTCAAGGAACAACACGTCCACCGCTTTCCCCTCATCCACAGAGCCAGTTATCTCATCATAGAAGGCAATTAGATTAATCAGTCATGACTTGCCCTTGGTGAATCCATGCTGACTGTTCCTGATCACTTTCCTCTCGTCTAAGTGCTTCAGAATTGATTCCTTGAGGACCTGCTCCATGACTTTTCCAGGGACTGAGGTGAGGCTGACTGACCTGTAGTTCCCAGGATCCTCCTTCTTCCCTTTTTTAAAGATGGGCACTACATTAGCCTTTTTCCAGTCATCCGGGACCTCCCCCGATTGCCATGAGTTTTCAAAGATAATGGCCAATGGCTCTGCAATCACATCCGCCAATTCCTTTAGCACTCTCGGATGCAGCACATCTGGCCCCATGGACTTGTGCTCGTCTAGCTTTTCTAAATAGTCCTGAACCACTTCTTTCTCCACAGAGGGCTGGTCACCTCCTCCCCATGCTGTGCTGCCCAGTGCAGTAGTCTGGGAGCTGACCTTGTTCGTGAAGACAGAGGCAAAAAAAAGCATTGAGTACATTAGCTTTTTCCACATCCTCTGTCACGAGGTTGCCTCCCTCATTCAGTAAGGGGCCCACACTTTCCTTGACTTTCTTCTTGTTACTAACATACCTGAAGAAACCCTTCTTGTTACTTTTAACATCTCTTGCTAGCTGCAACTCCAGGTGTGATTTGGCCTTCCTGATTTCACTCCTGCATCCCCGAGCAATATTTTTATACTCTTCCCTGGTCATTTGTCCAATCTTCCAGTTCTTGTAAGCTTCTTTTTTGTGTTCAAGATCAGCAAGGATTTCACTGTTAAGCCAAGCCGGTCGCCTGCCATATTTACTATTCTTTCTACACATCGGGATGGTTTGTCCCTGTAACCTCAATAAGGATTTTTTAAAATACAGCCAGCTCTAAATAGCATTAAAGAAATAGCATTTAATAGCATTAAATAGCTCTAAATATTAAATAGCATTAAATAGATCTAAATAGCATTAAAGAAATGCTCTAAATAGCATTAAAGAAATCCACTAAATACTAAATGTTAATTTAAGCATCTAAATTTAGGCACCCAAGTTTGAATATTTTGGCTTTAATAACTTGCCTACTCTCAGCAGCCAAGCCAGGAGTAGGACCCGGGAAACCAGACTCCCACTCTGCTAGTCTCATGGTTAGACAACACTCCCTTTTAAGGCATCTCCAACATACAGCCCAAATTGACCAATTATACAAAATCCTTTGGTAACTTCCATCTCTTCCTCCCCCTTCTGCTTTTTCCTCCAGTTCGAATGACCATTGTCCCCCCTGGTTGCATGACCAGACAGAACATCTGGAATGTTTTTTCCCTTTCTCACAAAATAAGAGCAGCTTCCTGCTAAAGATGACACACACTGTGGGGAGGGTACTGGGTCTAAATAAAACATGACTTCAGAAGTCAGGATGCAATTTCTCAATATAATCAGTTTTAACCAAGGAGTATTTCTACAGATCATGGAATTCCTGCAGTTAGATATCAATTTTAAGCCTAGTTCTAGGAAACTAGTCCTAAAGGATAAGTGAACAGCATCTCTTACACAACTGTTAGGATGTAACGTGCCAGCTGGTTATTGCCATATGGGGTCTGATTAGAAATTTAGGATTTGCCATATCAGATAAGCCAGATGGACCATCTGGTCCACTTGTCTCTGGAAGTGGTTGGTAACATGATTCAGAGGAAGGTAATAACCTCCTACCTCCACAATGCACATAGCCAGTTGTGTAGTGCTGTATGTGGGGGTTAAAATTCCTTCTGGAATTGCACAGGGACAAGGTTTAGCCAAGAATCATGAGACTGGGTTAGCCTTATTTTTGCATGACTAGCTACCACTGCCACCACTTTCTGCGCTTCCTTCTTTCCCTCTCACTCAATAGCCAATTACTTTCCTCTCTGAAGACAGCAGAGGTAGAGGGAGCTCTCCAGTTACTCAGACATATTCCTCACTTAGCTTTAGTCTGAGGGGATGTCTTAGAAGATCTAAGCATCAGGTTTGCAGAGCCCCTGGGACCACAAACCCTGCCATGGTCAATCCATCCCTTCAACAGTGTGAGACAGGTAAGTTGAGTGCCAAGCCACTTACCACTTCAGGGCCTTTTGCTGCAGACTTTAAAACTGGGGCTTTGTTTGTTCTGCACAGATATTAACAATCCCATGGCAGTTTTCTTAAGAATAAGAGTTTGTCCCGTGTCCTTGATCCAGATTTCCCTTTGCCCCATGTGTGTAGCCTGCTGCATGTCAGTTGGCTGCTACCCTCCTGCCAGAGATAGTTGTTTCTGTGATATTAGGTATCTGTGGATTGTGCAGAGTTTGAGGGTCCATCAGAGCAAAAGCTGTTATATAAATTGGAGAGACGATCTGGGTGAGGTAATCTCTTTTATTGGACCAACTTCTGTTGGTGAGAGGGACAAGCTTTCAAGCTACACAGAGCTCTTCTTCAGGTCTGGGAAACGTACTCAGAGTGTCACAGCTAAATACAAGGTGGAACAGATTGTTTAGCATAAGCAGTTAACACATAAGAAACCCATGGATCACCACACTTCCCTTCACAGATCCAGTAGCCACCCCAAGCTCACCAAGAAATCTTTTATCGACAATCAGGTGCTACTGGGCCACTTCATCTTGAATGGTCCCTTGAAATATATGTTAAATACTTATGCTAAAAAACTGTTCCACCCTGTATTTAGCTATGACACTCTGAGTACATTTCCCAGACTTGAAGAAGAGCTTGCCTCTCTCACCAACAAAAGTTGGTCCAATAAAAGAGATTATCTCACCCACCTTGCCTCTCCAATATCCTGGGACCAACATGGCTACAGCAATGCTGCATAATTATAAATCAAAAGCATTTTAATATAGGGCCAGTCTTTCAGAGAGAATAGTTTCCCTCTGGTTTTTGAGTCAAGGAAAATGGAACCAAGAAAAAGGGACTGTGCTTGAAAAGAACTATTGATTCTGTTCCGTCAGAATTTACTTTTTGAAGTCTTTCTAAGGGACACTAGGAGGCAGGATCCAGCCAAAGCTGACAAGGGCAGAGGGAGGGTCACAGGGCTACATTATGTGCAGCCACTTACTGCTTCTAGAACAAAGCAAGCCTACAATATGCAAAACTCCAAAGTTCTGGAATTTGCAGCTCCATCCCCACATAACACCACCTGGATTATGGGCTAGGAAGAGCTGTGCTCTAGCAGTTTAAGCGTGGATTGAGTAAGCAGACAATGTTGCTCTGGTACAGTGGCCTTGGGCAAATCATGTCGTGCCTATGCTTATAATACCTTATACAGGAACTGTGAGACATATTTATGTTTGTGAATGGACGAAGTATATTTATTTCCAACTAGGGCTGCTGATTAATCACAGGTAACTCACGCAATTAACTCAAAAAATTAATCGTGATTAATCACACTGTTAAACAATAGAATACCAATTGAAATTTATTAAATATTTTGGATATTCCTACATTTTCATATATATTGTATTCTGTGTTGTAACTGAAATTAAAGAGTATATTATTTTTTATTACAAATACTTGCACTGTAAAAATGATAAACAAAAGAAATAGTATTTTTCAATTCACCTCATACAAGTACTGTAGTGCCATCTCTTTGTCGTGAAAGTGCAACTTACAAATGTAGATTTGTTTTTGTTACATAGCTGCACTCAAAACCAAAATTAATGTCAAACTTCAGAGCCTACAAATCCACTCAGTCCTACTTCTTGTTCAGCCAATCACTAGGACAAACAAGCTTGTTTACATTTACAGGAGATAATGCTGCCCTCTTCTTATTTACAATGTCACCAGAAAGGGAGAACAGGCATTTGTATGGCATTTTGGTAGCTGGCATAGCAAGGTATTTACTTGCCAGATATGTTAAACATTCATATGCCCCTTCATGCTTCGGCCACCATTCCAGAGGACATGTTTCCATGCTGATGACGCTCATTAAAAATAAAAAAGTGTTAATTACATTTGTGACTGAACTCCTTGGGGGAGAATTCTATGTCCCCAGCTCTGTTTTACCCGCATTCTGCCATGTATTTCATGTTATAGCAGTCTCAGACAATGACCCAGCACATGTTGTTCGTTTTAAGAACACTTTCTTTTCAGATTTCACAAAACGCAAAGAAGGTACCAATGTGAGATTTCTAAAGATAGCTACAGCGCTATATCCAAGATTTAAGAATCTGAAGTGCCTTCCAAAATCTGAGAGGGACGAGGTGTGGAGCATGCTTTCAGAAGTCTTAAAAGAGCAACACTCCGATGCAGAAACTACAGAACCCAAACCACCAAAAAAGAAAATCAACCTTCTGCTGGTGGCATCTGACTAGATAATGAAAATGAACATGCATCAGTCTGCACTGCTTTGGATTGTTATCGAGCAGAACCCGTCATCAGCATGGACACATATCCCAGTGGTGGTTGAAGCATGAAGGCACATATGAATCTTTAGCGCATCTGGCATGCTGGCTACAACAGTGCCATGAGAACGCTTGTTCTCAATTTCAGGTGATGTTGCAAACAAGAAGCGGGCAAGCATTATCTCCTGCAAATGTAAACAAACTTGTTTGTCTGAGTGATTGGCTGAGAAGTAAGACCGAGTGGATTTGCAGGTTCTAAAATTTTATAAAAATGATTAGGGGCATGGAACGGCTTCCATATGAGAAGAGATTAATAAGCCTGGGACTTTTCAGCTTGAAAAAGAGATGACTAAGGGGGGATATGATAGAGGTCGATAAAATCATGACTGGTGTTGAGAAAGTAAATAAGGAAGTTTAATTTACTCCTTCTCATAACACAAGAACTAGGGGTCACCAAATGAAATTAATAGAAAGCAGGATTAAGACAAACCAAAGGAAATATTTCTTCATACAAGGCACAGTCAACCTGTGGAACTCTTTGCCAGAGGATGTTGTGAAAGCCAAGACTATAACAGGGTTCAAAAAAGAACTAGATAAATTCATGGAGGATAGGTCCATCAATGGCTATTAGCCAGGATGGGCAGGGATGGTGTCCCTAGCCTCTGTTTGCCAGAAGCTGGGAATGGGAGACAGGGAATGGATCACTTGATGATTACCTGTTCTGTTCATTCTCTCTGGGGCACCTGGCATTGGCCGCTGTCAGAAGACAGGATACTGGGCTATATGGACCTTTGGTCTGGACCAGTATGGCCATTCTTATGTATATAATTCTACATTTATAAGTTCAACTTTCATGATAAAGAGATTGCACTACAGTACTTGTGTTAGGTGAACTGAAAAATATAATTTCTTTTTTTTTTACAGTGCAAATACTTATCAAAAATAAATATAAAGTGAACACTGTACACTTTGTATTCTGTGTTGTAATTGAAATCAATATATTTGAAAATGTAGAAAACATCCAAAATATTTTAATAAATGGTATTCTATTATTAACAGTGTGATTAATCGCGATTAATTTTTTTCTGGCAAACAGAGGCTAGAGACACCATCCCTGCCCATCCTGCCATCCTTTTTAGAATGACAACCAGCTGTTCAGCCCCTCCTCAGGGCTGCTGCCCCCCCTGGTGCCTGAGCCAGCTCTTCTTGAGACAGCAGCATCAGTTTTGTTCTTAGGCTTTTCCACAGTGCTCATCCCTGTTACGACTCTGTGCTGACTGGGTAGATCTTCATTGCCCCTCCCTACCTTCTGTGGTAGTCTCTAGTTTTGCCTTTGCTGACAGGCTGACGTTACGAGAGCGTTAGAGATCTTTCCCATGCCCAGCGAATCCCACAAATGGTCTCCTAACATTGTGCAGTACAAATGAAACTGGAAAGGCTTCAAGGACTTTAAGGGCAATTACTGTCCTTTTCTCTCCCTGATCTTTGTCTCTTCTCCTTGTTTTTGGTCTCCTTTCCCCCTGCCTCTCTCCCCTCCTCAGTTACCCTCTCTTTTTGCACATTCCATGTCTCTTTTCTTTCTCTCTTCCACTCCTTTTTTGTGTGTTTCTTTCCTCCCCTTTCGTTTTCGCTCTCCTCCTCCTACACACCCACCCTGAGAGCTGGTGGTGGGCGGAACATGCATACCTGTTCAGCTCCCATGCACCACTGGCTAGTCAGAAGCAATCGAGAGAAGCATATTGAATAAGGCGTAATCCTTGTGGGCACCCAGCTAATACAGTGGTGAGCACGGTAAAGACAGGTAAATCGGCTTCATTCTACTCGTGCTGGCAATGTTGGAAATGAGCTGCAGCACAGGTCTGAGTGATCCCCATGATTGAGGAAGGAGAAAGCATGAGGAAAACATGAAGTTTCTGCAGCAGCCATGCTTGATCTAACCCTCTAACGTTTGTGTGTGACCCTGAGTTAGAAGGGAAGCACCCACTTGCCATATCTGATTATTCGAAGAGTTCCATCACAGCACTTTCTGTACTTGGTTTACCACCCCCGGAACCATGCAAGCCGCTAGCAGAATGATTACAGGAAGCTCAGTTAATGCACTCAGGCATATACAAATGTGTCAGCAGAGTTAAAGGAAGCCAGGCTTTGCTTCACTTGATGGCAGATGAACAGCAGCGTCGCTGCACACTTCAGATCTTTTTAACTTCTTTGGCATCATGATGCTAGCTCTCAGATCTAAAATAACATTGCCTATGATAACAGGAAAGTTTCCCCCCACACACACGCTCCCACGCACTGCATTAAGAATGGATAATGGCCCTCAGAACCTACATGAACTCACCTGGGGGAACTTTGTCAATGTCCACATAAAAGCGCAAAATGGCAGATCCTAACATGAATGCCACGCCAGGTCCGATGATAGTTAGAGCAAACAGGATTCCTGCAAAAAGAAAGCATTTTCCACTCAGCAGGAAGGTTCTGCTTTTGAGAGGAGTGCATGCAGGGGACATGAGATGCAAAACCACAGGATAATAGGAACTACAAAATGAGGTCAGACCCAAAGTCCATCCAGCCCAGTATCCTGTATCTGACTGGGGCCAGCACCAGAGGAAGGTGTAAGGAACTTGCAGGAGCAGGTGTGGGTTAATCTACCCCCACATTAGGTCTCATCCTGATATCTAATAAAACCTGAAGCATGAGTTCTAATATTCCTTCCAAAAATGTTGTTACCATTAATTATACCTCTATATTCTTTCACAGTAACAGCCGTGTTAGTCTGTATTCGCAAAAAGAAAAGGAGGACTTGTGGCACCTTAGAGACTAACCAATTTATTTGAGCATGAGCTTTCGTGAGCTACAGCTCACTTCATCGGATGCATACTGTGGAAATTGCAGAAGACATTATATACACAGACACCATGAAACAATACCTCCTCCCACCCCACTCTCCTGCTGGTAATAGCTTATCTAAAGTGATCATCAAGTTGGGCCATTTCCAGCACAAATCCAGGTTTTCTCACCCTCCGCCCCCCCACAGACAAACTCACTCTCTTGCTGGTAATAGCCCATCAAGAGTGACCACTGTCTTCACAATGTGTATGATAATCAAGGTGGGCCATTTCCTGCAGAAATCCAGGTTCTCTCACCCCCTCACCCCCCTCCAAAAACCACACACACAAACTCACTCTCCTGCTGGTAATAGCCTATCCAAAGTGACCACTCTCCTTACAACCTGCATGAAAATCAAAGTGGGCCATTTCCAGCACAAATCCAGGTTTTCTCACTCCCCCACCCCCATACACACACAAACTCACTCTCCTGCTGGTAATAGCTCATCCGAAGTGACCACTCCCCCTACAATGTGCATGATAATCAAGGTGGGCCATTTCCAGCACAAATCTAGGTTTTCTCACCCCCCCCCACACACAAACTCACTCTCCTGCTGGCAATAGCTCATCCAAACTGACCACTCTCCCCACACTGTGCATGACAATCAAGGTGGGCCACTTCCAGCATAAATCCAAGTTTAACCAGAACGTCTGGGGGGGGGGCGGGGAAACAAGGGGAAATAGGCTACCTTGCATAATGACTTAGCCACTCCCAGTCTCTATTTAAGCCTAAATTAATAGTATCCAATTTGCAAATGAATTCCAATTCAGCAGTTTCTCGCTGGACTCTGGATTTGAAGTTTTTTTGTTGTAAGATAGCGACCTTCATGTCTCTGATTGCATGACCAGAGAGATTGAAGTGTTCTCCGACTGGTTTATGAATGTTATAATTCTTGACATCTGATTTGTGTCCATTTATTCTTTTATGTAGAGACTGTCCAGTTTGACCAATGTACATGGCAGAGGGGCATTGCTGGCACATGATGGCATATATCACATTGGTGGATGTGCAGGTGAACGAGCCTCTGATAGTGTGACTGATGTTATTAGGCCCTGTGATGGTGTCCCCTGAATAGATATGTGGGCACAGTTGGCAACGGGCTTTGTTGCAAGGATAGGTTCCTGGGTTAGTGGTTCTGTTGTGTGGTATGTGGTTGTTGGTGAGTATTCGCTTCAGGTTGGGGGGTTGTCTGTAGGCAAGGACTGGCCTGTCTCCCAAGATCTGTGAGAGTGATGGGTCATCCTTCAGGATAGGTTGTAGATCCTTGATAATGCGTTGGAGAGGTTTTAGTTGGAGGCTGAAGGTGATGGCTACTGGCGTTCTGTTATTTTCTTTGTTGGGCCTGTCCTGTGGTAGGTGACTTCTGGGTACTCTTCTGGCTCTGTCAATCTGTTTCTTCACTTCAGCAGGTGGGTATTGTAGTTGTAAGAATGCTTGATAGAGATCTTGTAGGTGTTTGTCTCTGTCTGAGGGATTGGAGCAAATGCGGTTGTATTGCAGAGCTTGGCTGTAGACGATGGATCGTGTGGTGTGGTCAGGGTGAAAGCTGGAGGCATGTAGGTAGGAATAGCGGTCAGTAGGTTTCCGGTATAGGGTGGTGTTTATGTGACCATTGTTTATTAGCACTGTAGTGTCCAGGAAGTGGATCTCTTGTGTGGACTGGACCAGGCTGAGGTTGATGGTGGGATGGAAATTGTTGAAATCATGGTGGAATTCCTCAAGGGCTTCTTTTCCATGGGTCCAGATGATGAAGATGTCATCAATATAGCGCAAGTAGAGTAGGGGCGTTAGGGGACGAGAGCTGAGGAAGCGTTGTTCTAAATCAGCCATAAAAATGTTGGCATACTGTGGGGCCATGCGGGTACCCATAGCAGTGCCGCTGATCTGAAGGTATACATTGTCCCCAAATGTAAAATAGTTATGGGTAAGGACAAAGTCACAAAGTTCAGCCACCAGGTTAGCCGTGACATTTTCGGGGATAGTGTTCTTGATGGCTTGTAGTCCATCTTTGTGTGGAATGTTGGTGTAGAGGGCTTCTACATCCATTGTGGCCAGGATGGTGTTATCAGGAAGATCACCGATGGATTGTAGTTTCCTCAGGAAGTCAGTGGTATCTCGAAGGTAGCTGGGAGTGCTGGTAGCGTAGGGCCTGAGGAGGGAGTCTACATAGCCAGACAATCCTGCTGTCAGGGTGCCAATGCCTGAGATGATGGGGCGCCCAGGATTTCCAGGTTTATGGATCTTGGGTAGTAGATAGAATATCCCAGGTCGGGGTTCCAGGGGTGTGTCTGTGCGGATTTGATCTTGTGCTTTTTCAGGAAGTTTCTTGAGCAAATGCTGTAGTTGCTTTTGGTAACTCTCAGTGGGATCATAGGGTAATGGCTTGTAGAAAGTGGTGTTGGAGAGCTGCCGAGCAGCCTCTTGTTCATATTCCGACCTATTCATGATGACAACAGCACCTCCTTTGTCAGCCTTTTTGATTATGATGTCAGAGTTTTTTCTGAGGCTGTGGATGGCATTGTGTTCCGCACGGCTGAGGTTATGGGGCAAGTGATGCTGCTTTTCCACAATTTCAGCCCGTGCACGTCGGCGGAGGGGGGTGAGGGGGTGAGAGAACCTGGATTTCTGCAGGAAATGGCCCACCTTGATTATCATACACATTGTGAAGACAGTGGTCACTTTTGATGGGCTATTACCAGCAAGAGAGTGAGTTTGTCTGTGGGGGGGCGGAGGGTGAGAAAACCTGGATTTGTGCTGGAAATGGCCCAACTTGATGATCACTTTAGATAAGCTATTACCAGCAGGAGAGTGGGGTGGGAGGAGGTATTGTTTCATGGTGTCTGTGTATATAATGTCTTCTGCAATTTCCACAGTATGCATCCGATGAAGTGAGCTGTAGCTCATGAAAGCTCATGCTCAAATAAATTGGTTAGTCTCTAAGGTGCCACAAGTCCTCCTGCTCTATATTCTTGTTATTCATATAAATGTTCAATCTGTCTTTCAATCTTGCTTAAATTCTTGGCCTCGTGGACTTCATGTGGCAATGAGTTCCACAGTCTAATTACATGTTGTATGCAAAAGTATTTCCTTTTATCAGTTTTGAATTTCCCACCTTTTGATTTAATTTAATATCCCCTTGTTGTTGTTTTAAGCAAAAAAGAGAAGCAAAATCCTTTATCTACCTCTTCTATACCGTAATTATTGTATATTCTTTTACCAATTCTCCTTTCTAGGTAACGATCCCAATCTTTTCAATCTCTCTCCATAGGAGAGTTTTTCTATGCCCTCAGTCATTCTTGTCACTCTTCTCTGAACCCCTTGTGACTTCCGCAGTACATCAGGGGCCAAACTCTGACTTCAGTTACTCCTCGTGTAAAACCTCCATTACATTCAGAAAGGTACTCAAGATATATGCTGGCACTGTTCAGATTAAAAACTGTGCCATGCTCTTTGAAATGTTTTTTTGCTACCTCAATTTATCTATGTCAGCTTTTACATGGAAGCCCTCTTACGACAACCACTGATGAAAAGCATGAACATACATAAGACTCAATTCTTCGTTACCCTGAATCCTTGTGAAATATGTTTCAGGAGTTTATTTATACTCTGGAGCAGCCAAAATTAAAAACACTTGAAGTTTCTTGTAGTCTAAGGGTCTGTTCCTGAGAGCTGAGCAGTCACACCCTGTCATGGAACTGGTCCCTCCAGCCCAGCATAAGTGCTGCTTTTCTTTCTTACCGTGGTGGGACTCAGTTCTAGTCTTACCTAAATAGAGAGGTGAGTTTCTCTCACTGGCAAAATCGTCAATGTAAGAGATCCCAAAGGGCTGGATGGGGACCCCTCCAATCCCTAGCAAAGCCTGGCCAATAAACAGGATCAGCAGGACCTCGCGGTTTTCTTTCACTGCATGTGGGGTGCAGTCCGTGTCACTGAGGTTTCTGATGGATATAGCAGGTTGGCAGAGATCAGTAGAATTGCTGAACACACCTGCGGAGGCAAATGCAACAACCCTAAGAGCTCAAAGCCGAAGTTGGTGGGCACCTAACCTTAGACGTGAAACATCCTCTGTAAAATAGCATCAGATACAGAGCTGCTGTTTGTCTCTCTGAGGGTTAGGTTGCGGCCCTTAGCTACAGTCCCGACTGTGCAGTCACACAGCCCCGTGGGGATCTCAGTCACTGACTGTGCCTCCAGAGGACTAATTCCTCCCCATGCTCTCCAGAACACAAGCAGTGATTGCAGTCTGGCACACAACTTGCTTTTTTGGTGCCCCAGCCCAGCTCCTCCGCACAGTGCTTTCATCCTGCCACCTGGCATACAACACAGAGCATGCAGTCCCTACACTTCTCCAAAGCAGGAGCTGAGATAGTCCTTGACCTCTGGCTTTTCCTCAACCCCGTGCCAGCTGCTGGGGCCAGGGGAAATCCGGCTCTGAGTGATTTCTATAGCCATGTATGGTTTACAAATTAAACAAATGATGGGCTAAATTCTACTTTCAGTTACCCCCTTCTGCCTCAGTGGACTAATGAAATTGCACAAGTGTTACACAGGGCAGAATTTGGTACAATATTTGTTTCTTTTTAAAAATCTCTTAATCTAGTCAATAATAACCTACCTAACAACAATGGCAAATACATCTAGATATACATCAAATAAACAGGAGGCCTGAATTTAACATCCACATTGGAGACACTGTGCAAGACAATCAGAAACAAATAAAATGTATTTGTTGAGCTGTGAAAGATAATTATGATAAAAGAACAAATGCACTAACCAAAAGTTACTCCATAGCTAAGTACAGTAACTGTCACATTTAAAAATGTAGATGGATACAAAAAGGATAAAAATCAAGTCCAATTAAAGAAGCAGTCTGATCTCATCTACTCTGACTTTGGTGGAGTTACTCTGGATTGATACCAGTGTAATGGAGATGGAGACATGAGATAAAAAAAATTGGGTATCATAAATAATTGTGAAATAATAGATAACGGATTTATCTTGAAAGTAATTATCTAAATAATTAAGGAATATTGAAAAGTGTAGCATAACAGCTGCTTTTGAAAGTTCTGGAATTTTTGTTTAGTCCCCCAAACAACACAGAATTCTGGATTTTTCCTCTGTGTTTGACAGATCAGTCATCTGACCCAGGAAACATCTGCACTAGCCAAGGGCCTGTCATGAAGTGTAGGTTGGACTTGTTTCTATACTTTCGTTAGCCCTTGTTCCCTGGATAAAGCTGTGAATTAGGCACTTCGTAAATCTTCCTTTGGTGGCTGTAACTGAGGAAATATTAATGGGAAAGTACAATGCAGACCGAGTCTGTGACCCCAGCTGTGTTCTGGCTGGTCTGTACCTGTGCAGTGATCCAGGGAAACAGGGAAAAGGCCTCTTAGAGAAGTTTCTAAAGGATTTTGTGGAGTCTGATAGTAGGATTTCTATTATTACTGTGATTGGGGATTATAACCTTGAGGTCAAGGAGCGGGATGACTAACCTCCACCAGCATATTCTCCTTCCATTCTCATCTCCTCACTTCTTCCATGAAGCCCCCGATGCCTATAAATCCCCTCCCTGACCTGGTCCTCCATATCCTACCATCTCCTCCTTCACATCCCTTCCTAAAAGTGACTTCTTCAATGAGGCCCGCGAACACTAGTCCTTGCCCACAAGGAAGCATCAATGAAATCACAAATAAAGCAAGAAAGATTTAAAATCCAGGCACTTGTGCCTATGGTCACTGCTCTACCACTGCTGTTGACTGCATCCAATCCTCTTCCTTCACCTCCAGTTTAAAGCCCCATCCTACAAACCCTTGCTCACATAAGTAGTCTCCTTGATTTGGACTGAACTCAGTGGGACTACTTATGTAAGGACAACTTGTGTGAGTAATGATTTGCAGGAATAGACCCTTGATTGTAATCTCTTTGGGGTAGGGACCCAGGGTACATTTGGTGCCCTAAATAATGATAATGAAAGGGGAAGCAGGAAGTGGAAGCAGCAGTATATCTAAGAATGTAAATGCTTTAGATCTCATTTTCCTTTGCTTTGACTCCAGCCTAGGAGCTATTTTCTTGTTATTCCTCTCTTGGCTTCACCTCAGTCAATATTTACCTCTTGGGGCCAGTACATTTTAATTTCTGAAAACAAAAGTTCAATATCTGCTTCTTTGGTGTCATATTCCACATTTTTATGCTTTGCAGTTAATGAAACCTCAAGAAAAGGTCTCCCCCTTTACCTGTTCCCAAAAAGTATATACATTTAGAGTACCTACTGGCAATGGACTGGTCATATTCATAGAGCCCCGTTATAAAGTGAGGAAGAGACATGAGAAACCCAGCTATGGATACAAGAATAGCGCCGCAGCCAATGAATCGGGGCCTGTTCACTCTGCTTCCAAAGTAACTTACGAAGACGATCAGCAATGTGTTCCCAACCTGCAGTAGGAGACAGAGATTAAAAAGCTTCTGAAACACTTTGCAAATGACCTCCTTAGGACAGAGAAGAGTACAGGAGAGTTGTGTGGGTGGGAGATTAAAAGAGAGAATTTTGAATACAGCAGAGATTACCTCATTGAAGGAAGCGAGCAATCCAGATGTCTGACTGGACAAGCCAAACCGCTTCTCAATCGTTGAAATTGAGCTTTTCAGATAGCCAGATAGCAAGAGCTGGGAGAGCTGGAGAAACCCATGGCAGAACACAAAAAACTGCAGAGACAAAAAAATAATCCACTCAGTACAGTTATTGCTATTGAAAGTTGTAACCTAAAAACAAACTCTTTTCCCAAACTTTCTTATATTTAAATAAAACAATCCCTTAAAAATAAGAAGTGTGGTGGACATTGAACATGTGGGAGAAACTTTAAAGTATCGCTACCTGCACATCCACCGATGTGATCTATGCCATCATGTGACAGCAATGCCCCTCTGCCATGTACATTGGCCAAACCGGACAGTCTCTACGCAAAAGAATAAATGGACACAAACCTGACATCAGGAATTATAACACTCAAAAACCAGTAGAAGAACACTTCAACTTCCCTGGACACTCAATAACTTAAAGACTCAAGACTTAAAAGTGGCAATTCTTCAACAACAAAAACCTTCAAAAACAGACTCCAATGAGAAACTGCAGAACTGGAATTAATTTGCAAACTGGATACTATCAAATTAGGCCTGAATAAAGACTGGGAGTGGATGGGTTATTACAAAATCTAATTTCCCCATACTAATTGCCCCTTACTGTTACTCACACCTTCTTGTCAGCTGTTTGAAATGGGCCACCCTCATTACCACTACAAAAGTGATTTTTCCTCCTTTGGTATTCTACTGTTAATTGAATTGTCTCGTTAGCAGTGACCCCCCAACTTGGGAAGGCAACTCCCATCTTTTCATGTACTGTGTATATATACCTGCTATTGTATTTTCCACTCCATGCATCTGATGAAGTGGGTTTTAGCCCACGAAAGCTTACGCCCAAATAAATTTGTTAGTCTATAAGGTGCCACAAGGACTCCTCATTGTTACTGCTGTTACTGAGTATGGACATTGCTGGTGAGAGACTCCAGAGACTGGAGTTATTTATCCCCAGAGCAGGTACACACTTCTCTCACGCCCTCCAGATACTGGACCTTGATCCTAACCGGGCGGCACTATCCCTGGGGCTAGAGAGTAGTTCAATCACCAGCTCCCTTAAATCCTTCTCTGCTGAAACTGCCAACAAGAGTGCCAGTTGCTGCCAGCTGCGCTAGGGACATCTGTCCACTAGAAACTGGGCTTAGACAATCAAACTCATTTTATATGGGGCACTACCAGCCTGCACTGGCTTTGAAGTGGTGGTCAAGAAATGGACAGCTCCATAGCCATTTCTACTTTCCATGACTCAGAACCATCCAGTTGCCTGAGATATTAATAAAAACCTGACATGCTGTTATAGCACTGCAGCAACAAACATGCATCTAAAATTAACAAATACCTTGTTTCTAGGCTCAGCGGGGAAAAACCTTATATAATTCTATTTCTTCCCTCCCCCTGATTTCTGTTGATACAGGCACTGGGTTGCAAAGGATGCATTTAGTCAAATATCTTAGGAAGAAGCTATGGATCTTTCCCAGCTCTCAAAGTTCTTGTTAAAGACTAGTAGCCTCATAGCTACTCCCCTCACCACACAACCAGCCTCTCCATATCTTAAGTTGCTACAGGGGCATGATTTCTGGCCACGGGAATATCATTCAGGTGGAATCTGAGTACTTTTGATAACTGACTGACTAAGCCTAGGGCTCAGCAGAATGGACAGAGCCACTTCTGGCTATCTGTTACCTGTATTAATTTCAGAACATTATGGGAGCAATTTGAAAAACCTCCACTATCAGTGTGGATTTGTGTATCCATCCAGTCCAAATTCAGGATTTATCACATCCTCAACTGTCTGTAACAGACCACACTACTGCTATTTCTATTTTCATGTATGTGTTTACCTTTACTCCCTTTTGAGCAACTTCCCAGTGATACTTGGTATTTCCATAAACCTTTTCATCCCAGGTTATCAAATACTGGCACATATTATTCTCCCTATTTTACAGATCAGGGAATTCATGTACAGAGATATTCAATGATATAGTTGGGAATAGAACCCAGCTCCTTTGAGTCCCGTCCTCTAGCCCTCAGACCATACCAGTGAAAGAGGAAAAAGAGATGTTGACTTTAGGACAGTTTAGGAGATCACAGGCCCCTATTTGTCTTTTGTTGCACCATTTTCTACTGCATTTCACCATGCAGTGTGATAGAGGTTTTATATTAATTTATATTAATTATTGGATCATGACATCAGGTTCTTTGGCTTGTATGTTCTAGAAAGAAGCTCTTCACCTTTGGAAAGACAAAGAACTATTTACAACAATATTAACCCAGTAATAAGGGGGGGTGGAGAGAGAGGAAACATCTTTAAATTTGGAAATGCGTAGGGTCATCTGTGCTTGGAAAACTGATTGATTCTCCAGCTACCTATTGCAGATATCTAAGGTGTCTCCAAAATGGCAGAGATTATGTACACACACTCTCTCTCTCTCTTTCTTCATTAATTGGCCCGCCAGATCATACTCACTGATTCCCTAGAGGTTTCCTCAAGAACAATAACATGGATAGTGGCGTTCCCTCTACCAACCTGCAGAGACTGTTCCTTATGGTGCCCCCAGAAAGTTGCTTCCATGAGGTCAAGGGAAGGGAAGAACAAGGCTTTAGATGTGGCATCCTCCCTCCTGTATCTCCTCATCTAGTTCCATCAGACTGATCCTCCTTTCCAATGGAATGGAGGGGACAGTCTGCCGCCTGCTCTTTATGTCAGTGCATATCTATGATAGTCTTGAATTTTGTAAAAACATAGAATATCAGGGTTGGAAGGGACCTTAGGAGGTCATCTAGTCCAACCCCCTGCTCAAAGCAGGACCAATCCCCAATTTTTTCCCAGGATCCCTAAATAGCCCCCTCAAGGATTGAACTCACAACCCTGGGTTTAGCAGGCCAATGCTGTGGATGGATCTGAAAGTGAAACACATGAAACAAATCCTGGTTCCTACCATTGAGGTTACTTTAATGAGTTGCTGTGCAGCAGAAGAGCTCTCAAATCTCCATGCATCAGGCCTGCTCTTTGTACTGCAGCATAGACTGCTCACTTCAGCAGCTTCCGTGTTAGGTCATGCTGGACAAGCTGAAGTTTCAGACAACACTCTGTCTGATTCAGAGGTCATTTTCCTGCACGAGAGTTTGTGATAGAGAAGATGCTGCACATATGGAGATACAAGGAAGGGCAGATAGCCATAGCTGGAGCCAGGCATAACGCCAGCTGGCAATATAGAGATCTCCTGTACACATGGCTTGCAGTGCCTCTACAATTTCTGAACCAATGTGTTGAAATGTCCCACGCTACATCCGTCCCCTCTAGGACAGGGATGATCAAATAAGGATGTATCATATGGTGATGCCAACTAAGGCTAAAAATAATAACACCAAACTTGGCTGACCTGTGATCTAAGCCAGAATTTGAAAAACTAAACTTTCCCTTCCATAGCACATCTCCTCCAACAGTCTCAAAGCATTTCTGAAACACTGATAAGCTTCACAGCACCAGAATGTAAGTATATTGTACCAGTTTTACTGGCTGGGCAATGAGTCAGTGGTGAGAAGAGACTCTAGAAGTCCAACTACCCAGATCCCATTGTTCTCACCATGAAGTAACTCCCCTTCCATTTATAGAGAGAAAAGGTTAGCACATTTGGCCACTATACCTCCAAATCTCTCTCTCTCTCTCTCTTTCACACTCTCTCTCTCAGTGTCAAGCCAGAAATTATTGCATTGAAATATCTTCCTGTTCTCTTTCATTTGTAATACCTTCGTAGAAGATTGACAGCGAGAGAAATTGTATTGTCAATCTCATCCCTACCTATTTGTCAGACATGGATCACAGTGCTCTGGTATCCTTGGAGTTTGAAATTAACAAAGCATTTCCACTTGCCATCTCTTGGGTTTCTTCTCTTATCACTGGGTAACCTATCAGCATATATTGTAGGCTCTACCAAAGCAAAAGCTTTTTTGTTTGTATGTTTGTTTTAAAATTTCTAAGTGACACAGCAATAGATTTTGAAGGTGCTACTAGTTTTTTTGATTATGTTTCCTATGGGATTACAACAGTTTTCAGGAAATGTTAGAAATGTGGGGCATATGGCACTCGAAGCCATCAAAAAATATGTTTGCTTTTAGTTCAGTAAATTGTGATTTACTAATTTGCATTAATCCAGAGGAAACACCTGAATCAGAACATGGATCTCATTGTTTCTATGTGTCTCAGAGCTCAACATCTGTTTATATACTTTCTATTCAGGTTCTTATACAGCTCTCATCACCACGTTAGCTGAGTGCCTTCCAGAAGCGCATTAAGCAATGTGACTAGCAGCTGTTATTTATGGTTCTTTGTTCTCTTTTCCTCTCTCCAGCAGGAAATTATGTATTGTCTTATTTGTATAATGTGGTGTGTGTTTCTTCTAGTAAGACATAACAGCGCTGAGCAGGAAGATGATAGTTCCTCTCTACGAGCAACACATTGAGTCACAGCCAACTTAAAACCAGAAATAGGTCAACAAACAAAAGGAAATCAGAGAAAAAAACAACAAAAATGAACAATGATCTGAAGGGATTTACTGGAAGAACAATTCCAAGATCCAAAGGCATTGGGCCCCAGTCCATTGCAATGGCCTTTGCAGGCAGGAATCCTGGCAGCAGAAAGTTCATTGGAGGATTACAGCAACACAAGAAAGCCACAATCTTCCTTAAATTAGGGACCCCAAGCAGGCCAGTGCAGTTCCCAGTATGGCAGTGCTTATGAGGGAGGGGCACAGTCAGGGGATATGATGATTTAATGCTCCTATGACACCCTATGGAAATTAAAGCTGCCCACCCCCAGTGGAAATAGCTGCCTGCCCTCCATTACATGATGGATTCTACCATTCCCTGGAACACACTAGATCAGGCTGGCACAGGGAGGTGCAATGTGCCCGCAGGGAGCTGGACCAGGATCTCTTTCTGAGAAGGAAGAAAAAGACATTTTTAAATTCTTAGATTCTGTGATAGGGGCCCTGGGACAAGGAAACAGACAAGATGGCCTTAGGGCTTTTCCATCTCATGTGTAGATATTTTAAAAAACCCTAACAAAGCAGAACACTGTACATATGATTCTCACCTAGGGACTGGTTGAGAGAGAGAGAGAATTAACCACCCAGGACAGATGTTAGTCAGTCACATCACTTAGTGCACACTGGTGGAAGATTCTCAAGTACTACGGTGAACTGAGTGGTATTCCAGTCTGGTAGTTTATTGTTGCAGCCACAGGCGGAGAGTGCTCACGATCCAGGACAAATGGGAAAATTCTTTCTACCTGCTCATTCCCTGGGAATAAACAGCTGGCAAACATTTTTCACTCATTACAGCACCATGGAGACGTATCCGGGTCTAGAGCTGCTTACCTGAGCAATATGGATGGCATGCCCTATTACTGCACTTTGCATCAAAGGATCTCCAAGCCCCGTACAAACATTAAGAAATTTAGCTTCATATCGCCCCTATGAGATAGGGAAGCATTATTATCCTCTTTTGGAAGTCAAGGAGACCCAGAGAGATATGTGACTTGCCCAAAGCCAAACAGAAAGACAGTGCTGGAGCTGGGAATAGAACCTACATCTCCTGATTTACCCAACGTGACAAAATTAGATGATATTAGAATCACAGAATATTAGGGTTGGAAGAGACCTCAGGAGGTCATCTAGTCCAATCCCCTCCTCAAAGCAGGACCAACACCAACTAAATCATCCCAGCCAGGGCTTTATCAAGCCAGGCCTTAAAAACCTCTAAGGATGGAAATTCCACCACCTCCCTAGGTAACCCATTCCAGTGCTTCGCCACCCTCCTAGTGAAATAGTGTTTCCTAATATCCAACCTAGACCTCCCCCACTGCAACTTGAGACCATTGTTTCTTGTTCTGTCATCTGCCACCACTGAGAACAGCCGAGCTCCATCCCTCTCTGGAACCCCGCTTCAGGTAGTTGAAGGCTGCTATCAAATCCCCCCTTACTCTTCTCTTCTGCAGACTAAATAAGCCCAGTTACCTCAGCCTTTCCTCATAAGTCATGTGCCTCAACCTCCTAATCATTTTCGTTGCCCTCCGCTGGACACTCTCCAAATTAGCCACATCCCTTCTGTAGTGGGGGGACCAAAACTGGACACAGTACTCCAGATGTGGCCTCACCAGTGCCGAATAGAGGGGAATAATCACTTCCCTTGATCTGCTGGCAATGCTCCTACTAATACAGCCCAATATGTCGTTGGCCTTCTTGGCAACAAGGGCACACTGCTGACGCATATCCAGCTTCTCGTTCACTGTAATCCCCAGGTCCTTTTCTGCAGAACTGCTGCTTAGCCAGTCGGTCCCCAGCCTCTAGTGGTGCATGGAATTCTTCCTTTCTAAGTGCAGGACTCTGCACTTGTCCTTGTTGAACCTCATCAGATTTCTTTTGGCCCAATCCTCCAGTTCGTCTGGGTCACTCTGGACCCTATCCCTACCCTCCAGGATATCTACCTCTCCCCACAGCTCAGTGTCATCTGCGAACTTGCTGAGGGTGCAATTAATCCCATCATCCAGATCATTAATAAAGATGTTGAACAAAATTGGCCCCAGGACCGACCCCTGGGGAACTCCGCTTGATACCAACTGCCAACTAGACATCGTGCTGTTGATCACTACCTGTTGAGCCCAACAATCTAACCAGCTTTCTATCCACCTTATAGTCCATTCATCCAGTCCATACTTCTTTAACTTGCTGGCAAGAATACTGCGGGAAACAGTATCAAAAGTTTTGCTAAAGTCAAGATATACCAAATCCACCACTTTCCCCATATCCACAGAGCCAGTTATCTCATCATAGAAGGCAATTAGATTAGTCAGGCATGACTTGTCCTTGGTGAATCCATGTTGACTGTTCCTGATCACCTTCCTCTCTTCCAAGTGCTTCAAAATGGATTAGTTGAGGACCTGCTCCATGATTTTGCCGGGGACTGAAGTGAGGCTGACCGGTCTGTAGTTCCCCAGCTTCTCTTTCTAACCTTTTAAAAATATGGGCACTATATATGCCTTTTTCCAATCATCTGGGACCTCCCCCGATCACCATGAATTTTCAAAGATAATGGCCAATGGCTCTGCAATCACATCAGCCAACTCCCTCAGCACCCTTGGATGCATTAGGTCTGGACCCATGGACTTGTGCAAGTCCAGCTTTTCTAAATAGTCCTTAACCTGTTCTTTCATCACTGAGGGCTACTCACCTGCTCCCCATACTGCATTGCCCAGTGCAGCAGTCTGGGAACTGACCTTGTCTTTGAAGACCGAGGCAAAAAAAGCATTGAGTACTTCAGCTTTTTCGACATCATCTGTCATTATGTTGCCTCCCCCATTCAGTAAGGGTCCCACACTTTCCCTGATCGACTTCTTGTTGCTAACATAGCTGTAGAAACCCTTCTTGTTACCCTTCACATCCCTTGCTAGCTGCAACTCCAAATGTGCCTTGGCCTTCCTGATTACACCCCTGCATGCTCTAGCAATATTTTTATACTCCTCCCTAGTTATCTGTCCCAATTTTCACTTCTTGGAAGCTTCCTTTTTGAGTTTAAGCTCACCGAAGATTTCACTGTTAAGCCAAGCTGGTCGCCTGCCATATTTTCTATTCTTTCTGCACATGAGGGTGGTTTGTTCCTGCGCCCTCAATAAGGCTTCTTTAAAATATAGCCAGCTCTCCTGGACTCCTTCCCCCCTCATATTAGCCTCCCAGGGGATCCTGCCCATCAGTTCCCTAAGGGAGTCTAAGGCTGCTTTTCTGAAATCCAGGGTCCGTATTTTGCTACTCTCCTTTCTTCCTTTTGTCAGGATCCTGAACTCAACCATCTCATGGTCACTGCTGCCTTGGTTGCCACCCACTTCTACTTCCCCTACCAATTCTTCCCTGTTTGTAAGCAGCAGGTCAAGAGGGGCACGGCCCTCAGTTGGTTCCTCCAGCACTTGTACCAGGAAGTTCTGTTCCTGGATTGTCTGTGTATTGCTGCGTTATGATATTCTGGGTTATGATTGTTTCCAGTGTAAACTAAGGCTTCCAGTGAGCATGCTTAATTGCAGCTTCTCTCAATGACCATCTCAGTATATTATTCTGCAGAGTGCCACTTCTTTTGTATCTAATATAGAGGACAAGGCAAGGAAAGCTTCAATTTGGATCAAGATGTGTTCACCTTCAGTATGGAGAACAAGCCAGAGAGACAAGTCCAGCCACTTGCTTCCATAATCCCCTTCCTGATGCTAAAAGTGACCATAGGTTCTGCCTTATATAAATTTTTGCTCTCAGACATGTGATGTGCCACATATGTATGTGAAGTACCAGTGGCTTTTCCTGTGCTTTGGCTGATGAAGCCAAATCAAATCTTTCACTTGACTCTCCTGTCAAGTTTTCTCAATTGCCCAAGATCAATACTCAAATGCCTCTAAAAAATTAAAAGTTTTATCAAGAATAGTGTCTTGTCTCCAGAAGATTGAAAGAAATCGGTAGAAAAAATTTCCAGCCTTTTGTGAGCTAAGGATTCCTTGCCACTGCAATAAACATAGAATCATAGAATTCTAGGACTGGAAGGGACCTCGAGAGGTCATCTAGTCCAGTCCCCTGCACTCATGGCAGGGCTAAGTATTATCTAGACCATTCCTGACACGTGTTTGTGTAACCTGCTCTTAAAAATCCCCAATGATGGAGGATTTATTCCAGTGCTTAACCACCCTGACAGTTAGGAAGTTTTTCCTAATGTCCAACCTAACCTGCCCTTGCTGCAATGCAAGCCCACTGATTCTTGTCCTGTCCTCAAAGGTTAAGAAGAAAAATGTTTCTCCCTCCTGCTTGTAACAACCTTTAATTTACTTGAAAACTGTTATCATGTCTTCTCTCAGTCTTCTCTTCTCCAGACTAAACAAATCCAATTTCTTCAATCTTCCCTCCTAGGTCATGTTCCTGCTTGACTGTGACCACTGATAACTACTCTCTGGGAACGGTTTTCCAGCCCCAGTTATGTACCCACCTAATAGTAGCTCCATCTAGGTCAGGGGTGGGCAAACTACAGCCTGTGGGCTGGATCCGGCCACCAGCTGTTTTACGCCGGCCCTCGATCTCCCGCTAGGGAACAGGGTCTGGGGCTTGGCTTGCTCTGGCGCTCCAGCCAGGGAGCAGGATCGGGGGCTGCTCCACATGGCTACTGGAAGCTGCGGCATGGCCCCCCTCTGGCTCTTACTCACTCCAATTGCCCTGCTCCAGTGGCCAATTCCGGCACTCCAATGGAGCTGCAGGGGCGCTGCCTGCAGACAGGACAGCGTGCAGAGCCGCCTGGCTGCGCCTCTGTGTAGGAGCCAGAGAAGGGACATGCTGCTTCTTCCGAGAGCCGCTTGAGGTAAGCACCGCCCAGAGTCTGCACCCCTGAGCCTCTCTCCATGCCTCAACCCCCTGCCCCAGCCCTGATCTCCCTCCAACCCTCCAAATCCCTCGATCCCAGCCTGGAGCACCCTCCTGAACCCCAAACCCCTCATCTCCAGCCCCACCCCACAGCCTGCACCCCAACTCCCTGCCACAGCCCTGATCCCCCTCCTGCCCTCTGAACCCAGCCCAGATCACCCAGCCCAGAGCACCCTCCTACATCCCAAACTCCTCATCTCCAGCCCCATCCCACAGCCCACACCCCCCTGCCCCGCAACCCACTTCCCCAGCCCAGAGCCCCCTCCCACACCCTGAAGTCCTCATTTCTGGCCCCACCCCAGAGCCCATACCCCCAACCAGAGCCCTCACCCTCTCTTGCACCCCAACCCCAATTCTGTGAGCATTCATGGCCCGCCATATAATTTCTACTCCCAGATGTGGCCCTCAAGCCAAAAGGTTTGCCCACGCCTGATCTAGGTTGTAGTATATTATACTTTCTTCCATTTCCCTGGGGAAGAGGATATGTGGGACTCTTACCAGCATTGCCAACATGGTTAGAAAACCAGGTCCCTATTTGACCGGATAGTGCATGACTCTATCAGTGTAAAATAAATAAATCTGTTAGTCTTTAAGGTGCCACCGGACTCCTCGTTGTTTCTGTAAGTGTAGTTTTTCACAGAAGACTGAAAGGACCAAGGCTCACCAGTGCCTGCTTCTCTGCAATAGCTACAATTAGCTCGTGTATGTTACACCCATTTGATCATAACTGGTGATCCCTGCTCAGTGCAGGAAGGAGAATCTCTCCACCAGGTCTCTGTCAATATACCATTGACCAAAATAAATGATATTCCAGACCCACATTTAAGAACATAAGAATGGCCATACTGGGTCAGACCAAAGGTCCATCCAGCCCAGTATCCTGTCTACGGACAGTGGCCAATGCCAGGTGCCCCAGAGGGAGTGAATCTAACAGGTAATGATCTAGTGATCTCTCTCCTGCCATCCATCTCCACCCTCTGACAAACTGAGGCTAGGGACACCATTCCTTACCCATCCTGGCTAATAGCCATTAATGGACTTAACCACCATGAATTTCTCCAGTTCTCTTTTAAACCCTGTTATAGTCCTAGCCTTCACAACCTCCTCAGGCAAGGAGTTCCACAGGTTGACTGTGCACTGTGTGAAGAAGAACTTCCTGTTATTTGTTTTAAATCTGCTGCCCATTAATTTCATTTGGTGGCCCCTAGTTCTTATATTATGGGAACAAGTAAATAACTTTTCCTTATTCACTTTCTCCACACCACTCATGATTTTATATACCTCTATCATATCCCCCCTTGGTCTCCTCTTTTTCAAGCTGAAAAGTCCTAGCCTCTTGAATCTCTCCTCATATGGGACCTGTTCCAAACCCCTAATCATTTTAGTTGCCCTTTTCTGAACCTTTTCTAATGCCAGTATACCTTTTTTGAGATGAGGAGACCACATCTGTAAGCAATACCTTTTTTTGAGATCACATTTGTGATCTCAAAGTTGCAGTGGGGAGGTTTAGGTTGGATATTAGGAAAAACTTTTTCACTAGGAGGGTGGTGAAACACTGGAATGCGTTACCTAGGGAGGTGGTGGAATCTCCTTCCTTAGATATTTTTAAGGTCAGACTTGACAAAGCCCTGGCTGGGATGATTTAGTTGGGGATTGGTCCTGCTTTGAGCAGGGGGTGGGACTAGATGACCTCCTGAGGTCCCTTCCAACCCTGATATTCTATGATTCTCTGATTCTGTGACCTATGTAACCAAGCGCATGTGCGGGAGAATCACTGGTGCAGATGCATTTTATCCACATGATTCTTCACAACATTAACCATCTGAATGGCTGTCAAAATTCTGCATGGCACCTACATGAGACTGGGAATGTTATAATAATGTAATTATGTGTATTTATACAGAGCCTTACATCCAATGACCTCAGAGCCCTTTATAAACAAGAGATCCAGTAAGCCTGACGTCGCCTCAGAGAGGTAGGTATTACTATCCCCATTCTACACATGGGGGAAATGGAGACACAGAATAAGATGGAGCAACTTGCCCAAAGCCAGGCAGCCAGTAAGTTGTAGAGCTTGGAAAAGAACTCCTTACTATCAGGGAGTTGAAAAACTTCTTACTAGTTACACTATCCTAGCGTCCATTTTAATGGATGCTAGAAAAGACACATACCAGCCATTACACTTTGTGCCGTAGGAAAGTCGATCTCACACCGCTTCTTGTCTGTTCAGGAATATACTGCTGCTATTTTAACAACAGGCTCCCACAGATATTTTCTCCCCTAGCCGGTGATAAAAGCCTGTACTTTTAGGCATTTGCAGAAAGGAGGGGCTGAGAGTCTGAAGAATCATTTGTTTCCCCACTGAATCAAAACTGCTTGCTCATAACCATAACCAAAGCCAAACCACTGCACAAACAAACTTGTACTAAGGGCATTGTGCAAGGAGTGTCTGGCGCTTGTTCCTAAACAAATAGGCACAGCATGCTGCTAGCATAGCCTGGAAGCAGTTTGTGTAATCTGAACCGTCATGGGGGAGGGGAAGAGTGCTTGTAGAAGAGAGTCTCCTTCCCCAAGATATTTTTTTTGAAAATACATGGTGCAATCTGGTGCATAACAGAGGGAAAACTGTTACTTTTCAGAAGTATTGTTTTCTGAGCCTTAGGCATCACTCATCTCTGGGAGGGGGGTTCAGTGAATTCAGAGCTGGCCTGGCTCTGTCAGAGGCAGGGAAATCACCCCAACCAACTCTTCATTAGAATGGCAGAATATTTAGCAAGCGGCTACTAACAGACCCCTAGCGCCCTCTCCTGCCCATCCCCATACCAGTCTGGGTCTCACAGCACTTGCCAGCAGAACACAGGCAGGGCTGACCCTCCACTGTTGGGCCTTACAGCTCTCCTCAGCAGAATCCGGGCTGGGTTAGTGCTGTTTTCACAGGCTTTAGCTGTGGGGCATGCAATGGCTCCTCTCTTGATGGTCACAAGCACCCCATGTGACCTCAGGCCAGGCCTGCACATGAACATATTTCAGACTGCCAGCCAAATGGGCAACATGCACATATGTCTGCAGTAGGCAAGGGGATTCAAGGCAGGACAGAGCAAGCTATTTACAAGAAGGCCAAGACCTGACCCTTTAACCACAGTAATGTGCAGGTTAACGTTATGAGTAATTCAAATGGATGTGCAGCCTCTGGTCTGATTCCAGCTAGGGATGATGGCAGTAGGAAGTGACTGAAAACACACACACGCACCTCAAGTTATTTTTATACAGTAGCTGGCCAGTGCCCATACCATATAATTATATGTCTTTGCTGTCAAGCAGACTATATTACACTCATAACTTTGTTTTTACTCACAGGTGAATTGCTGCCATGACACACACAGTAACTGCTAATAACACTTCACCTGTCCACAGCACCTTTCTTCTGAGGATCTCAAAGCCCTTCACACACGTTAATTAATTCACCCTCACAACGGCCTGGATTTTGCAGGTGGGGAAAGTCAGGCCCAGGGAGGTACCCTGTGGCAGAGCCAAGTATAGAACCCCAATTTCTTTGCCAAGATTTTAAAAAAGTGACTAGTGATTTTGGGTGCCTACATTTTTGGCTGCCCAACTTGAGACACCTTAATGGAACCTAATTTTCAGAAAGTGCTGAGCTCCTGCTCTCTGAAAATCAGGACCATATAAAGTGACTCAGGTCAGGCACCCAAAATATGAAGTCACTTTTGAAAATATTGGCCCATTGTGCTCAGTCCTAGGCTTTAGCCCCAGCACCATCTTCCCATATTTCCTTCCTGGATTTGTCTCCTTATGTTCATTACAATATTCATGAAAAAAGCTAGAGAAAGAAAGCGAACCTAATCTTCAGCTTTGTCAGTGGTCTTTATGTATTTTGCTTGACGTGCTCTTCTATTACAAAGTCTAACGGCTAAATTCTCCTCTCATGAATACTGGTGCAACCCCATCTACTTCAGTGGAGTTCCTCTTGTGTAGCGTAGAAAAGAATTTGCCCCCTAATGTTCACTATATTAAGTCAAGGCTAGATCTTGCTGCCACAGAGCTCAATGGAGTCTTGACATGCACTTCACTGGAAGCTGCATCAAATCCTTATTTTGTCCATTTTGTAGTATTGAAGGAATTAGTGCAACATGTCACTAACTGTTTTAAGGTCCTTCTGGTCTGTACAGCATTCCCCGGGAGGACTGTTTGCATGAAGTTCTTAAGAGGCATTTTTGTGCCTTAGTTGTTTGAAAACCTACAGTGGCGTGTTTCCATTTGCGATTAACTGAGCTTGTTGTAAGCGTGCAAAGTGTGTTAAGCAATTCTTTGGTTTTCCTGTAAGGATCATTCAGATCCTGCTTCTAAAATTGTCTCCCAGAATGTGAGGAAGTCAGATATTGATTCTGAAACCTGAGTGACCTAACTTCATGAAAGCAACATAAAGCATGGGGAAAAGCTTCTCTGCACAGCATGCAACATGGATTAGGAGATGATCATAATGGTCCCTTCTGACCTTAATATCTATGAGTCTATGAGTCCATGAGGAGTGAATTCTTGTGTCTCGGTTCTCCTAGCACATGCACAAATCCACATGACAGCTCAGATCATCTATTTTTATAGTATTCAAACTCACAGTGAGCTGCAGCCCAAAACACTTCCACACACAAAGCCCATGATGCCTTTTCCTGGGCTTTAAATTTCGGGTGGGATTTCTGACACATTCATAGCTTTCTCTTCAACAAAGAAAAATCTCTAAGAAGTAGGTCAGGTGGCAAATGCCTTAAAAGCCTTGCCAAGTTCCTAGAAGCAAACTCTAGATTTCTTTGCAAGAGAGTTGTCTAAGGGTCCAGACTCTTGTGCAGGTAGTTTATACTGTAGACGGAGATGTGAAACAGAACGCCTCTCACTCATATTTTCTCTCAGACTTTTGGAAGTGAGCTTAGTGCTGGTAAAGTGCTGGGTTAGCAACTGCAGAACATGGACAGCGGGCAGTGCAAACTTTCCCCACATTGCCATGCCAATGCGCTTCAATTCTGACCTGGAACGTAACCAAAAAAATAACTATTTTCTATCACCAGCAAGGACTGGCTTCAGACCAGCGTCCCCGCAAAGAAAGGCTCAGAAACCAGTAATCAAATCCCTGAGCCTTCCAGTCCCGCACAACAACACAGTCCATTATCTCTGACCCACAACATTTGTGAGGAAGACTTATGTGTCTCTCTCATCTCAGGAAAGAACTCAGGAGTATAACTGCTGATCGGGCCAGAATAATGGCCGATTTCAGAGCTTCCTTGTGCCACACATCGTTAGCACTCTTATTGCAGCTTGTTTCTTTGAGTTTCAGTGCATGTCACTTCGTAGGCATCATCACAAAAAATATTAGCTTTGTTTTACTTGCACTTGGACATTCGTGAGAACAAAATAAAGTTGATGGGAACAATGGTTTTGTGGCTAACTCAATAGTGTGTCAGGTAATCTGGGTTACATTCTTGACTCTCCCACAAACTCCGTGTGTGACTGTGGGTACGTCACGAGCCTCAGCTTCTCCATCTGCAAAACAGGGACAATCATGCTCTCCTACCTCAGAGGGAGTTGTGAGGCAAAATTCATTAATATTTGTAAAACACTTTGAAAAGTCTTATTATTAGGCAGGGCTATACCTGTTTTACTCCAGTGCTTTAAAACAAAGCATTGGTCATGTAACTTTATAACTTAGTAAAATTATCTAATAAGAAAGTATCAGGTGATCAACTTCACACCATAAATATACAGTATTGTTTGTCCAAGAATCTCAAAGCACTTTGCAAATATTAATGAATCAAACCTCACAGCTCTGATCCTATCAGGTAATAAGTATTACTACAACTACTTTGTGACTGAATGCACCCCCTATATTCACACCCTACAACACTATTGTAATAAACTTTGTATAAAATATGAAGTCCCCTGTATATTTATGTCCGATTTGTGTCCATTTATTCTTTTACATAGGGACTGTCCAGTTTGGCCAATGTACATGGCAGAGGGGCATTGCTGGCACATGATGGCATAGATCACATTAGTAGACATGCAGGTTGGACATCAGGAACGGTAACACACAAAAGCCGGAGGGAGAACACTTCAATCTTCCTGGACATTCTATAACAGATTTGAAAGTAGCCGTACTTGAACAAAAAAACTTCAGAAACAGACTTCAAAGAGAAACAGCAGAACTAAAATTCATTTACAAATTTAACACCTTTAATTTGGGCTTGAATAGGGACTGGGAGTGGCTGGCTCATCACAGAAGCAGCTTTGCCTCTCCTGGAATTGACACCTCCTCATCTATTGTTGGGAGTGGACTACATCCACCCTGATCGAATTGGCCCTGTCAACACTGGTTCTCCACTTGTGAGCTCATTCCCTCACGAGCCAACTAGGGGGGGAGCTTTTCTTGACCTGCTGCTCACAAACAGGGTAGAATTAGTAGGGGAAGCAAAAGTGGACGGGAATCTGGGAGGCAGTGACCATGAGTTGGTTGAGTTCAGGATCCTGACGCAGGGAAGAAAGGTAAGCAGCAGGATACGGACCCTGGACTTCAGGAAAGCAGACTTCGACTCCCTCAGGGAGGGGATGGGTAGGATCCCCTGGGGGACTAACATGAAGGGGAAAGGAGTCCAGGAGAGCTGGCTGTATTTCAAGGAATCCCTGTTGAGGTTACAGGGACAAACCATCCCGATGAGTCGAAAGAATAGTAAATATGGCAGGCGACCAGCTTGGCTTAATGGTGAAATCCTAGCAGATCTTAAACATAAAAAAGAAGCTTACAAGAAGTGGAAGGTTGGACATATGACCAGGGAAGAGTATAAAAATATTGCTCGGGCATGTAGGAATGAAATCAGGAGGGCCAAATCGCACCTGGAGCTGCAGCTGGCAAGAGATGTCAAGAGTAACAAGAAGGGTTTCTTCAGGTATGTTGGCAACAAGAAGAAAGCCAAGGAAAGTGTGGGCCCCTTACTGAATGAGGGAGGCAACCTAGTGACAGAGGATGTGGAAAAAGCTAATGTACTCAATGCTTTTTTTGCCTCTGTCTTCACTAACAAGGACAGCTCCCAGACTGCTGCGCTGGGCATCACAACATGGGGAGTAGATGGCCAGCCCTCGGTGGAGAAAGAGTTGGTTAGGGACTATTTAGAAAAGCTGGACGTGCACAAGTCCATGGGGCCGGACGAGTTGCATCCGAGAGTGCTAAAGGAATTGGCGGATGTGATTGCAGAGCCATTGGCCATTATCTTTGAAAACTCGTGGCGAAAGGGGGAAGTCCCAGATGACTGGAAAAAGGCTAATGTAGTGCCAATCTTTAAAAAAGGGAAGAAGGAGGATCCTGGGAACTACAGGCCAGTCAGCCTCACCTCAGTCCCTGGAAAAATCATGGAGCAGGTCCTCAAGGAATCAATCCTGAAGCACTTACACGAGAGGAAAGTGATCAGGAACAGTCAGCATGGATTCACCAAGGGTAGGTCATGCCTGACTAATCTAATCGCCTTCTATGATGAGATTACTGGTTCTGTGGATGAAGGGAAAGCAGTGGATGTATTGTTTCTTGACTTTAGCAAAGCTTTTGACACGGTCTCCCACAGTATTCTTGTCAGCAAGTTAAAGAAGTATGGGCTGGATGAATGCACTATAAGGTGGGTAGAAAGTTGGCTAGATTGTCGGGCTCAACGGGTAGTGATCAATGGCTCCATGTCTAGTTGGCAGCTGGTATCAAGTGGAGTGCCCCAGGGGTCGGTCCTGGGGCCGGTTTTGTTCAATATCTTCATAAATGATCTGGAGGATGCTGTGGATTGCACTCTCAGCAAATTTGCGGATGATACTAAACTGGGAGGAGTGGTAGATACGCTGGAGGGCAGCGATAGGATACAGAGGGACCTAGACAAATTGGAGGATTGGGCCAAAAGAAATCTGATGAGGTTCAATAAGGATAAGTGCAGGGTCCTGCACTTAGGACGGAAGAACCCAATGCACTGCTACAGACTAGGGACTGAATGGCTAGGCAGCAGTTCTGCGGAAAAGGACCTAGGGGTGACAGTGGACGAGAAGCTGGATATGAGTCAGCAGTGTGCCCTTGTTGCCAAGAAGGCCAATGGCATTTTGGGATGTATAAGTAGGGGCATAGCGAGCAGATCGAGGGACGTGATCATTCCCCTCTATTCGACATTGGTGAGGCCTCATCTGGAGTACTGTGTCCAGTTTTGGGCCCCACACTACAAGAAGGATGTGGATAAATTGGAGAGAGTCCAGCGAAGGGCAACAAAAATGATTAGGGGTCTGGAACACATGACTTATGAGGAGAGGCTGAGGGAACTGGGATTGTTTAGTCTGCAGAAGAGAAGAATGAGGGGGGATTTGATAGCTGCTTTCAACTACCTGAGAGGTGGTTCCAAAGAGGATGGTTCTAGACTATTCTCAGTGGTAGAAGAGGACAGGACAAGGAATAATGGTCTCAAGTTGCAGTGGGGGAGGTTTAGGTTGGATATTAGGAAAAACTTTTTCACTAGGAGGGTGGTGAAACACTGGAATGCATTACCTAGGGAGGTGGTAGAATCTCCTTCCTTAGATGTTTTTAAGGTCAGGCTTGACAAAGCCCTGGCTGGGATGGTTTGATTGGGGATTGGTCCTGCTTTGAGCAGGGGGTTGGACTAGATGACCTCCTGAGGTCCCTTCTAACCCTGATATTCTATGATTCTATGATTCTCTTCATGTGTCAGGATGTAAGCAGAGTCAGGATGAGCTCCACCCTGACATCTGGTGGTGAGGTGTGACAAGTTGTGGAAAAGAACTTCAGGAGCTGATCTCATTTGCATAGGCACACCCACCCCACCTAGAATAAGGCCATAGCTGCCCAAATGGTCACTTTGGCTGCTGTGGGATCCCCAGTGTCTCTGTTATTGGGGCAGGAAGAATAAATTGTTATTACCCTGATTATGGGAATCAAGGACAGTGGAACTGTACTTGGCCTTTTGTTATGATGGAGGGACTCGCCATCAACTAAGTAGCACTTGCTAGGCAAGGGACATGGGTTCCAAAACTCTGTGAATTGAGAGAGGCTGGGGATAGGTATTAATACTTGGTGGCATGGGCCCCCTGGTGAGGGCCTTACATGCTAATTGCACTTCCTCCTCTCTCCACTGTGGAATATCAGAGCTAATTTTGGTTCCATTAGGAGTCTAGTTACAGGCTGATGAGCTGAATTCACTTTGGGCTAATGGTGCACTAGCACTGAGGCTCCCCTACTACAGGCTGAAATCACAAAAGAGCTGAAATCACTGAGTGTTGTGTTAAGTAGTGGGGGAGCCTGAAGATATATGGTGGAGTAGTTTGCAGGACGGTGAGCCGAGCGGCTGGTGGAGCAGAGCAGTTTGCGGGACGGTGAGCAGAGCAGCTCATGGGGTGGCTGGCAGAGTGGAGCCCCATAGAGAGGTGGAGCCATCAGCTTTGGACCATGTAAGGTGCCCCTTACTCCCCCCCCCATCTCCACCCAGGTTGGGAGGTAAAACTCTGCAGATAAACTTTCGAACTCTGGGGCTGCCCTGACCAGGGACAGAGACTTTTGAGTCGTTGGACTTTTGGGACTTTGGTTGATTTTGGGTTGCTGGACTCAAGAACCAAAGGGAAAGGGCATGCCCCAATTTGCTTGGGGTGGGTTTTTTGCTCATGGGTTGTGTTATGAATCCTGTTGGTGGTGTTTCCACAACATAATGCCACATTGTTTCTCTCTTGTTATTAAAAGGCTTTTTGCTACACTCAGACTATGTGCTTGCGAGAGGGGAAGTATTGCCTCTTGGAGGCGCCCGGGGGGGTGGTATATATTTGTCCCAGGTCACTGGGTCAGGGCTCGAGCCAGTTTTGCATTGTGTTATTGGAATGGAACCCCTACATACTGAACCCGGCCCTTGTTGCTGCTAACTCTGACGGGCAGAAGGGTTACAAGTATATTTGTGTATGCATCTGAAGAAGTGAGGTTTTTACCCACGAAAGCTTATGCTCAAATAAATCTGTTAGTCTTTCAGGTGCCACCGGACTCCTTGTTGTTTTTGTGGATACAGACTAACACGGCTACCCCCTGATACTTGATAGTTACACACAGACACTCAGGGTGCGACCTGCATGCTGTTTGGCTGTTTGTGAGCAGCCCATCTTGGGAGTTACATTAGCAAGTCTTTGTGAGGCACACAAGGTTGCAGGGCAGGGGTGACACAACCCCTCACTGGGCTGGATTGCACCCCAGAACTTGATACATATCATAGATGGATGAAGAGCCTCAAAAGCTCCAAGACACTGAGAAGGAAGACCCTGATCCTGCAGAGTTATGCCAATGCTTAATTTTAAGTGCATGAGTAGTTTCACTGGGTTCAGCAGTGCTACTTCATTGCTTTACAGTTGAGCACTCACATAAATCTCTGCAGGATTAGGGTCTAAATGACTTGCCCAAGCTTGCCCAGCGATTCCTCAGATGGCAGGAGAGAGAGCACTGAACCCAGAGTCCCTCCCCTCTTTTCTCAGCACTAGGCTATCCTTTTCCAATTCAAATGCCTTATAATACTTTGTGTATACTTGTTGTGACATGATAAGAAAAATGACCAGATTTTGGGAGCTGGGCACTTTTGAAAATCTGGCCCATAGGTAGGTGCCTAAAGGGGAGTGAAATTATTTTGAAAATCTGGCTCCAATAATGGGTGCAGAGAGTTTAACAGTGAAAGGTTAAATACTGCAAACATGGTAAGTAAAACTTGTAACATCCTTTTTGCAGGGTTTGCGTTTTAGATTAAAAGCACGTTTTGCCTCGTTGAATTTCTGCAAGTAGGGAAATCCATATCTGAGCTTTAAGAATCATGTAATAAAAAGAAATAAGGACAGATGACTTCTGCAGAAACCAAACACTTCCTTTTCTTTCCTTGCCCAGTGACCTTGCGGGGATCGTAGCGCGCTTGAGGTATCTACCTTGATATTGAGAAATGGGTTCCTGCAGAATATTCGTCTGGATTGATCCTCAGAGCTGCTCTCTGTAACGGTGGCTGCCATTCTGTCAGTTACACTTTATATGCCTGCCGGAAAAGAAATTATTCAACACATTGCTTAATGTGCAGATGGGTAAACTCTGCACAACACAGCAAAACCCAGTAGAGCTTTGTAAATAATGACACAGCTGGTACCTGGCCATAGTAAGTCAATACTAATTATTATTAACAATATTTATTAACTAAATAACATGTTACATCTGCAAAGCATGATACAAAACATTAATACACTAATCAGCAGGGTGAGAGAGAGGTTAAGAAATATTAGCCCCCTTTTAGAGTTGGGGAAACTGAAACTCAAATATGTTAAGTAACTTGCTCCAGGCCACACAGTGACTCAGTGGCAGAGCTAGAATCAATATTCTGGAGTTCCCAGCTCCCAACTATATGAATAATATAATAATTTCATAACTCTGCCCTCATTTCTCTTTACAGGCTCTACTGCTCTCACAAGTCTACCCAAGTTTCACTAGTCATTGCTCCCTTTTTTCAACCACTCAGGGCTTTCTGCTTTCTTCCATATACTACCACCCACCTGTCTGAAACAGCTTCCCAGTGCAGGCCAAACACTCCCTAAGACCTCACCCATTAAACGAAGTATTCCAGCTACAAGTATTGTTCTGTGCTTTTTTATGATACCTGGGGAAATCTGTGACTCAGTACATATCTGCTGCTAAGTTTTGTTGGAGGGTACTAGTCTATTTGCAGTTTCTTATCAGAGAGGACAGGATCCAAAAATCTGAGCTAAGACAAGCCAGAAAAAGGTGTACGTGGAAATGTGTTCCCATGGGGCAGGTAGTGGTGCATGTGGAGATCCCTTCCCATGGATCAAGTATTTCTCCTGAGCAGATTGTGGTGGATGCTTCCGCGTGGATTCCTTCCCTTGAGCAGACTGGGGTGCATGTGGAGAAGTCGTCCCCTAAACTAATTGGGAATGGATACAGAGCTACTTTCCTTTCAGTTGATGGGCTGGATGTGGAGAAGGAGATGGCTCCCCTCTAGCCACAGAGATGGCTGCAGATGCAGAGGAAGTGATGCCTGCACCTGAATTAACTGTGGGGTAAAGGGAAGCAAGCTCTTCTTTTCTTCACACAGTTTTATCAGTTCTGGTGCAAGAGCCTCATTCCCTCTCCACCTCATTTCCGTTTGTAGCATTTTCAAATCTCACCTGAAAGCATCTTTTCATACTTCACTTCTCTCTCCATCTGTGTTTGTTTTTTTTATTTTAAAGGTGAAAGTGAACTTAAATCTGTAAAGCTCTGTGTGGACAGGGGTATGAAAGATGCTTTGCAAAATGGAGTTGTATACTAATGTAAACAACTTATCTGAAGTGAACCCTTGGAGGGACTCCCATTGTACAACAGCCCTCCTCTGATGTGCTATGTTCCATTTTTCCTTTTGGCTAAATCTGTAAATTGCATGATGTGTAGAAAGACTGCTTTCTTTGTTCTGCTTTCAGTACCCAGACTTCCTGATTCGAAAGTTGTAGCGTTCAGAGACATATTAACCTCTTCTATGTCAAACTGTGGGGTCCTGCAGAGGGATCAGTTCTTGGCCCTACACTATATACATTTTTATCAAGACGTGGAAGGAGAAAATATCATCACTGATAAAGTTTGCAGATGACACAGAAATTGGGAGAGTGGTAAATAAGGAGGAGGACACGTCACTAATTCAGAGCAACCTAGATCACTTGTAAATTTGGTGCAAGCAAACATTGTGTTTTAATACAGCTAAATGTAAATGTATACATACAGGAACAAAGATAGTAGGCCATATTTACAGGATCGGGGACTCTATCCTGGGAAGCAGTGACTCTGAAAAAGATTTGGGGGGTCGTGGTGGATAATTAGCTGAGCATGAACTCATAGTGTGACACTGTGGCCAAAAGAGTTAATGCAATCCTGGGATGCATAAAAAGGGATATCTTGAATAGGAGTTAGAGCGGTTACTTTACCTCTGTATTTGGCACAAGTGAAACCACTGCTGGAATACTGTGTCCAGTTCTCATGTTCACAATTCAAGAAGGATGTTGTTAAATTGGAGGGGTTCAGAGAAGAGCCACAAGAATGATTACAGGATTAGAAAACCTGCTCTATAGTGACAAACTCAAGGAGCTCAATCTATTTAGCTGAACAAAGAGAAGATTACAGTCTTAATTACTTAATTACAGTCTATAGGTAATTACGTGGGGAACAAATATTTAATAATGGTCTCTAAAATCTAGCAGAGAAAGGTACAACACAATCCAATGTCTGGAAGTTGAAGCTAGGTAAATTCAGACCGGAAATAAGATGTATATTTTTAACAGTGAGAGTAATTAACCCTCAGAACAGTTTACCAAGAAGGGATTGTGGATTCTCCATCACTGACAATTTTTAAATCAAGATTGAATGTTTTTCTAAAAGATCTGCTCTAAGAACTAATTTGGGGAAGCAGGAGGTCAGACTAGATGATCACAGTGGTCCCTTCTGGCCTTAGAATCTCTGAATCTTACACATTTCTTCTCTCCATTTCCTTCTGATAAACCATTCCTTTTACGCATAATTCCTGGGCAACATTTAATATTTCGGAGGATTAGCTGCCATAAACTCTAGTGTAAATAGGGAAGGGGATGCTTTAAATAGTTTCATTTTCATATAATTCTATTTCCCCCCAGGACAGAAAATTGATCAGCTGATGCAATCTGCATCAACGAACAATTTTATTGTTTGCTGTAAAGCTTGACAATCTCAAGTGAACTCAAATATTGGTTTAACTGTGATGTTTATACAGCTCTTAAAGGTATTTCACAGCAGACATAAATCTAAAAACATGAACTACACAACAGGTATCTACAAGTTTCATACTGGCCTTGGTTGCTGCTCTCAGTCCTGTTCCAAGAGAACAGGTTATGCCATACTAAAACACGGTATGGGATTAAAAAGTAACTACAGTAATAAATTAAAGCATCCAAGAAAAGCCTATTTGGACCTCTGGAAGGTTAAATGATACAGTGGTATAAACACCTGATCTTGTGTGCACTACAGCATCCCATGTTGCTAGCCCTGTGGAGCTGGACTGGTGATGAATTACAACTACACACTTCTTCAGTGTGATATGGATTTAGAGATGGTCCCTTAGCTTAGGGGCAGGATGGGTGTCAAAATGTACGGGAGTAGGGAGTAATAAGTGTCCAGCACAAATATTTTTATGGTGCAGAATGCAGTGCTATGCATGTTTATGGGTAAAGTAACTGTTAAGTACTTTAGGGTCTCAGTGTAAAAATTCTCCCTAGTCCTCTGTGTGGTTTAGAATTTTCAATAGCTCTCAATACCATAGCAGGTAAGTGCTGTACTGCTAAATTAAACCTGCATAGTAATGTCTATAGGAGACTTTGAGGACTGTACTGCTCTTCACCGTCTACATGTTACAGGGAGTTCTTCCTTAGTAATTATTTCTTGTTGATCTTCTAGTATGTTCTGTGAAAGCAGTCAGACTCTGAGTTAGTCTAACCTCTTTTTTTAAAAAGTTTTACAAAACCAATCACTACTAGACATATTTTCATTACAGTATGAAAAACAGGTATAAAATGTTGTAAGAAATCCATGGGAGTCTTGGACTCCAGGGTTGTCCTTTTGTTGTTCACCATAGCCACATTCAATTTCATAGCATCACCAAGGATAGAGCTCAGATCCTCCTCCTCCAACAGAGTCCATTACCACTTGAGTTAAAGGAGAATCTACATTCGCTGTTAGCAGTATAGGGCATATAACACACAATTGAGCAGTTCTGAGTCCATCCAGTCAAGGGCACTGGTTCATGTACACTCTGGCGTGTTCATTACAATAGTCTTGTTTTGTTTTTTTAATTTGGATTATAAATTTCCTTGCAGTGCTTGAAAATCAATATTGTATCAATGAGCTAGTGCATGAGAATCAAAATACGAAAGTAGACAAACCACATAAATAGTGAAACATAAAGTAGACTTTCAGAATTCTGTCAGTTTAAATAATGTAAGGCACAATTCATAAAAAGTAAAGAAGTTAGTGGGTGGATGATAATAATTTTAACAAAGATGTGCTTGCAAGAATGAGGGGAATATCAGATGAAAGAATAGAAAAAATATTTTTATAAACCAGGCAAGACAAATAACCAACTTAAAGAAATAATTGGATAGATGAGGTTAGATAGATACACATACACATTTAAAAGGGAAAACAAGTTGTAAACAGGCAATGAAAACAACAGACAGAGTCTCATTAATTTTTCACTTCTTCAAAAATCAAACCAGGCTACCAGTTATTCACACCAGAGCTGTATATATAAGCCCGCAGTCAATGCTCCCCCAGTTTATCAAAACCCCTCCCGGGGGCTGGGCTTGCTGTACAAAAGCACTGTCCTCCATTTTGAAGCCTTTCTCTTTACAAATAGATCCCGATGTACAAAAGCATCCATTTAAATTAATGGGTTTTCCAGGTGAGGATTCCTCAATGAATCTGCACCTCTAAGGAACGAGAAGAAGAGGAAATTTATTCTTTCCTGAAATGGAGGCTGATTTTGAGTTTGCAGTTCATGCCAGTAGAGGAAAGAGATGGCAAATACTGGAACAGTGTGTCCAACCTGCCTTCTCCCTAATTAAAATAATGGAGAAGAGGGGAGGGAAAGAAAACCAGAGGGGGAAAAATCCTTTTCCCCTGCTTTGGATGGGACTACACGCCTGCTTAGCTGGGTCAGGGCTGGAGTGCTCAGCAAACTGCAGGTCCCACTATCCCAGAAGAGGCCTGCATTCCCAGGACTATGTTCCTGACCCCCTTATGCCCAGCAATGTGTTCCCATGCCACAAGGCTGTACTTTAACCTATTCATGCACCCACCTGCCACTAAGGGGGAGATGTAAAATACTGGAGTGGTTTTCTTTAACTTAATTTGAAAGCCAACAGAAGTAGGGCCTAATTCATTTCCACTGTGGCCCAGTGGATATAGCACTAGACTAGGAGCTCTAGGTTCTCTTTCTGGTTCTACCACTGGCCTGCTGGGTCATCTTGGCCAAGTCATGGCACTGCTCCATGCCTCAGTTTCCCCACTGTAAATTGAAGGTAATGGTACTCACCCTCTTTGTAAAATGCTTTGGGATCTACAGATGAAAAGCATTATATAAGAGCTAGGTGTTATTGCACAGGGATGGATTGGGCCCATTATTCCATATTCTTTCATTGTAAGAAACATTGGAACACTTAAAACAAAGGGAGTTGTTTATTGTTTCACTAAATGCCTGCATTCTAGAGTCAGCTCTGAACTATAGAGGCACTTTGTCATAAGCAATAACCAAAATACAGGGGGACATGGATCAGTGTTCACGTCGCACTCCCCGTCAGTACCCGGCCCAAGCCAGGGAAGTTAATGATCCACCCAGCGGACCAAGTTCGGTGATGAATCCTGGTCACATGCCACCTGAAGCACATTGCGCATACGCTAGGAAGACCAAAATAAGAGCTGCTGCAATATACAACCTGACCTGTCCAATCGCCTCTCTGATAACATTACAACGGAATGCTCACAATTCACCAAACAGGCCTCCACTTCATGGAAATTTGACTCTACTGTAAAACTTCATTTGAAAGAGCACAGCCATGAATTCTGCTTCATATATTGGACCAGGAGATGTTGTAGACAAGTACAGTTCTAACCAGGGCAGGGGAGCTGGAAACTATTTTGTGCCATCTCCAGGACCAGCAATTGTTTAAATACCACCCAGAGTTACACAAGCTGCAGTGTATTCCCACTACAATGCAGTTTTGCAAGGTCTTTTCCCAGGCAATAATACTGTGTTTACAGGATCCATTAGCTCACTGGACATAGCCCTAGCTGTTTAAGAAGAGGTTCTTACACACACTGTGTAAATACAATTCAGATTTACATTCAGGGTTCTGTGGGAGATCTCAAAGATCACTTTCCAAATAAGAATACTTTGCAGTTACAGTGGCACACAGCAGCCTCCTTGTGAGGCTCTCAGTGTGATTTACAAACACTCAGCAAATAAGCATTGCAACTCCGGAGGGAACAGTCCACCAGCTTTAATTAGCTGAACAGGAGTAATTAGATAATGTTTGTAGAACTGTACATGTTTGTATACTCTGTTTAATTAGCTTAACTAGTTAATGTAGAATCCTTCCCTAGAACATACCTGACACCTGGCACAATAGAAAGGCAAACTCTTTATAGTCTCTGGTAGGGATGATCGAGCAGTATTTTCCAGATGGGGTAGATGAGTTCTGTTAGAGACAGGGAAATTTCCCCAGCCCTCCCAAGAGTTTGATGGTAGTATTTTAACAATGGGCTCACAAGAGACCCCAACAGCCTTCTCCAGATTATCGCTGATCAAATGTTTCCTTCCCTTTTCTGCACTTTAGTCTATACCTGAGGCTCTTCATGGTGCAGATGGGCTTGTTTCTATGCAGTGTGTGCTATTTTTCAGGTGCCCACTAGTACTGCAATAGCTGGGGAAGACAGGAAAAAGCTCAGTCTGAGTGGGGTGCTTTCCTTTGCTCCTGCTGAGATGTTGACTATAATATTGCAGCAGTTTTCAAGCCCTGATTTTATAAACTGGATTATTGGTAGCCATCCCACTTTGGGCTAAGATCCCATCTCAGTGCACAAGCTAGGGGTTGAGCTAGGTCAGGACAATGATGGGAGACTTCTGAGGAATCCCCAGGTGCTGTAGCATGTGGTTTTCCCGATTCAGTAGGTGGCATTCTTACTTCTGAACAACTGTCTTCCTGTGGTATTAATGGGCACTGTGTTATCAGAGGTTCTGTCTTTCATAGGAGAAGTAAGGGCTTGTCTACACTACCCGTCAGATCGGTGAGCAGCGATCGATCCAGCAGGGGTCGATTTATCGTGTCTAGTATAGACGTGATAAATCAACTGCTGAGCGCTCTCCCTTTGACTCCGGTACTCCTCCAGAACGAGAAGCGCAAGCAGAGTCGACGGGAGAGCATCAGCTGTCGACTTACCGCAGTGAAGACACCGCGGTGAGTAGATCTAAGTACGTCGACTTCAGCTACACTATTTATGTAGCTGAAGTTGCGTATCTTAGATCGACCCCGCGCGGTAGTGTAGACAAGCCCTAACACTGAGGTCCTGACCACTCATCGTTATTAAAGATACCATGGCACTTTTTACAAAGTGGGGGTGGTTGGTGGAGTGTGTGCAGGGAGTTTGTAGGGAGGGGCTCAATTCTGCTCCCTATTACACCCTAACTTTATTGATTTCAAAAGCCAAGAGTGCATTAGTGCTGAAGTTGCGACCAAACTATAATGTTCTGCTTCACTAAATTCCTCCCTTCAATTTAACTTGAATATACAACAGAATTAGGCTATGTCTACACTATTACTTATGTGGGAGAAACTTATGTCTCTCAGGGGTGTGAATATTCCACGTCCCCGGGCAACATAAGTTTTGCCGGCATTAGCACTGGTGTACACAGCGCTATGTCGGTGGGAGAGCTTCTATTGCGGACATCGCTACCGCTGCTCGTTGGGGGTGGATTAATTATGTTGACGGGAGACATTGGCTTAAAGTGGCTACACAAGAGATTGTACAGCAGGACAGCTGCATTGGTACAGCTGCACTGCTGTAAGCTCTGTCGTGTAGACATGGCCTTAGCCTTCTCTTCCTGTCCTAAATTGTTGTATAGTGGAAACTTTTGCTGTTATCCAGCTCCTAGGGTCTACCCAAGGTGGTTGCATCCCTGCAATGGGTTAAATGAGCCCTATGTGCACCGCTGACATATCACATTAAGACTGCAAAGCACTTTGGACTGACAGGTGCTATATCAATGGACATTATTGTGATTATTCCCTAAAGGATTAACAACTGCATGAGCTTTCTTGGCTTATATTGGTGGATTTCAGATTTAATCTTTATACACATCACTCGTCCAGAGAGCTG